>NC_081259.1:18810000-20275952 GCF_030490865.1 Poecile atricapillus
GGTTTTGGATTTGGGATTCAGGGTTTGGGATCCGGGATTTGGGGATTTGGGGTTTTGGATTTGGGATTCAGGGTTTGGGATCCGGGATTTGGGGATTTGGGATTCAGGGTTTGGGATCCGGGATTTGGGGATTTGGGGTTTTGGATTTGGGATTCAGGGTTTGGGATCCGGGATTTGGGGATTTGGGGTTTTGGATTTGGGATTCAGGGTTTGGGATCTGGGATTTGGGGATCTGGGATTCAGGGTTTGGGATCCGGGATTTGGGGTTTTGGATTTGGGATTCAGGGTTTGGGATCCGGGATTTTGGGATTTGGGGTTTTGGATTTGGGATTTAGGATCTGGGGTTTGGGATCTGGGATTTGAGATTTGGGATTCAGGGTTTAGGATTGGGGATTCAGGGTTTGGGATTTAGGATCTGGGATATGGGATTTGGGGATTTGGGGATTTGGGGATTGAGGATTTGGGATCTGGGATTTGAGATTTGGGATTTGGAGTTTGAGATCTGGGATTTCGGGTTTGGGATCTAGGATTTAGGATCCGGGATTTGAGATTTGGGATTTAGAGTTTGAGATCTAGGATTTGGGATCTGGGGATTTGGGATTTGGAGTTTGGGATTTGGGATTCGGGGTTTGGGATTTGGAATTTGGTGATTTGGGATCTGGGATTTGGGGTTTGGGATTTGAGGCCTGGGGTTTGAGACCCGGGATTTTGGATCCAGAATTTGGGTGTTTGGGATTTGGAATTTGGGAATTCAGGATTTGGGAATTCGGGCTGGGCCTCACGTGTCCCCCCGGAATTTCCAACCCCATGGAAAATCCCCCCCCCGGTCCTTCCCAAACTTTCCCTAAATCTCTAAATCCCAAAAATCCCCAAATTCCCATCCATGGGATCCAGAGGGGACATCCCAGCGCCATCCCCCACTCCGGCTGCGGGATTTGGGATTTGGGATTTGGGATTTGGGATTTGGGAATTATCCCGGATTTCCATCCCGCCCAGCTCCATCAACTCCGGCATTCCCAGAGGGGAAAAGCCGGGAATTCCTGGGGTATCCAGAGGGTTTTGGGATTTGGGGATCCCTCCTCGGATCCCACTTTTCTGTTCAATATCCCAAAAAATCAAATAGGAGCTTCCAGCCAAATTCCCGATTAATTCCAGGTGTTTTCCGACAGAACTCGGGATTTCAAATCCAGGGGGAAATGGATCCAGGTAAAACCTGGGAGAAAATCCCATTTTTGGGGGGGGAGTGGCAGAGTTTTCCTTTGGGAATCTCTGGAGAGGGAATGAAGGGACTTTTCCAGAGCCTGATCCCAGTAAAATCGGGAATTCCAGGGGAAAAGGGATCCTAAAAAAGCGGGAAAATGGGAAATTCCACTTTTTTGGTTGTTTGGTTTTTTGTTTTCCCATCCCACCTGGATGCAATTTCCGCCTTCTCCTGGAGGGCAGGATCCCATCTGGAATTGCTTCCCGGGAGTGAATCCCGAGGAATTTCATCCCAGGGTTGTTTTTTTTTAAATAAAAATAAAATAAAATAAAAATAAAAATAAAAATAAAAAATATAAAAAAACTAAACTAAACTAAACTAAACTAAACTAAACTAAACTAAACTAAACTAAACTAAACTAAAATAAAATAAAATAAAATAAAATAAGGAAAAGTCGGGAATTCCAAGGTTTTAGGTTGGTTTTTTTTTCCCGCCTGGATGCACTTCCGGCCTTCTCCCGGAGTTCGGGATCCGCTCTGGGAGAGAATCCTTGGACAGAATTCCAGCCGAACTTCGGGTTCTTCCTGGAGGAGGAGGAGGAGGAGGAGGGAGGAAAGATCGGGAAAGGTGGAGAAGGGAAAAGAGGAGGAGGAAGAGAGGAGGAGGAAGGCTTGGAAAAGGAGAAGGAGGAAAAAGAAGAGAAGGAGGAAAAGGAGGGAGAGGAGGAAGAGGAGGAGGGAGAGAGGAAGGCTCGGAAAAGGAGGAAGAGGAGCAGAAGGAGGGACAGGAGGAGGAAAAGAGGAGGAGGAGGAAGGAGGAAGGCTCGGGAAAGGAGGACAAGGGAAAAGAGGAGGAGGAAGAGAGGAGGAGGAGGAAAAAGAGGAGAGGAGAAGGAAAAGGAGGAGGAAAAGGCGGAGGAGGAGAAGGAGGAGAAAGAAAAGTAGGAGGAGAAATTAAAGGAGGAGGAGAAGAAGGGAAAAGAGGCGGAGGAGGAAAAGGAGTAAAAAGTAGGAGGAGGAGGAAAAGGAGGAGGAGGAGAAGGAAAAAGAGGAGGAGAAGGAAAAGGAGTAAAAAGAGGAGGAGGAGGAGGAGGAGGAGGAGGAGGAGGAAAAGGAGGAGGAAAAGGCGGAGGAGGAGAAAGCGGCGGAGGCGCTGCCGGCCCCGCGCTCCGGGCGCGCTCCCAGCGGGTCGGGCCCGGGGGGCGACACAGGCACCGAGAGCGGCACCGAGAGCGGCTCCGGACACCGAGAGCGGCTCCGGACACCGAGAGCGGCACCGGGCACCGAGAGCGGCCCCGGGTACCGAGAGCGGCTCCGGGCACCGAAAGTCGCCCCGGGCACCGAGAGCGGCTCCGGGCACCGAGCGTGGCCCCGGGCGGAGCGGCGGCGATGCCGGCGGGGCTGGGGCGGCGAGGGCCGCTCCGGGCCGGGCCGCTGCTGCTGCTGCTGCTGCTGCTGCTGGAGCCGGAGCTGCTGCTGGAGCTGGCGGGCGCGCAGGAGCCCTGGCGGCAGCTGATCCAGTGGGAGAACAACGGGCGCCTCTTCAGCCTCCTCAACAGCGGCGCCGAGTTCGTGCCCGCCGGGCAGGAGCGGCCCGCGGGCAACCGGCTGTGGCTAGCGGGGCCGGCGGCTGGGCCAGCGGGCAGCGTGCGCCGCCAGGCCTCGGGGACAGTGCGGGGACAAGCGCGACATCCTTTCGGCTTCGGGCAGGTGCCGCCCAACTGGCGGGACGGCCCCAGGGGCGACAGCGGCGGGGGACAGCGGCGACAGGCGGGGAGGGGCCGGCAGGGCACGGGCGGGGTGGCCGCGGCGGCCTTCGCGGTGGCCTCGGCGGGACAAACGCACGCCGGTGTCGCCGCGGGGGTGGCACCGCACGAGGGGGTCCTGGTGTCGCGGGGCACAGGGACGGGGATGGGCATGGGGATGGGGATGGGAACTGGGATGGACACGGGAATGGGGGCAGGAATGGGGATGGGGACAGGGATGGAAACAGCGATGGGGAACGGGATGGGGACAAGGACAGGGATGGGGACAGGGACAGGGATGGGAACAGCGATTGAGAATGGGATGGGGAATGGGATGGAGACAGGGACAGGGATGGGGAACAGGATGGGGACGGGGATGACGTTCCCGCTCCAACCCCACGCGCTCGCCGAGGATTTCGGGGATGAGGCCAATCCCTACGGAGCCGCCGGCTTCCCGCTGGATCGCCGCTATTCCCACAGTTTGTACCACGACGCCGAGCCGCAAACCGGGATGGCCTCCACGGAAAACCTGGGCTTCGGGGCGCAATTCCCACCCCACCAGCGGCAGCCGCCGTTCCGGGCGGCTGAATCCTTCGGGATTGCCCATCCCGAGCCCTTTGTTCCCGGCCGGAGCCCCGAAATTCTGCAGGCGGTTCCCGACAGCCAAGCCCGGCTGAGCGTGGGCAGCGTCTACAGGCCCAGCCTCGGAGCGCGGGGTGAGTTTGGGGTTCCCTCCGAGTTTCCTTGGGATGGGCGGAATTCCAGGGATTCACTCCCGGGATGAAGGTTCTTGGAGGCCCCGCAGGTTTTGGGAACGGTGGGAATGGGAAGGGAGGTTGGGATTGGGTCGCGTCTGAGATCATCCCGGGATTTTGGGATAGGGCGGTGCTGTGTATTCCAGGGTATCCCAAATTTGTGGGATGGGGCCGGGATGTGTCCCAAGGCATTCCTGGGGTCTGTCCCGGGAAATTCCATAATTTTGGGATGGGGCTGCGCCGTGTCCCAGCTCCTCCCACATCCATAGGCTGTCCCTGGATTGAGATCAAACCAGGATGGGACAGGGCTGGATCCTGGTTTTCCATGGGAGTCTGGGATAGGACAGGAATAGATCCCGGTTTTCTGTGGGCAGTTTGGGATAGGACAGGAATAGATCCCGGTTTTCTGTGGGCAGTTTGGGATAGGACAGGAATGGATCCCCGTTATCCCGACCATTCCTGGACAGCTGGATCCGTGCTCCCCCCGTTCCCGAGGTCACTCTGGGGTCACTCCTTGCCCATCCCGATGAAATCCCGTGGATTTTTTGGGCTGAGCTTTCCAAGAGTTTTGGCTCCATGCTGCAGCTGGAAGAGCTCGGGAGCCGCTCCCAGCCCATCCCTCGGGAATCCCATCCCAGCCTGACCCTGTGACCCCACCAGCCCCATCCCAGTTTTCTGGGAAAAGCCCATCCCGAAGGATTTGGGGCTGTGGGAAGGGCCCGGCCCTGCCCTACACAGACAGGGAGGGAACGCTCCAGGAAAAACTCGGGAATGCTCCAGGAAAAACTCGGGAATGGCGTTTTTTGGGATCTCAGGAGAAGGCGGGAATGGGGCGTGGGGAGTGAAGGATATGAGGGATTTTAGGGAATGCTGGAATTCCCGAGGCTCCGGAGGGACACCCGAGGACAGCTGCCCTGCCGATGACCCGGGAAAGATCCAGGCCAAATTCCCCAGGAAAGATCCCGGCCAAATTCCCCAGGAAAGATCCCGGCCAAATTCCCTGCTGGCAGCATCCGAGTCCTTCCAGGATCCCTGGGAGCCGGGAGGCACCGGTGGCTCCGCCAGGGAATTCGGGACACCCAGCTCCCGGAGCTTCCTGCTTTTCCTGGAGAAATTTCAAGGGAATCAAGCTGATCCCGTGAAATTCCGGCCTCTCTCCGGGTCACTCGCGGTGTTTTGGGAATGTTGTCACCTCCCCGTCACTTCCCGGGGATCCTAATTGGAGCAAATGATTTCTGGCGTCCCCCCGAATCCGGTGTTAATTGTTTATTATTAATTATTAACAATTAATTCCGAGGGCAGAGCTCCGCGGGAGCCTCCTAATCCCGGCCGGATCTGCCAGGAATGTTCGGCATTCCCGGCCTCCGGCTGGGGGTTAATGAAGGAATCCAATCCCGCTGTTTTTATCGGGGAATTATCGGGGTTTCTGTGGGAATGGGGGAGTGGGGGTGGGGAAATCTGGGAAGAGAGGCTGGGAAAGGATCCAGGCGGGATCCGGGGGTGGGAGGGGGAGGAGCAGCTCCTGGCGGCTGCCGGAGGGAAGGGGGCTCCCGATCCCAAAAGTTTTCCCTACTCTGATCCCAACCCCGATCCCATTTCCAGGGGTTCCTCACCCCAATCCCATCTCCAGGGGTTTCCCAACCCCAATCCCATTTCCAGGGCTTCCTTATCCTGATCCCAACCCAGATCCCATCTCCAAAACTTCCTGACCCTGATCCCAACCCTGATCCCATCTCCAGGGCTTCCTGATCCCTAATCCTGACCCCGATCCCATCTCCAGGGATTCCTCACCCCGATCCCATCTCCAGGGATTCCTGACTCCAATCCCACCCCTGATCCCATCTCCAGGGATTCCTCATCCCAATCCCACCCCTGATCCCATCTCCAGGGATTCCTCATCCCAATCCCAACCCTGATCCCATCTCCAGGGATTCCTCATCCCAATTCCAACCCTGATCCCATCTCCAGGGGTTCCTCATCCCAATCCTGACCCTGATCCCATCTCCAGGAGGGATTTTCCCCCTGACCCCATGGATCGGGTCCCCCGGGGCTGCTTTTGGAAGGAAAGTGGGATTTGGGAATTCCATGGGACACCGGGAATTTGGGTCCCACCGAGCAGGAGGTTGGGGTGACCCCGGATGGGCCGGGAGATGCCGTAATTCCCAGGAAAGTCTCCCTTCGGTGGGATGGGATTTGGGATTGTGGTGATTCCAGGAGCTGGGAATACCGGGCTTCCGTGGGGATGGAGGAAGGATTCTGCTCGGATGGGATTGGGATTGGGATTGGGATTGATGAGATGGAATTGATGGGATTGATGGGATTGATGGGATTGATGGAATTGATGGGATTGAGATTGGGATATGGGTTGGGATGGGATTGCGATTGGATGGAATTGATGGGGTTGATGGGATTGGGATAGGATTTGATGGGATGAGATTGATGGGATTGGGATTTGGATTGGGATTGATGGGATAGGATTGGGATTGTGATTGGATGGGATTTGGATTGTGAATGGAATTGGGATTCTGAATGGAATTGGGATTGGGATGGGATCGATGGAATGGGATTGGGAATGGAAATAGGATGGGATTGGGATTGGGATTGGGATTGGGAATGGAATTGGGATTGGGATGGGATCAATGGGATGGGATTGGGATGGGATTGGGATGGGATTGTGAATGGAATTGGGATCGGGATGGGATCGATGGGATGGGATTGGGATTGTGAATGGAATTGGGATTGGGATGGGATCAATGGGATGGGATTAGGATTGTGAATGGAATTGGGATTGGATCGATGGGATGGGATTGGGATGGGATTGGGACTGGAATTGGGATTGGGATGGGATCGATGGGATGGGATTGGGATTGGAATTGGGATTGGGATGGGATCGATGGGATGCCGGAATCCTGTCGGTTGCTCTGGGTGTCCCCGTTCCCGTTCCCTCTGCTCACGGCCTCCCCTTTCCCGCTTTTCCATCACTCCCAGTGGGATTTTCCTGCTGATCCTGGCACAGCCGGGGGCCGATTATCCTGATTTTCCCTGGGAACAGACGGAAATCTCCCCTGGCAGCTCCCGGGGCGGCCGGGTGGGAAATCCCAACCTTTTCCTGCTGGGATTGTCCCTGGAATTTTTTGGGAAATGGGAAAATGCAGGCTCAGCAAAACCCCCAGGAATCTGGGATGGGTTTGGGGGCAATCCCGGATCCCGACATCCCGGGAATTCCAGAAGTTTGACCCCACGAGATCCTATAAAAACAATGGGGCCATCCCAGGGGCAAAATCCAGTGGGAAAAAGGGGAAAATCCCAAATCCCATAAAACTCCCCGTCGGTCCGGGAGTCGGATTTCGCTCCGGAGCTTCCAAGAATTCCTTACAAACAACAGCAGGGAGGGGAAAAAAGCTCCTAAAAGAGATGGAAAACGTTCCGTTGGCTTGGGGTGGCTTTCCATGGGGGTTTTTTTGTTTGGAATTTTTTTAAGGAATTTTTTCTGAGTTCTCCTGGCTCTTTTTTTTTATTATTTTTATTATTTTTTTGGGGGGTCCCCTCGGGAATTACATCAGCGGGAATGGGGCAGGAAATGAACTCCAAAGGAATGACGTGATCCCTCCCGGGAAGGCAGGCCCAGGAACAAGGAGGCATTGTTCTCCTTTCCAGGGGAAAAACGGGAAAAATGGGAGAAATCCGGGGAAAAAGAGGGAAAAACTGGGAAAAGTGGGGGGAAATCCAGGGAAAAACAGGGAATTGGGCTGGGGAATGGCCCCTCAGGGAAGATGGGGGATCCTGGTGGGGGTGGGAAGGGAGTTGGGAATGGGATAGGGATGGTGGGAATGGGGCTGGGGAGGGGGATTTTGGGAATGGGGAGAGGATGGGAATGAGGATTTTGGGAATGGGGATTTTGGGAATGGGATGGGAATGGGAATGGGAATGGGAATGGGATGGGAATGGGAATGGGAATGGGGATAGGGATAAAGATTATGGGAATGGGGTGGGAATGGGATAAGGATGGGATGGAAATGGGACGGAGATGGGACAGGGAGAAGGGAAACTGAGGCACGGGGCGCCTGGGCAGCGTCCCCCCATCCTGATCCTTCCCGAGGGGCTGATTCCAGGACAATTCCAGGTGCTGGAGGAGCCTTTGGGAAGGGGAGGTGTGGAAGGGGCGGAATTCCAGCTCCAGCCAGAGCTCCATAAATTTGGGAAACCGAGGCAGCTCTGCCTGTCCCTGCGTCCCTCTGTCCATCCCAGCTCTCCCCAATCCCAGGGAATTGTCTGGAATTTAAGGAAAGGAGGGATAAAGGCAGGGATAACCCAGCTTTTTCCCCGTTTCTGGGTGGAAAACAGGGAATTGGGCTCCTGCTATTCCAGGGATTTTCCCTGCGTGTCGGGAACAGAGGAGGGCTCCAGGGGAGCGGCCGGAGCGATCCCGCTGGCGAGAAACGCGGGATTGGGATCTGCCAGAGGGGCCGCGGGGAGGAGGGGAGGGGAGGGTGGATTTTCCAGCTGGAAATTGGGAAAACCTGGCGGGATTTGGGACCCGAAACTTTCCCTTCGGCTGGCGGGAAAAGGAGCCGCAGGAACAATCCCCGTTCCCAGGGGTGTCCCACCGACATTCCCAAATCCCAAATCCACCCCGGCCTCCCGGAGCTGGGTCCCCAATCCCAGGGGATGGCCTTGTCTCCAATCCCTGTTCCCAATCCCCCTTCCCGTTTTCCCAGCAGGTCTCCTGGATCTGATCCCAGATCCCAAATGTCCAGACCTCCAGGATCTGTGCCCCCAATCCCTGTTCCCGTTTTCCCAACACTTCTTCTGGATCTGATCCCAGATGTCCCCAGTCCCTGTTCCCGTTTTCCCAGCAGGTTTCCTGGATCTGATCCCAGATGTCCCCAATCCCTGTCCCCTGTCCCCAGTCCCCATTCCCATTTTCCCAACAAGTTTCCTGGATCTGATCCCAGATGTCCCCAATCCCCATTCCCGTTTTCCTGGCAGGTTTCCTGGATCCAACCCCAGACGTTCCCAATTCCTGTCCCAAATCCCCATTCCCGTTTTCCCGGTGGTTTCCTGGTTCTGATCCCGGATGTCCCAATTCCCTGTCCCCAGTGGATATCCCAGTTTTCCTGGCAGGTCCCTTGGATCAGATCCCAGATCCCAAATGTCCAGGCCTCCAGGATCTGTGTCCCCAATCCCTGTTCCCATTTTCCCAACACTTCTCCTGGATCTGATCCCAGACGCCTCCAATCCCTGTTCCCATTTTCCTGGCAGGTTTCCCGGATCTGATCCCAGATGTTCCCAGTCCCTGTTCCCAATCCCCATTCCCGTTTTCCCGGCAGGTCTCCCGGATCTGATCCCAGATCCCAACTATGTCCAGGCCTCCACCTACGTGCAGAGGGCTCACCTGTACTCGCTGCGCTGCGCCGCCGAGGAGAAGTGCCTGGCCAGGTGAGATTCCCGGGAATGAATGGGAGAGACAGAATTCCAGGGAACGGGAGAGACCCGGGAATGGGAGTGACCTGGGAGTGGGAGAGAGGGGATTCCCGGGAATGGGAGAAACTCAGGAATGGGAAAGACCTGGGAATGGAGAGAGAGGATTCCAGGGAATGGCAGAGACCCGGGAATGGGAGAGACAGAATTCCAGGGAGTGGGAGAGACCTGGGAATGGGAGAGACCCAGGAGTGGGAGAGAGGGGATTCCCAGTAATGGGAGAGACCTGGGAATGGGAGAGAGAGGATTCCAGGGAATGGCAGAGACCCGGGAATGGGAGAGAGATGGGATTCCCAAAAATGGGAGAGACAGGATTCCCAGGAATGGGAGCGGGATGATTCCCAGGAATGGGAGAGGAAGGATTCCCGGGAATTGGAGAGGAAGGATTCTCGGGAATGGGAGAGGAAGGATTCCCAGGAATGGGAGAGGAAGGATTCCCAGGAATGGGAGAGATGGGATTTCCAGGAATGGGAGAGGAAGGATTCTCGGGAACGGGAGAGATGGGATTCCCGGGAATGGGAGAGGAAGGATTCCCGGGAATGGGAGAGGAAGGATTCCCGGGAATGGGAGAGGAAGGATTCTCGGGAACGGGAGAGGAAGGATTCTCGGGAATGGGAGAGGAAGGATTCTCGGGAATGGGAGAGGAAGGATTCCCAGGAATGGGAAAGGAAGGATTCCCAGGAATGGGAGAGGAAGGATTCTTGGGAATGGGAGAGGAAGGATTCCCGGGAATGGGAGAGGAAGGATTCTCAGGAATGGGAGAGGAAGGATTCCCAGGAATGGGAGAGGAAGGATTCCCGGGAATGGGAATGCTCTGGGATTGGAGGATGTGGGGAGGAAAGGGGGGAGGGAGAGGGGCTGTGGGGAGGAGGGGAGCGGGACGGGCTGGAAATGGGGATAATTTGGGAAGGAGCGGAATCCTGGGATGAGGGGGAAATGGGGATAACGGGGAAAACGGGACGAGGGAGCAGTGTCCCCGCTGTCCCCAGCACGGCGTACGCGGCCGAGGCCACCGACTACGACGTGCGGGTGCTGCTGCGCTTCCCGCAGCGCGTCAAGAACCAGGGCACGGCCGACTTCCTGCCCAGCCAGCCCCGACACAGCTGGCAGTGGCACAGCTGCCACCAGTGAGTGTCCCCAGTGTCCCCCGGTGTCCCCCGGTGTCACCTGATGTCACCTGGTGTCCCCCGATATCACCTGATGTCCCCCGATATCACCTGTTGTCCCCTGGTATCACCTGATGTCACCTGATGTCACTGATGTCACCTGATGTCAACTAATGTCACCTGATGTCCTCCAATGTCCCCCGATGTCCCCCAATGTCCCCCAATGTCCTCTGATGTCCCCTGATGTCACCTGACATCACCTGATGTCACCTGATGTCCCCCGCTGTCCCCCGGTGTCACCTGACATCACTGATGTCACCTAATGTCACCTGATGTCCCACGATGTCCTCCAATGTCCCCCAATGTCACCTGATGTCCTCTGATGTCACCTGATGTCCCCCAATGCCACCTGATGTCTCACAATGTCCTCCAATGTCCCCCGATGTCACCTGGCATCACCTGATGTCCCCTGATGTCCTCTGCTGTCCCCTGATGTCACCTGATATCACCTGATGTCCCCCAGTGTCACCCAATGTCACCTGATGTCCTCTGATGTCCCCTGATGTCCTCTGCTGTCCCCTGATGTCACCTGATATCACCTGATGTCCCCCAGTGTCACCCAATGTCATCTGATGTCCCCTGCTGTCCCCTGCTGTCACTGCTGTCCCCAGCCCTGTCCCCTCCCGCCGGTGGCGCCTCTCAGGTGCCATTTCCCCGTTTGGTGACGTTGCTTTGAGGTCTCCTTGGGGTTGGTGTCACCTTCCTCGGGCTCTTTGTCCCCAAGGCCACCGCGATGGTGGCAGCGGCACAGCTGCCACCACAGAGTGTCCCCAGCCCTGTCCCCAGCTCTCCCCAATGCCAGCACCAGCCTGGTGGCAGCTCCAAGGGTTTCGGTGACATTTCAGTGACATTTTGGTGACATTTCAGTGACATTTCCTCGTTTGGTGGCTTCATTTTGGGCTCTTCCTTGGGCTCTTTGTCCCCAAGGCCACCACGATGGTGGCAGTGGCACAGCTGCCACCACGGAGTGTCCCCAGCCCCGTTCCCACCGCCCTGGTGACACCTGAGGGGTGACATTGCTTTGAGGTCTCCGCGGGCTTGGTGTCACCTCTTTGTCCCCAAGGCCACCACGCTCCTGGAATTGATGTCCCCAAGGCCACCGCGCTCTTGTGCCTGGTGTCCCCTCACTGCCACAATGTCCCCAAGGCGGGAGCTGCCACCTGCTGTGCCCTGGCACTGATATCCCCTCCCCACCGTGATGTCCCCTGAGTGTCCCCTTGAATGTCCTCAGTGTCCCCAGGGTGTCCCCATGGTGTCCCCACAATGTCCCCCGTGCGCCCCTGGCGTCCCCATGTCCCTGCAGTGTCCCCACGGTGTCCCCCTGGTGTCCCCCAGGTGTCCCCATTGTGTCCCCATGTCCCCAGCATGTCCCCAGCATGTCCCCCCAGTGTCCCCACGTTTGCCCACAGTGTCCCTGCGGTGTCACCATGGTGTTCCCATGGTGTCCCCACGATGTCCCTGTGGTGTCCACTTGGTGTCCCCACACTGTCCCCACGCTGTCCCCAATGTCCCCACGGTGTCCCCATGATGTCCCCATGGCGTCCCTGTGGTGTCCCCAATGTCCCCATACTGTCCCCACGCTGTCCCCACGCTGTCCCCACGCTGTCCCCGCGCT
Organism: Poecile atricapillus; assembly: GCF_030490865.1. Lineage (NCBI taxonomy): Eukaryota > Metazoa > Chordata > Aves > Passeriformes > Paridae > Poecile > Poecile atricapillus. Next base: position 18,821,963 of record NC_081259.1, read on the forward strand.
GTCCCCAATGTCCCCACGGTGTCCCCATGATGTCCCCATGATGTCCCCAATGTCCCCATGGTGTCCCTGTGGTGTCCCCATGTCCCCACACTGTCCCCACACTGTTCCCACCCTGTCCCCAATGTCCCCATGCTGTCCCCAGTGTGTCCCCATGGTGTCCCCAATGTCCCCGTGGTGTCCCTGCACTGTCCCCATTGTGTCTCCATTGTGTCCCCACACTCTCCCCATTGTCCCAAATGTCCCCACGCTGTCCCCACGCTGTCCCCACGCTGTCCCCGTGCTGTCCCCGCGCTGTCCCCAATGTCCCCACGCTGTCCCCACGCTGTCCCCACGCTGTCCCCAATGTCCCCGCGGTGTCCCCAGGCACTACCACAGCATGGCGGAGTTCAGCCACTACGACCTGCTGGACGTCACCTCGGGGCGCCGCGTGGCCGAGGGACACAAGGCCAGCTTCTGCCTGGAGGACACCACCTGCGACTTCGGCCACCTCAAGCGCTACGCCTGCACCGCCCACACCCAGGTGACACCCGTGGTGCTGTCACCTCTGTCACTTTTGTCACTTTTGGGTCCCTTTTTTGTCCCTTGTAGTCCCTTTCACCCCCATTTGTGGCACCGCGCCTGCACCGCCCACACCCAGGTGACACCTGGGGACTGACACCAGTGCTTTTGTCACCTTGGTCACTTCTGGTCACTTCTGGTCACTTTTGGGTCACTTTTGGGTCCCTTTTTATCGATTTTTGTCCCTTTTTATCCCTTTCATCCCCATTTGTGGCACCGTGCCTGCACCGCCCACACCCAGGTGACACCTGGGGACAGCACCTGGGTCACCGTCGGCACTTTTTGCCCCTTTTTGTCCCTTTTTGCCCCTTTTTGTCCTTTTTTGTCCCTTCTTTGTCCATTTTATTTTTTTTCCCTTTTTCTCCCATTTTCTTCATTTTTTTCCCATTTTTTTCCATTTTCCCAATTTTCCCCCCCATTTTTCCCCAGGGTCTCAGCCCAGGCAGTTACAATACCCATGGCTCAGTCTTAATCCCTTTTTAATCCCTTTGTATCCCTTTTTTGTCCCCTTTTTTCCTGTTTTTCCCATTTTTTCCCCTTTTCCTCCTATTTATCCGTAATTTTCCCCATTTTCTTCCCATTTTTTCCCCATTTTCCCAATTTTTCCCCTGTTTTCCACAGGGTATCCAACCAGGAACTTATGACACCAACAGCTCCTTTTGGATCCCTTTTTCCCCCCACATTCTCCCATTTTTTTCCCCATTTTTCCCCATTTTTTCCTGTTTTTTCACACATTTTCCCATTTTCTCCCTGTTTTTCCCACTTTTTCCCATTTTTTCTGATTTTTTCCTGCTTTTTTTCTACATTTTCCCATTTTCCCCCATTTTTCCCCATTTTTCCCCATTTTTCCCCATTTTTCCCCATTTTTTCCCATTTTTTCCTGATTTTTTCTACATTTTCTTTTTTCCCATTTTTACCCATTTTCTCCCTGTTTTCCCCCACTTTTTCTCATTTTCTCCATTTTTCCCACTTTTTCCCACTTTTGTCCCATTTTTTCCCCATTTTCCCCCATTTTTTCTACATTTTCTCTTTTTTCCCATTTTTCCCCATTTTCTCCCCATTTTCTCCCCATTTTTTCCCATTTTGTCCCATTTTTCCCCCATTTTTTCTACATTTTCTCTTTTTTCCCATTTTTCCCCATTTTTCCCCATTTTTCCCCATTTTCTCTCTGTTTTTTCCCATTTTTTCCTGATTTTTTCTACATTTTCTCTTTTTTCCCATTTTTCCCCATTTTTCCCCATTTTTCCCCATTTTTCCCCATTTTCTCCCCATTTTCCCCCCATTTTTTCCCATTTTCCCAACTTTTCCCCCCGTTTTCCGCAGGGTCTCAGCCCAGGCTGTTACGACACCTACAACGCTGACATCGACTGCCAGTGGATTGACATCACCGACGTTCCGCCCGGGAATTACATCCTCAAGGTGCTTTGGGGCTGGAAAAACCCAATTTCACCTCGGATCAGGATTTTCCCACCCCTGGGAGCTTTTCCAGGATGATTTTCCTGTTTTTTTCCCTTTTCCTGGATTTTTTGGGGATTTTTTTTCCCCATTTCAGTTTTGATTTGGGGAATTATTTTCCCTTTTCTTTTCCCTGTTTTGGGGTCCCCCCCCAATTTTCCCATTTCCCTCTTTATTTTTGGGATTTTCCCCTGATTTTCCCATTTCCCTCTTTATTTTTGGGATTTTCCCCTGATTTTCCCATTTCCCTCTTTATTTTTGGGATTTTCCCCTGATTTTCCCATTTCCTTCTTTATTTCTGGGATTTTCCCCTGATTTTCCCATTTCCTTCTTTATTTTTGGGATTTTTCCCTGCTTTTCCCCCTTTTCCCAATTCCCAGTTGATTTTTGGTGATTTTTTTCCCCACAATTTTCCCTTTTCCCTGATATTTTTAGGATTTTTTTCCCTGATTTCCCCTTTCCCCATTTACTTTTTGGGATTTTCCCCTGATTTTCCCATCTCCCTGTTCATTTTTAGGATTTTTTTCCCAGCTTTCCCCCATTTTCCCTTTTCTCTGATGTTTTTAGATTTTTTTCCCTGATTTCCCCTTTCCTCATTTACTTTTTGGGATATTTGCCCGGTTTTTCCCATTTTCCTCTTTATTTCTTGGTATTTTTCCCTGATTTTCCCTTTCCCCTCTTCATTTTTGGGATTTTTTCCCTGCTTTCCCCCATTTTCCCAATTCCCTGTTGATTTTTTTGGATTCTTTTCCTACAATTTTCCCTTTTCCCGTTAATTCTGCGGATTTCCCCCCCGATTTTCCCTTTCCCTCTTTATTTTTCCTGATTTTTCCCCTTTCCCTGACCATTTTTTGGGATTTTTTCCCCCCCTTCCCTCTTCCCTGCCCATTTTTGGGAAGCTTTTCCCAGATTTCCCCATTCCCATCTATTTTTGGGACATTTCCCCCTTCCCTTTTCCTTATTTCAGGATATCTTTTCATTCCCTAATTTTCCCTTCTGCTCTTTGGAATTTTTATTTCCCTCCCAGGATTTTTTTTCCCCCCTTTGGGATTTCCTTCCCTTCCCCATTTCCTGGATATTTCCCCCCTTTTCCCACCCAGTTTTCCCCGGGTTTTTTCCCACTTTTTTCCCACCTTTTCCCACATTCCCAGGTCCAGGTCAATCCCAAATATTTGGTGCTGGAATCAGATTTCACCAACAACGTCGTGCGCTGCCACATCCACTACACCGGGCGCTTCGTCTCCGCCTCCAACTGCCGCATTTCCCAGTACGGAATTCCCATTCCCAAAAAAATCCCCAACACAAATTCCAAACCAAATTATTTCAGCTCCTTTCCCGCTTTTTTTTCTGGAATTTTCCCCCCTTTTTTCCCCTTTTTTCCCCTTTTCCCCCCATTTTTTTATTTTTCCTCCGCTTTTTTTCCTCCTTTTTCTCACTTTTTTCCCCGCTTTCTTCCGGCTCTTTTCCCACTTTTCCCTCTGATTTTTTCCCCACATTTTTTCCACTTTTTCTCCTGCTTTTTCCCGCTTTTTCCCTCTTTTTCCCCCATTTTTTCCCTGCTTCTTTCCCCAATTTTCCCTGTTTTTCTCCTGCTTTCCCCCCCCCCACATTTTTGCTTTTTCCCCAGGTTTTTCCCGGTATTTTTCCCTTTCCCCCCTTTTTTTTTCCCACTTTCCCCTCCTTTTTCCCCACTTTTTTTCCCTTTTTTCCCCTTTTCCCCCCACTTTTTTCCCATTTCTTTCCCGCTTTTTTCCCTACTTTTCCCCTGGCTTTTTTCCCAGTTTCCCTGATTTTTCCTGTGTCTTTCCCACTTCTTTCCCCACTTTTTAGGTTTTTCCAACCTTTTTCACCTTTTCCTCTCTGTTTCCCTTTTTTCCCCCACTTTTTTTGCTTTTTCCCCTGCTTTTTTTCCCCATTTTTTTCACTTCCCTCCCTTTTCTTTTTCCCACTTTTTTTCCACTTCTTTCCCCAATTTTCCCTGCTTTTTTCCCACTTTTTTTCCCACTTTTTTCTCAGTATTTTCCCTTTTTCTGCTTTTTTCCCCACTTTTTCCACACTTTTAGTCCCCCACTTTTTTCCCTTTTCTTCCGCCTTTCCCTCTCTTTTTCCTGCATTTTTTTAGCTTTTTCTGCTTTTTTCCCCAATTTTTCCCACTTTTTTGCTTTTCCCCCATTTTTATCACTTCTTTCCTGCTTTTTCCCATTTTTTTCTGGTTTTTCCCACTTTTTTCCCCACTTTTCCGGCTTTTCCTGTGCATTTTTGGTGGTGAAGGTCAGGAAAAAACCTGGGATTTGACGTTTTCCGAATTTCCCATGGAATCTTCTGGGATTTGTCCATTTGGGGCTGGGATTTTGCTCCTTTCCCATGGAGTTTTCTGGAATCTGGGGTGGAATTTGGGATTTTCCATGGAATTTGGCCATTTGGGGTTGTTTTTTCCGTCATTTCCCACGGAATTCCCCAGGATTTTCCCATTTTTTTTCCCTGCAGATCCTGATGGCCGCTGAATCCCAGGAATGCCGCCCGTCCCCTTTCCCGGGAAGCTCCTGGGGTGGCTCCAACGTGTTCCCAAAATTCCCCCTTTTCCCAATAAAAAGCGGGGAAGCCACAAGGACTTTTCAGAATCTTTTTTAATCCCAAATTTCCTGTTATTCCTGGTTTTTTCCCCCATTTCTCGAGGGAATCCAAGGCTGGAATAAAAGCAGGGACACTCCACTCCCTCCAGGGATCCATAAAATCCTCCTGATCCTCAAAATCCTTGGGGATTTTTGGGAATGTCCCCCGAGCAGGGAAAAGAAACAGCTCCAGGAATTTGGGGAGGGAAATCCCATTGCTTTTTAGGGAATTCTTCTGTTTTCCCACCTTTTCCAAACCCAGAGCGACCAGAAGTTGGGAATTTTTGGGAATTTTTGGGCTGGGAATGGGGTCGGTGGGAATGGAAAGAGGAGACGGAATGGGGACGGTGGGATTGGGGTTGGGGACACTGGGAATGGGACTGGGAACACCGGGAATGGGACACTGGGATTGGGAATGGGAAACTGGGAATGGGGGCAGCGGGAAACTGGGATTGGGGACACTGGGAATGGGATTGGGGACATTGGGAATGGGGACATTGGGAATGGGACTGGGGACACTGGGAATGGGATTGGGGACATTGGGAATGGGGACATTGGGAATGGGACTGGGGACACTGGGAATGGGACACTGGGATTGGGATTGGGGACACTGGGATTGGATTGGGGACATTGGGAATGGGGACATTGGGAATGGGAATGGGAAACTGGGATTGGGGACATTGGGAATGAGGATGGTGGGATTTGGGACATTGGGGACATTGGGGACATTGGGAATGGGGACACTGGGATTGGGGACATTGGGAATGGGAATGGGAAACTGGGATTGGGGACACTGGGATTGGATTGGATTGGGGACATTGGGAATGGGGATGGTGGGATTGGGGACGTTGGGAATGGGAATGGGGACATTGGGATTGCAGAAACTGGGAATGGATTTGGGATATTGGGATTGGGATTGCAATCGGGGACATTGGGATGGGAATGGGGACATTGGGAATGGGGATGATGGGATTGGGGGTATTGGGGACACTGGGATTGGGAATGGGAAACTGGGATGGAATGGGGACATCAGGAATGGGACACTGGGATCGGGGACACTGGGAATGGGGACAGTGGGAATGGGGACACCGGGACAGGATTTGTCACCTTCCCCGCCCCGTTCCTGGGATTCCTATCCGGAGCCACCCCTCGGACACTGTCAGTCCTTGTGGGATTTCTTGGGAATTCCAGGATTTACTGGGAATTGCCTTGGTCCTTGCAGGATTTACTGGGAATTCTGTCAGTCCCTGTGGGATTTACTGGGAATTCTGGGATTCACTGGGAATTCGTTGGTCCTTGTGGGATTTGTTGGGAGTTCTGGGATTTGTTCAGGATTCCAGGATTTCCTGGGAATTCTGGGATTTACTGGGAATTGCGGCGCCTCAGGCCGATGGCCAGCACGGCTCCGGCCACCACCACTGTGGCCACAGCTGCGGCCAGCGCCATCCCCAGGGCCAGCGGCGTCACCGCGCCTGCAAAGGGACACAGAGGGGACATCGGGGACATCAGCGGGGACATCACTGGGGACATCACTGGGGACATCATTGGGGACCTCCACTGGCTGTCACTGCTGTCACCGATTGTCACCAATTGTCATTGATTGTCACCAATGGTCACCAATCATCACTGATTGTCACCAATTGTCATTGATTGTCACCGATCATCGCTGATTGTCACCGATTGTCATTGATTGTCACCGATTGTCACCGATCATCACTGATTGTCACCAATTGTCATTGATTGTCACCAGTTGTCACCGATCATCACTGATTGCCACCAATTGTCATTGATTGTCACCGATCATCACTGATTGTCACCGATTGTCATTGATTGTCACCGATTGTCACTGATTTTGATTGGTTGTCCCTGCAGTCACCAATTGCCACCAATTGTCATCGATTGACACTGTGGTCATCGATTGTCAGCAATTGTCACCGATTGTCACCAGTTATCACCAATTGTCACCAACTGTCACTGACTGTCACCAATTGTCACTGATTGTCACCACATCACCGCCTGTCCCCGATTGTCCCCAGCTGTCCCCGATTGTCACCCGTGGGGACTCACCCTGGTGGCTCTGCGGGCGCTGGCCCCGCTGCTCACTGGACAGCAGCACCGGCCCAAGGACAACGTCGGCCTCGGAGGTGGCAGCTGGGGACAGAGGGGACAGAGAGGGGACATTGGGGACAGTGAGGGACAGTGAGGGGACAGAGAGGGGACAGTGAAGAGGGATCACCCCATCCCCACTGTCACCTCTGTCCCCAGTGTCCCCAATGTTCCCTTGTCCCCAGTGTCTCTGCTGTCTCCATGTCCTCTCTGTCCCTGCTGTCCCCATGTCCCCAACCCCCTGTCCCCTGTCCCCTGTCCCTGTCCTCTGTCCCCTATCCCTATCCCCTGTCCCCATCCCCTGTCCCTGTCCCCATCCACTGTCCCCATCCCCTGTCCCTGCCCCTGTCCCCATCCCCATGTCCCCTGTCCCTGTCCCTATCCCTGTCCCCATCCCGTCCCCTATCCCTGTCGCCATTCCCTGTCCCTATCCCCATGTCCCCTGTCCCCATCCCCTGTCCCCATCCCCTGTCCCCATCCCCTGTCCCCATCCCCTGTCCCCATCCCATGTCCCCTGTCCCTGTCCCCTCACCGTCTCTCCGGTACCGGTGGCCATCCCATGGTTCCGCTGGCCGTCGGTTCCGGGCCATCTCCTCTCTGCCGCACTCTCCCAGCTCACAGCAGCCGCAGATGTCCCTTGTCCCCTCCACGGGCGCCCAGCTGTGGCGGGGAGGTGACACCTGTCACCCACTGCCACCTGGGGTCGCCACAGTGTCCCCAGGGTGTCCCCAGGGTGTCCCCAGGGTGTCCCCAGGGTGTCCCCAGGGTGTCCCCACAGTGTCCCCAGGGTGTCCCCAGGGTGTCCCCGCAGTGTCCCCGCGGTGTCCCCGTGCTGTCACTCACGCCTGGCGCGCCTTGCTGAAGGAGCAGGCCTTGTTCAGCGCGTCCGGGCTGCGCTCTGCCGGCGTCACCTTCAGGTGGCACCTGATGTAGATCTGTGGGGAGGGGACACTGCTGGGGACACTGTGGGGACACTGGGACCCCCTCGGGGACACGGTGGGGACACGGCGGGGACAGCGGTACCAGGCTGCGGGCGTCACCGGCGAAGCGGAAGGCGTCGATCTGGAAGCGCAGCATGTCCTGCCGGGGACGGGGGGTGACGAAGGCCGAGGCGGTGGCATCTGAGCGCCCGTCCACCAGGCAGCTGCGGGGACAGCGGTGGCACCGAGGTGACATCACAGGTGGCATCACGGGTCACCGCGGGGAGGTGACAAGGGAGCAGAGCCACCAGGGCCGAGCGTGGAGCTCCCCCAAAAAATGCGCTCAGAATGTCCCTGGGTGTCGCCAAATGTCCCCAAATGTCCCCAAACTGACCCCAAAATGACCCCAAGCATCCCCAGCTGTCCCCAAATGTCCCCAAACGTCTCCAAATGTCCCCAAATATCCTCAAGCATCCCCAGCCATTCCCAAACGTTCCCACACTGTCCCCTCACACCTGTGGAAGTCGATGAGGGGCAGCAGGGCGGGATGAGGTGTCACCACCATGTCCCACACCCCAAACGTCCCCAAACATTCCCAAACTACTCTGGATGTCCCCAGCTGTCCCGAAACGTCCCCAAACATCCCCAAACATTCCTGGCTCGCCCATGGAAGTCGATGAGGGGCAGCAGGGCAGGATGAGGTGTCACCACCATGTCCCACACCCCAAACGTCCCCAAACATTCCCAGGCATTTCCAGACATCTCCAAACTACTCCAAATGTCCCCAAACTACTCCAAACACCCCCAGCTGTCCCCAAGCATTCCCAAACAACTCCAAATGTCCCCAAACAAACATTCCCGATCATCCCCGCACATTCCCGGCTCACCTATGGAAGTCGGTGAGCGGGGAGGGATGAGCTGTCACCACCTTGTCCCAGACCCCAAACATTCCCAAACATCCCCAAACATCCTCAAACGTCCCAAAATGACCCCAAACTTCTACTAAACTGACCCCAAACATCCCCAGCTGTCCCCAAATGCCCTCAAACATTCCCAAACTACTCCAAAGGTCCCCCAATGTCTCCAAACATTCCCAAACATTCCCAAACATTGCCCTTGCACCTATGGAAGTCGAAGAGGGCATAGCAGGACAGGATGAGCTGTCACCACCATGTCCCAGACCCCAAACATCCTCGAACATCCCCAAACATTCCCAAACATTCCTGAACATTCCCAGACATTCCCAAACATCCCCAAATGTTCCCACACATTCCCGGCTCACCCATGGAAATCAATGAGGGCGCAGTGGGGTGGGATGAGGTGTCACCACCCCCTGACCATGTCCCAAACCCCAAACTGACCCCAAACTGACCCCAAACATTCCCAAACACTCCCAAACATCCCCAAACATTCCCAAACATTCCCAAACATCCCCAAACATTCCTGTCTCACCCGTGGAAGTCGGTGAGGGCATAGCAGGACAGGATGAGGTGTCACCACCATGTCCCAGACCCCAAACATCCTCGAACATCCCCAAATGTCCCCAGATGTCCCCAAATGTCCCCCAAACTGACTCCAAACATTCCCAAACATCGCCAAACATCCCCAAACATCCCCAAACATCCCAAACATCCCCAAACATTCCCAAACATCCCCAAACATCCCCAAACATCCCCAAACATCCCCAAACATTCCCAAACATTCCCAAACATCCCCAAACATCCCCAAACATTCCCAAACATCCCCAAACATCCCCAAACATTCCCAAATATCCCCAAAAATCCCCAAACATCCCCAAACATTCCCGCCCATTCCCGGCTCACCCGTGGAAGTCGATCAGGGAGTAGAGGGGTGGGATGAGGTGTCACCACCATGTCCCAGACCCCAAACATTCCCAAACATTCCCAGACATTCCCGCCCATTCCCGGCTCACCCGTGGAAGTCGATCAGGGCGTAGCGGGGCAGGATGAGGTGTCACCACCATGTCCCAGACCCCAAACATTCCCAAACATCCCCAAACATTCCCAAACATCCCCAAACATTCCCAGCTCACCCGTGGAAGTCGATCAGGGCGTAGCGGGGCTCGCTGCCGGCACCGGGGCCCAGCGAGGCCACGCAGGAATCCACAAAGAGCCGGAGCGGGACGTGGCCCCCGGAGCCGACCTCGGCCTGGATGCGCAGAACCTCCCCCAGGCGGAACGGAGAGAATTCCCGATCCGAGCTCCAGTCCTCTGGAAAATCCAACGGGAAAAGGGATGGAACCCCGGGAATTCCCGATCCCAGCTCCAGTCCCTGGGAAATCCAACGGGAAAAGGGATGGGAAAGGGGAATTCCCAATCTGAGCTCCAGTCCTCTGGAATTCCAACAGGAAAAGGGATGGAACCCTGGGAATTCCCACTCAGAGCTCCAGTCCTCTGGAAAATCCAATGGGAAAAGGGATGGGAAAAAGGAATTCCCACTCAGAGCTCCAGTCCTCTGGAAAATCCAATGGGAAAAGGGATGGAACCCCGGGAATTCCCAATCTGAGCTCCAGTCCTCTGGAATTCCAATGGGAAAAGGGATGGAACCCCAGGAATTCCCAATCCAAGCTCCAGTCCTCTGGAATTCCAGTGGGAAAAGGGATGGGAAAGGGATAGAACCCTGGGAATAATCACTCGGAGCTCCAGTCCTTGGGAAATCCAATGGGAAAAGGGATGGAAAAGTGGGAACAGGCCGGAGATTCCCGATCCCGCACCGTTCATGAGGCGCAGGGAGAACTGGAGCCGCTCCTCGGCCGCCAGCGCCGAGTTGAAGGGAGCCCAGGTGGGACGGATGGAACCGCTGGAGACGTTATCCCGCCTGGAAAATCGGGAATGGGAACACTGGGAATGGGACACTGGGAATGGGAACACTGGGAATGGGAACACTGGGAATGGGAACACTGGGAATGGGGAACTGCTGGAGACATTATCCCACCTGGAAAACTGGGAATGGGAACACTGGGAATGGGAACACTGGGAATAGGAACACTGGGAATGGGGAACTGCTGGAGACGTTATCCCGCCTGGAAAACTGGGAATGGGAACACTGGGAATGGGAACACTGGGAATAGGAACACTGGGAATGGGGAACTGCTGGAGACGTTATCCCGCCTGGAAAACTGGGAATGGGAATGGGAACTCTGGGAATGGGAACCCTGGGAATGGGAACCATGGGACTGGGAACATTGGGAATGGGAACATTGGGAATGGGAACTCTGGGAATGGGAACTCTGGGAATGGGAACTCTGGGAATGGGAACTCTGGGAATGGGAGCCCTGGGAATAGGAACATTGGGATGGAATTGGGAACACTGGGAATGGGGGACACTGGTCCCCCCCTGGAAAAGGGAATCAGGATCGGGATTAGGATCTGGGATGGGAATGAAACATTGGGAATGGGACATTGGTGTGGGAATGGGGATTGGAGTGTAAATCCCAGGAATGTGGGATGGGATCCCAGGATGGGAATGGGATTCCCAGGATTGCCAGGAATCCAGGATGGGATCCTGGGATGGGAATGGGATTCCTGGGAATGCGGGACGGGATCCCAGGATGGGAACAGGACACTGGATTTGGAGTGTAAATCCCGGGAATGTGGGATGGGATCCCAGGATGGGAATGGGATTCCCAGGATTGCCAGGAATCTGGGACGGGAATGGGAACAGAGGAGGGGGAATGGGCAGCCCAGAATAGGAATGTGAATGCCAGGAATGTGGGATGGGATCCCAGGGTGGGAACAGGATTCCCGGGATTCCCGGGAATGCGGGCTGGGATCCCAGGATGGGAACAGGATTCCCGGGATTCCCGGGAATGCGGGCTGGGATCCCAGGATGGGAACAGGATTCCCGGGATTCCCGGGAATGCGGGCTGGGATCCCAGGGTGGGAACAGGACTCCCGGGATTCCCGGGAATGCGGGCTGGGATACCTGGGATAGTGGCACTCGATGGGAATGACGGCCGGGCTGCTGCGCACGATGGCCGGGTTGCTGCCGGGGCTGGGATCGTAGCTCAGGAGCGTCCGGTAAATCAGGGAATCGGGAGTGACCTGGGAATAAAACCCGGGAATTCTCCATGGGAAATGGGGGGAATCTGGGAATTCGGGGTGAGCTGGGAATAGGAACGGGGAATTCCGTGGGAGGGGCCACGGATTGGGCCAGCAGCAGTGGTGGGGGATCCATGGAAAAGGGGGAAAAGGGATGGGAAAGAGGGAAAGGGGTGGGAAAGGGAGGGAAAATGATGGGAAAAAAAGGGATGGAAAAGGGGATGGAAAAGGAGGGGAAGATGGGAAAAGGGATGGAAAAGGGGACGGGAAAGGGATGGGGAAAAAGGGATGGAAAGAAAGGGATGGAAATCAGGGAAAAGGGATGGGAAAGGGATAGAAAAAGGATGGAAAAGGATGGAAAAGGGGGGAAAAGGGGTGGAAAAGGGGGAAAAGGGAATGGAAAGGGGGATGGAAAAAGGGAATGGAAAAGAGGATGGAAAAGGAGGGAAAAAGAGGGGGAAATGGGAAAAGGGATGGAAAAATCTCAGTTTCAAGCCGATGGAAAAGGGACTTTTCCCAGAAGAATGGGAAAAGCTGCAGGAAAACCGCTCTGATTCCCAGGAAATCCTGGCTCCTCCTTCCCCTGAAATAATCCTGGATCCAGCCCCTGGATCTCCCGTAAAACCGGGAATGTGCGCGGCTCCAGGCGCGAATTCCGGTGGGAATCCCGGGATGGGAACAGGGATTTACCTGGATCTCCCTCAAAACCTGGGATTTGCCGGGATGAACCTCGGGAGCCTCTCCGGGTGGGAATTCCGGGATGGGAATAAGGACTCACCTGGATCTCCCTTAAATCCGGGAGCCTCTCCAGGTGGGAATCCCACTGGGAATTCGGCAGGAATCCCGCCGGGAATTCCGGGACGGCACCGAGGACTCACCTGGATCTCTCCCGACCCCACCGGGATCTCCCGGAGCCTTTCCCGGTGGGAATTCCGGGATCGGGCCAGGGCTCTCCGGGAGCCTCTGCAGGGCGGGAATCCCGCTGGGAATTCTGCCGGGAATCCCTGGAATGCCGGCGGGGCTCACCTGGACGGTGCTGCCGCACTCGTGGAGGCCGGCGCTGAAGGTGACGGTTTTTTGGGATGGATCCAAGCGGGAATATTTGCAGGCGGCGGGACCCAGGCTGAGCTCGGCGGCGCTGACCAAGCGGCCGTTCCCGAATAAATCCCGGTGCACGATCACCACCAGCTGCGCTTCCTGGCACTGCACTTCCACGGGAATCTGGGAATGCTGCTGGGAAAGCGCCGGGGACTGGGAATCGCCCTCCCAAATCCATGGATTTGGGTCTCTCCGAGCCGCTTCCCAAGGAGGAGGAGCCGGAGCCGCCGGGGCCGCGCAGAGCAGCGCCAGGAGGAGGCGGATTTGGGAGCGCATCCTGGAAAAAAAAAAAAACTGGAATTCCCAGCCTGGAGGTTCTTCCCGGATTTATAACCCGCTTGGAATGAGCCCCTCCCGCCTCTTCATCCCCCTCTGGAATTCCAAGGGCGCCCCCCGAGCGCGCTCCCGTCATTTCCGAGGGATCGGGATGAGCATTCCCGGCGGGATTTTATTGTTTTGGGGTTTTTTTGGGAATTGTTTATCCCGGCCGGAGCCGGCTGAGGGAATTGTTTGGGTTCCCGGTGGATAAGGAGCGATCCAAGGCTCCGCTTTTTTCCCCCCCTCCTGGGATCCCGAATTCCAGGGATAATCCCGGCACCCCCCGCAGCGCCGCTTTCCCAAAAAAAAAAAAAAAGAAAAAAAAAAAAAGAAGGAATTGCGTTCTATCCCCAAAAAAAACACCGGGATTTGCGTATCCCGAGGGGGTCGGATCGTCGGGAATGACGGAGAACCCAAAATTCCAACCCCGGGAGCGAGGTCGGAGCCAAAATTCCTTCTTTTTTTTGGGAATAGGAAGCGGCTTCCCTTCCCCCTCCCCAAATCCTCATCCCAAGGCTCCGCTTTTCCCGGGATCCCGAATCCCAAGGATCATCCCAGCACCCCTGGAGCGCCGCTTTCACCTCGCCCCATCCCCCAAAAAAAAGAAGGAATTGCGGTTGGAATTCGGGGTTGGCGTTCCCGACGATCCAAACCCAAATCCCGGAGTTTTTGGGGGATTTTTGGGATACAACGAGACGGGAGCCGGGATGATCCCGGGAATTCGGGATAAAATTCCGCCAAAATTCCACCAAAATTCCTTCGTTTTCCCCTGGATGAGGAATCTGGGGGAGGAGGGAGGGGGATCCCACGTTGTATCCAAAAAAAAAAGATGGAATTTTGGTTCCGGGGTTGGAATTTTGGGATCTCCGTCATTCCCGATGATCCAAACCCCTCGGGATGCGTAAATCCCGGATTTTTTTATGGGATAAAACGTGATTCCTCCCTCCCCCTCCCTTCCCAAAAATTCTCATCCAAGGCTCAGCTTTTTCCCGGGAACCCGAATTCCAAAGGAATTCCCTCCCGGCACCCCCCGGGCGATGTTTTCCCCACGTTCTATCCCAAAAAAAATCCCGGGATTTGGGGTTGGATCGTCGGGAATGACCCAGACCCTCCCCCCCCCAAATTCCCATTCCATTGGATCCAAGGGAAAGAGGCCGGGAAAAACAGGGAAAGGAATGAATCCCATGGATTTTCCCGGCTCATTCCCAATTTTCCTCATATTTGTGGGGTTATTTAATGACTTTTGTTATCCCAATCCCATTTTATTTTATGGAATTTCTGCCCCTCCTCACTTCCCCCCTCCCTCTGGTTTTCCACCGGCTCAGTTTTTCCCAAATCCCAGAATTCCTCTCCCTCTTTTTTTTGGGATGTCCTTGGAAAACCTGGGAAAAACAAAAATCCCACCCCCCTCAAAAAAAAATTTGGGATTTTCCTTTTTTTTCCCAGCTGGAAAATCCCGGGAAAACAGAGGCAAAGGGGAATTCTGGAGGGGTTTGGAGCTGACTCAGCATTCCCAGAAAATTTTATGGATCAGCTCCAACCCCTCCTCTGCTTCCAGGGGTTTTCCACTCATCCCAAAAATCCCCGAATCCCGGTTTTTTGTTTTGGGTTTTTTTTTCCCCCTTTCCCTGTGTTTCAAATCCTTTGGAAGTGGAAATTCCCGGAATTCCAGAGGCTGAGCTCCTGCGTCAGGGAGGTACCGGGAATTCCGGGAATTCCGCAGCCGGAGGGGGGAGAATCCTTGGATTCAAGGCCTCGGCTCATCCCAGGAAACTCCGGGATTCCTTCGGGATTTCGGGAAAAAAAAATCCCTCGGGATGGATCCCGCGGTGGGGGGTGAATTCCAGAGGGAAAAATTCGGGGAATTTTTTTGGGAATAGCAGAGGCCGGGAATTCCCAGGGAGCTGGGAAAGTACCGAATCCAGGAGGTTTTCCCATCCCGTTTTCCCTAAAAACTGAATTTTAATCCCGGGAATTCCGGGAGCCAGTGGAATGGGACGGGAGCTCCGGGAATTCCGAAGGGTTTCCCTCATCCCGGATTTCCTTAGGGAATGGATTTTCCTGAGGTTTTCCCTCATTCTCAGCTCCAGCCTTGGGATTTGGGCTCTTCCCAAATTTTTCAAATCCCTCTGGATAAAACCCAGGGATGATCCCAAAAAACCCCCAGGATCGGGAAGGAATCCAGGAGGATTTGGGGCCTGGGAAAGAACTCGGGAATTCTTTCCCCAATCCAAGGATCCAAATCACCCCAAATCCCCCTTGGAATCTCATCCCAAGGAATTCCAGGTGAGCTTATCCTGGGATTTCCAGCCTGGCCTCTGGAATTCCCAGTTTTCCCTGGAATTCCAAATCCAAAGGGAAGCAAATCCCAGCTCGGATTCCCACAAATCCCCGAATCTCCAAAAAAACCCCTGGAATTTGCTCCACAATTCCCAAAACCCTTTCCCAGCTCCCTCAGAATCCCAGGATTTGGGGATGGCAGTGGGAAAACCCGGAATTCCATTAAAAAAAAACGAGGAAAACCAGAAGAAAAAAAGCAGGAAAAGGGAATTTCAGAGGAGCTTTTGGGAGCAGGGGAAGGAATTCCAAGCACGGGAATTCCAAGGATTGTTTATCCTGGTGGGATCCAACAATTCCAAACAATCCTTGGAGCGAGGAACAGAATTCCCCAGCTTGGAATTCCTGGGAGGGGGGAGGAGGGGTTGGAATTGTCCCAAAAAAACGGCCCTGGGCTCGATCCCATTCCCAGATTTTCCAGCAAGGAGCAAAATCCGTGGAAAAATGGGAGCGTGGGAAGAGATTTTCCCTCTTCCCTCAGGTTTTCCAGGGAAAAATTCCAGCTGGAGAGCGGGGAATCGGATTCCCAAGGGTTTCCTGGGATTCCCATGGATGAGGAATTCCCGGGAGCTCCGAAGGAAAATCGGGAAGCGCTTCCAGCCTGATCCAGGATCCCAAATTCCTTCCTTTTCTCGGGATTTTTCCCCGGGAGATTCCCATGGGAATCCAGCTGGAAAAAGGTTGATCCCAACCCCGCATTCCCACTGGGAATTCCCAGATCTCTCCCCCTTTCCAAGTGCCAAAAATCCAGGAAAAACGCTGGGATTTGGCCATCCCAGCATTCCCAGTTTTCCCAATCCTGGGATTTCCTGGGAATTTCAAGGTGTCCATGGAAAACTTTGGGATCTCAGGGATGGGGATCATTCCCACTGGGAGCGGCTCCAGGCCCAAATCCCAATTTTCCACCCTGGAGGTGGCAGAAGCAACAAGGAAAAATCCTGGAATTTTTACAGAGAAAATCCCACTTTTCCCACTTTTCCTGGGGAGGTGGGAGCGGCAATTCCCGGGAAATCCAGCCAGAAGGGGCTGCAGCGGGGTGATCCCAAATCCCATCCTCAAATCCCAAATCCCTGGCCCCAAATCCCAAATCCCATCCCCAAACCCCATCCCAGCCCCAAATCCCAAATCCCAGCCCCAAATCTCATCCCAGCCCCAAATTCAAAATCCCTGTCCCCAAATCCCAAATCCCAGCCCCAAATCCCATCCCCCAAATCCCAAATCCCAGCCCCAAATCCCAAATCTCATCCTGTTCCCAAATCCTAACTTGGCCCTAAATCCCAATTTGGCCCCAAATCCCTTCCTGTTCCCAAATCTCCCATTCCCAAATCTTATCCTGTCCCCAAATCCCATCCTGGCCATAAATCCCTGCTCCCAAATCCCTGCTCCCAAATCCCATCCTGTTCCCAAATGTTCCGTCCCCCAAATCCTTGGCCCCAAATCCCTTCCTGTTCCCAAATCCCTTCCTGGCCCCAAATCTCCCGTTCCCCAAATTTTATCCCACCCCAAATCCCAAATCCCTGTCCCCAGATCCCTGTTCCCAAATCCCTTCCTGTCCCCAAATCCCAAATCCCTGTTCCCAAATCCTTGTCCCCAAATGTTCCGTTCTCCAAATCCCATTCCCAAATCCCTGGCCCCGATCCCATCCTGTCCCTGGGTCTGTCCCCAAATCCTCCTGTCCCCAGATCAGTGACAATTCCCCGGTGACAATTCCCCGTGACAATTCCCAGATGACAATTCCCCGGTGACAATTCCCCGTGACAATTCCCGGTGACAATTCCCGGTGACAATTCCCCAGTGACAATTCCCCGGTGACAATTCCTGGTGACAATTCCTGGATGACAATTCCCCGGTGACAATTCCCTGTGACAATTCCCCGTGACAATTCCCAGGTGACAATTCCCTGTGACAATTCCCAGGTGACAATTCCCCGGTGACAATTCCCCGTGACAATTCCCGGATGACAATTCCCCAGTGACAATTCCCCGGTGACAATTCCCTGTGACAATTCCCCGTGA
Source organism: Poecile atricapillus (assembly GCF_030490865.1). Classification (NCBI taxonomy): domain Eukaryota; kingdom Metazoa; phylum Chordata; class Aves; order Passeriformes; family Paridae; genus Poecile; species Poecile atricapillus. The sequence continues at coordinate 18,839,443 of NC_081259.1, forward strand.
CAATTCCCAGTGACAATTCCCCGGTGACAATTCCCCGGTGACAATTCCCCGGTGACAATTCCCAGGTGACAATTCCCTGTGACAATTCCCTGTGACAATTCCCAGGTGACAATTCCCCGGTGACAATTCCCAGTGACAATTCCCAGGTGACAATTCCCCGGTGACAATTCCCGGTGACAATTCCCAGGTGACAATTCCCGGATGACAATTCCCCGGTGACAATTCCCGGTGACAATTCCCGGATGACAATTCCCAGGTGACAATTCCCTGTGACAATTCCCGGTGACAATTCCCAGGTGACAATTCCCTGTGACAATTCCCAGTGACAATTCCCAGGTGACAATTCCCTGTGACAATTCCCTGTGACAATTCCCGTTGACAATTCCCCGGTGACAATTCCCCGTGACAATTCCCAGGTGACAATTCCCAGTGACAATTCCTGGTGACAATTCCCAGGTGGCAATTCCCCGGTGACAATTCCCGGATGACAATTCCCCGTGACAATTCCCCGGTGACAATTCCCGGATGACAATTCACCGGTGACAATTCCCCGTGACAATTCCCAGTGACAATTCCCAGTGACAATTCCCCGTGACAATTCCCCGTGACAATTCCCCGGTGACAATTCCCCGGTGACAATTCCCCGTGACAATTCCCCAGTGACAATTCCTGGTGACAATTCCCGGATGACAATTCCCCGTGACAATTCCCCGGTGACAATTCCCAGTGACAATTCCCGGATGACAATTCACCGGTGACAATTCCCAGTGACAATTCCCAGCCATGACACCCCCCAGGTGCCACCTCAGGGGCAATTCCCGGGTGACAAATCCCGGCAGTGTCACCTCGGTGACAATTCCCGGTGACAATTCCCAAGTGACAAATCCCGGTGACAAATCCCGGGTGACAATTCACCGGTGACAATTCCCAGGTGACAATTCCCAGCGGTGCCACCCCGGGTGACAATTCTCAGGTGACAAATCTGGGGTGACAATTCCTGCATCCCCATCCCGATCCCAGAATTCCCTCATTCCCCCGTTCCCATCCGGGTCCCCGCACCCCCGGATTCTCCGGGAACCCCCGCACAGCTCCGGGCCCGCCCCTCTCCCCTCCCTATCGCCATCTCCTCCCGCCCCTCTCCCCTCCCTATCGCCATCTCCTCCCGCCCCTCTCCCCTCCCTATCGCCATCTCCTCCCGCCCCTCTCCCGCCCCTCTCCCCTCCCTATTCCATCTCCTCCCGCCCCTCTCCCGCTCCTCTCCCCTCTTCCCTCTCCCCTCTTCCCTCTCCCCATCTCTTCCCGCCCCTCTCCCCATCTCCTCCCGCCCCTCTCCCGCCCCTCTCCCCTCCCTCTCCCCAGCTCCTCCTTTTCTCTCCCGTTCCAGCCGCCCGGGCCTCGCCGCTCCCATGCCCGACAGCCCCGCCGCGCCCCCGCCGGCCCCGACAGGTACCGGGGACAGCGCCGAGCCCCCCGCCACCCCCTCCCCAAACCCCCTCCCCAAAACCCTCTCCCTAAAACCCCCTCCCCAAAACCCCCTCCCCAAAACCCCCTCCCCAAAACCCCCTCCCCAAAACCCCCTCCCCAAAACCTCCACCCCAAACCCCCCGCCCCAAAACCTCCTCCCCAAAACCTTCACCCCAAACCCCCCGCCCCAAAGCCTCCTCCCCAAAACCCCAGCCCCAAAACCCTCTCCCCAAAACCTCCACCCCAAACCCCCCGTCCCAAACCCCCCTCCCGCTCGGGGGAGGTTTTTGGGGTGCGGAATCTCTGGGGGTGGGCCCGGCCCCGCATTGGGCTTTTTTTTTTGTCCTCCCCAAATATTTGTGTGGGGAAGGGGGAGGGGCTTGGCCGCACTGCCGAGCGGGGGCAGGGCCCGGGGGGGACACTTGGTGACACCTTGGGGACATCTTGGGGACACCTCTGGGGTCAGGGCTGGTGCTGGGGACAGCTCTGCCGGGGAGGGTTTTGGGGTCACTGCCGGGGGGATTTTGGGGTCACTACCGGGGGGATTTTGGGGTCATTGCCGGGGGGTTTTGGGGTCACTGCCGGGGAGATTTTGGGGTCGCTGCCGGGGGAGTTTTGGGGTCATTGCTGGGGGGATTTTGGGGTCATTGCCGGGGGGTTTTGGGGTCACTGCCGGGGGGATTTTGGGGTCACTGCCGGGGAGATTTTGGGGTCGCTGCCAGGGGGATTTTGGGGTCGCTGCCAGGGGGATTTTGGGGTCGCTGCCAGGGGTGTCCCCGCTTTTCCCTCTGTCGGGGCAGGAAGGGGCGGTGGCCGCCCCAAAACCCTTTTGCTTTCGCTTCCACCTCGGCGCGGGGGCGGTTTGGAAATCCCGAATTCCAGGAAGAGCTCGGGGAGGGCGGAGCGAGCGCAGAACCCCGAGCCGGGTTCCTGGGGCCCATCCCACGGGGGAAAACATTCCCTCCTCATCCTCCCCAGATGGAGACGGAACTGGAGACGGCAGCGAGGCCCCGCCAGCACCGGGACCCTCCGCGGGCGCCGCCGCCCCGCCTCGGGAGGAGGAGGAGGATGAGGATGATGATGGTGGTGAGGATGACGAGGATTTCCAGTTCCTGCTGTGCGAGGGCTGCGGGCAGGACTCGGCTCACCCCCGGCTGCTCGGCTGCCTGCACACGCTGTGCCCCGGCTGCCTGAGCGATGCCAAGCAGTGCCCGCGCTGCCAGGCGGCCGCGGCCGCTCCGGCCGTGGATAACCTGCTCTTCAGCAACCTCCGGAGCCGCCTGCAGCTCTGGAAGCAGATCCGCAGCTCCCGCGGGCCCTGCTGCGGCCGCTGCCGCGCCGAGGAGGCGCTGGTGTGGTGCGAGGAGTGCGAGGAGTTCCTGTGCGGCCGCTGCTCCGAGGAGCACCGCTGGTGGCACAAGAAGAAGGAGCACAGGTTCCTCAAGGTGGAGGAGCTGCGGGCGGGCTCGGCGCGGAGCTTCCTGCGGGACACCAAAACCTCCTGCAGCATCTTCTGCTCCTCCAGCAGCCACCCCCAGGAGAGCCGTGTCTGCAGGTGGGTGTGCTGCCCCAAGCTCGTCCCCAGGCCCAAATTCCAAATCCTGTGCCCGAATCCCGTCCTGATCCCAACCATTGTCCTGTCCCCAAACCTCGTCTGTCCCCAAATCCCATCCTGATCTCAAACACTGTCCTGTACCTAAATCAATCCCCTTCTGTCCCTCATCCTGTTCCCAAATTCCAAATCCTGTCCCTAAATCCCATCCTGTTCCCAAGATTAGTCCCCAAACCTCATCCTGTCCCCAGATCCCATCCTGATCTCATTGTCCTGTCCCCAAACCTAGTCCTGTTCCTAAATCCCATCCTGTCCCCAAATCCCTGACCCCTGTCAATCCCTGACCCCTGTCCCTCAGTGACCCCTGTCCATCCCTGACCTGTGTCCATCCCTGACCTGTGTCCATCCCTGACCTGTGTCCATCCCTGACCCCTGTCCATCACTGACCCCTGTCCATCACTGACCCCTGTCCATCCCTGACCTGTGTCCATCACTGACCCCTGTCCATCCCTGACCTGTGTCCACCCCTGACCTGTGTCCACCCCTGACCTGTGTCCATCTCTGACCTGTGTCCATCCCTGACCCCTGTCCATCCCTGACCCCTGTCCCTCAGTGACCCCTGTCCATCCCTGACCTGTGTCCACCCCTGACCTGTGTCCATCCCTGACCTGTGTCCATCCCTGACCTGTGTCCACCCCTGACCTGTGTCCATCCCTGACCTGTGTCCATCCCTGACCCCTGTCCATCCCTCACCTGTGTCTATCACTGACCCCTGTCCACCCCACCCACCCCACCCATCCCTCTCCCCCGTTCCCCCGCCGTGGCTCTGGCCCCGGTGTCACCCGTGTCCCCTCCTCGCAGCATCTACTGTCCCCGCTGCGAGCGCGCGCTGTGCTGTCCCTGCGCGCTGCTGGACACTCGCCACGCGCCCTTCCGCGACCTCGGTGCCGAGACCCTGCGCCGCCGGGACGAGCTGCGCTCCCTGCGCCGCGACCTGCGCCAGCTCCGCGCCGCCTTCCAGGCCTCGCTGGGGCGGCTCCGCGCCGAGGCCGCCCGGCAAGAGGAGCGGCGGCGGCGGCTGCAGGAGAGCGTCCACGCCAGCTGCGAGCGGCTGCAGCGGCTGCTGCGCGGCGAGGCCGAGGAGCTGCAGGCGCTGCTGGAGGCACGGCCGGAGAGCGGCCGGAGCGGGCCGGACGAGGAGCTGCGCGGCGCCGAGGAGGTGCTGCAGCGGCTGGAGGCGGCCGAGAGGCTGGCGGAGCGGCTGGGGCGCTACGGCGGCGAGCAGGAGCTGATGGACATGCAGCCCTTCGTCAAGGGCGCGCTGCGGCGGCTGCGGCAGCTGCGGCCGCCCCGGCCCCCCGAGCCTCAAGAGCCCCCGCGCTTCGCCGAGTGCCGGGCGCGGCTGCGGGCGCTGGTGGAGCGCGTCACGGGGGGCCCCGGTGAGCCGGGCTGGGAGGGGATGGGTTGGGCTGGGTTTGGGTGGGCTGGCTTGGGTTTGGTTTGGTTGGGTTGGGTTGGGTTGGTTTGGTTTGGTTGGGTTTGGTTGGGTTTGGTTGGGTTTGGTTGGGTTTGGTTGGGTTTGGTTGGGTTTGGTTGGGTTTGGTTGGGCTGGGTTTGGATGGGTTTGGTTGGGTTTGGTTGGGCTGGGTTTGGATGGGTTTGGCTGGGCTGGGTTTGGCTGGGCTGGGTTTGGTTGGGCTGGGTTTGGTTGGGTTTGGTTGGGTTTGGTTGGGTTGGGCTGGGTTTGGTTGGGCTGGGTTGGGCTGGGCTGGGCTGGGCTGGGTTTGGTTGGTCTGGCTTTGGTTGGGTTTGGCTGGGCTGGGTTTGGTTGGGTTTGGCTGGGCTGGGTTTGGCTGGGCTGGGTTTGGTTGTCCTCCTCCTCCTCCTCCTTCTCCTCTTTCTTCGCCTTCTTTTTCTTCTCTTTCTTCTTTTTCTTCCTCTCCTCCTCCTCCTCCTCCTTTCCCAAACCTTCCTCCCTCCTCCTCCTCCTCCTCCTCCTCCTCCTCCTCCTCCTCTCCCGTTTCCCTCCTCCGGCTCCGCATCCCCCCCGGAGCTGGGATTTGCTCCGTTGTTTTCCCGGAGACCCTTTGGGGTGTCCCCCTGATCCCGCGGACTCTGGGAATGCTCCTTCCCGGCTTCCTGGATCCTCCCAAACCCCCTGGGCCATCCCAATCCAGAGGGAAGGGGACCGGAGCCGTCGGGCGGGATTTTCCCGGCTCCGCAGGCTCTGGTTTGGGATCTCATCCCGGTTTTCTCCATCCCAGCCACGGACATCCCCGAGCTCCAGGAGGCCCTGGAGAACGACCCGGTGAGACATCGGGGCCCCATCCCAAACCTGGACCTCTCCTTTCCCTTTTCCCACCCCGGTATTCCCCGTTTTTCCTCAATTCCTGTGAATTCCCACATCCCACCAGGCATGGTCCCGCCCCATCCCGCTGCTCCGTAGGGACGATTTCCCCATTTTTCACGGGGAATTCCATGACCGCGGGAGCAGCGCCCAGATCCAGCCCAAATCCTCCGTGCCTCAGTTTCCCCATTCCCGAGGCTGTTCCCGCCCCTCCGCTGGGATCCGAGTCCGCCCTAACTCCGAGCTCTTCCCGCAGGAGGAGGATCCGATTCATCCCAAAACCCGGAGCATCTCCCCCAGCCTTGAGGAGATCCACGTGGAGCAGGTGAGGCCCGTCCCATCCGGGTGGGATCCGGAGGGAATTCCCAATCCCACCAATCCCACTTTTCCAGCCTCTCCCGCACCCCTGGAACAAGCGGCCGGCTCCCTGCACGGAGAGGGGCAGCCAGATGTCTCCCAAAATCCTGAAGCTGGAATGTGACCAAGAGCCGGGCCCCAGCCACCCCAAATCCCACTGGGAATTCCGGACGGAGCCCGGCCCCTCCACGTCGTGGCACAACCACGTCAGGGCCGGTGACCCAGGTGGGGACCGGGAACGGCACCAGACTTGTTATCCCGTTTTTCCCGGGATCCGTGGGATCGCTCCCGGCCTTCCTGAGCCCCCACTGCATGGGAACTTTGGCCAAGGATGGGGATGCGAGTGATCTGTGGGGTGAGGGATCCATGGAGTGAGGGATCCATGGGGTGAGGGATCCATGGAGTGAGGGATCCACGGGGTGAGGGATCCATGGGGTGAGGGATCCATGGAGTGAAGGATCCATGGGATGAGGGATCCATGGGGATGAGGGATCCATGGAATTCAGGATCCATGGGATGAAGGATCCATGGAATGATGGATCCACGCAATTCAGGATCCATGGGATGAAGGATCCATGGGATGATGGATCCATGGAATTCAAGATCCATGGGATGAAGGATCCATGGAATTCAGGATCCATGGAATTCAGGATCCATGGGGATGAGGGATCCATGGAATGAGGGATCCATGGGATGCGGGATCCATGGAATTCAGGATCCATAGAATTCAGGATCCATGGAGTCACCACCATTCCTGGGGTTGCCCCCAAGCTCTGTTTGGTTCCTGGAGCAAAACTCGGGAGCGCTGATCCGGTGGGATCCAGGATTTTGGGATTTTCCTTGCAGAGGGCGGGAGCATCATCGTCATCTGCAGCTCGGACGACAGCGACGAGGACACCACGGTGGTGACGGTGACACCGGAGCCGCCTCCGTGCTGACAGCCCCTGGAACCATCCCGCTTCATCCTGGAATTCCCAGATTCCTGCTTGGGCTTTCCTCTTCTTGCCCCATCCCAATTTTATCGCTGGACCGAGCTTCCAGTGCTCTGGAAGGTCTGGAAATCCCGCCTGGACCTGCTGGCACCTCCCCTTTGGGGTTTCCTGGGAATGATGTTCTCCTCTTCAATCCCATTCAGCTTGATCCCAAAATAAAATCCAGGATGGGATTTGGGATCTGTGCTGGCGGATCCCATTCCCAAGCCCCCCTCAAAGGTGGGGAGATGATCCCAAGGGTGGGATCCCCTCTGGGATCCCCCATCAGTACCTGGAGCAGGGAATTCCTTAGGATTGGGATCAGGATTGGGATTGGGATTGGGATTGGGATTGGGATTGGGATCAGGTTTTCCAATGTAACGAGGGATTAAAATCCCGGTTTTTTTAATGCCTCCCCTCAATAAAGCCATTCCAGGATAAAATTCCAGCCCTGCTGTAATTTCCCAGCTTCCTCCACCAGTTCTTCCCACCCTGCTTTTTCCAATCCATCCTGAGCAGAGGGAAAACCGGGAATAATTAATGGGATAAAACCCATCTGTCCTGCTCCCTGCTGATCCCAGGGTTTTGGGGATGGGAGATCCCAGAGATCCAGTCCCAACATTCCATGAGTGGCAGAGCCTGTTCCAGCCTCATTCCCACAAATCCTGGAATTCCCATTTCCCAGGCCGAGGGTTTGGGATTGTCCTGAGGGAAAACAGGGAATGAGTTCAGGGCTTTGCTTTTATCCCAGATCCTGATTCTCGGGACACCCCCAGCTCCAGGAATGTTTTCCATGGATTGAATTCCCGTTCCTCGCTCCCAAGGCTGCTCCCATCCCCATCCCATCCTTTCTGCCGCCTTTCCCAGGATTTTGGGGACATGGGGACATCGCCCCGGGGGTGGCACCTGAACCTGTCCCCATCCCGGCCCTTGGGTGTCCCAGGTGTCCCCAGTGGTGTCCCAGGTGTCCCCGGGGTGTCCCAAGGTGTCCCCAGGGTGTCCCAGGTGTCCCCAGGGTGTCCCAGGTGTCCCCAGGGGTGGCACTGGGTGCCGGGCGCGGGCGGTGTCGCCGAGCGGGGCTGGCTGTGACAGGGCAGTGCCACCAGCAGGGGTCCCCTGAGCACAGCGGCTGGAGCTGCTGGGGACACTGCTGGGGACACTGGGGACACTGCTGGGGACACTGCTGGGGACACTGGGGACACAGCTGGGGACACTGCTGGGGACACTGCTGGGGACACTGGGGACACTGCTGGGGACACTGCTGGGGACACTGCCAGGGACACTGGGGACACAGCTGGGGACACTGCTGGGGACACTGCTGGGGACAGCGCTGGGGATACTGCTGGGGACACTGGGGACACTGGGGACACTGCTGGGGACAGCGCTGGGGACACTGGGGACACTGCTGGGGACAGCGCTGGGGACACTGGGGACACTGCTGGGGACATTGGGGACACTACCACATGTGACACTCAGTGCCATCGGTGCCATCAGCGTCATCGGTCCCCCCCCCCCCCCCCCCGCTGTCCCTTGGTCCCCCCTGCTGGACCTGGAGCGGGGGAGGGGAGGGAGGGGAGCGATCCCAAAGGATCCAGGACGTTATTCCCGATCCATCAGTGATCCCAAAGGATCCAGGACGTTATTCCCAATCCATCAGTGTTCCCAGAGGATCCAGGATGTTATTCCCGATCCATCAGTGATCCCAAAGGATCCAGGACGTTATTCCTGATCCATCAGTGATCCCAAAGGATCCAGGACGTTATTCCTGATCCATCAGGGATCCCAAAGGATCCAGGATGTTATTCCCGGAGTCACTGGGCTGTGGGATCGGGATCAGCTTTTCCCTGCCCCAATCCCTCCCCAAAGCTCATCCATCCCAAAAAACGGGGCTGACACTTCCAGGGGGGCGGAACAGCTCCCAAAAACCCCAAATCCTGGGAAAAGGGGTCTCAAAGCTCCGCAAAAATCCCACTGTCCCGGGCTTCCCTTCCGTGCCGGGGAAATCCCGTTGTTCCGGGAGGAGCCGAAGCCTCTCCGGGTGTTTTCGGGGCCGTTGGGCTCTGCTGGAACGCTGTGAATGATCCCGATGGGATGCGATCAATAATTCACAGCCCCATCCATCAATTCCTAAAGCAACACCGGGAAAAGGGATGGGAGCAGGAGAGGGGGAAAACGGGAACGGGGAAATGATGGGATAAACCCGGCCTGGCTACGGAAATGGATTTGTGCCATCCATGGATCCATGGATCCACCCAGGGATTACAGCCATCCATCCATCCATGGATGTTTCTCTTTCCTGGGATGCCTCTCTCCCATCCCAGCCGGGTTTTTCCTGGATCCCACAAAAATTATCCCCAAATCCCCCTGGAGAGGAGGCGGGGGGAGCATCTGTGGAGGAGGGGGAAAAGCTGGAAAAGGGAGACTCATCCTGAGGGAATGTCCCCAGCCCTGCCCCGGTTTCCCAAAATCCTAATCCTGCTCCAGCCTCGATCCATTCCCTCGCCATTCCCTGCTCCATTCCTGCTCCATTCTTTCTCCATTCCTGCTCCATTCCCAATCCATTCCTGCTCCATTCCCGCTCCATTCCCTCTCCATTCCCAATCCATTCCCACTCCATTCCCATTCCCGCTCCATTCCCGCTCCATCCCCACTCCATTCCCATTCCCCACTCCATTCCCTCTCCATTCCTGCTCTATCCCCACTCCATTTCCAATCCATTCCCAATCCATTCCCACTCCATTCCCATTCCCGCTCCATCCCCGCTCTATTCCCATTTCCTGTTCCATTCCCTCTCCATTCCCTGCTCCATTCCCTGCTCTGTTCCCGCTCCATTCCCACTCCATTCCCATCCCCTCTCCATTCCCATTCCCGCTCCATCCCCGCTCCATTCCCATTTCCTGCTCCATTCCCTCTTCATTCCTTGCTCCATTCCCTCTCTATTTCCGCTCCATTCCCGCTCCATTCCCTGCTCCGTTCCCGCTCCATTCCCGCTCCATTCCCGCTCCATCCCTTCTCCATTCCCATTCCCGCTCCATCCCCTCTCCATTCCCGGCTCCCGGTGCCTTTAATTCCCGTTTCCCGGCTCAGGCCCGGCCCCTCCGGTGACACAGCAGCGCCGCCGGGGCCGGGCAGCGCGGGGAGGCTGCGGCCGGAGCGGGGCCGGGCCGGGCCCTCCGCCGCTCATGGCCCTGCCCGGGGCCCGCTCCGCCCGCCCGGAGCCCGCGGAGAGCCCGGCCCTGAGCCCGCAGCGCCGCCGGTGCGTGCGGGGGGCTCCGGGACCGGGCTGCGGCACCGGGAACGGGGGAGCCGGGATCGGGAAAGGGGCTGCGGGATCGGGAACGGGGCTGCGGGATCGGGAATGGGGCTGCGGGATCGGGAATAGGGGCTCCGGGACCGGGCTCCGGGACCGGACTGCGGCACCGGGAATGGGGGTCCGGGACCGGGCTCCGGGACCGGGAATGGGGGGCCCGGGACAGGGAAAGAGGCCTGGGAGTCTGGGGTTGTGGGACCGGAATGGGGACACCGGGAGAGGGTAGAGGGGCCTGGGGGTGCAGGACCGGGGATGGGGACACCAAGACAGGGAAAGGGGCCCGGGGGCTTCCGGGGCTGCGGGATCGGGGATGGGGACACCGGGAGAGGGACAGGGGTCCGGGAATGGGGACACCGGGAGAGGGACAGGGGTCCGGGGATGGGGACACCGGGAGAGGGACAGGGGTCCGGGGATGGGGGTCCGGGGATGGGGACACGGAGGGGCTCCGCCCGGCAGGAGCACGGGGCCAGCCCGGCCCTGCCGAGCCCACAGCGCGTCCCGGGGGTCCCGGAGAGGGGACACGGCGAGAGGGGATGTGGCAATGGGGGATGGAGGATGCGGAGAGCGGGAATCGGGAATGGAGGCTCCGGGATTGGAGGATCCGGGCTCCGGAGATGGAGGATGCGGGGATAGGGAATGAAGGCTCCGGGGATGGAAAATCCGGGGAGAGGGAAGGGAGGGCTGGAGGATTCGGGAATAGGGGATGGAGGATTCGGGAATGGAAGAATGCGGGAGAAGGGATGGAGGATGCGGGAACCGCGATGGAGGATTCAGGGATGGAAGATGCGGGGAGCGGCGTGCATGGAGGATGAGGGAGACGGGAATTGGGAATTCGGGAACCGGCGATGGAGGATGTGGAGATGGAGGATTCGGAGAGCGGGGCTGGAAGCTGCGGATAGCGACAGCCTCCATCCCCGGAGGGCGCGGAGACCGGGAATGAGGGATGGTGGTACCGGGAATGAGGGATGGCGGGACCGGGAATGAGGGATGGTGGTACCGGGAATGAGGGATGGCGGTACCGGGGCTGAGAGATGCCGGTACCGGGGCTGAGGGATACTGGGAATGGAGGATGCCGCTACCGGCGAGGGAAACGCGGCCCTAGCGAGCTCCCCTTCCCCGTCCGCACCCCCGAACCGGCGCCCCCCGCCCCGCCCCGCTCCCCCCGAGCCGTTCCCGGTTCCCGGGGGGGCACTCGGGGGCACGGAGCGCTCTCCCCCCGCCGCGGCCGGGGCGGGGCCGGGATCGGGAGCGTTCCGGGGAGGGGGAATGACTGCGGGAAGGGCTCCGGGAGGGGCCCCTGTAACGGGGATCCCCCCGCCGGTAACGCGGGTCCCCCCGCCGGTAACGCGGGTCCCCTCGCCGCAGCGAGCGGAGCGGAGCGGCCCCGGCCCCCGCGGAAAAGCCCTGAGGAAGGCGGGAGCGGGCGGCGAGGAGGAGGAGGAAGAGGAGGAGGAGGAGGAAGCGAGAGAAGGAGCCGGGGATAACAGGACAGGGAAGAGCTGGGAGTGAAGCCCGGGAGCGGCCGGAGAGCGCCGGTGAGTGCAGAGCTGTGCCCGTGTCCCTGGGGTGTCCCCCTATCCCTCTGTCCCCCTGGGTGTCCCCCTGAGTGTCCCCCTGGGTGTCCCCCTGGGTGTCCCCCGGGTGTCCCTCCGTCTCCCTGGCTGTCCCCCTGGATGTCCCCCTGGGTGTCCCCCGGTTCCCCTGGGTGTCCCCCTGGGTGTCCCCCAGTTCCCCTGGGTGTCCCCCTGGGTGTCCCCCTGGGTGTACCCCTGTCCCTCTGGGTGTCCCTCTGTCCCCCTGGGTGTCCCCTGGGTGTCCCGGGAGGCCCCGCCGTGCCCAGGTTCGGACAGGGGGGGACTGAAGGGGGTGACAGCGACATTCCCAGGCCCCATCCTGTCCCCTCCTCAGCCCGGGGCGAACACCGCGACACCAGGGGAGCGCCCAGAGCCCTTCCCGAGGATTTTCCCGGCTCTTTTCCATTCCCTCTGTCCCCGCAGGAGGAGGGACCCCCACCCCCCGCGCCACCCAGGACAGCCGGACCCCCCCGCTGACCACCCGCGGCCAACGCCGGACCCGCCAGCCCTCCTTGGAGACACCGAGCCGCGCCAAGTCCCCTTCCTGGCAAATCCCAGCCTCTCCTCCTCCTCCTCTTCCTCCTCCTCCTCCTCTCCTCCTCTCCTCCTCCTCCTCCTCCTGCTCCTGCTGCTGCTGCTGGCGGTGTCACCCCCGGGCCAGCTCCCGCGTCCCCCCGCATGGTGCGCCCCGATCGCCCCGGGCAGCGGCGGCGGCGTTAAGATGGTGAGAGCTGCCCGGGCCGGGCCGGGCGGGGAGCAGCGGGATGGACACCGGCCCGGCGATCCCGGCCGCGTAGGGAACGATGGACTCGCGGAGCCGCCGGGATGCGCAGCGCACGGAGCGGCCCGGCAGCGGCACCGGCAGCACCGGCACCGGCACCGGCAGCGGCCGTAGCGAGGGCGAGAGGGAGCGCATCCGCGGCCGCATGAGGATGGTGATCGGGCAGCTCGAGGGAATCCTGCGAGAGCTCAAGGAGGTGGCCAAGGAGCTCCGCGAGGTAGGAAAACCCCGGGATAATCCCCAGAGGGTCCCGGGTTTGTCCCGTTCCCGGCTCGGGATGTGGCGGCAGCCGCGGAACCCGCGGGGATCTCCCCGAGCTGAGGTTGCCGAAGAGAGGAGGAAATTTGGGCAAAATCCCGAGGCAGGAAAACCCCCGGGATAACGCTGGGAATGTCCTGTCCCAAATTTTCCCCCCGTCCTGGGCTGGGCTGGGATGGCAGAGAGATCCCAGGAAGGATCCGGCTGAGGTGCCAAAATCTGAGGAGGAAATCACAAAATCCTGAGGCAGGAAAACTCCCGGGGTAAGGCTGGGAATGTCTGTCCCAAATTTCCCCACTCCCAGTTCGGGAGGAGGAAATTTGGCTGTGATTTGTCAAATCCCGAGGCAGGAAAATCCCTGGGATAACGTTGGGAATGTCCTGTCCCAAATTTCCCCATTCCCAGCTTGGGATGGGGCAGCGGTGGCAGCACCAGGGGGATTCTGGATGAGTTGGATTTTCCCAAAAAAAGAAAAAAAAAGGAGGAAAATAAGCAATCCCAAATTTCCCCCCATTTTTCTGCTTTATCGATCCAAATTTTCCCCTTTTATTCACCCGAATTCCCCCCTTTTTCTATTCCAAATTTCCTCTTTTTTGGGGTAAATTTTTCCCCTTTTTTTGAGTCCAATTTCCCCTTTTATGAATCCAAATTTTCCCTCTTTTGAGCCAATTATTCCCCTTTTTTGACCCAAATTTCTCCCTTTTTTTGTTCCAGTTTCCTCCTTTTTTCAAGTCAATTCCCCATTTTATTGACCCATTTCCCCCCTTTTATTGATTCCAATTTTCCCCTTTTTTTGAGCCAAAATTTGCCCCATTTTTGATCCAAGTTTCCTCCTTTTATTGATTGCCGTTTTTCCCTTTATCAATCCAAATTTCCCCCTTTCACTGATCCAAAATTTCCTCTTTTTCAAGCCAAAATTTCCTCCTTTTTGGCCCAATTTTCCCTTTCATGACCCAAATTTTCCCCTTTTTTTTGTTCCAAATTTTTTCCTCTTATTGATCCACAATTCTCACTTTTATTGATCCAATTTCCCCCCTTTTATTGGTCCAAATTTCCCCCTTTTTTGATTCCAAAATTTATCTGAAACCTCACAAAATTCAGGTTCCTGTCCTAAACCTCGCTGCTCCCACCAGGATAACCCAGAATTCCAAAAGCCAGAGCTCCGGAAAAGTGTGGAATTTGGGTTTTGGGAATTCATGGGGTGGGATCATGGATTGGGGTCCCCTCAGGGCCACCAAAATGTCCTGGATTTGTGACACGGAGGTGTCCCCATGGAATGTTTGGAATGTCCATCCCAGTGTCCATCTCTGCTCAAGGCCACCAAAATCTTGGATTTGTGACGTTGAGGTGACCCCATGGAATGTTTGGAATGTCCCAGGTTGGTGGCTCTGAGATGAGGTGGGATCATGGATTGGGATCCCAAATCCAAAGTGTCCTGGATTTGTGACATTGGGATGTCCCCATGGAATGTTTGGAATGTCCATCCCAGTGTCCATCTCTGCTCAAGGCCACCAAAATCCTGGATTTGTGACATTAGGGCTTCCCCATGGAATCTTTGGAATGTCCCAGGTTGGTGGCTCTGAGATGAGGTGGGATCATGGATTTGGATCCCTCAGGGCCACCAAAATGTCCTGGATTTGTGACGTTGAGGTGTCCCCATGGAATGCTTGGAATGTCCATCCCAGTGTCCATCTCTGCTCAAGGCCACCAAAATCTTGGATTTGTGACGTTGAGGTGACCCCATGGAATGTTTGGAATGTCCCAGGTTGGTGGCTCTGAGATGAGGTGGGATCATGGATTGGGGTCTCCTCAGGGCCACCAAAATGTCCTGGATTTGTCACATCCTGCTTTTCCCAGTCTCCCTCCTTCCTTCCCATCCGTTTGTGCCCAGAATTTTTCCCGGGTGTTCTGTGTTGGGGAAAACGATGATTAAAATCCTTGGATGGAGAAATCCCCGAATCTCCATTCAAAACCCCCCAAAAATTCCCATGGGAAGAGCCCATTCCATCTGGAATTATTGGGATCCATGGGATCCCAGCACCCCAAGGAGTTCCCTCCCAGCCTTTTCCCTGAAGAAATCCTACCATGATCCCAATGGGAAAAAATTCCTTAATAATGCTGGGAACAATTGGGAATTAACCAGGAATGCTCAGGAAGGTCCAGGGTTTTGTTTTGCCAAAAAACAGCACTTTTGGGACAGGGTTGGGAATTATTTAGGAGCTGGGTTTTGGGGAATTTTTGGAGCTGGGTTCTGAGAATTTTGGGAATCGGTTTGGGGGATTTTGGGAGCGAGTTTGGGGGACTTTAGGAGTGGGTTTGGGGGATTTGGGGAATCGGTTTGTGGGATTTTGGGAGCACTTTTTTGGGGATTTTGGGAGCTGGGTTTGGGGGATTTTGGGAGATGAGATTTGGAGATTTTAGGAGCTGGGATTTGGGGAGTTTTGGGAGCTGGGATTTGGTGATTTGGCTGTTTTATCCATGGATGGATTCCAGGAAAGACCTTTGGGATGATTTGGAATAGGGCCAGGGAATTTTAGGTCCTGGACAGATCCAGATGGAATCCAGCCTGGAAAATCAGCTGGAAAATCCACCCCTGGAAGTGTCCCAAGCCAGGCTGGGCTTTGGGTCTTGGAGCAACCTGGGATAGTGGGAAGTGTGCCCGTGGGAATGGGAACTAAGGATTCCAATCCAAACCAATCCAGAATTCCTTGGAAAAACTTTGGATCCCAAAATGCCTGGACAGAGGTGCTCGGGATGGGACCAGCAGCCAAGGGATTGTGGGACATCCCCCAAAATCCCTGGGAAGGCGAGGTGTTGGGTTTGGGATTGGGAAAAACCATTCCATCCCTCTGGAATGCTGGGAGGGGATCCTCCCCCAAGTAGTGCCGGGCCTGGATCTCCCCATCCCAGGCTTGGATCCACTTCCCAGTCCTCTTCCCAAATCCCTGTGGGGATGGAAGGGCCGTCAGATCCCACCCTTGGATCCTGTCAGATCCCAACCCTTTGGATCCCGATATCCCAACCCTTTGATTCCATCAGATCCCACCTCTCTGATCCCATTGGACCCCACCCTTGGATCCCATAGGATTCCCCCCCTTCTGATCCCAGCCCAAAATCCGGGATCAGGAGCCACCAATCCCAACCCCCGGAAGGGACCTTGGGTTTGGTCTGCAGCCAAAACCCCAAAAATCCCAAAAAACCCCAAGGATGGGGCTCCAGCTGTCCCACATGAGCCCAAGCTGGGCAGGAACATTCCAGCTGGGATTTTATTGGGAAGCCTCTGGCTGGCACCAGGAACTCATCCCGAACCTCCGCCCCTGCTTGTGGGGGATGAATCCTTCCCAGTTTCCTGGGAATTTGTCCCCTACAAGCAGGAGAGAGGGTTTGGGATGAATCCCTGGGGATATTCCCAGGGAATCAGGAGGATTTTCCCCCCCCTCCAAACTGGAAAAGCTCTGCCAGCCTTGGTGAGGGAGGAAAAGGGAGGGGGGGTAGCAAATCCCAAATCCTTCTTTCCGTGTAAATCCTCCACGGGAGCTGAGTGTCACCGAGGGACTTAATCCTGGTTTAAAATAGGGAATGATCCTAAAAATAACCTGGAGTGACATTAATCCTGGGATGAGGACAGCCGTGAGTGACAGCGGTTCTGGGATGGGACCGGGATTGGGACGGGACCAGGATTGGGACGGGACCAGGATTGGGATGGGACCGGGATTGGGAAGGGACTGGGATTGGGATGGGTCCTCAGGTGACGGGGATGTTCTGGCCCTGTCCCAGCACTGAAATTCCAGGTGGAAACAGAGGGGATCCCATTCCATCAGAACCATTTGGTAATGGGGTATTCCCAAAGATTCCCAGATCTTCTTCCCGATCTTTTTCTTTTCCCAAAAATGCAGTGGTCAGAAAATCCCTTTTTATAAACTCTTTTTCTCAAGGTTAGGCTTTTCTTTCCCCCCTAAAAAAAAGGAAAAAATGAAAGGAAAAGGGATGTGGAAGACGGAAAAGGAGTTTTCCTGAATTCCAGGCTTACCTGGGGATATTCCCAATGAGCCTCAAAGCCAAACCTTGAGGGATGGAGGTATCCCTTTTCCAGGGAACTTTCCCTGGAAGATATGGGATGGGAAAACAATGTGGAAGTAGAAGAGGAGAAGTTGGGTCCATCCATCCATCCATCCATCCATGGATTCCATCCATCCATCCATCATCCGTCCATCCATCCATCCATCCATCCATCCATCATCCATCATCCATCCATCATCCATCATCCATCATCCATCCATCCATCCATCATCCATCCATCATCCATCCATCCATCATCCATCCATCCATCCATCCATCCATCCATCATCCATCCATCCATCATCCATCCATCCATCCATCCATCCATCATCCATCCATCATCCATCATCCATCATCCATCCATCCATCCATCATCCATCCATCATCCATCCATCCATCATCCATCCATCCATCATCCATCATCCATCATCCATCCATCCATCATCCATCCATCCATCATCCATCCATCCATCCATCCATCCATCCATCCATCCATCATCCATCCATCCATCATCCATCCATCCATCCATCCATCATCCATCCATCCATCATCCATCCATCATCCATCATCCATCCATCATCCATCATCCATCCATCCATCCATCATCCATCCATCATCCATCATCCATCCATCCATCCATCATCCATCCATCATCCATCAATCATCCATCCATCCATCCATCATCCATCCATCCATCATCCATCATCCATCCATCCATCCATCCATCCATCATCCATCCATCCATCATCCATCATCCATCCATCCATCATCCATCCATCATCCATCATCCATCCATCATCCATCCATCATCCATCATCCATCCATCATCCTTCCATCATCCATCATCCATCCATCATCCATCCATCATCCATCCATCCATCATCCATCCATCATCCATCCATCATCCATCCATCATCCATCATCCATCATCCATCATCCATCCATCCATCATCCATCCATCATCCATCCATCCATCATCCATCCATCCATCCATCATCCATCATCCATCCATCATCCATCCATCATCCATCCATCATCCATCATCCATCCATCATCCATCCATCATCCATCCATCATCCATCCGTCATCCATCATCCATCATCCATCCATCCATCCATCCATTCATCATCCATCCATCCATTCATCCATCCATCATCCATCCATCCATCCATCCATCCATCCATCATCCATCCCTGTGTCCATCCCTGTCTCCGCAGGTCGTGTCCCAGATTGACCGCCTGACGTCGGACTTTGCTCTGGACCTGGAGCCGGATGCTTGGACTCCGGCCACGGCCAGCAGCACGTCCAGCAGCGACCGGGGCGGCGCCAGCCTCGAGCTGGGCCCGCTGGACTTCGCCGCTTCCGACATCCTCTCGGACAGTTGGGAATTCTGCTCCTTCCTGGACGCCTCCACGCCCTCGGACCCCGGCGATTGTCCGGAGCCT
Organism: Poecile atricapillus; assembly: GCF_030490865.1. NCBI lineage: Eukaryota > Metazoa > Chordata > Aves > Passeriformes > Paridae > Poecile > Poecile atricapillus. Next base: position 18,857,562 of record NC_081259.1, read on the forward strand.
CTGCGGCCACCGCCGGCCCGGCTGATGAACGGGGGGGTCCCCGTGGCCAACGGCCCCCGTGGGGGTGAGGGAACCCCGGATTCCTCCAGCGAGGAATGTTTCGGGAGCACGGCCATTCCCAAAATCCCAGCGCAGCGGCCGGCAGGGACGCGGGAGCGCGTCCGCTTCAGCGACAAGGTGCTCTACCATGCCCTGTGCTGTGATGACGACGGCGACAACGACGTTCCCGACGTTCCCGACGATCCCGGCAGGAAGGGGACTCGGGAGCAGCTCCCGAGGAATCCGGGAGCCATCCCGATCCGCAGGGCCACGAGGAACAGCAGCACCCAGACTGTGGCTGATAAGAGCACGCAGACGTTGCTGCCGTACGTCCCGGCCAGGCAGAGAATTCCCAACAAAAACTGAGCCCGGATCTGGGTTTGGGAAGGGTTTGGGGGAGGGGGGAAAATCCCTGGGAAAGGGGTTGGAAAAGATCTATATATAAATATAAATATATATTTCAATAAATCCGTACTCCTCATAAACGCCGAGTGAGAAGGTGGCAACGAATATCCCGATATCCCGATATCCCGACTGTTTCCAAGCTCAGGGAATTTTGAATGCCTTTTTTTGTTATGGATAGAAGGTGCTCAATAAATCATTGGGATGTGCCAGGAAAGGGCTGGCCAGCACTTCCAGAGGGCAGGAATGGGGCACGGATTGGGATGTGGAAAATGCTGGAAGGGCTGGAAGGATTTGGAACAGGGAATTTCCCTTCCCTGGGATGTGTTATCCCTGTTTGGTTTAGGATAATTCAGTGGGATTGGATTGGATCCCTGGCTGAGGGGAGTTGGGATGGCACCGGGATGGTTCCAGGATATCCCTGAGATGTCACCAGAATGTCATTCCCAACTCCAAAAGGGACAGTGAGGGGATCACCAAAATCCCCCAGGAATGAGGAGCTGGCCTTGGGAACTCCTCCCCCCTCAATTCCCAACGTTTTCCGTGGGAAATATCCCTGACCTGGAGTCACTCATCCACCTGGAAAAGCCGGAAAATTCCACTTTTCCTGAGCTCCCTAATCCCACTTTTCCACATCCAAACGCTGATTTTTCAGGGAAAGAAACCTGGTCCGGCTCTGGAAAATTAAGGAATCTGGAGCTCCAAATCCACCTGGGCGTTTTTCCCTGTTTTTCCAAGGTATCCAAAGAGGTTGGAGCAGCAGCTGCTCCCAGGACAAAGTCCCGGTGTCCTTCCCACTGGCGCCTCTTCCCGCAGGGACAAGATCCAGGACATTCACGTCCTGGAGCACTCCTGGCACCAGGCTTTTCCAAGGTTTTTCTGAGCCAAAAGTCTCCACCTCGGCTCCTGACTGTCAGTCCAGGTCGGAGAAGCTGCATTCCCAAGCTTTTCCAGGTGTCATCCCAGAGCCAGGACCGCAGGATGCGCAGAATTCGTCTCAACCCAGCCCCGTTCCGAGCAGGGAAATGGAGCTCTCCCCCTAAATTGTGCCGGATCCAATGGGTTTTTTATTTTTTGGGAATACTGGGGGGGACCAGCCTGGAGCAGGTTCCCACAGGAATATCCCCTGCTCCATCCCAATGCCGAGGACCGATGGGGAACTCTTTTTTCCCTGCCGCCCCAGGGACACCGGGCACGGGTGGGGCTTGGAGCATCCCAGCACCCCGCCGGGATGCAGGGGAATTCCCACTGGGATCCGGAGGGGCAGGAGCGACGGTGACGACGTGTCCGGGAGAGCTTCATGGGCCGCAGTCGGATCTGGGAGGGCCAGGGGGGTCCGGCTGGCCTTGATGGCCTTAGGATGGGATATCCCTGCCTGGATGGAGGGATGGATGTCCCAGCCTGGATGATCTCAATGTCCCAGTGCTGGCCTGGATGGAGGGATTTCCCAGCCTGGATGTCCCTGATGTCCCCATGCTGGCTGGGATGGAGGGATGGATTTCCCTGCTGGATGTCCCAGCCTGGATGATCTCCACGTCCCAGCCTGGATGTCCCAGCCTGGATGTCCCCATGGTGGCCCCGTGGCTGGCCAGGTTACACGGGGAGAGAGGGGCCACCCTGCTGGACACCGTTAACCCTTGGGGCGCTGGGAGGGGCATCCCAGAGGGGACCGGGAATGCCGGGTGACGTCCCAGGGCAGAAATGCCAGGAGCAGCCATGGACGGTGTCCCCAGGGCATGTCCTGGCAGCCCCGGCGCTATCCTGGGGTGGGAGATCACCGGCCACCACCCGGAAAATTCATCCTGTGATCCAAAAATCCATCTCCTGGGGTTGGGATCAGGGCTAGGACCGCAAGCCAGTGCTGCTGGGAGCAGAGGCCTCTGGAAAAGCGCATTTGGGGCAGCTGGAGTCACCAGCTCAGGGATGGGCAGAACCGATCCCAATCCCACCAGGAAGGAGATCGTGGCTCCATCCCAGCACCTCAGGAAGGATGGAGCCGGAGATAAAATCCTGGGATGGATCCACCGTCCATCCCTCTCGATCCCAGACGCTTCTCCTGGGCTGGATTTTGGGAATGTTCTCCCATCGGGATGCAGAGCTCAGGGAAGGACAATCAAAAATCATCTCCCACCAGGATTTGGGAAGGGCCCCGGGAAGGTTTCCCTGGGAATTCCCATCCCATCTCGGCAGCAGGATTCAATCCGGGAGCCAGCTCGGGATTTTCCTCAGGGCTCCAACAGGCATGGGGAAGCTTTTCCTCCAGGAATCCCGAGCCTCACACCATTCCTAGCCAAACCCCGGAGAGCACACGGAGCCAGGAAGGATCAACCGACATGATCCCAAATTTATTTGTCAAGGCACGAGAAACCCTCCCCAGATCCCGGATTTCAGAGCCGAGGAGCCCTCGGGGACTCCCCCTGCTCCGGAGCGGGAGCGGCAGCGGGACTGGGACGCTCCAGCGGCACTCGGGGTGTGGCTGTGTCCCCCTCGGGGGGATCCCGGGACGGGCCCGATCCCAGGGGAACAGCGAGTCCCCAGAGCAGGACCTCACCCGGCCAGCGGGTGCCTCCTTCCCAAAAATGCCCCGGGATCGTTCCCGGTGGGACAAATCCTGCCGGGATCCAGCGTTTAAGGGCAGAACGAGTCCAGAGGGACCCGCGGTGTCCGCACGGAGATCCCGGCCCCGTCAATCGATCTCCTGCTCCCGGCCTGGGGGAGGGAAAGGGAATGGAGAGGAAAGACAGGAACAGGGAATTCCCAGGCTGGGAGTAATAAATCAATGGGTTAATTAATAGATAATTAATAAATTAATGAATTATTTGGCTCCACCTTCCCCAGGCGGCTCCAGACCCTGGGAATCGCAGCCGGGTGGGGTTTTATCCCTTCATCCCCATTCCCGGCTGGAAATTCCAGAAGGTGGTGCTGTTCCAGCCTCGTTTCTGCTGGAAAAGTGGGATTTTTGGGTTGGGAAACGAGGGAAAGAAGGTTCGTTCCCAAGGATATAAAATGATTGGGAAGGGTTAATTCCCGGCAATAAAACTTGGGAATTCTAAAAAAGTAAATAATAAAAAAATAATAATATAAATTATTACAAATAATAACAAATAATAAAATAAAGTAAATAATAAAAAAAATAAAAAGTAGATTATAAAAAAATGGATCTAAAAAGATTGGGAAGGGGGAATTCCCAATACTAAAATCAGCCAGCAGCAGAGGCCAAGCTCCGATCCCACAGTGAGGGAGGGAATGAGTGGAAAAATCATGATTTGGGGACGGGAAGGAGCTGGGATTGAGCAGGCTTGGAAAACTCAGGATCCTTTTCCGGGCTGGGATGGGAGGGGGGCTTGGGAGAAGAGGGAAAGGCACCAACAGGAGCTGAGGTGCCAATTCCCACGGAATTCCAGCTGGAATTCAGCACCAGGATGCTGCTGGGGGCTCCCTGGAATGGCAGGACCAACCCCAGCAATTCCCGTCATCCCAGCAAATCCACGGAAACAACCAAAAAACCCCAAATTCCTCTCAGGGCCGAGTCTTGGGAGGTTTTTCTCGAGCCCAGAGTGAGCAGGAAAAGGAGGGATGAGGATGCAGGAGCTGCTGGACGCCGGGAGAAACCGGCAGAGCCCAAACCGGGCTGGAAATGGGAGCTGGGAATCCCTAATTTGGGAAATGCCGATGGAAAACCCGGGGGAAAATCCACCCCCAAACCCACAAATGCTTCCCGCATGGATTTTAGGGAATTATCCCAGATTTGCCAGAAACATCCACTCACCCTCTCTGCTCTCCGTGTTTTCCAGCAGCTGCAGAGCTGGGAAAAGGGAAAAACATCCCATGGTCAATCCCAGCCCCTTCCCGAGGGTCAATCCCAGCCCCTTGGCAAAGGAAATGGCTCCAAGACCCCATTTTTGGGGGAATAAACCCCAAAACAGCAACATCCACTTCCAGTTTCCCTGCAGAATTCCAAGGGTTTGTGGATAAAGGGAATCCCTATCATGGACCTGCTGGATGCTGGAAAATTAAGGAATTGGGAGGTTTTATTATGGAATTCTGTTGTTTTGTTAAGGGTTCAGGAGGTTTGATTTGGGAATGGGGAGGTTTATTAAGGAATGGGGAGGTTTATCTGGGATCTGCCAGGTCAGGGATGTCGGAAAAATCGGGAATACGGAAGGGGCTGAGCACCTGGAGCCACCCCAAACCAGGATCGGGCACCCACCTGTCTTGGGCTCCTCCCCCTCCTCATCCCGCTCCTCCGGCCCTGGAAAACAATGATCCAGAGGTGGGAAGCTCCCACCAAACCCCATTCCCGGGATTCTGTGGGTGCCTCCTTGGAGCATCCCTGTGATCCTGGGTTTTCCATGGATCAGGGAGGCACATTCCCAAAAATCCCAGCGGGAAAAGCCGCAGCTCCGAGGGACGTCCGTGTTTTTAGCGCAGTTGCCACCTGGAGATGGATCCCTGGATTCCCCCAAAACCTTGGGATACCCTTCCCTCCCTCCAGCACCCACCAGGATCCCGGGAGTTTCCCACCCCCTGCCACCATTCCCAGTGGGAAAAATCGCTGTCCCTGCTTCCCAGGCTGGCGGGAAGGGACCCTGCTCCCAGTAGAGCAAAATCCATGGAAAAAAGGTCATTTCCAAGAGTGGCACAGCCACTCCCGCAGCCGCTCTGGGAGCTTTTTAGGGAACAAATCCATAAAAATGTGGAATACGGCCCGAAAGGGAGAGGGGAAGGAGCCCGGAGCCGCTTCCAGAGGCGCCGGAGATGTCCCGGCCGCAGGAAGAGGGAAGCGGGGGCCGGCCCATCCATCCCTTTCCCAGGTTTTCCCCAGGTTTACCTGCGCGCTCCGCGTCCTCCCGGCAGCTCTCCCGGATTTTCTGGTGGCACACGAAGGCCAGGACGCCGAGCAGCAGCACCACGCACACGGCCAGGGCCACCGTCACCCACAGAGCCACCGCCGGGAATGCCAGGGGCTGGCCTTGCGGGAGCCACGGGAAAACACCCGGATCAGCGCCCGGGGCAGCCCATCCCACAGCCAGGGGGATCCCACAGCCAGGGGAATCCCACAGCCAGGGTGATCCCACAGCCAGGGTGATCCCATAGCCAGGGTGATCCCATAGCCAGGGTGATCCCACAGCCAGGGTGATCCCACAGCCAGGGTGATCCCACAGCCAGGGTGATCCCATAGCCAGGGGGATCCCACAGCCAGGGTGATCCCATAGCCAGGGGGATCCCACAGCCAGGGTGATCCCATAGCCAGGGGGATCCCACAGCCAGGGTGATCCCACAGCCAGGGTGATCCCATAGCCAGGGGGATCCCACAGCCAGGGGGATCCCACAGCCAGGGGGATCCCACAGCTGGGGTGATCCCACAGCCAGGGTGGTTCAATATTTCAGGGTGGTCCCATCCCACATCCAGGGTGGTCCAGGGTGGCCAATCCCAAATCCAGGAGGACCCCACGTCCAGGGTGACCTCACATCCAGGATGATCCAGGATGATCCAACATTCAGGGTGGCCAATCCCAAATCCAGGGTAACCCCACATCAGGGTGATCCCATCCCACACCCAGGATGATCCAACATTGAGGGTGATCCCATATCCAGGGCGATCCCATGCACATCCAGGGTGACCCCACATGCAGGGTGATCCCAACACCCAGGGTGACCCCAAATCCAGGGTGACTCCACATCCAGGATGATCCCAACACCCAGGGTGACCCCAAATCCAGGATGATCCAGGGTGACCCCACATCCAGGATGGATCACAAGCCAGCCAGGGCAATGTTACCAGGGAGGACCTGAAGGTCACCGGTGCCACCCCCACCCTCCCCCTGTCCCAGGCTGCTCCAGCCTGGCCTTGGGCATTTCCAGGGACCCAGGGGCAGCTCCAGCTGCTCTCAGAATTCCATCTCAGCCCCTCCCCACCCTCACAGCCTGAAATTCCTTCCCACTATCCCATCCATCCCTGCCCTCTGGCAGTGGGAAACCATTCCCTGTGTCCTGTCATTCCAATGTTTTTTAAGCAGCTTTTCTCCACCTTTCTCCTCAGCTCCCTCCAGGTCCTGGAAAAGCCTGGTAGGGACCCCCAGATTCCAGAGGGAACCTAGGATATGGGACAGCAACCCCCAGCATGGCTTTGGGCACCAGTGCCACCAGGGTCACCTCCCACAGACCCCAAGGGCGGCTCTGAGTGCCGATGCCACCAGGGTCACCTCCCCAAGGCTTCCAGGGTGTCACCAGGGTCACCTCCCCAAGGCTTCCAGGGTGCCACCAGGGTCACCTCCCCCAGCTCCCCAGGCTCGCTTTGGGTGCTGGTGCCACCAGGGTCACCTCCCCGATGTGGCTTTGGTACCGATGGCACCAGGGTCACCTCCCCAAGGATTCCAGGGTGTCACCAGGGTCACCTCCCCCGGCCCCTGGCTCACCCGTGATGGTGACGGAGGCGTGGCCATGCTGCCGCAGCACGGCGTTGAGCACCAGGCAGGAGTAGGTGACGCTGGGCTCCACCAGCACCCGCAGGACGCTGCGCACCTCGAAGAGCCCCTCCTCATTGGCCACCTGCGAGGTGCTGACGTTGGCCGTCAGGTTGGCGCCGTGGCCGTCCTGCCACAGCACGCTGGCCTCGGGGTAGCCGTGGGACGCGTGGCACGTCACCACGGCCACGTCGCCCGGCTTCAGGTCCTTGCTGGGCTCCAGGTGCACGCTGGGCTTGGAGTAGGGAGCTGCAGGTGGGGAGGACAATGGGGGGGCTGCGTGAGGATCGGGACGGGCTCTCCTCTCCTCTGAGGAATATTTTGGGGGTCCCCGATTCCACTGGGGGCGTTTCAGGAGCTCACCCGCCACCTGCAGCGTGACGGCGGCGCTGTTGTAGTCGCGCACGCGCACGAAGCAGGTGAAGCTGCCCTCGTCCGAGATCTCCACGCGCCGCAGCAGCAGGGACATGTTGCCCCGGGCCAGCTGGTCGTAGAAGAGCGAGGTGCGGTTGGCGTAGCCGCGGCCCTGGTCCTGCAGCAGGTCGCGGCCCCCGGAGAAGCCGTGCACCAGGCGCTTGGTGTCCGTCAGCTGCCAGATGAGGCTCAGCTCCGCCACGCTGAAGTTGGCCTCGGGCGAGAAGGAGCAGCGCAGGGTGGCATCGTGGCCAAACAGGGCCACCACGGGCTCCTCCGGCACCTGGATCTCCATGGCACCTGCGGGAGGGCACCAGGACGCACTGGGATCCAGGAGCACCTCCTGAGGTTTGCACCTGGATGGCGTCCAAGAAAACCCAGGGATGCGCGTGGGAGGGACGCGCGGGCAGGTGGCATCTCAGGGGATGTGCCACCCTGATGGAAGGGGGACAATCCCACATCCAGTACCAAACCAGGGGCACCTTCAGCTTCCAGGAGCTTCCAGAGACTTCCAGGAGCTTCCAGAAACTTCCAGGAGCTTCCAGGAGCACCCAAAGGTGGATAACACCCAAGCAATGCCCATAGGATGGACACGTGGGCAGGTGGCATCTCAGGGCAGTGACACTGGGAGCAATTCCAGCTGCCAGGAGCACCCAAAGCTGGATAACAGCCAAGGAAATCGAGGGATGCCCATGGAAGGGACACACTTCCGGCTGCCAGGAGCTGCCAAGGGCACCCAAACCTGCCCTGGAGCCCGGAGTGGCCCCAGTGGGGCAGGACAGGGTGGCAGCGGTGGGGACACGGTCCCCAGGAGGACCCAGCCCTGGCCAGGCTGGCAGGCGCTAGGTGGCACCAGTGCTCCAGCATGGTGCCAACCGGAGTGGCACAGCACCATTCCAACTCATCCCAGTGCCCTGGCACCATTCCAACACATCCCAGTGCCCTGGCAGGATTCCAGCTCATCCCAGAGCCCTGGCACCATTCCAACACATCCCAGTGCCCTGGCAGGATTCCAGCTCATCCCAGTGCCCTGGCACCATTCCAACACATCCCAGTGCCCTGGCACCATTCCAACCCATCCCAGTGCCCTGGCACCATTCCAGCTCATCCCAGTGCCCTGGCAGGATTCCAACTCATCCCAGTGCCATGGAAGGATTCCAGCTCATCCCAGTACTCTGGCACCATTCCAGCTCATCCCAGTGCCCTGGCACCATTCCAGCTCATCCCAGTGCCCTGGCACCATTCCAACTCATCCCACTGCCCTGGCACCATTCCAGCCCCATCCCAGTACTCTGGCACCATTCCAGCCCCATCCCAGTGCCCTGGCACCATTCCAACACATCCCACTGCCCTGGCACCATTCCAGCTCATCCCAGTGCCCTGGCACCATTCCAGCTCATCCCAGTGCCCTGGCACCATTCCAGCTCATCCCAGTGCCCTGGCACCATTCCAACACATCCCAGTGCCCTGGCACCATTCCAACACATCCCAGTGTCCTGGCACCATTCCAACTCATCCCAGTGCCCTGGCACCATTCCAGCCCCATCCCAGTGCCCTGGCACCATTCCAGCCCCATCCCAGTGCCCTGGCACCATTCCAGCTCATCCCAGTGCCCTGGCACCATTCCAACACATCCCAGTGCCCTGGCAGGATTCCAACTCATCTCAGTTCCCTGGCACCATTCCAGCTCATCCCAGTACTCTGGCACCATTCCAACTCATCTCAGTTCCCTGGCACCATTCCAGCTCATCCCAGTGCCCTGGCACCATTCCAGCCCCATCCCAGTGCCCTGGCACCATTCCAGCTCATCCCAGTGCCCTGGCACCATTCCAGCCCCATCCCAGTGCCATTCCAGCCCCATCCCAGTGCCACGGAACAATTCCAGTCCCTTCCCATGGCAAACCCCTCCCGTGTGGGGACGAGAGCAGGGACGGGACAGGGAATTCTTGGCAAGATCCCGAGCTGGGAGGATGAGGAGCGTGGGAAGGAGCCCTGCCAGGGAAAGGGCACGGGGCAGCCGGCCTGGCTCCAGCCACATCCCGAACATCCCGGCTCCGGCCGGATCACAATAAATGCCAGGAGCCAGCCCGGCCAGAACCGCAGCGGCACTGCCGGCCGCTCTCCTGGGAAGCGCAATCCGTCGGGATTGAGTCCTCCCGTGGCTGCAGCACCGGGAAGGAGGCGTCCTCTGCTTGGAGGTGCCACCGGAGCACAGATCCCGGAAAAACACTGGGATGGAGCTCGAGGCACAGCTTTGTGGGGCTGCGGGTGGCACTGGGGGCATCTCCTGAGCCCCACTCACCTGCCAGGCCGAGTGCCAGCATGAGCAGCAGGAAGAGCATCCTTGGCACCAGGAAAGTCGGGATGAGGAAGCGGGAGTGGGAATGGCACCGAGAATCCTTGCGGGGAGGCTCCGCTCTGGGAAGCCTGAGCTGAGGGAAAACACAAGGAAATGCCTGAATGGTGCTGGGAAGGAGGGACACAGGGCAAGGGAAGCAGGCCGGGGATCCCTCAGCAGCCATTCCTGGGGATCCCTCAGCAGCCATTCCTGGGGATCCCTCAGCAGCCATTCCCAGGGATCCCTCACCAGCCATTCCTGGGGATCCCTCAGCAGCCATTCCTGGGGATCCCTCAGCAGCCATTCCCAGAGATCCCTCACCAGCCATTCCCGGGGATCCCTCACCAGCCATTCCCAAGGAACACCCATCCCGTCAGGAACCACGGGAAGCGGTTCATCTCCAGCCTGGCACGGGCCAAGGGATCGCCGCATTCCCGGCAGCTCCGGAGGCGGCGGCCGTGCCCTGGGGAAGCCACGTGAGCCTCTTCCCTTCCTCGCTGCCGCTTCTCCTCCTCCCCTTTTGTTCCTGTCTTTCCCAGCTTTTCCCAGCAGCTCCGGGCCGCTCCATCCCCGCGCTCAAGGAGGAGCGAGCCGCTCCCCGGCTCCGGAACTCAGCCCCGGACACAGCGGGAGGAGCTCAGAGGGAGAGGGATGCGGATTCCCGGCTCCAGGGCAGCGGAGCTCATCCCTGCTGGCGGCAGGAGAACCCCCGGGCTGGGATTGTCCCGGAGAAGGGAGATTAAAGGGATGTGGGGAAGGGGAGGGCAGAGCGCCCGGCCCCGCTGGCGGCGGCGCTGGATTCCCGAGGATCCCGCGTGACCCGCGCTCCTCTCGCGCCAGGAATGAGCTCCGGACACTCCCTGTCCCCTCCCTGTCCCCTCCCTGTCCCCTCCCTGTCCCCTCCCTGTCCCAGCACAGGGTCCCGCTGTGTCCCCTCCCTGTCCCAGCACAACACAAGGTCCTGCTGCATCACTGTCCCAGGATCCCACTGTGTCCCTGTCCCTGTCCCATCCCAGGGTCCTGCTGTGTCCCTGTCCCTGTTCTATCCCATCCCAGGGTCCCACTGTGTCCTTGTCCCTGTCCCTGTTCCTGTCCCAGGGTCTCACTGTGTCCCTGTCCCTGTCCCTGTCCCTGTCCCAGGGTCCCACTGTGTCCTTGTCCCTGTCCCATCCCAGGGTCCCACTGTGTCCCTGTCCCTGTCCCTGTTCCTGTCCCTGTCCCAGGGTCCCACTGTGTCCGTGTCCTTGTCCCTGTCCCCTCCCTGTCCCTGTCCCCTCCCTGTCCCCTCGCAGGCTCCCGCTGCCTGTCCGGAGCCGCTGGCACTGTCACTGTCACTGTCACTGTCACTGTCACTGTCACTGTCACTGTCACTGTCACTGTCACTGTCACATCTGTGGGATCACGCCCTTCCTGGGGTGCAGCGGGAATAGCCTCGGCCTCATTCCCTAAAAATCCCCTAAAACTGAGGAAAGGGCAGAGCCAAAGGGCGGCCCGGCTCAGCTCCCGGGGGGGAAACTGAGGCACGAGGGGGGAAACTGAGGCACGAGGGGGAAACAGACATGGCAAATGGGGGAAATTGAGGCACGAGGGGGAAACTGAGGCACAGACAATGGGGGAAACTGGGGCACAAGGGGAAACTGAGGCATGGGGAGAAACGGAGGTATAGAGGGAAACTGAGGCACAATAGGGAACTGAGGCACAGCAGATGGGGGAAACTGAGGCCCATTTCTACTCCAAGAGCCCTCAGAGAGTTTCCCATCTCCTCCCCTCCCCAAAAGCAGGAGGCAAAGGAAATCATCCAGGTTTTTCCATGACCCCCATCCCTAACTTTTCCCAACGGGACACGCCCCAGGGAAAGGGGGATCCGTGGTGGGAAAGGCCGAGGGGGCATCACACCGTGCCCCAGAGAGGGAAACCCTGACTCATCCCCCTTGGAATCCTTCCCTTTTCCCGGGAATGTTCAACAAATCCGCTTTTCCAGCTTTAGTGACCTCTGGTCCCCAACCTTCCTGCCGGGAATGTCACCGTGCCGTGACTCAGTTTCCCCAGGCCTGCGGTGGGATCCAAGGACAAAAGACCTGAGCTCAAGCCGGGATATAAGGAATGCCAGGAAAACTTCTCTTGGATGTGCCAGGGATGGCTGAACCCTCTGGAAACCCGAGGAATAATTAAATCCCCCGGGAATACGTCACCCATTCAGTTTTTTTATAATCCCCAAATTATCCACGGGCTAATTACCACCCTGAGGCACCAAGGGAAGGATCCAGGAAGATCCCTGCCCCTCGGCCCTGCTCGATCCCAGTTTTTGGGTCTCTGTTCCTCTTCTGGAGCCGAGAGCCCGGCTCTGCTCGGGACTATTTTTAGTTCCCGCTCAAGTTCAGGGTGTGCAGGAGCAATCCCTGATTTGGGACTCTGTGGGGAAAGATGGGATACAGCTCCCAAATCCCAAATCCCAAATCCCAAATCCCATGGCAGTGTTTGGGGTCAGGAAGGGCCGAGGATTCACCTGGCAGGAGGAAGGGATGAGGATTTGGGGCGCAAAGGAAGAAGGAGTGGGGAGCCCTGGACAGAAGGACGGGACAAGGGTTCGGGAGGAAGGGATTGGGATTGGGGAGGAAGGGATTGGGATTCGGAAGGAAGGGATTGGGATTGGGGAGGAAGGGATTGGGATTCGGGAGGAAAGGATTGGGATTGGGGAGGAAGGGATTGGGATTTGGGATGCAGAGGAAGGGTGGGTGGGGGTTATCCCATGGCTCGGCGCGGGGAAGAAGGGAACCGGCACTTCCTCTCGGGACTTTCAGCCCAAGGCGCTTCCAAGGGATTTCCCAAGCTTCCCAAGAGGGCGCTTCCAAAGGGATTTCCAAGCATCTCGGGGTTCCAGCTTCCCCGCACCCCCCCCCCCCGCCGCGGAGCCCCCCCTGCGCCCCGGCACTGCCCGCAGCGGGGCCGGGGGGATCCCCGCAGCTCCCCAACCCCCGCGGGGCTCCCCGAGCCCCCCGGGCCCGCTCGCTCCGGTTCTGGGGAGCCCCATTCATTCCGTTCCTCCCTCCCTTTCTGCTCCGGCCGTCCCGGAACCCCGCCCGGCGCCGAGAGCCGCGGCCCGCGGGAGGAGCAGCGGCAGCGGGAGGCTCCGGGCCCGGGGGAGCTGCGGGGCCGCTCCGCTCCCTGCCGGAGCCCGAACCCCCCGAAGCCCCCCGAGCCCCCCGGGACCCCCCGGGACCCCCCGGCACTCACCGGGCCGGCGGCGGAGGCAGAGCGGGAGCGGGCGGCGGCCCCGGCTCGATTGGATGCGGCCGCTTCCTGCCGGGAACGGCGGGAGGAGCCTGGAACCGGAGAGGGGAGAGAGGGGAACGGGGACCGGGAGAGGGGAGAGAGGGGAACGGGGACCGGGAGAGGGGAGAGAGGGGAACGGGGAACCGGAGAGGGGAGAGAGGGGAACGGGAGAGGGGAGAGAGGGGAACGGGGACCGGGAGAGCGGAGAGAGGGGAACGGGGAACCGGGAGAGGGGAGAGAGGGGAACGGGGAACCGGGAGAGCGGAGAGAGGGGAACGGGAGAGGGGAGAGAGGGGAACGGGAGAGGGGAGAGAGGGGAACGGGGACCGGGAGAGGGGAGAGAGGGGAACGGGGAACCGGGAGAGGGGAGAGAGGGGAACGGGGAACCGGGAGAGGGGATTGGGGAACCGAGTGATGGGATTGGGGAACCGGGAAAGGGGAGAGAGGGGATTGGGGAGCCCGGAGAGGGGAGAGAGGGGAACGGGGAACCGGGAGAGGGGAACGGGGAACCGGGAGATGGGATTGGGGAACCGGGAGAGGGGAGAGAGGGGATTGGGGAGCCCGGAGAGGGGAACGGGGACCGGGAGAGGGGAGAGAGGGGATTGGGGAACCGGGAGAGGGGATTGGGGAGCCGGGAGAAAGGACTGGGGAGCCAGGAAAGGGGAGAGAGGGGATTGGGGAACCGGGAGAAGGGATTGGGGAGCCCGGAGAGGGGATTGGGGAACAGGGAGAGGGGAGAGAGGGGATTGGGGAGCCGGGAGAAGGGATTGGGGAGCCAGGAAAGGGGAGAGAGGGGACTGGGGAGCCCGGAGAGGGAACTGGGGAGACCAGGAAAGGGGATGGGGAAGCCTGGAGATGAGGATCGGGGAGCAGGGAGATCAGGGAGCAGTGAGCCGGGAATTGGGGAGCCTGAGGAATTGGGGGTGTGTGGAGCCCGAGGGTTGGGGTACAGAGCTGGGAATTGGGGTTCACTGGGGGATTTGGGGTGCAAGGGGAGCAGCTGGGGGATGTGGGGGTGACAGAGCCTGGGGAGTGGGACACGGCAATCCAGAGGGTTGGGGTACACAGGGGCAGGGAATGTTGGGGTGCACAGAGCTGGGAAAACGGGGTGCTTGGAGCCCTCAAAGCTGGGGCATGCAGCACAGAACCAGGGGGTTTGCAGGTCCCAGATTTGGGATTGGGGTGCACAGAATGAGGTATTTTGGAAATGTCAGATTCGGGATGAGGTGCACAGAACCAGGGATTTTGGAGATCTCAGATTTGGGATGACCAAGGGTTTTGGACATGTCAGATTTGGGATGACCAGGGGTTTTGGAGATCTCAAATTTGGGATGGGGTGCACAGAACCAGAGGTTTTGGATATCTCAGTTTCGGGATGAGCAGGGATTTTGGAGATCCCAGATTTGAGATGAGGTGCACAGAACCAGGGGGTGCACAGAACCAGGGATTTTGGTATCTCAGTTTCGGGATGACCAGGGATTTTGGAGATCCCAGATTCAGGGTTGGGGTGTGCAGGAACAGGGATTTTGGAGATCCCAGATTCAGGATTGGGGTGCACAGAACCAGGGATTTTGGAGATCTCAGATTGGGGACGAAGCACACAGAACCAGACTGATCCATCTCCTCTGGGGAGGACAAAACACAGCTGGAATGTGGCAGGTGGAGCCCAGGCTGCTTCCCAGGAAGATCCTGGTTAATGATTTCCCCACGCCCTGCTGGGCAGAAGCTGCTGCTGGGACACGGGGGGGAAAACCCCAGAAGTTTTTGAGAGCTGGGAAGGGAACAGCCAGGAGGGTGCTTTGGGTTCCTGCCGCTGCTGCAGAGCAAAGGAAGCTCCTCACCCTTTTAATTACAGGGGAAAGCTGCAACAGCCAAAGCTGGAGAGCTGAAAATTAGAAGGCGAGTTAAAATAACCCCAGACGTGCTATTTTTAGACCATTCCATGTTTTTTTCCCCTCCCCCTGGCAGGCAAGGGAGGATTTTGCAGTGAGGGAGGTGCTGGAAGCCGTGACCTGGGCACCTGCGGGGACAGCAGCAGAAAATCCAGAGGATTTCTTGGAAGGGACCTTCAGGATTGGCTCATCCCTCCCCCTGTCATGGCAGGTGCTCCAAAGCTCTGTCCAACCCGGCCTGGGGCACTGCCAGGAATCCAGGAATCCACAGCTGCTCTGGGAATTCCAGCCCAGGGTCTCCCAGCCAGCAATTCCCAATTCCCAATATCCCAAGATCCCAAGATCCATCCCTGCCCTCTGGCACTGGGAGCCATTCCCTGGCTCCTGTCCCTCCAACCCTTGTCCCCAGTCCCTCTCCTGGAGCCCCTTCAGGGACTCTGAGCATTCCCTGGATTTTTCCCTTCTCCAGGTGAACATTCCCAGCTCTCCCAGGCTGGTTCCAGCCCCGGGAGCAGCTCCAACCCTCAGGATTCTTTCCCGGAGCTCCAGGTCCCGCTGCTGTTGGAGGCAGCTCTGCAGGAGAGCTCTCACCTCTCCCACATCAAACCCCAGCTGCCCAAAATCACAGGGGGAATACAAGAAAAAGACAATAAATCCCCCAAAAAGGATCCTGGGATTCCTGGCCTCATCCCGAGTTTGTCCCTTCTCCTGCTGCTCCAGCTGATGGAGGCAGCAGCACAACTCTGATTTCTCAATCACAAGGGCAGCCCTGCTCCTGCTGGAGTTTGAGGGCACAAAGGGAGCTCTGAGCACCTGGAGCTTTCAAATAGAAACACCAGAAAATAAAATAAAATAAAATAAAATAAAATAAAATAAAATAAAATAAAATTAAATTAAATTAAATTAAATTAAATTAAATTAAATTAAATTAAAATAAACCAAAATAAAATAAAATAAAATAAAAATTAAATAAACAAAATTAAAACTAAAATGGAAATGGTGTTAGCATTCAGGAACACAAAATCACGGAATGATTATATGAAGGTGCTTCATTAAGAGCTCTGGGTGTCAGGGGTACACAGACCCAAAACTGACCCCACCTGGTTTTGAGTTGAACATGTTTTTATACTCTATATAAATAATTACATTATTATAATTAATTGTATTATTATTTAATTATTTAATTAAATTATATTATTAATAATTCTATTCTATTCTATTCTAATCTATTATTATAATTTATTTATTTATTATTTTATTTTATTTTTAAACTTACATTATTAATAATTCTATTCTATTCTATTCTATTCTATTATTAGAATATTATAATTTTATAGTAATATTATTAATAATATTAATAATATTATTATAATATTATAATGCTATATATATAATATTATATAACTTAGATATTAATTATTAAACTTACATTGTTCTATTGTATACACTGATTTTACCCAAGCATGGATTTCTCTTTATTCCCCCCAAACCCCTAACATTGTTTCTCATGATTCTTTAAACAATAATTATATCTAATCCCATCTAACAATTATATAATTTATCATATTCAGATTACACTGGTGCAGTTTCACCTGATCTTAGCAAGGCCTGACATTTCCCAGGGCCCACTTTGAACACTTTTCCCAGGGCTTGCCAAGCCTATCTTTCTTCCTAACTCCCCAATTTTCTATGATTTTAAAATCTTTTACTGTCAAAGGATGAGCTCCCAGGTGTGGCTCCTGCAGCTCCTTCCCAAATCCACAGCCAGGAGATGCTGGAGCGAGGATTCAGAGCCTTCAGCTGCCCCTCGGATCACAGCAGCTCCACAAAACCCTTTTCCCTAAATCCATGGAGCTTTTATCCATCCCCGAATCCCGATAGGAGCCGGGATGGCAAGAGGTGCCAGAGCTCTGGGATGCTCCCACAATGCAGATGAACTAACCCCTCTGAATTAATTGAAATTATTAACAGTTTTTCAGGGGTCAGCTCTCCAGATTCCCAGTGCGAGGGCAGAACTGGGAACACGCCCTGGGAAGGGGGAACAGTGCAACAACCTGGATTTTATTTTGCCCCAAACTTGCCCGGAGGGGGCTGCAAGGGGCAGTGAGGGAGGGTGAGCTCAGCATCACCCCCAGCTCAGGCTCTGCATTCCCAGAAAACGCTCGGAAGAGCCAAGGGCAGCTCCTGCCCAGCCCAGAGGTGGCTCTGCTTTAAAATTGCTTCCCGCAATTTTAAATTGCGGATTTAAATTGCGGATTTGGGATCAGATTTGAGCTCCTGGGTGGGCTCAGCCCTTCCCAAGGGGGTTTTATCCTGCTCTGGGTTCTGGGGATGTGTCTCTGCTGCCTGACCCTGGCATTCCGTGCTCTGGCTTCTCCCTGGACTGTGCCCTGCTCACAGAGGTGTTTCCACAGCCTGCGGGATGAAAAGCTCCTCTATTCTGTTATAGATACATTTTATATTGTTGGCTTTTCACAAATATTAAAATGAATGTTATGCGTATAAGAATGAGAAATTTTGTTGTATTAATATAGTTTTCTTTATTTCTGTTATTGATGAAATATAGAAATAGTAGTATAATACATATATGTTAGGCTATGGCATAGTATTAAAATAAAAATTGCTTTTGTTTGTATAACCCAAAAACTGAGGAAAAAAAAAATAACTGAAGAACTCCTGCATTTGTAAACTGTCTTACCCAGATGAAGACAGCAGTGACCAGAGCTCTGGGGGAAGGAATTTACTGCGTTTCTGGTATCAGGGAATGTAAATCTCGATGGTGACAAGAAGATTGATTTATTGGGAAGGGGGCAAGAGAAAACTGAACAGAAGAACACCAAAGATCCTAAGAAGAATGGATGAATATGTGTGAGAATTTATGGATATGGATGAGAATTTATGGATATGTAGTAGGGTTCTGTTTTTATGGGACAATCCTTTGTCAGTGAGGTGAATGCAGAGACACCCGGCTGTATCTGTATATTTTATTTTTTTCTCCTAATTGTCTTTTTTATTAAACTTTTAAATTCTATAAAAATTATGTGAACCTCGTTTTTCACAATTTCATGAAGGGATGAGGAGCCAGCTCTGCTCTGAGCTCCTTCCCCTCCCCCAGGCGTGGAAAACAAAGCCTTTTCCCTTCTCTTTTCCTCCTGCTTCTTTCCCACATCCTCCCCTCCAGCCCCCAACCCCTCCGGGCTGGGATTCACCAGCTCCACATCCAGCAAGGACAGCAGGGAGAAGGCAAAAAAGGAGATTTTTGATCCCTGTGAAAAACGAGGTTCACATATTTTTTTATGGAATGTAAAAGTTTAATAGAAAGGCAATTAGGAGATAAAAAGTAAGTGTACAGATACGGCCAGGTGTCTCTGCATTCACCTAACAAAGGATTGTCCCTTAAAAACAGAACCTTATTAATAACCATAAATTCTCATACACGATTCAAACATTCCTCTTAAGTTTTGGATGTTTCTTTGTTTAGTTTTTGACTCATGCCCTCCCCAATAAATCAATCTGCTTGGCTCCACCAAGGAGTTTCACATTCCCTGATAACAGAAATGCAATAAATTCCTCCCCCAGAGCTCTGGTCACTGCTGTCTTCATCTGGATAAGATAATCTAAGAATGCAGGGGACTCTCTAAATATCTTTTTCAGTCTTTGGGTAATACAAACAAGAATAGTTTTTGTTTTAATACTATGCCATAGCTCAACATATATGTATTATACCATCATTTCTAATTTTCATCAATAACAGAAATAGAAGGAACTGTATTAATACAACAAAGTTTTCTAACCTTATACATACAACATTCATTTTAATATTTGCAAAAAGCCAACAATACAATATGTATCATGTATTATAATATATAACAGCCCCCAAATTTAAGAAATGTGAGAGTTTCTCCCTCAAAGGCATCATCCCTCCATGCTCAGTCCCAGAGGCAGCCTCACGGTGCCCCTCCTCTGTCACTCTATTAGGAACGGCTGGATGAACCACACAGACTCTCTCAGGAGTCGATCAGGAGAATTTCTCCCAGTTTATTGCTTCAGATCTTTTTTATAGACAGATACGTGATGAGTACAGAAAAGAAACTCTTATTGGTTAGTAAACAAACACATCACCATCATTGCTCAGTGGGGTTCACCACCCCTCGACCTTCTCTTGCAGGAAAACAAGGAACAGACAAACAGCACCTGCAAGGCTGTTTTCTGTCTCTGAGGATTGTTTTAATTCCTCCTCATGATTTCCCAGGCCACTTTCTCAGGCAGGACTGAGAAAGCTATGTGGCCTGCAGTTTCTACATGCTCTCTGTTTCAGAGTTAGCATCCATACTCCTCATCCTCTGGAAGGCAGCAGGAGCGCTGCTCCTGGCAAATCCGAGCCAGAGAAATTCCCAGAGCAGCAGAGGTTCCTGCTTCAATCCCACAGCGTGCGCAGCGTTTTGATCTCCCAGGAAATTGCTGCAGCTCAGAGCGGCCCAGCTATCTGTGAAATATCAGCCAGGTGTTTTCTTATCAGAGAAAAGTCACCTGCTTTTTCCTTAGCGCTACAAACCTCTGTGAGATCCGCTTCCAGCGTGGCTTTCATCCCTTTCAGGCTTTGGGAATAAAAGAAAAGAGCTGTAATCTCCAAAACCTTTCCTTGAGGTCGTTTCTTCAGTCAGCCACAAACCCCACATCGCTACGACAAACAAATTTTTTGGGGGCAACCAGGGGGGATAAATGAACCCCCAAGGGCGTCACCATGTCCCCAGGGAAGCGGTGACACCCTGGCCCAGCCTCTGGAACCTTGTTAAACACAAAAACAAGGAGTGTGAGTGTGTAAATTAGAGTTTTCTTCAGTTACTGGGTGAAAAAAGTTGAAAGTTTAAAGTAGTTTAAAAAACAAGGGACAAGGTGGAGGATTTAGGGTGGTTTCTCTTTGTCTTGGTTTAGGGCACATTTGGGAGAGAATCTCCAAATGGGGTCCCCCAGAAAAGCAAATCCGAGCGGCCCCTCCACCAACTGCTTTGGGAAAAGAGATTTCCTTGGAGAGAAGTGGAAAAAACCTGTTGATTAAACAGAAATGGAATAATATTAAACAAGAAAACCTCTCGCTGTTGGATGAGATGGCAAATCCAGAAAATTCCTTTCCATGTGGGGTCGCTCGGCTGACTCAGGAGCTGGAAAGCGCCAAGGTCCCGACCCCACAGCCCCGAGCTCCGGGGGCTTGTCCGGGATTTCAGTCCAGAAATGAAAGAATTGAACACATCCAAGGAAAATGTGAGTGTGTGAATCAGAGAATTTTCTTCAGCCACTGGGTGAAAAAAGTTTAAAGTAGTTTAAAAAACAAGAGACAAAGTGGAGGATTTAGGATGGTTTCTCTTTGTCTTGGTTTAGGGCACATTTGGGAGAGAATCTCCAAATGGGGTCCCCAGAAAAGCAAATCCGAGCGGCCCCTCCACCAACTGCTTTGGGAAAAGAGATTTCCTTGGAGAGAAGTGGAAAAAACCTGTTGATTAAACAGAAATTGAATAATATTAAACAAGAAAACTTCTCACTGTTGGATGAGATGGCAAATGCAGGAAATTCTTTTCCATGTGGGAAATATGGTCCCGAGGTCCCGACCCCACAGCCCCGAGCTCTGGGGGCTTGTCCGGGATTTCAGTCCAGAGCAGGACTGAACAGATCCAAGGAAAATGTGAGTGTGTAAATCAGAGAATTTTCTTCAGCCACTGGGTGAAAAAAGTTTAATGTAGTTTAAAAAACAAGAGGCAAAGGAAATCATCCCTTAAGTAGAAAAAAATAAAATAAAAGAAAAGAAAAGAAAAGAAAAGAAAAGAAAAGAAAAGAAAAGAAAAGAAAAGAAAAGAAAAGAAAAGAAAAGAAAAGAAAAGAAAAGAAAAGAAAAGAAAAGAAAAGAAAAGAAAAGAAAAGAAAAGAAAAGAAAAGAAAAGAAAAGAAAAGAAAAGAAAATAAAAGAAAATTTTAATTCTATTTTATTTAGGGTGTTGCCTCTTCTCCTTCCTTCATCATCACCTTCCTCTTTTTGGGTAGAAATTGATTGGATCAAGAGTGCTGCAGTGCAGCGCACGGGTGTTGGGTCACAAAGAGAAATAATTAACTTGGCATTTGTTAATTGGATAAATAGAAATATAAAAGGCCTTGAAGGAGAGCCCTCCGTCCCCACATCCTGCTCCTGGCTGGCTGCAGCACGGACAGACAGCAGGACAGAGCTCCTTTTGCTGTGAGTCAGTTTTTAGCTGGCTGAGGCACAGAAATTCCCTGGAATTTTTGATTTTCCTTGGATCAGCTCGATCTGGAACTGTTTCACTGCTCTATGCTGCATTTTTTGAAACTGATTTCTCGGTCTCTTCTGAGCCAAGCTCTTTCAGGATTCTCCTTCACGGGGAGCTCCGTTTAGCTCAGGTTTTTGGGTCAGGAAGAAAACTCTGAAGTTGGTTAGGATTTTGTTTGTTGTGTTTATTAGGATGTTATTAAAAGACTTGGCTTTCTTAGATTTTCTGCACAAGTTTAGCTTAAACTTGGTTCACTTTGGCTCTGAAGGCACAAAATGGCTCTGAGCTCGGCGGCTGTTTCATCTTTATATCTATTTTTATTCAATTAACAATAAACACGTGAATTGTTTTTATATATTAACAAATAAGTTTTCTATATCTACTTATGTAATTAAAACTGCAACTAATTTTCAACCAATCACTTTTTGTGCTCTTAAAAACTGCAGAATCATGGAGAAGAAGGAAGAAGGAGAGTTAAGAACCGCATCTTTTTACTTCTATTTTTACTCCATGTATTAAACACACTAAAATTTATATTTTTCACTTCAGTGGCATACTAAACATTATACTACTTTTTACTTAATTTTTTATAAATCTTGGTTTACTCAAGGATATTTGGAAGCTTTTCTGTCAGTGATAAGATTAATACCTTTTTGGAGAGTAGGACAAACAGAGAAATGTTTCTCCATTTCTGGATTCCTGCACAATCCTGCTCTGGACTGAAATCCCGGACAAGCCCCCAGAGCTCGGGGCTGTGGGGTCGGGACCTCGGCGCTTTCCAGCTCCTGAGTCAGCCGAGCGACCCCACATGGAAAGGAATTTTCTGGATTTGCCATCTCATCCAACAGTGAGAGGTTTTCTTGTTTAATATTATTCCATTTCTGTTTAATCAACAGGTTTTTTCCACTTCTCTCCAAGGAAATCTCTTTTCCCAAAGCAGTTGGTGGAGGGGCCGCTCGGATTTGCTTTTCTGGGGGACCCCATTTGGAGATTCTCTCCCAAATGTGCCCTAAACCAGGACAGGCTGGACGAGGTGAGGAGCGCGGACACATGGACACACAGGGACACACGGACACACACGGACACACAGGGACACACACGGACACACACACGGACACACAGACAGACACGGACACACAGGGACACACGGACACACACGGACACACAGGGACACACAGACACTCGGACACACACAGACATACGGACACAGGGACACACAGACACTCGGACACACACAGACATACGGACACAGGGACACACAGACACACAGGGACACAGGGACACACAGGGACACACAGGGACACACGGACACACAGGGACACAGGGACACACACGGACACACAGGGACACACGGACACACAGGGACACAGGGACACAGGGACACATAGACACTCGGACACACACAGACATACGGACACAGGGACACACAGACACACAGGGACACAGGGACACACAGGGACACACAGGGACACACAGACACACAGGGACACACAGGCACACACAGGGACACACAGGGACACACAGGCACACAGGGACACAGGGACACACAGACACACAGACACACAGGGACACAGGGACACACAGACACACAGACACACAGGCACACAGGGACACACAGACACACAGACACACAGACACACAGGCACACAGGGACACACAGACACACAGACACACAGACACACAGGGACACAGGGACACACCAGCACACAGGGACACACAGACACACAGGGACACACAGGCACACAGGGACACACCAGCACACAGGGACACAGACACACAGGGACACACAGACACACAGACACACAGGGACACAGGGACACACCAGCACACAGGGACACACAGGCACACAGGGACACACAGGCACACAGGGACACACAGACACACAGACACACAGGCACACAGGGACACACAGACACACAGACACAGAGACACAGGGACACACAGGGACACACAGGGACACAGACACACAGGGACACAGGGACAGAGGGACAGAGGGACAGCAGGAAGTGATCCCACAGATGGAATAACCCCGTGGAGCAGCTGGCTGTCAGCACAGCACATTTCCAGGCTCACATGTTTTCAGAGCCCACCCTGCGGCACACAGCACGGAGCTTGCTTTTCCCCAAGAAAAACCCTTCCCAAAGCGGCTCCTCCACCTCAGCACCATCTTCCTTCCTCCTCCTCCTCCTCTTCATTCCCCCTTCGTGCTCTGCTGGCCTCGGGATGGGCCTCGGGAATACTGGACAGCTGTCCATGGAAACACGGAGCATTTTTAACCTTTACACCGGGATTGTTTGCTCAAGCAGAGCCCAGAGAAGGGCAGATGGCAGCACAGCCTGAAATAACCTCTGCACCCACTGGCTTCCCGGCCTTTTCCCAAAGTTTGGAAGCTTGGAAGCTTCCCATGGACCCAGCGGGATGGGGACAGAGCTCCACACCCAGCCCCGGCTTCAGAGAGGCAAAGGGAACCTGCAGGGATGACATTCCCAGCCCAGCTGCCACTCTCCAGCCTTTCCCAGCCCTGCCTCTCGCTCCTGGAGAGAGCTGCTTCTCTTCCTCTGCACAAAGCCCCAGGCCCAGCATCTCCCTGGGGGTCCCTTATAGAGACCATCCTTTGCTCTTCTTTCTGCCCAATTTATCATTTTTTCCCCCAAAATTATGATTTCCCCCCCCCCCCCCCCCCCCCCCCCCCCCCCCAGTTCTGCTTTCTAGAAGCACATGGGAAGGAGGTTTCAGCTTTTCCATTTAGGCTGTTTCGTTCCTGCACTCGTGCTTCCCTAAAAGCTCATTCAAACAACTTTAATTGTATATTATTTTCTCTCTGAATTGCCCCCACGGATAATTTATCTTCTCTTAGTGGAGCTGGAGGGAATACAATCTTATCTTTCAGCTCCAGCAAGGCTGACAATTTCCTATCTTCTGATGCCTTCTGCTCTTCACTGTGTCAGGGCTTTGTTAGAGAGTTGATTAAAGCAAAATTGCTTTATTTTATTTTATTTTATTTTTTTTTGCTGCAATCTAACCCAGAAATGCCCAAAGTCATCTTTCACAATGCTCCCTGTGTTCCCTGCTATAAAAGTCTCTCCTGCCCTGGCTGGAGAATTCAGCACCGGCTGTAATGTTTGCCATCAATTAAACCTCCCCTCCTGTCACTCCTCTGAGCTGTAGGAGGTGAAAGAGTTGGGATATTCAGCCCAGGCTGGTCATTCACTCTTGTTCGTTTTCTCCTTTTGATAAAACAAAAAAAATCTTTTCTTCATAAATTGCTTTTCTTTTACTGTGTGCATCCAGCTCTTCCCAATCCTCTCCACCGCAATTTCCATTTCTCAGGAATCCCAAAGCCAAACATCATGGTTTTGGTAACATCCGTTATAAATGAAATTAGAATTTTGACAACTTGAGTTAATAAGAGTTTAATTAAAAATTAATACAATTTAGTAAATTGAATAGTAATTTGGTATAAATTTAGTAAAAGAATACAATTTAGTAAGAATTATAATTTATATATATAATTTGCCAGTAATTAAGTATGATTAAAGCATAAGCAAAATTGACTGGGATACGGAGGAGGTTCCCACCCCACCTCACATACAAAACAAAACAATTCAAACTAAACTGATATACTGTATGCTTATAAATATTCATTAATGTTTCCCTTAAGTTTCCTCCTATTTCCCATTTTTCTGACTTTATATCACTATTCTTCATGGCACATGCCTCACCTGTTGTTAGGGGGTCTTCAGTTTTCTTTTGGGGGTCTTTTGGCGAAGGCTTCTCCTCTCCCTCGTTGTCCTTTGGATAACCTTACAGGTTTGTGTGTGTGTACTGAGCATTGTGTTATGTAAAGATACTAATTAGCCTGATATTTACTGGTTTTTATGCCCAATGCCTAAATTTGTTCTAATTTTGTCCATCTCAAGGCCGTTTTCATTCTGACACATCACTTATCTTCCAAACTACATCCTGTACCTCAATTTTAACATGCAACCTCTGTAAAGGGGTGCATCTGCCTTGTAACACTGATTCTTTTGATTGCTTCTAATAATAACTTTAATAACAGTTACAACTTAGCACGAATCAATTCCATTCATTACACACCCAGCCAGTGGGAGAAGGTTTTTGGAGCCGTGTTATTCATCACACCTCAATCTTGGGACAGTCTGCACCCTTCCAGATCCCAGCAGGATGAAAATGGCCCTTTCTAGGGCTGGAAGATCCAACTGGGCCCGATTCAGCACATTCCAGCTCCAAGCAAGAGCGGCTCCCTGGGGCTGGGGGTCCCAGCTCCAGCTGCTCGAGGCCATTAAAATCCACCAGTGGTGGCCCCAGCTCTTCCTCAGCACAGGGGTTTATTTTAGGTGTCGAGGGAGGAGTGACTTAACGAGGTTTTCATTCAATCACTTTAATTGCATCGCTGGCTGAAGTGAACGTGCCCCAGGGCAGCAGAGAACGCTGATGGGAGCGAGCCATTAGGGTTACAAACACCCCTGGCTAATGCAACCTGCTGCACGCAGGACCAGGAAAATGAGATTTATCATTTCAACAGATAGCTTTCACCTGGATTTAGCTGCTGAAGGATGAGCTGCAGGGGCTGGGGAAAATCAACATCCCCCACAAGAGACGTTGGAAGCAGGATAGTGGCAGTGACCTCGTGGCTGTCCCCTCTGTCACTGTCACACCGATCGCGGCTCATTGTCTTCATTTCATGTTAATCGCTGCTGTTTAGGCAGATGGATTATCGGCCTTTCTGCCCGACTGCCTGCGCCCCGGGGCGGCTGCGGCAGCGCTCGATGATGGCACCGCTCCCGTGCATCGATGGCTGGGGCTGGGAGCTGTGTCCAGTTCCCAAAGCAGCCCTGAGCGCCCCCAGAGTGACCCCACACCCTGTGGGGCAGGAGCAGCCAGGAGGGAGTCCTGGTGCTCAGTGATAGCCATGATAGCACAGCTTCCATCGATGGCTGGGAGCTGTGTCCAGTTCCCAAAGCAGCCCTGAGCACCCCCAGAGTTACCCCTCAGGGATCTCACCGTGTGGGGCAGGAGCAGCCAGGAGCGAATCCTGGTGTTCAATGATAGCCATGATAGCACAGCTTCCATCGATGGCTGGGAGCTGTGTCCAGTTCCCAAACCAACCCTGAGCACCCCCAGAGTTACCCCTCAGGGATCTCACCGTGTGGGGCAGGAGCAGCCAGGAGGGAGTCCTGGTGTTCAATGATGGCCATGATAGCACAGCTTCCATCGATGGCTGGGAGCTGTGTCCAGTTCCCAAAGCAGCCCTGAGCACCCCCAGAGCGACCCCTCACCGTGTGGGGCAGGAGCAGCCAGGAGGGAGTCCTGGTGCTCAGTGGTGGCCATGATAGCACAGCTTCCATCGATGGTTGGGAGCTGTGTCCAGTTCCCAAACCAACCCTGAGCACCCCCAGAGTGACCCCTCAGGGATCTCACCCTGTGGGGCAGGAGCAGCCAGGAGGGAGTCCTGGTGCTCAGTGATGGCCATGATAGCACAGCTTCCATCGATGGCTGGGAGCTGTGTCCAGTTCCCAAAGCAGCCCTGAGCACCCCCAGAGTGACCCCACACCGTGTGGGGCCGGAGCCGTGAGCCATGAGGGAACCATGGAATCATTGATGGGAAGGGAGCCGTTGGGATCATCAGTCCAAGCCGTGCACAGACACCCCAAAGACCCCAGCCTGTCCTTGGCAGCCTCGGGGCTGTGATTCCCTGGGGGGCCCTGGGCAGTCCCCAGCAGCCTCTGGGGAAGAACCTTTCCCTGATCTCCCACCTGACCCTCCCTGGCCCAGCTCCAGCCGCTCCCTAGGGGCTATCCCAGGCCAGGAGAGTGAAGAAGAGCACAGGGAGGTGTCCCCTCAGCTTCCCATTCTCCAGGCTGAATAAAAGAAGTGCCCAGACACGGCCAAATATATCCCTGAGGAAAAACGAGGGAAAGCAGCTCACTGAGGTGTCCCTGGATGTAACCACCAGGGATGCCCCAGCTCTTCTGCCTCTGGAGCAAACCCGTGCTAAGTGACCGGTCCTGAAGCCCTGGGCAGCCCCACCTGGGCTGGCATTCCCACCCACGGGAACCCTCTTAAGCTCAGCCCAGGGCTGGTCCTGGTTTGTTCTGAGCTGCTGGTGTCTAGTTTAACCCTTGCTGCCCCTGCACCTCTGGGCCGCAGGGATCTGAATCCTGGCCTGGGTTGATTTCCCAGCTTGGGCTCAGGTGTGGTTCGTGCCCCGGAATCTGCCCAGGGATCTCCTGGATCTGTCCAGCCCTAGGTGCCCTGGCTGGGATTGATCCTGGGTTGGTGTTTCCAGCCTGTTTTGGGCAGGATGTGGGGACTCCTGGCTGCTCTCCTTCCCTGCCAGCCACGGTGTGCTTCCCCTTCCTCCCCCCTCCGCGGGAGCAGAGCCCTCCTTGCCGCCCCACCAGGGCACCCCGTGTCCGAAGCCACAGCCCAGGCTATTAAAATGCCACGGGAACAGCCGTGAGGAGCACCCCGGGACATGGGGCTGTCCCTGCAGCCACCACAAGAGCTCAAATCCCTGTTTTTTTCCTCAGGAAGAGGGAGCCCAGCTGCAGGCAGTGCCCAGCCTGGCTGGAGCCAGCCCTGCGCTAATCCAGGGCTGCCACCTGCCGTCTGCTCCTACCGCATCAGCCACATCCTGAAAATTCCTCCAGATGTTCCAAGTTTTCCCCCTGTGCCTTCCCGGAGGGCCTCGCTGGCGCCCAGGAGCAAGCCGGGGTGTAGCAAAGCTGTCCCCATGCAGCCTGCCCGTGGCTGGACGGAGCTGCTCCCAACAAAAGCTATCCCTTCCCTCGGGGTAATGAGGTCAGGGAACCGCTGAGTTATTGGACCCCCATTCCCTAAAAAACTGGGTGGAGAAAAACATTCCAGCGTGCCTGAGCTGGATGAGGAATTCGCAATGGAGACAAATAATTTGGGGCTGGGTCAGAGAGGAGGGAGAGGGGGGAGAAGCAGTTTGATTTGTGCCCCTCTTGCTCTTTCCTTGCAGAAAAGGAGTTCAGGCCAACTTCAGCGTTCAGTCAGCACGGAGCTGATCTCAGCCGAGATTCCTCCCCGGACTCTGTGTGCGCATCCCAAAGCAGCCTGCCCCAAATCACCGCTTGTGTCACTCGTTTGTTCTGCACCGAAAGCCATCTCAGAGGAGATGTCCAGTCTGACAGGAGCACTGAGCACTGGGAGGAGGTGGGAATAACCCAGCTGCCATTCTCCCTGCGATTGGGAAGTGTCAGCTCAGCTTTTTGCTGAGGGGAAAAGAACATCTAGAATTATTTATTTTTGGTTTTTTGGGGGTTTTTTTTGAGCAGCTTTGCCTCCGACTCTTTTCCCTCAGAGCACGTCGCTGTGTGATTTTACAAGCTCTCCCTCCTCTCATTCCTCAGAGCACGGGGGTTTTGTCCAGTTTAAGTTTTTCCCGGCTGTTTAGGATGAAATCGGCGGGGCTCAGCTGTGCAGCAGGGTGTGAATGAGGCACGGAGCCTCTGCGGTGCCTCACCCCGATGTTATCTGCCCGAGCTGCCATTGTGCCTTTGGGGAGATGAATACCCAATAATCGGGTCGGAGTTACCTTTTGGGATCGCTGTTTTCCTGGCAAGCGGCCCTGGGAGCGTTATCTGATGTTATCCAGGGTTTCTCAGCCCTGAGAGCAGCTGAAAAAGAGGAGTTTTGTGCTGGACTCTGTTTCGTGCTCTGCCCGGCCCAGGACACGTTCAAAAAGTGAGTCCAAGTGAGGCAAAGCAAAGAAATTCTTCCCTGTGAGGGTGGGGAGGCCCTGGGGTGGAATTCCCAGAGCAGCTGGAAGGGTCCCAGGCCAGGCTGGATGGGGCTTGGAGCACCCTGGAACAGTGAAAGGATAACCC
The DNA here is from genome assembly GCF_030490865.1 of Poecile atricapillus. Classification (NCBI taxonomy): domain Eukaryota; kingdom Metazoa; phylum Chordata; class Aves; order Passeriformes; family Paridae; genus Poecile; species Poecile atricapillus. Next base: position 18,886,542 of record NC_081259.1, read on the forward strand.
CAAAATCCTTTCCACCCCAACCCATTCTGTGAAAGCTTTCAAATGCCAAAGCATATGACTAAACACATCAAAATTACAGGGATCTCTCAAACACTCACAGCTGCAAGAAGACAAGCTCAAAATTCCCCCACAAAATAAGGGTGATGCCTCTTTGCTGCTCTCTGAGAACTGAAACTCTCCTGAATTTCCTGCTGATTACAGGGGTTTGGGTTTGTTTTTTTTTTTCCCTTCCTCTTTGCTTCCAAGATTTTCCGTCTTCCTCGTTCTGAAGGAATGAGCAGAGAATAATCAAAATTGAGACACACCCCCCACCCCGAGGTGAAAATATGTGTCTTGATTGAAGGGAAAATGCAGGGATTGGAAAACTTGGACGTGCCTGAGTTTTTCCTGGCATTCCTGAAGCTGGGAATCACCACGGTTTTCTTCACCACCAAACCACCGCGGTGGATCTAGGGCTGGCAAATCCCCTTTTCCTGCACAACTCCAGCTGCAAGGGGATTCCCTGATCCATGGGACAACAAGAGGGGTTTTTTGGCCACCGTTTATATGGCTGGAGACCAGAGTTTCATTCTATATATTATAAAATATATAGATTATAAAATACAAATTATAAGATAAAAATTATAAAATATATTATTTTATTCTATATATTAATATTATTAACATTAACATATGATTTTACTATAATATTAATACTAATATTAATATAATATAATATAATATAATATAATATATTAATGTTATATTACATGTTAATATATTATATTATAGTATATTATAATATAGTATATTATAATATAGTACATATTATATTATATTATATTATATTATATTATATTATATTATATTATATTATATTATATTATATTAATATATTTATATTAGTAACATTAAAATATATAATAGTACTATGATGTTAATATTAATGTTGCCATTAATATTAATATTATTATTATAGTAATATTATATAATATATTATGTTATATTAACATATTCTATTCTATATATTATTATATTACATTACATTATTATATTAAGTTATAAATTTTAGGGATTTGTAGGAACTCTGTGCTCCAGAAGAGTGGGGATCAGACCCGTGAGGACACCTCTGGGCTGTGGGGACTTTCTGCTCTGCTTTCTTGTGCTGTATGATGACAAACCCATGGACCAGCTCCGTGCTGAGCCTTCATTCCCTGCCTGGGGAACAACTCGAAAGGCAGAGCTGCCAGGGAAGCTCCAGGTGAGAGGAGAGCAGGGCAGAAGCGGAGGAACACAAGTGAGTTATGCAATCGTGGCAGAGAAAGCGAGCTGCTGACAAGGGACGGGGGGAGAAAAATTCCTCGTGCTAAGTTGGGCGCGGGCCTGTGGCAGCGTGAGTCACCCTGGGCTGCCATGGTTACAAGGATCTCCGAGCAGATCCAGAGCCTGCTCCCAGCGCTCGCTCCTTCCAAACTTGGAGAACAGGCAGCCGAGGGAAGGCCTAATAGCGAGTGGGTGCCTGCGAGGAGCAGAGTTACAGCAAAATCCCGGGAAAACGGCAGGGAGCAGTGTGAAAACCCGGCATTAATGGAGCTCTGCTCCCATTTTGTCTGGTTTGAAAGGGCTGCTATCAGGATTGTTCCACACACAGCTGGGGAAAAAAAAAAAAGAGGATGTTTCTGCACCGCAGTGAGAGAAAGCAGAGTAGTGTCACACAGATGAATCAGCTGGCAGCAACAGTGAGTCATGGAAATGCACCATGGAAATTCTCCAGTGGAATCTCTGAGGCACATCAAACCTGGCATCCCTGGGGAGCCAGGGGCAGCCAGGATGACGTGGAGCAGCAGCACAGGGCCAAAAATTGCTCCTCCTCACGCGTGACCTCGCCCCTGCCATCCTCATCTGAGTCCTGAAGCGTTCAGGCAGGGATTTCAGCAGGCTTTCCATGGAAAAAGTGTGCCTGATCCTGGCTTTCAGTGAGCAGTGGAACGACGTGGAGTCTGCTGATGGTCGGCTGAGATCGACCTGGGCAGGGTGAAGGAGGAGGGAGACAAAGTCAGGGAACCAGGAGAGTTTGGGATGTCACCACCCATTATTTCCCAGCCCACCCCACTTTGGGCATGCTGGTGACACAGGGCTCTGCAGAAAGCTGAAAATCTGATCTTGAGGGGTTTTTCCGCTGTTTTTCCCCCCAGTTTCCTTCTCTGCTGCTCTGCTGTCCTGTGATCTCCTACAAGCCTCGTATCTCCCCACCATCACCTGGGCTGACAAACAAAGCAAAAGTAAGCAGCAAACTGGACCTGGTGTCCGTGATTTATGACAGGAAAATAAAGAAAAGCCACCCAAAGCTCACCAACAGCCGATTTCCAGCATGCTTGCCTTGTCCAGTCATCCAGGAGTGAGTGATTGTGCTCTTTGCCCACAACTCCACTGCTAACATGGAGCAAAAACTTTTGCTTTATGCAGCTTCTGTTTCCTGCTCACATGACACAGCCCTTGGAAATCTTTTGTATGGAAGCACAGAAGTGATGGATAGAATGGTGTTTAAAATGATATCTGTCTTTTGTGTGTGCGTAGACCTCAAGCTGAAAAATTTAGCGTGGAATTGGATTCCCCTGAAACACTGTGGCCCCTGCAGAAGGGCACAGAAACTCCTGAAGTATGAACAGAGCCAAATATCAGCCCTTGCTCTGTATTTTCCAGTGTTTTATACCCATGAAGAACAGAAGCGAGGAGGAGTGTGGTGCTTCTGATATCCCAGACAGAGGGCTCTGCCATGGTGGCCATGAGGGGATGGATCCCTCAGAAAGCTCCACCATGGTGGCCATGAGGGGATGGAACCCTCAGGCAGCTCCACCATGGTGGCCATGAGGGGATGGAACTCTCAGGCAGCTCTGCCATGGTGGCCATGAGGGGATGGATCCCTCAGGCGGTTCTTCCATGGTGGCCATGAGGGGATGGATCCCTCAGGCGGTTCTTCCATGGTGGCCCTGAGGGGATGGATCCCTCAGGTGGCCCTGAGGGGATGGAACCCTCAAGCGGTTCTGCCATGGCGGTCCTGAGGGGATGGAACCCTCAGGCAGCTCTGCCATGGTGGCCATGAGGGGATGGATCCCTCAGACAGCTCCACCATGGTGGCCATGAGGGGATGGAACCCTCAGGAAGCTCCACCATTGTGGCCATGAGGGGATGGATCCCTCAGACAGCTCCACCATGGTGGCCATGAGGGGATGGAATCCTCAGGTGGTTCTTCCATGGTGGCCATGAGAGGATGGATCCCTCAGGTGGCCCTGAGGGGATGGAACCCTCAAGCGGTTCTGCCATGGCGGTCCTGAGGGGATGGAACCCTCAGGTGGCTCTGTCAGGTGGCCATGAGGGGATGGATCCCTCAGGAAGCTCCACCATGGTGGCCATGAGGGGATGGATCCCTCAGGCAGCTCTTCCATGGCATCTCTGAGGGGATGGATTCTTCAGACAACTCTGCCATCGGTCCCCTGAATGGACGGTTCCCTCAGGCAACTCTGCCATTGCGCCCGAGGAAAGGCCACCCCAGGCGGCCTCCGCCATGTCCCCCATGAGGGCACGGTAGCAAGGGCAGGCAGCAGCTCCCCGCCGCCTGGGTGTCCCCGTCCCGCCGCCAGCTCGACAGCTCGGCAAGGAGGGGGAGCCCCGAGCTGGAGGACGCGGCGGCGCTGAGGGCAGCGCGCCGAACTGTGCCAACATGGCGGCCAGGGGCGGGCGAGGCCAGCGCTGACACCGCCCGCCCGCCCGCCCGCCTCGGCCGTCCCCTCCCCTCCCCGGCGGCGTCGCCCCCCGCCCCGCGGATCTCGCGAGAGCGGCGCTGCGCTGCGGTAGGAGGTCGGCGGAGAAGGACGGACGGAGCCGCCGCCGCTCCCGCCGCCGCCTCACCCTCCTCCTCACCTTCCTCCTCCTCCTCTTCCTCCTGCCCCTGCCTCAGGAAGATGTCGCGCTCCGGGCCGCTCCCCGCCGCCTTCTCGCTGCTGCTGGCGACGGCCGCGCTGCTGCCGGGACCCGCCGCGGCGCAGAACGGTGAGGGAGGGCGGCGGCGGGGGAGCGGGGAGGGGGGCGCGTTGCTATGGCGGCGGGTGCGCTGTGGGCAGCCCCGCGGGTGGGGGGCGACCCCGGCTTTGGGGGGAATCCTTCGTGATCTGGGGCCCATCGGGGGGAAGGGGGGGAAGGAGGAGAAAGGGAGGACGGGGGGGACAGGGTCGGCCCCCCCCGGCTCCTCCTGAGGCGCCTCGTGCCGCCGGTAAAATGGAACATCTCCTCATCTCCTCCCGCCTACTGAACCTGCATCTGCCGGGCCGCCTTAAATCATTTATAATGCAATAAAGCCCGTAGTTCCTTAGCAACTGGAGAGGTCCTTCTGATAGGAGCGTAAAAGAAGGAATTAAAAAAAAAAAAAAAAAAGGAAGGGGGGGGAGAAAAAAGAAGAAAAAAAAGAAAGAAACAACCAACCCACCACACCCCAAGCCTTCTCCGTTCCTTGTAGGATAGCATGAGCTAAATCCAGCTCGGCTGCCTCCTCCCCGGCGAGTTCGCAGCCAAGTGCATGACAATTAGTGGCACAGAGAAGCGGGGCCAAGAGGCTGCTCCAGCCGAGCCTCCTGCTCCAAGGAAATCCTGCAGCGCCCAGGAGAATGCCTGGCTGCTCCCGGAGATGCTCCATGTGCAGCATCACGGCCAGGGCTGCTCGGGAAAGGCAGGGAGCTGGGCTTTTGGGGGGCTCTGACCTGGGAAAATCTGCCTAGGAGAAAGGGCTGCCTTGGTAATACGCCAATTCCATGCTAGTCTCATCGTTTCGGCCTCCTTTCCGTCTCCTTCCTTTCTGCTCTGCAGATAATATTCAGTCCTAGGGTTTTTCTGGCTGTTGAGGTTGGCTCTTTGCTCCAGGGGAATCCTGAAATCGCAGGGTTGTGGAATTCCCTGGCCTGGTTTGGGTTGGAAGGGACCTTAGAGCCCATTTCCCCTCACCTTCCACCAGGCCAGCATTGAGGCTCTCGGCGCCTTTGACATTGGTAGGTGAGATCCAGACGGGAAAAATCCTGGGAAAAAGATCCCAGGTGAGGATTATTCCCCGAGCACGTGCAGATTTTGCAGCGTGAAAGCAGCAGCGAACCTCGTGTCTCTGCTGAGCAGAGTTTGGCATCCGCGCCGTGAATGAAAACCGGAGGCTGTCCTTTGTGGAGTCTGGGAAAAGCCTGCTGGAGCTGGGGGGAATTGGGGATCCCGCTTCCCTGAGCTTCCCAGGAAGGTGCTGGGACTGGTCGAGTTCTGCTGAATTCCCAGAGAAATTCCAGCCCTGGGCTGGGGTGGAGGGAATGGAGCAGCTCCCCGGGACGGAGTGACATGGAAATGGGTCAGGAGGGGCAGGGAAGGTGTCAAATGCCAGCAGCTGGGATGACAATCCCGGCTGGCTCCGGGACAAACCTTTGGTGATGAAGTGAATTTTGGGGAGAGCTGGAAAGGGCCTTTATCGTCACTTCCACGCTGGCCTTGAAGCCAACCAAAGTGTCTTGGCATGAGGGGAGATTGCAGCCCCCTGGTATGTCCTGAAGGCTCATAAATTTTTATTTTTAATTGAGTGATGAGGGAAACTGAGTTTCTCTGGTGTTGTGGGAATGAAAATCTGCTTGGGAAGGGGTGGAGAACCCCAAGCCAGGCGAAAGGTTGAGATCTTTGACTGATATTTATTGCTGCCCCAATTTGAACTGCTGCAGAGGAACTGGGCTTTTTTTTTCAGCCCATTGGAAGCTTCCTGAAACAGAACAATTCCTCTTTGGTGTGGAGAACAGGTCCAGCCATTTCCTGAATTGTGGATATTCCTCCAGCTCTTCCTTTGCAAACTTCTCACCCAGGGGTGTGTGCTGTGAAGGGGCAGGGGAGGATCCCAAAGGGCAGGGATTCCTTATCTTCCACTGGTGATGAAAGGTGATAGTCCAAGCCCTGCTGAGCTCAGGGAGGTGAAGGAATGGCCACACAACCCTGGGCACCGCTCACCTGGAGCAGAAAATTCCCACTGGAATGCTGAGTGGTTGTGGGAAGCAGCTTTCTCCCCACCTCTGACAGGAGAGGTGCTGAATTCCCAGTGAGTTTTCCAGACTTCACGCAATCCAGAGTATCCAGAGTCAGGCTCACCTGTGGATTTCAGCTTGCTAAAAGTGGAAGGAGGTTTTTGGCTTTGAAAGCTCTTGCACGGACACCTTAAAATCTCAAGGAATCGTGTCAGGAACTGCACTTTTTCCTGAATATTCTGCTGGGAAAACCACCGGTTTCTGCTCGTGGCTTACATCCAGAGCAGAGTTCCTAAGGAGCTGGGGGAGAGATGGGGAAGGATGAGGAGGAAGAGCTGGAAAAAGCCAGTCAGGAAGATCCCTGCACTTTCTAAGGGCAGCTGTTGGAAAATCGCTTTAATGCTTCAAAGCAGCAGCTCCTCGTGGAGGGGAGGAAAACACGACTTTTCCACTTGCTGCTTCACCTTTGAAGTATCTTTATTTCAAACCAGCAGCTGGAAAACCAGAGGCTTCAGCTCAGTGATGATTCCACCCCAGAGTGGCTGGGATTTAAAGGTTATTTTATTGTCTATAATTGCTGCAATTCCCTGTGAAATCTGCAGTGGTTTTTTGGCACACTGACACAAGAGTTTGGAGTGGGGGCAAGCTGGCAAGTTCTGCCCTGAAGTGCAGAGAATTCTTCACCATTCTTCGCCCTAAAATTGCTTGGGTTGTTCTGAGCTGGGCATGAGGGGAAATAAAACTAAATTAATTCAGGTGGTGCTTGTTTAGTTCATCCTCTGCGTGGATGAAGAAGGAGCTAGAACCAGCAAATACGGATTTTCTGTTGGCAGAAACCAGTCTAAAAGTGACCATAAAATCAGGAAAATTCCCCAAGTCAATCCTGAATAGCAAAAATTAATTTTTTTCTTGGGGGAGCCATGGAAAGCTTCACTTTTATCCTCATTTGGGACTGCTGAGTCTCACCCATTCCAGCTGGGCTCTGCTGTGCTGTTGAGAGGTGCCCAGAGAATGAGAGCCATGGTTTCCCAGAGCATTTTTGGAGCCTGAGTGTGGGCTGAGCAGCGAGGAGAACGTTCAAAGTTCTCTTCTCCTCCCCACCAGTGCTTCCCTCTCTTCCTCCTCCTCCTCCTCCAACTCCCTGTGTGATCCAGGCAGGCTGTCCCTCCTTCTGCTGCTCTCCCAAGTCCTGTTTTATCTTCCCAACCCAGCCCAAGGTGGATTTGTGAGCCTCAGGGACCCCTCTAGCCCATCATCCATTTGATTTCACGCTTTCAGTCGTTCTTGCACCTCCTGAAATTCAAACTCGTGGCTCCAGAGGCTGAGATTTCATCTTTTGGAGGTGTTTTTTCTCTAGGGAGGCGTTAAAGTTCTGTCGATAAATCTATCAAATCAATAAATGAAATAAATCAATAAATGAAATAAACAAATCAATAAATGAAATGAACAGGACAATTCCTGTGGCCACGCTGCTCTCAGGTTTGGTTTTGATTAAAGCAAGAAGGGCAGCAAAGCACAGGGAGCACACACAGCTCGGGTCTGCCTTCAGCCAAGCCCTTCCCCATTTTTAACAAGTTTCCCAGCAGAATTCTTCTTCCTGGAGGCTGGAATTGTGGGATTCCTCTGGAAGTTTGTGTGTTCAGTCAGAACTCCTCAAAACAGGAATATTTGGGAATAAACACAGCAGCTTTTTTCCCAGTTAACTCCGGAATGCGCATCCTGATTTCTGTAAAGCTGGAGGAGGGAGCTTGGCTGGTAAAAACATAACTCAGGAATTGTCAAAGCTCTATCAAATCCAATATCCAGTCATTCCAATAATGATAATTATCAGTGATTTCATTGTCATGGTGATTTATTTTCACTCCAGGTTAAATATTTGATGCCTGGCGCTTCTTGGTTTGGGTTTTTTTTGTTTTTTTTTTTTTTTGGTGTTGCAGATTTGCACTGTGAGATGTTTCTCTAGAGGAAAAATAGATCAAATTCTTGTTTGAATTAAAAAAAAACAAAAAAAAGGTAATTTTTTTTCTCTAATTGCTATAGTTTTGCATGTTTTAAAATTCACAGTGGTGACAGGATGGAATCAAGGTGTAGCTCCTCACATTTTGGGGGTATTCCCAGGGATCTCGGGGCTGTCCCACTGGTTTGGAAACCTAAAATGAAACGTTTTGTGACGTGGTGCCTTGATGGAACAGCAAAACGAGAGGAAAGGGGAATATCAGAACCTAAAAAACCACACTCAGCCCAAAAACTTCAGCCAGAAAAACAGCTGTGAACACACGGAATTCCGTGGGAATTGGGAAAACTGACCCAGAGAGCGCCTCGGAAATGCTGAGAGAAATGGATTTAAGTGCCCAGGGAAGGCTTTTGGCAGCACAGAGAGCTCCCAGCAGATGAGAGGCAGCCCGGAATAATTCCGTGAGGGCGGACAGCGGGAGTTTGCAAAAAAAACCCAACAAAACAGATGCTGGGAGCATTTTTAAACCTGAGCGTGCAGCAGCTTGGCTGAGCACTCCGGGGGTTTTATTTTATTTTATTTTATTCCCTCGTGGTTTGTTGGGAAAGCTTTTGTGGTGTTTCAGCAGTGCCTGCCTCAGGTTCAGGCTGTAAAGGGGTTTGAATTCCTGGAGTTGGGAATGAGGGAAGCGATGACTCAAAGAGCTCTGAGTCAGGGCTGGGCTGCTCTGTCTGGTGAAATCCCTGCGGGTTTGGGGATGTTGGGAAGCTCCTGAACAGTCAAAAGGATTAGAAAATCCCTAAAATACAGCCCCTGTTGTGCTGTGCTTGGGTCACTTGTGGCTGAGGTTTCCTGATGTTCACCCAGAGCAGTTTAAGGGTTGCAGGCAGCTGGTTGATGTTCTCCCAGCATCCCAGGATGGTTGGACTTGGAAGGACCTTGAACCACATCCATGGGCAGGATGAGTTGTCCCAGTTCTCCAGTGCCCGCTCCAGCCTGGCCTGGGACACTCCAGGGATCCAGGGACAGCCACAGCTGCTCTGGGAATTCCATCCCACACCCTCACCATCCTCACAGGGGAGATGTTTTTTCCCAATATTTAACCTAAACCTGCTCTTTTTCACTTTTTAGCCATTCCCTGTGTCCTGTCCTTCCATCCCTGTCTCTCTCCAGCTCTCCTGGAGCCCCTTCAGGCTCTGCAAGGGGCTCTGAGCTCTCCCTGGAGCCTTCCCATCTCCAGCTGAACATTCCCAGCTCTCCCAGCCAGGAATAAATGCCAGAGAGGAAATAAATTGATGTAAATATTGACATAATTAACATAAATCCTGCGGAATTGAGCAGAGTCAGGAACATTTCTGGAGCTGAAGATGTGCAGTCTGTACTGCCCAGGCAGCTGGGTCTCCGCTTCCAGGGATTCCCAGGAATAAACTGGGAATTCATGATGGGAGATTTGATTTGATTCATTCGATTTGGGCCACAGAAACCAGGAGCTGAGCACTGCAAAAGATTGGGAAAGAAATCTTTGGGAAGCGTTTCCCGAATCCCAGAGCACCCAAAAACTCAGGGTTGTGACTCAGAGCCCAGCTGCACTTTGGGATGGGCTTTTCCTTGTTTTTGTGGGAATTGGGAAGCTCTGCCGCATTTTCCTACCGGGAAGCAAAAAAATATCCAAATCTGTTCTTTTCTGATGTGTGATCCACCCCTACAGAAACAATTCCTCTTTGGAATTTCTTTATTTAAGGTCAAATAAAGGCAAAAATTCCCTTTCTAAAGGTGAAGTCTTTAAAGGGGACGGAAATTTCAGGTGCAGGGATTTGCTCTGGGATGCACTGGGTGAGGAATTCAGGCTCCAGGGGCTCCATTCTGCCATAATAAATGGAATATTTGGTGGTTTTATTCCCTCTGGCCTAGAAACCGAATTATTTGATATGCCACCCATCCTGTAATCAGGGAATTCGCCCTGCCTTTGTTTTTTTTTTTTAAATATTTTGGTTTTATCCCATTTGTGCCAATTCTTTATGCAGAAATGCTGTGTGTAACCCCTGGGTGTGGCAGAGCTTTTCTCAGGCACGAGGCTAATTCAATATTTCCATTCTTTTTAACTATTTGTAATTAGATCTATTTTTTTTTTGCCCCCATTATGACTCCAAACCTTTTTTATCTGACAGGGTTTTCAGCACTTTGAGCTTCTGTTCTCACCCCAGGCTCTGAGCTGAGGCTTTGGGGTCTCAAAATTCCTATTTTTAGGGGTGATTCCGTGACCCCAATCTTGAGCCATATGGAGGAAAAGGGAAAAAAAAAAACAAACAAAAAGAGCTAAAAAAGGGAAAGAAAAAGTGGGGATTCCTGTCCCAGTCAGATCAATTTATCCCTGGGATAAATCCTCCAGTGCTTGTGCCGGGCTCTGTGCAGGTATTTAAAGAAAATACCTTTAAAATACCTTTTAAAATAAATACCTTTTAAAATAAATACCTTTAAAAATACCTGTTAAAATACCTTTTAAAATAAATACCTTTTAAAATAAATACCTTTAAAAAATACCTTTTAAAATACCTTTTAAAATACCATTTAAAATACCTTTTAAAAATACCTGTTAAAATACCTTTTAAAATAAATACCTTTTAAAATAAATACCCTTTAAAAATACCTGTTAACATACCTGTTAAAATACCTTTTAAAAAACCTTTTAAAAATACCTGTTAAAATACCTTTTAAAATAAATACCTTTTAAAATACCTTTTTAAAATACCTCTAAAAAAAACCTTTTAAAAATACCTTTAAAATACCTTTTAAAATATCTTTTAAAATTACTTTTAAAAAAACCTTTTAAAATACCTTTTAAAAATACCTTTTAAAATAAATGCCTTTTAAAAATACCTGTAAAAAAAAACTTTCAAAAACACCTTTAAAATACCTTTTAAAATACTTTTTAAAAATACCTGTTAAAATACCTTTTAAAATAAATACCTTTTAAAAATACCTGTTAAAATACCTTTTAAAATAAATACCTTTTAAAAATACTTTAAAAAAAAACTTTTAAAAATACCTTTAAAATACCTTTAAAATACTTTAAAATACCTTTTAAAATACCTTTTAAAAATACCTTTTAAAAAGACCTTTTAAAGCTGCTGTAAAATTGCTGCACAAGTGGGGAGCTGGAGGGACCCCTCAGTCCCCCTGAGAGGGGACAGCTTTTCCCACTGGCTACAAACCCAGAAAATTCTGTCTAGAAAACAGAAACAGAACCTTTTCTTTCTTTCTTTTTTATTAATTATTATTTCTTATTTATTAGAACCCCAATTTGTGTTTGAGATTCTGTTCAGGTCACTGTTTCTGTTCCTCTCAAACACCACAAAACCCCTGCAGAGCGATTTAAACATTTTAGGCACCATATTTAAAATTTGAATAAATTTAAATAAATTAAATTTATAAATAAATTTATTGAAATTTAAATAAATTTTATATTTACACCGAGCAAAGGAAGTTTCTTTCAGTAATTTATTATTTTTTTTTTTCCTATTTGAAGAGTTCAGATCTGTTTGACATTTAATTGGATTTTTGACTTTTTTTGCTGGGAAAAATTCTGGGAGCAGGGAAATCTCCCTCTCACCTGGAAACCCCCCCAAAGCTCAAAAATAACCAAAAAATGACATTTTGGGGGTGGTTTTTTTTTGCCTTTCAGCACAGAAATTGTGTGAGGTGTGAGGGGTGGGTCCAGGGAGGTGATTCCTGCCCAGGATTGGAATTCCAGCTGGGAATTGAGGTGTGGGATGCTGCGAGGTTATTTCTGGCTGGATATTTCTGGCCCCGTAATCTCAGCGGTGTCAGTGGGCCACGGAGATCAAACCTCGCGGGGCAGGGAGGAGCTGGGCTCTGCCACAGCCCCTTTTCAACTGGCAGCTCCGGTTTGAATTGAAAATTCTAAATTCAAATTTAATTGTTAATTAATTTTAATTTTTAAATGGATTTTTAATCTTTCCCCTCTTTCCTGGCATTGGAATTCCATCGTTCTCCTGCCACGTGGATGGGGGAAAAAAATACTCCTAAAAACATGTTTTTTAACCTGGAGCTTGATTTTTAATGTAAAAATTAAAATTAAAATTTAATTGTTAACTAATTTTAATTTTTAAATGGATTTTTAATCTTTCCCCTATTCCTTGGCATTGGAATTCTGTCGTTCTCCTGCCGCATGGATGGGGGAAAAAATTCCACTAAAAACAAACTTTTTAACAGTCAGCTCCATTTTTAATTTAAATTCTAAAATTAAAATTTAATTTTTAATTTGATTTTTAATTAACTTTAATATTTTTAAATGGGTTTTTAGTCCTTCCCCTCTTCCCTGGCATTGGAATTCCATCGTTCTCCTGCCACGTGGATGGCAGGAAAAAAGTACCACGAAAAACAAACTTTTTAACTGAAAGCTCCATTTTAAATTTAAAATTTAAAATGAAAATGTAATTTTTAATTAATTTTTATTTTTAAATGGGTTTTTAATCCTTCCCCTCTTTCCTGGCATTGGAATTCCTGCCACGTGGATGGGGGAAAAAATACCACTAAAAGGACGCTTTTTAACCTGCAGCTTGATTTTTAATTGAAAGTTTAAAAGCAGAATTTAATTTTTAATTTGATTTTTATTTTTAAATTTGATTTTTATTTTTTTTATTATTTTAAAATTAAGGATTTTTAATCCTTCCCCTCTTCCCTGGCATTGGAATTCCATCGTTCTCCTGACACGTGGATGATGGGAAAAATACCACTAAAAGGGTGCTTTTTAACCTGCAGCTTGAATTTTAATTTAAAAATTGAAATTAAAATTTAATTGTTAATTAATTTTAATTTTCAAACAGGTTTTTAATCCATCCCCTCTTTCCTGGCATTGGAATTCCATCATTCTCCTGCCGCGTGGATGGGGGAAAAAATTCCACTAAAAACAAACTTTTTAACTAGCAGCTCCATTTTAAATTTAAAATTTAAAATGAAAATGTAATTTTTAATTAATTTTTATTTTTAAATGGGTATTTAATCCTTCCCCTCTTCCCTGGCACTGGAATTCCGTCGTTCTCCAGCCACTGAGCAGGGCCAGGAATTCCCTGCCGCTCCAAAGAGCTTGGAGTCGGAATAACTGCAGCATCTCTGAGCCCTGAATGGGAATTGAACCCCCCCTGCTGCCAGGATTTGCCAGGTCAGGGGCTTTAAATTCCCACGGAGGCTCCCAAACGCTTTCCCTGCGCTCAGCCCGGAATTATTTCCGTGGCGGAATTCTCCGGAGCCTCAGTTACATAATCCACAATTCAGCAGAGGGCATTTCTCGGGGAAGGTCGCGGGATAAAAACGTCCCTTCCCTCCCCGGGAGGCTCCGGTGCTTCCCGCGGGATGCAGAGAAGGAGGAATCCAAAGCGGCTTTGGCGGAGAGGAGCGGGATCAGCCGCGTTTGCTGGATCAGGAGAGGTCAGGGCGGATCTGGAAAAAACCCTTCGCTTATTTCAAATCCTCCCACGGCGCCATTAGAGAGCCGGGGCCAGCGTTTGAAGGAGCTCAAAATCCGTTCCCTTCCCAACCTTTGAGGCGTTCGTGGCGTCCCGGAGACGGAAAATTTGGGAATTTTTTTGTGCTGCGATATGGGGGCAGCAGAGAAATCAGAATTTAACCGAGCTCTGCTTCCCGTGCTGCAGCTGAATCCCTTCCCGCTGCTTTCCAGGATTTTTGGTTGTTAACGTGGAATTTTTTATGGCAGTTTCCAGGAGTTTTCCTGCCCTGGCTCTTGGTGCTTCGGAGGGATTCTTGTCTATTCCTTAGCTGCTGTAATATTCCTGTATTCCCTAAAAAAAAATGGGATTAAAGCGGTGGCTGCTGGCTGGGTGGATTTTTTCCTGCCGGAGAACAATTCCTGCCTTTGCTGAGCATGAGGTTTAATCCTTGGAAAAATAATTCCTTGGGCGAGGAAATCTCCTTGGGAGGGATCCAGCCCAGCACAAAGCTGCATTTTCCATGGGATCCCAGGGGATGTCACTCCCGGAGTTTCCCTGGAATGTAACTGGAATTCCCTGGAATGCCTTTGCCATCCGTGGTTTCAGGGATGTCAATTGTGGAATTGCCTCGGGAACTTCCCCAGACTTGGCTTTTCCACACAAAAAAAAATATGAGGGAAATGCCAAGCAGGATTTGGTGTCTTTTGCACTGAAATTCCTTAATATTTCCATTGAAATATGGGAAAAAATGTGCTTTTTAAGGTCTTGCTGTGGATCTGGGTTCATGGGAGCATTGTTATCCATCTATTATTTATTCCAAGGGTTCCAGGTAAAGATTTCCCACGCTTCCTGTAGAAGGGAATGTTTTCATATCAAGTCTGCAGGGGGATAAAAATGATTCTGTGCCCGGCATGTCCCAAAAAAGCACTTCCATAAACTCCATCACCTTGAAATTCCCAAGGCACAGAGCCCTGGAGTTGTGGAGTTCAGGGGAAGGGAGGGAAGGAGCTGGAAATTGGAGCAGGAGCTGTGACAAGGACTCAGCTCCCAGTGACATTCCGGCTGTGCCAGAGCTTTGTTCTTCCCACCAAATTCCCTCCCAAATCCCTGCACCTGGGGGAAACTTTGGATAAAAGCAGCCAGGGGCTGTGGGAGGGTCTCAGGCTGATCTGAGGGGCCTTTCCAGCCTGAATTCCCTGATTTATCCACAGGAATCCTTTCCAGCCTGAATTCCCAGCTTTATGGATCTGATCCCTGTACCCTGTCGCTGTTCAGGAATCTTTTCCAGCCTGAATTCCCTCATTTATCCCCAGAACAGATCCCTGTGTCCTTTCCCTGTTCAGGAATCCTTTCCATCCTGAATTCACAGGTTTATGGAACTGATCCCTGAGTTCAGGAATCCTTTCCATCCTGAATTCCCTGATTTATGGAATTGATCCTTGTGTCGTCCCTGTTCAGCAATCTTTTCCAGCCTGAATTCCCAGATTTATTCCCAGGAATCCGTTCATTCCTAAATTCCCAGATTTATGGAACTCATCCCTGTGTCCTGTCCCCCTTCAGGAATCTTTTCCTGATTGAATTCCCAGATTTATTCCCGTTCCTTCCTAAATTCCCAGATTTATGGAACTGATCCCTGTGTCCTGTCCCCATTCAGGAATCTTTTCCAGCCCGAATTCCCAGATTTATTCCCAGGAATCCGTTCCTTCCTAAATTCCCAGATTTATGGATCTGATCCCTGTACCTTGTTGCTGTTCAGGAATCCTTTCCAGCCTGAATTCCCAGATTTATCCCTAGGAATCCTTTCCAGCCTAAATTCCCAGATTCCCCCACCCTCAGGACCCTAATTAACGCCCTAATTAATTAGCAAGGGTACCTCATTAACTGGGGGGGGGTGGGCAGCTCCTTCCTGGACTTTTCTGGGATATTCCCATCAAATTGGCAATGTGGGAATAAACCAAAAACCAGCTCTTTGTGGGCCTTGCCTTTTCCATCTGTTTCTTTTCTTTGAAGAATTTAAAAAAATCTGAATTTTTGAATGAAAATCTGAATTAAGGATTAAAAAAAAATCTGAATTTTGAATGAAAAAAGCTGAATAATTTAGGGAAAGAAAAGCTCCTCCTAAAGGTGAAATAAAAATGGTGAAATAAAGGTGAAATATGAATTTTTAGGGCGCTGGTGTTGGGTTGGAATTGCAAAAATTCCTTGGAATTCCTTCGTTTTCCCCTCATTTTGGTCCTAATTTGTCCATTCTTTGGGTGGGATAAACCTGGTTTTGCTGTGTTTGAGCCTGGTTTAACATATTCCCTCAAACTGGGTTTTAGGGCAAAGCACTTTTATTTTTTAACCCCTTTTTTACACCAGAATGGATTTGGGGGAGATGAAAATTCTCCCTGCTCTGCTCCTCCTTCAGGGTCATTCTCTGGAATTCTTCTGTGCTTTGATGAAATTTGAGTTCCAAAAGGATATTTTAATAAATAGAAATATTAATATAAAAAATAATATGAATATAAATGAAATAAATATAAAAATTATAAATATAAATAAAGTAGAAATATATAACTAAAATTTAAATATAAATATTTGTACAAATATATTATATAAATATAAATAAAATAGAAAAAATAGAAATAGAGCTATAAATGTAAATATAAATATAAATATGTATTAATATAAATACAAATAAAAATAAATAAAATATATAAAAAAAAATATAAATATAAATATAAATAAAATATAAATAAATAGAAATATAGCTAAAATAGAAATACATATATAAATATAAATAAATAGAAATAGAACTAAAAATATAGATATAAATAAATATAATAATAAATAAATCTAATAATATAATATAAATAATATGAACAATAATTTCTGCACTTCAGGGACGACTGCCTTGTGTATTCTTAACCCTGGCAGATTTTACAAGAATTTCTGAGCCCTGAAAATCCTGGTTTTTCCTCACTGGGGGTTTCATTTTCTTTCCTCAACACAATTTTTTTAAGGCAGAGTTTGGAAAGGTGAGGAGCTCCTGGAATTGCGCTGGAATTTGGGTGGAATTCCCTGGTTTTAGGGGCATTAATGTCTCCTCATCTCCAGCTGAGGGGGATGAGATCAAATCTTGAATAAATAAAGCACTTCCAGAAGGGGTTTCAGGTTTGTCCCAAAGCTTTGGGATTAGACAGGAAACAGTCCCAAAAATCTGGGATTAAACAGGGAACAGTTTGAAAAATTTGGGGTTAAACAGGGAACAGTCCCAAATCTTTGGGGTTAAACCAAGCAGAGTCTCAAATATTTGGGGTTAAATAGGGAACAGTCCCAAATCTTTGGGGTTAAACCAGGCACAGTGTGGAGTTCTGGGGTTAAATAGGGAACAATCCCAAATCTTTGGGGTTAAACAAAGCAGTCCCAAATCTTTAGGGTTAAACAGAGCACAATCCCAAATGTTTGGGGTTAAACAGAGCACAATCCCAAATGTTTGGGGTTAAACAGAGCACAATCCCAAATCTTTGAGGTTAAACTGGGCACAGTCCTGAATCTTTGGGGTTAAATAGGGAACAGTCCTAAATCTTTAGGTTTAAACAGAATAGTCCCAAATCTTTGGGGTTAAACAGGGCATAATCCCAAATCTTTGGGGTTAAACAGGGCACAATCCCAAATGTTTGGGGTCAAACAGAGCACAGTGCCAAATGTTTGGGGTTAAACCGAGCAGTCCCCGAGCTTTGGGGTTGTACCGAGCGCAGTCCCTGGGCCATCCCTGCACTCTTTCTGTGGGTTTGGGTGTTTTATGGGGTATTTTATGGGGTATTTTATGGGGTATTTTGTTGGAGCAGGAGCTGGGCCAGCTGTGCAGGATGAGCCCAAGAAAGGCAAGGCCGGGCTGGGATCTGCCCAGCGTCACCCGCTCCAGGACAGCCTGGAATTCACCGGCTCTTCCCTTCCCAGCCCCCCTGTGCTGCAGCCTCGGGAAAAATTCTCCTTTTCCCTCCTTTTCTTGGTTCTTTTTCACCCAATGCTGCCCTGGGTAACTGCAATGTTTGTTACTTTGTATGTAAGGCTGCTGGTCACTGGGGTCAGTGGGGGTCAGTGCTGGTCAGTGGGGTCAGTGGGGTCAGTGCTGGTCAGTGCTGGTCACTGGGGTCAGTGGGGGTCAGTGGGGTCAGTGCTGGTCACTGGGGTCACTGGGGTCAGTGCTGGTCAGTGGGGTCAGTGCTGGTCATTGGGGTCAGTGCTGGTCAGTGGGGTCAGTGCTGGTCAGTGGGGTCAGTGCTGCTCAGTGGGGTCAGTGCTGGTCAGTGGGGTCAGTGGGGTCAGTGCTGGTCAGTGCTGGTCACTGGGGTCAGTGCTGGTCAGTGAGGTCAGTGGGGTCAGTGCTGGTCAGTGCTGGTCACTGGGGTCAGTGCTGGTCAGTGCTGGTCAGTGAGGTCAGTGCTGGTCAGTGCTGGTCAGTGCTGGTCAGTGCTGGTCAGTGCTGGTCAGTGGGGTCAGTGCTGGTCAGTGCTGGTCACTGGGGTCAGTGCTGGTCACAGGGGTCAGTGCTGGTCAGTGGGGTCAGTGCTGGTCAGTGGGGTCAGTGCTGGTCAATGCTGGTCAGTGCTGGTCAGTCCTGGTCACTGGGGTCAGTGCTGGTCACTGGGGTCAGTGCTGGTCAGTGCTGGTCATTGGGAGTTGTGGCCATTTGTTATTGGAGCCTGTGGCTGGTGGTCATTACAGGCTGTGGTCATTAGGGGGCTGTGGCCATTGCTCACTATGGGCTGTGGTCACTCGTCACTGCAGCCATTGGTCACTGTGGTCACTGGTCACTGTGGCCATTGGTCACTGCAGTGCTCCGAGTCCATATTCCCGTTTCTAAAGCTCATGGATTCGTCTCTCATCCTAAAACAAGGCAGGAATCCTCGGAGAGAGGTGACAGGCTCGGAGTTTTCCTGCTGTGACCCTGTCCCTCCCCAGGCCGAGGTCCCCAGCGCCAGGACGGGTTTTGCTCCATGATCTGTCTGGGCCAGCTGTGTCCTAATCCTGAATTTTTAGGAGGGGCCTGGTGTCGAGGCCCCACTGCTCTCCTAAATATCTTTGGAAATGGGATTGCAGGACAGCTCGGCGGGGCTCTGGGGCGGGAGGATTCAGGAGGTCCAGGGGAAGGATGTCAGAGATGCCAAGCACTGGTGTCAGCCCAGCAGGGGAATGCTGAGATTCCTGCGGGCTCCTGACAGAACGACCTTTTGGCCTGTGAGGGTTCATTCCGCTGAAATTCCCTCTTTCCTGGAGCTGGGGTGATCGGCTCCTCCGGGAAAACGGGTCACTGGTGTCTTGGGGAATTGCCTGCCCTGGAAGCCCAAAATAGACGGGAGAGGAGGTCAGAGCAGAGCTGGCACAGCTTTGGGATGTTCCCCCTGGTGTCCCCGTGGGTGGCTCAGGCACAGGGAGCTCCCCAGAGAGCCCTGCCTGACCAGGAGCGTGGCCCTGGCACATCCCGGCATTCCTGGATGTCCTGGATTCCTGGAGGAGGCCTGGCAATCTCTCGGTGAGGCTCTGCAGGGGCAGCTGCTGGGGAAAGCAGGAGCAGCGGGAATGGCAGGAATTCCCTGCCCTGCACCCCTGTTCTGTGTGCCACAGCTGTCCCCAGGACAGTGCCAGGGCTGTCCCCAAGCCCTGTTACTGCCAACACCAGGGGTGTCCCCAAGCTGTGTCACTGCCAATGCTATGAGTGTCCCCAAGCTGATACCATGGGTGTCCCCAAGCTGTGTCACTGCCAGTTCCATGGGTGTCCCCAAGCTGTGTTACTGCCAGTTCCATGGGTGTCCCCAAGCTGTGTCACTGCCAATGCCATGAGTGTCCCCAAATGTGTCACTGCCCATGCCATGGGTGTCCCCAAGCCCTGTCACTGCCAACACCAGGGGTGTCACCAAGCCAGTGCCAGGAGTGTCCCCAGCTGTGTCACTGCCAACACCAGGGGTGTCCCCAGCTGTGTCAGTACCAGGGGTGTCCCCAGCCGTGTCCCTGCCAATGCCAGGATTGTCCCCAGGGGTGTCCCCAGGGGTGTCCCCAGGAGTGTCCCCAGCTGTGTCACTGCCAGCACCAGGGGTGTCCCCAGCTGTGTCAGTACCAGGGGTGTCCCCAGCCGTGTCCCTGCCAATGCCAGGATTGTCCCCAGGGGTGTCCCCAGGGGTGTCCCCAGGAGTGTCCCCAGCTGTGTCACTGCCAGCACCAGGGGTGTCCCCAGCCTTGTCCCTGCCAATGCCAGGATTGTCCCCAGGGGTGTCCCCAAGGGTGTCCCCAGCCGTGTCCCTGCCAATGCCAGGATTGTCCCCAGGGGTGTCCCCAGCCGTGTCCCTGCCAATGCCAGGATTGTCCCCAGGGGTGTCCCCAGCCATGTCCCTGCCGATGCCATGTCTCTAACTGTTTTCTGCGCTGCTTTGTTGTGTGTGAGCTGTGTTGTTTTCTGCCGCTCTGTCACTGCGTTTCTGCTGCCCCTCCCTGCAGCCGGGTTTGTCAAGTCGCCCATGTCAGAAACTAAACTCACGGGGGACGCCTTTGAACTGTACTGTGATGTGGTTGGGAACCCCACTCCAGAGATCCAGTGGTGGTATGCAGAAGTCAACCGGGCTGAGGCTTTCAAACAGCTGTGGGATGGCGCTCGGAAGCGCCGTGTCACCATTAACACTGCCTACGGGGCCAATGGGGTGAGTGTGCTGAGAGTAACCCGCCTTACCTTGGAAGACTCTGGGACTTACGAGTGCAGGGCCAGCAACGATCCCAGGAGGAATGACTTGAGGCAAAATCCCTCCATTACGTGGATTCGAGCCCAGGCTACTATAAGCGTCCTGCAGAGTGAGTCCGGCCCCCCGGTAGTGGCACTGTAGTGTCTAGAGGCAGTGTGGTGTCCCTGTCCCCGTGTCCCCACCCTGTGCTGTCCTGCCACCTGTAGTGCTGACCCTGTGTGCCACCCGTGTCTCTCCTCCTTAGGACCCAAGCGCTTGGGGAAACCTCGGGATGTGTGTTAGAGCTTTCCGTGTCAAACCAGATTTGTGTTTGTTCCCTCCTCCCTTTAGTTTTGTAGGAGGTTTCCGGCCTCCCTGGCTTCTCCACCAGTGCCTTGCTCTTTGATTTTCACGTTCTTCCCGACTCTAACCGTTTTATTTTGATTTCTTCTGTTCTCTTGGAATTTCTGGGAATGCCTCCTCACCTGGTTTTGGTTCCATATCTGCTTCTGGATAAACCCTTCCCTTTCAGTTCCATGTGACCTTTCGTGCTCGGATTTTCCCATGAAGTTGTGGTGTTTCTTTTCCTTCCTGGCCAGCAGCATGTTCCTAAGGAGTTCTCTGATGCAGCAGCGCTGAGGAGGTGCAGCCATTCCTGATCCAGCCTGTGGTGGGAGGAGGAGGAGGAGGAGGAGGTGGGAATGTCCTGCCCGGTGCTGAGCCCAAACTGCAGCTCAGTGACTCCATGCAGGGTGCAGTTCCTGGCAGCAGCAGAGCTCTGAGAGGCTGTGCCCGGCCCAGAATCGCTTTTTGTTCTCGGCTTTCCTGCCTTTCTCATCCCAGGTGGATTTGGGAGTTGGTGTGGGCACAGTCAGTAGAGGAGGATCCCGGGCCAGAGGTAAAACTTGCATTTGCCCAAATGGCTGCTGAGTGCCAGGGAGAGGGAATTAAATCTGCAGTGTGCAGGTAGAGGAGAACTTGTTTTGTGTGGTTTCTCAGTGTCCTCAGCTGAGCTAAAGAGTGGTCTTGCTCCTCCTGTGCTCTGTGCACAAGTAACACTTTAATGCCCTACAGGGTACAAAATATCAACTCTGTGTAATGATTATTTATTTAAGCACCTTGAAAAATGCCCCCAAGCTGTCCCCAAAGGCTGGTGCTGCCATGGGCGCTGCTGGATCAGAGACCTTCCCTCGGGGAATGGGAACAGCGGCCGGTGTGGAGCTCCCGGGCGTTCCTGAGCTGCAGCCGCTCGGCCTCGGCCCACCCCTGGCCCCTCCCGTGTCCTTTTGGCTCCCAAAGGGCTGCAATGCTTGCATGGCTCCAGCAGCAGCTCTGCCACACTGGGACAAACCCGCAGCTGTGTCTGCTGGGGAGTGCTGCCAGCCCCAGAGCGCCCCGTGCCCAGCCTGGCACAGCCCCCCCAGTGGTTCTGGGGGGCAGGACCCCACTCCTGTGCAGAGCCAGCCTTGGGGGCCAGCCGTGGGAAGAGGTGTCCCTATGGAAAGGGGGTTTTTCCCTCCCTCAGGCCCTCAGGGAGTGAAGTTGAGGCTCTGTGGTAGCGCTGTGCCTGCTGCTGCCCCTGCTGAGTGCCTTGTGCCGGCAGAGCCGCTCTGGGAATGCTGAGCCAGCAGCAGGGGATCAGAGCACCCCTTTCCCGTGTGTGCCGGGCCAGCCCAGCTGCTCCTGCCGGGCAGGAGGAGTCCCTGGACACCAGCGCCCACCCCAGCATGCTGGAGGTGAAAAATCAGGGATGAGGTTTCCAAGGTGTCCCTGGGAATGGAGACTGTTCCCTGAGCCTGCCCAGCTGGCCTCAGCTGTTCCATGACGTGCCTGAGCACAGCTTGTCTTGGAAATGGGAATTGTCCGGCTCAGTGGAGCTGGAATTTCCAGGTGAGGGCGGTGGCTGCTGCCCTGCTGTGACAGCAAAGCCCCGCAGAGCACAGGCTCCATCCTGGCCTCCGCAGGGATCAGCTTCCTTTGGAAAATCTGGCACCCAGGAAGCGCCATCTGCCTTCCACCTCATTCCGGATTTGGAACCACAATTTCACTTCCCGGGTTTTTTTTCTTAGTTGCTGTGCTTGGGTTTTAAGTGTAAAAGCCGAGCTTACATAAAACGGGCGCTTCAGGTGATGTGTAAAAAGTGATTTTCTGGGTGAGCATCCTCCTCTGGCTGCTGCTGTCCCAGTGTTCCCATTGCAGTCTGTCCCCTGGGATTCAGTGAGGAGACCGATCCATCAATTTGCTTTTTTAACACCCAAATCAAAGTCACAGAAACACAGGTGAGGCTGGAAACGAGACTCGCAGCTGCCCTTCGGTTTTGCTACACTAAACCAAAAAGTTTGCAGGTCAACCACTGAGTTACTATTTCAAACACGCTCCAAAAATATTGCCAGAGCTCTGGGATTTTGTGGGATGATGAGCTCTTTGGGGGTGGAGAAGCACACAGGGCAGGCCAGCAACGGTGCGTGATACAGGAATAACACAACAATTTTGGGCCCAAACAATCCTTGAAAGGATTATAAATAAAATAAATGTATTTATAAAATGCCCAGCGTGGGAGAAATGAGGCAGAACCAGAGTGAAAAATGCGATAACACAAACAGCGACCGCAGTTTTTCTGTGGTTCAGGAATGATTTAAAGAGCTGGGGGAAGGAGGATTCTCAGAAAGGATATCCAGGACTGGAATGCTGCTCCAGATTAGCAGTGGATGGATATTTTTTCTCCCTGGGCAGTGAGGATGTGCCACGGGATACAGGGATGATGTTCCTTCCCTGTGTGGGAAGCTGGGATGGTTCTGACACAATCTGCATTTTCTGTTCTCTGGTTTTGTTTCATAACCTGCATTCCAAAGGCTCCGTGGATCACAAATTTATATCCCAAACCCCAGGGCATGGCAGACTTCCCAAGAACCAAGACTCCCCCAGATGATTTGCAGAAACTGGGGAGATGTCTGCT
Organism: Poecile atricapillus; assembly: GCF_030490865.1. NCBI lineage: Eukaryota > Metazoa > Chordata > Aves > Passeriformes > Paridae > Poecile > Poecile atricapillus. The sequence continues at coordinate 18,909,632 of NC_081259.1, forward strand.
GCTTCCTCATCCTCCTGCATCCAGAGGGGAGGACCTCTGGAATTCCCTGCCCCACAGCCAGGATTTCACCCCAGGCCGGGCACACATTTACACACCGAGCCTCTGGGCTCTGCAGACCGAGCTGATGCTAAAAAACATTTTTTTGGGAAGACTTAACAGCCAGAACTGCGAAATTTTTAAATCCTCGTTGATTTTATCACTTCTGAAAGGCTCTGCCCTGAAAGGTGGGGATTTGGTGTTGCCAGGTGAGGCTGTGGAATGGAACAGCCCCAAAGCTGGAACTCCCAGGCTTGAGGTTTTGTTCTTTATCAGCACTGGTGTTCGAGGTTGCTTTAGGCACGGAGCAGCCGCAGCTCTGATTTTACCCTGCTGTGTATTCCAGGCTCTCAGTGGCTTTCCCCACTTCCAGCCTCCAGGGAAAGCCTTTGGAATCTCCTGGGTGCGTTCAGGGACGCAGCAGCCTTAGGGCAGGGGCCAAAACCCAGAATATCAGCGAGAAACCAAAATTTGAGTGCCGTTTCTATAGAAAAAAAGAATTTGTTTGAAACCTCAAGGAGAAGACTGAAATGCCAACCAGCAAGAAGCTTCCGGAGGAGTAACCGGAGAGTCGCCGGTGTCGGGAATTCGTTCCCCAAGGAAGCACTAATTAATGAATGAATTAATTCCGTGCAGGGCGCCGAGCTGTGTGGTTGTGTGTCCCGCAGTGCCAATCCCCCGTGTGGTGCCCTCCCCTGCCCTCCCCTGCGCCCCTGTAGAGTAGCGGGCAGCCTCCCCCGGCCAGCTCTGAGCGCCGTGCCTGTGTTGCAGAGCCGCGCATCAACGCCAGCGAGGACGTGGTGCTGCACGTGGCCGGCGCCGCCGTCACGCTGCAGTGCAACCTGAGCAGCAGCCCCAGCCCCCTGGCCGCCAGCTACTGGGTGAAGAACGGAGAGGAGATCCCTGGCACCAGGAAAGCTTCCAACACCACCGAGTACAGGTGGGTGCCTCGGAGCGGGTCAGCTCGGGGATCGCGGGTTGAGCTCTTGGGGGGGTTCGCTTGTCGGCTTCTCGGGGTTTTGTTGTCCTTGCCATGTGCTGGGGTTTGTGCTGCTCTTCTCCTTAAGGGTGGATCTGTTACGTCCTCCCCGAGCCCAGAATCCTGGCTGGAATGAGGAGTGGGAGCTGTCCTGATGGGACACTTGTGGCTGGGTTATTTCTCCCCCTTGTACTGAGATTGATGAGAGAGGCAGTTTTCTCTTGTTCAAACTTGGTTGTTTATTCTTCTTTTATCTACATTACATGGATACAGGGTACAAGGAGCTACGTGCACTAAGATAGAAAGGTGCAAAATGGCTAACAATGAACTTCTTCAAGGTCTTTTATATGTCTGTTTACCCAATTAACAAATGCCAAGTTAATTATTTTTCTTAGTGACCCAATGACCCAACACCTGTGTGCTGCACTGCGGCATTCTCTACCCAATCACTGATGATTACCCAAAAACCCACAGAAGAAGAAGATGAAGAAGGACAAGAGACAACACCCTGGATCCTCCATCTTGTCTTTTGTTTTGTAAACTATCTTAAACTTTAAATTTCTCACCCAGTGACTTAAGAAAACTCTCTAATTTACGCACTCACACTCTTAGTTTTTCTATTTAACAGTTGTTTTCAGGGTGTTATATGAAATTCAGTGTTTTCTTGGGTGTCAGGTACTAGAGATAAGGGCACACACTGACCCCAGCAGGGAGGGATGGAGTTTGGGAGCTGCTGCTGTGGGATGGTCCCAGCCTTGGCAGTGCTGCCCTCAGGGTCGGTTCCCTCTGTGATTTTTGGTGCTGTTTTTCCTTTCCATCCCTTTTTCCCCCCTTGATGGGCAGCAAATCCAGCTTCAGCTCCACGTTAAGCCAAGCTGAGGAGCACTTCAGGGATGTTTTAACCCCTGCTGGCTGTTTTCTGTCTCTAGAGTGGCCCTTTCCCTCCTGCCTCACTGCCTTGGGATCAGGGAATGTTCCAGGCTCTCACAGCCTTAGCAAAGCAGCCTCTCATCCACCACAGCATTGTGGAAGTTGGGTTTGATCCCACTAATGGTTTCTCCGAGTTTTTCCTTTTGTTTTCCCCCTTTAGCTTTGAATTTCCTGGTTAATTTTGCAGTTAAAATCCGTGTCTCATTTCCTTCCATGATTCCCTCGGTGCAGCGTTCAGCCCCAGGTCTGAGCTTGAGAGGGAGCAATTCCCTGGCTGAGAGCCGTGCTCAGGGTTCCTGGGAATTGCTCCTCATTTCCCAGGAAGGGCTGACTCCTCTGGGCTGGATTTTTCCTGCCAAATTCCTCTGTGAAGGAAGGGATTGGGCTTGGCTTCAGTTTTTACTGCTGGGTAAGGAAGGAAGGGGGGAAGTGAGAGACCCCCAGGGAATGGGGACTGTGGGAGCTGCCAGCAATCCCAGGGACGGCGGGAGAAATCCCAGATTTCCATTTGCAGAGCAGATCCTGAATTCCCGAGCGCTCCTTTGCTCACGCTGGACTCAGGCTCTCTCTGCTGTTTGGTTTTGCCTTGGATCTGCTCCTTAGCTGTGCTTTGGTTGTATTGGAAATCCAGGAATTCCAATGCCAACTCCAATTCCAACGCCAATGCCAACTCCAGTTCCAGCTCCAGTTCCAGCTCCAGTTCCAGCTCCAGTTCCAGCTCCAGTTCCAGCTCCAATTCCAGCTCCAGTTCCAGCTCCAATTCCAGCTCCAATTCCAACTCCAGTTCCAGCTCCAGTTCCAATTCCAGTTCCAACTCCAGTTCCAACTCCAGTTCCAACTCCAATGCCAATTACAACTCCAATTACAAGTCCAACACCAATCCCAGTTCTGATTCCAGTTCCAATTCCAATGCCAATTCCAACACCAATCCCAATTCCAGTTCCAATTCCAACTCCAACACCAATTCCAGTTCCATTTCCAATGCAAATCCAAATTCCAGTTCCAATTCCAGTTCCAATTCCAATCCCATTCCCAGTTCTACTTACAAATCCAGTTCCAATTCCAGTTCCAGTTCCAATTCCAATTCCAATTCCAGTTCGAATTCCAATCCCAATTCCAGTTCCAATTCCAGTTCCTCCCTTGGGGCTCAGAGCAGCCGTGCCCGAAGGGCGGCTCTTGGGCTGCTCAGCCGTTGAAAAGTTGCTGATCTGAAATTAATCCTTTAAATAATTTATTTTTAATTTATTTTTATATATTATTAATATATTTATTACATATGATATACAATATATATGTATTTATACTATAATATGTAATATATAATATAAATTATATTTATATTTATTTATTATTTTATATTTGGATTTAATTAATTGATTGATTAATTATAACTTGAGATGGGGGTGAGTAAATGCTGTCAGTGCTCAGACCAAAGTCAGCAGCTTTTGCCAAGTGGCTGAGCAGTTTAATTTTGTACTTAAATGATTTTATTGCAGGGTTTGTGTTCTGCCAGGGGGGCTGCTTTTTATTTTTTAAAATTATTTTATAATAGTAGTTATTGTTTTGATAATAAAATTAAAATAAATTTAATTTTATTAAAATTAAACATTTAATTGATTATAAATTTTAATGGAATAACTATGTTAAATTATTAAATTATATTAAATAATTATACTAAATAATTAAACTAAAATGAATAAATTTAATAAAATAATCTATTAAAAATGAAAATAATTTAAAATTAATTTAAAATTTTTATTCTATAATAATGATAATTTTAATAATAAAATTAAAGTAATTAATTATAGTAAATATTAAATATTTTATTAAATAATTAAAATATTTGAAATTAATTTAAAAATTATTTTATAATAATTATTAATTTCATAATGTAATTTAATGTAATTACATATATTAAAATTATTAAAATATTTTATTAAAAATAAAACTTTAAAAATTATTTTATAATAATTATTTTAATAATGAGAGTAAAATATTTTAATTTTATTAAAACTAGAAATGAAGCAGTTACAAATTAATGAAAAATATGTTTAATAATTAATAATTAATTATATAATTATAATATTAAAATACTATTAAATATTATATAATATTTATAGTTATATATTATATTATTTTATATCTAATTATATATAATATAATAAATATATATTTATATAGAAATTACATAGAAATTATATAGTATATATAAAATATGTTATATTATGCAATATTATATTATATATTAAATACAATTATTATATATTTATAATTTGAACAATGAAATTAAATAATTTAAAGAACAAAATAATTAATTAAAAACATTTAACTTTTTAAAAAAAATTTAAAATTATTGCATTAAAATTACTTCAAAATCAATTAAGCAGAACAGAAGCTGGGGAGCCTTTTGGAGGACGAAGCTGGGGGGGTGGGGGTGGGTTCCGATACCAGTGAGCAATTAGCAGGTGTTAATTGTTAATGAGTGATTGATGTGTGTGGAGCACTGAGCTGGCTGTGCTGTCCCTGTGCTGCAGGATCGCCAAGGCCCGAGCCGAGGAGTCGGGCGAGTACCTGTGCGTGTTCGTGTTCTCCGCCTCGCCTGTCGCCAACGCCACCATCGAGGTCCGAGGTACAGCCCTGAGCCTTCCCGAGCCTTCCTGTGCCTTCCCTCTCCATCCCAAACAATCCTTACTGTATCCATAAAAACCCCGGCTCCGAGAGACCCTGAGCCTCCCCGAGCCTTCCTGTGCCTTCCCAAACAATCCTTACTGTATCCATAAAAACCCAGCTCCGAGGGACAGCTCGTGGGGAGAGCTCCCAGGAGGCTGAAATTGGGAATGGGAAATTGGGAATGGGAAATTGGGAATGGGTGAGGTTTGCCAGCGGTGCTGCTGGGGCAGCCACAGGGCAGCTCTGAACTCCCAGGTGTGGATGTGTAAAACGCGCTCACAGTGACAGACTGCTCCAGGGTCAGGCTGTTCAGGTATTAAACAATATAAATTATATCATTTATAACAGTTTATTGCTTGGGTTTCTGCTGCCAGCCACAGCTTACACGTGATCAGGGAGAGAGAGTGGAGAGAGGAATCTGGGAGCATGGGGGAAGAAGGTGATTAAGGGGGTACAGAAAGAGGGGCCAGAGGGGGTAAGAGCAGGGAATAAGAGAAGTGAGAGTGGGTAAAAGTGAGAGAGAGGGGAGAGCACTTAAGAGAGAGTAGGAGAAGGGAATAAAAGTTAAGAGAGGTGCAGGTACAGAAGTTAAGAGAGGGTAAGAGAATAAGAGAAGCGTGGGAGTTAAGAGAGCAAAGTTCTTGTTGCAATCCATGATTCCCTTTTCTATAGTGAATGTTCCAATTCCCAGTAACCAACCAGTACATGACACACATTCTATAGAATTTACATATAGCCTATAGGAACTACTACATTACCATACAGTGTTACATTTCAAACTCTAAAAGCTTTACAAATCCTTCTCTTGCTGCTGGACCTTTGGATTCTCTATCTGCAGAAGGACATTGTTCAATCAGCAGGGGTTCTCCTTCAGCTGGCTTTGGTTATACAGTAACTAACACTCAGTATCCTATAGCTCAGAGAGAGCTTTCATTTCTAATTCTAGGTTTCATATTTTCAGAATCTTTTGCTAAACAATCATATTCATAAGGTTTCCCTGATTCATCCTCCCCACTGCCCAGGGAGTTTGGGAATTGCTGGTGCCCTGGGATCTGGCTGGGAGCATCCCTCAGCCTGTGGGAAATGGGATTCCAGCACCCCGTGCCTCTGAAGGGCTTGGCTGGGTGTTTGGGGTGGAAGGGTTTCATTTCCCTCCTTTCCCTTTCCTTGGGGATTTTTCCTTTCCCTCTGATTGCTGAATCTCCTGATGTTCAAAATTCAAAATGTGAGTTCCAGCTGCCTCCTCTGGGCTGCTTGAGGTGACAAAGAGAGGGGAAATGGAGCTTTGGGAGTGGAGCATGGCCCGTGCCAGCTGTGATGATCCAGGCACGGCCCTTTTGAGGCTTTTTGGGTTAGCTTGTGAGGCTTTTTGGGTTAGCTTTTGAGGTTTTTTGGGTTAGCTTTTGAGGTTTTTTGGGTTAGCTTTTGGTGCTTGGCTGCTGCTCTTCCAGGCAGGAGAGCTCGGCAGGGAGCTGGGAGCTCACTCTGGGGGCAGAAAAACCAATTTCTGTGATTGAAGTGTGAGGAGAACCGATCCTACTCGCTTCCCACAGGTGATTTACACCTCAATACTCCTCAACCGCTGCTCCTGGGGATAGTTAATTATCCTGGGGATAATAAATGGGGATTGCACTTTGGGCAGATGTGAGGGGCAGGCACCTGGGCTGCCCGTGCACATCTGTAACCCAATATTTACCTGCATGGGTCGTGTTGGTGCAGGAGCAATCACAGCCAGATTTAATTGCTGGCTGTAATTACGGTGCAGCTCTCGCTGCTGCTGCACAGGGAAAGGAGGGGGCTCCAAAAATAGGGATTTTCTGACAGCTCGTGAACAGCTTCCCCAGAGCCCAGGGCGTGCTGCTGCCTCCCCAGCCCCTCCAAAAACAAGCTTCAATTTTTATTTTTTTAATAAAATTTTAAAAAGTTTAATGGAAAGACAGTTAGGAGATAGAAATAATAGATAAAATAATAGATAGAAAAAGCAAGAAAATGCAGAAATAATTACTATTTTGATAATAGAATAAATTTAATTTTATTAAAATTAAAAATTTAAATAATTGTAAGGCCAGGTTATATCATTATATCATTATATCATTATATGAGGCCGGGTGCCTCAGCATTCAGCCAAGAGAGCAAACCTCACTAACAAAGGATAGTCCTAATACCATGCTACAGCCTCAAAAATACATAAATATACATATTACACCACTATTTCTAAGTTTTATCAAGAACAGAAACAAAACTATATTAATACAGCAAAGTTTTCCAACTTTCTACACACAACATTCATTTTAATATTTGGAAAATCCTCTCACATCCCCCCCTTCTCCCGGCGCTTTCGGTATCTTCAGGCTCCAGAGGGAAGCAGGGATTGGAGTCATGACCAGAAAAAGAAACCTTCCCAAGCCCCTGTTCCAGGTCAGACATCCCAGTTTGCAGTGCAGGAATATTTTTAGGTGCTTTTCCCTTGCTTTAATTTTGTCTCTTAATGGGAAACTTGAAGGTAACTGGGCCACGCGTTGGGGGCGTTACACATTTAAATTTCCCTGACCTTTCCAGTAAAGAGCTTGGAGGGGCTGGATGCCTCCTGTAGATGAGGAAATGAATTTTCCTGGCTGTGTGACCCCCAGAGCCTTCAGAAAAGTGCTGCACACTGAGTTCTGTGCCTGCTGGGAGTACAGGAATTCCAACCTCCCTTTGCCAGGGGCATTCTCCTGGTGCCAGTGATGAAGCTGAGCAGAGAGGGGACTCCGAAAATCCAAATCCTTCCCAAATAAACCTGGGGCAGTGCGAGGGGCAGTCCTGACTTGAAAAGCTTCCCAGGAAAAACCTGCTAGAGCTGGGCTGCAGGGATCTGGGGACAGCAGGACACGGTTTCCTGCACTCTTTGGGAGAGGAAATGCTGGGCTCCAGTCTGGGTGGTGGCACCGAGCCCTGAAACCCTGCCCAATGATCCCAGGGAGCCCCAGGAACAGCCCTGGCCCAGCAGAGCCAGCGAGGAGCCAGGGAGGTGTGCTGGGCACTGCTGCTCTGCTGGGATCACCCCTGGGATGATCCTGGGGCTCTGGGATCACCTCTGGGATCACCCCAGGGGGCTGGGATTACCCCTGGGATCACCCCAGGGGGCTGGGATCACCCCTGGGCTCTGGGATCACCCCTGGGATCAGGCCTCTCCCTCCAGCAGTGGCACTGGGTCACTCTGGAGTAGGAGTGGTGTCCCAGAAATCATTCCCTCCTTTCCCCTTCCCAGCCTGACACAAACTGGGCCAGCTGGGAGTGCTGTCCCTGTTCCCTTTCCCAGGCTCTGCTCGGGATGGTGCTGGGAGCCAGCCCATGGGAGCTGCAGCTCTGAGCTGCTGAATGCCATCGCTCCTTTTCTTCATGGGATCGTTCCCAGTCTGCAGTCCCTTGTGCAATCCCATCCCATCAATCCCATCCCATCCCATCAATCCCATCCCATCCCATCAATCCCATCCCATCCCATCCCGGCATCGCTGCCTTGTCCCCGCTGGGCTCCCGTGTCTGTGGGCTGGAGGAGCTCCCTGCAGGAAGCAAAAGCCACAGGAGCTCCCCCAGCTCCTGCTTTGGGAACACCCTGAGCCCAGCAGGGAAGTGGTGGCACCTTCCAAGCTGGAATTGTCCTCTGGAGCCCTCATGATTTGGAATCAATGCCATTTTCCTCTCGGAGGCTGGGAGGGTGCAGGAGCTGTGCAGTGCCTGGGATCCCAGAGCAGCACAGCACACCCAGCCCCAGTTGATCTGATTTCCTTCCCCAGCTGGATTGATTTCCCACTTGAGGAGCTGAAGCTCAGAAATTCCTTTTGCTCCAGGTGTTCCTGCCCCTTGCAGGCACAGGGATTGTGGGATCACCTGGCAGGTGGGGAATGCTCTTCCTGCAGCTCCTTTTTGTAGGAGACCTGGGCATTGTTTGGATCTGGTGCCTTCATTCAGGTCAGGTTTTTTGCCTCTCCGAGTGTTTTTATGTCCAATGTAGAAAGATTCATTTTGGGTTTCCTTAAATCAACCCCTTGGGTTTGTTCTCGGCCCATTCCTGCCTATCACAGCTTTGCTTGGCATCATCTTGGAATGAATGAGTCAGCATCTGGCTGAGCTTCATCCTTTGCTCAGGACTCCTGCAAAGCCCAGGGCTCTTGGGAATGCTGTTGGAATTTCCACGGGCGCTTGGAGACCTCCTCTCCTGGCGTGCCTTGGCAGGTGAACGCACACCGGCGGGAGCTGCAGCTCAGCTTTTCCCGCAGCCGTGGATTTCCTGTGCTTCCCAATCTCACGTCAGCTTGTTTTCCCAAAGATTTGTGCTGTAATTTTGGGAAGAGCAGGCTCAGCTGCTGTTGGGTGGCACGAGAGGTTTTGTTCCCTTTGAGCAGAGCGGTGAAATTGCCTTCATCACCTCAGCTTGCAGCTGCAAGTGCTCCCTCTGCGTATCCTGTAGGAAATTCCCGTTTCCTGGAGCAGCCGTGCTGGCCTTGGCTGGATTAACAGCTCAGAGCTGCCATCACACAGCCAGCCACGTGTGCTGTAATTAGGAGCTGCAGCTTTAACCATGGGCCCTGCACCCAGGGCCATCTGCTGGGCCAGGGGTCAGCCCAGGCACTGCCCTGAGCCAGCCTGAGCTCGGGGAGGGGTTAGGGCTGCTCCCAGGGACACAAACGGGGCACGGGGCACAAACAGGGCATGGGACACAAACGGGACACGGGGTTAGGGCTGCTCCCAGGGACCCACACAAACAGGGCATGGGACAGAAACAGGGCACGGGGTTTAGGGCTGCTGAGGAGAGTTTAGGGCTGCTCCCAGGGACACAAACAGGGCACAGAGGTTTAGGGCTGCTCCCAGGGACACAAACAGGGCATGGGACACAAACAGGGCATGGGGTTAGGGCTGCTGGGGAGGGGTTAGGGCTGCTCCCAGGGACACAAACAGGGCACAGGGTTTAGGGCTGCTGGGGAGGGTTTAGGGCTGCTCCCAGGGACACACCCAAACAGGGGCACAGGATTTAGAGCTGCTGAAGAGGATTTAGGGCTGCTGGGGAGGGTTTGGGACTGCTCCCAGGAACACAAACAGGATACAGGGTTTAGGGCTGCTCCCAGGGACACAAATGGGGCACGGGGTTTAGGGCTGCTTCCCCCACACCTACACAGTTCTTCCATAAAATCCCCTCAGTGTGGGAGAGCAGAGCTTCCGGGGAGCTGGAGGGATTTTTGTCCCAATGAGTGGAAGAAGGCTGTTTGTACTCAACAAGCCGCTCCGTTGTCTCGTAGCCACTCCCGACATCACCGGCCACAAGAGGAGCGAGAACAAAAACGAGGGGCAGGAGGCCCTGATGTACTGCAAGTCCGTGGGCTTCCCCCACCCCGAGTGGGTCTGGCGCAAGAAGGTCAATGGGGTGTTTGAGGTAAGGACGGGGGGTCAGGGTGTCTCAACCTGCCCAGAGCCCCAGAGAGGGAGGAAAAGCAGCAGCCTGGGGTTAGGGATGGGCTGTTGAAGGTGCACTGTAACTCCTCAAAGTGCAGTCCCTCCAGAGTGTGAGTGGGTATTTTCAGTAGCGGTGAGGATGGATGGGTGAATATAAAATTGATATTTCTATTATTGGTATGTGAAACAGGCTGCTTGCTGCATTGCTGGGCAAAGTTAAGAACTTACCCTGAAAGCTGTTTTCTGGAATTTGCTACAGACTGCAAGATCTGAGTTAGGAAACATGATTTAAAACCACACTGGGTTATAAATTCCTCCAAGTTTCACTGGTTAAGCTCACAAGAGTTGATCTGAGGAGGTGGCAGTGATGGCCATTAGAGCTTGGGTGATCTGTTCTGTGCAGCCAGCGATGTAGTGAGCAGGAAAACGTGACCAGCAGAGAAGAGCTGGGAATTTCTAACCCCTGTTTCCTGTTGCTGCATGACCTGCCAGGGAGGCAGAGTTGGATGGATGGAGCCCAAACATGAAGCAAATAAGGGGGTGGGATGAGTGTTCCCTGCTGGGCGTGAGCTGAAGGTTTGAAGGAGCGGCTGAGCGCTGGCAGTGGTCGGGCCCTGAGCGCGGGGCTCCTTCATGGTGTTTGGTGGTGTTGCTCCTCCCTCAAATCTCCTGTTCCCGTGCCACAAAGCCCCAGAAGTTCAAAGCTGTTGCTGTTTCCCACCCCATCCCTTTGCCAGGACATCAACAACTCCTCGGGCAGGTTCTTCATTTCCAACAAAGAGAACTACACCGAGCTGAGCATCACAAACCTGCAGATCAACGAGGACCCTGGCGAGTACCAGTGCAACGCCACCAACCAGGTGGGCTCCGTGTCGGTCACCACCATCCTGCGCGTGCGCAGCCACCTGGCCCCGCTGTGGCCCTTCCTGGGCATCCTGGCCGAGATCGTCATCCTGGTGGTCATCATCGTCATCTACGAGAAGCGGAAGCGGCCGGACGAAGTTCCCGACGGTAAGTGCGCCCAGCGCCGCCCGTGAGGGAGCGCGGCCCCGCCGCAGGAACCGAGGGGCCTCGCTCAGGAAGGACCAGCAGCCCGCTCTGTCCCGCTCCACGCTCCTGCCTTGCTCCTCTCTTCCCTCTCCGGACGTTAAGCCCACAGGGCTGGATTGCAGACCGTGGCATGGGAGGGGGTTTTGGGGTATCTTTAAAGCTTTGCTCCCGTCTCTCTCCTGAGAATCGCTGTCCGTCCGCCCCCAGGGAGCGTGGGGCTGCACAGGGGCAGAGCTGGCAGCGCCCTCGGCCCCGGTGGCCTTCCCTCCTCCCCGTGGCATCGGCCACTGGGCAGGGGCTGTGAGGGAGCAGTGCACTCACACTGAGGAATCGCTGCACTTGAGGGGATTGGGGCTGCAAAGGTGCTTCAGAACTAAAATGTGTCCAGGCTTCAGCAACGGGGGGAGGGCTCTTAACGCTGCTGCGTGGCTGAATGTGTAGTTAAGGAATGCTCTGGAACCCATAGCTAATTGTAGCCACTGATTAGATTTTATAAAAATAGGACTTTTAATCAGGTTTGATGGTAGCAATAATTAATTATATAATCTGTGTTTGATATGTACAACTAGTAGTAACTTCTATCTACAAGCTTCTCCTGCACACCTTTCCCTGTGCACAGCTGGGGAAAGGGGCAGTGTGAGGCTGAGTATTTGCAAGATCCCTGCTGAGGAGCAGCCTTTAATGTGCTGCTAGCAGCTTACTCCAGTGTGTAGCAAGAAACCCTGTGCAAGGACTCCTTGGGAGAAGCAGCAGGAATGTCACGGTGATGTAGGAACACGATGGATCCAAGCGTGGAGCAGGTGGAGGGCAGCGTGCTGGAGATCCTCAGCACCATCCTGGGCTGGCCAAGCCTTTCCCAGGGAGAGCTGGGTGGGGCTGCAAGGTTGGGCCCTGGCAGGCCATGAAAACAGAGGTGTGAGACAGCGATCTGCATGCGGGGTGGGCACAGCCACCTTCATGGGACCCCCAGCGAGGAGAGGAGCTCGTGGAACACAAATGGTATCACGGGAGAAGGGCCGAGGCTTGGATCAGAACTGGCTGAAGCAGTGCATCCCTAGAGGAAACCAGCTTTGGTTGTAAGCCTTGAGTAGCACTTACTAACTGCTTCCAGAGCATGTGTGGGGGCTGCTCTCGGGATGGAGCCCCCTGATTGAACCGTAGTGCATGTCCTGTGCATCACTAACAGCTTCCCGTGCCTCAGTGTGGCCTCGGGGATCTCCACCAGCCTGGAAAACTTGGGACAATTTTCATTTTCCCTTGCATGTACCCACCTCCACGTCAGTCGTTGCAGTTCCCCACATTCAGAATTTTCATTGGATGAAGTTTCAGAAGGACCAAAACACGGTCCTGGGAATTTGATAGACAAATATTCCCTGGAAGCAGCCCCAAACGGACTGACTCCAACAGGAATTGGCTTGAACGTCACCCGATGGCGGCACAGCCGCTGTGGTGGCACAGGGGAGCTCCTGCTGGAGGTGAAGGATTCACTGACTCTTTCCAAGGTGGGAGTTTTCCTGGCTGGTCTGGCCACTCCTCAGGTACCCGAGGGATCCAGGCTCATCATCCCCCCGGAGCTGTCCAGGATGATGAGCCAAGGAGCTGAGCTTGCTCCAGTGCTCACTGGGGCCGCTGTGTTGAAGGCAGAGGCCTGGAGAGTGACATGAGGCACCTCCGTGGGGGTCAGGTGTTCTCCCCATCCCTTTTCCCGGAGGAGAAATCCATGCTGAGTATGACAGTCCATCCCTGTGGATGAGGTTTGCCTGGCTGATGGACACAGTCGGTGTTGTGCCGCCTGAGTCCCACGTTCCTTGGATAGCTGTGCATTTTCCATCCTGGCATCGAAGCTTCCTGTGCTGCCGTGGTGGAGAGCACCCCGGGAGCAGGGCACGGACAAATGCACACATGGGAAATCATCAGGAGCCTCCTGATTCCCACGTGTGTGGATGGGTTATCCCGAATTTGATTGTTTTCAAGACATGGTTATGAAATGCCAAAGTTAATGCCGGAATGCAGTGGCGTGCTCGGCGTTTGGAATTTCAGCTCCCTCTTCCAAAATCACCCCTCCGCCTCCGCTGCTGCGGGGAAGGAGCGTCGGGGAGCTGAGGCTGAGCCAAACACCACAGCACTCGTTATCCACAGCATCTGGCACCAGGCAGGATCTCTCCGCAGGCTTTTCCACTCCCGGTGTCAGTGCTCAGCTTTAGGGATCGTTCTCGTGGCACAGCTCCACCTGAGGTGGTGCTACAACAACCATTGAGCTGGTGCTGCCCTTCCTGATGGCATGGGAGTGTTCTCCTCGGACCTCTCCAAATTTAGTCACTGAGATTGCTTCATCATCATCATCGCCACCGTCACCCCGACTTCCCGGGGCGGGATAACTCTGGAACGCCCTTCCGGAATGCCCAGGTGTCTGTGGTGTGTCAGCCCGGGTCCCACAGCAGGAGTGAGCACGGATTGCCCTGTGGATGAGTGCCCGGGATCCTCCTGCTGGGGGATGACCACTTCCAAGGATTGTTGTTCCAAGCTGCAGAAAGCCAGTGCTGCTAAAGGCGGCCACTTCCTGTGCTCAGGAAAATCAAAGGCTTCTGGAGAAGGAGCTGTTCATGAGCTCCAGGTGCACACCTTGGCTCCTGCCCGGGGCACTTCAGGATGAGCTGCTCCCTTTGGAGCCTGCTGGGAGCTGCAGGTGCCCACCATGAGCCCAGGTGATACTTTAGGGCCGGCTCAGTTAAAGCTACACAAATGACAGTGTTTGGGGTGAGCCGGGTCAGTTCTTCAGGTGAGACCAGTCTGGTGCTGAGCACAAGTGCCCAGTTAGTCCTGGGGGTCGTGACTGGAGGGACAGAAGCGTTCTCTGGGTGAGAGGATCCTCAGGTGTCTGGAGCTTTCCCCCCAGCACTTGGGAACTCTGCCTGGCCAGCCCAAAGATAGAATTGATTGAATTCTCTTTCCCTCTGGCTCAGCGTGCCCATGGCTCCATCCCTGGGGGGTTTGGGAGGGTGATGGACTCCTGGGTACGCTTGGAGCAGTGCTGTGTTCCCAAAACACTTCCCAGTGGAAAGATGTTCCCTCTGTTGGAGGCGCTGCCGTGCTGGAAGAGCGGGGACGCTCCTTTAACTTTGGCATTTCCTGACTGCAGGGCTGGGTTTTGCATGGCCCTTGCTTTGTGTGTCCGGTGAGCTGCTTGGCGTGCCTCGGGCCAGGGCTGCTCAGGAGCTCTTTTGCTGATGTTTCCTCCTTCTCAGAACTCTGATTTGGGAGCCGATTCTTTTCCCTGCTGCTGGAGAGCAGGAAAAGGAACGTCGCACCCGTGAAATCCCTGTTGCCACCAAAACGGTGGCATCAGGGGGTGCCCGGCACGGGGTTTGCTGCGGAGCCTGTGGATGAGGGGTTCTCCCAGCGCATCCAAATCCTGTGCTGGAAGGAGGAAGGGAGGGCAGCTGGCGCTTGAATCCCCGCATCCTTTCAGAACGCCAGTTCTGACTTGCCTTACGCCCGGTAAGGCAGCGTTCAGCGGCCAGGGGCTGGCAGATCCAGAGGGGGCTGGCCACGTGTGGCTTCCGTGGCTTTGGGGGCGAGCGCTGCATGAGCGTGGCATGCCCTGGCACGTGGCTGCATGGCTGGCGGGGCGCGGGGCCAGCAGGGAATGCCGGGGTGCTCCCCCGGGCACGGGAGAAGGGAATGGCTTTGTTCCTCCTGCCTGGTTACCACAGATGGAGCCATCAGCCGGCACCACCGAGCGTAGCGTAGCAAAGGCTCCCAAAGGGAGTTGGCTTTCTGCTGGTGTTGGATCAAACAGTCTAAAATCAGCACAGCCCTGGGTTAAAGGGGGTTTTCTGGGGTAAGTAGACAGTAAAAGCCCCTTGGCTCCATTCCCCTGAGCAGTGGGAGTGGTTTTTACTTGTAAATCCGTAGTCGTGATCTCAAGTCCGAAGCCGTGAGGTGACTGGGTTATAACATGTCCCTTTTCATTCTTCCCCTCTCATTCCTCAGCCTAACCCTAAGACTTCCCATAAATGTGTTTCTTCTCCTGGCTCTGCAGAAGCTCCATCCAAATCCCCACATTCTTTCTAACCCTCTTTTGCTTTTTTCTTGACTTTCCCTGTTCCTGCTATTACTGTAAGTAACTGAAAGAAACAAACTGTTTTAACTGCAACCGTTTGCCTTTTGTAACCAGTGATTTTGGTGGGTTTTTTTTTCCCTTTTATGCACATCTTTCTCTCCCACACTTCAAAATTTGTCAGGGGGAGCAGATAGTGAGGCCACAGCCATCACCTGTTCCCAGCAGCGTCGGTGTATCCCAGGGGGAATGGCCCATAGCACAGGACCCTTGTCACAGGCTCTGGCTGCTCCTTCAGAGCATTCAGCTGCCCCTGGATCCCTGGAAGTGCCCAAGGGCAGGATGGACAGGGCTTGAAGCACCCTGGGACAGTGGAAGGTGTCCCTGCCCATGGCACTGGATGGGCTTTAAGGTCCCTTCCAGCCCAAGCCATTCTGGGATTCTTTGCAGGTTTTAAAGCATGAGCTGAGATGTAGAATCCCTTCAGAAGCAAAAATTGGAATTTTAGCTGGAAGAACCGGCTAGTGCTTCATTTTTAACTTCCACCAGTCACAAGATGCTACCCAGGATTAATTTGATACTAAAAATAAACCCTGTAGCTTTCCAAAGGCGGTGAAAGAAACTGAGTGACATACAAAATGCCTTGTAAATTAAGGCTGAAAGTGGAGGGGGGGGGCACAAAACACATTCCCATACAAGTGGAGGAGCTAAGGGAGATCTACTTGTCATCATCTTGCAATTTTAATTCCCAGATATTTCTGCCTGCAGGGATTGATTACATGTGTTAAAGCCAAGCAGCAGTTCTCTCATTTTGGTTCAGGAATGGGCATTTTCGCTCCATCCCCGCAGGAAGGGCCTGGCTGTGGGGGTTATTCCTGAGCTCTGTAACCTCAGGGGGGTTTTGGAGCCTGCAGATGCCCGGTCCCAGCGGAGATCCTGCAGGAGGAGCGCTGGGGGATGTCCCCGTGCCATAGGTGGTACTGACTGTTCTAGAGCAGGGCTGTGGCATTAAAGCTTTGGGTTATATTGATCTTGTCGGTTACTATGACTTCTTTTTTTTTTTCCCCCCTTCAATTGCATCATACCCTTAAAAAATGGTGGTAAGTGAGAGCTCTGCATGCTTTGGAGTTTGTTTAACCTCCGCTTCAGTCTATACAACGCACAAGTCATAACGTTAACACTCTTGGAAACTTCCTCATTCACGTTCACGACTAATTTGGATTTCAGTTTGCTGTTTTGAACCTTTTCTTTAGTCTGATTTTGTACTGGTTTTTCTGTTGTTCTGTTGCCCCTGGTTTCACTGAGGGTTCGGTCTGTGTCTGTACTGTACTGGGGATGCTTTTCCAGCATTTAACGCCCGACCGGGAATTTCCCTCGGTCTTTTTATTTCTGGTTTAGGTTAGAGATGGGACAGGGAGGAGTGGTGGGGATCCACCATCTATCTAGTTAAAGTATTCCAGTAGGCTTTTTTTGTGGGATCTTCGTGAGGAATCACCGACGGCAGCCTTTATAAATGTGAAGCTTCTTTTTTTCTTTTTTCTTTTTTCTTTTTTTTTTTTTTGACAACACAAACTTGCTGATCTGAACTGGGCATTTAAGTCTTTGAGCAGAGAAGGAAAATGGTTATTTTGTAGTGAGTGTCCACAGTGCAGTTTGATATTGCTGAAGTCCAGCCAAACAAACTCCCAAAGCTGTTGATGGTGCTTGTTGGAGCCGAGTTGGGTCTCAGAGGCAGCGCTGGCGTTGGGGGCCAGGGCTCGCTGTCCCTCCCAGGCTCGTCCCGCACGGAGTGCGGAGCTGGGCTGCTCTCGGATCCTTGATTCCCAAAGATGTTTGTGGAAGGAAGCCGTAGATTCCTCAGCTGTGCTTTGTGTTTGAGTACCTGATGTGTCTCTGTATATCTCACTGTATATACAACAGCACATTGATGTCTGGCTGTCCTTCCTGGTCCCAGTTCTCTGTACCGTGTCCGATAGTTACTGTTGCTGGTACTGGAATTCTGTGGACACCGGTGTGTCGCTAGTCTGTTACTTTGGCTGTAAAGCTCTTGGTTTGTGGTTAGTTCTTTATTTTTGAAGTATTTTTTGTTCTGGTCACTGTCTGTGCTAGCGGTGGCTTTGCCTCTCCGTTGCCTGGAAGGCGCGGGTGGAGTAATGTCCCCTCTCCCCGACATTACTCCTGGCGTGTGCTCATGCGGATGCCTACACTGTAAGACTGTAATTTCCATAACTGCTTCATGTGCACTAAGCACCCTTGTGGAATCCTGCTGAGAGTTTCTCAAAGACTTCCCTGAAAAATCCCTCCGGCACAAGGTGGGAATGGCAACTGTCAAGTGCCAAAGCCAGCAGGGCCTGAATTGGTCCCCCCAAAATCCATCTGTGGGAGCATTCGGTTCCTGGATTGACTCTTGTACTGTTGTGGAAATGCATTTCTGTCTTCTGTACTGCAGCGTGGGAGAAAATAGTGTTTGAGAATTCCAAAAAAAAAAAAAGCCCAATTGGTCATGAGAG
The DNA here is from genome assembly GCF_030490865.1 of Poecile atricapillus. Lineage (NCBI taxonomy): Eukaryota > Metazoa > Chordata > Aves > Passeriformes > Paridae > Poecile > Poecile atricapillus. Next base: position 18,927,297 of record NC_081259.1, read on the forward strand.
TTAATATGAAACATTCATCATTGGCAGATTTCCTCCCCTCCCTCCCCCCACCAGTTCTTAAATGAGTTTTGCCAGGGGCCATGGGCAGGACGATGCCGTCAGTCCTCCGGAGGTGTCCCAGCACTCCCGACTCCTCGGATGCTGCTGCCCATGGCTGGGGCTGGAATCCAGTGTCCCCCTTCAGCTCCTCCTAACCTGGGTCCCTTCCAATTAAACACTGAGAAAAATGGGGAATGCAGAGGTTGTTTCATCCACCGGGGAAAATGAGTGTGGGGTATGTACCCTCTGGGGTATATACACCAGGAGTTACCCATCAGTAAGCGATGCAGTGGAAAAATGGCTTAAAAATTAAAATACTTATTAAAAAAAAAGTCAATGCAAGCAAACATCCAGCAGGATTTTACAACTGAACCGTTGGTTTGTCTCCTCATCTTATTTTTAATGAGATTGAACCACTGGAACTTGGGGACGAGTCTTGACCGTGTTGCACCAATCTGTCCGCTACAGTTGCAGTCCTTCATGACCAGCATTCCAAGTGTTAACTAAACCCATTGAAGCAACATACCTGCCATTAAACCCGAATCCAGAGCAGTAACTCCATGATCCTTGCACTCCCAACTGGAATGGCCTTTGATGCTGTAGATAGATCAGTTTGCTGCTCACACTGCGGCCCCCTGCAAACACTGACTCTCTCTCTCTTTCCTTCCCTTGTCTCTCCCTGCGTGCATCGGGATGCTTGCTGCAGATGATGAACCAGCTGGGCCAATGTAAGTGTGTTTTCAGGAAAAAAACCCTCTTTGGGTTAATCTGGGGGGGTTGTGGGAGGTGATAAATCATAGGATTGATATTGCATGTGACATTACAGATGGTGTTGGACCGTCTGGTGCGTTTCTTAGCACTGGAGGAAAGAAAAGAAACATCTTGCTAGAAAACAAATGTGCTAAAATACAAAGTTTAAAGCAGCGTTGTCTTCAGCCAGTTAAAGGGAGGAAGACAGAAATGCTGTTTAATGAAGTACAAATAATGTCCATTTTCCCTTGTACCCGTGACTGATTCCTGGTGCATTTCTCTCTCATCCCTTTCTGCAGGAAAACCAATTCTACAAACAATCACAAAGACAAAAACTTACGTCAGAGAAACACAAATTAAAAATGCTCATCATGTAAGTATTGCCTGCGCCCGGCCGGGAGCGGGCAGGCCCAGCCCTCCTGCCCAGAGTGCTGGGGGCATGGCAGCAAACTCCTTCCCCGGATTAAAACATTCCCGCTGCGCCTCGGGGAGCGCGGGGGGGACCAAACATTCATTTCCTCAAACAGGCGGGTGGTTTAAGGACCTGCTTGCTAAAATGTAGACAAAGCTGCCGAGCCCTCCTGATTTCCCCACTGAAAGGTGGAGCTGGGGCTGTCGGGAGCCGTGCCCCGGTGGGAGCGCGGGGATTGCAGGCTGCGGCGGCTCGCACTGTTCACCATTGACTAGCACCTCTTTCTCGTTTCTTTTTTAGAGCTTTAAGTTTCTGAGAGACTGATGGCAATATGACCTGCTAAATTTAAGGGTTGGAACTCTTGGTTCTAGAACTCCAGTTCTGTCTGATTTCTTTTTTTTTTTTCTTTCCTTTCCAAGTGAGCAACAATATGACTGTCTAACGCATGCCTTATTTAGCCTCTCCTGCAAGGATGACCTAGCCAGATGAATTTTAATAATGCTTCCGTGTAGAAGGTGTAAACTCTTTTGGGCTTGATGTGTTGTGAATGTTGCTTTTTTTTTTTCCTCCTTTCCTCTCTTTACACGAGCAGTAGCCAGGCGGGTTCACGCATGCGCTGTTTTTTACTTCCTGTAGCTGTTAAATTCGGCACCGCTCAAACCGCACCGCTGCCATCTAGTGAGACTTCTTTTGTAAAGTACAGCAAAACTTAAAGATATATACAGTATATATTTATATTTGGGGGAGGGGAAACCAGAAGTCATTGTGGTTCATTTTGAAGCTGCTGATATTCATTCCTTACTGTATGGCTGGAAGGAGGGGAGTGATGCCGGGCCGGCACATTGGAATTTCCTTAAGGGCTTTAACCGTGGAGCGCGGGGTGTCCTGTTGGGTGTCAGGGCTGGGTGGTGCCAGGGGCTGCTGGTGGTGGTGGGATGCAGTTGGAAACAAAAACAAACTTTCAGTTTATAAATATATATATATGATTGCTTTTTCAGTGATTTTTGGTTTGGTTTTTTTTTTTTTTTGGTTTTTTTTTTTTTTGTTAACTCATGTAAATTCTCAAATCCTTTTGCACTGATGTGTTCGACATATTCTTGTACATTCAATTCAGGCAAACTTTTATAATTTTCTTTTGGTTTTTCCTTTTTTTTTTTTGTTTAAATGATGAAATGTTACAGCATGGTGATATTCTATGCAACTAGTTATTCCTCTTTAGTTTGACACTGTAATTTCTCTTGATTTAAAGATTGTAGAAATAGACCTACCAGGGTTCTCATGACGTGCGTAACTGTAGCTGCATGAACTCGTGTTCTGTGTATTTGTTGAAGTGCAATGATGTATAAAAAGTGGATTCACCTGTTTTTAAAAATAAAACACCGACAAAAACCGCTGTAGGCCTTGTTTTTCAACCTTTAATGGCCGGAGCGGTGCGCTCCCCACGGAGTGCCGGGCGTGCCTCACTGCTCGGCGAGCCTGTGCAGTTCCTTCTCCACGTCCTCCACGAAGGCTGGGAAGTGCTGGTCCATGAGGCAGAGGCGGATGAAGGGCCCCAGCTCCCGGGCGCTCCAGGCTGGGTGCGGCAGTGCCGGGGGCAGCTCCGGCCGCTGCCGCAGCACCGACTGCCAAGGGAAGGTTGGAAATGTGGCCGTGAGCTCGTCCACGACACAGGCATCCCCCAGCCCTGCGTTTGGTGCTCTTGGAATGCTGGCAGCCAGCTGTGGTTGTGTATGGGAGCTTTTCTCTGATGCCCAGGTGTGATCCCAGAGTAGCTTTTACACAATGTGAAGTGCCCCTGCAGTTATTCCAGTTGGAAGTTTACCCTGGAAATGCTGATTTCCTGCTGGGATCTGTTCTGTAAGCAGTGTATGCTCTTTATGAGCTGTACATGTTGCCACATGGATTGTGTAGGGGTAACCAAGTGTGCACTTTTCCAAGCTTTTCATTTAGCCAAATGTCCTTTAGAAACAAAGTATGGGGCTTTTATGTTAAAACATCCTTTTGATCCCTGTTTAATCCCCTCTCCCAGCTTTTTCCCGTGGTGGTGGGAGAACTCTGGGCATAGTGGCACTGGGCTTGGAATGAGGTAACCTTTGAGGTCCCTTCCAATCTGAACAAGTCTGGGATTCTGGGCTCACCCAGTAACTACAAAAGAAGGGTAAGGAAGACAGAAACAACAGAGAGTTTTCTGCTCATCTGCTTCTCCACTGGCCTGAATTCCCAGTAAATGAGCAACAGTGGACTTCCAGCTATTTACCCAGAATTGCTCTGTGAAGCTGTCCGTGGAATATGGGGATCCTTTGCTGTGGGTCTGGGTTGAGAAGGCTCCAGAGAAACCCCAGAGCCCCTGCCAGTGCCTAAAGGGGCTCCCAGAGAGCTGGAGAGGGACTTGGGACAAGGGCCTGGAGTGACAGGAGAAGGGGGAATGGGTTCCCACTGCCAGAGAGCAGGGTTAGATGGGATATTGTGTCATTCCAGGATTGATACTTTCAGGCTTCAGGGCTGATCTGCACAAGTAATTTCTGCAGAGGCAAACCAGTGCCAGAGCCATTCATTTGGATGTTGCCTCTGGGTATTTCTCTGCTCTCAGCCTGTCATTTGTTCCTATTCAAATGGGGTGATTACACCACCAAACACCTTGTTTTGCTGCAAATTCCCTGGTTCTGGATCATTACACAGATCCAGTGTTTTGCTAGTATGGATTATGGCATCCCAGTGTTCAGGGAAGGCATTTCCCAGATGGAAAATGGAATGTGAGACAGCTCATTCTCAGACTCGAGATGTTTGTTTTTTACCTGTGCGAGCTGTGCTACAGATCTTCTTTCTCCAAGGCTTGTGCAGGAGTCTGGGAGAGGCTCATCTGGCTAGAAAATACCAAATGCAAATAAGGGCTTGTTACCAAGCAGAGTGTGGGTATGTGCAGGGGGGGAAGCAGTTCCATTTTTAGCGCTGACGGGAAGGGAATGTGCTCAGCTACCTTCTGCAGTCAAAAGGCATCTTTTTATGGAGCCTGCATGCACATCTGCTCCAGTCTTTAAAAATGAAAGACATGACAGTTTTAACTACAGGCCTGTTAGTTCATGGCTAAACTGAAGTTGCAAATGACTTCCTAGGAGTGACTTCAAAGAATGCTGTGTATGGATGCTCTCAAGAGCACAGTGCTGCTGTTCCATGCATCTAAACACCCAAGAGAGCAGAGATTTCAGAATAATCACCCTGGAAAACACTGTCTCTGCCTTTCCCAGTTACCTCAGGACTTTATCCTGGAGAGGGGAAATATTCTGTTCCTCCTAAGATTGCTTTTTGGCGTGCCAGGTTAGGCTCAGACTGTAAGCAGGCAGTCCTAGCAGCTTCCTATGGCTGCAGGTAAGCACAGAAAGGAGCCAGGATCCAGGGTTCCTTTTTGGCTCTGATCCTTTTTTACCCTGTACTACTCATTTCCCAACTCCTATTTCGAGCAGACAGTCTCAGAGCCGTGAGAAACTCGCCATGCCCAGCTCTGGCAGCCAGAGGTGATGGGTTTTGGGGGTGTGTGGCCACTTACTGCATGCTCAGTGTCCATGCCCTGGGTGTCCTGGCTGGTGCCGTGGCAGAGCTGCTGGCTCTGTTCCTCAGCCCCCTGCACCGGGATGTACTCGCTGAGTTTCTGGACACAGCTGCGGCAGTGCTCCTGCACCTCCTCCTTGGAGCTCCCTCCGAACTGCACACGGAACATGCGGCACTCGTTCTGCTCACAACCACAGGGAAATCAAATTAACCTGCAATCCCCTCAAACTACTTGGACTAAATCCTTATTTGTTGGAGTTGGGAAGAAGGCAATAGATTTGTGTGTCTCTGCACCGATTTAAAAACAAATAAACAGGTTTTCCTTGCTGTATCTTCTTTATTCCCAGCAGCTTAACCAGAAGGCTGTGATTGCAGACTTGAAAGTCAGATAAAAATATGCAAGAAAAGGGTAAGTGATGCAGGGCCACCTGTCAGTAATTCGATGTTTAGCCAAGTGGACAGGCCTTGCCAGGACTCAGCTTTTACACATAGCAGGAAAATTAAGTTTTATTGTTGCTGCAGGTGTCCTTACAGTATCCTGTAAGGGTGTGCCAGCTCTGCCACAGTTAGTTGTGACAAAAAATGACACAACAGTAAGCAGAAGTTAACTCTGGATCTGAACTATAAATTCAGGGAATGGCATGTTCCAGTTAGGGTTCATGTTCCTGATGCATCAAAGTCAATCCTACCTGTGTGTAGCTAAACCAACACATTCAGTTTGGCTCTCACCTAGATGTTCCTTGACCAGAAACCAACATGTTGAATGAGAGTGCAGGAAATTTAAATGCATTACTTCAAAGAGTGAAATGATACTAAAAATTATTGAAAACTCACAGATAGCTCTGACCCTCCCCAGAGTAGGTTATCAGGCTGTGCCATAAAAGGTAGTTTTAGTAAGTGCCCCAGGTTCAGCAAACTGCCCTGAAATGGGGATGGCAATCTATGGTGGGTGATAAGCTTGGCCTAAGCACCTCAAGCTGATGTAAGGTGGGTGCATATTCAGTGTTTAGAGAGCTAATTAATGGAACTTTCTGTTTGATCTTGAAATTTCAAATTTAAAGAACTCCAAGTACTAGAAAAGCAGCAAATTCTCCTTGGCCCAGCCTGTCTTATTTAGGTCTTCATCTTCGTGAGGTTCCAATGTCAAAACCCATTTTCAGTGCCCATTTTAATTCCACACTGCTGGGCTGCTGGAGCGCGAGTGCAAGGGCACCTCTCACTTTAAAGTTCCTGTCTCAGAGATGAGGCAGCTCCTCCTGACAGCCCCTGTGTTTACATGCCTGCTGCTTGAAGAAGTCTGACTCACATAAAGAGATTTTTAGGGCAGGGCAAGCACAAAACCCTGCCTCCATGCTTTTTAAAGGGGAAAATGTCAAACTAATGTGAAGTGTAGCACTCATTTGCCAGTGCCCGTTGGATTTGCCCTCATTACTATTAATTAAGGAACTGGGGCAGCCTCACAGACCCAGGCACCAGGTGGTGGGGTGCCACACAGGTAGGTGAGTTCTGATTTCAGAGACAGGAAAGGAACTTAGTGGAGTTTCTCTAGGACACTTTCAAAGAGTGCTTGCTTGTTTAGATCCCCAAATCAATTTTGAGGCTGAGCTATTTGGACTCCTGTGGGTTTCTCACAAGGACTGTTAAAGACTTGAGTTTGCAGTTCATAAACAACAGCAGACCTTGAAAATTAAACATTGTTCCTCTGTGGAAAGAGAGCTGCAATATGTCAAGGTTTATGGCATAAACAGGACTGGGCAGTCACACCTGAACCACACAAGAGCTCAAGTATTAAAGAACCCTGAGGTCATGGAATCATTAAATTTGCACCTCTTCCATGCTGGGGTGGGGGGCTGAGCTCAAGGAAAACAATATGAAGGGAAATAATTTATTGTAAACTTATGAAGAACATTCACCTTGCTCCCGTTCATAGTTTTGAAACTCATTCTGCTGGCTAAGAGCCCACGGTGCCCTTTTGAAGCCATATTTGGAGTGATGAGTAAGTTCCACTGTAAATGCAGTAGTAATGACTTATAAAAAACAAGGAGTACAAGAGAAATCAGAAATTTATCATAAAGATGAGCACAGAAGCTGCATCCTGTTAGGATATAAAGCAGAGAAGCTGTGTGGTAGAACCACTGCAGTGCCACTGAATCCAGCTGAAGTTGTGTGGATTTATGGTAAGTAAACACTGAGATGCACAGAATTAATTTCAGGCTGTTAATATTCCTCCTTTCCCGAACTGCCCCTCAGAGCTTTGCTGCAGCCTCGCAGTGAGGGTGATGTTGGTTTTGTCTGGCTGGTGAGGAGCAGCAGAATCCCTTAATGCTGCACTGGGGGACTGGCTCTGGTAGCTGGCAAGGAACAACCTGCTGGTTCATCAGAACTAATTCCTGCCCCAGCTGTCTTCAGGCTTTCTAACAAGCTGAGAGAAAGCAGAGTGCAGAGGTGTTGTGGTTTCAGGCATAACCCATGAATTTAAAACACTAAGATACATGAGAGTATCAGAGTTCATCTAAGAACAAAAAAAACCTAAGATTTTTACACAAATTGGTAAGAAGAAAGTGCTGTTTGATTATTTAAAGGCAAACCAACTGCTTTTCGTTGGGAGAGCTGAATGGGAGACCAGAAACCCGTGTCCATTTTGTTTCCTTGAGTACCAAATACCTTAACCACCAGCCTGCTGCCACTGTGCCAGGAGCCACAAAATGGCTCAGTAATTGCTTGGTTAGAGAATTTGTTTGCTGAAGTGCAGTCTGACTCAGAGGTATCTTGGAAGAGATTTGCTTCGACTTTTTGTTAGCCATGGCAGAGAGCTTGTGAAATAAAACCAGTCTGGCTGTTTAAGCAGCTCACTCTTGGACAGTGGTCTAAAAACTGAATATTAGCAGTTAAAAAAGATACTGAGATTATTCAATCCACTCTTGTCTAGTATTTAGAGTAAAAAAAAATAAAAAAAATCTAATTATCTAATAGATAATTAACACCTCCTAGTTTAATTTAGCCAAATTTGAGAGATTTTTTCCATATCTGTGTTACATATTAGGAATGTTCCAAGCTGCTCAGCTCACCTTGGCCTGTGCCCGGAGCAGCAGGCACTCTGCTCTCCTCACAATCTTCAGCCACTTGTGGGAATCGATCAGGGAAAAGCCTTCCTGAAATGAATAAAGCACAAACCAGTGGCACAGCAAACAGCAGCACCCAGGAGCACATGTTTAAGTTCTGTCATGCAATTAAAGCCCTAATGAAGATCAGTCACTGCAGGTTTTGGAGCTGTCAAACAGCTGCCACTGTGGAAGTTTTACCACTCCAGGGATTAAATCCAGGAACAATACTGTGTCGAGGTATGTTCTCATTTCCGTACCCCTCTACATTTATATTTGTGCATGCTATGGAAGCTCCTGAAAACCAGAATAAAGCAGCTGTAGTTGGAGCATTGAGTGCTGAAGTTGCCCGGGAGGGCAGCAGAGGGCAGGCGAATCCGGGGAATGGCGCGGCCCCGTTTTATCCAAGGCCCGGGAGGCCTTGGCTCCAGGTGAACTCAGGGAACCGAGCAGCAGCTTCATTAATTGGATAAAGATGTTTTTATACTCCAGTTGCATCACTGTCAGTCCCTTCAAACTTGACAGACCGCTCAGCTTCATGTAAAAACACCCCAGGAAGGTGAAAAACAACTGCAAGGCAATGGACTGCATCTCCCAAGGCACTCCGAGCCATTATTTAGCAAAGTACAGGGGAAAATCCCCAACCATTAATCAATGTTAGGGCAGGGAGGAAATCAGGCACCTGTTTTAGTCAAACTCACAATACTTTCAATTACCAAGGGCTTGAGCCCAGGCTGCTTTCAAGGGGTCCTAAGGATCAAACATCACAAGTCATGTCCATCCTGAAGGGCCAGCGGTGTTTGCCACATTCACCACCCATCTCAGGTGGGTCCAGGCTGGAAAACCATCTGCCATTCTATTTTGGTACAGGAATCACCTCAGTGACTCTGCTCCTTTACTGTGCTGGCACTGGCTTTACGGTCTCATGCAGCAGCTGCATGTAGATTTTGAGCTGCATTTTTAACTTTACAGAGGAATCTCTCAAAAGCTGTGAAGAGTTGAACCAAAGGCAGACTGGATGGCAGACATCTGCTGTGACAGACTCCAGAATGTCAGCCAGCAGGGAAGTACCGTTCCCAAAAGATCTGGTGTCAGAGGGAGAAAAGAATTTCCCTGTGTGCTGTGAGAGCAGGTAAGAGGGCCAGTCCCTTGCAGTGTCTCTGGACTGAACACACCAAAAGTGCCCTGAGGCAGGATGTGCTAAGCAGAAAAGGCCTCAAGGTCAAAACAACAGGGAGAGATCACTTGGTCAGCAATGGGGAAAGGTTGAACCAAGCCCCAAAATGCTGCCAGTGAAGCAGTTCTAAGCCATTCCTTCACTAGGCCACTTTAATTTGTGGCCACTTGTGCTTGTCCTGTTCATTTCAAGTAGTTTATGTTTTGGAGACACACCAACTGTTTATTTAAATATAGCTATTCCCATATTCAGTCTGCTTTTACGGTGTTTTTCCTTTCACTGGAGATGAAGGTTGAACAAATGTTGTCTACTTAAAATAGTAACTGTTTTCAAAGAAATTATAAAAGGCAGTCACTGTTTAACTTTCCTACCAACTATTTTATTGATGTTTCCCAGGTTCTTTTATATGTCCTGTTTCTGAGGTAAAACAAGTGGGGAAAACCAGCATTCAGAATTTTTATTTGATTACCCAACTCCAACCCCAAAATTCCATTTAACTGAAATTTAAGTTTAACCACTTTATTTTTAAAATCGTTTTCTCTGTATTCACAGCCTGGTTTGGTTTGGGAGGAGCCTTAAAGCTCATCCAGTACCACCCCTGCCATGGGCAGGGACACCTCCCACTGTCCCAGGGTGCTCCAAGCCCCATCCAGCCTGGCCTGGGGCAGTGCATATGAAGCCAGGTGAGTGAATTCAGAGCAACAGGAGGGAAGAGCACAATAAACGTGTCCCTTGAGCCACGCTGGAAGCCAGGAGGGTCTCTGCCAACAGCCAGCAGCGGGGCGTGGGGCAGGGCCTGGCAAGTGCAAGGCAGTATTTTGGGATTACAGTCCATTGTGCCTTTCCACAGGTGATGGATTGGCTCGCACCGTGCTCTGGACATGGGCGATGACACGGAAAAAAGCAGCGTTCCCTCTGGATTGGTGCTGCCACCAGGCTGCCAGAGTAGGGAACACAGCAGCTGGTCCCTGCTCCCCTGAGCAGGAGCTGCTTCAGTCAGCCAGGCAGGGGCAAAGCCAGATGGCAGTGTAAGATTAATCAGAATATCCCCAAAATGCAGCCTGGAACAGGGCAGGGGCACAGGAGCCCAAATGTTCACCACGTGAAGAGAGAAATGGCAGCACTTTATTAAGTTGGGTCACCAGTGCCATCAGGCACATACCCCTGTTGTTGTCCACAACTACTTGTAGCAGAAGTTGGGTAAAGGAAAACTTTCCTACATCTGTGATCAAAATCTAAGTTTCTCAGAGGGAGGACTGGGTGGAATTAAGCTGAAGGAGAAAACAAAACAAGATGTTTCCCAAATGTTTTGGAAGTAGGCAAGATGTGACCACAGCTGCCATGAGGCAGGAGCCAGAAATGCTGATCCAGCCTCAGAGCCATCGAGTCCAGCACAGACTGGGAAATACTTTTGTTCTGACTTCACATTTCAGCATTCAGAAACCTGCTGTGTAATGAGGGCTGTGAGCTGTGCTGGAAGGTATTGTGTGTGATTTATGAATATTTTTTATTGTAGCATTTAGAAACCCCACGGTGCTAAACAACGCAGGAATAGATTATCTATGTTTTGTTAGACTGCAACCCTAGCTGAACAGAAAATGACTCTGTATCTAAGAAATGTTATTTGTGTAGCATTTCAGCTATGCTGGCTTGCATCAGTTAGTCTGGATGCACTCATGCACAAGCCAGATGTTTTCAAACAAAACTAAGTGTAAACAACAGTTTAGGAGGAAAAGCTTTTTTGCTTGGTCACAAACACGACCCAATCTGCCCTTAAATCACAAGCAGTATTAAAAAAGACAAACAAAACCCCAGAATGCCATACAGAGACACATTCTTCAGTCTGGGCTGCCTCTTCTAGCAGGCCCATGAAATGCAAATACACCAGCTTGTTCTCCAAGTTCACAGCTCCGAGGAATGTATGCATTGTATCATGTCATGGATTAAGGACTCTGGAAGGTGCAGGAAAGAATGAGGTCAGTTTGAGATGAAGGGAGTTTTACTGTGTGAATTAACAGTGCACAGGTGCCAGGGTGGTGCTGCTACAGGCCTCAGACAACATACTGCTCACACCATTGTGACAGCACCATGGGACACAATTCCCTGGAAAACAGAGCAGTCTGCTTCCAAAGTTTCCAGGCAGGCACCTGAGACAGCTCCTTAACCCTTGCCTTTCCCAAGGTCAGGTACCATGACATGAGGGGGGAGCACCAGAGCAATGGAAATGTTATTTCCAGGTGAACCCACAGCGTGGTTCTTATCAAAAGAGAACCGAGGTGATGGAGTTGCAAGGACTGCTATGAACCATTCCCTCAGGAGACAGGAAAAATAAAGATGTGTGAGCAAGCAGGCAGAAAAAGCTTGTGAATGATGTTCAAGAATTAGACAGAATGTTAAAGGACAGGCAAAACTGAGATGCTTTCAAAAAACTGGAGAAGGTGTTTACAGGTAAGTGGTGACACTTTAATAAGGATTTTGTTATTAATAGGTTGTTATAATAATTATAATAACAATTATAATAAATATATATTCTATTTTATAATAAAAAAGCTGGACAAGCTTGAAACATGACATAGATTCTAAATCAAATGTTTGCATAAATCTGAAAAATAGCAATTTTTAACTCCTTGCCTTCCCAAAAGAGAATGTGAGTTACCATTTTACAGTTTTTTCCTAGAATAAACAATTTTCTATTTAAAAAGTAAAAATTCTTAATTGATGACTGTAGACTGCAGTTGTGAAAATTAAACTTCTAATGTAATTTCACTGCAGTCTTCATTACTACCTTGTAACACACCTGGAAGTAGACATTTTTGTATCCATTTCCAGCATCTAAGTAAGGCCAAATACATCAGGTTTGATTTCTGCAGTACGAGCTGTCTTGAAAATTGAATCAAGATTAGGAGAGCCAAGAAAAAACCCCAAACAAGACAACCTGTAGAGTGAGGGAAGCACAAAGCTGTCCCTGCACGCATTTCCAACCCTGCCAATCGAGGCAGACAAACAGGAGTAAGGAATAAAAGGATGTTAAGCTTTGCAGGATCCTTTTCCCCCCCTCAAATGTTGCTCTTAAGCTGTTTGATTGTGGCAGAGAACACAGAGGCAGAGAACTCGTTAGGCAGAGTGCTCTGTGTGTACACAGAGGCTGAAGGAGGGAGGGAACCCAGGACACAGAGCCACCCCTGAGGGGACTCGCAGCCAGAGGATGGCTTTGGCCAAAGTGCAAACCTGCCTGCAGGAGCAGGGCTCCCGTGGGTTCACACCACAGCCACTGACAGCAGAGATAAGCCCTCACCCCAGCACAAACCTTGACTCTTCACAGCGACAACCTGAATTGTTTGGGGTTTTTTTCCCAGTGACATCTGTCTAGGGACACAGAGAGGGGATCTGGATGCTAAAGCTTTTCAGGGTGTCCCCATAATGTATTCTTCCATTCCCAATATAAAATATGTACTTCCCCAGACTGATCATAATCTCCAAATAAAATAAAAATTCTGAGAGCTGGGTTTAGGAGAACTGGGGCAAGAGAAAAGGGAAGAGCAGAAGCCCTTGACATGAAACCGAAATGGGAAAGCTGATGCAGAAGGATACTCCCAGCTCATCCAAAACAGTCACATCAACATGTTGAAATAAACAAACTGAAATTGAGATTTTTGAACTATGGTTGTGGTACTAAATAAGCCAACGAAACTTAAATAAAAGAAGAACCTTCTGTGGCTTTGCAGTGCTCTGCCTCTCGCTGCCCAGGTTTCTCTCAGGAGCCCTCATTTATTGCACAGGGACCATCTCTGCCCAGGGCACTGTGGTGAATCTCATCTGCAAAATTTGGTGCCTGAGTTTCAGGCACTGCAAAGAGAGCATCAGGAACATGAGGATGCCTGCTGAATGCTTGCCTAATTAATGAGTTAGAATCCACTGTACCCTAAGCACTGGTAGCTTATTAGAAGTCATGAGGGGACCAGGAGGGCACTAAGGACATTTAGCCTACTCTTCAAAAGATCGGGTCACAAATCAATTACTCCGGATTAATTTTATCCTATTAACTAAGTCCTCTTCACAATTTCAATTTGTTTAACTTGTAGGATATCATGAATTCTAGCACCAGAAACAATTGCACTGAATAAAACACCAAAATATAATTTCCAAGATGTGCTGATACAGAGGGGAAAGGAAATAAGAGTTGTGGTAAACAGAACATAATGTATCTTGAGCATGGCCAGAAATTACCAGAGAAGCTGTTGAGATATTCCTGTAAAATTCCACTGACTACAGTATATAAGAATGAGGTTTTCCTACCATCAAATATCCACTCTGTTAGGCAACACTGCAGCAAAAACAGGTCCTAAAAATGCATTATGTAATTTAATTCCAAATGAAGAATTTGGTTTAAAAAAGAATAAAACAAAACAAATCAAAGCACCCTTTAATTTGCATTACACATCAGGGATTTTTATGTTCCATGCTCTGAAGTTCCATTTACCCTCCTCTTCATTCCATTACACAAGGAATAGATGGTATTTTGAAAGGAAAACAGTTGTTTCTGTATTTATTAAAAAATCAGTTGTCAGGATATGTGAGTATTTTATTGCTATTTTATAAATATTGTTCTTAGAAACGGATCATAAAAGAGCCAGTGGGCTCTAAGGAAAAGGTTTTTTAACTTTCCTACTTAAATAAAATTAAAAGGACTAAGAGAATACGTAAGTACACCCATCATAGAGAAAATATTTTGATAGCAATCAGAAACACTTGAATATTGTTCCTACTATGGATATTAATCCAGCCATCAGGAAAACAGAAATTTCTTATTTTTTTCCCAACTCTTTCAGTTTTGTGGAAATGTTGTTCATAGATGAGAATCAGAAACAAATCCTTTTATTATTCATCAGCAACAATTTTACAAAAATACACATTCTGCACATTGAGAAGGCAACGTGGCCCTGTGACACAGATCTTGTGCCTCACCCTGTTCCTGTGCAGAGCTACAAAGCTACAGTAATTGTTATCCAGTTCCCTCAAACCCGGGAGCACGGAGCACATCAAAAGGGCTGAAAAGTAGGGATTAAGAGATAGATCAAAAGACAAGACATCAACAATTTAAAGGATACAGTTCCAACACAGCACAAAACAGCTGTGTGAGTACATCAGAGGGAACTTCAATCCTAGTAAGGCAGCACACAGGTGTGACACAGCCCAGCCCAGGCCAGCAAGAGGAAAGGAGAGCACAAGTAAAAGCATGGCAGCAGCTGCAGCATTCCATCAAAGCTGATCTGTTCCCTCTGGAGCAGAAGCTGTGCATTATCCCCTCTGACAGAACGTCCAGGATAATGGACCCCCAGTGAGTGGATTTGGTGTGTGACAGCCTCCAAGCACGGTCTGTACTTAGTCGTGCAAAGCCTGGTTAAATATTGTGACAGGTTTGTGACAGCACTGACAGCTGCAACTGGAGGGAGACAGAACCACTGAGATTAACCATTTCTGATGATTTCTGCAGCCTGAGCAGCACTTCAAGTTGGTTTGTTGTCGCATGGCATCTCAGGAAGGAGTTTGCAAAATGTCCCATCCCTGGCAGTGCTCAACAACAGGTTGGATGGAGCTCTGAGCAGCCTGGGACAGTGAAGTGTCCCTGCCCGTGGCAGGGGCTGGCACTGGATGGGATGGGAGGTCCCTCCCAGCCCAAACCATCCTGGGATTCTATGAAAACAAGCACCCTGAGTATTTGCTGGGGTTTTCAGCCACTCAGGTACGTTTAAGAGGACAAGTGGGAGGGCTGCAGCTGGTCCAATCTCACAAACACACAACCCCAGCATGAACCAGTGCCTCTCCCACCGGTTCAGTCCTGCATGCACAGAACACACCTCTGCCACCAGCCCAAACACCCCTGCTCAAACAGCTGCACCAATCCACAGCCTGTAAAAACCAACTCGATAGAACCTTTAACAACTCTCTAAATGTCAGTGTTCCAACTTTAAGGTTGGCGTAGAAGTATTGCCAAAATAAATGTTTGAAAAAAACCAGAACAACTTCTCTTTTTCTTCTGAACTCTCAGTACTGTATTTTGGTCACATCTACCGAGCATGTCTGTTCCTCCTCTCCTGCACTATGTGATAGTTCCTGCAGTATCTCAGTGTCTCTTAGAAGCTGGAACAGTCCTGATGGATCCCAGAAATTCCTCATCTGGCATTTCATGCAAAGGAGCTGCCTGAAAGCTTCACTAGCCACTAAACACAAGAGCTGCAAGAAAAGTGCTTTTCTCAGCCAAGTTTTTAGAAGCTTTTCTGATCCCTCACCCTTTCTGACAGCACACTTTTATCTGCCCTGTTACTTGCCAGCTTCAGCCTTTGCCAGACAAGTCTTTGAAGGGCTGCAGCTTTGGGTTGTGCCTTTTTTGCACTTTGGTTAGTGATTAGAAGTTGCTGTTAGCTTTTATATGGTTATTGCAAGGACTTTTAGAGTGATGTCAGTTACTGATCACTAACAGGGACAGCCACTGGGAACAGGAACATCCTGCACGGAGTTATCCCAAGCAGAATGTGCTAAGGGATGGCAGCAAGTCTCATTTCCATCCCCAGTTTCAAAACTTATTTCCTTTCTCTTACTCAACACAACTGCCAAAACCTTTCCAGGGTCCCTTTTTACCTTGTCCTCACTGAATGACCTGAGGGCCATCCACAGTAACAGCTCCCTGTTAGCTCATGCATTAACTATTCAATGTTCCTAACACACAGGCCAAAAACTTCAAGGGTATCCATGGTTCTCCCCTAAACTTTAATTTCTACAAGTTTAAGACCCTTTAAGAGGCACAGTAAAAACTAATTTATAAGCTTACATATATTCCAAGGTGCAACACAGTCTCTTATACGTTCTATTAAAAAAGCTTTGTTATCTTTATACTGCAGCATCTTCCACTGGTTTGTAATACCTTTCTAACATATTTATCAGCCAGTTCCTACTCGTTATCACCTCTGAGTACTGGTGATGTGCACTGAACACACTTAATTCCATCCTCCAGCAAGGTCTTCTATGTCAAGAGCATCAAACCCACTCCTCCTACACACAATTTCCCTTTTGCTGTCATTATAACATTTAGCTTAGTAACTGGTTATGCTTAAGCAAGTGCAGGCTACAGGAAAACCAGCTGACACAAGTTTGAATTTTGCCTCCAATAATCTTATGCTGTTTGTTACATCTCATCATCCAACACAGAAAACACAAACCCTTTGATAAACCATATTGTCAAACCAAAATATTAGCAGGTCATTGGCAAATGATGTAAGAAATTATAGTTTTACCTATTTCTAAATAGAGCATTTTTCTGTTTTCTTAGTCAGAAGAATCATGAAAAAAAAACCCCAAACATCTTTCAACATCAGCAACACTTAGCATTACCTCTTCACCTAGATTTTTAGAACCGCAGAAGAAACGTTGATCCTCAGCAGGAAATCATGTATTTAGTATTGTTCTGATAAATGTGAAGGGAAAGGAGAACATGAGAATTACCATCAGCAAAACAAGATTGACAGTTCCTACTCAGGGGGAAAGAAAATGAAGCTGAGAAAAGAAACAGAGTTAATACTGGTGGTAAATGATGAAGGAGAAATGCTCTTTATAGATGACAAACTTACCAGCACTGTTCGCTCTTGGGAAATAAAGAAATGGCCAGACTCCACAATGGTAAGGACAAGAGGGCCTGATTCTTCATTTGATTCAAACACCTTTAAAAAGACAGACAAAGGAAAATCCAGCCCTGCAAGCACAGAACCTACAAGTCCCATTTCTAGTGCCAAATGAAAGGTCTCAAAGGTCGCTGTTAGAAGCCAGGTGTGTAATTCACATCTCACTAATGCAACTTGCCCTCCACACCCACAGACAAGAGGCACATCAAATTATTTTTTTCACTAATTATGCCTGCATATACAGATTTAACTACTTAGAACAACCCTCTGGATTCTTCCACCTTGGTCTCTAGATTTTAGTACCACAGGTTACTGCTCGATATAGGAATAAAACAAAGTGGGCCACTAACACTCTGATGTGTTGTCATTAATAATTCACGAAGCAAAATCTCTCCCAATTCCTGCTTTAGCTCTGGACTCGCAAAAAGACACCTGAAAGACCTCATTTTATTCGTGTTTGCCTCACAGCAGAGCCAGCTACCCCACACCACCCCGCTATCCTCCCCGCGCCGCCGGCACCTTCCAAGAGGTGTTTTGCCCCTCATCGTCACCGTCCTTCGGGGGGAGGAAGCGACCGTAGCGCTTCAAGGGCCACACTGTGGCGCCGCCCAGGAGGGAGGTGTCGCCGGCGCTGCCCGGCGCCGAAGCCAGCCCGGGCTGGGAGCCACAGCCGCCGCCAGCCGCCGCCGCCGCCATGCCGCGCTGAGGGCTCTGAGGGGCGGCTGCGGGCAGCGCGCGGGAGCTGGGCGGGAAGCAGGAGCCAATAGGAAGGCGGAGAGAGCGAGTGGCGGGAATTGTTCGCCAATCAGCGCGAGGGGGGGGGGCTCGCGCCGCATCCTCTGTGGCGACCCGTCCTTATGAGGGGCTGTCGCCTATTTCGCCTCAGCGGTGCCGCGCACAGCTCCTGGCTCTCTCCCTTTCTTCCCCTTACTTTTTCTCTTCCCCTAACTTTTTCTCTTCCTCCTCGCCCGCTCCGAGGGTAGCGTGGCTATAGCCTCTCCCTTCTCCAAAGGGGCCCCCGGCCGTGCCGATGTGGCGGGTCCGCCCGCCGGTGCTGAGGGGAGAGAGGAGTGCGAACACCGTGGCCGCCATTTTGTGGCGTGTGAGGGAGCGCGGTGGGAGCTGCGCAGCAAGGAGGAGGAGGACGAGGACGAGGACGTGAAGCTCTCGCTGTCTGTCGCCGCCCCTGTGACATGCCCGTGGAACCCGGCCAAGATGCCAGTATGTCCTCAGGTAGAACGCGGCAAGCCCCTGTAAAAACGGTGTCCTACACTCTTCGATTCCCTTTCCACTTCTTGGTTGCCTTCAATTCCTAGAGTTACAACAGGGATTTTTGTGGTACCTGACTTGGGGTCTGTCGAAAAAACTGTTTTCAATGTATGTCATGGTTTTAACCAGCATGGGCAAACAGCTGGATTAATAAATCAAAATTGCACTCTCTTCCCCATTTTAGCTATTAGATGCTCGTACAATGATGAAATGCTACACTTTATCCCTGGACAAGGAGTGATGGTGACGTGACTGCACTTTGATGTTCCATTTATATTACATACCTTGGCCCATTAACAATAAAAATGTTCACGAGCTGGTCATTGAGGGGGCAGGAGGATCCAGGTACCATTCAGGACTGTCCCATATGGGCTTGTGGATGCCCATCACCACGAGTTTAACCATCCCCTGATGGTTAAACCATCACCATGAGGGCGCCATCCCAGTTCCTTTAATCCCAGTGCTGTGCATTGACCACCGCAATACAATACATCTGACCAAGAAGAAACTTGGCTAAATAGTCAAATTAAGCAGAAAAAATATGCCATTTTCTTTTCTGCTTTTCTTTACCTGTATGCTTTGTATTGATGATGTTGTGTTGGCTGATAAAAATAAAATAACTACTGTCTCATCTGAAGTAAAACCTTCAGGGATGAGGTTAACCTATTAAGCTGTGATGGTTTAATCTGCATGGTTTCATCTAGATGGTTTAATTAGAAAATATTAGATTGACATTTATGTCCTGTGGCCCTAGTGTTTTTCATCCGATGTTGCACTCGAGAGCTGGTTGAGCATCCAAGGAACTATTTCCAAAATAAACAATTTTAGAGTGTTTCCAAAAGGGAGGTGTTTATCTAAGCATTTTGCAGATAGGGAAAGGCAAGCAGAAAGGCATTAAATGACTTGACAAGGTCATCCAGAGACATCAGTAATGAAACAGGGAATACAGCGTGGGCTTCCCAGCTGCCAGTTGCCTTCTCTAATCACTGCTTCCCCACGAGGCTTTCTCAAATTGTGCTTGTCAAACATTCAGAATTTGCCAGTAGATTTGGAACTTTGTTGGAATCTATAGAAGAAGCTGAACATTTTTTTTGTCAGAGAAAAATGTTACAAGCACATATAGGTAAAATATTTTCCCCTATTTCAGCTGGAAACTGCAGCATTAATTTTCTGTGGAAAACAGTTTCTAGTGTCTATTTTCCAAGAGTGATTTCTGGCTTCTGCATGAACAAAATAAAAGCTTAATTCTTTACTAAAGCAAAAATTTCAGAGTGTGGGTCTGAGAGAGGCAGATGGAAACCAAGGGCATCAGATACTTCAATCTCCTGATAGATTTTTGCTTTATTAGCCTCTGCTATTTTGCTTCTACTTTTTGGACATCAGTGTGTGATTTTACATATATATAAAGTTAAATGAGCTTTGTGTTGAGACCAATACACAAGCTTTTGCAGATTCTAATTTCCTTGGGGAATTGCATGATTAGCTCTGGATTCGAAGAGTAGACATAGAGGAAAATGGTTACAATGTGTTTTGATTAGATTTTTTTTTTTTGTAAAAGGCTACAGAAGCTGCCAGTTTTCAAAAATTACAGAATAAAATGTAGAAGAAAGAGACAAGTAAAAGCTGTCAGGAGACTGACAGGTTAAAATGTGTTTCATCAGAAATGAGATAGCAAATTCCATCTAGATGCTGAGGGTTTGTCACTGCTGTGTGCTTCAGATTTGCCTGAAACTTCACCGGCTGCAGTGATACAAGTTAATTTTCTCACTGCAGAAGTATCTGCTCCTGTTAATAAATTATAGAAACTGCCAAAAGCAGAGCTGTCCGTGCAGGGACGTAGATCCATACGGATTTGATAATGTGCTGATAATTGTTAGGTGTACAACAGTTGGTTCTGCTACTGGGTATTTTGCTGAGCAGTCTATGTTATTGATTTTTAATACTAGTGGTGGTGATAATGGCAACAATAAAATCACATCACCGTGACTTTATTGTCAAATGCAAGCATAGGTGTGCCACAAGTGCTGGGCATGGACTGGAGGAACTCACACAAATTGGATAAATAATGTATTAACAACGTCAAGGGTGACAGATGCATGAAATGGATCAAAATAAGCAGCAAAAGGTGCTTTTTAGCAATTCTGGAAGTTTCCCCGTGGTACTGACCACTTCCCATGTGCTTCTACCCAGCTGTGTGCAAGGCATGAATGGGATTCCTCACAGTGAGGAAATCAAAGGCTAGTGAAAATGTTCTGTTCAGAATATTTGATTTACTGCTTTGATTTCTGTAATAAATAGTGCTGTCCTGTGCTTTAGTTGCTTTGTTAGTAGTTGGGGTGTTTCCTTAGGTTTGTTCCATTTATTAATGTTTCACACAGTTGTGCCTCCTTTCTTTGGAATGTGGTCTGTGGTTGGCAGCCTCCCTGCCCAGATCTCTGGGTGCTGACGAAATTGCAGCATCTTGTGTTACTGCACAGCCCTGCTCTCCCCAGAGCACCTCATCCAGTTCTGGCAGCACGAGTCAGCCTGGGGGCAGATGAACTCTGAGGTTTTTTACTCAGAAATTTGAAGCAAGGCCCCAGTGTAGTTCTCGGCTCTGGTACCGTGGCCTCTGCTGTCCTAAGGAACGTCAGGTGTTCACACACCCACCCACCTGTGGGAACTGCAGGCACTGGATTTTCCTCATCACTTTCATACTGTTCCACTTTTTTCCTTGACAAAATCTACCCCTTTGCAGTACGCTTTACATTTTCAAGTGAATATCTGAGACCAAATCAATGTGTTTCTGATGTCACGTACTTTAAGTATCAGTGTAAGGTTGAAATAAAGTCTGATGACTTGTGTTTGGCACCAGAGTCCCACAGAATCCTGGAATAGTTTGGGTTGGAAGGGTCCTTAAAGCCCATCCACTCCCTGCCATGAGCAGGAACACTTTCCACTATCCCAGGGTGCTCCAAACCCCAATGTCCAACCTGGCCTTGGACACTGCCAGGCATGCAGGGGCAGCCCCAGCTGTTCTGGGCACCCTGTGCCAGGGCCTGCCCACCTTCTCAGGGAAAAATTCGTTCCTACTATCCCATCTAACCCTGCCCTCTGGCAGTTTAAAACCATTGCCCCTTGTTCTGGCATTACCTGCCCATACAAAAAGTCCCTCTCTTTTTTATAAGCCTCCTTCAGGCACTGGCAGGGGCTCTGAGCTCTCCCTGGAGCCTCCTCCAGGTGAGCACCCCCACCTCTCCCGGCCTGGCTCTGGAGCAGAGGGGCTTCACCCTGGGAGCAGCTCCGTGGCTCCTCTGGACTGGCTCCAGCAGCTCCAGTCCTTAATGTGCTGAGGACCCCAACTAATCTGCATTTACACTTCACAGTCTCTCCAGTGACCATATCAAGATTAAGACTGGCTTGAGAGTCCACCCTTCAAGCACCATGAGCTCCCAGCTGAGTGTTTTCAATTATCCTTTCTGTTTTCAGAAGTTACTCAGTTGTAGTGTTTCTCCAGAGACTGATCCCGTAAGTTCACACCTTGTTTCTGTTTATCTAAGGGTTGGCATTCCTAACTCGTCAAATATCACATTCCTCAATGACACCTTCACTAGATGATCTTTAAGATCCTTTCCATCCCAGACCATTCTGTGCTTCTATGATCTTACTCCCAAAATGACATCATTTGTGAAGGTGTTTGAGCTTTAGAGGCAGCTGTGGAAGCTCCCAAAGCAGTGGCTGTTACAGGCAGACAGAGGAGCTGCGTGGCTCTGTGTATCGTGGTTATCACAGCTGTGGGACGTGCTGGAGTGCTTCAAACAGAGCCAGGAGCTGGCAGCAGCTCGGTGGACAGAGGTGCCACAAAAGCCTTATCTCCTGCGGGCTGTGTGGCACTCGGTGATGAGCCCTGAGAGCCTTTGGGGAGCAGGTGCTGGGGACAGAAAGCAGAGCTGGCCTCTGTCCCTCGGTCGGCAGGGACACACCAAAGCCACTGTGAAGCCGCGACTTCATGGGGCCTTTGACCTCCTTGTGTGATTTGAGACTCTGCTGCATAAAGCCTTGCACTTATTTCCAGGGAAGGTCACATTTGTTCAAAACATAATTTATTTGCATTTCCTTTATTTTCTTTTTAAGTTGTCTAACTTTAGCACTTGGGGCACAGATGAAGGAGCTGCTGCCTCCGAGATTTTCCATTTACATAAAAACCCCACCCACAAACACCCTTCACTGTCAGTGCATCCATTTTGCTGAGTGCTTTTCATTTTCCATGACCTTGAAAACATAAGGGCGTTTATTAATTAATTCAAATTTACAGCTGGGTGGAGGGGAGAATTGCAGATCTGAGATAAGCAATTTGTTGTGTGCCCCTTATTTGATGAGGATTGTAGGAGAAGTAGTCCAAGCTGTTGCCAAGACTTCCCCTCCCAATCAACCCTGTTTTTCATTTAACCACTGGGTAAAGAGTGACCCTAGCAGGAGGAGAGTCTGAACTTAGAGGGATTGTTGTAAACTGAATTCCTGACAGTCTTGGATATGAAGAGGAGCTGGAATTATCTCTGCTTTTAACTCTTGCACTGATTAACTCACCACATTTCCTAAAGTAAACCTTTACATACTGCTATATAAACACAGCAATAATGGGAATTCTGGCTTGGACAACTCTGTCAAAGTTTGTTTTTTTTGTAAAGAAAAACCAAATTTTTTTTCCCTTCAGGTTGCATTTTACTGATTTTAGCAGTTCTTGCAGTGAGCTTGTAGAATGAAATACATCTTTGATTCTTTCTTAAAGCCTCGGTCCCAGAGCTGATGTCAGGGAGAGTTATGTGTGCATAAAGAGGAAGAAAATGTCTTGAACTTCTGTGCATTTTCAAAGAAGGCTATTCCCTCCTCACCACCCTAATTCTGAATTCTCTTTCTAGACTACTGGGTTATCATGTGTTCAACCAAGGATTTAGTGGAGCAGGTGAAGAGAGGACTCCAAATATGTCTAGCTAGTGTAATACATCTATGCCTCTTTGTGCCTGAATAGAGTAAAATGAAATAGAATATTATGTTTCAGCTCCTGTTCCTAATATGCAGCCTTTTAAAATAGAGAAAAAAAGGTGTAATGTTAGTGACAAGAGATTCTGACATGCATCTGAGCAGATGCTGTGCCTTCCACTAAAAAGTGTGACACTGAAACCCACCTTGCCACGTTGAGCTGTCCCTCTGACACCTAACCTGGAATCTGTGCCACATGAGAAGGAGCCTTTAGTCCTCTGAATCCCACACTAGTTAGGAAGCAAGCAGCAGAATGCTAATAAATTTAATTTACTTGCTTAATCTCCCCTGTGTTTTGTATTAATATGAATAGCATTACAGGAGCAGGGATGTGCTTATATAACAAAATGTTCTCCTTCAGTTTAAGGTTAATGTAGTTACTCGTATTTACCACACACAAAATGGGGGCTTAATCCCTTGCAGCAGGACCAGTAACTTGTGTGGAAGTTCTGTTGTCAGCCAGGGAATGGGATCTCACCTCTGTGTAGCTTCCCCAAATCCTGTAATATTAGATACTGGAGACATTCCTGTCTCACCACAGATGGCACAGTGGGGATGTGGAGGAGAGCAGTATTGATCCAAAGCATGGATTTTCCTTGTTTGCTTTCATAGTCTAAAACACAAATAAAGGCCTGATTTTCCTCCATCACTCAAAGGCTCCTGCCTTGCTGTTGGATTGCATATGGTGCAGTGTAGAAATGATGCTGTGCTGTAAAGTCCACTGGTCTGTTCTTGTTAATTAAAACGAGATTGATCATTTTTTCCTGTCAGCACTGTGAGTTCGGTTCCCTTCAGCCCACACCAATGGAGTCTCACTGGTGTCTGCACTAAACAGCCCAGCAGTGTTTGACTGACTCACCGGCACCCAAGGTAAGGGGATGTGATTCTGTGATTATCCTCTCTCAGTCAGCACCAGACACAGGGCATCTCTCTGCTTCAGGGTGCTCTCTTCCTGCACATCATAAGAAATTGATCTGTGAAATTGTGACAAGTGTAAATATGAACATCCCATCCTCCTGCATTCCTCCATTGTCCCTGACTTCACAGGGGACATTTGCCAAATGGGCAAGCTTGGTTAAACTCTGCACATGTCTTCAGGATAGAGTTTTATAACCCATTTTCACTTCTCAACCTCCTTTTGTACCTCTTGCACTTGAGCTGCCTTTGTTTTCCTGTTGTTTTATAGAGTCAGGATAATACCACCATTTCATAAATGTGGAGTATCTTCTCTGTACTCCATGTTTTTGCTAATTTTGATATGGAAGGCAGCTGCTCAGTTCGGTCTAATTTATTTTCTACATGGAAACTGAGAGATGTCTGTTGTCATTCTGTGCAGAACCTGGGCATGATTCCGATCATCCAGCAAGTTCACAGCCTAATTTTGCCAGTTTCAGCTGATTTCTTCTGATATTGTTTGATAGAAAGAAGAGTGAGAGCCTCACTCAGTCTTACTTCTTGTTGTTACACAAAACCTGGATATATAGGGATGCAAATAAATCAAATCTTAGTTGTTATTCTCAGCAAAATATCAAGTGTGATAGCTGGAATGTCATTTGTGATGGAAGAGATTTTGTTTTCCTATCTCAGCTTTCCAGAGATAGAGTATTTGCTAATGTTTAACAACAGCTTGATGTCAGTGGAAAACTCAGATGCCATTTGGCATAAGCTCTCATATTAATCAAGAAAAATGTACATTCTGAGAGGCATTTCTGCTACCTGAACAGAAATGAGGCTTGGGGTCACAGTGGAAGGTTGGAGATCATTCTCAAGCTGCTTTTTTCCTCATATGTTTGTAAAACAGTGTTTTCAAAACACAGCTGCTTTCCAAAAAAGCATTTTCATGGCTTTACTACATTAATTATAAAGGTAGATGTAAAAATGTCTTAATCCCAGCAGTGCTAATGTCAAATAATTGTTATAATAATATTAATAATATAATATTAATAATATAATATTAATATAATAAGTTAATATAATATAATATTATTAATATAATATTAATAATATTATATTAATATAATAATATTAATAATATAATAATTGTTATAATAATAATAAGTGCTTGAAGAGGCTGATGGAGAATATTCTAACTTGAGGGTAAAGGACTGAAAGGGAAGGGTTTTATATTTACTGTGCTACCATTCCCAGTGCCTCAGTCTTGTCTCCTGTGCTGTGTAGTGTGTCTCTGGGATTGACAGCCACTGCTGCAGAGAATCTGCAGATCACCTAAACTTTCCACCATGCTGGCATTTCTTCCCCCAAGAGACAGCTTTGGTGTGATTCCTGCATATCCTTCACCAAGGATTTCATGCTCCCTGTAGAAGTAAGGTATCACCCAGGCTCCTGCATTAAATTCCATTCAAACCAGAAAACAGTTTTCTGGAATGCTGGCATTGCCTGTGTCTGGGAACCAACCTGGAAGTTGTCTGGAGGATTTGTGCTTCTGCCATGAAAGTCCAGAGTGTCTCAAGGACACTTCAGTGCCATGAGGAAGGTGTTGAGTGAGGTGACCCTGCCTTTATCAGGATGAGTGCTGCCTTTTGTAGACGTCTCACTAGTGGAACAAAAGCCATTATACCACAGTGGCCCAGGACTTGAGATAGTAACAGACACAGTTGGAAAGTTTTAAAGGTATTATTGGACAGTGCACAGCAGACTCATGTTTGCAAGTGAAGTTAAGCACTGTTCTTATTGAGAAACAATGAGCTTTTAAATCTGTCTGGGCTTTTCATCCCATTCAAAGCAATCTGTGCCCATTCTCCAGTACATGTAAGTTGTGCAAGGTTTCTTAAAGTTTTAAAAAATAAAGTGGGATGCATTAATCTGAGAATTTCTTGCAAAACAAATTAAAATATATTCCTTATTTTAAAAAGTTTTATTATTTTTAAGAAAAATACGGAGCATACACCTGACTGTACAGAAACAAACAATTCATGTATAGGTCTTTTTGCCACTGGGTGTTGTGGATGCCGGACATTTATGTGGATTTGGAAAGTTATTGAAGAAATGCAAGGCAAGAAAGCTGTGATGGACCATTAGAGGTGGAGATGATAACCCTTGGAACCAGAGAGCCCTGGAGCCAAAGGTCACTGAAGGTTTGAGAGGATATCAAGGAAGTGTTTTCATGGGATTTTCCTGCAAAAGACTCCCAGCAGTAGCCACTGCCTCCCTCAAAGTATCCAGGGAGGTGGTGGATTCTGAGAGAGGTTTCTCAGGCACTTCCTGCTGCTATGGAGAGCAAGCTTGGCTGACAAGAAAGTCTTTGTGCATCTCTGTGGTGAATATAAATAAGAAATGGGGAGGTAAAAACAGGGCTGGAAGAATGCAGCCTGGCACAGCACATGGCTGTGGTGGTCTCAATCTTTCTCAGAGGAAACAGGACTTGAGACCCTGTGAAGTGCATCAGGAATGTGTCCACTGGCTGATGTTGGAGGCTGGACTCGAAACAAGTCTTTAGTCTGCACCTCTCTGTCTGTTCGTCTACTTCATGAACATTTTTGTACTCAGAATCACATTTTTCTAGTTGCTTTTTTGCGTGATAGAAAGCATACAGAAATATATGTTGTATTAGCCATGTATAAAATGCAGGAAATCAAATCGGGCACAAAGCCCAGGCACCATCTTTATTAATACTACGGGGGGTTTTTTTGGGGGGGGAAGCTATTTAATTCATCCTTTTTAAAAGGATGAATAAAATCCCTTTATTCATTCTTTAAAAATATCCAGACAGCTCAAACTGAAAGAAACTCTCAGCATATCATATCCAGCAGCTGGGGAAGTGAATTTTGCACTCAGCACACATTATCCATTCCAGCAGCGTGCACACCTTTATCCTCCGTCTCCTACCTGTTTCATAATTTGCCTTCCAGAGGCAAGAACACATGTCCTGAAACAACTTCTGGGGGTTACTTAATTGCTCAGTGACCTTTTCTAGATTTGCCAAATCGCTTAAGCTCAAGCACCACTCATCAGTATTTAATGTATACCATGAAGTGCCACTCAATTTTCAAATACTTAGTTCTGAACTTAGTTATTATTTCCGTGAAGAAGGATTTCCAAATCTCTCCCTGTTGGCTGAATGAAAGCAGATAAAACTGGGTAAATCCTCAGCTACCTGAAATATGCCAGGGGACAACCATTCGGGTCACTCTGTCACATGTTTTGAATCCTGAATTTTGTCTTAAAATGGTTGTAAATTTGTGAAAATGACCTTCAGAATCAGAGGGTCAGGGACAATGCTTGGGGAAAAAGCCTGCAACAGATGTTGTGAACTTTCTCCCATTGAAACACATAAAAAACAATGTTTGCATGTCACAGCATCCAAGTATCATATGCTCATAAATATGGAAATTAATAATATTTTTCTCCTGACCAAGGTCTCTGAAAAAAATAACAATTGAGAGTTGGCAGGTGAGTGTTAAAGGTTCATCCTCCTGCCATGACCTCTACAACTGGTAATCCCTGAGCAGAGTCATGTGTTCTTTCATTCTGTGAGCACTGCAGGATAACTAGGAGTTGTGAAGTGGCAATAAGATGATGTAAAGCCTCAGCCTTCCCAAGGTTCCTCTGGAACTGGCACCAGGAGGCAGCTCCCTTGCTCCCCTAAGACCACCTTGCATTTTACATGCACTGATGGACAGTTTTCATATCAGCATTAGCTCACTTCTTCCCCTTTTCAGTTCTAGGATGGCACAAGCTTGGACACTCTTAGTGTGTGCATAACATTTTCCAAACTCCAGTTTGTGAGTCTGAGGGTTAGAAATACAATTTTTTTTTTTTTTTTTTTTTACAAAGGTGAGAATATGAGAATATCTGTTAGTGATGTGACACCAAGAACTGAAGACCTCAGCAAATGTTATAGCTTTAAAATTTAATCTGAGTCTTGTGCCATAGTGGCCATGATACTTACTGTTATTGAAGTACATGGATATATTATGGCGAGGGTGAGAAGAACATTCCAGAAAGAAATGTCCAAAAAGGAGTTAAGTAGACAGAAGACAAAATGCTCCTCTGTCTAAGCACTTCAAACCACTCCCTGAAGCTGTGAGGATCCAGAAGACACTGGAAATCACTGCTGGTTAAAGGGAATAAGTCAGGGTACTCAGGTTCCAGCTGATTTTTCTTATACGAGAGTTTACAAATTCCATTACGCTCATGTTAACTTCAGAATTGTTCTGGTTACCTTCTTCCATTGAAGTGCATTGCTTGAAACTTGATAAAATAGCAAAAGTAATTATAAATTTGGCTGGGAGACAGGAGCTATGTCTGGCTGGATCGGTGGCTGTTTAATATTAATTTCTCTTCTTCCTTTTGCACAGTGACAGGGCACAATTTATTTTTACAATTGTGTTGAGATACTTTGTGGATGCTCTCAGAGTTCAGTTGGAATCTTCTCTCTGTACTAAGATGCTGTTGTTGGTCAGTGCTTTTATTCATACACCAGAGTTCAGGGCTCCAGGAAAAAAGGACTGCGCTAAGGAAGAGTACAGTTCAGGAGGCAGGTTCCTGAGGATTCAGAGCTGTGTTGGGAACGTGCATCCTGATTTGAAGATGATGTTGAGGTTCTTGAATGAAATCATGAACCAGGGGAAGCCCTGGCTGATGGCCAGAGTAGGACAGGGGGAGCAGTTTCTTCGTCAGGCAGTGCTGTGGCCTGGGACAGCTCTTCCTGCCGGGTTTCATGGCAGCTGCTGGGCTTGAAGCAGAAAGATGTGAGTCTAACAGGAATTCAAGGAAAAAACTGCAGTGTCTCAAAGCTGCTTTGAATTAGGGGTGGGTAGGAATGATTCTTTATGTTGGCTGCTGGAGAAAGGTGGTGAAATCATTGTCCATGTTGTGAGGAATATCTGTGTGTGTGGTGGACATTGCTATTGCCTGTATCCAAGCCCAAGCCCATGCTAGAGAATTCCTGGAGGAGATGGCAGGAAGGAGAGGGGCTCTAGTGTTTGCTTGCAGCCAGGTGCCTGAGTGAGGTCCTCTTGTCTGAGACTAGCACTGACTGCTGCCGTAATGTACTGGGGTATTTTTACTCTAAAAGCACAGTCTGAAAAGGCTAACTTGTTCTGCCATGTATAGCAAATTATCCGTCTGCTGAGCCACCTGGAAGGCCTCTATTTTTAGGCTCTTTCCTTGGAGCAGTCGTAACTTGAATTGACATATTGTTAGCCAAAAGCACGGCACACGAGGCAGGAATATGTCTGGAGCCATGCAAGCCACTGATTGTTAGCAGCACTGGCAACAGGGGCTTGGCAAGAGCCAGTTTGCTTTTTCCAAGCGGGAAAGCAAGCACACAGGTTTAACTAGCACAGGCCTGGCTTTCAGCAGCCGGAGCTGAGCGGCCTGAAGAAGTCAGTCCTTGAGCTCAAAGAGGGGAGAAGGATTTGAACACCTCTGAGCTGCGTGGGCAGAGTTCAGCCTGGCACACCCAAGCACCTGTGGCCTGGAGGACACTGCTGAGGCCTGAGCTGTATGTGGAAGGGATGAGGTTTTGGTTAACATTTTACAGAGTTTGATTTTTCTTTCTTAATTAAGACATATTTTTCTCAGATCTTCACACTTCTTCCTCACTCCCCTGCTATTTATAGTCCACGGACACCGAAGCCCCACGACCTCACACAGGCAGTTCTTTTCAAGGCCACTGTTAGGGTACAATCCCCTAATCTTCAGACATTTCTGTATTTTCTTTCTATATGTTTGTCTTTGAATATTGCTGTATTAAATCACACTCTCTTGTGCTGACAGATAAATCCTTATTTATCACTTTGCCAATCTTTGTTTCATTCCCACAAGGAATTGGCAAAGCTTTCCTATCTGTGGATCCTCAGGAAGTTAATTTGAATTACTTTCTCTGTGTGTTTCTCTGTGGGTGCAGGTGGACATTTCTGTTTGCTTTCTTACCATTAAGTGCTGGGAATTTTGGTTCCTTTTTCCCAGATCAACTTTGACAACAACTCTACGGATTTGCTTGGAAATCTGATTTCCTGTTTGTTTTTGCTGTGTTTTGAGAATAGAGAAGTGTAATTGCTGCCCCATATTCTAGTACTACAAGAAGCCAGTGGTGAAACTTTGCCAAACGGAATCCCTGTGCATTCCCAGGAAAGCAGAAGCACCTACAGGCTCCTGTGTATGTATTACTTGTACAAATGTTTGCAGTTCAGGTGCTGGTTTTTATTAAACTGTGGGCAAGGGGGTACTTTGATTTCACTCAGTCAATTTGCAGCAGCCTTTCCTTGCTTTGAAACACTGTCAGAATCTCAGGAGTCCATGCCCTGCCTCTGAAAACATGCATTCATGGAGTTTAAAATGATTTCCGCTTAGCTTTCTGTTGGGAAGGCTGTCAGACCAATGTATTATCCAGCAATTGGAGCTGACTGGAGGAGTGTTCTTCTGTAATTCTTCTCTGCAGCAGTAGCAAGGTGAGGAAATCAGCAGAATGCTGGTGTGTTTGGTCTCGGGCTTTTTGTGGAACTGTGTGTGTGTGTTCCAGAAAACAAGGACTGGGAGGCACTTCATTGCTGCTGAAGTACAGAGCTGCTCATATAAAAAAATATATACACACCTCAGCTCAACAACACTGCAGCTGCTCAGAACCCGGGGTAATTGTGGGACACACTTTGACCCTGCTTGTCAAAACAATCAGTAACTCAGGGAGAGGATTTCTACACAGGCTGCAGCATATTCCTGTGGGATATGGATACTTCCCCCCTGTGTAATGGAGGACGTGATTAATTCTGACTGTGCTGACACAAGAAGGTTATTGAATAGGATTTCCTCCTGAATGGCACATCCATTCCCAGAAAAAAACCATTACAGAGATGTCAAACACAACACTCCTGTTGTATTCTGAACACCCACCCCAAGGGTGCATAAAACCAGCTCAGGGTGTTTGCAATTAAAAGCTGCAGAGAAGAATCTGCAAACTTGTGCATTTCATACTAAAAACAATCTGAAGACTTATTTACTGAAGGAAAATATTGACTCTGCAGCCTCCCTGAGTCTCCTCAGCCCCTGTGTTTTCAGCAGCAGTGGAGCTGTGCCTGCATTGACTGTGGAGAGAGATGAGTCAATGACTTAGATCTGACTGCAGGCACCCAGGTCTGGTCAAACAAATCACTCATGAGCAATGCATTCATCACGGTTACCCTCTGGAAAGGAGCCAAGGACCTTGACACGTCTGGCTCCTCAGTGCGAGGTGCACAACATCCTGACATTTGACACCAAATCTGAGAGGTGGAGCTGCCTCCAGCTGACCTGCATATGCTTTCCCCCCGCTGACAGGATGTAAGAGCCAGTGACAGGTATTACTCATGGTGCTCCAAGCAGTCTGAAAGGTATTTTGGTGCATGGTAATGGATGCAGCATTCCCACTGAATTCCCTAAGATTTAAATGTGCATGAATGCTGCACTGACACAGCTCCCCTCAGCAGCACTCACCTTGCTGTTGCTGCATTCAGCACACTGCAGGCAGTGGAAAGATTTGCAGCTATTAAAAACCAAGGAGAGTAATTGTTACCTCTCTGTGAAGTTCAGAAATGCTTCTGGAGCAACTGGAAAGCTCTGCCCATGACTCACAAAGGCTTCTCTTTTATTCCTGTTCTGGCAGGGCCATTGTGGTAGAGGGAGCAGTGTGTCTTTGAGGAGGGCAGGGACAGCCGGGCATGCCTGGGACACTGTCCTGGTGCCACAAGAGAGCCAGGGACACCAGCACAGGGTCCTGCAGCAGGATTGTGTCACTGCAGGACCCTTTTGACTGCCTGCTTTATTCCCTTGGAATCTCCATATCATTCCCTTGGAAGCAGCTTATCACGGTCATAATTCAAAAGGTGCTTGATAGAGCACTAGCCTCAAGTAAGAAAAACAAATTGGTTATTTCTGCCATCTCATGCATAGATTGGACACCTTCTAACTAGAACATAAAGAGGATTCTGTGAAGGATTGAGAGATCCTGTACATTTTCTTTCCATAAGAAGTTTCAGGTATGTGATAGGTCTGGGAATTTATTGATCAGCACCCTGAGTCCCTGCTGCTGCTTTCTAGAAGCATCAAGCACCTTAGGAGAATATCCATTAAGATACTGGATGCTAGTGGAAGTTAGTAGAAGAATGATACTAAGATTAAGAATTATTAACTGTTAGTACACATAAAAAAACTCAGTGTATAGAGCCACTGGAGAGGAACTAGTTCAGAAATTTTTCTGTCCTCCAGTACTCAAGAGTTAGGCTGGGGGGGTTGAATTTCAAATACTTCTGAATATTTCATATATGTAAGTGCTGGATATAACCTACAGGTCACTAATTATTCAATAGCCACTAATTAAACCCCGTGAATGCATAAATCAACTTTGTTATTATTTGTGTTGTTAGTGTGAAATCCTAGAATCATCCTTTTACTTGGATAGATCTTACTGATCAAGTAAGATTTTTCCAAGTAAAAAGTTCATAAAATTAAATGTTATTTTCAACGTTATGCTTATTTTAGAATTTAATGGGATTCCAGGCAGCTGCCTGCTCTATTTATTTCTGCTTTTGTATATTAATTGGTTATATCGTTCCTTCTGCCTCTGAGGTCTGGGGTGGAAGCTTTACAGCTTAATTAATCAGTGCTTTTGCTATATTAATGTCATTGTGGAATCTGGAATTGGATGGGATTCTTTTCCTGCTCTCAGCGATGGTGAGAGCCATTTGTGTGAGGCTTCTTTTCCAAAGTGTGCTCAGCTTTGGGTTCATGGGCTTAGCTCTGCTCTCAGGCTCGCTGAGCAAACAGCCAGGAATCCATGGCAGTGTCATCAGTGCAGATACTCCACAGTAGCTTACATTAAATCAGATTTTGAAGAATTCATTGATCCACATGCTGTGGATTGGAATTCCAGTTGCCTGTGCCATCTGGAGAGGACGCCTGCACCATTTCTCCCATGTAAGCAACAGCACACTTGGAGAAATTGGATGTATTTGAGGTTTGCCTCTCTGGCTGAGTTTGTCAGCTGTGGCAGTTTAAATACAGTTCCTCCAACAATGTAGTTACATCCCCATTTTTTCTTTCTTTTGAAAAGGACAAGTATTTGATCCTTCTTGAGTGTGCCATCTTCCAGATTGAGAGTACAAGGCTAACATCACAGATTCATGTTATTATTTTGTGGGGTGGTAGTGAAAGATAACATTTGTAGATGTTGAAAAACAGTGAGTGAATTGTTAGGCAGACATTAATTAAAAGGTTTTGTGTCTTTCATGTGTTTGCTGTTTAACGAACATCACACTTTAGACTCTTTGAGAGTTCTGCTTCCATATCCCCATTTTGGTCTTGACAAGATAAAACATTGGACCACCATTACTAAGTTCAGTGTGGGCTAAAAGACCAAGTTAGAGAAATCAGTATTTGCTAGTAAAGGATCACAAAAGGAAATGTGTATCAGACATTGGCCGGGGGGTACAGAAAATATTGTCAGGGCTGGGTGGTACTGTCTCACATCTGGCTAATATATACCTCAGACAAACTCAGCCTCAAAAGCGTCACTTCGGTGGGGGAAGAAAGTGAAAATACATGGTGTAGAAAATGCCTTTTTATCCCAGTCTGATTATCAACAGGGTGCCTCTGTCCAAGACATCATCAATTATACCTTTTCCCCCAGAGCTGTTTACTGATCTATTTTCAGAGCTCTGTGTAGTAGCAACAACAACAAGAAGAAAGGCTCAGCAAACAGGCCGTTTCCCCTTCAGGTACAGAGCAGAGGATCTATTAGTGGGAGGGATGCTATTTTTGAAGCATTCCCACTGTCCCACTTATTCAGTGCTCTCATCCATCCATCCATCTACCTCTCAGAAACCTGTAACAATGCAGGCAGAAAGCCTTTGGACAGATGTGCGTGTCTTGCTGCTGTTTAATGGGCGTTGGGTGAGTGAGCTCGAAAGGCTCTTTCCATGTCAGTCCCTGCCCCAGTTCCAACCTCACCACATTCCCGGGATGTGACACAAGGAGCCAGCAGAGCTGCGGGGCCGCGGGGTCCCTCTGCTGTAAAGTGCTGCCACTGGCAGCAGGGAGGCATGACAACTGCTGAGGAACAGAGATGCTCAGAGTTCGTGCTGTTCTGAAGTGCCAGGAAAAGCTGTTTATTTCTAAATAATAGCCCCAAGGGCCGCAATCCCATCAGTGTAATCCCTGCACCAGAGCTCCAGGCAATCCTGCTCTAGGGGGCTCTGTGTTTTTGGTGGGTGTTTGAACAGCTGAGGTTTGTTGTCCATCTAATAGTTCTAGAAGCTGGAAGTTCCTGGAATTCAGTGCACAAATCCTGACCTTTGTTTCCTCTGGATAAACTTAAGAGCAAGACAGGCAAAGGGCCCCTAAGTGTGTGACAAATCATCCTCACAGATACGCTCTGGCTTTAAGGCAGGTTTGTTCCTGGACATCTTCCCCGGTGTGGGAGCTACACTTGAAATTTACTTTGCTTAGTAACTGTCTAGTGCTTGGATTGGAAACCGAGATGGTGTAACCTTGGGGGAGTCATGGAATTGCATATAACCCTATTTGCAAGTTTGGGATATTAAAATCCTCTTCTTGAAGAAGGGCAAGAAGAAGTCTATTAAGTTCCTTAGGAGGCAGACTGCTGGGAAATGAGCATCATTGCAATTCACATGCTTGAGTGAGACATGAGTACAATTTGCTGTGAGCTCTGCAGCATGAGCAGCATTTTCTTCATTCTGTTGTACTGAGATTTTATAATTTCATTACTTTAAATTGAATAGGACATGAAGGCAAATCCATCTATGGAATAGAAGCATACTTCAGTGCATCCACTCATGCTTTTATATCTTTAGACAGGGGCACATCCCACTGGAAGGAGTTTGTGCTTATGTTGTGAAAAGCTTAATCTGGGAAACTGAGGCATGCATCCTTCAGATTATTCACCTGTCCAAAAGCTTGTGCCTTCTTTTCAGATTACACTCCCACTGAAAATGTATGGTTTTCATAACAATAAATATTTAACAGCCCTGAAGAATTCCAGACTTCTGCATATTTATCAAACGATTCAAGCAGAAAACCTTGTCCTATCCTTGCATGCGCTGCTCTGAAAAGGGAGAAAGTTTGCTTTCCATGGCTCATTCAGTTCTTAATAGGCAAGGCAGTTTTAGTCTGGGAGCCGACCTGACATCATTTAGTGCTCTCAGTGCAGTTATCAGGTACAGACATTGGTTCTGGCTCTCTGCAGGTGGAGCAGTGTGAGCTGGCTTTGTTCTTGAGGCTCTGGTTGCCATTGCCATTCTCCAGTGGCTTTTTCTGAACCCTGTCCCAAATTCATGAAACGCTCCTCAGCATATCCCCCACCCTAGTTAGTCCTGAGACCATCATTTAATTTTGTTACTGACAGTGAATTCCATGATGAATGTATGCAAAAGGAGAGAACTACAAATGAGAAGGTGATCATGGAAGAACTGCTTCTTCCACTCCAGCCCCCAAGCATCCCACCCCTCTCACGCACAGCCCCTTGCCCTCATGAAGAGGTGGAATTGCTGAAGGAGCAGGAAGAGCAGGGCTGTCCCACAGGGAAAGGCAGGTCAGCAGCTGAGGGAGCCCAGGCACAGGCAGGGGCAGAGCCCTACAGCACCTCAGCTGGGAAAGCAGGACAGGGCTGGTGACCATTGCAGGTCCAGGAAAGTCAGAGAACTCAGGAACAAACATGGAAACAACAGAGCTCAGGGCAGGACTGGGTGCAGGACTGAGGATCCCAACTCCTCAGCTTGAAGAGAGATCTGTCATTAAAAGATGAGTGCTCCATTTCCTGTCTCCTCCTGCAGCCTGCCTGGCACTGGGAATGCTGGGCTGCTTTTCCCTTCATTCCAGTGACATGAATCTCCTAAAACCAGTCACAGTCTGACCATCACAAGCAATTTATGGGAAGGCAGTTCTCTTGTTTGCTAAAGTGTCACACCAAGGCAATTTGAAATCCGGCTTTATCTTCCCATTTCTTTAACTGCTGTTTCCTGCAAATTCACAGCACTGAATAAATGAAGAGCACACAGTAATAAATCACTCTTGTTGAGGCTGCTTGCTGTCCGAACACTGCAGCCAGAAAGAGATGTCACACCTTTGCTGTGGTGACAGTGGAGGCGGTGAAGGATGATGCTTCCCCCTCCCTCAGCGCCAGGCAGGAGATTCCAGCTATCGGATCTCTTCAGCCCCTGATGTGTGCCAGCTGCCATTCATTAAGCAGCACTGGAGAATTTGCATCCATCCCCAGCACATCTGATTTACTGACCAAACTCTGGGAGCCTTTTCTAAAGGAAACATCTTGTTTCTGCCCTCCTTCACACGTACAGCAGCTTGATGTGGGGATATCTTTTGTTCCTTAATTCCTAGCTATTTAATTTTGAGGCAACCCAATAGCTGCCTTATTTCCTAACCACTTTCAACATCTTCGTATTTTACAGGCTCTTCCATGGACAGCTCCTGAGCTATCCTTTTAGACATGGCAGCTTGGCTTCTGCTCCACAGGATACTTTGCTCCAGTTCAAGGCTAAATATTAGGCTTTTCTCCAAAAGTCCATATTTCAATTGAGTGCTGAGCCCTTTCAGTCCCACACAGGAGAAGCACTACAGAGGTTGCTTGTTAAGGGAGAAGCCACATTTTCTCATTTGGTACTGTTTAGTCATGGGTCCTGTGCCTTGGGGCTGCCTGAGGCTTGTCTCTACAAAAGCTGTTTTAAAACAGACTTTGCATCAGATTCCTGAGAGTTAAAGGTGATCTGGCAATGTTTAGTGCCATTACTGTTCTTCTTTGTGCTCCCTATTTTAGCAGGTTCTTAGGAAGATAGCTTTGTGATAATCTCTCCCTAATCCTGCAGAAACCTGGTTTTTCCTGGGCTGCTGAGGGCTCTGGTGAGGAGAGGTTGCATTTGGGATATAGAAGCACTTGGCACCATGGTCTTTCTTACACCTGATGGACTCTTCCAGATCAGAGGGGTCATCACTGATTCTCAGCCTCTTCTTTGTGACTCATTTTGGTTACTGAGAAGTGTCTTTGAAAGCAAGGGATTCTTCCCCAGCTAAGTCATGATGGGTTTACGAACCTCTTTGGCTTCCTTTTTGGTTTTGATGAGAAATGAGTCCCACTTCTGCCTTCAATTCAGTGATCAAAGAGAAGGCAGTTACAGCCCATGTCCTCCAAAAGAAGTCAAACACTCCTGTGGAGGTCAGTACATTGAGTTTTGTACCAGTTTGAACTGAACTACAGCTGGCAGCCCAGGAGCAGAGAGGTGCTGCATCTTTTTGTTCTCACAAGACATCTAATTTTCTAGAAGAAGATATAAATATTAACAAATAATTGCTGTTCTGCTTAATAAAAGAGCCCATTTTCCATCATCCCAGGAGCAGACATTGATTTCTGTAGAAATTCAGCAATCTCTGATCCAGGGAACAGACCTGTTCACTATTTATGACTTGCAATGAATGGTTTTCTAAAAAATAGAGTCAGGGATTTGATCTTGAATGATTCATGGAAATCAGAAAAAAGGTCAGTCCTCAAGAAAGTCTGATAAGTATTTCAGAACTGCAGCAGCACCTTCCCAGACTATTCCTGGCTCAGTTATCATCTTTGAACTCTCCATTAGTCGCTGATTTCTTTCTGTCTTGCCCATAACCATCCTGACTAAATCCAGGGTCAGGCAATTCCATCATTGTCTCTGTTAAGCTCCCAGCACTCGTTCCTGAGTTACCACAACAACAAGGATTACGTGACAAGCAAATGAAGAACCAGTCAGATAATGGAGTTTTTAAAATGGGGATTACTGGTGCTGAAGATGTAATGGCTTCTTTGATGCTGTTACTATCTATAGCACAAATCCTTCTCAGTCTTTGGACTATTGACCTGACACACTGAAAAGGCTCCTTTGCAGCCCCCATTGTCCAGAGAAAGGGAGAAGCTTTGAGCACAGACGTCTTCAAGGCACAGGAAAAACACAAGGCAAAGAGATAAGCTCGGTAATTTGAAAGCATTTGATTTCTTTCAAGCACAGTCCCAATGTTTTAGCTGAAACTGATATCCTGATCTTATCTGTGCTGCTTTTTCTCCAAGGTGTGCACTCAATACTTTGAAATTTCCAAAGATACCCTGAGCTGATCTTCCAGCAGCTTGTCAGATCTGCTGGAAAGGACTGTCTGAGGAGATTCTGGGGAAAAAGTTGTCCCTGATCCTTGGGCCGTTTTGGGGTGTCTACAGGTTGTACAGGATGGCTGAATATAGACCTTTACTACCTAAGAATAAATATCTGGATTTGGGAATAACTGGGCTGATTGTTCTTGGTTTGGGAGGTAACAGTTCATGGCAGTGGGATAATTTGTAGAAAGATGAGGTTTTTTTCTCTTTGTCCATAACAATGCTGATTATCTGCAGAGCTGGTAATGACCAGGAAACCTGCATAAGCATCAGCCCTTTGCTCTTTCATCCAGAGAGTTGTGGGTTTTTTTGCAAATAGATTATCAAGTTCATAAAATTGTGAGGAAATAGGGGATTGTAATGCTCCCGATTTTACAGATATGAGGTGAAATTCTCTCCTGCATTCGGGCAACATTGTGCTTTCTTGCAGAGTTATGAAGGCTGCCTGCAGGAACTTAACAGGTTCCTGTGCTTCACACACACACACTCCCCTGCCTGGGTCTCTGATTAGTGCCTGGTTTTGTGAGGGCTCTGTGGGATACCAGGCAATTAGCAAGTGTGGGACCAGTTTCAGTTTGCTCTGAGACTGAAAATCTGTGTGCAAAAGGAAACTGAGGGGTGAGGCTGAAAGCTGCACTTGTAGAGAAGTTGCCTCCCTCTGTTTTGACTCTGCTCCTCGGCTGCATTCAGGAACAGGCTCATGGAAACTCAGCACAGTGGGACTCATCCAAGTGTCCTTCTCCTTCTCCTTCTCCTTCTCCTTCTCCTTCTCCTTCTCCTTCTCCTTCTCCTTCTCCTTCTCCTTCTCCTTCTCCTTCTCCTTCTCCTTCTCCTTCTCCTTCTCCTTCTCCTTCTCCTTCTCCTTCTCCTTCTCCTTCTCCTTCTCCTTCTCCTTCTCCTTCTCCTTCTCCTTCTCCTTCTCCTCAGTGGCACCTCGAGCTCTGCCCCACAGGGCTGCTGTGACACTGCCTGGGTTCACAGGGGCTGCTGCTTCCTTTCTCTTGGTTCCTCTTTGCACCTCAGGACTCACAACACTTGTCCAAGAGCCTGCAGTAGGTGAAGTGACTTCTACACTGGCTTCAGAGCATTTTCCCTTTCACTGTTCCAGTCCTGCATAGCAGAGCTGTTCCAGCATTTGTGCTCCACAAGTCTTGGACATGTCTCTCTTCCCAGCTGTAGCATCAATACATCACTGGCAGGAGACTCCTGGGCTTTAGCCTTGCTGCCTTTACTCCATTCCCTTTCCCTTCTCCCAACAGTACTCCATAACAAACTGCCTTGCCCTTCCTGTATTCAAACCCTTCAGTTATTGGCAGGTGGTTTTCAGGACCTCCTGTCATTGCTGAGCCAAGCTGTATATATTTAATTGTGTTCATCTTTCTTCACAAGTCAGTCCTTTCAGCTCTCTCATCACTTGTGTCATTTTTTTTTTGAACCACCTACAAACTGTCAGTAAGGAGCCCATGACAGAGCACCATGTTGTAGATGCAATTTCACCACAGTGGCAATGCAGAAATTTTACTGTTTCCTTCTTCCTTAATGCAGTGCCACTGCAGATTCTCCCTCAGAATTCCTTTGCTTTCTCTTCCCTTTTGCTGATGTATTTTAGTGAAAACTTAGTGGCAGTTTCTCCTAAGGCCCCAGGTCTTGCCCAGGGTCACATATAGTACACAAGATGTGGGGAAGCTATTAAATTCGGGACACTCAAGGAGGATGGTAGGCTTATTGATGAGGATGGAGAGAGGTGTGCAGAGGCACAGCAGTTTAAACAGAATTCAGGTAATGACTCACAGCCAGAGCTGAGAACACAGGACATAACCCTGGTTTCTATTTTCTGCATCAACCTTTGCCCTCACCCCCAGACCCACAGGTGTGGGGAGCGGCCCCTGTGTGGAGTGTGTGCTCTGAGCTGCTGTGGCAGCCTGAGCAGCAGCACTTGCACCCTGCTGTGTCTGTGCAGGCACAGCCCAGCGGGGCAGCTGCAGCCCTGCAGGGACAGCGGGCTTCCTCTCAAACACAGCCACACACGTTCCACACTGTGCTGTGCAAAATGATCTTTCAGACTGGAGCTGGTTTAGGTGTGAGCTGCTCCAAAGGCAGTGACAGGGGGAAGCTGTGAAATGGAAGATGAGTTGACGTCTCACAGTGTCACAGCAAAGACTCGGTGTGGGTACCTTGACCTGGCTTGGTGCTCAGGACACCCTGCCCTACACCTGCCTTCATCACTGAATGATTGTGAGCATGATTGAAGCCCCTTCCCAGCCTTGGCCTCTCTTTGCTCCCTGAGCCTTCATCTAGAACATCAGCCCTCTCAAACAGCAGCTTTGAGACTTTTTTTATGTGGTGCCTAAACAGCAGGGGCTGGGTTTAGCTGGGTTTAGATTCTCTCAATCACTCTAATGAAGCCCATCACAACAGAACAAAAGCAGAGCAGAGTGATAACCCCTCACTAAGTTATTAGAATTGCAGCAGGACTAAATCCCACTCAATCTGCTAAAGACAAGGCTGGCAGCAAGGGAATTTCAGTAATGTAATGCATGTATTTTTAAACAGGGAAGTAAGAAATGTCTGGGGAGCTACAGGCCAGGCAGTGTCACCTCAGGACCCAGCAAGATGGAGCAGACCTGCGCTACGGTAGATGCGAAATAAGGAGGTGATTGCTGACAGCCAGCATGGCTTCACTAGGGGCAAATCCTGCGTGACAAATTTGGTGACCTTCTATGACAGGATTATAGTGTTGAGGGGTGAGGGAAGGACAGCTGAATCATCTGCCTGGACTTGTGCAAAGCATCAGACACTGTCCTGCATGATCCCAGTCTCTGAACTGGAGAGACATGGATTTTGTGGGTGGATCACAGGGTGGGTAAGGAATTGGCTGGATGGTCACACCCAAGGAGTTGTGGTCAGTGGCTCAGTGTCCAAGTGACCAGTGGTGTCCTATGAACCCCCAGCAGGTTTGCCTAGACACCAAACTGTTTGGGGTGTGAGGGATGTGTGGGGTGTGGTCAGCCTGGGGTCCTGGCACAGGGTGCCCAGAGCAGCTGTGGCTTTCCCTGGATGCCTGGAAGTGCCCCAGGTTGGATCAGGCTTGGAGCACCCTGGGATAGTGGAAGGTGTCCCTGCCCATGAGAGGGGGTGGCTTTAAGGTCCCTCCCAACCCAAACCATTCCATGGTTCTGTGTGTGAGCTAACGCACACTGGGACAGGAGTACGTGGCCATGAGTGCACCACAAATAAG
Source organism: Poecile atricapillus (assembly GCF_030490865.1). Taxonomy (NCBI): domain Eukaryota; kingdom Metazoa; phylum Chordata; class Aves; order Passeriformes; family Paridae; genus Poecile; species Poecile atricapillus. Next base: position 18,968,666 of record NC_081259.1, read on the forward strand.
TTTAGGCTGAAAAGTTGAAGAACTTTCTAAGCATCAAGCCAGGTATGTTCTGAAAGAATTTCCCCCTAAGGAAGTTGGAAACAGATGACATAATATTTTGTACTAACTATGAACGCCCTTTTAACTTTAAAACATGGGAAACTAATGAAGTTTAGGGAGAGTCCTACTCCCCATCTTCCTTTCTCAAAGCCATGACAGATGTTCATTTCCTTTGTTATTTTCTAGCTTTAATTCCTACCAATAATTTCCTTTAGTTAACCTGAAAGAGTCTAAAACAAGTTTGTAAGCCAAGCTGAGGTCAGATCAGAGAGTTCTACCTATCCGTTCTAAACCTGAGGAACTGTGGCTTCTTAGCGAGGACCTCTAACAGGATTTTTGTCTGAACCACATTACCATAATGGAGATAATTTGTTCCTTGATTGCAGCAGTCCACTTAAGGAAATTTGCAGCTGAAGTGTGCAAGCAAATGCACCTTCTTCCCCAGCAGCAGGAAGGCAGGCTGTGCTCCCCTGCCTGCCACCTTCGGTTTCTGCAGCTCTGCAGGCTGGGCCTGTGTCTTAACTAGGTCAGTCAATATGGAAAGTGGAACCTTAGCTGGGTATCGCCCTCAAGAAAAGTGCTGGCTTGGGTTTCAGCACGAGCTGCTGATCCAACCTGTGGGGAAAATTACTTCAGTGGAAAAAACTACTTTTGTGAAGGAACAAAGCAGAAGGGAATTTGAATGGACTTTAGAGTAGCTGAGAAACTTCACTTGGTACCTGCCTGCCTTTGTCCCCCTGTCCTTACTTGTGCCTGTGCTCTGAAATGCAGAGCAGAACAAGCTCCTTGGAGTGTAAAATGCCAGGAATTCTGCCTGAATGGGTCAATGTCACTCCTGTGCCAGTGGCATGGCTTTGACAGGGCTGCTGGATGCAAACATCCAATCATAACCTCCAGGCCCAGGCAACACTTCCTTGTAAGAGCTTGGCAGCATCCTTTTCCAGGAGGTTTTGCAGGACCACGTGACTGGCAGGCAGAATAATCCCTGCACAGGATGTGGATTGGGAAATACACTCTGCATCCATTGTTTCTGTTTGGGATCTTCCTTCATTGTGTCTTCGCTGCTTTGTCCTTTGTCCCGTGATGAGATGAAGGCAGGTCGCAGATGCTCCGTGCTTTTTTCCTGCAGTTATGTGTACAGCTGAAAGCAGAGTCCTGAGCCTCCCCTGAAGGTACCATCTGATACTGCCCAGGTAGAGCCCAGGACACAGTGTTCTTCTGCAGGGCTTCCAGCCCTTCTTTCTCAAAACATCCCAACAGCTTTCCTGGCAAGGAGTGCCTTCCTGGTGTCTCTACATCACCTTGCTATTCTGTGTGTCACAATGAGCCAAAGCTTACTGCTGCTGAAAGAGGGGAGCTGCATTTCCCCAGCCACCTCCTACACTCTGCTGCTTTTACTGCCTCTGGCTCTCAGCAGGGCTTTAAAAACTGACAGAGTCTCCCAATCTGTCAGGCAACTAAGGAAGCAAAACAAAACACTCTTACATTTTCTGGATTGTGAAAGTTTTGTGAGTGCGAAGAAAAGGGACGGGAAAGCAGAACTGTAGGGTGAAGACCACTTTCAGCATCTGCCAGCTGGGAAAGTTGTAGTTTCAGCTGTAGTTTCACCCTGTATTCTCTAAAACATCGGGAAAAACTGAAAAGCTGAAAACACGAAACCAATTTTTATGGTTCAGAGAGGTCTCTCCTAATGATGCAAAAATACCTACAGGATCATTATCACAGACCACAAGGCATATAGTGTCCTTCATTCTAGGTACATTTTGGCAGAGTGCAACCCTTAATAGTGAATATTCTGTTCCTTGGGTGGTGTCTAGGCTAGAAAAAAAAAAGAATTAGCTTGTCCCAGTGGAACATAGGGTGTGGTGTACTGCTGTCAGAACTTCCACCTGTAACTCTGGATATGGGCTGTTCTCTCATGCTCCATATTCACCCTGGAGAACCTTCTCCTGCTCTCTAGTGGTGGAAGCACAAAAAGGCCAAAACTGTTCTGCTTCTTCCTGGCCAGCTCACTCATTCACGTCTCGTTGTTGCTGCACAGCCCCAGGAATGGTTCCCAGTTCCAAGCTGGAATAGCTCAGTGCAGTAGATATCTGTATACATGGTGTTCCTTGAGAATGTCAGAGCAATTGTTGTGCTGCATTCTTGAAGCTTTGAAGGAAGAGTAAAGTGCTTGTCCAGCTCGCTGCCTTTCGTGCTGAGGTGGGTAAGTGACTGTTCAATTGCAGTAAAAGTGGTAACTGCAGAGGCTCCTTGGCAGCTGAGGACACAGTCCTTAAACTCACACCTGCAAACACACCTATAAATAGAGTTGAGGCCAAACTAAATGAGGGGTGAAGCTGAATTTTAAACATGCAAACATTTCAAAACAGTGGCATGTCCGGGATTATAAACTAAATAAAAAGTTCCCTTTTAGGCTTGCTTTAACACAGGCAACTCAGAACAGATGAGTCAGTGCTGGAAAATTGCAGATTATTCTCTTCATCCCATCCAGTGGAAAATAAGGGATAGAAACTTTTCCCTAGTGATCTGCTGACGTGTGAGTAACATGGCTTGATACCTGGACAGGCAGTCCTCGGCTTAGCTGCCTCAGTTGCTGAAGTATCCATTTTAATCAGAGCTGCACAGCACCCTCTTCTGCTGAGAGGAGCTGAGCCGTGGAACTCCCTGGACTGTCTCTTTTCCTCTCTGTGATGGGCATTTATACACTGAAGAGCAAGGTGAGTATAAAAACTCAATTACAGCAACTAGGGCAGAATCAATAAAAGAATGAGAGGCTGGCAGCTGTGTGGATGGGGCTTTATCTCTGCAGCAGAATCCTGACACATGACATTACAAGAACATGGAGTGCTTAGATGAGTTATGAAGATTGATATTTATGATTATGACTTGCAATTGTGCTGTTTAAAAAACCCACCTATTTGGTAATGAAAACCTGCTGGCGAGATCTGCTCAAAGAGGTGAAATTGCAGGAAGAGTAAAATCAGATCAGTAAATCAAATGCTCTAAATTATCAGTGAGACATACTACAATTAGGGTTGGATTCAAGCAGGCAGACTTACTGAATTGCAAGCATAAATCCATGGCATGCATGTGCTGCTATTCCTTCTGGGAAGCACATGCTCACCTCCAGCATTTCCAGACTGACCTCTGCCAAGGGCAGGAGGATAAGGACTCTCTCCCAACACAATGATTCCCATGGACTGCAGTGAGTTTCAGTTTCCAGAGGCTCCCCAGGCTGGTAAGATCCCATTTCCTTACCTCAGGCTCATGGGCACACAGATGGATGGGGCAGGGAAACCTGCTGGAGGCTCAGAGCCCTTGTTAATCCCGCTTGCTGCGTTTGCCTTATGAAAACTTCCAGTTCCTAATGATCTCCTGGCCAGTGCATGGCATCTGCAGCACTGGAATGGAAGGTACAGGAGGTCCTCTGAATAATGCAGTGGCAGCTCTTGCATGCTGCACCATTATCCCTTTCCTTACCCACCACAGCAAAACATGTGAGGCTGTCAAGTGATGAAACTGCAGCCTGGGCTTGCCTTTCCAGCCAGGGACACCTACTCAGGACATTGCTGTCAGCTGGGGATTGAAGTGACTCCTTCCAGTGGCAGCAGTTGTGGCAGCTGGCTCATCAGGTTTAGAGCAAACAAACCTGCCTTGGAACACATTTAGGGAAATGCTTAACTAAAGCTGCTTTCAGCTCAGTGCCAGCAGCTGGATTCTGGTTTTGAGAGGCAGCATTGAACAAGCACAAGTGGAGAGGAATAGCTTGTTCCAGTGGGCTGATTATGGCATGAGGAATTAGGAAATCCTGCATTTTAGTTCCTACCACTGCTTTGCTGAGAGGCCTTGGTGAAATCTTTTAGATTCTCTCTAGTGAGCATCTTCCTTATTTCACCTCCTGTAGCAATGAAATTTGCTTCAGTGAACAGTCACAAAGGCTGGCAGCTTGACACGCTATAAATGAGCCTTGCTTAGAAAATTTAGGCAGGGCATATGGTTTCCCTGGTTTAATTTTTAGTAGAGAGGAAAATTGTCCCAGGAGTACACATAGGAGTGATAATATCTATGAATTTCCTGTTCTCACTGAAGGAAAACACAGATCTAAGAGTATTTCTGTTTGTTTTCTCCTATTTCAGATCCTCTCTCCTTTGTCCCTTTATAAAGAGGAATTAGAATAAAAGAGTGGCTTTATGAGGAAAGAACCCCTCAAACTAATTGGGATTTTTGCTACAGAATGGTGAGGAATGACTTGAAAGTGACAGCAAGACTGTTGCAGGTTTTTAATCCTGAGCCAAACATTGATTTCATTGTGGTGATCTGGCCAAAGTAATTATTGTGCCTCATTTTCCCTACATAGAAACCAGACACAAGGTGCTGAAGTGAATTTGTGCACCCACTCTAAGCAGCACCTTTGGTGCAAAGTAGTTATTTCAGTGGCTCCTTGATTTTCTTTGTATGTATCTTGCAAAACTTCTGGAGGAAAGTCAGTAAGTGAATGGTTACTTGTCATCCAGCCTTGGGAATGGCTCCATCAGTTCTCCAAAGTGCCAGTTTATTACTCATTTTACTGAGCTGCGAGGCATTAATAAAACATGAAGGCTGAAGCTGACTTCACTGCACTTGGAAATCCATGCAATATAATCACCCAGGCCTGGAAATCTCATTATTTTGCTTTCAATTTCTCCAGGAAAACAAACATTTTGCACCAACAGAATTTACTATTAGTGGGTTTCAGTTTGGATTCACCATTCAGTCACACTGCCATGCTCCCAGCAAGATACTTGCAAAAAGCAAAGACAGAATTGCCAAGAATTCATTTGGAATCTTCCTTTGAAGCAGACCCAAAGAGTGGTCAAATAGATCACTGTAACCAAAGCCAGAATCCTGAATTCTGAGCACCACAAACCTACAGGACAGGAACTTGGATTAAAAAGGTCTACTTCAGTCCACTTGGGAAGGGTCAAAAGGAATCCTGAGAGTTCACAAACCTCTTGGACATCTTTGAGGGGTCATCAATAAATGGAATGAGATTGATTTATACTGTCCATCGGAATTTTCAAAAGGCTTTGGCAGATCAATTTTTTGAGGAAACTAAGCAGCCCAAGAGGGCAAGGGAAGGTCCTAACATGGGTAAAGAAAGAGATGGTAAAAGTAAGTGATGGAGCCCCACAATAGTGCCAGAGGAGCTCCTTAGGGATTTGTGCTGGATGTAAGCAGTAGAGCATATTCACAAGTGACTCAGAAAAGGGTGTGAGCGTTCCAGTCACTATTCCTGTTCATTTGCCTTTCCGTTTTCCAGGATTTAATCGAGGAAGAAACATTATTAACATTTACTCTGGCTTCCTTTGCGACATGAGCTGGGACAAACCCAAATTGATTGCAGATTCAAATCTAGTATCTGGGATTGAGCTAAGGCAGACCTTTTATGAAAAAAAAATCTAATCTTCATCTTAAAATTTCCTGTGACAGAGAATCTACGAGAATTTCATCATGTCAATCTAGAGGTTAGTTGCCCTCAACATGAAAAATTATTAACTTAATTCTGGCCTGGAGGCGTGGAGCTTCCAGGCAGCATCTCTTTTGCAACTCCATCTGCTGGTGTGAGGAGTCCTCCGTGTTCAGGTCTCCACCTCTCCATGTGGGTACTTACAGATGATTATCAAATAATTACTTACACTTCCTTTTGCTTAACCAGAAAAGATTACACTCCCAGGATCTTTCCTATTAAAGTCTGTCTTCCAGTTCTTTTCCGCTGAGCAGGATCTTCATCTTGAATTTGGTGCAAACACCTGCTCCCATGAGTGTTGGGTAGAGTTTCACCACCTTTGTGAGGGTCTTCTGCACCTGGAGACCCTTCCAACCAAAGGGAAGGGCAGGATCATTCTCTGTCCATCCCGCTCCAGTCTTGTCTCTGCTAGGAAAAGTGAAGCATTTCCTAGTACTGAAAGGGCAAACCCCTGCTCTGAACCCTTTCCCCTCCTGAGAAGTTTGAATTTATAGAAGCAGCACCACAATTGGGAGCTTGCCCCCCATTCTCATGAATGTGTTGTGGTTTCCATCACCACACATTTCCAAAGAAATCCTGTCACCTAATCCTGTTAAGCGGAGCCTGCAAATCCAAGGAAGTGGAAGTTGGTTGCTTCACTGAAACGAGGATTTGCAAAAGCTTTTGCAGAAAGGTGAAAAACAAAGAATTACAAGCCCAGAAGTGGCTACATACATACACAATTACTCTTGGAACAGACTTTGATCACAGCTTGTCAAGTGTCTGCTGTGATACGAGGTTGCTCTGAAGGGGGACAGCAGTGGCTTTGTTGTTGTTCACCCTGAAGTGCTTCCTCTGGGCTGGAGTGTGCCCTGGAATGTCCCCACTCCAGAGTGCTCTCCAGTCCCTCCATGGGAGCAGGAGAAGATGCTGGCAGTGTCTGGGTGTGCTTTACTCAGCTGCTCTCTGTGTCTGTGGATGTGAAGAGCCAGCAGAAATCGGTGTTTGGTGCCAGGCACTGTGGGAACACAGATCACCTGGGAAACTGCATGGGAGACATGGGCTGTGCCGCCTCAGGCAAGGTTTTACCCAGCCCCAGGGAGGGGTGGAAGTGCAGTGTGTGTGTCCTGGGGGCCAGCCAGAGCGGGACACTCTGTGACACCACTCTGCACTGGTGGCTCTCCAGGAGCATGGCTGGCCTGTGTGCCAAGCAGGGAGCAGCTGAGCCGTGAGGGAAGTGCTGCCAAAATCAGGTAACCACAAATTATCACAAATCACAAAATGCTCCCCATTGTCCCACCACAGATCGGCCACGCGTGGGGCTGCATGTGCTGTCACATCATCCAGAACTCTGCCAGAAAGATTTCTGCTTTTTTCCTAAAAAACCCCAAAAAACAGAAGTGTTTTCGTTCTTCTAAATTGCAGCTGGAGAAGCAAACGGCCCTTCCCTGTTTGCCTGGTGTCCCACAGGAAGCATCTCGCTGAAGCTGCTCCATTGAACAGAAGATTTAAGACACCATCGGGCAGTAGGGAGAGCACAGGAGAGAACGATTCTGTCAGCTAATGGTTCAGGGGGAAATCAGGAAGGCCTGTCTTCTGTCCTGCTCCCAGGAATGTCTCTGCAATTCACATGGGACACAGCCTTGTCTGAAGACAGCCAGGAAGCAGCGTCTAGAACTGCTGGGTGTTGCCCTGCTCTCAGCAGCACTGAGCTGTAACAGCTGCAGTTTCTCACTGCTATCACCAAAACCACCTTCAGTACCCACAGAGGAGCCAGGTGAGGGGATCCCTCCCCCTCACAAAAACACACACACAAGGCTACCATCCACCCAGGAAAATTTATTGCAGTGATGAACTGATACGATCAAGGCAACAGCCTCGAGGGTCTGCAGAGCTTTGTTTAAACCTCACACAAAGGTCAGCAGAGTGTTGAAAGCAAATGAAAGCACAGGCTGTGAAAATCAATCCGTGGGGAGTCCCTGGGTGGGCTCTGGGAACGTGTCAGGGGGCAGGGCTGGGCGCTCTGCTCCATCTGCTCAGCTCCAGGAGCATCCCAGAATTCGGGATTGTTTAACCAGGGTGGCACTGGGGAGGAGGAAATCTTAGTTTGTCCTTGGCCTGAGAACCAGGGAGGGGCCTGCAGGATAGAATTAATTAGCACAAGGTGAGGGGCATCCAGGAAGGGCAGGCACAGGTAAGGAAACATGGAATGAGCCTTCTGCCTCCTTCCTCCTGGCTTTGCTGAGTATTTCACTTTTGTCAAGTGTACAGCACCACCACTTTCTTTCTTTAAGAAGTTCAGATCTCATTTCATTATTAACCACTTGAGTAATCCATTGCCTCCTAAACTACCATTCAAAAAAGAACCACATTATCTCTTTTTTTCCCCTCTTCTTCACATACGACCTTCTTGTTTACAAAGCCAGCAGGTTTTGCTTTATCTTTCAAAAGAAGGAAATTCCCTTTTTGGCAAAGATAAGGTTTTCAGAATGTCAGCTTAGATAGTTGAGATGAAGAATGACCACAAAGCAGCTTATAATGGGAGTTCAGCTTGCCCTTAATGGTGGCATTGCAGCACAGCTTCATCATGCAGTGCAGACAATTCCCCCCCTGCCCTCTTCCCATGTTCTCGTGGAGCTCTGCCCTCCTCTTCTGGTTTGGATCCCCTCTTCTCTGTCTTTTTCCTGCTCAGCTCCTCTCACCAAAGCTTTCTCTGAACCTAAACAGGGAAAAAGGAGACAGCTCTCAGCTGTCATTTGGAGAGCAGGAGTTTGTTTCCTCTGCTGTCATGTTCTGTTCTCTGCTGGCTTTTGACTTCAGCAGGATTTTCTGTAACACCTCTGATTAAACAACAGCAACAAATGACAGAGGCCCAGGCTGGACATTTTGGATCCAGATTTGAAGCAAAGCTTGCTCAGCACAAGCACAGATGTGCATGTGTAGACACAGGCAGGAGCAAACTGCAGGGAATAACCTTGGGTTTAGGATAACCTTGGAGGTGCTGAGTAGGCTACAGGCAGTGCCACCCAAGGGTGGGGTTCTACAGCAAAATCCAGGCAGAGCAGGCTTTTATTTTAATCTCAGAATTATTTGCAGCCTTATCAAGTGAAGCCTTTTCCCTTTCCTGTCCTTATCTCCTGGCTCCCGAGGCGCTGGACACTGCTGACACTGCTGCTGAGCCACACACATGGTGGTGGCACAAATCCTCCTTTTCCTGCTGGATAGTGGGGATTGCTGGAGGACTCAGGCTGGCCTAACCTGTTTGCTTGTTTGTAGAGGATGTGCTTGTGCCAGTAAGAACAAAATGCAGGCAGAAAAAGATACTCTGTGTCCCATGGCCATATTTTCATGGCAGTGAAGCTGTATTCCACTGAAGTTAGGGAGTGGGAAGGATAATTCCTGAGCCATTCCTCTGTGGTACCATCATGGGGTGTTTGCATGGGATAACTCCTGAAAATCCCTCTGTGGGCACCATCATGGGGTGTCTGGGAGAGGCAGTGATCAACAGCATCTGCTCGAAGCTTTTCCACTTCAGATGTGCTGAGCAAGCTTGGGTTTAGTAGTTTGGCTGTTTTCACAAGTCCAGGGATATTGAGTCAGAATGGAAATACCTTAAGGTTGTTCTCCCAAATCCTGACTTCTTGCTGCCTGCCTGAAGAAGTGAATCTTGCAGAGTCATGCTTGGTATCCATCACTGTGTCAGTTTTCCCCCTAGAAATATTTCAAGCTGTTTGATAATTTAAAACAAATTTGACAGAGGGATTTTGTCTCAAAGTGAGTATCTTCCTACATATTTATGGAAGTAGGTGGCTGGAGTGAAGAGAGTTCCTCCTGAGTCACAGCATTATAGAATTAGAGGGTAATTTAGATTGGAAGGGATCTCTGAGAATCTTCTGCTCAAAGCTGCTGCTCATGGCATCAGCATCAATAAATGAGCAGACACTGGAGGATCCATGTGCTGTGAATTACAGAGAGAAGGTTTGTGTTGAATCCTGCACATTGGACAAGGCAGACTCCACTCACAAGGAATTTCTTTTATGGCCATTTTGCTTGCAGAGCATCTTGTTTCTAATTAGTCTCCTGTTTCAAATTTTTCAGTCTTCTGTCTGTCTTCAGCAAATGGAGGCAGGGAGGTAATGCTGAGACACATCCCTGAGGATTACGAGTTCCTAAATCTGAGGTGTACCAAGTGTCTGATGGGGGCAGTATGGCTGTGAAACTTTGGGTTGGAAATGTGATGTTGAGTTTGATTAACTTCTTCTGGGAAAAAACAGAGGTTTAAAGTGAGCCCAGACAGAATGCAGCTCACCAAGAGCAGAATCTGGACTTGCCAAAGCTGGAGGCTGCCATGACTGCTGTGGGAGCAGTAGCACATTTGCCATCCAATCCAGCACTGCCTGACCATCCAGGATAGCACAGTGCATGTAGACAGGAGATACATCAGCAGGACAGGCTCCAGAGAGGGGTCCATTATTATCTGGGACACTGCAGCTCATTAAACGCTGCTGAAAGGCACTATTTTGAGAAGGACTTGTTTGATAAGCACTGAGCTGATCCTGTTGGAGCAATCCATGCTGTCTGAACCCTCTCCTGAATAACTCCAGATCAGGGCAGAAAAATAAGCTAGTGCTTGGTTTTTAAATGGAAATTCGGTGGAATATATATTTGGAAGGCAAATTTTGTTGAAGTCCAAGATACGAGCTGAATATGAGCATTTCACTGTGAATATTGGAGAATTCATTGGTAGAGTTTAGACAGGAACTTTGAAAGCTAATTGTGACTAAATCATGCAGCTGCTCAAATCTCAGCAGCTCCTCTGAGCTCTGTCATTTTTCTTCCTTACAGCTCCATCCATGGTTACCTGTCTCTGTTTTCCTATTTCTAGGAAGGTTCCTATTCTCCAAGGGGAATATTAAAGGTCATGTGGCAAGATGCTCATGCTAATCACTCAGTTCCTAGCTGGGATTTTCAGCTGCTTGCTCCAATAAGGATTACCAGCTTTTGCAAAACATCCTGAAAATCTCAGGGGCTTATTTGCTGCAGTTTGGGAATTCTTTCCATAGGCACCAACATGAATTCTGGATAATGTGTCCTTTTTGCAGTCGGGTGGCAAAGCTATTTCTTGGTTTGTCCACACATTCCCAGCAACCCCTCACACCCTGGACAAGAACTCCCATTTTGATCTTGGTTACGAGGGTGAGGAGAGGCTTGCTCTGGGTTTATTGACCCCTGGAAGCTGGAGTTGATATTGCTTTCCAAGCACTTCCTGGTAGCAGCTTTCCCATCCTGTTGTGTATCTCGGCTGCGACTGCTGCCTCCCGTGCCAGGCTCCGCAATCTGCCGTCACTGGGGATCTGTTCAGTGTCTCTGTGCTCCCACTGATGGACTTTGAACCCTTCTGTCTCAAAACTCCCAGCAGCTCTGGGGGATCCTCCCTGGCTGTCCCCCTGCCCATCCCAGCGTCCAAGCATGGATCTCCCTTCCCATTGCTCAGCTGGTTCCTTTATCCTGGTGCCCCCTGGGCCTTAAACCAGCCTGGGTGCACGTTCCAGTCCCCACCCTGCAGCTCCTGTAAGGAACACAGAGAGCAGGAGGAGAGCCCAGGCTGAATTTCAATGAGTGCAGTGTGACAGCACACCTGGGTAATGAATAGGGCCAAGGGTGAGCGAGCATTTGTGTATTTATCACGATTATTTCTTCATTATCTCCGAGATGTGACAGAAGCTGCAGAGGCAGCGAGTGCAGCCTCTCCCACCAAAACCCCAAGGTAGAATTTCCCTGGTTTGTAGTGTTGAATATTTCATGAGTTTCAGATGCCAATTATGAGTTACTTGCTGCCTGCTAGCAACAATAGGCAGCTTTGAAAGGATTTGCTCCCATTCTTCCAAGCCACATATTTAGTGACTTCTTTTTCACCTGAGAATCTAGAGGCTCCAGGGTGATGATGGGAACTCTCACCCAAGCAAAGGTGGGCCTAAAAGACCAGCTTGCACTGCTGTTTCTGTACCCTGAGCTACAGGATATCAGTTCTTATGGCTCCCAGTCTTTTATGTATTCCGGAGCTCATTTGGAATGGGATTTTTCACATCTGCAGTGTAGCACCAGATTTTAATCAAAATACCATATATGTATATAAATATACATAAATATATATAAATAAATATATATATAAAAATATGAGCTGGCAAAATTCCTTAAGAAACAAACGAATCATTGGCTGCTTCACCTGAATTCTCCCCACTAAATTCATTCCCATCATATCTATGCCAAGTCCCATGGAGCAATATTGACAAATATTGTTAAAAAGGAGATAATTGCCCTCACAACCAGTTCTGCCTTTTTCTGACACGTGACTTCTCCATCCCCTCTTTGAAAGTACTGTGGTGCCAGTGATATGCAAGACAGTGAAATATTCTAAAAATCTGCTTCTAAAGGTGTATTTGCTGCCATGGAAAGCAGTGCCACAATGCTGGCAATAAATTCCATCTTTGACTGTGGTTTCATACCATTAGACAAGGATAATTCCCATCCTCTACACTTAGTTCTTGGAAGGTACTCAAATAAAATACCATTACTTTGAAGTTCTCTCAACCCAGAATTGTCACTACATTTTAAAGAGTCGAGAAATTCCTCTGAGTTTGGTTACCTGGAACTGCTGGAGCCAAGTTTTTAGAAGTGTTTAGGAACACACACTTGGAGGCAGAGGAGGCACCTTCTGGATTTAGCACTTTGGATGATTCCACGAGCCCTGAGAGCTTCCTTACATTCATCTTTATTACAGAGAGGTGTAAAGGTAGCTGTGGGCTGTAGATGAAGAATTCCACGTGTGGTGTAGGTGGGTACAGTGGGGGCTGGGCAGTGCCGGGCTCCCGGGCACAGGGATAGATCCATCCCTCTGGAATGGTGCAGTGTGTGCCCAGAGCCCGGCTCAGCCGCTGCTCCCCAGCATTTCTGTCCTCCTGCACAAGGCATGGAGCAGAGTCCTGCTGCTGGGTGCCCTGTGCTGTTCTCCCCCTCCTCAGGGCTGGGAGAGAGCCTGATCCCCGTCACCAAACCAGGCACAGCCTGATCCCCGTCACCAAACCAGGAACAGCCTGATCCCCGTCACCAAACCAGGCACAGCCTGATCCCCGTCACCAAACCAGGCACAGCCTGATCCCCATCACCAAACCAGGAACAGCCTGATCCCTGTCACCAAATGGGGCACAGCCTGATCCCCGTCACCAAACCAGGCACAGCCTGATCCCCGTCACCAAACCAGGCACAGCCTGATCCCTGTCACCAAATGGGGCACAGCCTGATCCCTGTCACCAAACCAGGCACAGCCTGATCCCTGTCACCAAACCAGGCACAGCCTGATCCCTGTCACCAAACCAGGCACAGCCTGATCCCCGTCACCAAACCAGGCACAGCCTGATCCCTGTCACCAAACCAGGCACAGCCTGATCCCTGTCACCAAACCATGCACAGCCTGATCCCTGTCACCAAATGGGGCACAGCCTGATCCCTGTCACCAAATGGGGCACAGCCTGATCCCTGTCACCAAACCAGGAACAACCTGATCCCTGTCACCAAACCAGGAACAGCCTGATCCCTGTCACCAAACCAGGAACAGCCTGATCCCTGTCAGCAAATGGGGCACAGCCTGATCCCTGTCACCAAACCATGCACAGCCTGATCCCTGTCACCAAATGGGTCACAGCCTGATCCCTGTCACCAAATGGGGCACAGCCTGATCCCTGTCACCAAATGGGGCACAGCCTGATCCCTGTCACCAAACCAGGCACAGCCTGATCCCTGTCACCAAACCAGGCACAGCCTGATCCCTGTCACCAAATGGGGCACAGCCTGATCCCTGTCACCAAATGGGTCACAACCATCCCAGCCAGGCCAGGGAATGGTGGGACATTTTCCGAGTGCCAGCCAGAACACCTCTAGCTGAGGGAGGACAAACAGCTTGGTTCCTTGAGCACGTCCTTTCCTGCTCTGTCATTCCCTGGGAACACGAGGGACTACGCTTAAGAAGCTGCATCAATTTCAGATGTTGTGCACCTCATTAATCAAAACACATCCTTTTGGAAGGCAGCTGATTGCAGCTGAGGCACAGAAGTGCTTACACCTCAGCATCCCTAGTGCCTGGAGGAGGGAAGAAACACAGGGAAAAGACCTTTAGTGCTCTCCCTGGCTTATTTCACATTATCTAATCTACAGGAGCACTGGAAAAAATGAAATTTATTTCCCCAGAAAAGCAATGTGATGAAAATAATAATATTAAATGATATTTGCACTGTAGAGTATTTGGAATGAGTCACAGGCAGTCTGGCTGTGCCAGGAGGTGGGAGGAGAAGCGGAGCAGGTAGAACACATGGGAGAAAGGATTCGGGAGAGAGCGAGGGAGAGGCAAACAAAGATGAGGAAGCATGTGCTGTGTGTGTGTGTGTGCTTGCTGAAGTAACTGCTGAGCAGCATTTCCTTGCCGTGGAGCTGCAGGAGCATCCTGCTGCTCTACATGGCACAGTCACCTCTGGCCACCGGCTCCTGCAAGGGAAAATGGAAAAAGGGAAAAAGATTTGTTCCTAAGAGCAGGAGCACGGAGGTGAGGTGGGGATTTCCTCCCTGCCTGCCCTGGGCATTCCTTGCCTGTGCTCAGCCTCCCTCCCTGCGCAGTTCACGTGGTTTCCTTCTCCTAGCAGGTAGGATTTGCAATGTCTGAAACAACAAACGTTCTAGAAAGCCTCAGATGCTGAATCTCTGCAAAAATACACATCAAAATCTCTCATGTGGCTAAACAGATTGTTGATTTTACTCCACTGGTTTCAAAGGCTTGGCACTAGGAACGTTTTGAACCACTTTATCAATCTAGGAGCTTTTTAAACAGAATAAGCAGCCATTCCCAAAGAAGCACAGGCAGGGCTGATTGCCACCTCTTTCCCTTTTTTTCTCCAGAAAAACCCTCTCAAACATCAAAAGGTGTATTGCCTAATCGTAGCCGGTTTTCCCCAGTGCTTTGGCCTCCGTTCCAGGAAGTGCCTCGTGGGCAGCAGTGAGGGGCAGCAGGATTCCCAGGCTGGTTCCCGGAGCAGGCTGGGCGGGCAGTGCTGACTCAGGAGCCCCGGGGGAAGTGGGGTTCCCCCGCCGCGGGGAGAGCCCCCGCAGCCCGCACTGCCAGCCCAGCCTCCCGCAGGCCCATATGCAGCTGCTTGCATTTATTCGCTTTGGAATGACTTCTCCACATCCAACCCCGCAGGAGAGCAATAGTCAAACAGCCACGGAGAGGGGGTCCTTGCAAACCTTCCTGCAGCCGGGGGCAAAGGCAGCGTGTTCCCGGCAGGCAAACTTCTGCTAGGGAACACGGGCGCTCCCCGAGCCCCTGCTTTGCATGCAAGTGAGATTTTCAAGGTGAACCGCTGGTTTTCCTTTAAATTTGGCTTCGCCCCTTCCCACAAAACCCCCCGTGCCATCGCGAGCAAACCTGCCCCCAGCAGCCACACCTCCGGGCGGAGCAGGTGCCCGCATCCAAGAGAAAAAGGAATATTCTCGCTCGTATTTATTTACTTTGTGGTGTTTACGATGCCGCTGTCGATAAGCTGGCGGCGGCCCGGCGGCCGTGGCCGCTGAGCGGGGCGGGCCCGGCGCTGCCCGGTGCCCGCAGCGCGGTGCCCGCAGCGCCCGGGGCGCGGTGCCCGCGGCGCCGGCCGAGCCCCGCGGTTGCCGGGCGTTGCCCCTTTAAGAAGCCCGGGTGCTGTCTCAGGTAGGCAGAGCCTGTGCGCTGTAGTCGCTCCTATGGCAACCCAATAGAATGGGATGGCTTCATGAATATTCCCAGGAGCAGGGGCTGCATGAGGAATAAGTGATGACAGTGATGTAAGCAAGCAGTGGCCGCTGCAGGTTGCAGTTCATTGTGTTATTGGCCGGCAGGTTGAGGAGTTTGCGGCTTGAGCTTCGCTTTCTGGATGATGTCTGCCCGCCGGGAGCCACGGCACATTTGCATCTCGAAGCCAACATGGCAAGGCGGCTGCTGCCGCCGCTGCCGCCCTCCCTCGCCTTCCAGCCAGAAGTGTGTGGCTCTCCTCTAGACTTCTTGCCTAGTGCTCAGCATCTGAGCAGACAGGGATTGCAGTAACACTCACCAAGGGGAGACAAGCAGCAAGTAGCCAAATCGGGACAACGGAGGAGAAGGGGGGGGGCTGTTTTTTGCCTTCCCTCTATTTTTTTCTTTTATTTTCTTTTTTTTTTTTTTTTTTTTTTTCTCCCTCCGCCTTCCCTTCCTTTCTGGATGCAGAGGCTGTGTTTTGATGCAGAGCCTGTGGATGCCACAGCCTGGTAAGGAGATGACACGCCAGTCTCTGGTCCCCTGTGCCCCGTGAGCCGGGGGCAGGGGCCTGGGGGCAGTGCCGGTTCCCCTCGCTGGGCAGAGCGGGGGGGTGTCTCCCTGTCCCTGAGCAGCAGCAGCAGCAGCAGCGGCCATGGACAAGCTGCCCCCCTCCATGCGCAAGAGGCTCTACAGCCTGCCCCAGCAGATCGGACCCAAGGCGTCGATCATGGACGAGGAGGATGACAGCGACAAGGACACCCGCAGGAAAAGCATCAGGCTCAAACCACTGCCTTCGCCCTCTGCTGGGAGCACCCGGGCCCTCGGGGGGGACCCCGGCCGAGGCGGGGACCCCGGCCTGCTGGAGACGGAGGCCGGCGGCAAGGGCGCCAAGACCAGCACCAACGGGGACTGCCGCCGCTTCAAAGGGAGCCTGTCCTCGCTCACCAGCAGGCACCTCCACGACTCGGCCGAGGAGAAGCGGCTCATCGGCGGCGAGGGGGAGCCGGCCTCTCCCGGGGAGGACAAGAGCCCCCCCGGCAGCGGGGAGCTGGAGCAGGGGCTGCCTGTGCCCCCAGCGCCCGCCTCCCCCCCGGAGCCCCAGCAGCCGCCCCCCCGGGCCTGCTCCTCGACCTCCATCAAAGTGGAGGGAGGTGGAGGGTGCGACCAGATCACCCCAGATGAGGAGCAGAGGCTCGGCCAGGCCGGTTTCATGCAGAGGCAGTTCGGGGCCATGCTCCAGCCGGGGGTCAACAAATTCTCCTTGAGGATGTTTGGGAGCCAGAAGGCCGTGGAGAGGGAGCAGGAAAGAGTTAAGTCTGCCGGGTTCTGGATCATCCATCCCTACAGCGACTTCAGGTACAACCCCCCCTTTTCCGGCCCACTCCAAACTAGCTGGCCTGCCCCTTCCCATGTCACCTCCCGCACAGGGCACCCACCCCGGCAGAACTTTCCTGGGTCATTTCCTAGCCAGAGGACACAGCCAAGATCTGCTCCACTCAAACAAGCTGCAGGTTTCATTTACATTGCACCCTCATTTTAGTGTCCCCATACTCTTAGTAATTTTAAATCGTTTTTAAACCAGTTGGCTTTGGCTTTTTATGATGGAAAGGTTCTCTTTAAGTTCATTGTAATTGGGGAAAACTGTTCCCACCTGATGCATAACTCTAGACTAAAAGCGTGGTGTCTGGTCTTAACTAGTCCTGCATCTCCATGGATGCTCTGCCTGATTGATGCTTCCCATTTTCACACCTCCGAGTCCTCTCCCTGCTCCTTCCCAAGAGTTAGGCAGGGATGTTGCTACTGTTGCTGCTGTGTAGGTGTCTTACTGCAGCATGGCTTGTCAGGAATTGGGATGTGCAGGGGATGGCAGTGTGCATTAACAAGGTTCTTAACAGAGGAAGAGCGTCTTTTGCATCTGTACATCTCATTTGCAAAATTAGTTTGGATTGGGAATAGTTAACACTGACTTTGCCAAAGTATTGGCTTGCTCTCACTCCACAGCAACATCTCCGTGGAGGTTAATAAGGAATGAACTTGGAAACCCTAGAGCCAGTTTTTGTAAAGTCCTGCATAGCAGAGGGGCTATGTTTGGGTATTTCTGAGCAGAGTGTCATCTGCTGCACAGGTGAACTGTCCTCTGCAATATGTATGTAAAGCACTGCATTCAATAATTAGTTACTGAGTACAATCAATGGCTAAGGTTTATTGCTTCAACTTTAATTACAACAGGCTTACAGCTCACATTTAAAAGCACACAGGAGAAGAATATTATTTAAACATATCTTTGTCACACTACGTGATTTTATTGAATTTGTGGATTGTGCAAGGAACCATGCATGATTCCTGAAAATACAGTTAGTGAGATAATTGCAGGAAGGAGTTTCGGGGTGGATTTGGTCTCCCAAAGGCAGGAATGACAAATGTCTTGACACCACCTATTAGGGATTTAGCGAGCAGCCCACATGCTTAGCGGATTCAGCGCTGGCACTGACCAGATTCCTTGATATTTGCTTGGATTAACAAATGTTATTAGAAGGCTCTGTGAGTTGGAGGACTGCACTGTCATTTACATTCAGTGCATTCAACTGTCCCAAGCACACAGCTGACTGAGCTTAGGAGGGTTTCCAGCAGCTCCAGCATGATGCAGAGTCCTTGTGAGCACAGCCTTACCCAATCCCATGCTGGAAGCAGGGGAAAATTGCCTCCCAGTGAGACTGACCAAATAATAGCTCCCAAACACAGAAATGGGAGAATGAGCACCTTTCAAAAGAACAATACCAGTTCCATACTCTTGGCTAGATTTGCAGCATTTGCCGTGAGTCTGGAGTTTACCTGCTGTGTTTTCTTGGGTTATTCCAGCAAGGCGTGCTCTGCGTGTCGTGCCCTCAGGAAATTTGGGGTTTAGTCTCTGTGTTGTATCTTGAGTTAGGCAAAAGCAGTGTTCAGCTTCCATGTCCTTCTGTCTCTGTAGTGGGTTTATTCCCTTCTATATCTGTGCCTGTTTTCAGCACAGAACCAGCCTGGCAAACTTGAGCAGCAGGAGCTGAGGTAACCACCTTGCCCAAGGTGAGATGGTCCCAAGAGTTTGGGATTTTAAGGTTTCTACAGAACCAGAGCTTATTCCACGAGACGATGAAGTAACTTTTCATTCCTGAGGCACTTGGTTATGGGGCCTCTCCTAAGGAATGGAGTCTGCTGGCAAACCCTGGCTCCCTGAGCTGGATGATGCCACGGAGCTGCGGGCGCTGAGCTGTCCGTGGGTGTGTGGGTGACTCCTGGTGTTAATAACAGAACCTGACAAAGCTTGCAGTCCATGCAGGGAAGGCACAGGGAGCTGCGTGTCTGTACCTGGGGCACATTCCAGGTGTGCTGGTTCCCTTCTGAACTGGTGTAGCAGCCCAGCCCAGCAGCATGGGCTGTGTCCCTGCTGTCCCCCTGGGCTGGGGCAGTGGGGTGAGAGTCTGGAGCCATGTGCCGAGGCCAGGAGGAGCTGGGTGCACCACTGCCTGCTCAAGGGGGATATTTCCAGGGAGGCTTTGTTCACCCCTGTTTCTAGGTCACCTGCAGCAGATCTGTTTGGGTAGGAACGCTGCTTAGAGAATGTGCCTGGGCTTCCATGGAAAGTGACCTGTGGACAATGGCTGCTTTGAAGGGGAAGAGCGGGAGCCCTCCCACCTTCTCTTGGGGCTTTGTGTTCCCTCTTGCCCTCTGCTAAAGCTTCTCTCTTGGAAACAACTCCCGTGAATATGGCTAACGTGTTTTGACCTCTGAAATGCAGCAGATTGCACCAAAGAGCAGATCTTACCAAAATATTTGCAAGAGCTGTGTCGGTGCCCCAAAGGAAGGTGTTGTGTGCTAGGGGA
The DNA here is from genome assembly GCF_030490865.1 of Poecile atricapillus. Classification (NCBI taxonomy): domain Eukaryota; kingdom Metazoa; phylum Chordata; class Aves; order Passeriformes; family Paridae; genus Poecile; species Poecile atricapillus. Next base: position 18,987,870 of record NC_081259.1, read on the forward strand.
ATTACGCAGTGCAATTCCTGCCTGCTCCCTGTTCCAGCCGGCTGCGGATTCCGGAACCTCGGGATCTTGGAGGTTCCATCATCCTGCCCTTTGCTGGCACCCGGGCTGTGCAGCAGCGTTTGCTGGTCAAGAGTTTGCCTTTGGAGGAAGCTGCCTCCCCTCTCGAGCGAGGCGCATCTCCAGGCAGGTTCTGCTGGGGCTCCAGCCCTCGTGACTCCCGGCTCCGAGCAGCTGGAGCTGGGAAGTTTGCATGGAACACTCCAGGCCGATGCACTGCTGTGAAATGACATTGGTGCGATTCTCTGACTCCACGGAGTCGCTGCTCCTTCGCTCTCTGCTTCCAGAGGAGTTCCTGATTTAGAATAGAACAGAGGCTTTCATCATTGTCTCATTAAATTATCATTTTAGCATCTAATAGGGCTAATTCCAGTGGCAAATCTATGACCCTCCAAGAGTAAAACAAATTAATATAGATTCAGGCTCTGTTGATCTCTGCTTTTAGTCCATTGTGAGGGGAAAAGACATCAAATGACCTTTATAAAAATCAAGCTTGGTGCCCCTGAGTACTCCTGACTAATGCAGTGGGCTGGTTCTAGAAGCACTTAAAAGGTGTTTTAGCAATTTCTAATGAAAATTAAGAGTCCTGGCTCCCATTCTGAGGTGCAGATGTGTGTGCTGGCAGCTGGAGTTCATTTGCATCTGTGGTTGATTGCACATCAGTGCAGAGCCACACTGTATTTCCTAGATCAAGATTTATCTGTGACTTTGAAAGCTCTTCCACTGGGTAGACAGAATTGTATTTTATTGCTTAGAGGAAGCATTGATCCAGTACAATTGGTTTAATAAAAAAATTCCAGACAAACAATGATCTGTCTAGTTTGTAGCTGACTGAAGCATATGGGTTGTAGCTGCTGCCCAGAATTGCTTGCAAAAGAAGCGTAGCATGCTGCTTTTAGAAAGACCTGAGAACAGATACACTATCAGAGGGCCCAAAATAGTCCCAGCAGTGGATGTAAATAGAACTGCACATTATTCACTGCCCAGTAATCTATTAACTTCCTCACAGTGAAGAGAAGCTGCTGTCTCTTTGAAAACAATGGCAAACATTCCGCTCGATAGCAGACCCAACTACAGATTTTAGAATTCTTCTTTTCACTGGTCTCCATTACTTGTAATACTTGTGTGCAAACAGATCCTTTCTTTCCTTTGCTTCCTCTGCCAGTGCTCCCTGCCTGCTGGGACCCTGGGGGGGTTTCTGTGGCAGCAAAATCCAGGTGCTCAGGTGTGAGGTATAAGGGAAAACAACAAAATCACTGCTTCCCTTCTTGCTGCAGTGTCCCTCAGCCTCCCTTCACTGGGGGATCGGTGGGATTTACTAATTATAGTCCTAACAGCTGAACCCAATAGCACTGTGGGATGGAGCAGGAATGGGAGGGATGTGTGCTTACCTTTCCCACCCTCCTGAGCAGGCCTGATTTCCAGTGCCTCTCTGGGTGCTGCTCTGCCTGTGCACACTGTTCTCACTGGGAAGCTTTCCCCCGTGCTTTCCAAGGGTAAACAATTTGTGGAGAGTCCAGCAGTGCTGACTGACTTTGGCAGCTTCCTTGGGTGGGGGTTGCTCTCTGCCCTCAGGCAATAATGCCCATTTTTCCTCCATCTCCTGGACAAGGTGCTGCTCCTTGTGCTGCCCTCCCTCCGTTCCTGAGTCCATGACTCGCCCTTTGCTCCAAGCCACAGAGCAGGATGTGCAGCACTGGGAATTCTGGCTCAGGGAAAGGGCAGGGGGCAGTGGCTTTGATGGCAGGACTGTGCCTGGCATTGGAATCCAATGGGGAATGCCAACAGGCTGGGTTTGGAGGGGGCAGCTCCCAGGCTTGGCTCTCTTCTCCTCTTTGTGGTGATGGGGTGTCCCTGGGGTAGCAGGGAGACAGATCCCGCTCCCTTTGCTGCAGAGAACTTCCCAGCCAATTCCCAAGGCATTTTTCTGGAGCAGAACGAGGGGATCCCAACAGGAATCATACGTAGGATAATCCAAATTCTGCTGAACACATGATTGGGTCTCTGTTATCTTCAGTGGACTTTCAGTCAGGCTGCTGAAGAACCATGGCTTTGTGACCGTGACCTAAGGGAGTGAAACTCCTGCATCCATACTTCCCACATCCATAGGCAAGTCAGGCTTCATGCCCCAGCTCCCTGGTCAGGAGGCAGGGGATAAATAATCCCACAACAGACAGTCTGTGCAGGAGCACAGCTTTTTGTAGGAAATATGTTCACATGCCTGAGCTGGAAAACAGGAAGGCCTCAGTAAAGGCAACACCTCAGTGGGTCACCATGGTAAAATATTTTAGGACTAATATATTACGGTATTTTTATGTGGAGAAAATGAGATAAAATAACATAAATAAATAGTAAAGCAAGCATTGAGATTTAACAAAGAGCTGTGGTTAAGATTTTTGCATCAATTTAAGCCAGGCCCTTCATACCAATCTTTGCCAACAGATGAAGACATTATCTGTCCCTCCCTCAGCACACTCAGGAATGGCTCCTTTGGGAAAAACAATTTAATGTTTTCTTCATCTCTTCTTGTAAGATAACATATCTTATTTATTATATCTTATTCAAATCCTGATGTGAAGGAAAAAAAAAATTTTTCATGGCTTTACAAAATATTCACTGTGCTCACAATGAATGTTCACTTCCTGAGAGCGAGGAAATTGGAAATATCATTGCCAGGTTACAGCGAGGTGGCACGGACTGGAGGAGATGGAGGTAAAACCATCTCTGACCTGGCAGTGGTGGAACTGAGGCCCAGCTGTGCAGGGCAGGAGGCCTCTCACAGCATCCCCTTGGTGAGAGCTCTGCCCTGGGGGCTCTGCAGGGACCAGGCCATCCCTGGCACTCAGAAGGGCTAATGAGGACCTGTCTGGGGAGCCGTGGGTGCCTTGAGAGGATGGGGCACATTCTGCTCTGGACCATTCCTTAGGCTGGCTCTGTGAGCAGCCAGACTGGGAAATGGGCCCATCCCTCCCACCCGCTTCCTAAGCCTCTGCTGCTTGTTGGTTTGTCTGTTGTTATAGCAAAAAATAATCACTGCTGTAAACAATGACATCGTGTTCTCTCCCATCATCATCCCAGAGTATTATTGCAGTTCCATTTGGGATTGGGCTCCTTGCCTGACACTCCTGCAGGAGCTTTCTGGCAGAGGGGCGGCTCCGGGGCTCTGCTCACCTGCCCTGGCCATCACATCCCACCTGCAGTTCCTTCCCTCTTGCACTGCAAACCTGCCGGGCTGGGCAAGGAATGGGCTCCTACAGAACATCCCCTCCTGCACACGCCTGACCCAAGCCCGTCCTCCCACCTTGGAGATGGCAGGAATTCTCTGGGAAGCACAGGTTTGATCCGTGTGGTGACAGGAACATAGCACAGCCAAGCTCCTGTCTGCTGTTTCCTACCCCGAGCTTTTGACTTTGCAGTCTGATTTTTAATGCAGTGGTTTGTACAGTTGTTAGGGTTTTAAAAACAACTCAGTCCCTCCTCTTGGCACAATAATATATCTGGGTTCATTAGCAGGTGTGGAGCTGCTCAAGGCACTGCCCTCTGCTCTGAATGAAGCAGTGGCTGTGGCAGGGAGCTATAGCCAAGGAAAGATGCTGCACCACGTTCCAGGGCTACTCCAGGCTCCAAAGGAAACACAGTCTGCCTGTTACAAACTCCCTGCTTGTTTTCTCCTTCTCACCTTTAGCCCCACTCTCTCCAACCTGTTCTCTCCCTTGGTGTTTCTCATCCCACCAGTGTCATCTCCTTTTTCTGGGCTCCTCGTGGCAGGTGTCCTGTCCAGCCAGTCCTAGATGCCAATATCCAGCTTCTTGCTCATCTGATCGCTGATTTCCACCTTGTTTTCAGTAATGCCTCTCCCCCTCACCCCTTGCCATGTTGCAGTGTGTTGGGTTGGCATTTACAGTCCAGTTCCAGTCTCCATCCTTATCCTTCAGCTTTTTCTCTGGCTGGGTCTCTCCGAATCAGCTCCTTCTCCTCCTACATATTCTTAGTTGCCGTTGTCCTTCCGACTCTTCCAACAATCTCAGTTTTCTCCATCCCCTTCCTAACTTAAGAATGGATCATTTTTCCCAGTAATTCTAAACCCTTACACATTATCCTTCTCCTTATCCTTGGACACTGCCAATGTTTAGACAAAAGCTACTCAGTTTCTATTTTTTAAACTTGAAAGATCTCAATCCTCAGACCTGAGCATTTAACATGATGAATTTGTCTGGAAGCACAGTTTCCACTGCAGGAGAAATGAAACAGATTTTATTTGAAGGAAAAATGTGGTTTCTGAGGGTAAAACCCACAGAGTCGGTGTAGGACTTTGCAGCACTATTTTAAGGAGGTAAACTTGGGGTTTCAATCCAGTGTTATTCCGGTTAGGTAACTGTGCTAGTGCTTTCTGTGGCACTGAGGTTTTTTTCTGCTCTGGAGTCACTGCTGCTGCACTGAAATCCATTTATTATACAGATAAAAGAGTGATCTTTGTCTGGAGATAACATAGTGTCATTTTAGCTTGAAACCATTGAAATTTGTCTTTGTTTCTGATGTGTTATGAGCATCTCATTAGGAAGCCCATGAATCCCTCAGTTTGCTCTCAAAACCAACTATCTGAGCTCTCATCTTTGCCAGAGCAGAGATTTCCTCCTTTCTCTTATTTTTGAAAGCTGTGTTGGTGCCAAGGCAGTTATAGGTCAATTGAGTTATTGTTGGTTCTAATTGGCACTCTAACAAGCTATTAAATCAATTTACCTACAGATGAATGTCACTCAAAAAGCAAGGTGCCAGCTCCTTTTGAGAACTTCAAAAAGCCCATTTCCACTGCTGAGTGTGAGGGAAAGGTCAGGCTGCAGGGAAGTGGCTACTTGAGATTTGCCCCCAGAACGTTTGTGCCAGGAGCTCTGTGGCTGAACACAGGCCAGGCTGTGAGGAGGGATAAGACCATTCCCAGAACTGGAGGCCAGGAGGAAGAATTAAGAACATCACCAGCTCTGACAGATCTCTTGTATCCCTTGCTGGCTGTGTAACGAAGCATGGGCTAATTTCCACTTGGAAGGATCCAGGTGCTGTCCTCCTCCTTCACAGGTGTGTGTCCCACACGCTTTCCTGTGGCTGTGCAGTGTCCACAAACATCTTTCCATGCAGGCAGCCCCCAGCTGGTGACATCATTGCCTTTGGAATGTCTGGAGATTCACGAGATTCCCTCGCTTCCCTTGCAGAAGAATCAGAGTCATTATGGTGACAGGGTTGATTTAAGTTCCTTCCTGAAATATTTGCAGGACCTCTCTCCCCAGCAGCACTGCAGAGCTGATCTCCACGGAGCTGAGCTGCACTCCTTGGCTGTAAAGCTGTCACTGCTGAGCCTGCTGGGCAGGACAAGGGCTCTTCCTGAGCAGCACTGCACGCTCAAAATCCAAGCTGCTGTCCAGGACAAGAGCAGTGGACTGAGATGTAAGAGCAAGGACTCTGGTGAGGAGTGCTCAGGTCCCCCAGAGTGGGCTGGGGTCTGATGAGGTGCAGGGCAGAGCAGGACGCAGCGTGGCTCCCTGCAGCTCTGCAGTGCCGACAGCACCAGCCCTGGGTCTGTCAGCAGACACAGCACTCAGGACTCCAGAAACACGGCAGGGGGAGCAGATGTGTCCTGGGCTAGCAAGGTGCTCTTAGAGAGACCTTTTCCTGCTCCATTTCCATGCTGAATGCTTTGCTAGCTGGGAAGGCCCTTTCCAAACTGGAATTATTCATTGCGTGCAGTATCAAGTGTGGTCACCCCGTGCCTGGTGTTAGCACCAGGCTGGAGGAAAACCAGGCTCTTATCTCCCAAGGAGATGCTGCAGGCAGCAGGGGAAGACGGTGCCGTGAGAGCAAAGCAGATGAGCATCCAAGGGGGAATTCCAAGGTCAGCTTGAGGGCCCATCACTTCCACGTTCCAGGGGCACAGCAGCTTCCCCAGCGATGCAGGAGAGCTAATCTCATTTGTGGTGACTTGTCCAAATGTGCCAATTAAGGATTTAACTTGCAGCCTCTTTGGATGGAGAGGTTGTGTGTGTGTGTGTGTGTGTGCATCCATTGTGGCAGAGCTCAGAGGCAGGAGAGGAGCTGCAGGTTGCCAGCTGACTCCAGTGCAGGAGCTCTAACTCCTGTTTTTCCCTTGTGGCAGCTGTGCTCGGGGTGTTTGTGAGTGCCAGGCAATCGGGAGCTGTGCAGGGAGCTCAGCTCCAGTGGGACTGAGAGCACAGGAACTCTGCTGGAGTCACTTCTGCTCCTGATCAGAATCTGGGCACTGTTACAGTGTGATCCTCGTCCTACCTGAGCACGAGGAAGGCATGGAAAACCCCGGAAAACCCAAGGAGATGCATTTGGATGTGCTGAGTGTGGGAAAGCAACATCTGGCAGTTACCAGCTCTTGGGAGGAGATAACAGCTGCATTCCAGAGACCGGGGGACTCCACAAATCCTTTCCTTCCCAGGGATGTTAGGGCCAGGGGCTCACTCAGCCCTCTCAGCAGGGCAGTGGTGCCTCTCAGGGGCACTGTGGGCAGGGGAGCCCTCCCTGTGCCCCTCGTGTCCACCGCAGGGACAGCCCAGCTCTGCAGAGCAGCAGGAGCTGTGCCCATCTCACTCCTGCCATGGCCCAGCCAGCTCTCCCCACGGCCCAGGAGATAAAAGAAAATGATGCCTGGCTCCGTGCAGCTTTTTTAACAATAGCAAACCCACTTTCATTAAGCACAAATTCTCGATGCTTGACCTTTCCCCCTTCACTTCAAAGGTACTAATGCATGTACAAGTTACACTTCTATTAATAACAAGAGGAATATATTTTTCCATCCCTATTTTCCTGTGAATTGTGGGGAGGGCAGGAGGAGGGACCAGTCTAGACTGCAGATGATGGTCTGTTCTCCTTGATGCCCATACAAAGCACTCGTATCGTGCTCATTTAGCTGTGGATGCACTTGGAATGACAAGCAGTGCCTAGCAGACAGAAGGACAAGCTGGAAGGGGTGTCAGGCATACAGGTTGGACCCGTGAGCCATCCTGAGCTGAACTCTCCATGCCTTGACATCTCCAGCTTTAAAAACAGGGGTGATGGTGCTGCCAGGGGCCATGGAAGATGCTGGGGGACTCTATGATATTTTAATGTAATAGCAGATGCCAGAGGAGATACCAGCAAGGGTGGGGTTGGTCTCTAGCAGGAAGTTCCATGAGGATTTCTTTGGGATTGTCCTTTTCTGTGTAGTGCTGTAGATAAGGTCTCACCTATTGTCCATCTTCTATTAGGACCCCAAAAAGCAGTGGATCGGTGGACTGATAGGGGATTTCTGAATCATTGGTTCCTTTGTCTTGATGAGGGAAGAGGTTACCAATACTCTTCAGTTCCATATATGGTGCTCTGTTGTCTGGCAGGTGTAGAACTAGGCTGGGAAAAGATGGGAAAAAAGCCTGCATGGAAAAGCAGACAAGATGGATTTTGCCTTTTATGTCCATAAATGAGAACTGTGCAGCCCTCTGCATGGTGTTTGGAGATGCTCTAAGAATAAGATGTTCCATCTTTCCCTCACCAGTCATGTGTACTGCAGGGTGTGTTACCCTTTTCTTTGAGAATATGTGACTCTGGACTTCAGTAAACACTCCTAAATAACAGGTCTGGCACGGGAGCTGCGAGGTTTCTGTCCCTGCTGCAGTGTGACAGAAAACATCCCCAGGGCTGGGTGGCTGGTGGATCTTTGGGTGATGTGTTGTGACCCTTAGCTTTTAGTGCAAACACAAGTGTGCTCCATGCCAGCCTGGGTCAGGGCAGTTCCCTTTGTGTGCCGTGGCTGGAACATCCAGGCCTCTCCCATAGCTGGGAATGGAACAAAAACCTCGCTTACAGACGTGCTTCACTAAACTCCAGATGTGTCCATGAACCCTGGACAGATTTTGGGGCTCAGTTTGTGAAACCAGAGGGAAAGTTGCACTGTTGGGGTCTCCCCTCCTTTGTTCCCATTGTGGTGGGCTCCTCTGCTGTGTCTGCAGCACAGGCACTCTTCCCCATCCCACTGTCAATCCCACTGGTTTCTCATTGCCTGCAGCTCCTGCTGGGAAGTTGGGCCCAAGTCCTTCCAAACCAAGGCCACCTCTTTTGCAGCACAAGCAGGAATTTGGGCTAGCAGTGGCACTCTGGGTATGGCCTAGGACTCCTGCTTTCCAATAGGGGATCTGGAAGCCTCATTTGCAAGTAAATTCACACAGCCAAATCTGCACTGCAGACAAAAAAAGATTTGCCTTGACATCATCTGCCCTGCTCTGCACTCCGCAGTCAGTCAGGAGAGCAGAGCACAACTCCAGCCTCTCCAGCTCAGCAGAATTAAGGCTAAGCTTCATCATGAGCTCATGCAAGCTGTTCCCACCCCAAATAATCTGCTGCTGCATGCTTTGTGTCTGTCTAGCCATTGCTGCATGTGGGTGGGTGTTGTGTGTGTGTGTGTGTGTGTGTGAATGAGTCTGCTGTGGAAATCAGTGCGTAACATCGGGGGTGCAGCTGATAATAAATGGGAATGCTGGGGCTGGGAGCAGCGTAAGCCAGAGCTGAGCCCCTCAGACAGCTGCACAGGAATCTCTCTGCCTGCTACCACAGCATGGGCATTCCCACTTGCAGACCACCACCACCACCACCTCTTCTTTGCTCTTCCTCTCACCCTAAACCCCTCAGAAGTGTTTCCAGCCCTGTGTTTCCCATAGCAGGATGAAAAGCAGTGTAATTTCTCCAAACCTCAGTCCCCACTTCAGCACAACCATCTCTGCAGGTGAAGAGGAAATGCCAGAGGTGCTAGCGTGTCCGTGGGGATGGGAGACAGTGCGATCCAGGAGTGTGGCTGTGGCAGCTGGATGAAGTCAGGGATGAAACCCCTCTGGGACTTGGCAGCTTGTTCTGGGGTATTGCTCTCACAGGGCTGAGCTGTTCTCAGCCACTTCCTCCAGTGCAATCATCACACACACCCCCTCAGGAACGGCAGGCCAGCAGCATTTCTGCCCAGTCTCCCAGATAAGAGGTGCAGGGACAGGCTGTGAACGGTGCCAGGAGTTCGGCCTTCCCATCTCCTCAGCCTGGCCCAAAGCTTCCAGCCTTGCTTTCTCTCCACACCCCCACACCCAAGATTTTTCTGGGGAAAGGGCACATCTTTGAAGTTGGGACAGGTCAGTGGAAACTTGTTCCTGCCCCAAACTGGGATCTTAAGATCTGCAGCCCAGTTAGGGAAAAAGAATAGGCTTGGCTGTTCCTCTAGTGATGCAGTTCAGAGAGGAGCACAGTTTTCCTACAGCTGGGCACAAGAGGAGGACAGAGAATTCTTCACAAGCTCTTGGCAAACTTGCTTTTCCTAGGCAAGGTATGGCCTTGGCTGGCTCAGGGAGAGGAAGGGAGGGGATTCCAATAAAGGAGTTTTGTAGTAATATAAACTACCCAGATGATAAACACCCATGGCTTTGGCAGAGCAGCTTGTGGCCTTTGCAGGCAGGCAGGTGCCACTGTGAGTAAGGGCAGTGCAGTGCAGACACTCCAGCTTTGCTCAGCCCTGGAACTCCCTGGAGTTGCAGTGGTTCCTGCTGCATTTCCCTCAGCTCAGCCTGGCTGCAGGGCTGGGTGAGATCATCCCTCCACACACCGGGGTTCTTGTGGATGCAGGAGGGCTGATCATCATTCCTGTGAAATAAGGTTCATCAGTAGACAAACAGAGCCAAATTCCCAGGTGAGAATGGCCCTGGGAATGAGTTTCCTTCCTTGAAGGCACCTCAGGCTGTGTGTCTTGGACAGGAACACCACATTCCATCCAGGCCCTGTGCTGGCACTAGAGGGGACCTGCTGGTGCTGCACTGCTGTCACTCATCCCAGATTCCACTCCCAACTTGGTGTTTGTACAGTGGCTCTTCAAGGCAGGATTTGGGCAGCCTGGGGCTCTCTTGCTACAGTGGAAGTGGTTCAGAGCCCTGAATTTTCTGCTCTTTGTCCACAAAAAAACAGCTATTTCTGATTCAAGGGTGCCTTTCCTGAAGGAGATCCCTAATTTACTATCTGCATATCTAATGAGCTAATCTGGGTTTGGATACATTTTAGAGCAGAGCTGATCTCCCAGCTTTCCCTGGCCTCCAGTCAAAGACCCTCTGCTGTTCTCCACTAGAGTCACTGCAGTGATTTGAGAGCTTTCCCAGGTGCTCTCACCACTGACCCATCTTCCTCCTCCTCTTCTTCAGCCTCCCTAGTCTCCCAGTGCTGGGGCTCCCAGCTGGGCCGAGGCACAGCACAGACATTTCTGCTGGCGTGAAAGAACAAGAACAAAACCTTGGCTCTTGCCTTACTCTGATCTTAAGCAGAAGGCCTGGATTAACTAAGGGAAGAAAACCACAGAAGTCATGTAATCATGGTGGAAGTGCACAACTTCCCAGGCAATTTTTGTGATATCCCAGCACATCCCTGCTGAAATCAAAGGCTGAGCCAGTGCCTGCTGCAGTGGCCTTAAAAGTGGGTCCTGTGTGTGCAGAAGGAAAAACTACAAGGATGTTTCATGTTTTAGGCAAGAGAGCCCTTTGAGAGTGTGTTCTTGGAAAAGCTGGAATTCATTGAGACACTGCTGCCATCCTACATTCCCAAAACAGACTTGCCTCTAGGCACCACAACCAAAGGATAAGACTTGTCTTTTCTTTTAAGGCACAAAACTTAAAAGCCTGGAATAGTCTTTTGTGGCTGTGACTCTCAGATCCCAGAGCATGTTTAGGTTCTTTTAGGGTTTCCTCTTCTGCACTCAGGACCAGAAGTAGATTTTTCTAGGCTGCTGGGGAGGGCAAAGTGCCCATCTCACAATTCCATGTGGTCCTCTGGGCTCAGGCATGAACAGAGCCCGTGCCGAGTTCCTGCCTTGACATGTGGATTTAAAACTGCAAATACACCCTTGCACCTCATTTAGTGGCACCTTCAGTGGCCAGGGAAGGGTTTGGCTGTCACTGCCTTGGAGCAGGCTCGTGTCCTGCTGTCCCTGTGGTAACCATTTACTGTGTCAGCGTGTCTCACCTCTAAAGGCTGTGGCAATTACGTGTCCCAAACTCTTTACAGAGGTTGTTATTTCCCATTGCCCTTGTAGCTTGTCTGAGCCTGATGCCAAAGTGGAAATACTACGGGGGTGTTGTTATTTATTGGGCTTTCATGACTCTCCTATCTGCTCTGCCCCAGCTGTGTGTAAGAATGGCTTTGTCATATTCCTGTGAAATAGCAGGGAGATCTATTCCCAGCTTATGGCTGGAATAGGAATATAGAGAAAAACTCCTTTGTTTCCTCTCGGGTTGCTCATGCAGACTGAAGCTGAGTGGTGCAGACATCACAAGGAGCTCCTCAGCGACAGCCCTGTCCTGCCTGTCCCTGCAGTGTCCCTTTCCCAGCCTGTCCCTCCGGCAGGCTGGAGCCTCCTCCTTCTGTATTGATGGAAAATGCATCAAGCTGAATATATTTCTGAAACAACTTGTTTCTGGCAGGTGGTTCATTCTAAAAATATATTTATTTCTAATTGCTGAGCGGAATGCTTAATGAATTCTTCCTTCCCAAGAACAATTAATCAAAGAAATGATTTAGGGCTGGCACTTGCTCCCCCAGGGCTCAATGGCTTTGTTCCATTGACTTAAATAGAGCAGGGCAAGTCCAGCCCACAGTGGAAAAGATTTATCTGAGCATTTTTCTTGGTGCCCATCACTGTTTGTCTGCCTGTCCCTGGCACTGTGTGTGTTGGAGGAGCAGCGCTGCACAGCAGAGTCACAACAAGTTTGCAGAACCCCGTGTGTCCTGATGGGGATTTGGGATACTGAGGAGAGGCTGCAGCTCCAGCTTGCTCTGGAGTGTTTCTTGTTGGGAACAAATGGCTGGAGAGGACTCTGTGGGTCACAGACCCTGCAACTTTTGATAAAGGAGAACCCCCACCACACCACAGGTCAGAAAATTTGTAGCGAGTCCTGGAAAAAGCAGGAGAGATGCAGCAGCATCCCAGGCCTTGGCAAAGGGCAGGGAGGGGCTGGAAGTGCCTGGATCCCCAGCACATGCTCCCATGCTCCTTTCCAGGAGTGTGTGGAGCACATTCCATGCCACACAGGCAGGTGAAAAGCCCAATTTCCTCCTGCCAGCCTGACAGGAGGCAAAAGACCTTAAATGTCCCGAATGTGGCCCCTGAATTCTTAATATTGCATCTAACTGGTGTTCAAAGCATCCTCTGTGGGCAGTGGATGTCTGTCCTTTCTGGGGAGAATGTATTTTACATGTCCACTGTCTGAATTTTTCATTCTGCTGTCCCAGAGTGTGCACCAAGCCCTGCTCCTTTTCCCTCAGCTCCTGCTGGGTCTCCTCATTTCAGCCCAGCGCAGGAACATTTGGAGGGACAGTGACAGTTCCTCAGGAGCCAGAAGGGGCTTTGGAGGATGTGAAGCTCAGAGCTGAGTGCCCTTAAGACACCGGACTGGATGGCAGAATTCCTGGTCTCTCCGATCTGTTGAGGGAGTGAGGCCCTCTGGAATATCCGCCCCTCTGTGCCTCAGTTTCCCCAGCTGGTAGATGCCACTGGGGGGAGACTCAGCCACCTGCCCTAAAAAGCTTTGAGGTCAGAAGGGAGCCAGTCTCTGGGGAGCTCCTCAGTGTTTCAGTACAGGCAGTGATTAATTCAGCAGCCATTCCAGGGGGAGGGATAGTGGATTCACGTGGATGCCTTAGGTAAGCACAGCCTGTACAGTATGTTTCTTCTGAGACTGAAAATAATCAGAAGCAATTGGACTTTTTTTTTTTTTTTTTTTTCTTAACTGCTGCATTTTTAGAAGGTGATTCATCTCTTGTCTGGGGTCTGGGCTACCTGAATAGCCCCAAGATCCCAGCAGCATTAGTCTTTTTGAGAATTCATTGTAGTCATTTGAGGCTCCATTGCAGCCTGCATAACTCATTACAAACAAGAGTCTGATGTGAGCAGCAGGAGAGCTGGGCAGGAGAAGCATTTTGTGCTTTGGAAGGTGAAGTACACACAGGCAGTGCCTCGTTCCCTTTTCAGGTGCCTTACTCCCTCCACCCCACTCCTTCCCCATGGAAAGAGGCTCTGGCATCACTGGGTGTGAACTTTGTCCAGAGCAGTGGTGCCAGCATGGACATTTCCCACCAGGGCTAAAACAAGGATGTAAACCTGTGACGATTCCCAGAAAGTAATCACAAGGAGCTGAAGGTCCAAAACACAACATGGCATATGCTCCATCCATCCATCCATCATCCATCCATCCATCCATCCATCCATCATCCATCCATCCATCATCCATCCATCCATCCATCATCCATCATCCATCATCCATCATCCATCATCCATCATCCATCCATCCATCCATCCATCCATCCATCCATCCATCCATCCATCCATCATCCATCATCCATCCATCCATCATCCATCATCCATCCATCCATCCATCCATCCATCCATCCATCCATCCATCCATCATCCATCCATCCATCCATCCATCCATCATCCATCCATCCATCCATCATCCATCCATCATCCATCATCCATCCATCCATCCATCCATCCATCCATCCATCCATCCATCATCCATCATCCATCATCCATCATCCATCCATCATCCATCCATCATCCATCCATCATCCATCATCCATCCATCATCCATCATCCATCCATCATCCATCCATCATCCATCCATCATCCATCATCCATCCATCATCCATCATCCATCCATCATCCATCCATCATCCATCCATCCATCCATCCATCCATCCATCATCCATCCATCCATCCATCCATCCATCCATCCATCATCCATCATCCATCATCCATCATCCATCCATCATCCATCCATCATCCATCCATCATCCATCATCCATCCATCATCCATCATCCATCCATCATCCATCCATCATCCATCCATCATCCATCATCCATCCATCATCCATCATCCATCCATCATCCATCCATCATCCATCCATCCATCCATCCATCCATCCATCATCCATCCATCCATCCATCCATCCATCATCCATCCATCATCCATCATCCATCCATCATCCATCCATCATCCATCCATCCATCATCCATCCATCCATCCATCCATCCATCCATCCATCATCCATCCATCATCCATCCATCCATCCATCCATCCATCCATCATCCATCCATCCATCATCCATCCATCCATCATCCATCCATCATCCATCCATCATCCATCCATCCATCCGTCCATCATCCATCCATCCATCTGTCCATCATCCATCATCCATCATCCATCCATCCATCCTCCATCCATCATCCATCCATCATCCATCCATCATCCATCCATCATCCATCCATCATCCATCATCCATCCATCATCCATCCATCCATCCATCCATCCATCCATCCATCCATCATCCATCCATCATCCATCCATCCATCCATCCATCCATCATCCATCCATCCATCATCCATCATCCATCATCCATCCATCCATCCATCCATCCATCCATCCATCCATCCATCCATCATCCATCCATCATCCATCCATCCATCATCCATCCATCCATCATCCATCCATCCATCCATCATCCATCCATCATCCATCATCCATCCATCATCCATCCATCATCCATCCATCATCCATCATCCATCCATCATCCATCTATCATCCATCCATCATCCATCATCCATCCATCATCCATCATCCATCCATCCATCATCCATCCATCCATCCATCCATCCATCCATCATCCATCCATCATCCATCCATCCATCCATCCATCCATCCATCCATCATCCATCCATCATCCATCCATCATCCATCATCCATCCATCATCCATCCATCATCCATCCATCCATCATCCATCATCCATCCATCATCCATCCATCATCCATCCATCATCCATCATCCATCCATCATCCATCCATCCATCCATCCATCCATCCATTATCCATCCATCATCCATCGTCCATCATCCATCCATCATCCATCCATCATCCATCCATCATCCATCATCCATCCATCCATCCATCCATCTCAATCCACGCTCCTTAAACATTGATCCTTTGGCACTGCCTCCAAGGCTTGAGCCACATTCAGTGTGTGCAGAAAATCCACACTCAAAATCTGCCCATCCCTGCTGGCCAGAGTGTGTTTAACTCCAAAGCCACACTCGGGAAAGAAGGGGTTTGACTGGGAGTGACCCCTGTCCTCCAGGAGTTCTTGTGTAGCCCTCAGGGTGAGCTGTCCTTGCTGGGGTGACAGCCACATGCAGCCAACACCTTCTGTCACTCTGGCTTTCCCTGTCCTCACTGAACATGTGCTTTAGGAGGTTAGGAGCCTTTAGAGAGAGGCAGCTTTGAATATGATCATTCCAGGAGACCACTGGAATACCCCAGCCTGCTTTCTGTCACCTCTTTGTGGCAGCTTTGAGCATTCCCGTGCTGCCATGGCCCAGGAAAGAGGTCTGACTGTTCTCCCTGCCCCATCTGGCGTACCCAGGGCTCACACAGCAGCAATGTGTGCACGCTGCTGAGGTCTGGCAGATGCTGTAGCTTGTCCCAGACATAAATCATGGGAACTGTGGAAGCTGGAGAGAGACTGAGAAAGTGTGTGTGCCTGGGAGCAGAGGTGGAATAAATGGATGGATCCATCCTCAGGCACAGGGAGTGCTCCGGGTGCTTTTTGGGCTTTCCTTTTGGGGTGGCTGATGGGAGTGACCCAGTGCTGAGCTGGGCACACACACAGATGTTACCTGGGTCACTTACCTGTGGGGATGGTTCAGAGGTCATGGCAGATATCCCAGACCTGGGCTCTGGAGTCTTAAGGAGAGCCTGGATGTTGGAATGATCACAGAATTCCAGGATGGTTTGGGGGCCACCTTCCACCATCCCAGCCTGCTCCAGGCTCTGTCCAGCCTGGCCTTGGGCACTGCCAGGGATCCAGGGGCAGCCCCAGCTGCTCTGGGCACCCCGTGCCAGGGCCTGCCCACCCTCACAGCCAGGAATTCCTTCCCAATATCCCATCCATCCCTGCCCTCTGCCAGTGGGAAGCCATTAGGAGACTTTCCTTTGGGGGCCCTGGAGCTGTGAGTCCCAACCCTCAGGAGCTGGGATACAGCAATGCCCAGGAGGAATGTTTTTAGCATCTTGGGTGGTGGGAAGTCTTGTTCTCAGCTGGCAGATGACTTTGGCAGGGTTTGTCACTTCCTTGGGGACAGCTGCAGAGCATGAGGGCATAAATATGTCAGTGCAAGACAAACCAACAGCTCACAGCAAGCACTGCAGTGTCCATCCCCTCCACACCCCCCACTCCCCAAACTGTGATTCTTACCTAGTTGTGTGACTCATGTCATTTCTCTGCCTTATTTTGGTGTATAATTTTAGTACATTTGGCTTCCTAGTGATGAGAGTGACATCCTCAGCTCACACAAACCCATATTATATCAAGACATACACGTCAACACAAAATACTTTAGAAGCCAGCCTGTCATCCATGTGATTTCCCGAGGAGATGAGTGTGGAGGGTCCCTGGTGTGTCATGTGTCCTGTGCCACACTTGGAGCAGCTCTGAACTAAGAGACATCCCCAGAGCCCCCTGTCCTGGGCTGAGCCCCACTGTGGGCAGCAGGGCAGAGCAGAACTCTGGCCCTGTGCTCAGGTGAAACCCCACCTGCAGAGCTGCCCCAGGCCCAGCACAGGGAGCGCCTGGAGCTGCTGGGGCCAGGCCAGAGGAGGCTCCAGGATGAGCAGAGGGATGGAGCAGCTCTGCTGGGAGGAAAGGCTGGCACAGCTGGGATTGTTCACCTGGAGAGGAGAAGCTTTGGGGTGAGCTCAGTGTGGCCTTGCAGGGCCTGAAGGAGGTGACAAGAGAGATGGAGAGAGACAATTGACAAGGGGTGAAGGGACACAGGGAATGGCTCCCACTGGCAGAGGGCAGGGATGGATGGGATAGTGGGAAGGAATTCCTCTCTGCGAGGGAGGTGAGGCCCTGGCACAGGGTGCTCACAGCAGCTCTGGCTGCCCCTGGATCTCCGGCAGTGTCCAAGGCCAGCTTGAAGGACCCTGGGACAGTGGAAGGTGTCCCTGCCCATGGCAGGGGATAGCACTGGATGGGATTTAAAGTCCCTTCAACCCAAACCACTCTGATTCTGTGATTAAATGACAGATATGATAGATATCATATATGATATACATCTACAACATCTACAGAGAATCATTTTCCTTCCTATCCCTGTGTAGAAACCAAGTCCTTCCCCAGTCCTGCTGCTCTCTGAGGCAGCTCAGAGCTGCCTGGTGCAGCTCCTCCCTGCCCACCTGCCGAGCGCTGGGCTTTGACTCACCGATGGTGGACGTGGGCCAGGGCCTGAACTTCATCATGTCACAACTTATGCATGTCTTTGGGTTTTAATCCTTCACATTCCACAGCATGTTCCTGATGGCTTGGAGGCTGCAGCCCCTATTGATCCATCCCTTCTCTACAACAGCAACATATGGCACGTTTCCATGGCAATAGGTCCCCTTGAAGGGGCTTCCTTCCCTTCCTCACTTTATTGGTCTTTTTCATTATTAAATCATCAGAGATAAATGCACACAGGAGAAGGGTCAATGTCTGGATCAATGGGCAGCAAACAAAGAGGAACTTTTCCATATTCATACAAGCAGGAGATTTCAGGAGATCAAACGGTGCGGAATTGCCGGGCCCTGAGCATGGCAGCTCATGCATAATGTATTCTGGGAACTCTGCAATCAATACACATCCAGCACCTTGGAGACCCCTGGGATTCAGCTGCAGGTGGGCAGGGAGAGGGGAATCCACAAATGTTTATGAGTGCAGAAGGGTGGGACATGAAGAGAGGCTAACTCAGCTTTCCTGTCTGTGCAGCCTTGGCTCTATGCTGCAAACAGAATGTGCTGCTGAGTTCTCTACCCATGGAGGGTGTGGGGTGGGAGGTTCCCTCTGCTGGGGTTTGGTGAGCCAGCCATGGAGTGAAACCATGTGCAATGGTGTGGGTGAGGAGGGAACCTTCCCTCAGCAGGGATCCCAAAATGGTCTGACTTTCCCTGGGGACAGGAGTCCTCCAGACATGGGGCTGCACTGTCCTGCTTCCCTTCCCAAGGAATCCTGCAAACCTCCCAGGGAATCTGCACCGTTCCACCCTCACATGCTGTCTCCAGCCCTTGCTGCAGTGAATTCCTGCTGCAGGACAGTTTATGGCTGTGCTCACCTGGGTGGTGCTGTGAGAACAGCAGTAAATTATCTGGGTTCAGTGTGTAAATGCTGCTCCTTTGGGCCTTCAGACAGAGAGGGGATAAGCTTTCCTAGGAGTAGTACCATAAAAATTGCACTGCTTCTGCAGCTCATTGCAGGGGAATTCTCCATGAGATATTAATAGCTGTGTCCAAGCAAGTGAGAAAATATTAATAATGCTGCTTTAGTCGGAAATGGGATGTGTGCTCTATTGGCCTCCATGCTCCAAATTTAGAGCCGGAACAAACCGAGTCTCTTGTGGCTATCTCTGGTTCTGTGAGAGAAATGAAATCTTGTTTATTTTTACCTTTCTGGGAAGATTGGGTTCTAAGTATAGATTTAAGATAGGCTTTAATTGGTTAGGCTGGTATCTGCAGGCAGGAAGGCAGCGGGAGCCGAGGGCAGCGGGCAGTGACTCCGTGAGGCCAAATCCACCGGGATTTTCCTGAGCCTTGTGCCATGGGTATGGTTCAGTGTGATTGGGAATAAAAGTGCAGGAGGATTTGGTTCTGGGTGCTCCAGTTTGTCTGCAGAGCCAGGACTGGGAGCAGGTGTTCATCACGTAGAACATAAATCCTTGGGAAATGCTTATCCAGGTCCTGTGGAGCCCCTTGCAGCTCACAGATTGGATGGACCCTCATTATCCAGGGACAGACACAAGGCAGGCAGCAGCACTCCAGCCTCCAGGAGCCTTTCTGCAAATGTGGCTTGCTCAATCCTTGAAACCGAGCTGAGGATTTGAGTTCTCTCACCCTTGCAGGATCCATCTCGCAGTTGGATTGTTGCTGTCCTGGCCACCACACTTCAATCCCGTCCTCACTTCCCACTTGTGAGCAGGGCTGGCAGCATCCCTTGCGCTGTGTTTTTCACCTGCTGGAACACTTCATGGGCGTGGTTCGTGACTGGTGCTTGAGCACAAAGGTAATGCAAAGTGCTGGGTTTCCTGAGGCAGCAAACACAACCAAGATGTTCCAGCAAAGTCGCAGGAGGTCAGGACTGTCCGTCTCGGCTGATTCATAAAGCCTCCTTCAAACTGAGATGGAGGCCAGGGAGTGGCTGTGTGTCGGTGACTGGAGTTTCTGTGAGAGAGTCACCAGCAACTTCTGGGGGCTCCTCTGGCAGCTCCCCTGGGCAGTGCTGAGTGTCCCACGTGTGGCCTGTCCTCCCTCCCTGCAGAGCTCGCACCAGGGGAAGGCGTTACCATCTCTCCTGAGGCAATGCTTGGTGAAAAAGGCACTGAGCACTGAGCTGGTCCCTCCTGCAGCCAAACCCACTGCTTGGTGGATTGCTTTCGACATCAGCTCTGCCTTCCTGGTCCTCACTTCTTCAGAATTCTCCAGCAAAATTCACTGCCACGTGGATCCATAGAACGGCTTGGGCTGGAAGGGACCTTAAAGCCCATCCAGTGCCACCCCTGCCATGAGCAGGAACACTTTCCACTGTCCCAGGTTGCTCCAAGCCCCAGTGTCCAACCTGGCCTTGGGCACTGCCAGGGATCCAGGGGCAGCCCCAGCTGCTCTGGGCACCCTGTGCCAGGGCCTCACCTCCCTCACAGCCAGGAATTCCTTCCCAATATCCCATCCATCCCTGCCCTCTGGCAGTGGGAGCCATTCCCTGTGTCCTGTCCCTCCATTCCTTGTCCCCATTCCTTCTCCAGCTCTCCTGGAGCCCCTTCAGCCCCTGGAAGGGGCTCTGAGCTCTCCCTGGAGCCTTCTCCTCTCCAGGTGAGCACCCCCAGCTCTCCCAGCCTGGCTCCAGAGCAGAGGGGCTCCAGCCCTGGAGCAGCTCCGTGGCTCCTCTGGACTCTCTGCAGCAGCTCCAGCTCCTCCCTGTGCTGGGGCAGCTCTGCAGGTGGGGTCTCACCTGAGGGGC
Organism: Poecile atricapillus; assembly: GCF_030490865.1. Lineage (NCBI taxonomy): Eukaryota > Metazoa > Chordata > Aves > Passeriformes > Paridae > Poecile > Poecile atricapillus. The sequence goes on from NC_081259.1 coordinate 19,008,024, forward strand.
AGAGTCCTGCCCTCCCCTGCTGCCCACAGGGCTCACAGGGGGATTCAGGGCTCTCACCCATTTCCAGCTCTCACCCCTCAGCACCCCCAGGTCCCTTTTTCCCAGGGCTGCTCTTGATCCCTTCATCCCCAGCCTGGATTTATCCCAGGGCTTGTCCTGACCCAGGTGCAGCAGCAGCACTTGGCAAACTTGCTGGGTTTCCACAGGGAGCCACCTGTGCAGCCTGTGCAGGTCCCCTGGGTGTCAGCCAGGCCTCCATCCCTGCAGGAAGGCTGGCAGCAGGGGTGCAGAGCAGGGAGGCAGCAGCTCAGCTGCCTCACATTGATACAGTGCCCTGTGCTTTGTGACTTAAAGAGAGGGCACCATTCACAATGTACCCACTTATAATTGCTTAAATCCATCAGTGCCTCAAACCTGGCATTTGCAAATTGTCAGCTATTACTGCTGGAATAAAAATACCTCTAAGTAATGTGTATGTTTATATTTTTACAGTAGAAAAGAGAAGAAATTTCCTCTTTGCTGCTACTGATCAAATTATAGATTATAAGATGGCTGGAAACCTCTCCTGAGTCTAGACAACCACATTTGCAGGGTGGTACTTCTAGCTCTGAATAAGTTTCTTTAATCTTTAGTATGTCATAGTCTACCTGTAATATAGGATGATAATACCTTCCTAATTATATCTGCTGGGATTTAATTAATGTTTGGACATTACTTTGAAAAATGTAAGGTGTTGATTATTGTTTAATAATGTAGTGTTAGATTTAAATATTAATGATAGAGAAGCAGTGAAAATACTTCCTTGCTTGGACTGCAAATGCCATCTCCAAGTATTACATAAGCAATAGCTTCCTTAATTTTCCACTTAGCGAAATCCATGTAATTATATTTTAAGGTAATAATATGAGCATATGTTCTAAACTTGAAGCATGGTTTGGAATTGGGCACTGCTCAGAGGAGATTAGGTGAGCAATTATGTAGATTGAAGATAATCTAAGTCAAAGGCTAAGTGCAGACCTTGGAGAATATCTTGCCTCGGGTAAAACTGCCAGTGGAATTCAATGGGAATTCTGTCAGGGACAGCACAAGAGCTTTAAGGAATCCAGATGCAAAGTGCTGCCAGGCTCACAGCTCCTTTGTGCTGGGAGCTCTCCCCATCACCCACCTGCTTGTGTCAGCACTGTCACAGCCTTGTGCTCCTGCCAGGACACTGGATTTCAGGGGGATCCCATCCCATCCCATCCCATCCCATCCCATCCCATCCCATCCCATCCCATCCCATCCCATCCCATCCCATCCCATCCCATCCCATCCCATCCCATCCCATCCCATCCCATCCCATCCCATCCCATCCCATCCCATCCCACCAACCTGAGTTCTGCAGTGACCAAGGGAAGCTCCTGCTGTCCCAGGGGTGGAGCTGTGTGTGCAGCCCTTTCCCAGCCACCTGGGTCCCCACTGTTGGTTTTCCATTCCTGGCAGTGCTGCTGGATTTGGTGTCCCTGAGTCCAGGAGCAGCTGGGAGCCAGCGGGGCTGCAGGAGATGCAGCATCCAGGGAATTCTGCAGGAGGCTGGGACCCAGCAGGCTCTCCTGTGCTGTCAGAATGCATGGTTCATTAGCAGTGCTCCCAGGGGCTTTAGTCAGGATGGCAGAGTATTTGCATAGATCGGTCAGGAGGAATTAAAAGTGTTTGTCTTTTCCTTTAGCCGGGTCCTTTTCCATTACACAGCACTCAGAATATTTTTGTAACTCGTTTGACTCTTTTTCTGGTGAGTGTTCATGGCAAAGAGATTTCCAAGAGCACAGGTCTTTGAGTAAACTCCCTGTAAATAAATGAGTTCTTCCCACAAGGGAATTGCTGGACTCAGAGCTGGTTAAATGTCCTTTAGTGTGTTTAGGAGCAGTGAATCACCGTGTTCCCCCCGTTATCTCTGGGGCAGAGCAAAGGCTGTAACTCTCCAGTAGAAACAGCCTGCCCCTATCTGGGAGAAGTAATGCTTCCAGAGGCAGGGAAGCATCTTTTTGTTGTTATTTTTCTCTTGCTCTGTCTGTGTTCAGCTGTCTCTGTGAATGGCTGTTTCTGGAGTAAACTTTGCTCCCACTGTGGCTCCAGCCACCCTGAGCTCTGCTAATGCTCTTTCCAAAATGAGATTTCTATTTCCAGCCCCACAGCACTCCTGGGAATTGCAGCACGATGTCTTTTCCTGCCAGGCCACCCGATGCAGCGTGCAGTCCAGAGGAAAGGCAGCCGCCGCTCCGGAGAGCAGCGCAGGTTTCCATCAGCTCAGGAGTTAAGGAGCAGTTCCTCCCCACCAGGCAGGGGATGGAGATTCCGTGTGGGACTCAGTAGGTGGCACTCTGTTTCTGGAGTCAGCACCGAGCCTTGGGACAGCAGCTGGCTTTGGCTTTGGGCTTGCTTTGAACAAGCTGCGCTCATTAAAGAGCCGTTCTTGGGCAGTCAGAAGGGCTGGCTGCAGGGTGGGAGCGCAGTTCCACTGCTGGGGAGAATCTCTTGGCCCCTGGCACTGCCAGGCAGGTGCTTTGTTATTTGTGCTTCAGCCCAGAGCTGAAAAACACAGCAAGCCTTGTTAATTCAGAGGTGAGGCCGCTCAAGTCCGTCTTCTCTGGACTGTGGAAGCGCTGCAAAGCCAGAACAGAAGTTCAGGAGCCACAAATGCTCAGGGTGTCAGTGCTGCTGTGACCCAGCAATGCTGCTGAGCCTCTCACCTCTGGGATTCAATGCTTTCTTTCCAATCCCTCACTTCCTGAGCTCATGCTCTAGAATTGCCCACACTGCACCACGGAATGGTCTTGAGAAAGGAAATTTCATTTAATTGTAAGAAATGACTTCCAAAAGCAATATTCCCAGCCTGCTATCACAGTGTGCTCTAGGCAGAGCAGAAAGATGGTCCTGCATTCCAGACCCACAAACGAATACCTGCCGAGTGTGCAGGCTGTCACATCAGCTGAGTGACACAGCAGTGCTTAAGGAGCACATATTCCTGAAGTGTCTGTGCCACAATAATTCTCAGATACGTTCTGTTTAAATAATACATCGGGAATTAAGAGATCCGAGGTAGTGGTGCATGTTAAAATGTGATTTTCAGATCCAAGGAGTGTGCAGAGAGTAGGATGGAGTATAAAAACCAAGGGTGTTTGAACAAGACATCTGGTTTATATAGTGCTGCCTGTTCCCTGTGCTCTGAGCTGTTCAGTTGCACTGAGTCAACTGTAATAAAACAATACATTCATATTTATTAATTTTTTATGTAGGCTTTTGGAAACAGGAAGAGAAGTGAGAAGAAGGCAAGATATCAGAGGGAGATGTCCCAGAGATGCATCTCTGTTAGGCTCTTTTGCAAACCATGTGAATGGCTTCAGTTCTGGTTAGACTCAAAAATGAGATTCAGGTCCTAACTCTTGCTGAGCCTCAGCCTTCTGTGGACAAATCCCACGCTCTTCACTTTGCTATGTGACTCCTCTGTGTGCAAGGCAGGGATAATAACTGCCTCTCCTGGGTGCAGCGGAGCCAATTTCATCACTGTCAGCTCCGTGGAATCCCTGGGTGAAAGGAACAACAGAAATCCAGAAAACATGGGTTATTAATAGCTGGTGCTTGCCCTTACATACATCACATGCACCGTTAGTCATTGTGGCCAGTAATTTACAGGGAGGGAAAAGATGTTCCTCGGAGCAAATGCAAAATGACACTTGGATGGTATCAGACCTCTGAGGTGTTGCGGGCCTGGAGAGTCTAATTAAGTCTAAATGCACTGATGCCACCCTGAGCAGATCCTGCTTCCTATGTGGGTGAAATGAAAATGTGCAGGAGCTCTGCAGATCTTCACAGGGGAATTTTAACTGCCAGGCAGCTCGCATTGGAAAGGCAGGTGCTGCAGTTGGTGTGTGGGCCAAATTCTTGGTGTGCCTCAGCTTTTTCTGCCTCCTTCCTAGAGCCCCAAGGTCATCTCCTCCGTGACACCTTTGTTAGAGGGATCACTGGGTACAGAAGTTTCCCTTCCGTGGTTTTAAGTGATGGCTTTAAAGGTCAGAGCTGAGAGCCATGACAATGATCTGGAGTCAGCAGTGCAGCCCTGAGGAGAGCTGTGCTCTAAGGGACACGTGGCAGTGGGTTCAGCACTTGCCTCTCCTGCCCACAGCACACCCTGCTTCTCCTCCAGGGGCAGCTCAGGAGCAGTTGAGAGGGAGGAGCTGGAGGGACTCAGGGCTGGAAGCGCAGGAATTGCTGCAAGTCAGGATGCAGGACAGCTGACCACACTGGACAGGGAGAGGCCGGGCTAGCAGGGGCTGCTGCAGTCAGGGGAAAGCTTTCACTGGCCTTGTGTGTCCAAAACACCTTCCTTGAACTGGGAGCCTTCCTACCACTGCCACTCCAGTTACTCCAGTGGTGTAGAAATCACCACCCAGCCTAAAAAAGAGACCCCAAAATGCAAAGATCTCAGAAGAAAGGTGCTTACCTTCCCAGCACTGCAAACCTGGCCATGCCAGGCTCATGCCATTAATTTGAAACTTGGGAAAACTCATTTTCTTTGTGCCTATCTCCTTGTGTATTCCCTAAGGCAAATGAAAGATGGCTGGGAGGTTATTTATTTTCACTAATAATGCACACACTGCTTCCAGACTTCCTGCTATTGTGCGATTATCCAGATTAATTGCCTGAGAAAGCTGCAGCATCATCTCAGGCCCTTATTAAGGAAGCTCACAACACAGATTTATATTAATGCATATTGCTGCGTGCCACAGCCTTGCTCTTGGAGGCAGATGGACAAATCCCACTGCTGAATGCTGCCAGCATCCCTGTACCTGCAGACTGAGGGGAGGATTCCTGGCACCTCCCCTCACGGCACCTTGAGAGCCAGGGAGAGAGAGCTGAGGTCATTTTTAGAAAGCTCGTTAGTGAATAACTTTGCTTATTCTGAATTCAGTTCCCATCAGCCTCTGCTGAATGATTGTGGGGTGCTGCTGGCTGCTGACCCTGTCTGTACATGGGCAAGGGCTGGAATCTTAAAGATGCTTTTAGGTGCTTTAAAGTGTTCTTAGCAGGGAGAGAAGCTACAGACAGAGAAGGATTTTAAGGCATATTCTGCCCTTTTGGTTTCCCTGCCAAGAGTTTAACAAACCACATAGCTCTCTTGCTTTGGAAATCCTGATCTGCAGCAGCTCAGCCTGCTCCAGGTTCCAGCCAAACAGCCACTAACCAAGGTGGAGCTTGAGGGTCTTTAAAGCAAATCCAGCTCTCCAGAAACATTACAGGGATTTTGGCTGTAAAGAGTTAGATGGGCAGCATTTGCATGTCCTTCAGCATTCCAACACTTCCCTCTGGCAAATCAGTGCCAATCCAGGGTCACACTGATGCTCTCTGTGCTGTTGAGGTGTTTGCTCATCTCCTGTGACAAAGTGGTGATTTAATTATGTATTAATAATGATATTGGAGTGGCTGACCCACAGTACACCGTGTGGGGCTGCTGGAACCTTGGCAGTGTGAGCCCACAGCACATCAGCATCTACAAGTGACACATTTGGAGGGGACTGGAGCACGAGTGAGGCTCCTCAACAAGCTCTGATACTGGGAAGGGTTTTAGTCCTCACTCTGGGGGACTTGTGACCACACTGTCTTGAAAATCTTTTAAAAAATCCCAAACAAATAAATTAGGGGTTCTACTCAGACTGTGTGCACCTTCAAAACAAAACTGAGTGTTTTGGCAGGGTCCACTGGATAACAGAGCTGCCACTGGAGTGAAGAAAAGCTCCCTGGAGACTGTGCTTCAGGGAACAGGAGTTAAATGTTGGTGTTACTCTCCTTAGAAATGGAATAGGTGTTTCCAGGCATGTGACTCGAAGCTTTATTGATTGTTTCTGTACAACATGGGAGCCTGTAGAGTGTGGGCTAAACTCCTGGAGTCCAGGCTCGGCAGGAACCTGACCTGAAGGCTGGTCAGTGCTGGCTTGCTTCTGAAGGATCAGACAGCAGGAGCAAAGCCTGATGGTTAAACCCCAAATGGCTTTATTGACACACAGACTCTGGCCTCCCAAATCCTTGTTCTGTCCTTACCCAGCGGGCCCTGTAGTAGCCACAGGTTTTTCAGTCTGTCCCTGGGCAGCTCCCAGGGAAGTGTTCAAGTGGGCATGCCCAGCCCTGGCTCAGCTCCTTTGTGAGCCCTCGAAGGCAGAGCAGGAGTGTTCCTCTGATATTAATTAGTCAATTAGCAGCTAGTGCAGTGTGCGTGCTCAGGCAGAGCAGCAGAGCCCAGGGGATGACTGACAGCAGAGATGGATGAGTTCATCAGTGCAGCTGACCTGGGCACCCCGACCTCCTGCTCTGGGGCTGATCTCACATGTCTCTGTCTTGCTGTCCAGGTTTTACTGGGATCTGACCATGCTGCTGCTGATGGTAGGGAACCTGATCATCATCCCTGTGGGCATCACTTTCTTCAAGGATGAAAACACCACCCCGTGGATTGTCTTCAACGTGGTTTCGGACACGTTCTTCCTCATCGACCTTGTCCTCAACTTCCGGACAGGCATCGTGGTGGAGGACAACACCGAGATCATCCTGGACCCACAGAGGATCAAGATGAAGTACCTGAAGAGCTGGTTTGTGGTGGATTTTATCTCCTCCATCCCCGTGGACTACATCTTCCTGATCGTGGAGACGCGCATCGACTCCGAGGTGTACAAGACGGCGCGGGCCCTGCGCATCGTGCGCTTCACCAAGATCCTGAGCCTGCTGCGGCTGCTGCGCCTCTCCCGCCTCATCCGCTACATCCACCAGTGGGAGGAGGTGAGACAGCCCCGGGCTCTGCCTGCCAGCTGCTTTCCTTGAATGCCCCTTCTCCTTCCTGCCCCTCGTGTGGGGGCCTAGTGCTTTGTTGCAGTTTCCCAAGGGAATTCTGCAGGTTGTTGGGCTGTGGGCTCCGGGATCAGCATCCCTGTGATGTGTGGAGATGCTGCACGGGCTGGCAGCGGGGCGAGTACAGGTGGGGCCCTTGCAGGAATTGTGTAGCTGGTGAACAGAGCAATCAGCCAGACAGCGAGGGCTTGCCCTCTCAGAGCCCCCAAAGGTCCAGGAACAGCTCTGAGGAAAGGGCTGGAGACAGCTGATTTGCAGAACCTGTGGCATCTGTTTGCCATCTGCTGCTTCTCTGTGCTTATCTCTTGAATAAAGAGATAAGCATGGGCATGTGCTAGGAGCCTCTTGCTTTCTGTATTCTCTGACACTGTGCTAAGGGAAAAAGGAAGGAGGAGCAATCTGCAGGCAAAGGTCTGCTGAACAGCGAGATCCCCACGAGCCCAGGACCCTGTGCTGCTCCCAGGAAGAATTCTAGGGTGCAGGGTGAGTTGTCAGGAATAATGTGGGTGAAGCCACAACCTTACAAGTAGCTTAAAAATCAGTTATTTTTCTCCTGTCTCCGTGCTCTCCAAAGCAGAGAGAAAGCTCCCCACATCTCTCTCCACATGACAAGAGCCTATTTTCAGGACAAGGAAAGCTGGTCAGGGCAATTTCATCTTTGTCCCCATGCTTTGTGTTGAGCTTTGGAGCAGAGCCTGCTACAGAGCATGATCTAATGCGGAGCGTGCTCCTGGGAATGTGAAGGGGAAGCAGCCATGCAAGTCATGGCTCGATTGCAGCGAGCTGTCACAACACTAATTCATGACAGAGCTGAGGCCCTTCCCTCCTTCAAGCAGCCCACACTCACAGGGAGAGCACTGGGGCATGCTTCACAAATCTCAGGCTTCATCCTGGTGCTGTTATCATTTGTAAGGACCTAGAGCAGAGCAGATCCTTGTTAAGGTCTGGGATGACACTGGGAGAGGTGCTGAGAAAGGCAGCCCCAGTGCTCAGAACTCACCGCTGTGCTCATTCGCTTGATGGCGCAGGCAGGAGTGCACGGAGAGGTGGAGATGAATAAAGCAGAAGTGTCCTTCTGAGGTGACTCAGTGAGTCAGAGAGTGAGCAGAGCACTGAAACCTCTCCAGGTGTATTGGCCTGGCCTGTGGTTGCTTTGCTTCCCTCTCCTCTAATCCGAGTGGCTCAGCAAACGCAAGGCGGTGGTTCAGGCTCTTCACCCACAGCAGTGCCCAGCTCCCTGCTTGTTTCTTTTCCCTGCTCCTTGACTTCCCTTCCAGGAGGTGCTTGAAGAGGGCTGAAGTATATTTGCTGTTGATTGTACTGAATTTGTTCCAAAAACGATGAGATGGAAGCAGATCAGTGTTTTTCCCTCCCTCACTTCTCGTAGTTTGACTGAGCAGCCATTCCTAGCTCCTGTCTCCTAATGCAGTTCCTGGGATGCTGTTCCCTCGTGCTGCTGGCCCTGGGGCAGCACAGCTGGGTGCCCTCTGGGGCACAGGCTCCCCAGGGCGAGGCAGTGCTGCCAGGGCAGGGCAGGGATGCAGGTTGCAGTTTGGGACTGCAATGCAGACTCTGCTGTGCACTGCAGAGCCCGGACACCAAACACCACCGCCTGTGTCCAACAGGGCTCGGCCCCAGCTGCAGTTCCTGGAGAGAGTTTGACCCTGGGAGCTTCTCCACCTTCCACACCGGGGAAGGAGGCAGAGGGAAGGCAGGATCCCCCATCTCTGGTGCCGTGCCTGCCACAGAGCAGCGGGGAGACAGGGGAGTGCTGCTTCATCCTCGCGTGGGAGATGTGCTCCCTGCAGCCACACTGGCAGCTCTCTCTTCCTCTGAAGTGCCTACAGATGATCCCTGTCTGAAAGGTCACATTCATCTTTCATCCCTGCACCCATCAGTGCTGATCTGGGAGTGCCAGGACAGAGCAGTGCTGGAGCAAACTTACTCTGGATGTGCAAGAGGTTGTAGCTAAAGCAGGACTTGGGATTGGGGGTGCTGCAGGTCTGCTCTCTGTGCTCCCCCCGTCCCACTCTGTGCCTCCTCAGCTGGCAGTGTCTCTTTAGCTCTTTGCTTATGACCAGATCAGCTGGACAGGAGATGTGAGCAGGGCACACTGGGCCTCTGGAGAGTGCACAGGGGAGTGTGTGCAGAGTTAACAGGGGTGCAGGGACAGAAGGATCAATCACCACTGTGTGTGTGCAGAGTTAACAGGGGAGCACACAGACAGGGATCACCACTGTGTGTGTGCAGAGTTAACAGGGGAGCACATACAGGGATCACCACTGTGTGTGTGCAGAGTTAACAGGGGAGTGCACAGACAGGGATCACCACTGTGTGTGTGCAGAGTTAACAGGGGTGCAGGGACAGAAGGATCAATCACCACTGTGGGTGTGCAGAGTTAACCAGGGAGCAGGGACAGGATCACCACTGTGGGTGTGCAGAGTTAACCAGGGAGCAGGGACAGGGATCACCACTGTGTGTGTGCAGAGTTAACAGGGGAGCACAGACAGGGATCACCACTGTGTGTGTGCAGAGTTAACCAGGGAGCACAGACAGGGATCACCACTGTGTGTGTGCAGAGTTAACAGGGGTGCACAGACAGGGATCACCACTGTGTGTGTGCAGAGTTAACAGGGGAGTGCACAGACAGGGATCACCACTGTGTGTGTGCAGAGTTAACCAGGGAGCAGGGACAGGATCACCACTGTGTGTGTGCAGAGTTAACAGGGGTGCACAGACAGGGATCACCACTGTGTGTGTGCAGAGTTAACAGGAGTGCACAGACAGGGATCACCACTGTGTGTGTGCAGAGTTAACCAGGGAGCACAGACAGGGATCACCACTGTGTGTGTGCAGAGTTAACAGGGGAGCACAGACAGGGATCACCACTGTGTGTGTGCAGAGTTAACAGGGGAGCACAGACAGGGATCACCACTGTGTGTGTGCAGAGTTAACCAGGGAGCACAGACAGGGATCACCACTGTGTGTGTGCAGAGTTAACAGGGGTGCACAGACAGGGATCACCACTGTGTGTGTGCAGAGTTAACAGGGGAGAACAGACAGGGATCACCACTGTGTGTGTGCAGAGTTAACAGGGGAGCACAGACAGGGATCACCACTGTGGGTGTGCAGAGTTAACAGGGGAGTGCACAGACAGGGATCACCACTGTGGGTGTGCAGAGTTAACAGGGGAGCACAGACAGGGATCACCACTGTGTGTGTGCAGAGTTAACCAGGATGCAGGGACAGGATCACCACTGTGTGTGTGCAGAGTTAACCAGAGTGCACAGACAGGGATCACCACTGTGTGTGTGCAGAGTTAACCAGGATGCACAGACAGGGATCACCACTGTGTGTGTGCAGAGTTAACCAGGATGCACAGACAGGGATCACCACTGTGTGTGTGCAGAGTTAACAGGGGTGCACAGACAGGGATCACCACTGTGTGTGTGCAGAGTTAACCAGGGAGCACAGACAGGGATCACCACTGTGTGTGTGCAGAGTTAACAGGGATGCAGGGACAGGATCACCACTGTGTGTGTGCAGAGTTATCAGGGGTGCACAGACAGGGATCACCACTGTGGGTGTGCAGAGTTATCAGGGGTGCACAGACAGGGATCACCACTGTGGGTGTGCAGAGTTAACAGGGATGCAGGGATATGATCACCACTGTGGGTGTGCAGAGATCCCCTCACAGAGCTGGGGCTCCCATGGGAAGGGGCCCAGCACACTCAGTGCCCTCCTCACTCAGCCTCCTCATGCTGTTGGAGCCAGGGCAGGGCTAGGGGGGCACTTCCTGAGCTGCCAGCAGCCTCTCCCTTTGTTCCCCTGCAATTGTCCATGCTCTGCACGAATCTATCAGTGAGGCTGCAGAGAGCAGGGAGCAGCTTTCTCGAGGGCTGCAGTGCTGTAAAGCAGCCAGGCACTCATCAGTTCCACATCAGCGCTGCTCAGGAGTCTGTGGGCTCTGGAGCTGGGGCTGCAAGCGCCTGCACTGGCGTGGCTCCCAGCAGCCTCTGCCATCCTCCCCGGACCCCAGAGAGGTGCTCTGGGGATACAACCTGAAGAGAAAAAAAGCAAGGCAAAAGGGAAGAAAAACAATCTAATGCACTCATGCTCACTGGAGTACGAAAATAAGCTTAATTCCAAATGTAGCGGTTTCATTTGCATGATGCATTTTGCATGAGTGGTCCCACAAATGAATTTACCAGAAGGGCAGAATATAAATAGAGTCTTTTTGAAGTGTCTGCCGTGTTTCCCCTGCAGTTGGGAGCTTGATTGCAGTGTAGGCAGCTGCACTTGCTTGCCTCAAATCCGTATCACCAGCCCCAGTGTCTGGGAGTTCCCCAGGCCAGAGGCAGGTCCAGGACCTGCAGGACATTGTCCCACTGTCCCATTGTCCCACTGTCCCAGGGTTAGGGAGTTGGGCCTCCCCACTGCTGAGCTGAAGAGTGTCCAGGGAAAGGAGATCCAAACAGGAGCATCCTACATCCCAAGGTCTCTCAGCAGAAAGAAAAACAGCAGGAACACCATGGAACCCATGGATCCAATCAGGATGAACCACCCAGGTCAGACTGGGAGTCAAAAACCCCTCAGTTTTCTGAGCTTTCCCTGTTGTATGCACTGCATCTACCCTGTGGTTGGTGCTGGGATGCAGTAACCTGTATTTAACATCAAACTATTTTGATTTATGAACATTCATTGGAACAACAGCACAATCCTGCTCCTATAAATTGGTTTCCAAATAGCACATAGGCCAAGATAACCAAAATGTTTTGATTGCAGACTCTGTGGGAGGGATTATGATGGGAAGGAAAGGAACTATTTGGGTTTGATATATATCACAATGATAATACCATCATAAGTGAGGATTTTTTCAGATTTTTTTTCAGGAAGAAAAATACATCTTTTGGTTTTTGCAGCTGGAACCTGAAGCAAAGAACAATTTTCTGATTTTCAGGCTATTATGCTATTGAAACCTTGCATACTTGCCTGAGTGCTGTCCTTTTCTTCTCTGGAGTTTCCATATTACAGAAAAGCTTTAGGAGGGAGGGAATGCATCCTCTCAGGTCCCAGTAACAAGTTCCCATAACAGCTGGGCCAGACCATCTGAAAAGTGATGCCACTTTTCAGAAGGTTCAGCTACTCAGAAAATGGACCCAAAGCAGGAGGGCCTGTGTGGAAGGACCAGGAATGAGCTTCCTGAGGCTATGAGAATGCAGCTCCCAACTGATTCTCCTAATTTGCTAATTCCCTTCATTTCTGCTGACCTATCTGTGCCTTGCCCAAATTCAATTCAAATAACATGGCTAGTGGCCCAGGGGATGGAGTGTTAGGCCAAATCCATGAGTGGATCCCAGGAGGGGAGGAGCAGGGCAGAGTGACTGTTCCAGGCAGCACAGCAGGCTCCCCTGGCACAGGCACTTCCAAGGGGCTGAACAGATCCTTCACCGACAGGATTTGCAATTCTGCCCCGTTAAACAGCGAGGCAGGCCCAGGAGAGGAACTCATTAAAACCTCTGGCCACCCTTGGGTAAAATCAGACTCAACAAACACCAAAAATGGGGCTGGGAGGGGGATTGGGGGCTGGGCTTCCTCCCAAATTTGCATTACCTCATTTTTGAGGCCTTATTAAGCACTGGTCTTTAATATGCTTGCAGTATCTTACTAAATCCATACAGGAATTATCATTCTTGCTGCACAAAGTGAGCCCAAATTTGAGACAGCTTTTCCTCTCTGAGAAAATCCTGGCTGCCCTGAAACAAATGCCAAAACCCTCTTGTTGGAATATTAGTCAGAGGTTTTTCAAGATTTTACCACAGCCTTTCACAGGGAACTGTTGTCAGTGGTGTACACGACATCCTTGTGGGGCTAGAGCAGACAACACAAGGAGACAGATGTTCTTTATTCCTGTACATTGGATTTTCCCTCTCCTGCCCACGGGCATCCCCAGTGCTCCATCCCCTGCCCCGTGCCAGGAGAAAGACACCCAGAAAAGGTTTTTTTTAAGGAGTTGGTCTTAGGCAGGAAGTTCTACTGCTGTAATGCAAATTCAGCTCCCCACCCGGGCACTGGGAATACAGTTTCAAAGAGAATATCATCAAAAATGGCTTCTAATGAATTATAAGGAGCCAGGTAAATATTTGAATAGCTGTGCAGCCACAGAGGTAGCCATGAAAAGGAAAAAAGCTTTTCTTTTTTCTATAGTCACCTTCTGGCAGTGCTTAATGTGTCTTGTGTCAACAGCAGGGTTTGAGCAGGGAATACCTGGTTTGGGGTTGGGATTAGGACACAGACTGTAGGAACAGCTGGTTTGGGATTAGGGCACAGACTGTCTGTAGGAACAGCTGGTTTGGGATTAAGGCACAGACTGTAGGAACAGCTGGTTTGGGATTAGGGCACAGACTGTAGGAACAGCTGGTTTGGGATTAGGGCACAGACTGTCTGTAGGAACAGCTGGTTTGGGATTAAGGCACAGACTGTAGGAACAGCTGGTTTGGGATTAGGGCACAGACTGTAGGAACAGCTGGTTTGGGATTAGGGCACAGACTGTAGGAATAGCTGGTTTGGGATTAGGGCACAGACTGTAGGAACAGCTGGTTTGGGATTAGGCAGACTGTAGGAACAGCTGGTTTGGGATTAGGCAGACTGTAGGAACAGCTGGTTTGGGATTAGGGCACAGACTGTCTGTAGGAATAGCTGGTTTGGGATTAAGGCACAGACTGTAGGAACAGCTGGTTTGGGATTAGGGCACAGACTGTAGGAATAGCTGGTTTGGGATTAGGGCACAGACTGTAGGAATAGCTGGTTTGGGATTAGGGCACAGACTGTAGGAACAGCTGGTTTGGGATTAGGCAGACTGTAGGAACAGCTGGTTTGGGATTAGGGCACAGACTGTCTGTAGGAATAGCTGGTTTGGGATTAAGGCACAGACTGTAGGAACAGCTGGTTTGGGATTAGGCAGACTGTAGGAACAGCTGGTTTGGGATTAGGGCACAGACTGTAGGAACAGCTGGTTTGGGATTAGGGCACAGACTGTCTGTAGGAACAGCTGGTTTGGGATTAGGGCACAGACTGTAGGAACAGCTGGTTTGGGATTAGGCAGGCTGTCTGTAGGGCAGGAGCTCAGAGGCAGTGGCAGTGAAAGCTCACTGTTTGCTCTCTCAGGGATGGTTTTGCCCTGCTGTGTTCCCAGCATCCAAAGTGTGGCAGAAGCAGCTGGGCACTGCCCCGGGCAGCAGCAGTGGGGTTAAACTCTCCCCTCTGCACTGAGCAGGGGTCAGCAGTGCAGTGACAGGCTGCTGCTGTGCTGGGGTTATGGAGGTTTCCTACAGCTACAGGCTGCTCTCCTGATGATCCCTAACCCCAGCAGAGCCGGGCCCTGGCCTCTGTAGGGTGTCCATCTCTCGGGGAGCTCACATCCCCTGTGCCCTGCCAGCAGCAGCTGCCTCAGCCCCGTGCCCAGTGGTGCCAGCTGCCTGGCATTTACCTCAGGCCATGGTGTTTGGAGGCTTCCTTCTTGCTGCTGTGTCACAATAACTGCTGCAGCCTGGCAGGGACACTCTTGTTGCCACCACCTGCCAAGGTTTGATGCAGCTTTACCCATGGGATTTGTTCCAGCTGCAGCCCTGCCCTGGGGCTGGCACACAGGAGGTGTCACCAACCCCAGAGCCACAGCGTGGGTCAGCCTGGAAGGCACCACCCAGGCACAGCAGTGTTTCCAGAGGCTTCTGCAATATCCCCAGGGAGGAGACCCCACGGCCTGTCTGCTCTCTGCTCACTGCCCAGGGCACAAGTTGTGCCTCCTGCCCAGGGGGGATTCCTGGGATTACCCCCTGCCTGTGGCTCTGGTGCCATTGCTGGGCCTGGAGCAGAGACCAGGCCCTGCTCTGCCCCTTCCTGCACCCAGGGACACCCAGGGACAGCCAGGGACAGCCAGGGACAGCCAGGGCTGAGGGCCCCTCTCAGCTGGGGCTCCTCTCCAGGCTGAACAGCCCCAGCCCCCTCAGCCTCTCCTCAGCAGGGAAGTTTTCCAGACCCTTCCTTATCTCCAAAGCCCCTGGAGCTCTGTGTCCCTCTTGTCCTGAGGAGCCCAGAGCTGGACACAGCTGAGCAGAGGGGCAGCAGCTGTGTTTTTAACAGGGACAGGGGTCCCTGTGTTCCAAAGGCAGAGTTCAAGAGGACTTCTAAATCACATCCAAGTGCTGTGAGCTCAGGAAGCAACAAGGGCAGTGCCCATTCCCTGAAATATGTGGGAGCACAGGTTAACCCCTCAGAAGGGTCGTGCTCCTTACAAAGAGCACTGTGAAGGCCTCAGATGGGCTGTGCTCCATACAAAGAGCACTGTGAAGGCCTCTGGAAGTGCTGCTCCCTCCCTGGAGCTGGAAGTGAGCACCCCAGGGTGTGCCTGTGCCCCCCAAACCGCACAGACAGCGCTGGTGCTGAGGCAGCTTTTGAACCTTCCACGGGGAGATTCCTGTTCCCACTTGGGCTCCCGATCCAATGCCAGGTCTGCTTCTGTCCCACAGAGTCGTGTTCTGCCAGCCTCAGGCCAGACTTGGAGGCCAGTTAGTCTAAGGCACATTAGCCCTGGCAAGGGAGTGCAAATTAATGGCTCCTCTTCAAAGCCTCTTCCAGGAAGGCACTATTGATTGCATCCATATCAGGTGGGAAACTTTAATGATCCAGTCAGAGAGAACAGCATTTCCCTGCCTCACTTGTTGTGTTCAGCAAGGCAGGGCTGGAGAGGATCGTGCCAGATCTGTAAGTTGTGGGAATGAGGCAGGAGCTTGGCCCAAATAGCACCGTGGACAAAAATCAAGTTGGCTGGTGGAGGAGAAAGGGATTTTGAGAAGTGTGGCAGTGGGGAGAGCTTGAAATCAGTTCCTTCCTCTCCCCTCCGAGCATGGGGCAGGGCACGGGGCAGGGCCAGCCCTGCAGAAAGGTCTGGGTTCCTCACCCAGAAAGGGAAGGGCACCAAATCCCCTCTGAGCCTCACCCCTGCCTTGCAGCAGCTCTCCAATCTGCTCCAGTCTGCCTCTGTGTGCATGTGGGGAGCTGGAAACCTGCAGCCCTGAGCACAGGGCTGGCTTTGACCCACTTTTCTCCTTGCCAGAAATATGGCAATGGAAGAAAACAGCCTTGCTTTCCTCACCAGGCTGAGGTGAAGGAAGGAGAAATCTTTCTTGGGAAGGACAAGAGCCCGACCCAGGGAGGTGTGTGAAGGTTTAATGGGCAGCAGCCTCATTGATGAAGTTATTTTCTGAGCCCTGCTGTGAAAAGAGCTGTTTGGAAGACAGTTTCAGGACATGTAATTATCCAGTTTGCCAGCTTAATGCATTCAACTTAACCTCATTTTTATGAAGCAGAAATCAATGTGGTAACTTTTTCAGGGCTAAGAGATGACATTTTATTCTTGCTTCTCTCATAAGGAGGCATATTTTTAAGCTTCATTTTCTGCTGTAACTCCTCCCTCTCCCACTTTTGCTTAAGCAGGAATACTCTAAGGGTTAGAGGAAAGAGTGAGGCAATTTCCAGATTCCCAGAGTCACATTAGAATGGAAAATGTTTCTGAAATCTCTTTGCAATGCATGGGAAATTTTTCCTTCTTGGAAAAGAACTTGGAAGCGCATTTAGAACTTCAATAAAAGCACTTTTTCATTAATTTCATCCAAGCACCACTTCATCCAGGAAGGATTCTAATGGTGCTGATCTTCCTCCCAGCTTTTCATTTCAAGCAGAGCATGGCCCCTGCTCTCTGTTATGCCAATGCCTCTCACCCTCTCTTCTCCCTCATGATATTTTGGTTCCTGCTCCTCCCTTGTGTCTCCTTCCCTTCCCAAGCCAGAAGTCCTGCAGAACAGCAGCTGATCTGGGTAATACCTGTCCAGAAGCTCCCCAACAAGGCTGTGCCATAAAATTGAAGAGAATCAGGGTGGTTGCCCTGTTTTTCATGAAGATGTCCCCTGTCCAAGGCCTGGCACCGCCCGGCGTGGGTGGCAGCGTGCACCGAGTGTGTCGGTGACACACACAAAGCCCTGGCCCCCGAGCTGCTGCTGATGGCATCTCTGCCATTTGCTCATCCTGCATTTATGAGGGAGAAGCCAGGAGTCAGGGAAGGCCTCGTCAGGGAGCACATTCTGCCCTTGGTGACAGCTGGAAAGAGAAAGTGAGAGATGTGATCTGGAAACAGAAACACCATAATCCTCGTGGTTCCCTTCTGGGCTGGGGCTGAGCCGCAGGTCTGGAGTGTTCCCTGCCGTGGAATGAGGGCAAGAAGCCCCTCACAGGTACCAGCTGCAGTTCATTCAGCCCCTGAGGAGCCATCCCAGAGAGCTGTGGCACCCACACACCTCAGAGTGTGCACAGTGAGGGGGGCATCACAGTCGCACTGGGAGTGATTCCTGCGGCTTTGGAGAGAGGCAGAACCCTGAGGAGGGTGTTTCTGAGGTTCAGATTCAGCCAGGATGGGCCATCGAGAAAGAATCGGGGTCTGTGTGTGTGTAAATGGACTTGGAGCAGAAGGAGGCTGGCCTGAGGGGAGATCTTGAGGTACAGGGTGAGTCAGGAGCTGGCTGAAGACAGCAGAGCCTGGGAGCAGGGAGCAGCTGGAGTCTGCCCTCCCTTAGGATCACCTGAGCTCTGCTCCAGCATAGAGGAGCTCCAGAGGGTGAACTTCAGGAGAGCATCTCTGTGCTGACATGCACTCAAAGCAGCAGCAGTGGTGCTTCCTTGTAAAGGAGGAAGAGAAACTGGAGAGAAACTGTGAGGATAATGTCCCTTAAAGTAGCTGACAGGCCTGCTTTTCCTCAAGTCCCTGGAGAGGGCAGAAAGCAGTTAAGACACAGCAGCTGTGTTTGTTTTTTCTTCATTTATATATTTTTTTCAGCCAGCAAAGTGCCGGGTGTTAATTCCTCTTGATTTGCTCAGTGCAGCCCAGTTTGGAGAGGCCGTCCCTGGAATAGGGCTGATTAGCCTCCTCTCCAGTGTGCATCACCCAAACAGCCACTAATCACACTTTATCCCAACTGTGTGCCTCTTGCTGAGGCTGCAGGGAATTAGGCTGGAATTGTGCAGTTAATTACACAAACTTGGGGCAGCCAAAGTCCAGAGGCTTCTGTCAGGCCCTCTGCCCAGCTGGAGGGGATGTTCCTCTGGTGGCTTGGAGCAGATGAATGCGCTGCTGAACTTCGGGTGTGTGTGAACCCAGCACTTCCCTCTCCCTGGATCTCCCTGTGCCCCTGTCCTCTGCTGGAGCATCCATGGGAGGTGAAAAGCGAAGCCAGCATCTTCCTCTCCCTTTCCATCTACTCTTGCATGCACAGGCAGGATGACAAGGGCTGTCCTTTGCATACAGGCAGAGAGAGGAGAAAAAGTCATGATTCAAGTGAAAAATCCATAATCCAGGGTGGCTGTTCCTTCTCCAGCGTTCCTCCCTGCAGGAATGGGGGTGAACCTTGTCCCTCTGCACTCTGAGCTCCCTCCCCAGGTCACACACATCCCACCAGGAATCTCTTCAGCTGATAAATCACCTCAGGCTCATGGGAAGGACAGATAAGAGCTTCCACTTTAGCTCTCTTCCCTCCAGACTTGAAAGACGCGTTGGTATTTTGTGTTGAGTGTAAGGCAGAGCCAGTCCAGCTCTGGAATGGGAAAGAGATGCAGGAGGGGAGGGCAGCAGGGGAAAGAGAAGAGGAGACAGGAGAAGGGAGAGCTGGGGAAGGCCTGTGGCATCCTGCAGTCTGTCCTGGCATGGGATTGTTTGATCTTTAGGAGGTGGTGTCAGATATTCCAAGCAGCAATATTTGTCATGTTTTCTGGGCTGTCCATCCAGCAGTTCACCCCACAATGTGGTGGGAAGAGTGCAGCTACACTCCAGGGAATTTGAGGCATCCTCCCTGGATCTCCTCTCCTGTCCCACGGCAGTAACATTACTGGACATGAGGTACAAGCACAGGAGGATGATGATTCTCATGCATGGAGTTTTTGCCCCTGTCCTTTTCCTCTTCAAGGTCATTTGAGCAGCTGGCAGGGAAGGAAGAGCACAGTCCACTTTGGGAAGATAGAAAAAACCCTTCAGTTCCATCCTGGCTTCCTGTGAGCGCTGGGAATGTGGGCGCTGAGGTCTGGAGCCAGGCTGGAACATGTTCCTCTGACCTTTAGCCTCTCCCTCCTCCCCTCCCTGAGCCACAGCACGCATCAAACTCCTCCAGGAGCCTGTGCCTTTGGAAGGAGCCTTATCTGAGAGCACTCTCCCCTTATCTGCAGCCTTCAGCCTGGCCGTGCTGCACAGAGTGCTGACTGGGCACCTGCAGCTGCTGGCAAGTGGGGGCTCACTGGACCCTGCTCCCAGCCCAGAACTGATCTCTGTGCCTTTGGGTGTCAGTGACATCACAGAGCACGGAGCTTAAACACCTGAGCAGGTGAGACCCTGCAGGGCCTCCTGCATCCTCCTGCTCCTGGGTGCCAGCACACCCTGGCTCTGCCACCTCCTTCCTGAGGAGCTGTTCAGCCCAGGGTGTGCTGCTCCTTCAGCCTCCCCACCTCTGCAGGCTCTCCAGGCAGAGGGGAAGAGCTTCAGAGCCCAGCAGTTGACCCTGATCAGTTAATGGGCTTTTGGGGAGGGAGAGGAGCCGCTGCTACAATCAGCGAAGCAGTGCCTGTTTTGATTAGCCAGCAATTTTTCTGGTCATTTGGAGAACAAAATTTGCCTGTCTGTGCTCCCTTGTGCTCCTTCCTTCCTGGGGGAGACGTGAGCTGTTGGATCCCACTCCAGAACTCCCTCTGCTGTTTGGGAATTGGGAAGAAGCTTTTCTTTGGGGCGAGGCTATTTCCACAGGGATTGAAGTGGAAAGCTCAAGCTCCGAGTGCTGGAGAATATTTTGTCCCAACCAAGGCATTTCCTCCTCAGGAGGGCTGGACACCAGCACCCCCCCCACACACGGGTTTCTTCCTGCTGCCATCTCTGCTTTGCAGCTGCTGTGGAGCTCGCTGTGCCTCCCAGCCAGCAGCCAGCCCCTTGCCTGAGGCCAGTGCTTCCGTGCTCTCTGGAGCCAGGAAGGTGGGAAGGCTGCACCCCTGTGCCAGCTTAATTGACAGCTGGCACGGAGCAGGGATGTGCTGATGGATGGGAGGCAGCTGCCAGCTTCAGATGCCAGCACTGGCATCAGAGAAGGGACAGGACACGGGGCCAGGAACAAGCTGGGGAAGAGCCTGGGACAGCCCATGAGAGTGGCCAGTGCCTGGCTCCTGCTGGAAGCCTGGGAACGTGGCAGCCCAGGTGGTGCCTGCGAGGTGACCCTGCAAGAGGTGGCCAAGTCCTTGGAGCCTCCTGTGCCCTCCCCCTTCCTGTTGGCAGCACTGGCAGCCAGCTGTGCCAGGCTTGGCTCCCGCAGCAGGGACACGGCCACCGCTCCCCGGGATGGCCAGGAGACATCCTGCTGCTTCCTGGAGCTGTGGTCACCGCTGACAGCAAGGACATCCTGCCATGGGGGAGCTTGGGCTGAGCCCTGAGCACGGCCCTGCTGGCCCTGTGCAGGGCACAGCACGGACTGGCCACCCTCAGCTGTGTGCTGGCCCTGCTGTCACTGCTGACCTTCCCTTGGGGACTGCACTGGGTCACAGCCAGGACGTGCTGGCTTGGGCAGGTCCAGGTGCAGCCACGGCTGCCCACAGGAGCCTCCTGTGCTCCCCATCAGCCCTGACTCCCAATGCCCTAAATATGTGAGCTCCTGCCTTTCCTTTGGCAAGGTGATGCTGCTTGTCATAGAATGGTGGAGTTCCAGAAGTAACTCATCCAGAGCTCATCCAGTGCCACCCCTGCCATGGGCAGGGACACCTCCCACTAACCAGGTGGCTTCAAGCCCTGTCCAGCCTGGTCTTGGGCACTGCCAGGGGTGGGGCAAAGACCCTTCCAGCCAGTTTTTTCCCTTGAGGTTCAGTTTAGGGTTTTCTCTGATTGCATCCTAATACATTCTGCTCCAGCCCCTTCACCTCATCCCTCATGTTCCTCAACACTTCCCTCCTCACCTCCCTTTCACTATCCAGCAGATCTGAAGAAGAGACAATCACCAAATTCTTGTCAGAAGTCCACGATATCCTCCACGATATCTGGAGCCCAGCTGAAATCCATGATGAAATCCTGATGTTCAGATCAGCTCTTGTCTCTGTGCTAGGGACTTACAAAGCTCAGCTTCAAACACCAATCACTCATTAAACACCACTCCAGTCCTTCCAGAGCTTGAGGTTCCTGGTGCTTTAGGGAGATCCAGACTAATACCTGGGATATCAGACATCTGTTCCTGACTCCTTTCCTTCTTCCCACTGGGGGCTGTGCAATTTCATCCCTCAGATTATTTTGTTTACCACCCTTGGGAGTGCCCACACCCATCCCTGTGCTTCCGAGCAAATTCCCTGGAGGAAGTTGCCAGTTCCTAGTGGTCATGAAGAGAAACTTCACAGAATTCCCAGGTCTCACCCACCATGGACACTAAACTCTGGAATATGATGGTGCTGTGAATCCAGGTTTAGTGGGAGGAGGCAAACTCTTACATTCTGTGAGATTTCAAGGGTATGGGACACAGAGCCAGGACCTCAGGGTTCTGAGCCCTAAACTGTCAGGGCAGACTCATATCTGGGTCTCCCATCCAGGCCTGGAAATCTGAATAGCTCAGGTTTAGTGCTCTGCATTTGCCTCATCCCATGCTCAGTTTAACCTTGGTATTTTGATCTTCAGAGCCTTCACAGGCTCTGAGAAACCCTGAAGTTCTGGCACCTTGGGTTGGAAGTACCCTTGGGAAAGAGGCCCATGATGGGAAATGCAAAGCACTGGAGCACTGCACTGCTGCTTTCTCCATCCCTCTTCCAGCAGGGCCTGCTCTCAAGGGCACAGAGCCAGCAGGACTTTTCTGGGAGAGAAGAGTCAGTGTCAGCCTTCCTCAATTCCTGCTGTGGGTCTGAACCTCTCCTGGAGTCCAGCCTGTGTGGGATCTGCACTGTGTCAGTGCAAACCCAGACGTGGAGCAGCCCACAGTCTTCATGGAATTACGGAATCACAGAACGCTTGGGTTGGATGGGATCTTAAGGCTCATCCAGTTCCAGCCCTCCTGCACTTCCATGGTGAATGGCTGAATGCTTTCCTTGGCACAGCTCTCCTTCACAGGTCTGGAGAGGTCCAGCAGCCAGGAGGGATTTGTGAGACCCTGAGCCCTCCCAAATCCACTGCTGCAGCCAGAGGTGATTCCCTGGGACCCTGAGCTCTCTCACTGCTGCAACCAGAGGTGTTGGGAAGGTAGAATTAGAAAGGAATTAAAAATATGACTCTTTAGCCAGAAAGGCTAAGGAAGAAATATAAATGATAGCACAGTTTGAATAATTCAAATAAACCAGGCTGGTATGGCAGAACACATTCTTTCCTGCAATAAAACCAAGCTGAGACCCCTCTCCCCAGTGTTATAAGGAAAGGTCTGAAGGACCCTGAGATAACTAAAAATATGCAAAAGCAGCGATTTCTATAGGTTGCACACGAATGTCACTGTATTAGTATACTTAGAAAGATTGGTTAGTAAAGGAATAGAATATTCAAATGTATAGATTATACAAGTAATTGTAGAAGAGAACTCTCTCTCTTGCTACACTCTCTTAGTTCTCTTGGTTCTCTTGGCTCTCTTAGCCCTCTTAGCTCTCTTGACTCTCTTGCTACGCTCTCTCTCCCTTTTTCCCCAGCTCTCACTTCTGTTCTGTTACTCTCTTTCTTAGCAATCTTAAGTCTTGAGCTCATGTATTCATATTTTACTCCCTTTTGTATTGTTCTCCCCGAGCCTGCTTTGAGCTCTATCTGCTGGCTCATAACAGACTCTCTCTCCCCCATGCCCTGAAATAAACTTCTAACACCTAACTTGATTATAGAGGTCTTTGCTGTGTCTCAGACCATCCACCCCAGAAAGCATCTCCTACAAGGAGGGATTTGTGAGACTTTGAGCCTCCCAGATGTGCTGCTGCTGCTGCTGCTGGGAGCCAGGGCTGCCGGCAGTGCTGGGGCTGGGACGGGCTCAGTGGAGCCCTTTGCTGCATTCCAGGGCAGATGCAGCTGTGTGAGCCTGGCCTGGAGCCCCTGGAGGTGCAGCCAGCGTGGCTCTGCAAGGCCCAGAGCTGGAGCAGCCTCTCCCCATGGAATGTCTGTGAATGAGCCCCAGAGTGCCGGGGCTGGGCTGTGAATGAGCCTCAGAATGCCAGGGCAAGGCTGGGCCGTGGCAGCTGCTGGGGGTGGAAGGAAGGAATGATCAGTGCTGCCATCCTTGGGGACTTCATTCCCCCTGGTCATTTCTCGCTACTGCTGCCATCATTTTTTCTTTCTCTGATGGGGGCAGATCTTCCTGCTGCTGCCCTGGGGGTTCACAGCAATGAGGTGTCATTAAATGGGATTGAAGTTGGAGAATGATCCAGACTTCAGAGGGCAGGGCGGGACGGGTGCAGTGAGCATGAATTCCCACAGGACTGAGTTTCCTTTACACCAAACAAGAACCAAGCAGAGTAAACACGAGTACACAAAGCAGCTCCATTTGTGTTTTGTAGTGGAGCTTCTCTATAGAAGCTGCTTCTCTGTAACTTCTTCCTTTCTGCTCCTCTGCTGGAGGGGATGAAAAGAGAGCAGGGATTGAGGGAGCACAGGGTGGAGACAGGCACTAAAAATAATATAAATTGTCATTGTAGGTTACCTGAGTCTAAAAATATTCCAATTTTAGTTACTTGGGCTACTTCTACACCTGAGAGTAAAGTGAATTCAGAGAAATCTGATGAGAACAACCTGGAAGAAAAGAAAAGCTTGGCATTCTTTGCTTTAAGGCAAAGAGATAAAAAGAAAAAAAACCAAACAACAAACCCTGCAAAGTAATAAGTCAGCTAGAAAAAGATGAATTCTGTATTAATTTCTCCTGCTATATTCAGCAAAGATAGGGGCAGCCAATGAAATTGAAAAGGCAGCAAATTCCAAAAGCAGTCCAGGAAATGCTCCTTGAGACAGCAACTCTACAGCCATGAAACCCCTTCCAAGGAAACTCTGGGGGTTCCTGGGAGTGGGGAACCCCTTCCAAAGGCACTTTGGGGGATCCTGGGAGGTATCAAGGCTATCAGATAGACAAAAGAAATTATTCCATGGCTGCACTGGTTGAGGGAGGTCAGTCCAGGAGAGGAGTGAATCAGGATCCCACTCCCAGCAGGATTAAAAGGAAAATTCCAAGAGATGCAGCAGCAAAGGCATTTCAGAAGGAAAACAGCAAAGATTGTGTGGAAGGGAGCAGCTTTGTGTCAGTAATTCTATCCCACAATGTGCTTTCTGGACAGAAACACCGATAAAATGCTTTCTGCTCACGTGGTGCAGCCGGAAGACAAGGCTGGATTAGGATTTCATTACCGTTTGTGGGAACATCTTACCATGCTTCCAGCGAGCACAGACCTGCTAGAGAATTCCTGTTTCCTCGGGGAAAATGGAGAAAACCTCCCTGGGGAAGGGTGGGGCCTTCCCAAAGCACTGCCTGCAGCTTTGGATTCTGGGGAGCGGGAAGCTCTAGGTTTGGGATGGAGCTGTAGGTTTGGGAGGATGCTGTAGGTTTGGGAGGATGCTGTAGGTTTGGGATGGAGCTGTAGGTTTGGGATGGAGCTGTAGGTTTGGGATGGAGCTGTAGGTTTGGGATGGAGCTGTAGGTTTGGGATGGAGCTGTAGGTTTGGGATGGAGCTGTAGGTTTGGGATGGAGCTGTAGGTTTGGGATGGAGCTGTAGGTTTGGGATGGAGCTGTAGGTTTGGGATGGAGATGTAGGTTTGGGATGGAGCTGTAGGTTTGGCATGGAGCTGTAGGTTTGGGATGGAGCTGTAGGTTTGGGATGGAGCTGTAGGTTTGGGATGGAGCTGTAGGTTTGGGATGGAGCTGTAGGTTTGGGATAGAGCTGTAGGTTTGGGAGGATGCTGTAGGTTTGGGATGGAGCTGTAGGTTTGGGATGGAGCTGTAGGTTTGGGATGGAGCTGTAGGTTTGGGATGGAGCTGTAGGTTTGGGATGGAGATGTAGGTTTGGGATGGAGATGTAGGTTTGGGAGGATGCTGTAGGTTTGGGAGGATGCTGTAGGTTTGGGAGGATGCTGTAGGTTTGGGATGGAGCTGTAGGTTTGGGATGGAGCTGTAGGTTTGGGATGGAGATGTAGGTTTGGGAGGATGCTGTAGGTTTGGGATGGAGCTGTAGGTTTGGGATGGAGCTGTAGGTTTGGGAAGATGCTGTAGGTTTGGGATGGAGCTGTAGGTTTGGGATGGAGCTGTAGGTTTGGGATGGAGCTGTAGGTTTGGGAAGATGCTGTAGGTTTGGGAGGATGCTGTAGGTTTGGGATGGAGCTGTAGGTTTGGGATGGAGCTGTAGGTTTACTACTAGGACAAGGTAGCCCAGCTGGTGGATGAGCTCAAGGCCAGAAATCTCACGAATTTGGAGGGGGCTCTGTCCTGTCCCAGTCCTGGCTCTGAGGCACAGCTGCAAACACAGGGGTGGTTTCTAACCCCTGACTTTTGCCTGACCCTACAGCCCCCCTGCCTTGGTGTTCCTGTTGCTGTTTCTGTGATTGCTGGGATCCTGGAGTGTTACACCCCTCAAAGAGCTCTGCCCATCTCCTTTTCCCTGGCTCTGGCTCCTGGGATTCATCAGGCAGCATTTCCTGCTGGATTTCTAATTAAAATGGCAGCCTTTGGGGACTCTCTTCCTGCCCAGCATATATTAATGGAGGAGTTAGGATATTTTAGGTAGAGTTTAAATACTGCTTTTCAACATCTTTGTTCTGCCCAAGTACATTTTTTGTATAATCTATGAAATCTATATACAACCACAGTAGGAATTAATCCCTCATTAATATAATCTAGGCTGCTTCTCAGTTAAAAACCAGTTTTCCCTGCCCTAGATTCTTCAAGGAAATAAAGAATTCACCCAGCACTTCCCCTTTTGCTCTCCTGCTGGGATTGGGTGTACAAGGTTATGGGAGGTGCAGTTTCTCAGGATTCCCTTTCCCAGAGCTGTTCCCGTGGGATTTGTCCCCTCTCAGGTGCAGCAGGAAAAGGTGACATTGCTGTTGTTGCCCCAGCAGAGTGGGAGGACATTTGTGTCCATCTGGGCAGGGAAATTGTTCCTGCTGAGGTTCCCCAGAAGAGGGTTCAGTCCTTGCTGGGTCAGAGCAATTTAGGAAGAAGCCAGCACTGACAGAGCCATTGGAGCTGGTGCTGCCGGTGCTCACGGCCTGGCACAGCTCTTCCCAATCTCTCCAGGGCTGCAGCCGAGGATTCTGACCCTGGGCTGGGAACTGCCCCTTTCTTCTGCCCTCCCTGAAATGCAGAAAAAGCAAAGAATTCCCAAAGATCCCTCTGCAGGCGAGGGCTCAGCCCCTGTGACAGCCAGGCCGTGGTGCTGAGCATCCTCTGCTCCCGTGAGCTGTGCCCACCCTCTGCCCCGTGCCATGGGAAACATTCCCAGCTCCAGGCGTGCCAGGAGCTTCCTGCCCGGATGTTGCAGCCCCTGAGAGCATCCCAGCTGGAAGCTGTGCCCGGTTGCCGTGGTTGGAATGGAATTAGAGCACAGGATTGAGTTAGGTGAGTGTCCCTATGGAGCATCCTGGCAGGCTGGGACAGGCTGGAGCAGGCACAGGTCCTGCTTTGGCACCGAAAATAATCCCCAATAACCCGAGGGCTGTGCCAGGGCCTCAGTGCCCTGTGCCCAGCACAACCTGTGACACACTGACGGGCACAGGCTCCTTTTGGGGAGTGCATTTTTGGCTCTCTTCTCCTGTGCTCCTGCAGAAACCCAAACTGGGTTAGCAGAGGGATGAGTGTGTGCTTTGCTGTCTCAATTGAAGTGCAGGTAGCACAAAAAAATAATGTTAATTGATGAAGAGCAAACTGCAGGAGTTCTTGGGTTCTTCAGCAAGTTTGCAGTTCCAGGGCGGGGCCTAATGAGTTCATATTCAATCTCAGCTGCTAATTGAATGGATCCCTAGGGATCCAGCTTGGATTTTAAAAAATCTCTTCTGAATTTTAAACAAAAAAACTCAGGTGGGACTGAAAGGAAGAAGAAAACAAAGGTCACTGCTGATTAGTTTCTCAAATCGGGAATGAGATCTGTTGTACAGGCAGAGAAAATTCTCATTTTGGAGCCTGTTCTCGTGATGTGGCTGTGTTTGTGGCTGTGTTTGTGCCGTGTCCTGGAGGTGTGTTTATGGATACAAACAGGGCTGGCAGCCCCTGCTTGCCAGGTCAGGCTCTGGGATGGGGACAGGGAGGCACCTGTGGCACAGCAGCCCTTCACTGAATGCCTCACAGGGAGCACCAGATGAGCTCCAGGGCAACAGCTCTAAAACAAGAAGTGATTTCATTTATTGGTGTTTAACTTGCACCTCCTGAGCAGGGACCTTCAGACTGTGGCACCTGTGGAAGCCCAGCAGCTTCCAGAGAGCCCTGGGAGAAGGGTTGGGATCCCCTTCCTTAGCACAGCTTCAAAATGTCCTGCTGCAAACAGCTCTGGGGGCAACTGGCACTGACTGGGCTCTGGTACAGCCCAGTGGGGCAACTGGCACTGAGTGGGCTCTGGCACAGCCCAGTGGGGCAGGGCTGGCACTGACTGGGCACTGACACAGCCCAGTGGGGCAACTGGCACTGACTGGGCACTGGCACAGCCCAGTGGGGCAACTGGCACTGAGTGGGCACTGGCACAGCCCAGTGGGGCAACTGGCACTGAGTGGGCACTGACACAGCCCAGTGGGGCAACTGGCACTGACTGGGCACTGGCACAGCCCAGTGGGGCAACTGGCACTGACTGGGCACTGGCACAGCCCAGTGGGGCAACTGGCACTGACTGGGCACTGGCACAGCCCAGTGGGGCAGGGCTGGCACTGAGTGGGCACAGTGGGGCAGGGCTGGCACTGAGTGGGTGCAGTGGGGCAGGGCTGGCACTGAGTGGGTGCAGTGGGGCAGGGCTGGCACTGAGTGGGTGCAGTGGGGCAGGGCTGGCACTGAGTGGGCACAGTGGGGCAGGGCTGGCACTGAGTGGGTGCAGTGGGGCAGGGCTGGCACTGACTGGGCACTGGCACAGCCCAGTGGGGCAGGGCTGGCACTGAGTGGGCACTGCAGTGCACTCAGTACATGCCAGTGTTCTCTGAGCCCAGGCAGGGTTTGCTCAGGGCACAGTCCAGCCCTCCTGGCTGCAGCCTCACCCACCCCACCTGGGCCAGGCCCTCATCCCCTCCCCTTGCTGCTGCTCCAGGAGGATCCTGCAGCGGCCCTGGCACCACCCTGCCCCTCTCAGTGCCCCTCTCAGTGCCCCTGCTGCAGCCAGTTCCAGACCCCAGTTCCCAACCACTTGTCCCTTTGCCAGGGATTTAAGCCTCCTTTCCCCTGAGCATCCCAGATTTTCCTTTCCCTGGGCACAGCTATCTATAGCTCCTGAGCAAGGCAGACCTTTTGTCTGATGACTGTGGTCATTCTTAAACGTCCAAAAAAGCCTGTGACCTATTTCCAGCAGTGATTCATTGCAAGGCTCCCAGAAGGACTACAATTCCCAAAGATGCAGATAAGGGCCCCGAGAGATTAGAGTTAGCCTCAGCAGGTAAGATGTCTAATTCTCCTTGAGAATGAGACACCCAGCCTATTTACAGCTCTGGGGGCTTGTTTTCCTTCCCTTTTCCAAAGGCACCTCACTGTACTGAGACATCCTGTGGAAAACCTGAGCTGGGGGCAACATAAACCCCATGGAAAAGCAAAGGAGAGCTTCTTCCAAAGTCCCAGAGCTTCTGGGAAAAGGCCTGGCCCCAATCCTTGCGTTGCTGTTCCTGGAGGTGCCGTCTCACCCCCGGTGCCGTGGTGGCACAGCCCAACCCCAAGTGGTTTTTCCAGAAAGTTTAAAGGGAACCGTGCAGGAAAGACAGTCGTTTGAGTTGTGCTAGAAAATATTTTTAAAAGTCTGTGTCACGTTGCCGTGGTGACAAAAGTTCTTAAAATGATGAAGATTAAAGTCTAGGCTGGGAATGGTGGCATGGGGAGAGGAAGGGGGGCTGCTGTCATGACAACCTCAACTCCGAGAGTGCAAGAGGCAAAACACACGGTGGTGGCAGGATCTTTGGGGTTTATATATATCCATAAACATCTGCCAGCTATGCCAGCCTTCTCAGTGCTCATTAGTCCTGCTAGTTCACCTTTCTCTGCTGTAAATATTTTCCAGTAGACACAAACCTCAGAGGGAGAAGGCAAGAAAATGCCATTTTTCCCCCTTTCTCTGTATTCCCTGAGCTCCTGCCTGGGGAAGAACTTGCAGTGGCCAGGAATGAGCTGTGTGGGAAGGGTTAAATCACTCAGGAGCTGGAGGCTCGAACCGAGCTGTGCAGCCCTGGGCACTCAGGCATCCCTGGGGCTGTCTCACCCGCAGTCCAACAGCAGCAGATCAGCTCTGCCAGCCCGGGCTCTGCCTGGAAACTTTGCTCTCAGCTCCCAGCACAAGAGGGAGGCTGGCCTCCCTCCGGAGGAGCAGAGATTGGGAACACAGCAGATGGATGTCAGCACAGCCCCCCGGGACCCGCAGAGGAGAAGTGCCGCGGCAGCACAAAGGATTATTGTATTTGGAGTGTAAAATGTGCTTGGCTATCTCTGCGAGCAGCTGGGGCTGGCAGCGCTGCCCCCGTGGCTGCTGCAGGCTGAGCCACAGCCCTGCCCCGGGGCAGCGTCAGCAGCAGCTCCGCTGACATTGCTCCTGTCACTCGCTGCAAAGCAAGCAGAAAAAGAGAATCAACCCCAAACTCTTGCCTTCATCCAGAACTTGATCTCGTGGCTCTGGCTGTCAGTGCTGGTGCAGCAGAAGGCAGGCGAGCTCGCAGCCCCAGTCCGTGCCTTGGAAATTTGGAGTTTCTATTTTGTATATTTCAGTGGCTACAACAGCGTTTTGTCCGTTCTTCCGAAGAAAAGAAATTGTAAACGTGTCCATTCTTCGTAAAGACCAAAACCTGAGAAGTTGCTCAGGACAGGAAACCTCTTGGAGTCAAATTGCATTATATTTTGAGCTGCTTAAGCGTGACATCGCTGGGAGAATAAATAGGAAGTTGGGGAGGGTGAGGAAGGAGCAAGGTGCAGGGAATGATGCACATCCCACAGCAGCAGCAGCATCAGGAGAGGGAACAGAGCAGCTGAGATGTTGCTTTGCCTTGCTGAGACACCAAGTGTGCCAGCAGGCTGGGTTCACTCCACAGGTGGAATTCCTGGGAGAGCTTTCCCTGCCAGCCCTGATTGCTGTGTGTGCTCAGAGTGGCTCAGGGCTGGTTCTGTGTGCCCCTGGTGTGCCCAGGGCTGTGCCCAGGGCTGGTTCTGTGTGCCCCTGGCTGTGCCCAGGGCTGGTTCTGTGTGCCCCTGGTGTGCCCAGGGCTGGTTTTGTGTGCCCCTGGCTGTGCCCAGAGCTGTTTCTGTGTGCCCCTGGTGTGCCCAGAGCTGCTCTGTGTGCTCTGGCTGTGCTCAGGGCTGTTCAGTGTGCCCAGGGCTGCTCTGTGTGCCCTGGCCATGCCCAGGGCTGCTCTGTGTGCCCATGCCATGCTCAGTAGTCCCGTGCCTCAGTGCTCTGTGTGTGCCCAGGCAGGTTTGTCCTCCAGGGGAAGCCCACCCTGCCACTTCAGTGCTCTTTGTCTCTCCCTCACTGCAGCCTCCCAGGATGGGTCTGCACGTCAGGGCTCCCAAACCCTTCCCTCCTGTGGGCTGTGTCAGTCAGGGCTCACCCTGGCTGTGGAGAAGGTGACATTTGCCATGAGAACTGGCACAGATCCCCAAATCACCCCAACCACTGTTTTCTCAGTTAGCTGCCTTCAGTCTGCAAATTGGCTGCAATGAGCTCGTTGTCCAGGCTGGTCTTGGGACTAAAGAGGATGAGTGGTTTTGGGTGATCCAGAGCCACAGCAGCTGCTGCTGCAGGGACTCAGCACAGCCACAGTAATCTGGCTAAACTGGATTTTAGGCTCAGAAAAGCTCTTTGCAGCACCCACCTATCCCCAGTCTATCGGGAGATTAACACTGAGGTTTGAAAAGGCAGCTAATGCTTCTGTGAGGAAAATGGATCTTTACCTCTGTTATCTTCAAAAGCCAAGGAGAGAAAGGCAGACTGAAAGACATGTCAACTTTCTTCCCCACAGCCCACAAATACTCTTCTTAAATATAAGTAAACACATTTTTCCTCTCAGCAAAACAACCTTAACTCTGACCCTGGAGCACTCACAACAGCATATGAGACTGTTTTGATTCTCTTTTGAGATTTGTATTTCCTCCTCAGGTCTGTGGGTTTTTTAAGCCAGAAATGAAGAGTAAATTCTTTGCTTTCTATTAAGCTGGAGCAGTGTCACAGCTCCTTGATTATCCCCAGGGGATTTATCACAGTTGTGTATTAACCACAGTGTGGGCACAGACACCAGCACTGGCTGGGGACCAGCAGGATGTGGAGCTCCAGAATTCCTGCCACGCTGGCAGTGCAGTAGTGAAGCAGTTTCAGTGCTTTCCTGGGGAGCAGAATGTGTTCAGGAGCCCCATGGATGGCAGCGAGTCCTGCCGGAGCCATCGGGGTGCCTCTGCATCAGAGCCCCAAAGGCCCAGGAAAGCCCCCTGGTTCCAGGCACAGCACCTCCAGAGCATGAAAAGCCAGCAGGGATGTGCCAGCACATCCCAGCCCAGATGTGCAGGCAGATCCCAGCCCAGATGTGCAGGCAGATCCCAGCCCAGATGTGCAGGCAGATCCCAGCCCAGATGTGCAGGCAGAGCTGGGGACAGGGGCTGTGCCGAGGGCAGGGCCTGGCAGCGTGGGCTCAGAGCAGCTGCTGCCCTGCCCAGCGCTGCCCCAGGATGTCCCCATGGGCAGGACAGCCCCAGGGCCCCAGCACAGCACCCGAGCCTTGTGCCAGCACAGAGCAGCACGCCTAATTAAACACACAGCCTTGATTGGAGACACTGCTGGAGCCAGGCCCCACTTCTCCAAGGTGTCCTTGATTCCTTCCAGCTCAGGTCCTGGGGTTGGAGGAATGTTGCTGCAGCCCAGGATGGAGCAGAGCTGCAGTTATTTGGGGCTGACAGGATTTCAGATTCCTCCTGATAGGATCCCGATAGCTCGTTCTGTGTAAGTGGAGTTTCCAAGATGGAGCTCTTACATAACCAGAAATGACTTTTTGAGGGAAGTTTTGGTCCTCCCACTTTGCCAAGCTGTCCTTTCCACAAGAATTGCAAGGTGTCCTTTGGTTGGAAGGACAGCAGGGATTCTGAAGCCAGGGATATTAACTCTATCCAAGAATATTCTTTAAATGTGAATCCATGCTCGGCTCTTCTCCTGGCTCCCTTTTTTCCCAGTGCAAGCAGCAGAAAGTCAGGAAGCACAGGCAGTGCTGGGGTGGAAGGAGCTGTGATGCTCTGGGCCCCAGCCTGGGTTATGTTACAACAGGACACAAAGTCCCGAGTGTTGCTGGTGGAAAGCAGAGAAGTTGCAGTTACCATTCACCCTCCTGTGCTCGTGCACGGACCAGCTCTTCTGGAATGTTCCTGGCCCTCCTCTCCCAGGTGAGCCAAGGAGGTGATGGAGGGCACTGGATCAGAATTCCCTGTGACACCAGCAGCTCTTCGAAGCAGGAGCTTCTCAGTGTGGAAGGTGTTTGTTCCCAGCCCTCACAGTTGTTCCTGTGTGCTCCAGGAGCGCTCCCTGCTTTTCTGCTGCATGGAAATGCAGGTGTATTCCAAGGAGTGGGCAGGAGCTGGGAGCTCCTGAGACATTTGGAAGTGGAGCTGTCCCACCTGCAGCTCACACATCTGCAGTTCATAAAGACAATTACTCTGGGAATCCCTGAGCTGTGGTGCAGCTCCTTGGCAGGTGCCCCAGCCCAGGTAGGGGCTCTGTTCCCATCCGCTGGCTCCGGTGTTACAGCCCAGATCCCAAGGGGCAGAGTAGGAGCTGAATCCACCTTCTGTCTTTGCATGCACCAAAGAAAGGCTCTACCCTGACTGGGATAGATCCCAACCCTGCTCTCAGGAGCTCCATATCCATCACCTGCTCCCTGAGCCATCCATGCCCTCGGGCTCTTCGCTGCCTGCTTTTCATCTATCAGAGGAAGGCAGGCACTTCCTCAGCCTGACAGGGCTTCTCCCTGCCCCTGGCTGGAGTTCCCTGCCTTACAGCAGGGCTGGAGCTCTTTGAAAAACACCCGGAGGTGTGAGAGGAAAAGTCATTAGCACAGAAAAACCCTGGTGGCACGAAAAGATCCTTCTGCAAACTGCTGCTCCAGCTTCATTAAAAAAAGCACAGCCCCGGGCTCTCATTCCAACAGGATGGATTCGCTCTGGGTTATCTAAATGAGAATGATCATTTCTGCAGGGGGAGGAAAAAAGAGGAAACCAGGAGGAATTATTCTGTATGAATTATGTGCTCAGCTTTCTTACTGACCTATTGAGTCAGCAGCGAGAGCTGGATTTCCTAGAACAGCCTTTCATGCTGGATTTTGGAAATATTCTTCTTTTCAGCCCTGAAAGATCACTGAAATGGCCTTTCTTACACTGGCAGTGTGGGCTCCAGCCTGGATGCAGGGAAATAAAGGAGTTAGCAGCAGCTTTCCAAATCATTCATCCCTCTGGATTGCAGCATCCTTTGGGCTGCCTTCCTGCGGGATGAGAGGCCAGTCTGTGGTGTGGGCAAAGGTGGCAGGCACACCTTTGTGCCGTGATGTGGGAGGAGCAGGATTATCCCTGCTGGAGCCGCCAGGAGGTGTTTGGATTTGGCCACACATCACAGCCTGTCCCCCGTGTCACAAATCTCCCTGACACTCACTCCCTTGGAAGGTGATGCCCAGGTGAGGGAGGCACTTGAACCCCCCCCTAGATCTGGGGCTGTGTCGCTTCTCTAAGTGTAACTGCAACGTGAAACAATGTAAGAAAGTTGTGTTTGCAGCTTTATTTTCCACCTGGAGAAGTGACAGATGAGGAAAACCAGCCCTCTGTGCCTTGGTTCTCTTTCCCTTACCCACCTGGGCAGGGGTGTAGCAGCAGAACACAAGGAACACAAGAAAAGAGCTTCATCAGATCCTCTTGCAGAAGCCTCTGCTGAGTTAGAGGCCGTTCCTTGTTGCATTTGATACGTGCAGAGACTGCAGCTGACATCAGTACAAAGGCAGCTGCTGCCATGGGTCACTGTGGAACACACACCCAGCAAGAACAGAAATCAAAGAGGGGCATTGCAGCTAAAAGATGGAAAGATAGAGTTGATTCCTGAGGAGTGGCTGATGGTCCAGAAATATTTGCAATGAGCTTATTTTAGAGAAGGAGCTATGGAGCTTTTAATGGTAAATTAGAAGGCAAAGTCGCAGGGCAGGAGGGGTAAATGATGATTTTGTATTTTGGTTTTTCAGCTGTTTTTCAGCTGGTTCTGGTTGCACACTGTGCCTGGTGCAGCTTTTCTGTGCCCTCAGCAGGGTCCTGGACGCTGACACCGTGTGTGGTGACACAGGGGGGGTGTTTGGGGGAGCTGCCATCTAACCCGCTCCTGTGGGCCCGCAGATCTTCCACATGACCTACGACCTGGCCAGCGCCGTGGTGAGGATCGTCAACCTCATCGGCATGATGCTGCTGCTGTGCCACTGGGACGGCTGCCTGCAGTTCCTGGTGCCCATGCTGCAGGACTTCCCTGACGACTGCTGGGTGTCCCTCAACCGCATGGTGGTGAGTCCCCGACACACCTGGACCTGCTTGCTTTCCCTCCTCACTTCCCTGTTTCGTCTTTTCCCCCTGTTTCTGCTCTCTTGCCGCTGTCTCTTCCCAAAGAGTGAGGCTGATGAGCAGAGGTGGTGTATTTTTCATCCCCTTGTTCACTCATAATAAATAATAATAATAAATAATAATTATAAATAACCAGCTCAGAGATGGTGGGTGGGGTTTCCCCTCTGGAGCATCCCATGTGCCCTGCTCCCCATCCCACCTCTCAGCCCTCAACTCATCCCCTGGATGACCCCCCTGCAGCAGCCACAGCCATCCCCCAGCTTCCCATTCCTCCCTACATCCCCCGGGCCAGCCTGGGACAGGGAGGCAGGTCCTGCAGGGACACAGAGCTGGGACAGGGAGGCAGATCCTGCAGGGACACAGAGCTGGGACAGGGACACAGATCCTGCAGGGACACACACCCGGGACAGGGACACAGATCCTGCAGGACACACACCGGGGACAGGGAGGCAGGTCCTGCAGGGACACAGAGCTGGGACAGGGACACAGATCCTGCAGGACACACACCCGGGACAGGGAGGCAGGTCCTGCAGGGACACAGAGCTGGGACAGGGAGGCAGATCCTGCAGGGACACAGAGCTGGGACAGGGAGGCAGATCCTGCAGGGACACACACCCGAGACAGGGACACAGATCCTGCAGGACACACACCCGGGACAGGGACACAGATCCTGCAGGGACACAGAGCTGGGACAGGGAGGCAGATCCTGCAGGGACACAGAGCTGGGACAGGGACACAGATCCTGCAGGGACACACACCCGGGACAGGGAGGCAGATCCCGCCCCGGCAGAGCCGCAGAAGGCAGGAGCCAGGCTCCCTCTCCTGGCACCGAGCAGCAAGGAGCAGGCATGGAAACTGCTTCTCGCTGGAATCTGAGTAAATGGAATCCCAGAGATAGAGCTGGGGCTGATCCCTGATTGCCATTGCTGGTGCCTTTGCCCCATAGCCCCGGGAGGGTCGGTGTGACACCCACCCACTCCGGAGTGAGCCGTGGTCAGGGGATGAGGAGCCAGCTGCTGCCATCCAAAGCTGTGCCCCTCTCTTGCTGGGAGGGAGTTTGACACCATATGGCAAAGGCACGGTGAATTCATGGTACCTTTCAAATATCTTGCTGAGAATTCAGGAGCTTTTATTCAAAGGGACAATGTCCAGTTGATTAAGCAGCAAAAACTGACAAAGCTTAAAAAATTGCCTCTTATTGCAGTTCTTAACCTCCAGATTCCCCCAGCCAATTTCTTCTTGAATAAAGGAAATAATCAGGCACTGGGGCAGAACAGAACAAATGGAAAAATGTATCAAAGATGTGCCAGCCTGCCGTGCCTCCCACATGCAGGGCTGTGGGCACAGGCTGCCCGTGCCTGGAGGAGTGAGCATCCATGGAAAAGTCATCTGTTTGCTGTTTATTTATTCATTTCTCCTCTCTGCAATAATGGTTCGCTTCCTGCTGCTGCAAGGTGCCAGACAGCCAGGTCTGGAGCCTGGAACCCTCTGCTTATCTCCAGCAGAACAACAACCCGTGCAGCAGCTGCCTGGGCTTCCCCATGCTGCCTTTTTATCATTCTGTGCCAGGAGCAGTCAGAGATGGGGGCCCCATTGTGCTGCTCAGGGCCAGGAGGATGCTCAGCTCCTCGTGCCAGGGAGCTCAGAGGTGCAGGTGGCCTCGTCCCCATCCCAGGGCTGATTTGCAGGATGGCTTCAGAGAGCACATTCAGCCCACGATTCCCTCATGCCAACATCTGGCTGCTGATGGCAGCAGCAGCTCCTGGCTCTCCCATCTATCCCTCGGGGAAGAGGTGCAAGCTGGGGGTGAAGCTGGCAGCTGTAGCCAGGGGGACAGGTCTGCACAAGTGGCAGGACACGGGACAGAGGAAGAAAAGATTTAGCCAAGGCAAATCTTAGCAGCAGGGCTGGGGAGAGGGGGGAGGATGCATTCCAGAGGCAGGAAGGCTCAGAGGGCTCCAGGAGGGCAGGGGAGGGAACTCCTATCCAGAGCAGAGCTTTCCTCATGCTGCAGCCTTGTCTTCCCAGCCTTGAGAGCCTCTGAAGCTGGGAATTAAACTCGCCTTGGGGGATTTTTTTTCTGCTTCTTCCCTCAGATAAATCACCTTTTTTTTTTTTTTTTTTTTTTTTTTTTTTTTTTTTTTTTTGTTCCACTTAAAAGAAGTGAAAAAAAAAAAGATTATCTCTGAAAATGGAGCCTCAGGAAAGTGGGATGGAGAACTGGAGAGATGCCCCACCTGTAGTTCAAGGGGCTTCCACTCCAGAAGCTGTGCAGGAAAATGCCAGCCCCAAAATGGCCTGGGGTTAGAATATTTAACAAAGAGTGCAGTAGTTCTTCAGGAAGCAGATAGTTGTTTTCTCCCAGAAATGTCCCCTGATCTCCCAAGAACATTTCCCGGTGTGTCACCGGGAGCAGTGGTGGATGTGGATGGCATTAGCAGTGAAATCATTTACATCTGATTTGGAGGGGACTATTGAGAGAGGCCAGGGAGTCAGGAAAGAAGAAACTGGAGCTCCAGGCTCTTCTCAGGCTCTGGTGGCAGGATGTGGAAGGAAGGTTCCAGCATGGCTCTGTGTGATGGACATGGCTGGGAGGGGAGAGGTGCCAGGGAGCCGGGATTTTGGGACGTTCTGTACCAGCCTGGTCAGAGCTCTGAAGAGATAAATAAATATCCTTGGTGCACAGCTGCCCTGATTACACACAGGAGGCAGAAATCTGGGAAAAAGGAAGTCTTCTGAAGCTGCTACAGCCAAGGGGAGCTGGGAGTGAGGTCCAGATGCTTTGGAGGCTTTGTCCATGAGCGAGCTGGTGCTGCTCTTCCTCTGCTCCGGGGTTTCCCACCACTTAGCGCTCCATAGAACCAGCCCTGATTTCCATGCTGCAGGGAAAGAAGATTCATCACCTCCCATCTGCTTCCTAAAGGTTTGATCCTCATCCAGGGGATTTGTGAAGGGCCTGGTGTTGCCAAAATCATCTCAGGGCCTCGATAAATCCCCGAGTCTGGTTCATCTCGGTGTTTTCCACATGCCTCGTGTTCCATCTTCGGCAGCCGTGGAAGCAGTGGGTGTCTGGCTGACTCCTGAAACAGCAGGGCAGGGTGTTTGCAGAATTAATTGCTGAGCCCTGATCCCAGGGGCTTCAGCATTGGCTTTCCTGCAGTGCACTTTATTAAAACCTGGACTCTCTGGTGAGTCAGCTGCAGAGTGTGCTGCTCCCCCAGAGCCGGCCGGGCAGCTCCTCTCCCAGAGATGCGGGAGAGATCCTCTCCTCTCGCAGAGATCCGAGCTCTGCTGAGCCCTGGGAGCTGCTGGGAGCATGTGCTGACAGCAACCCTGCATGGATCTGTGATTCCCAACTGCCCCTGAGCCTCTGGGCCAGCACACCCCTCCTGCCCTCCCTCAGCAGGGCATTCCATGTCCTGTGAAGTGTGCCAGCAAGGCTGCAAGGAGCAAGGCTGCCCCAGCAGCACGGGAACATGGAGCTGAGGGTGACACTGCCTTCCCCAGCTGGGGCCAAACCCAGTCCAAACCAGGGTGGGCAGGGCAGAACGGCCCATAACCGGTAACACTGATCTTTCCAGGGCAGGCAGGTGACAGGCACCTCCAGGGGCTGTCCAGGGAGGCTGGCACAGCAGGGAAGGCTCCCAGGAAAGGCTGCCTGGGACAGCTGGGACAGGGACACTCAGCCCTGAGAAGATCCTGCTGCCAAGTGCAGGCCGTGTGGAGCTTCCCTTGGAAACAAGCCCAGAACAGGCAGGTTCTGTCCAAGGTGAAGTTTGACCTGTCATCTCCATGTGTTCCCCCACTATTCCCATCCTTTAAACTGGATCTGGAGGTGTGTTTTCCCAGCCCAGCAGTTCCAGGGATGGGCAGAGACAGCTCCTGAGTTCTCCAAGTGTTAATGGTGTAAGTCAGGCATAACACTGTTCCCCAGGACTATGCCCCTAGCCCAAGAACTTCCGGTACTTTCCGTGTCTTTCCTTGTCTCACTCCTCCTGTCCAGTGAGGATTCAACCAGAATCACACTCACAATCCACAGCCACACTCCCATGTACATCAGAACCAAAATACCCTGTCAGACACCACAGTTTGCCTCCAGGTGTTTCTGTAAGGTACTACAGAACCCAGCAGTGCTTTTGAAGTGTTCCAGGGAAGTGTCTCCAAGTACTCAAAGGTGGATCTGAGCAGGCCAGGCTCTAATGCCAGAGAAGCCCTTCCAGCACTGCCAGTGTGGATGTTAAAAACAAACCTGAGAAACTGCTTCAAAGTCATTTCACTCCCTTCTGCAAAGTCTCTGTGTGCCTCTGAGATAACCCCGACTGTGAACGGGCACAGATCTGTAGCTCTGCTTTTGCTTGCTTGGGGATTTGCTTAACAAGGAGTCATTTTCTCCCCGCAGTTTAAGGCTACTGGGCCATTTCAGCCACTCCAGTATCTGTGGAGCGGTGCTGCCCTGGGAACTGCTGTGGCTGGGTGTTAGATTGGGTATGGCTCTTACAGGAACAACGAGCTGTGGCAGCGTGAGGCACCTGCTGCTGATAAAGCCCCGTCCACACCGCATGTGCAGCCTCTTCCAGGCTGGCCTAAACTACTGTGGGCTTGACCTGTCTGCTCATCCTGTGGCAAACAAAACCAAAGCACAGAGCATCCAGCGCTCTTCACACTCGGTATCCTAAAGGTAATTGCTCTGAAAGGCTTCCCCTTCACACAAGTGCCTCTCTCTGAGCAGTCCTTGACGTGCTCTCCCAGCAGAGCTCGGTGCTCAGGGTTTGTTTGGAAAGCTCTGTGTTTTTCTCTCGCCCCCCCAGACTGTCATCCCTCACCCTCAGTCTCAGTCTGGCACCTGCAGCCTGTCCTCACAGAGCCCTGGTGCTGGAAATTGGGCTGGCACTTGAGCTGTGCAATTCCCAGGGAGCCAGCAGTGTTTGTGCAGGCTGCAGGGGCTCGGCATGTTGGATGTTAGACTTTGGGATGACTAATTCCTACAAAACAGTGGCAAGCTTCCTTGTAAACAGCACTCCTGAGCAGCAAGTTGCTGGAAGAATGGCTTTTAAACCTCGAGCCTGCCTGGTACCCAGATGTTCACAGCACTGAGGAGCCTGGCAGCCAGTTTTCTAGCTCAGCTATTACTGCTCTGCCTGCCCAGATTCCCTCTGGAATTTCAGCTTGGCTCCTTGTCTGTAGTGGAGTTGTGCTCCGACCTCGGAGGGCAGCAGCACTCCTGCAGCACACGGTGAGGAGTGGGAAAGGAATTCATTCAGCAAGGAGTGGGGAAGGAATT
This sequence comes from Poecile atricapillus, assembly GCF_030490865.1. NCBI lineage: Eukaryota > Metazoa > Chordata > Aves > Passeriformes > Paridae > Poecile > Poecile atricapillus. The sequence continues at coordinate 19,047,964 of NC_081259.1, forward strand.
CATTCAGCAGGAGTGGGGAAGGAATTCATTCAGCAAGGAGTGGGGAAGGAATTCATTCAGCAGGAGTGGGGAAGGAATTCATTCAGCAAGGAGTGGGGAAGGAATTCATTCAGCAAGGAGTGGGGCAGGAATTCATTCAGCAGGAGTGGGGCAGGAATTCATTCAGCAGGAGTGGGGCAGGAATTCATTCAGCAAGGAGTGGGGAAGGAATTCATTCAGCAGGAGTGGGGCAGGAATTCATTCAGCAGGAGTGGGGAAGGAATTCATTCAGCAGGAGTGGGGCAGGAGAGCTGCACTGTGCCCCTGTGCTGGCTCCTGGAAGCGCAGGATGCCTCGTGTGAGGCTCGCTGCCCGCACGGAGCACGAGGGGCTCTGTGAAACACCACAAAAGCTGCGGGTAAGAAATGCACCCAGCCAGGCCCCCGAGCCACAGCACAGGCATGGAGGCAGAGGAGCAGGAGGGGTCACTCCTCTGGCCTCACACCTCCAGCAGCTCCCGTGGCCAGAGCCATGCTGGCCCTGACCAGGGGACAAACTCCCTGTGCCCTGTCCCTCCTGTCCTTTGCTCCTTTGGGCTGCAGCTCCTCACACACGAGCCAAGGCCACAGCACTCACCAATGGCCACTTTGTCCCTTGCTCCTCTCTCTTGGCTCCAGGGTGGTTTTTCCCAGGTTCCTGCTCTGCTGGGAGGGGAGCCCAGACCGGCTGGCGCCTGCAGGGAGGAGGAGCAGTCCATGCTGGGCTGTGGCTGTGCCACTGCTCCTGTGTGGGCTCTGCTGTCACTGGTGTGGCTTTGCTCTTCTTGTTGCAATGGGAATCCGGCCTGTCTTGCATAATGAAACTGAATCTGGCCAGGTAATGCTATCAGCTGGCTTTGTCCACATCCTTATCTCCTAACCGAGCATGGGCAGAGGTTCCAGCCCTGTGCCACAGCTCCCAGCCAGCTTTGTCACTGTTTGCTGCCCCTAAGATCAGTGAAGAGTTTCCATGGGCATCAGTGGCACTGAAAGCTGCTTGCAGAGAGGTCATCAGCCACCCCCCTGAGCGTGAGGAGATACCTCCAGAAGGTGCCCAGTGAACTCCAGAGCTCCCAGCACTGCTGGCCACTGGTCCTCTGGATAAAGGCCACAGGAGAATTCTTCGTTCATTGATGAGCTGCCAGCAGGTCTGTGCAGTGACCTCCCAAGGTGGCACATGTGTCTGCAGAGCTCCATCCATAACCTTGGCCTGTCCCAGGACCAGGGAGCAGCTGAGGAATGCCCAGCATTGCCACGAGTGTCACCCAGCAGAGGCATTTTCACATCCTCCCAAGAGCCATGTGTGGTGACAGAGCAGGCACTCATGGAGGTTTCACAGCAAGAACTTGCTGGCAGATAATACCTACAGGATGGCAAATGCACCTTGAGCTGTTCCATGAGCTCAGGCTAATCAGAATCATCAGGAAACTTGTGCTGGTTTTTCTGCCTGTGCCATGATGTCACTGCTGAGGTGCTGCCTGTGTGAGCTGCAGTGGAGAGCACAAGGTGTCTCAGCACACCTCCCCTGGCAGGAGGCTGCTGCTCTCAAATGAGACCATTTCTAATTCTTCAGCTCTCTGGAAAGAGCCCAGTTTTGCACTGAGAAGAACTTGCTGTCCAGACATTATCAACTTCATTTTCTGCCCTTCTCATCTCTCCACGTAATGACCAGAGACCCTGGCCATTTCCTAAATTGCTGGGCAGTGATTTTCCCCACTTTCAGATCCTGCTGCTGGCAGCCTTGCTCAGGCTTTCTATTACAGTTCTGGGAGTCCATTTCCCAGGGGAGGAAATTATTTGCTTCAGTTCCCTCTCCCACACGTGGGTCATTGTGAAAATCTCCCAGTGCATCATCTCAGTTTATCCCAGGTTACCAGTGGGGCAGACTGGCTGCCCTCCCTGCTGGAAAAAGCACATGGAGTCTCTAAAAACCAGGGCCAAAGTGCTGATCTCAGATCACAGAATCTGGGCTTGTTTTCCAAATGGAGTGAGCTGGGCTTGTGGGGTGGTGAGGGCTCTGAGCACATTGAGGTGTAGGGGCCCAATGAGGGATACAGGAGTTATGGGGCTATGGGGGCATTGAGGTGTAGGGACCCAATGAGAGATACAGGAGTTATGGGGGCATTGAGGTGTAGGGGTCCTGTGAGGGATACAGAAGTTATGGGGCTATGGGGGCATTGAGGTGTAGGGGCCCTGTGAGGGATACAGGAGTTATGGGGGCATTGAGGTGTAGGGACCCAATGAGAGATACAGGAGTTATGGGGGCATTGAGGTGTAGGGACCCAATGAGAGATACAGGAGTTATGGGGGCACTGAGGTGTAGGGGCCCTATAAGGGATACAGGAGTTATGGGGCTATGGGGGCATTGAGACTCCTTATCCCTCCTATCTTTCAAAGACCCCCCATCCCTCCAAGCCAGCAAAGAATGAAATTTCTTGTGTACCATGTCAAGGTGCCTCCACCAGGGATTTCTGGCTGCAGTGCCAGGGCTGCTTTCCCACCCCATATCCGTGTCTGGAATGCCATGTGCCCGTGCTGAGGCCGTGCCCTCCCTGTGTCCCTGCAGAACGACTCGTGGGGGAAGCAGTACTCGTACGCCCTGTTCAAGGCCATGAGCCACATGCTGTGCATCGGCTACGGGCAGCAGGCACCCGTGGGCATGTCGGACGTGTGGCTCACCATGCTCAGCATGATCGTGGGGGCCACCTGCTACGCCATGTTCATCGGCCACGCCACCGCCCTCATCCAGTCCCTGGACTCCTCACGCCGCCAGTACCAGGAGAAGGTAAGGACAGCCCTGCTGGGGCTGGGCTGGGCTCTGTGCTGTGCAGGGGGAGCACAGGGTGGTCTGTGCTGTGCAGGGGGAGCACAGGGTGGTCTCTGTGCTGTGCAAGGGAGCCAGGGGTGGTCTCTGTGCTGTGCAGAGGGAGCCAGGGGTGGTCTCTGTGCTGTGCAGAGGGAGCTGGGGTGGTCTCTGTGCTGTGCAGGGGGAGCACAGGGCGGTCTGTGCTGTGCAGGGGGAGCACAGGGTGGTCTCTGTGCTGTGCAGAAGGAGCCCAGGGTGGTCTCTGTGCTGTGCAGGGGGAGCCCAGGGTGGTCTCTGTGCTGTGCAAGGGAGCCCAGGGTGGTCTCTGTGCTGTGCAAAAGGAGCCCAGGGTGGTCTCTGTGCTGTGCAAAAGGAGCCCAGGGTGGTCTGTGCTGTGCAGGGGAGCCCAGGGTGGTCTCTGTGCTGTGCAGGGGAGCCCAGGGTGGTCTGTGCTGTGCAAAAGGAGCACAGGGTGGTCTCTGTGCTGTGCAGGGGGAGCACAGGGTGGTCTCTGTGCTGTGCAGGGGGAGCTGGGGTGGTCTGTGCTGTGCAGAAGGAGCCCAGGGTGGTCTCTGTGCTGTGCAGAAGGAGCCCAGGGTGGTCTCTGTGCTGTGCAGGGGGAACTGGGGTGGTCTGTGCTGTGCAGAAGGAGCCCAGGGTGGTCTGTGCTGTGCAGAAGGAGCCCAGGGCGGTCTGTGCTGTGCAGAAGGAGCACAGGGTGGTCTCTGTGCTGTGCAGGGGGAGCACAGGGTGGTCTCTGTGCTGTGCAGAAGGAGCACAGGGTGGTCTCTGTGCTGTGCAGGGGGAGCCCAGGGTGGTCTCTGTGCTGTGCAGGGGGAGCACAGGGTGGTCTCTGTGCTGTGCAGGGGGAGCCCAGGGTGGTCTCTGTGCTGTGCAGGGGGAGCACAGGGTGGTCTCTGTGCTGTGCAGGGGAGCCCAGGGTGGTCTCTGTGCTGTGCAGAAGGAGCCCAGGGTGGTCTCTGTGCTGTGCAGGGGGAGCACAGGGCGGTCTGTGCTGTGCAGGGGGAGCACAGGGTGGTCTCTGTGCTGTGCAGGGGGAGCACAGGGTGGTCTCTGTGCTGTGCAGAAGGAGCCCAGGGTGGTCTCTGTGCTGTGCAAGGGAGCACAGGGTGGTCTCTGTGCTGTGCAGGGGAGCCCAGGGTGGTCTCTGTGCTGTGCAGGGGGAGCTGGGGTGGTTTCCCTGCTGTCCAGAGAGAGCCTGGGCTGTCAGTGTGAGAGACCAAGGATGCTGTTCCTTGGCCATTCAATCCCATCCATCCACTCCAACACCCCTCAGGAAGAAACAGCAGGAGTTAAGAGCAGGGCAGGGAGATGATCATTGTTGTCCCTGCCTGTCTTTGGACACCAACGTTATCAATGTCACTGGTACCTACAATTGTAAGTCACTTCTTCCTTTCCCACATCTTGTTTCAAACCCCAGGTGAACGTTCCAGAATGTGCAGCTTTTGTTTAGCAAGTGCTCTCTTTAAAAGTATCCAGATTATTCGCTCCAGTGCTCCTGAGTGAAGCTGCAGAACAACCCCCAAAGCCCAGATCAAGGCTTGGGAGCTCGGAGCAGGTTCCCCAGGTAGCTGTGGAATTAATGGCACCATTGTTGGATTGCAGAATGGAGGGCACTGCCAGAAATGTCACATCTGATCAGGTTGCCACTGCCACAGTCACTGAATTTGTGAGCTAGGCAGGGCATCCAAAAAAAGCAGCTGCCCTCAGTTGGTGGGGCTGGGGAGGTTTTATGGCCAGGGTCTTGTGGGTACATTTGATCTGTAGATGAAGAACTGCTCCTATTCTGACCCTGCCAGGTACAGTTTAGGTGAGAGGGGGCTGTGATTCAAGTGGGGGAACTGTGAGCAGCAGGCACTGATCAGGTGAATTTTAAGTTGAGGGAGGAGGTGGAATGACCTTGGAAGGGGTTTGAGACACGGGGATTACAGTGGGAGGAGAGCAGGGCAGAGAGGAGAGCAAAGACCAGAGGCTGACTCATGTTTGGAGCATAGGGAAGATCCCAAACCACAGCTAGAGCTAAAGGAGGGGGAATGCCCAGGAGAAGAGCGTGGAGGCCTGGGATGCATCCAGAGCATCCAGAGTTTCAGCTCTGTGTCACAGCTGAGCCAGGCTGATCCCGATGGAGAGCAGGGCACGCCAGAGAAAAGGACACTGCAGCACTGGGAATGCAGGCTGATCAAATCTCAGGATGCAGAGGATTTATTCAAATGTGTTTGAAGTAGCATAGAAGTCAAGAAGCGATCTGCAAAGGCAGCCACCTGGCCAGCCTGGCACAGCCACACTGCACCTGCAGCACTGGGCACTCCGGGCTCTGGCTCCAGCCTGAGCTCCACACAAGGGCACTGCCTCACCCTGGCACTTGGATTCCACTCAGTGCTCAGGGAAATCAGGGAAATCATCTCAGGGAAATCAGCCCCCAGGGACTGCACAGGGGGCAGCAGGGACAGTGGGACGTGTCAAAGCCTTGTTAGAACGTGGGGATGTGAGAGGGTTACAGACCCAGGACAGGACAAAGGCAGTGGGGAGGGGATTGAAGCATTTCCTCTGGCAGGTCCATTTCTCAAGTTATCCTCCGAGGATCAAAGCCTCAGGGATTGAGATCGTTCATTTTCCCCTTGCAAATGGGACAAGTGATGGCCTAAAAACAAATATGTATTTACTTTCTGCATTCCTTAGCACTTGAATAGCCATGATTAAAATGAGGCTGCTGTGTGATTTGCAGCCCAGCAACTCAATTTAGTTCAATCCTCCTGGGACAAAATGTCTGGTGAAGCAGATTAGAGAGAGAATCTCAACAAGTTTGGAGGTCGATTGGTAGAGGCCAGCAGCAATTGCTCTGCTGAGCACCCTGTGGGCTCTGCCTGTCCCTCAGCACAGCTCAGCCTGCAGGGTCTCGGGAGCCGCTGTGCTGGGAGTGGCCAAGGAAAGGGACCCAGTGGAGAGGGACAGGAGCAGCACAAACACAAACAGGAGAGAAGTTATAGCCAGAGCTGTCCCAGGAGGTTCTGCTGTGTGGGACTCTCAGGACAAGGTTCAGGAGCGGGTTTTTGGGGAGGTTTCAGATTGTCCAGACCTCTGCCAAGGCACTGGTTCTTCCCTTGGACAAGCAGGGCTTTGGAAAAGAGGAGTAAAAGCCAAGCTATGCTGTCTGTTGGCTTCAGGAGCAGGCTTGTCTCACTCCACCTTGGATTCTCTGAACACTGGGACATTCAATCCCTGTCCTGCCAAAATCTCCTCCTGCAGCCCCTCACTTTGTGCTGGGCTGGGTTGTGCAAGGCAGGGAAGCTGGGTGGGATCCATGTGGTGGCAGGAGCCATGGAGGATTCAGAGGGAATGCCCCCCTCCAAGGTGCTGAGATTGCTGAGCCCTGGCCTCCCTTCAGATGGGAACAGCTCTTTGGATGTGTGGGGCTCTCTGGGGGGACTGTTGGACCTCCAGCCCCAGAGGCAAAGTGAGAAGGGACCTCTCTGTCCCATCCGAGTTTCCCGTGCTCACAGAGAGTCAGCGGCAGGGTCAGGAGCTGATCTTCTCTCTTAACCTCAGTCTGGAGTTTAACCCCACAGTGTCCTGCCACCCAAGACTGGCATCTGCTTGCTGCACATGAGCCAGCAGCACCACAGCTCCTTCCTGAGGGATTCTGACAGCCACGTTTCCCCCGAGTGCTGCTGGGCCTGAATGGATGTGACAGCTCTGACCAAGAGCACGCCCCTTCTCACCCGGAGCTCCTGCCGCTGTCTCAGCTGGGCACGCCTTGCTGGCTTCCCACACCCTCACTGAGCTCATTTCTTCTCCCACATTCATTCTTGGACACATCAGTGGCTTGAAGGAGATTACTTTTGAGCCTGGTGAGTGGCAGAGCTGGTGCAGGTGCTGGTGGAGGGGGGCAAGGACAGGAGCAGGCCTACAGGACCCTCTGCAGCTGTTCATGAATCAGCTCAAGCCTTAACTTGATCACTGCCTGCAGAATTACCCCCCAGCCTGTGTAACTGTGCCTCACATCAGAGGAAGGCTGTTCCCTGCCCAGGAGAGGAATAAACTAGCCAGATATACCCGTTATTTTCATGCTTTTTCCAGGTTCTCCTATTAATTTCTTTCCCTAATCCTGCAGCTCAGCTGGATTAGTATTTCTGTCAAGTCACCACGCACACCCTCTCCTCCTCCCCAGCTCTCTGTAACCTTGAGGGCTGGGGGAGGGTGATGGTGCAGCTGGCTGCAGCTCCTTGGAGCAGGGCAGGGACACTCCCTCTCCCATCCCAGGGATGCAGGGAGGCTCAGCTGCCCAGGTACCCCAGAGGAGGGGCTGCTGAGGGGCAGGGATTGCTGCTGTGAGAGCCCAGTGAAGCCCTGATCCCCTCAGGATCTGCTCTCCACACTCCTTCCTCGCTCCTCTTCCTCCTCCCTGAGCAGTCTACCCAGTGCCTCTTGTTCTCAAAACACCTCTTGACTCTGGGTAGGGACTTGCCCTTTCCCATGTGGCTATCCTGGAGCAGCAGCATTGCAGGGGGACAGGCAGGCAGCACTGAATCACTCCAGAAACCCTGCAGAGCACTGGCATCACCCCCCAGCTCCTCACCCTTCTGCTTATCCCCTGCTCTGCCTGGACAAGCACTTCTTGCTGCAGCTTTAACATTTCAGCCCTTCTGTCAGCACCCTGAATTCAGCAAAGAGAAACTGGGGAAGGTTTAGTCAGGGGAAAGGCTGAAATAAAACAACTGGAAGGTTCTGTCTGTTGTTGAAGGGAAATCCAGACAGTGCCCTTGGTCTGCCCACTGCTCTGAGAGCTGGGGGCCTGTCCTGGGTCCTTCCTGGAGACCAGAGTTTTATTAGCAAAGAGTTTAAAGGGTGATTTGGGCTTTTTTATGAGGAAAACCATGAGGAAACTGTGGAATTCACACCTCCAGGGTGCTGCAGAGTCTCATTAACCTCAGAATATTTAGATAAATTGACTTGAGGAAAACCTTTCAGGCGTTGCTGAGTGCCCAGATGGAGATCCAGCCCCTGGCAGTGGGAATCCCAGATCTGCTTTGTCAGTGGGCAGGAGCTGGAATCCTTCACCTGCCCCAGGCACCTGGAGCAGCCCCAGCAAGGGGCAGAGGAGCCCTCACTGAGCTCTGTGGGTTTGGGCTGCTCAGAGCTGCCTCCCTGTGAGCTTGTGCAGGTAATTGGGAGCACAGATCCTACCTGGGCTCCTGGATAATCCCACCAGCCCAGTGCTGATGATCACCCCTGCCCAAAGAGCTACTGAGCCCTGTGCTGGAGCTCTGGGGATGGCTCAGCCACACTCTGGGAGCCACAGCTCCCACTGCTGGGGGAAACTTCACATCCTTCACCAGTCTGGGCAGGACTGGAAGTGACATTCCCGAGAGAACTGGTCACCAGTAGGTTCTCAGGGATCATTCCCACATTCCTGGAGCTCACAGGCTTTCTGGAGAATTCTCCTCCTGAGCCAGCACCCAGGGTGGAGGTCAGGGAAGCTGCAGAGCTCACTCACTCCTTGGGTAATGTGTGTGAAGGAGAGGGCAGGGAGTGCAGCACTCCAGAAATTAAAGGTGTTTGCAGCACTTAATCAGCTGCAAAATGTAATCAAATTTCCTAATTGGAAAAAGTTTGGAGAGCCTGGCTTTATCCTGTCATGCCAGCACTGGTTTTGTTCCCTCTGTGGAGAGATGGCCTGAGCACCGTTGTGTCCCACGTTACTGTCAGTCAGAACACCCAGGGCTGGTAACAAGGCTGAGAAATGATATGGAATTGTGTCAGGGCCTGGGGTCCCAGCACTGCCTTTTCTGCAATCAGGGGGTCTGGCTGCTTTACAGAGTCAGAAGAATGTAAGAAACGGGTAATGAGGTGTTCATCTCAGCCAGAAATTCAGGAATTGTGTCAGTTGTTTTAGGCTTATTTAATCCTTTTCCTGCAAAAAAATCCTGGGTTGGTTATGAAACAGAAATGTTTGTTTAATGAAAACCTGATGTTTTCTCCTTGGAATGTCTTGCGGTGCAAACTGCCTTAACAGACTGGGGTCAGGTAGCTCCTGTTCATGCAAGAGAATATGTCCTTGGTGGACTTAAACTTGAGAGAAGGCCCACTCTGAAGCTGTGAAACATGTCAGAAACAGTGGGGTTACACTCAGATTCACCATCTCCATCCTGGGCTGGGAAGAACAGGGGGTTCTGCCCTGTGGCCACCACGGTGACACCCGCTGCAAGCTGGAGCTGCCAGCCTTGTCCCAGCAAGGGAATGTCCCTGCCTGGGCAGCTCTTCCCATGCCAGGGAGGGGTTTCAAACTTCAGTATCAGTCTGGGAGCTCATGCTGGCACTCCAGCTGTACAGAAGTAAACAGTTAAATAAACAAAGAGCTGATGCTGCAGCATGGAGCCTCGCCCAGAGCCAGCAGTGCTGGTCCCTCACTGCACACACTCCCTGCTCCCCTGTCCCCATCTCCAGCCTCTGGGGGCACATTTCACCTTATCTCCCCCATCCTGCTCTTCTGTGCAGAGCACTGCTGGTACTTTTCCCCATCCCATTCCAGATGTGAACCTGGCATCTCCACAACATCCTGTGGTATTTCTCAAGATGGACTGACCCTGGCCAAAAGCTCCCTGTGCTGGCCTGGTGCCTTACAGCAGGATGTGTAAGGCTCCTCCAGCCCAGGCAGGCATTCCCTTCAGGGGCCATTCCCAGAGAAAACAGGCTGTTCCCATAGCCATGCTGAGCATTCCCCGTGGGATGCACAGGATTAGACCTTGGGGCTCAGCACCCACACCATTCCATGCAGAAGGATTTGTCCCATGGCTCCTGGATCTCAGAGCCCCGAGCAGCAGAGATGGTCAGAGGCAGACAAGGGTATCATCAGACTCATCACTGATCTCCCCAGTCCCATGCCACCTCCCAGCCCAGCAATGGGATTGTCCAAAATCCCTGCCTGAGCAGGAGCTGATGCACAGCCATCCCCCGTGCAAGGAATGTGCGACAGAAAGCAGAAGAAAAGCTCCAGGAATTGTCTGTACCACAGATCAGGAGCCTGACTCTGGGCAACTCCCCAAGGTACCCTGCAGTAAGGGAAAAAGTGTTCCAGGTTTTCCAGGAGGTGACACTTCAAACTCATTTTCTGCTGGCAAAATGAGTGAGGGCCATGGAATCAATTAATCCAGCCTTTGGAAAGGCTCACAAGCAGGACATCACATAAAGCTCTTGCAGAATGGAGGCAGCTCCCAGATTTTTGTCACAGAACTTCTGTTCTTCCCTTAAACCCTTCCTGCAGCCCCATGACTCCATGAGAGTGACTGTGTGGAGTGAGAGGTGGGATAGAATAAATCCTGAGGGTGGGAATATGAATGGCTTAAGAGAGAAATAAACCCCAGAAGTCAGTTTGGGGTTTTTTGATTATTTTTTTTTAAGGTTCCTGAATGCTGGGGAGCTGCACTCTTTGACTCTTAATCAGAGAAAATAAAACAAAGATTCCAGTGAGTGCTGTCAGGAGCATCCAGGTAGAGAATCCCATGAGCTGATCTTTCCCCTGTGGAGCACTGGAGTGCCCCAGCACTGGACAGGGTGGCTCTTACCCAGCCTCCAGGGACATCCCGCTGCCAGAGCACCACAATCCTCCCCTGGAGCCTCCTTCTCCTTCCACAGGTGCCTCTGGTGACTTCCATGGGCTCCAGATACGGAGATATTTGTGACTGGACTTGAAGCCGGTGTCACAGTGATCTCAGCCTAATCCTGGAGGGATCCAAGCAGTGCCAGAGCCATGGGATGTGCTGGGATGTGCTGGGATGTGCTGGGATGTGCTGGGTTGGAAGGAGCCTCAGGGATCGTGGAGCCCTGCACGGGACACCCCAACAATCCCCCCCTCCCCGTGCCTGGTGGTTTTCATCTTCAGAACTGGGGCAAGGAAAGGGTTGAGCCTGTTCAGCAATTTATCTCTGCCAGGGAGAGGAGGGTTCCTGATGGATACTGAGGGTGTGGAAGGAGTTAAAAATATTTCGTTCACTTTGGACTGTGAGTGATTGGAGCTTTGGTAGGAGGGAAGTGGTGAGAGAGGAGGGAAAGTGGCCAGCTATAGAAGCAAAAATACTCAGCTAAATGGTTTCCTTTTGATATATTAATACCTCCTTCAAGGGCTATTTGAGGAAAAACAGACTTAAGAAAATGAGCTGGGATTTAAATGGGCTCGATTGTCTTCAGAGAGATTTAAATAATTCCTAAATGAGTGTTTTCAGTTGAACTCAGAGAGGCCACTGAGCTCTGAGCACAGGTCAGGCTGGGGACAGGGAGACAAGTGGGAGGCTGAGCAGCCGAGGAGGAGGAGGGAGGAGGGGAAAGGGCTGTCAGGGGAGCCTAGCCATGGCTGGAAGGCAGCAAAGGGACACCAAGTGGCTTTAGAAAGGGCCAGCTGAGCGTGGCATCATCTGCCTGACCCCACAAGAGTGGGGCCTTCAGCAGCTCCAAGGGAAGGGGGAAAACCCCAGTGAATCTTCAGTTTCTCAGACATGGAAAGAAGGAGTTGATGCTTTCATTTCCGACTGCATCTCTGCCCAGGGGAGAGCTGAGGGCCCCAAAACCCTCATGGGTGAGAGGAGGGAGCAGCAGCAGAGGCAGGAGAGACAAGAGAATGTCCTTAACCATGACAGAGAATGATGGCTCCTTATTTCACAGTTCACTTCTAAAACCCTGATTTTCATTTGCAGTCGGAAGCAGCACCTTTATTCGTGGGGAAGTAAATTTGTCCTGTTTTCCCTGGGAGCCTTATCTGGGGACAGCAGTGGCAGGGGGACTCTGGCAAGGCCTGGGGACACTGCAGAGCAGTAATTTATTGCTCTTTGTTGCAAAGCCATAAATCCACGTTCAGTGGTGGATAAGCAGAGCCCCAGTCACCCCATCCAGCCCGTGCTGATGGATTTTTGGAGCGTGGGAATGTTTTTCCCAGGGAGAAAAGGGCAGCTGAAGATGGACAGCAAGTGGCAGTGGAGGAGAGGACAGGGCCAGGTGGCTGCAGCAGGTGAGGGGAGGCACCTGGTGACAACTGGTCACTGCTTCAGCTCAATCACTGCACTAAAGCTGAGAGCATCAGGGGGATATTTTTGGCAAATCATTTATTCAAGAAAAATGCAGCATTAAAGCAAGCAGAGCTCTTTGTGGATTTTAGATTAATTTAATAAACCTGAGTCAGCAGAAGCTCATGGCTGATGATTTCCTATTCCAGAGTCCCACATACCCTGTGCCTGGTTTGCCAGGTCCCATGGCTCTCTCAGGCTGCAGGGCCTCTCCAGTGGAGAGACATCTATGGTTAGATGAGCCAAAACCCCTTCAATTTCTGCTTGCAAGACCATAACCTCCAAAATTCTCTTTGGGTGAGCTCCCCACAAAGGATCTGCAGCTTTCCACTTCCTTTGCCTCTCTCATTTCCTCTGGGCTCCCAGCACATCCTGTCCTGCCACAGCCAGGCCCTACAGAGCCTGGTGATGAAGGGCAGGGGTCGGTGCCTCCCCTGCCTTTGGTCAGGCTGGAGGGATCAGAAATATTTCCAGGCAGCTCCCGTGCTTTGGGAATGCCAGGAAGCCCCGAGTGTGCCCTCTGCCACCTTGGCTCCTTGGGGGGCTGCCCTCTCGTGCGTGGTGCAGGTGGAGCTGGCAGTGCCAGCACGGGCTGTCCCCGGGGCAGCAGCAGGGCTGTAACCAGCACAGCATCGCTAATCAAGCTCTCCAGCTCAAGCTGCTCTAAGGGGACATTCAGGGACACATTTAGCAGGGAGAAGAGGGGAAATGGGGCTGAGAAAGGAGCAGCACAGTCCTTTTGTCAGCAATTAGTGCAGTGTCCTGTACTGCCACCAGCAAAAGGAGAGTGACCATTCCCTGCACACACCTTGTCCTGCAGCACCTGCAGGGCAACAGGACCCTGGTGCAGCCCTTGGGGGGCTCACAGAAAGCACCATTCACCCCCAAAGCTGCTCTGCCAGCACTCAGAGTGTGCCCTTGTATTGCGTTCAAACTGACACCATGGAAATGGGAATCGGGAAAATGGGAATTTAAATGGGAATTTACCATCAGGTAAAAATGTGGATGGGTTTGGGTGAGTGCTTGGGGAACAGGAACGAAGAAGAGGGGAGGAAAGTCATGGGAAAGCAGAGGTTCCATCGTGGCAAGGCTGGCAGGAGCACAGAGGGGAGAAGCAGCAGGCTGGGTACTGCAGCTTCAGCCAAACTCAGGATGCTGATCCTGGGTGTGCCCCTCTGTTCTGCTGTGAGCACACATCCAGGGCAGGAGCTGTGCTTCCCCTGGGACAGGCCCTGGGGCTGCACTTCTGGGACACCTCTGGAGCCCAGCTGGCCACTGTCCTGCCATGTGCTGTGGAAAACCTTCCTTGGGGGCACGTGGATTCTCCTGCTCCCATCCTGCACACTCCTCACCCAGCACTGCTGAGTGTCCTCCCAGCCAGGCACTCCTTCCTTGCTCCCAGCTGGGGCTGTGTGGAGGGCAGCTCAGGCTGCTCAGCAGCCAGGGAATGAGCAGCTGTCTCCACAGGGCTGAGGATGAGGATGAGGATGAAGTTAAACCACGGGGAACACAGCAGGGTGGGCTGTGGATCGGACGGGCCCTCCCTCCTGCTCCAGATGGCCCCGCTTGAGGAGAAGGAAGCAGGGCCAGCACCTGCTGCCCGTCAGCAGCCCCGTTTGTGGCACATCCTGGGTTATAACTGCTGCCCCTCGTGTCTCCCTGCTCAGTACAAACAGGTGGAGCAGTACATGTCCTTCCACAAGCTGCCCGCCGACATGCGGCAGCGCATCCACGACTACTACGAGCACCGCTACCAGGGCAAGATGTTTGATGAGGAGAGCATCCTGGGAGAGCTGAGCGAGCCCCTGCGCGAGGTAAGAGGGCAGGGAACGGGCAGGGCACGTTCCTGGCAGCTGTGCAGCTCCTGGGGAAAGAGCTCAGGAAGCTCCCACCTTGTGTATTTGGCTAAAACTCAGCATGGAGTGCTGGCTTCACCTGTGCCCCATCCACCAGCTCTAAGTGGGGGAGTCACAGGAAGAAGGAGCTTTCAGAGAAGCCCCCTTTCCTTCCCAGCTGAAGCCTGGCAATGCAGGTTGTCCCTGCTATGTCACCAGTGTGTCACCCACCAGCTGCAGAAGGGGCCTGCCTTCTGTCTTTGGCCCCCAGCAATGTTCTCTCTCCACAGGAGAGAGAAGAGCTGAGCAAGTGCCAGCCAGAATTTAAAACTAGTTTTACTGAAGTCTCAAAGGGCACCCCTCTGAAAACACCCATAGGGGGAAACAGATGCTTCCCCAGCTCTCTTTCTTCCCGCTCCAGTTCTCCCTGTTCCCATGGAGCGCTGTGCTGGGGTGATGGGCTCAGCAGCACCTCCTGAGCGGGAGCTGCTGGGGCACAGAGCAGCTCCTGAGCTGTCACCCTGCGAGTGACACAGAGCCCTGAGGGGGCACAGAGCAGCTCCTGAGCTGTCACCCTCAGAGTGACACAGAGCCCTGAGGGGGCACAGAGCAGCTCCTGAGCTGTCACCCTCAGAGTGACACAGAGCCCTGAGGGGGCACAGCCCGGCTGTGCTGGCAGCTGAGCACCCGAGCTGGGCTTTCTTCAGCCAGGCTTGGCCATCCAAACTCTGCCCAGTGCCTGCTGAGTGCCTCTCCCTCCTCTCCTGCCCTCACTCTCCTCCTGGGCACATCTGTGCTGTTTATCAGTTCATTGACAAGCGAGGGCAGCAGAGAACGAGGGGCTGCCGAGGTGAGTTCTGACACCTGCTCAGAGAGGAGCCCTGGGCTTTGTCAGATGGCATTTCACCGCTGCTGTGCTCCCTCACAGCCCAAGGTTTCCTGCAGAAACAGGAATGCTGTGTGTATTCCGAGGTTTGAGTGCTGTCCCTGCTCAGGGGAGGCAGAGGGCTGAAGGTGCTGGCTCCAGCCCTGCTCCGTGCTCTGAGAATCCGGAGCCCCTGCAGCCTGCGCCAGGGCAGCCAGCCCAGGGCACAAACAGTTTAAATGCACGGCTCAGGTGGGGGATCTTCCCAGGTGCTGACTAACCCTGTGTGTGTCCTCTGCGCTCCCTGTCCCTTCCTCTTCCTCTGCCTCTCTCTCCTTTACACCACACGTGGTCAGGAAATCATCAACTTCAACTGCCGCAAGCTGGTGGCCTCCATGCCCCTGTTTGCCAACGCAGACCCCAACTTTGTGACGTCCATGCTGACCAAGCTCAAGTTCGAGGTGTTCCAGCCCGGGGACTACATCATCCGGGAGGGCACCATCGGCAAGAAGATGTACTTCATCCAGCACGGCGTGGTCAGCGTGCTCACCAAGGGCAACAAGGAGACCAAGCTGGCTGATGGCTCCTACTTCGGAGGTGCGTGCGCTCGGGCATTCCTGGATCCACGTGGGACTGACCCCCAGCACCTCCTCCTCCATCTCTGGGAGGTGACTGGTGGGCACTGCAGAACCTAGGTGATAAATAACAGCAAAACACAGCGGGGGAACTTGGTTCTTGCAGGTTCATTTCTTTCTGACAGATGGGTGAAGCTGAGAACCTAAAGGTAAAAACAGCCTGTTCTCACTTCTGCAGGCACATTCCTGCCTCTGCTGTCTGGCATCTCCCCCATGAGGGGCTGGATAAACACAGAGGGAAAATCAGTCCCTCCTCTGCCCTGCCTGTGGCTCAACAAAGTGTCCTGGGGGTCAGCAGGCAGAATGTATGAGCAGCAGAGCTCTGGAGCAGTGGGACCAGCAGGAGGCTGGGAGGGATTTAGGACATTGCTCTCACAAGAAGCACAAAGCCCCCTCTCCTGTCAGAGCCCGTGCAGAGCTCTGCCAGACAGGCAGGTTGCAGGACAAGCTCTGACTGCAGCACCTTTGAGGATGTGCTGAGACAGAGCAAAACCTGCCTTGCCTTCCCCCCTTTCCTCTAAAAAATTCCTCCTCTGCATTTCCCACACTCCTGTCACTCCCGGTTCACGTGCACCTCGCCTGGGTACAAGGATTTTGCAGCCTGGTGTTTGCAGTTGGAGGGTTGGAGTCAGGATACCCTGACTGACAGATGGGATTGAACTTGCCCATGACATTCCATCACAACTCCTCACACACCAGCACTGTCTCCCAAGCAGCATTTCCTTGGGAAAGCTGCCTAGGAGCGCGCTCGTGACCTTGTGCTGCTGCTGTACCAGGGCTTTGGGTAGGCTCAGCATGAATCCAGGGAATGGTGCAGGAGAATTGGCACCCAGCACACCCAGGGAGCAGAGTGCTGTCGCTCTGCAGCTCACACCATCTGTCCTGAAGTGCTTGTTTCTGCTGCCCAGACTCCATAAGCAGTGCAAAAGCAGGATTTGGGAGCTCTCTGCTGAGTGTTGAGGGAGCTGTGGTTGAATGCAGGGCTTTGTGTTGTGTAGCCAGCTGAGCTCCATGACAGCTCTGTAAATACACCCAGAGCTGGGAGGTGCCACTGACAGTGCTTGTGGCACTGACATGGAAACCTTTGCAAACTGTGGAAAGACAAATGTCCCAGGTACAGGGATCAAAATTACAGCCGGGCACCAAAGGCACACATCAGCACAGAGCCTCTCTACAAATCTAGAGAGAATTGGCTTCAATGAGAGCACGGCTCGACCTTCTGCTCCACAGTGCCCACAAGGAGCTGGAGAAACACAACTCCTCCAGTGTGAGCACACAGTGCTGCCTTTGATAACCCCCAGAACAAGCCTTGGCTGCCTGGCTGGACCCGCAGAGCTCCGAGGGCAGCCGTGAGTGGCAGCTGCCCCAAGCGAGCCCCTGGTACTTTGAAATGTTGGAACATTGACTGTGGCTGGGTTTCTGTGGGAGGGCAGTGCAGGGAGGGCTGCAGGGTGCTGGTGGTGTCCATGGGCTGTCTCAGCCTCTCTCTGTTTGCAGAGATCTGCCTGCTGACGCGCGGCCGGCGCACGGCCAGCGTGCGCGCCGACACCTACTGCCGCCTCTACTCCCTGTCCGTGGACAACTTCAACGAGGTTCTGGAGGAGTACCCCATGATGAGGAGAGCCTTTGAGACCGTGGCTCTGGACAGGCTGGACAGGATTGGTGAGTACAGGGGGGAGTTTCCTTCCTTGGCCGCTGCCTTGGCAGCTCTTGCCCAGGCTTGGTGCTCAGTTCTGTGCTGGAGTTGGGAAGTGAAGGAGATCCCAGCCTGGCCCTCCTTTCCAGCTTCAGCTCCCTCAAGGACCCCAATCTAAACCTACTGGAGGTAAGTAAGTTGAGGTTGAATATTAGGGAGAAATCCTTCCCTGTGAGGGAGGTGAGGCCCTGGCACAGGTGCCCAGAGCAGCTGTTGCTGCCCCTGGATCCCTGGCAGTGCCCAAGGCCAGGTTGGACATTGGGGCTTGGAGCACCCTGGGATATTGGAAAGTGTCCTTGACCATGGCAAGGGGCCTGGACTAGATCAGCTTTGGGCTCCATTCCGACCCAAACTGTTCTGGGATCCTGTGATTGTAACAGCTCATGTCGACCCATCCCAGTCCTGTGAGAGACACAACCTGTGCTGCAAAGATCCTTGTCCAGGAGTCTCCTCCCCAGCTAAAGACCAGCATAACATTCCTTGGTCACAGCCAGAGGTGTTGAACAGAGAGGGATGAAGTGACTTGTGCAAGGTCATCCAAGAAGGCTGCAGAGCTGAGGAGCATTTTGGGGTCCCAGTCTAACTCCTTTAGCTCCTTATCCATCCCTTCACAGTGCTTGCATTCCCACTGCTTTCCACATGGAAAGCTCAGTGGAGCTCTGAGCACAGTGCAGAGGGCCAGGAGGATGATGAGGTGAGGGGGGTAGGGACTAAGCTGGCATCCCAGCAAGAGGTGCAGTGCCTCTGGGGCTTCTTCTGCCAGGAGCATTTGATTCTGTCATCTCATTACCTGCTGAAAATCAGGAGTGCAACCCCTGAGAAAAAGGCTCTGGGCTGAGGACACAGTTTAGCAAAGCCCAGGCTAGTGAGGCCCTGGTGGAAGTGGCAGTAGGCCCAACACTTGGGTTATTTCAATGAGGCTGTAGAAACCACAGAGAAAATGTAAAATCAGTGCAGGGATGGGCCAGCTTGGCTTTATCTAAAGTTCTGCAGGTCTGGGTGCTCAGTGCTACTCAGCTTTCCAGCCTGGTGCTCTCTGGGACTGTGGGATCAGGTGGGCAGAGCATCCTGTGCTTCCTGTCCTGTGCTCCGTGCCCCTGCACACAGAACTGAAATCCATGGAAAATTCTGAGCCAGCACAGAGAACCTCACGTGCTTCTTCCCCAGGGAGAACTCGCCTTCCACAGACAGCTGCAAATGTCAGCATAAGGTCACAAGGTGACACAGAGCAAGTGGAACAACAGGCCCTTTGCTGCAGGGCTCTGCCACAGCCCCGGCTCCCATCTGCTGTGCCCTGCTTGCCCTGGCAATGCCCCTCGAGAGCTGCCTGTTCCCTTAACCCTGCACCTCAGCTGTCGGGAAATGGCTCCTCCACAGCCCTTTGTGGTGCCCAGCTCTCCTCGGCTGGAACTGCCCCACAGAGCCCCTGCTGGAGCTGGCAGATCCCATGGAATTCCCTGTTTGTAAATAAGGCATTTCTTCCCTTCCTCTGGAATGTGCACAACACAGAAGGAGCAGTGCAGTAGTTGTGTACCAGCCTGTGACTTCTGAAGGAATTCAAGGTTCCTACATTCTGCTGAGACTCTCTGGAAGTGCAGGAATCAGATCTGGAGGACTGAAGTTGAGCAGCAGCAGTTCTTGAAAAACAGGGATGAACAGAAGCTGGACCATTTTTGCTCCTGTCCCATCCAGTTCTGGATCTGTGCACAAGGAGGAAGGAAATGGAAGCCTCTTTCCAAGTCACTGGTGCATTCACTGGCTCCCTTCTGCCCAGGTGCCACTCACTTCTGTCCTTGTGCCGCTCGCTGCCACAGCAAGGACAGGAGATGGTTCAGAGGGCCCTGCCACTCTTCTGGGACCAGGATAAGATCCATCCAGTATTCCCCCTGTTCATTGAGGGAGCAGGGAGGAGACTCTCAGCCCATCCAGCCCCATGGAGAGAGATGTTTATGGGATTTCTGGCCACTGGGGCACTTGGAAAGCGTGGTCT
Organism: Poecile atricapillus; assembly: GCF_030490865.1. Classification (NCBI taxonomy): domain Eukaryota; kingdom Metazoa; phylum Chordata; class Aves; order Passeriformes; family Paridae; genus Poecile; species Poecile atricapillus. Next base: position 19,066,882 of record NC_081259.1, read on the forward strand.
AAGAGTTGTGGGTAACAAAACAAGCAGGAAGGGGCTCAGCCCATGCAATGACAGGAGCAGGATTGGTTGATGGAGGCTTGATGGGCACTCCCACGGCAGAGCTGAGCAGTTTGGAAGCAGTGGGTGGGCACAGGGGAGGGGAGGAGAGGAGCCAGAGCCCCCCAGCCTGTGCTCCCGTGGCTTCCTGCAGAAACGTGGGCTGTGCACAGAGCTGTCAGGCAAAGAGCTGAAGGCTATCCTTGAACTTCTCTTCCTGGGAATTGATGCTGGTGTCCTGCCTGGATTAGGCAGGAAAGGGTTCATCTCCATCACTTGACAGAGGCTGGGATGCTACAAAGATCTGTGGCCCTGCCTGGCTCTGAGAACTCCTTAACCTGCAGAATATCACACACGTGACACTCCGCAGGCTCGTTGGAAGGTTGCCACTCAAAGAAACTGGGCTGATCACAGATTAATGATCATTTTCACCCTGATGAAATCAGCCCTCTTGCTTGCTCCTGCCCAGGCTGTGAAGCTGTGTGTGGTGTTTGTGAGTTGCAGTGGTGCTGTGCTTTCTGCAGTGAGTAATTCTCTGTCTGGAAGCGCCCCAGTTTGCCGTGCCCCGTTACATAAGTCACACCATTCTCTTCCTGCCTGCCTTTGAAACTGGCTTCTTTCAGTGACCACTGGAGCTTAAAATTAGATTTCCACAAGTATTTTCACTTGTAAAACACCACCACTTAAATGCTCATTGAAAGTCAGCCCAGCACAGGTGGTGAATGCTGTCAGACCAGGGCCCAGGAGCAGCGGGGATGATGCTGTTCCACTGCTCCATGTGCTCTGATACATCCCAGAAATGCCTGCCACCAGGTCCTCCCCACCCACAGCAAGGTCACTGCTGAGAGCTGAAAGCCTCCTAGGAGCCAGAGTTTTTTTCTTGTTTCTTCTTTTCTTTTTTCTTGTTTTCATTTTCTTCAGGAATTTTTTGCCGCATGGTTTGAAATGCGTTTCCTTTGAATGCCACTTGCACATGTTTTGATACAGGGATCCCAGTAAAGTAGAGGATTAAAGATGCCTTGAGTTTCCTCCAGGCACTGCAGATGCTAAAAAAAACAAAGAAAAGCCAAAACAACACAATTCCAGCCTCTAAATGTAATTTATGATATTATTGCAGTATGAGAGTGTCTGTTCAACATACTACAGCAGTGGACATTTTAAAAGCTTTGTCTATAAACAAGCCACAAAAATAGCTGTTCCCAAACTTCTCGTGACCACCCTTGTGCTGCTGAGAAGCTGCTGGGTTTGCAGCCCTGCTTGTGTAGTCCTGAGTGATCCCTTGGGCTGGGCTGTGCTGGGCCAGGTGAGGCAGGGAGGAGAGCGGCTGGGAGCGGTGCCAAGCTCTGCCATGGATCCCCTGCTCGTCCTTGTGCTGCCTTTGCTCCCAGCCTCAGATCCTCATCCCTTCCACAGGGACAGTGACACTCACAAAGGGGGAGCGTGGATGTTCTGGGGCTGCTCCCTTGGGAATAGATGACACTGAACAAATAACTCCAGCAAGGCATGCTCAGCTTTACACTTGAACCAAATGGAGGGCCAGGTTTGTTCAATGGACAGAGTAACCCCACAGATCTGCACAGCTGAGAGGAGCAGGATGGGCTGGCCATCAGGAGGTAAATACAGAGATACAGAAGCAGTTCTTATTGGAGGCTGCTGACCCAGTGGTGCCAGGAGACAAGTGCCTGTGGCCCAGGCGTGCAGAGCGTGTGGGATTTGGGACACAGCTTCCCTTCAAATTCCCAGCCCTTGGCACAGGTGGGGTTTCTCACCCAAATCCTGAGAGGAAACACAGGTGCTCCTTGTGTGGTGTCCACTGTCATCACATGAATAACCACAAATGGAGCTGCCTGTTGTCAAGATGAAACACGAGGGATGGGACCAGCTTGCTCTTGTCATTGATTTATTGCTCAAGTAGCCAGATAAGATAATAAGATCAGTCTGAAGGTGTGAGATTTGGAGAGGAGCAACAAGTCAGCCATAGCTCAAGGTAGTCACGGGTTTCTTCCTCACACACCAATATATAACATTTTGTTCCAACAGACAATTGACACAAAACTTGTTTCTACTTCATAACCTCTCACCTTTGACTAATTCTGCCATACTGCCTCTGTCTCTTAGCTAATAAACTGACAGCTCATGTACCCACACACACTTCTATTATGGCTTCTGGATCCTTAACCTACCCTATAAGTCACATTATTAGAGTTTAAACTTCTCACTATTTTAATTTCTTACTTACTTAAGGCATATTCTTACAACTATAGGAATGTAAGTTTATAATTTTTGTACTTAGTGTCCGTGTACCTTTATAATTACATTAACCCAAGCTCTTTCCAAGGCTGCAGCTTGAACCCTTCAGCATTTGTGGAAGTTTCTATTTCTCCATTTCCCACAGTCCATGAGGAATCAAAGTTCAAGTGCCACTTGTGCATTTCTGTGGCTGGAAACCCTCTCCCTTCAGCAGCACAGCATGGGGATCTGGGTTTGCTCAGCAGAGAGAAAAAGGCTCTCCTTTTTGTGTGGTTTGTCTCTCCTTTTTGTGTGGTTTGTTTCTCCTGAGATGGCTCAGGTGAGTCACACCTAGCCCAGGGTGGCAGCTTGGACTTGAGCAGGAACTGAGTATCTGAATTTTCCTTCTGGCCAAGGCCCAGACTCAGGGCATCTTGTGTTTAGCCTGAGGAAAGGGGTCAGTAACTCAGCAGCCATGGGGGAATGTCAGTTCAGCTTAGTGCAGGGGCCCTGGCAGCCCTGCTCACCTGCACAAAGTGCCATTTCTCCTGTCACTCCAGAGGGGGACAGCCCAGCCCCCCCAGGAGGAGCAGTGTGGGGTGCTGAGGAGCTCTCAGGAGCCCCATCTCTGACCATGACCTTGCTCTTTGCTGTCCCCAAAGCTCTTTGCTGTCTGCATCCAGATAAAACACCTGCTCAAGTAACATTTTACCCTTCCAGCACCTTTAGAAATCATTTTCAGCCCTCTTTTTAATCATATGAAGAAGGAGCTGCTCACCAGTGACACCTCTCCTCTTGGGGGCTTCTCCCTGCCTTGAAGGCACTCCAGGAGCTGTCTGCAGACTTCAGAGCTGACAGTGCCAACGTGTTCAGAGTGTCCCAGAGCAGGTCCTGTCACAGCTGTCAGCTCCAGCAGGGCTTTGGGGGCCTGCAGGGACCTTGGCACTGGTCCCACTCGAGGAGAGGGCACCTCTGGCTTCAGTCTGCAGTGATGAGTGAGAGCCAGGAGCCCCGAGGGTGTCCCAGCCTTGGGAATGCCACTCACCCCTCCATGGAGAGTCACAGCTTCCCCAGCTCTAGATATTCCATTTTTTAAAATTATTTTTTTAAAAATTTTCATTCTGCAAAGCTCTGTGTGAGGAGTGGGAGGGAAGAGCTTCATTTATCTGGAGTGTAGCTGTGCTGAGACTGATCAGCTATCATTATTCCGTGTGTGCTGGACCTGCAGCAGCGGGGCTGTGCTCTGGCTGTGCACAGGGATCCCACCCTTCTGGGGGATAATTCAGGTTATGGAAGAGGGGGAGCAGTCAGAGAGAGGCCTGAGCTGTACAGGGAGGGAAAACTTCCCCTAGGGAAGAGAGGAATTGTGCATTTCAAAGGTAGCCCCAGAGTGAAGAGGATCCAGCAAGGGAGAAAGGGAAGGACGGGATGCAGGGAGAGCTGCCCTGGCAGGTGTCAAAGCTCACACATCCATGGATTTTCACAGCCAACCTCTCAGGGATGTCACTCCGAGTTTCCAGAGCAGGCTTGGAAGTGTTCTGAGGATGCTCTTCGAGCTGATCCAGCTGGCTTTGCTGAGCTCTTTGCCAAGGGCTCCTTAATTCTGAGCAGAAACCTTCCTACAGCAGGGAACGCAGCTCAGCGGGCTCCACCTGCATCTTCCCAAGAGGGAGAAGCCCATACTCGGGAGCTTAAGAATCATTTTGAATTCCCTGTTCCAGCTCATTTCCATGGGCACACTGACCCTGAGACCACTGCAGGAGCTGGAGCAGCTCCTCCCCTGGGGGCTGAATTCCTGCAGGAGACAGCTCAGGAACCACTGGCGAGGGAGGCACAGCCCCAGGGCAGGGCTGGGATGTGCAGCCAGGACCCAAAACCAGCCCTGGCTGCCGGGAATAATCGGTGGAGACCTGAGAAAAGCGCCCGTGTGGTGGGAGCAGCCATGCTGACAGCAGGGCAGAAGGCAGCCTAATAAAATGAGATTATTTCAAATGCATGCAAATTCGGAAAGCAGTTTAATGACCTGAATTCTTAAAGTGCAGCCAGTGGGCTCAGAGAGAACTGAAAGGAGAAAGGAACAGAAAGTCACAGCTAATTTCCCCTGTGTCCGGGCAGAATTTTAACAACAGAAAGCTAATTTTGATTGTTTGATAGAAGAATTATTGTTGAGTGCTGGCTCCTTTTATGAAATCACATGAGCATTTCTCCCTGTTCTTTTGTGTGCTATCTAGAATTGAGGAAAATCTGACTTTGCAGTTCTTAATTAGGGGAGCAACATCTGTTTGCTTCGTTTCCATAATTTTACATACCCCACTCCAAAGCACCAGGAGCTTTGCTCTGAACACCTTCAAGGCTCAGGAACCTCACCTCAGCTTCCAGATGAGCCAAACCCATCAGCTGCATCCCCCTCCTCCTGGCCAGGGGCTGGGACTGGGAATCCAGAGCAGGAAAAGGGCTTGGGAGCTGGTTCCTCAATCCCATGAGGAGGAGGAATAATCTCAGCACCAATCTTGGCCCACTCCTCATGCCGGTGTCTGTCTCGGGCAGCCCTGCCAGGGAATGTTTGTCCCAGCAAGATTCAGGGCCTGTTCCTGTCTGGGGCTGGTGGGAAGCAGGGTTTTCTCCAGAAGCAACCCACAGGGTTTCTGTTGGCGTGTGGAAACACCATGTAAATGAGGCAGATCATTCAAATGGGGAAGTCAATTAATTTTTCAGTTTGCCAACCAGTTATGATTTTGAAAAATGGTTTTGAAAAATTCCTCTCCCCTTCCATGGCTGGAAGAACATTTTCAGTAATCTTCTGCAGTGTTCTGGAGGAGAAATTTGATATTTTCTTGGCAAAGCAGAAGAGAAAAATGTGACCTAATGAAACAGTTAATAGAGGCAAGCTGGGCTCAGGAAAACAGTGAAGTGTAGTGTGATTTCAAAGGGAAAACGGAGTGTTCTGGTTTAAAAAACAACAAAAAGGATCATTTCAAGGTTTTTTACTGGTATTACTTCATCAGCTCAACACGAGCCCAAGGAGCTTTGATCAAACCATTTCCAGTAAATGTTGGGCACGTTTGGAAAGCCTCAGCACGGTCTGTGCCAGGGAAGCTGGGGCTGGGAGCCATCCGGGCTGGTTTCTCCTGGGAATCAGCCCAGGGATCACCCCAGAGGCACAGCCAGGCCACTGGAGGAGTGGGATGAGGTGTGGTGAGGCTGCTCTGGAGCTCTGGGAAGCTGTTCCTCGCTGCCTGCTCCAGCCCTTCACCTCTGCCCGCTGCTGTGAGGCCAGCGTGTGTCCCCAGGCACAGCCTGACCTTGCAGTGCTGCAGGAGCTGCACATGGCCCATGCTGGGATTTGTCCCTTCAGCTGCACAAGGGCAGCAGAACGAGTCCCTCTGGGAACGCTGCAGCTGAATCCCTGCGGAATTCCGGAGCCCTCACCTGCCGGCTGGAGCCTCTCCTCTCCTCTCTGCTCACTCTGTGTGTCTCTGAGCTCTGTGGGAGCTCATTCCCCGTGGTTTTAGCACATCTGGGTGGGAATGACTCTGTGAGGATGTTCAGTGACCTCCTGTGCCAGCCACTGCCAGACCCTGTTGGAAGGTGACCCTGGGGCTGGCTGTGGGAAGGACTGGGATCTGTCCCTTTAGGGGAATCCAGAGCTATTCCAGTCCAGCATACAACAAACCACCATTGGAGAATTCCTACACGTGCGCTTCCAGCCCCTTGAATGGCTTCAGCAGCTCCAAACTCTGCTTCCCTGCCTTCCTTGCCTTTCCTGCCTGCAAACCCTGCCTTCAGGATCGCATCCTTCCAGGCTAGGATCTTGCTCTGAGTGGGGAAAAAAAGCCTTTCTGCCTTTTTCTTTTTTGCAGGGAGTGATTTGTACTAGCAAATCAAACAGCAAAGCATTGAGCATCCCATCCTATTCCCCACAGCAGCCATGTCCTGGCTGCACATCCAGGGTCAGAACTCTGGCAACATTTCCAGAGCCCTCAGAGCCACCCTCTGTCCTTTGTGGGGTGACAAAGCCTTCATTTGAGACAGGGAAGGGAAGGAAAAACCTTCAGCACGTTCTTGCAGTTACAGTCAGATTGTGCCTTCCTCTTTTACGGGCTCGGCTCAAATCCCTGTCTGCTGTTCCTCCTGTGAGGGAAGGGAACACTTGGGAACAGCTTCCTTTGTCCCTGAGCTGCCTCCTGAGCTGCTGTGAAATCACCTCTATTCGGAATGTGCTGTCCTTACCGATGTTCCTCATGGGGGTGTTTTCTGTGCTTTCCATGCCTTGCAGCAAGAACTAAACATGTTTTACCTTCCCAGCCTCATGGTGGGAGTGACGGGGATCTCCCTCCTATTTTACAGTTTCCTCTCTATTGGTGTGCAAGAACTGTTTCACCTTGTTCTGGTGGTGGATTTGGAGCTCAGCGAGTTCTATCCAAGACTCTGCTGTTTCAGAGTGGCTTTTTAGGAGACCGGGGTGCCACCTTTGCTCTCCAGTGTTATTCCAGCTCTCTCCTGCCAGATGTTTGATTTTCCATTTGGCTGGAGTAAGAAGCATGTCCTTAAACTCTTGCTCTTTTATCTGCTGCACATTTAAAAGCTACATCATGCACTAAAAAAACGAATAGCCATCTGGATGTCATCTAGATGTGCCTCAGATCATAAAGATCTGAGAGTTGGCTGGGTGGGATCAAAAGGAAATTGCTCTGGTGCCAGGCCCTGCCCTGCCCTGGCTGGCTCTGTCCCCTCAGCCCAGGAGTGCATCCCTCTGGGGCCAGGTGCATTCCCAGGCTGGACAAATCATTCCACCGCTTTTTCCAGCCCATTGCAAGGGCAAAGAGCTGAGTTAAGGCCTGGATGCAGGCTGGGAATCCAGCTGGTGCTCCAAGGGCACAGCCGGGTTTGGATAGGAGCTGCAGGAATGCCTGAGGGTCTTACCTGGCCCAGCTGAGCTCACCAAGTCACAGAACAGAACCACAGAACCATTCAGGTTGGAAAAGGGAAGTGGGGCAGGAAGCTCCTTGGAAGCCCCCGTGCTCTGCCACCCCACAGTGACCCTTTCTCTCCTCCCTCCCTCCCTCCCTTCTCCACAGGCAAGAAGAACTCCATCCTACTGCATAAAGTGCAGCACGACCTCAACTCGGGGGTGTTCAACTACCAGGAGAACGAGATCATCCAGCAGATCGTGCAGCACGACCGGGAGATGGCTCACTGTGCCCACAACGTGCAGGCCGCCGCCGCCGCCGCCTCCACTCCCACGCCGGTCATCTGGACACCGCTGATCCAGGCGCCGCTGCAGGCCGCCGCCGCCACCACCTCGGTGGCCATCGCCCTGACCCACCACCCGCGCCTGCCCACGGCCATATTCCGGCCCCCCGTGTCCGTGCTGGGCTCCCTGGGCCAGCAGCCCAACCAGACCCCCAGGCAGCTGAAGAGATTCCAGTCGCTCATCCCGTCCGCCGGCCCCTCCGCCGTGGGCTCCCCGTCCAGCACCCCCTCCCAGCTGCACACGCCGGGCGCAGAGACCCCCTCGTCCTCGTCCTTCCACATCCAGCAGCTCGCCGGCTTCTCGGCCGCCGCCGGCCTGGGCCAGTTCCAGGTGGGATCCCCTCTGGGGGGCTCTGGCCAGCCGGGGCTGAGCAGCACCTCCTCGGTGGGGCTGAGCCAGCTGCAGAATGCGCCCTCGGGGTCACCCTTAGGTGCAGCTCAGCCCCTGCAGCAGCAGCAGCAACAGCAGCAACAGCAGCAGCAGCAGCAGCAGCAACAGCAACAGCAACAGCAACAGCAACAGCCAGCCCTCTCCAGCGGTGGATTTGGGCACTTCCAGCAAGCCACAGCCAGCTCCCCATCGACATCCCTCACCCAGCTCTCATCAAACTCCCCCCCCAGTCTCCTGAACCAGTTCCAGCCCACCACGAGACCACTGCAGGGGGGACAGTCCCAGCAGCTCTCGGGCAGCGGGACCCTGGGGGGAATGAACCACTTCCAACACCCTCCTTCTTCCAACTCTCCATCCTCCAGCCTAAGCCAGCTGGCGCAGGCCTCGGGCGGGCCGTCCGCGGGGCTGTGCCAAACACATCCAAGTGCTTTAGGATCTCTGACTGGAACGATAGCCCAGCTCCACCAAGAGCGGCCTCCCTTCGCCTCCGCGTCCTCGCTGCAGCAGCCCGGCGTCGCCTCTCCCTGTTACACCCCTTCTGGCCTTAGCCCTCCCAGTCAGAGCCCGGTGGCCAGCAGAACTTTCCAGAGCGGCCCGGCGGGCGCCTCGGGCTCTCACGGCTCGCTGCTGCTGCCGCAGCCCGCCAGCCCTCCGGCCCAGCCGCTGCCCGGGCGCGGCACGGCGCCACCGGGACGCCTCAACCAGGACATCAAGCTGATTTCTGCGTCCCAACCCTCTCTGCCCCAAGAGCTGGCTCAGACGCTGGGCCACCACAGCTCTCCTCATTCCTCTAGAGAATCTGTTTCCAGCTTCTCCCCTTTCCCTGGCGGCGGGAGCGGACTCCTGGGGAAGCCTTGCAGCTCCATCCCCGGGCGGGTGACGCTGCCGCGCCAGATGTCCTCAGGTTCTCTGCCTCACCCGCTGCTCTTCGGGGCCGCCCTGGCTGCGGGCGGGCGGAAAGAGTCCCTCGTGCTCACGGGGGATCTGGAGCCCGTCAGGTCCAAACTGCCCTCCAATTTGTGAGGACTCCTGCAGGAGCTGCTCCTGCCAGCTCTGAGCTTCGGTTCCTGACGAGTTCACCGAGAGATTTTTTCCTTTCTTTCCCCCCCACCCCACCCCCAGCGCCGCTCCTGCTTTTTTCTTTTTATTTTCCTCCATTTCTTTTTGTTTAGGTTTAACCGTGCTTAGAAACAAAGTGAAAAACAGCAAGGAAAAAAAAAAAAAAAAAAAAGAAGATAACCAGGTATTCTTAGAGCTATAGATTTTTGGTCACTTGATTTTATAGAATATTTTAATACACAGGAAAAAAAAAAAGGATACGAGCAAATTTAATCCAACGAGGTAACGCACAGCCGGGGCGAGTGCCTGAGCTGGAACACGTGAATGAGCAGCCATAGAAGCCACCAAAAAAGGTTTTCCTGTTGAGACAAAGACCCGAGGTTGACATAGAAGGGGCCGTGGGGTCAGTCCTGGAGCTGGCGTTTGCAGAGCAGCCCTGGCTGGCCTCAGCTCTGCCCCAGCTGTGACCCTGGGGCTGGGCACGTGGGTGGCACAGGGGTCCCTCCTTCCCTCCCTGCCAGGCACCTCCTGTGCTCAGCAGCTCGCAGAGCAGCCGGGAAGGGATGAGTTCACTCTTGAAGACCCCTTGAGGGATTTCCCAAGGGGCTGAGGCTTGGGTTGGACTCCAGCTGAGGAAGATGAAGGTGACCAGGAGCTGGATGGGCCTCGCTGCAGATTGTCCCTTTCTTACTGCACTGATGCTCCAGTGGGAGCAAGGAGCAATCCCTTGTAAGGCACAGGGAGGCCAGGGATGAGCCCTCTGTGCTTGGGCACTGGGAGAAGCCCTGGCTCTGCCAGCACACCAGGCAGGAGGCCCCGAGCCTCAGCCTCTCCGTGGTGTGTGCAAAGCAGGGCAGGGATGAAGGAGGAGGCAGTGCTGTAACGTCCCCTCTGTCACTCCAGTGTCTCGGTGTCCGTGGGTGACTGATATGAGGAGAACTAGAAAGGACTGAGCAGTGGGGTGCAGTCCCCAGCCCTCCAACTCCTTAGCCCAGGACAGCGCGAGGCACCAGGACAGTTCCAAGATTTACAACTCTGTTTTTACCATTAAAACCAGATCAGCCCAGAAATTTGGCCAACCACGGTCTGTGCTTGTCCCCTGCTGGGGGAACTGAAATCCTTTGTTTGATTTCACCAGCAATAAGAGCCTGCAGCTGCTGGGCTTCCCCTGCCAGCCTGCAGTGTCACTGGGCACGCCTGGGGCACCTGGAGCTGGGCTTTGGGCTCCCTGACTGGGCTGGGGACAGAACAGGGCCAGCAGCACAGGGAAGCCACAGCCTTTACCTCTAGGGCAGCCGTCTCCTTTTGTGTCACTCCATCCTTCCTCTCTCTCTCTCTGTTTGGGGTTTTCTTAGGCCAAGGGGTGTCTGTGGCCACCTCACCGTCCCAGTCAGGTGCTCAACTTTTCTAACACTGGTTAGAGACACATCCAGCCTCCCTCTGTGCCCGGCTCTCCGGGCCCCAGCCCTCAAGGGGACGCAGGACTCCACGCAGCAGTGCCAAAAATCTTCACCACACCAGTCCCGAGCCCCTGGAGCTCCCTGTGCCCTGTCCCCAAAGCCTGGCTGGTTTTTATACCGAGCTGTCTGCAGAACTCTGCCACGTGCCTGCACCTTGAATGTTGCATTCCTGGGCACTCCTGCTTCACCCTGCTTTGGTGGCTCTGAATTCAGATGTGATCGGCTTTGGTCTTCCTTAAAGGGTCAGGGGAACTCTGGAAATGCTTTTTCTACAGGCTCCATACAGCTGTGTCTGTGTGAGTGTGGGAGGGTGAGCGTGTGTGTGTGTGTGTGTTTGTATAGATTTTATAGATGTATCTATATCCACACACCTGCTTTTCTATCCGTAGGGTAGTCACACACATCTGTAGTCTATTTATGCACATGTGTCAGCACACACACACACACATTTATATATATATATGTATATCCTAGTTTTAAATTACGTGTCACTTCTGACCCTCCTGCAGGGCTGATTGGCAGGTGACAATTATAACCTCTAGATCCTGCTTTTCCAAATATGTACAGGTTCATCTTGAAACAGGAATTGAAGCAGACTCACAGACCCTCTCATGTTTTCAGAGGTACAAGGAAGACTCCCAATATCCTTTTCTGTTTTTTGGGGGTTTTGAGCAAACCCTGTGTGCCAGAGGGCCCCTGGCCGAGCACCTGGAGAGCTTGGGGGGCTCCTTGTGGGGCTGGGGGGAAAAGCCTCCAGCCCTCCCGGGTTCCTGTCCCATGGCTGCTGCACTGGCCCCAAATCCTGGCCACCCTGGGGCCACCCAGCCCCTCCTCACTGCGGGACATCCTCCTTGGCTTTGCTTCCCTCGGGGATCTTCTTTGGGTTTCCAGCTCTCAGCACTGCAGTAGCCAACATTGAGTTATTCTGACTGGACCCCAGTCAACACTAGGCTTGTCTCAGTAGGTGGAACTATATTTATTACTATTATTATTATTATTATTATTATTATTCTTTTTTGGTTTCTTTTGGGGGGAAGGGAGGGGAAGAGTTCTAGGGGTGGGGTTTGCAATATAAAACACACAATAAAAACCTTAGTAAATAAAAATGTGGAAAACCCACCCCTCTGCCTTGCTGTCTGCTTCACATGGTGAGCTCCAGGCAATGTGAGACGAGCTTTAAAGAAGGAAAATCCCATTTCAGCCCTTTGCCTTGCCCTGTCTCTATTTTCCTGCTGCCTTTGGAGCTTTGGCAGGCTGTTCACCACCTCACACGTTCTCAGCCACTGACAGGAGAAGTTTAAAACTTCCACCAACACCTGAATTTTCACCATGCCAAGGGAGAAACCAGGCAGTTGTTTGCAGATGTGTGCAGGAAAATCCTTCACTTGGAAGTGCAGACCTGGAAGCTGTGGCTGCCTGTGGGATCCCTGGAGAAGGAGCCTTGCCCAGGACAACCCCTGGCAGCAGGACAGGGACCGAGCCAGGAGCCACACGGGGAGGAGGGAGCTGCAGGAGGATCCAAGGCTAGGAGCTGAAGGGTTCTAGGAAGGTAAGGCTGACCTCAGCTCTGAGCTTCCATCCACTCCTACAAGGCCCTCTCCGAGTCCAAACCCACCTGGGAAGTGACTCCAGGTGGGTCACCTTGTCCTGGAGCTTCCACGAGGGAATTCAGGCGCTGCAATGTTGGGTTTGCCTTTTGGAGCAGCTTTTTAAGCCAGGCTATTTTCTGTGCTGTTCCTATTACAGAGGGAACGGATTGTTAGCCCTGCCCAAGCCAACATTGCTTTTAGAATTAGGATTTCACAGAAGATTTGTAAACTTGCAAGGTTGGACTGGAAAGAAATCCAAGTTTGGAGCTCTCAAAGCACACTTGGAAGGCCTGGCTGGTTCAGCACGTGGCGATGCCTCCTTGCAAGGACTTCACGGTGCCCTGGGGTGATCTGGCTGTGGGGGAAAACATCCCCAGACACCAGAGCCAGGTCAGCAGGGTGGGTCTGCCCCCTCATCATCCCTGCCCGCCCCACAGAGCCTCAGGATCCCTCCCCCAGTGTGGGGAAAAGGCCCCCCGGGCCCTGGGAGCCCTGCGGAGGCTCTGGGGCTCGGGACGGTCACACCCAGCTCCACAGGGATGCTCAAGGTGTGGATTTAATCCGCGCTGCCACGAAAGCTCCACCCCACAGATCCAGCAGGAGCTGCGGGTAGGAGCAGGGACACCTGGAGGCACTGGTGGCACAACTCACACCTTTTGTTCCTCCCCGTCTCCAGCAAAGTCAAACCCTAAATCACAGGGTTTGGTGCAAGTGGAGCAAAACCAGGCAGCCACCAGCCTCGGGTGCTCTGGAATATCCTCTGGGAGCCCGTGAGTCACAGCACTGTGGGCACTCAGCGTCCACTTCTATTTATCTGCTGATGCTGGTTTTTGTTTGATGGGTTTTATTACATCCCAGCGGTTCTCACAAAGCAACCTCGGCGGGAAAAGGCTGTCCCCACTCCAGCTCCCATCCCATTAACACCCCCCTGCTCCCTGCCCCCTTTCCAGGCAAAGCAAAGCCCAGATGGGTGGGCAGAGACAGCCTCGGGCAGCTGGGCTGGGACTCAGGGAAATGTCCTGAGGCTGGAGATGGGAAACAGCCGAGCTGGAGATGGGAAACAGCCGAGCTGGAGATGGGAAACACCTGAGCTGGAGATGGGAAACAGCTGAGCTGGAGATGGGAAACACCTGAGCTGGAGATGGGAAACAGCTGAGCTGGAGATGGGAAACAGCTGAGCTGGAGATGGGGAACACCTGAGATGGAGATGGGGAACACCTGAGATGGAGATGGGAAACACGTGGGGACTGTGGGGCACAAGCAGGTTCCAGTTCGGTTTCTCCCGGTCCAGCTCCTTGCAGTGACCAGCAGGAAGGAGCAGCAGGAGCTCCTGTGTCTGCCTGGGTAGGAGTGGAGGGGTTTGGGGGTGATTCACCACCTGAGCCCCACCTTTTGGGGGTGCTGCTGGTCCTTCTAATTCCCGGCTGCTGGGGCAGCTGTGGGGAGAGGCTGAGCTCCGTCCCTGGGCTCTGTCCCCCTGGCCACTCCTGCTTCTAGCTGGGGCTGCTCTGGGGGACTTGGTTGGGGTGGAAGGTTCTGGAAGGTGCTGGATCTGGGAACTGGGTTGTGTGCCCCGTTTTTAGGGTCTCCTCTGTGCTGGTGTGTTTGGGGCCAGGACTCGACAACATTTCCTCCCCCCCAGCCCCGTGTCTGGGGGTGCCTTGTCCTTTTTGCTTTCCCCACCCTCCCAGCACTGCCGGCACCTGCCCAGCTTTTCTCGCTTTTTTCCCGAGTGGGAAAACGACCCCACTGACGCGTGCCCAGAGCTGGCCAAGGGAGGGCTGGAATTGCTGTCGGGATCCAGGAGGGAACGCAGCCCAGGAAGCCCCTGTTCCTCCAGCCTGGCCTCGGCACTTGGGGACGCTGTGAGGGCTCTGTGCCCCGCAGGAAAAGGTGGAGAAATCCGTAGGAGCAGGAGCAGCCAGGCAGGGACAGAGAGCGGAGGCTGGGGAGGGCTGGACACGGTCCCGCTGCTCCTTGGGACAGGGCCACCCCCAGCCAGGGTGACCCAGAGCCAGCCCTCGAGGCTGGGGGTGCCGGGAGAGGGTTTGGGATGGCGCCGGGAGCAGGAGAGCCCCTGGGAAGGTTTCGGTGGCAGCTGCTGGCTGCAGTGCCGGGGTGTTTGTCACCGCAGCGGGGACAGCGCAGCCCCCGGCCCCGGCAGCCCCGCCAGGGGGGATGGACCGGGGGATGCTGTCACCATGGACACGGGGAGCGATGGGCTCCGCTGTTTCCCCGGCGCACGAGGATGCGGGGATCCCGGGATGGGCGGTCGGGAACGCGGCCACTCGGGGCTTCCACCGGGAAAACTCCTGGCCGGGCTCCCCGGGGCGTGTGTGACCCCCGAGCTGTGTCCGGGAGCCCCAGCCCAGCCCCGTGTCCTGCAGGGGCTCAGCAGCTGAGCAAGGACCCCGCTGCTCTCGGGCCGGAGCTTCCCGCACCTCCCTGGATGCTCCAGCTCCGCCTGAGGCGCTGCCAGGACCCTCCTCCTGCTCCCCCCAGTTTGCAGCCAGGGCTGAAGCCCTCACCTCGAGAGGAGATCGGGGGAGCTGGAGCCACCGCCGGCCTGGAATGACAGGAGGGAGAAAGGGGCTCAGCCAGAGCTCCAGGAGAGGAGCCTGGGCCAGCCCAGCCTCCCCTCGCCTGCAGCCCGCCGAGGGTGAGTCCTGCGAGTGATGATTTCATTGCCACATCTCCAGCTTGTCCTGTTTGGTTCTCCCAGCCTCTGGAGCTGGAGAACATCCCTGGCTGCAGGGTGTCGTGTCCAGGGCTGGCCGTGCCTGCAGCTGCAGGAGCAGCACCGCCCCCTGTCCCCACGCCGCTGCGTTTGGGTGCTAAAAAAGAGCTGTGGTGACCCTGGCACCGTGCCCACCCCGGCCTGCAGCTCCCTGGGGCTGGGATGTCCCGAGACAGCCTTGGGGAACAGGAGTTCCTCCTCAGACACCACCAGGGAAAATCACTGCCCAAAGCTCCGTGGAAGCCGTGGTCCCTGCGCCTCTGGAGAGAGAAAGGCAGCGTGTGCTGCAGGAGCTGGAATTAGGAAACAGTCGGGAAAAGTTTATTGGATTATTAGAGGACAGGGATCGCGTCGCTGCCCTCCTGCAGCTGCCTCCAACGCTGCCCGTGGAGAGGGGAAAGTGCTGCTCACAGCGTTCCCCCGCAGCAAGGAGGGAGCCCCCAGCTTTTAGTTTGTCCCTGGCACTCTGTGGCGTTGGCTCTCCCTGTCCCTTCCCCAGGCTGGCTCTGGGGGTCTTCTCCCCTCTCCCAGCTTTGTGCTCGTGTTCCCGTGGCTGCCGAGGGCTGACTTGTGCTGTCAGTCCTGCGAGTTCCCTGCAATGTGCCCCGGACTCCACCACACCCAGAGCTGGCAAAGCTGCTCTAGGGACGGAGATTTTGTTGTGTCTGGAAGGTTCTGGAGAGCCACGGTGCAGCTCCAAGCTTGGCTCTCTGGAGTCACACGGGGCAGATGTGTAACCTGCTGGGAGAGCTGGGGGTGCTCACCTGGAGAGGAGAAGGCTCCAGGGAGAGCTCAGAGCCCCTGCCAGGGCCTGAAGGGGCTCCAGGAGAGCTGGAGACAAGGGATGGAGGGACAGGACACAGTCCCACTGCCAGAGGGAAGGGTTAGATGGGATGTTGGGAAGGAATTCCTGGCTGGGAGGGTGGGCAGACCCTGGCACAGGATGCCCAGAGCAGCTTGGGCTGCCTCTGGATCCCTGGCGGTGTCCAAGGCCAGGCTGGACAGGGCTTGGGGCAGCCTGGGACAGTGGAAGGGGTGGGATTGGGATGAGATGGGCTTTAAGGTCCCTTTAAGGTGTTTTTGGTAAAAGCTGTTGAGTTGAATCACCCTGAGCTGCTGCAGAGACGCTTTTACTGACACGAGGGAGGTTTTGGACCAAACCCGGTCTCAGTTCAGGTGGAGATGAGTGGCTGCTCTTACTGGGAAAAAGCCTGCAAATGTTGGCCAAATTTATTGCAGGTGTTTGAGGCAACCCTCGGTTCTGGGTCGGAAGCCAAAGTTTCCTTGGCAAAACTGGGATTTACAGCTTGAGTTCCTCCCCGAGCTGCCCCTCGGAAGCAGCAGCGCTGCTGCGGGTCCCTCCTCCCCTGCAGGAGCCGTGCGAGCGCTGCAGCCTCAGCAGCGAGCCACCGCTGCCACCTGCTGTCCCCGGCTGTCCCCGGCTGTCCCCGGCTGTCCCCGGCTGTCCCTTGCTGTCCCCGGCTGTCCCTTGCTGTCCCCCCGGCTGTCCCTTGTTGTCCCCCGCTGTCCCCGGCTGTCCCTTGCTGTCCCTTGTTGTCCCCCGCTGTCCCCGGCTGTCCCTTGTTGTCCCCGGCTGTCCCCGTTGTCCCCCGCTGTCCCCGGCTGTCCCCCCGCTGTCCCCGCTGTCCCCCGCTGTCCCCGCTGTCCCCGGGCTGCGCTGTCCCCCCCGGGCACGGTCCCACAGCTCTCGGTGGAGCGCAGGGCTGGGAGGCTCAGCCTGGAGGCTCAGGAGAGACCTTCTGGCTCTGCACAGCTCCCTGACAGGAGAGGGCAGCTGAGGAGATCGGGCTCTGCTCCCAGGGGACAAGGGACAGGACAAGAGGAGACGTCCTCAACCAGGGGAGGCTCAGGATGGACATCAGGAGGAATTTCTTCATGGACAGCCTGGTGAGGCATTGGAAGGGGCCACCCAGGGATGTTTGGAGTCCCCATCCCTGGAGGTGTCCAAGGAATTCCTGGACGTGGCACGCAGTGCTCTGGGCTGGGAACGAGGTGGGGTTTGGGCTCCATGGGCTGGGAGCTCTTTTCCCACCTCAGCTGTTCCCTGTGAATCCTGGGCTGCTTTGGGTTGCAGGAGCTCAGCTCTGCCCCGGGCCAGGACTGGAGGTCTCTGAGTCCGGGCAGGAATTTTCTGCTCTCCCAGAAATGTTCCCCAGTTTCTCCCCTGGGCCCCAGCCCTGACACGGCTGAGCTGCCCCTGCCTCACTCCAGGGCCAGGAATTGAAGGTCCCTTCCATCCAAACCATTCTGGGACCCCACAAAATGCAGCGATGGTTCAGGGTTTTTGTTAAAAGGCGTTGAGTTGAATCAATAAATTCCAGGAGGGAATTCTCCAGGAGAATTCCGGGGTCCTTTCCCCCCTGGGATGAGCGTGGGGAAGGAAGGAGTGAGCAAAGGCTGGGAGGGACAGAGTAGGGGTGAGACAGGGGCTGGCACCAAGGAGAAATTACTGCACTTCACAATCCACATCCAGAAAGTGCAATAGCCCACGGTTATGGGATTATTTTTCCATTATTTCCCAGTTTATTAAAGCTATTATTTGTACTTCCACCGATTTGAACCCCTTCCTTCTCTGCTGGCTAATTAAAAGGTGATATTTTCACTGTGGAGCTCTGAAACAGGGAGACAGGAAGATGCTCCAAGTTCAGTGTGTGCACAAAGCCTGAGGGAGGGAGAACAGTTCTCCTCCAACCCACAGCAAGGGAAAAAAGGGTGAGTAAAACCCCAAATCTGTTCACTGTACTGACTAGGAATAATTAAACAAACTCTCCAAGCAGCCCAGGAGTTGATTGGATTAAAAAAAGTGTATTGGATGCCCAATACAAAATAATAAACATGAAGTTATTAAAAAAAGCTATAGAGGATACAGCAAATACTACAGAAAAGCAAAAAAAATGTACAGAAAGGTCGACATCTACAGCAGTCCTTGAAATTCTTCTACATGAGAATCATAAAACAATGTACAGGTTTGGTTTGTTCCTTTTTCCCCAAATGTCTGAGGGAAGCTGTCACTGCACAGCTGGACTATGACACTACAAAGATACACAATGTTCCAAAGTTAAAATCACAGGATATGTAAGAAAACGTAGCATTAAAATGTGAAAAAGTGCAATACAGATTGTACACTGAATTGAATAAATGTTTTTTCTTTTTTTTTTTCTCAGTTTAACCTTAAAAAACCAACTTTGAACAGTTGTTTTAGCATTAAAAATATTCCCCCTCCCCAAATTCAATGACAATATTAACATTCATGGTGTTCTACATAAGGAATATTCACAAAGGCCCCCAGCTGGGAATACTGTGTGTAGGATGGCATTTCTTTGGGTATAGGTAAAAAACAGGCGAAGGAACAGCTCCACACCCTCCCTTCCAGGCCAGGGGCTGGATTTTATTCTTTAAATACACGTTCTGTAGCTTATTTTGCTCTGAATTGTACTGATTTTAAGTCCAAACGTTAATTATCCAGGTGTCCCACGCTGCTACAATTTATTGAATTCCCTCCCCTCCCTCAATAATAAATAAATGCAGGAAATGGCCTGGAAATGACAACAGAGTCCAGGAAAAGCAAGGGAGTGACTCAATCCCTGCTCTCCCCGGGGATTCCGTGGCTCTCCCAGTGACAGGAGTGGGAGCCTCAGCTCCACTTCAGGGCAAGCAAAGGAAGAAAAGTTCTTTTTGCCATTTCAGTGGAAATCTCCTGGCAGAGGCACAGAGGAGCCAGAACTTCCCAAATCCCAGCCCCTGAACCATCAGGAAGTTTGGGATTCCTTTTACCCTGGAAGTGAAGTTGCACAGGTGGGCACTGGCAGCTGGCTGGAGTTTCTCTTTCTTAAAATTTTTCTCATTTTACTGAACCCCAGCCCTTTTTTTTTATGCAGGGAAGGACAGAGCCAGGCAAGCACACAAAGAGAGAAAGAAAATCCCTCTTCCCTCCCCTCCCTGGAGCTCCCTGTTCCCTCTCCTCCCTTTCCAGGTCTGGGAGCAGCACCTGGGTCACCAACACTGAGTTTATTTTCCCATGCTTTCCAAAGTGTAAAAAAATGCATTTTTGCCTCGTTCTCAGGATTCCTGCTGGGATGGCCTGGGACCCTGTGGACACTCAGTGCTCTCCAGCAGGATCTGGGGTGTTGGCAAAGGGAAGATCCTGAATTTCCCCGAGCCCAGGGGGCTCAGCCCCAGCCCTGCAGCCTGGCTGAGCTCTCACTCCGCTCTTCCAAGGCTCCTGATCCATCTTTAAACCAACAACAACAAAACAGCTGCCAAAAGAAGCTTCCTGTAGGGTCACCTGGACAGGAGAGCCCCCATTCCCAGGGGAATTCTGTTCCTAAAGGAGCCTCTCCTTGCGCTCAGTGACCAGACACACAGTACAGCTGAAGATGTTTCCTTGCTCTTCAGTCTTCCCAATCACTGGAAAAAGACAGGAAAACAACAGGAATGAACCCTCCCCAGGATCCCCCTCCCCTTCCCCAGCTACTTCTTCCCCCACTCAAAATATTGAAACTGCACAAAAAGCGACAAACAAGGCTCTCCAATTACACCTCAATTCAAACAGACCGGGAATCTCACAGTGATGAGAGGAGAAAGTCAGGCTTTTAATAATTATAATATAAAAATAATAAAAAAAGCTTACAAAGAGCAGTGCAGCATCCCAAAAGGCCATGGATTAACTGCCAGAAGGGGATGTAATTTTACTCAGAATAAAAAACAAAACAGAACAACCCACACTGGCAATGAATTTTCATACACAATAGAACAAGCAGTCAAACTTCAGCCTAAGCTGTGGAAAACAACAGTTTCTCCCTTTTTTTTTTTTATTACAATATTTTTTTTTCCTTTTTATAAAAAAAGATAAAATAAAAACACAAATAAAATTGTACATAAATGCCAATGTCCAACACTGAAAAGGCAGGGCAATCACACCACTGAGACAAAACCTGACCAGAAAAAAAAACTAATGGCGAGTCCACTTTGCTTTTGTCCTGCTGGATCCCAGGCGAGGCTCATCCCACGGGGCTCCGCTGCAGGACAAGGGGTGACCTCGGGTCACCTCCAGCTGCTTCCTCTCCTCCTCCCTCCATTGCTCTCGTGTGCTGTCCCTCTTTCTGGGTTTTGTTTTTTTTTCTTTTTTCTTGGTTTTTTTTTTTTCCTTTACTTTTTCCCTCTGTACAATTCCTTGTGTTCCAAGGCTGAGTCCGAGACTGGCGGCGCCGCTCACGCCGTGGTGATGGCATTGAGGTCCTTCATGAGTCCTTCCAGGTGGGCCATTTCTTTGGTCAGCTCGTCTGGCTCGTAGCTCTGCGGGCAGGGAAGGGTGAAAGGGTCACTCACACAGCGCTGGGGCCCAGCAGGAACCTCAGGAACCTCCTGCTGCAGCTCCTGCCCCTGCTCAGCACCGAGCACCATTTATCACCATTGCACCCACTGCTAACGTGGCACAGGGGGGCAGCTGTGGCTCAGAGCTCCACTGTTCCAGTTTTCCTGCCTCAATCCCTGCCTTTGGACCAAGGCAGGAAGTTGAGCAGGATCTCCCCTCCTCACCAAAGCTGCTTTGGGATGGGGATCGCTGCTAAAGCCACACGATTTGAGGCTCAGCTGTCTCATTTCTGTCAGGGCTGTGGACAGACCCCGTGGTCTGGCTCATCCCCAAACCCTTCCTGACCAAGCCCTTCCCAGTTCTGAGCATTCCCAGCCCTCAGCTGCTCCTGCAGCTCCTCCTGCTTCATATCAACAGCAAAGACCTTCCAGTTCACCAAACCTCTGCACTCTACAGTCCTGTGCCCAACACATCATCTGCCAACTCCTCACTCAGTGAGTAAACTCATTCCCTAAACTCATTCCTAAAAACCCAGAATTAATTCAAAACACTGCCCAAACCTGAACTCTGTATTTCAACTTATTTACATTTTAAGACTCATAGTTGAACCAGTAATTTAATTTAAATTGGTTTTTTTTGTGCTGACTCTACCTGGCACTTAATATATTAATTGATTTCATTAATTAATGAAAGTATTAATGGCTCAATTTAAATATTACAAATTAGCTGAGGAGTATGAGTTTGGTACTGACCAAACAAAATGAATAAAGTGACAAAAGGAGTGACAGAAGCACCAAAGGACACCAGATCAAGTTTCCAGACCAGCACAAAGAGAAATAAAATCAGGAGAGTAAAAAACACGTGACAAAAGGACAATGAGGGGAAAAGAAAAACGAATTCCAAATGAGCATTTCCTGTAGCAGTGAAGCAGCAGTGAATATTTGAATATTAACAGGTAATGGCCACAGGAGCAACTCCTTGGCTTGCAGTTTGAAAGGAAAACAGCTCTTCCAAAATATTCCTTAAAAGCTGCTTCCAAAGCAGCCCAACAGTTGGCTGCACCCTTCCCAAAAGTCAGGAAACTTTCCTGTGAGAATTTACAAACAGATTTGGGATGATGGCTTGGAACACACTGGCATTAATGTCAAATGTTCCATGGGCAGTGACACTGGGAATGCTCTGCAGAGCTCAGGAATGACAATGGCACTGGGAATGCTCTGCAGAGCTCAGGGATGGCACTGGGAATGCTCTGCAGAGCTCAGGAATGGCACTGGGAATGCTCTGCAGAGCTCAGGAATGACAATGGCACTGGGAATGCTCTGCAGAGCTCAGGGATGGCACTGGGAATGCTCTGCAGAGCTCAGGAATGACAATGGCACTGGGAATGCTCTGCAGAGCTCAGGGATGGCACTGGGAATGCTCTGCAGAGCTCAGGAATGACAATGGCACTGGGAATGCTCTGCAGAGCTCAGGGATGACACTGGGAATGCTCTGCAGAGCTGGGGAAGCTGCAGCTGCAGGATTCAGCAGGTCCCCCCCTGCAGAAGGTGTTTCCCATGCAGGTTCCCAGGCACTGGAGCTGTGGGAGCGCAGAGCCCACCGCGCTGTGCCTGTGACAGCTCAGGAGCCCTGCAGAGCCTTGCAGAGCCTTGCAGAGCCTTGCAGAGCCTTGCAGAGCCTTGCAGAGCCCTGCAGAACCCTGCAGAACCAGCCCTGCCGCCCTGGCAGGGGGTACCTACGCTCTCCGAGTCCTCCAGCATCCGCGTGGTCTCCTGCACCTCGGGGGCGCTGGGCACCACCACGGGCATGGGCGGCCGAGTCCTGCCCAAGGTGCCGATGGACGCCGTCTTCACCGCGTGGACGGGGTGCCCGGGAGCTGCAGAGAGTTGGGGACACGGTCAGGCTCGGGACACTGCTCAGGGAGCTCCTGGAAGGAGCAGAGGAAGGACAGGGAAGGGAATGGCTCCCACTGCCAGGGATGGATGGGATATTGGGAAGGAATTCCTGGCTGGGAGGGTGGGCAGGCCCTGGCACAGGGTGCCCAGAGCAGCTGGGGCTGCCCCTGGATCCCTGGCAGTGCCCAAGGGCAGCCTGGACAGAGCTTGGAGCAGCCTGGGACGGTGGAAGGGGTCCCTGCCATGGCAGAGGGTGGCACTGGATGGGCTTTAAAGCTCCCTTCCAACCCAAACCAGTCTGGGATGACCCCGTGGAGGAAAAGGATTCCTCCAGGAGAAAAAGAACACTTCAATTATGGAGTGTTGGATTTGAATTTGCTCATCTATGTACGGAAAATGCCACCAACAAAACCCACCCCAGCCTCTGCCACATTTCCTCTGACGCCCACTCCTCCCTCCCTGTGCCCCCCAAATCCCCATTTTCCGTCTGTGTCTGCCTCACCTTGCTGTGTCAGCAGGGGGGTGCTGGGCAGGGCAGGGTCGAAGGGGCCCCCGCTGGGGGGCACGGCGGGCACAGCGAAGCTCTTGAGGGGGTGCGAGGGGCGCACGTGGGCCGTGGGGGGCCCCTGGGGCTCCTCCTCCGCCGCCAGGAACGGCCCCTCGGGCTCCGGCAGCTCCGCGCTGGCCACGGCCGAGGCCGCCGGCATCGTGTCCGTGCTGGGCGTGTTCCGGACCGACTCTGCAACACAAACACCCCCCGAGGGTTATTCCTGACCCGGGCTCCGGGACACAGGGACCAGGGCTCCTCCCAGGGCACCGAGCTGAGCGACTGCAGCGGCACAGGAACAGCTCCGTGCTCCTCACAGAAACCACACAACACCAAAGTGCAGCCTCCTCCTACCCCAGAGTAACAAAGCACTGACATTTCTGACTGGAACTCCTCAAGCACACAGCACTGGGGGCTCACACAGGAGCCACACCTGAAATCAGTTTCCTGACTCATGGAATGGTCTGGGCTGGAATGGAGCTTGCAGCCTCAGGAATTGTTTTCATAAAGAAACACTTTTGGCTGTGACACCTTCAAATGTTGACCTTAAGCAGAGAAGTTCAGGGTTTGCTTCATCCCAAGGTTACCCATGTGCACATTCAGCAATGCCATCGCTCTGGAATTTTTCAGAGTCCTGGAGACTTCAGTGCTCTCTAAAACTACTGCAAATGATTCTGCTCAAGGCTGGGAGTGCTGCATGGAAATCACCCCCGTTCTCTGTGTGCCCCCACTGTCGGTAGCCAAGCCTGCACCTTCCTTCCCTGCTGGTTTCAAATTGTATTAACAGGGGGAAGTTATCCCACGAGGCAGCTCAGAGTTCATCTGATGTTTCAGGTTCCAGGGCCAGAGGCTTTAGCAGGAGGAATCCCTGTTTGGAGCTGGGTATAAAACATGAATCCCCCTTTTCCAAGGACACCACCATGGATGTCACAGAACAAAATCTGACCTATCCAGGAGCACCCAGCCCTTCCAGGACTCTGTCTGGACCTAACCCATCCCTCATGGAACCCCACAGAGGAGACTGACCCGGCTTCAGGCTCCGATTTCCAGGTGTTTCCCTCACTTTTCCACAAAGCACCACCTCCCTGAGGGTCGGTCTCTCACCTGTGGAGTCGGCCCTGTCCGAATGGGACATGGCAGAGCCCAGGGGCCACGGGCTGAGCTGGTGGTGCAGGAAGCTGCGGGTTGGAGAGGCGAGGCTGCCGGAGTGGAAATGGTGGTGAGGGGGGTCGAGGGAATGGATGGGATGAGCACTAATCACAGCTGTGGATGAACACAAGACAGAGAAACACTTAACACACACACTCACACACATGGGACAGCCTGGGGACTCCCCTCCCTGCTCACTGCTCCAGCAGGGAGCCAGACCCTCCTGATTTACAGCCCAGCTTAAACCCCTGGCTTATCACACCTCAAACACGCAGAGGACAAAAAATTCACCCAACTACAGCTCCAAAAAGTGTGCCACCAACTCTTAAAGCACTGCTTGATTCCATTGAGAAGTCCAGAAGGAGAATAAAGAGAATCCAGATCTGTTATCCACATACAGTATATTGATAAAGAGGAAATGAGGTGTGTTAAACAATAAAGAGCCCTTTGTTTCCCAATATCCTTCCAGAATTTCTATGTTCCAGGAGGCAAAGAAGGAAGTCACTGGTACACACCATTAGTGCAAATTAGACTAAAATGGCACAGTGAATTATCATAATTCAGCACTCAGGGGGGAATTAATAACTCCATCTGAAGGCTCCAGGGGGTGGAAGAAAGCCATGGAAGGCTGTGCAGGCCCAGGGCTGGACACAAGGAACGCTCCTGGTGGCCTCAGCTCCTGCCAGAATGGCACCTGCAGAGCCCACACCGATGTCCCCAGTGCCATGAACCAGAGCCTGTGGCTGGAGGCCCTCGGAGCTTTCAGGAACAGGACAGAGCCCAGTCCCAAAGCCAAGCTCCAGCAGGGCCTGGGCCTGGTCTGTGCCCCCCAGGAGCTGGCAGAGAGGGGCCTGGCATGGCACAGGCACCTGCCACACACCCCTGCTTCACTCAGACCAGCTTTTGAGGAATTTAGTGTAAAACTGCATCCTCACACATGGAGAGCTGGGAGACAGCAAGGAGATCAGACTACTTAGTGTAAAACCAAGAAACTGGATGCTGCTCTTGGAAAAAGGTCACAGAAGAAGAAAATTCACAAACTGGGAAATCAGGTCATCAGGACACTGGAAAAAGTAGGTAGAGATCAAGAACACCAAGTCCTCAGTTCAGTTTTTAATTAAAGCAAAAAGAAAGTGGAAATGTAATGGACTACTCTGAAATAATTCCATAAAACTGGGGCTGTGGCAGCAGTCACCTGGCTACAGGTGGAACATGATCACAGAGCTCAGGGGAGTCAAAAGCTCAGCCTGGCTGAGCTTGGTGTGATTTTACCTCCCAGTTCTGCCCCTGCACAGGAACTCCTGAGCTGCTCACTGCTGTTCCCACACAGCATTTCAGTCTGGCTGTTCAGAGCTTCAGCCAAGTCCCTTTCCATCTTGGGGTCATTTGAAAACTCTA
Organism: Poecile atricapillus; assembly: GCF_030490865.1. Lineage (NCBI taxonomy): Eukaryota > Metazoa > Chordata > Aves > Passeriformes > Paridae > Poecile > Poecile atricapillus. The sequence continues at coordinate 19,091,960 of NC_081259.1, forward strand.
GATAGATTGTTCAATTCCTAAAATATTTCATAATATTTCAAATATTTCAAAATATTTCATAATAATGGTCCTTTTGGTATCAGAGAAGGATCCCAGGGCAAAGAGGTCTCAGGGAGCTCAGAGTAAAGTGAGAGAAGGCTGTGAGAGCAGAACTGCAGAGGTGAAGGGGATGGTGACTGCTTGGGCTGGGAAAACCAACACTGAGGAACCTGACAGAGATTGCAGCTCTCTGCAGCTCCCGTGTGGCACACTGGCAGAGCTCCAAGGGAATGCTCCAAGGAGCAGCCAGGCCCACAGGCTGTCCCTGCAGAGCCCCAGCCAGCTCTGGACATGCTCCTGCCCTGCCAGCCCCTTCCAACACAGCCTCGCTCTGCCCGCACCAGGAGGGCTCAGGAGCCTCCCTGAGCTGCTCCCGCTGCCCAGAACGGCATTTCCTGGGAGCAGGGAGTGGCTCCAGCAGGAATTGGGGGTGTTCACTTACGCTGAGGTGGCTGAGAATCAAAAGGCATCATCATCTTGGGCCTCATGCCCCTCCTTCCCGCCAGCGTGGACATGCTGTCCTCCGACTCGTGTCCTGAGGGGGAACAGCCGCGTTACCCTGTGCAGCCAGGCTCCGGGAACCACAGCAGCAGCAACACTCCTCCTCCCCTCATTCCTGCCCCCACACAGCCCTTGAGTCATAAACAGCCCTCTCCACCCCACTGCAAGGTGGGAAGAAGACAGTGAGGGTGAGGATTTTTGGGAACCAGAGAAACTCTCCAGGCCCTGCTGCAAACTTCTGGCAGCGCTTCAGCTCTGGGCTGAAAGGTCAGAAACAAATCCAGTGGTTTAACATGAAGTGAGATGATCTTCCCATTACTAATCACTATTTACCAAGAGAAAAAGTAATGATATAACTCTCAGATAATCCATTTCCTCACTAAAATGTGTGATCCAACCTTTTCAGAGTCTTAGAAACCAGGAACAAACCCAATTCACTACTTGGAAAATAAGGACAGAAAAGAGTAACTTAATCATTTCTCAATCAAGTGATTTCACCAGTAAAATGTGTTTCACTCCTCACAACCTCCCACCTCTGTAGGAATTCCGCCTCTGATGGATATTGCTGTCCATGGAGTTGTCCACCGGGGTGATGTCCTGGGAGTTGCGAGGGATGGGGGTGTCTGTCATGATGGGATTGGGATCTGGGGATTTATCGATGGGTTTCAGCTCCAGCCTCTCGTGATGGATCCAAAGGTCTGGAGGTTTGACATCTTTGGAGTTGCCCTTGTACTTGTGGGAGCCATTCACGGATTTGCAGGCAGCTCGTTTCCTGGCAAGGAAAGCAGGGATTTGATAATTTGATATTTGTTTCTCCCTGGGATTTCCCTCAGGTTCCCATCCAGCTGGGCACAAGTTTCCCACCGGGCAGGGAGCTTGGAATTTTGCACACAAGCCCCACTGACACCTCAAAGCACACCCTTTGCTCTGGTGCCAGGGAATTTGTCTCTGATGGTGCCCCAGGTGCAGCCCTGGCTCTGCAGCCCAGCCTTCATTAACAAGAATTAAGTTTGCAGTAATTCTGGCTGTTGAGAGGATATTGCACTGCTGTGCCCGTATCCCGGGCTCACCGAGCTCCAGCAGCAGCTGGAGAAGGAGCTGCAGCCAGTCAGGGATCCCAGGAGGATGGGAACACAGGCTTAATGACAGGAACGTTCCTTCCAGCCCAGCTCAGGCAGGACAATCCCACTGGGGAGGTTCCCATTGTGCTGAGCAGCAACAGCAAAGCACAGTGAGGCAGAGATTTGGGATGGTGGAATTTTGGGAAGGTAAAATGTAGGTTTCAGCACTCCCTCCACACTGACTCCTCACTTTGGGCCATGGCAAAGCTGGAGGAGGGGCTCAGACATGGGTAAACAAACACACAGAGCCTCTGGCAGGGGTGACTCCCAAATTCTGCTCCCACTGGAGCTGATCAGGGACAGGGATCAGGTTATTCCCTGGCTGAGGGCACTCAGAAATTGAGATTTCACAGGGTTATTTCTGCCCTGAAAATAGAACACATCTCCTGGCACTGGCCCATCCCTGCTGCCCCCTCCCAAGCACAGCCCCAGCTGCCAGGGGTGCCAGGGCTGGCTCCTCCATCCCTGCTATCTCTCCTGCAGCTCTGCAGGGTGCTCCTGCTGCACCACAGCAACTGCAGATTATCCAAGCCTGGCTTTTCATCACTTCCTTAAAAACCTGTTTTGCCTAACAGCATCTTTTCCAACTTCAGACACAGCTCTGCTCTTTCAAAGAACACTCAGAGAGACCCTGCAGGAGCCCCTCAGTGGGAGCATCACTGCTGCAGCATCAATGCAGATGCTCTGAGGGAAGAATTCAGCTACAAACACCAGGATTTGGGAGCACTTTTCTAAGGAATCCAGCACCACATGCAGATTCCACTCCACTGATCCTACTAAAAACTGGATAATGCCAAGCACAACTCGTGCACTGAACCCACCCATGCAGGAGTGAGGAGCTGCCTGAGCTCCTGAGCTCTCCCAGTTCCCAACACATGGATTGGCTCCAGTTTGGAAACAACAATTTCCCCTGGCCGGGGGGAAGTGCAGGCACAGCTGGGAGCCCTGGTTTGTGTGGAACTGATGGCTGGGAACTGGGGACACTGACAGGAAAACCCAACCAGCAGCAGCACCTACAGGCTGCAGCACTTCCAAGGAAGAAACTCTAAAGCATGATGAGGAGTGAAATAAAAGGGTTCACTAAGGCAGGCAGGGCCCCCCAGCCCCGTTACTTTTTCTGGTGGGACGTGGTGCGGCGGGTGCAGAAGACGGCGACGATGACGACGATGACGATGGTGATGATGCCCACGGACACGATGATCACCAGCAGCATGTTGCTGTCCAGGGGGGATGTGGGACTGCCATGGGGACTGTTACTGCCTGTGAGGGTTGGGGAAGGGAGAAAAGGCTCATTTATTACACAGGAAAAGCACGCAGCACCCACCAGACACCTGGAATGCTGCAGATCAGCAGGAGGGGATGGATCTCATGAGAAATGTTTGTTTCTTTGGCGTTTGCCAACTGTTTCTGTGCAATTGTTCATCTGGAAGTTGGTTTATAGATTCATTTCCTACTAAGTCTATCAAAATTTAAGTGCAGCCTACTCAAGTATCACAAAAACCTCCCCACTCCAAGCACTGGAATTGATCAGGAGCCTCGCAGGGGTCACTTGGCTCCAAAGGAAACCCTTTATCCAACACCAGGGAGCATTCCCTGAGGACAGGAAATCCCAACACACAGCACTGAGCAGGAGAAGGAGCAGGGGAGGCTTTTCCTTCCTCATCTGTTCCTACAGAATTGATTTCCCGCTCCGGCAGCCATTTCACTGGGAGTGGCTCTGGCTATGGAAATGCCGTGGGAGCTCAGCAGCAGCAGGGACAGCTCTGGAAGTGCTGCTGGAATATTCCCTGGGTGAGCCCAGACTGGCAGCAGGGTGTGGCCATGGAGGAGCTCTGCCCCACACTCACCTCCCAGCGGGGGTTTGTAGTCTGGACCCAAGTCCATGGGGCGACTCCCCTTCCCGGCAGATCCCGAGGCTGCAAAGGTTGGACAGCGGAATTTACACACACAGACACGATTCAGCATCCCTGAGTCCTGCTTCAGAACCTCCCTGAGCCCCCAGGAGCAGCTTTTTCCCTCTTTCTGTCCTTACAACACAATTTGGCTTTGCACAGCACCTCACTCTCCAAGGGAAGAACCACTTCTCCAAAGGAGCTCTTTAATAGTTCCCCAGTTATTCTTTTCCTAATTAAGCTCAGGAGCCTCTCCTAATTTCACCTTTAAAATGATAATAAAGCCCATTTGCAGTAAGGCACAGGTAAATGTTGAAGAAAATGGTTTTGCCACATTTGTGCTGAGAGTTCAAGGAATTATCCAGGTGTCTTTTCCTAACTCTCGATTCCAGCAGCCGAGGGAGACTGGAAATGGGTGGAGGATCCCAAGCACAGTAAATGTAATATTAAGGCCTTGCCTATCCATTAAAACTTGCTTTCAGCTCCTCCCTGTTCTTTCCTGTGCACCACAAGTGACAACAAAAGCAGCACAAAAATGGTTTTGATGAAAGCTGAGGGAACGATAAATTAGTTACATCCAAACCTGGTCCTTGCACTCTGTGTTTTCATTAAAATGCACTAATGAAAAATTAATGACAAAAACACTGGAGTAGGGGAAACACTCAGCAATGGTGCAAAGAACAATATTCCCATGGTTACAAGAATCCAGAATATTTTACACATTTTCACACTCTTCTATTAAAAAAACCCAAAAAAGTCAAGCAGTGTGGCAGTTTCACAGTGAAGAGAAGGATTTTTTTCCGTTAAAAATCCCCTTTAATCAAGAAGTATTAAGTGTTAAAGGACGTGTAACAAATGGAAACTGAACCTCAGGTGAGGTCCTGTGAACCAGCCCCTGAAATAAAGATAAAAGGCAAAGCCAGGCAGGGGCAGGGCCAGGAGCAGGGACTGGAAGAGAAGTTTACACACTTTATGTGCAATGGATTTGTGTCTGTCTGGCCATTCCACCTGTCCTGGAAACCCCCAGGGGGACTCTCAGAACCCCCTGAGGAGAGGGGAACATGAAGATGCAGCAATATTTTGGGAGGGCAATCAGCCACTGAGCACTTCCAGTGTAGCAGCTGCAGCCTTAACACAGGTGAGGTGATGGAAAAGGGGATGGACACACACTTCACATCCATCTTTCTGCTTTATGGAAAACAGGTATTTCCAAAAAGCTGAATGTCAGCCCATAAACGTGGCTGGGAACAGTAACTGTGCAGATATAGAATGAGAGATATAAAATATACTGCATTTAGGCTTCCAGGAAATATCTGACAGAGCACTGTGCAGTGCTTTGTTAAAGCAGCACCGTGAAAAAAACACATGGAGCCTGTTAACAACAAATTAACTGATAAAAATGAGAATTATTCACGAGGAATGCAGTGAGTTCTGCTTGGCCAAGGGCAGCTCAGTGTCCTGAAAACATCATGAAAGAGAAGGGAGAAACTGAGCTCAGCAAGGGAGAGACAATGCACAGTGATCCTCATGGAACCCATGTCCTCCCTGACTAATTTAGGATGAAATTTAGGTACCCAACCAAGTTGCTTCTCAGGATCCACAAGTGAGCTATCTCCTAAACCCACAGATCAACAGTTTAAACCTTTAATAAATTCCAGGGAGCTCCATCTCTTATGCAGTGTCACCTATTTTAAGGAACAGTTTAAGACAGCACTTGTTGGAATTGTTTTCCATTCAGCTTGTGATCCTCCATGTTACAATATATCCACTCTGAACATTTTAACTGTGGGTGGCTTCAGGATGGGCTCACTCCATCAGAGACCTTAATCTGAGCTTTAGGCTGAGGCCAGTGCAACCACTTGAAGCCTGAGAGCAACAGCCCCTGAGTTCTGCCCAAGCTCTGTGCTCCAGAAGGGTGTGGGAAAACAGAATCGTGTGCTGAGCTCAGGAGGAAAACATCAAAGCAGACAAAGAGAGAAAAGGACAGAACCATTGAGGTTAGGGAGTCAATCCCACTTGGTTTTGCTCCCAGGCTGAGTAACCTGCTGGCTCTTTCCTGCAGTTCAGTGATGCTGTGCCAGGGCAGCTCCTCCTGCACTTCCTCAGTCTTCCCCTTTCCCACATTCCAGCCACTGCCACGATTTCAGCTCTCCCAGTGTCCTTACAGGAATTCTCAAACAAAACTCTTGCCTTTGGTGATTATACATGGCAGGATGTGGTAAGAATTGATCATGACTAGGAGAGCTTGTTGCTTTAGGATGAAACACTGGCTGGAATGGGGTTGGAGCAGGGAGAAACTGAAATCAGCAACTTTCACCTAAAACCCTGTAACCTTCCCCAGATCCATCCCGCTGCAGGTGAGCAGGACAATGCCACTGGAGCATCCCCAGACAGCCCAAACCTCAGCCCCACCTCCAGGACACAGGGATGGGGAGCAATTGACTCCCTGACTGCCCCTGCTAGCAGCAGCACCTGGTACAGAGTAAAAGCACATTTAATAAATTACTCCAAGCACCACGCTGAGGAGCCAAGCGAGGAGCAGCTCCCTCAGAGCCCTTTTAGGATCTCTTTAATTGCATGTCTAAGCTGTTTGCCAATGGCCTTTTTAACTCATCCCTTCAGACTAATTCTCCCCCTTTTTATGGGGCTTGTAGGTTATTTGGAAGAAAGCAAGAAGTGCCCTGGGACATCCACCTCCTAATTCAATGTAGGAAGCTCAAAGCTCCCATTTTTCAAGCAAACATTTTAAAACCTTAAGGCTTTTAGGAGCCAGTGCTGGGCTCCTCAGGAGAGTCTGGGCTCCAAATGAGCTGACAGGCAGAATCTCTCCTGCACAGAGCTTTCCAGGGCTTCCCTGCCTTTATTATGGAATGAATCCTCGCAAGCAGCACTTGTGCTAACCAGAATCCCTTTGATCTTCCACCCCCTCGGATGTGGGCAGGGGCTGGATGGGGCATCACTGGCTCCAAAGCCATTCCTCCAGAAGGATTCAGCTCTGGCACAACCCCCATGGCCCTTCAGGGACACCTCACACTCCTCCCACCCACAGCCAGCACCTCCAGCTCTCCCTGGCAGCACAGCAGGAACTCGGAGCAACAGGCTCCTGCTCCACTTAAAAAATGTCACAGCACATGGACAGCAAAGCACAACAGTGAGGGATGGAGAGAAGAGAAATGTGGCTGTTCATTTACCTTGGTCATTGGGCATTTTATCTGAGGACTCAGCTTAGTGGGGCAAGCACAGGGAGGAAAAAACAAGAGACACATCACAAGGCTTGAAGGAGTGAGACAGAATTCCAAGTTTCCCACAGCACAGGATGCAGCTCTTGATTCTCAGCACTAAAACTCACGTGGAGAAGTGTCCAAGGCCAGGTTGGACAGGGCTTGGAGCAACCTGGGCTGCTGGAAGTGTCCCTGCCCATGGATGGGCTGTAAGATCCCTCCCAACTCAATTCTGTGATAGGATTCTATGATGGTAAGCTCATTTTATTTTTCCCAAGCTCTCTCACATTTTATTCTTCACTGCTTACCCATCACCATCAGTTCCTGAATTAGGGGCCTGCTGCATCCCACAAATTCCCACTGCCCCATCCCATTCCCAGAAGCAGATGTGACACACAGGACCCGACTTCCACTGCAGCCAGCCTGGGTTTGTGACAAGGGACCGGCCCAGAGGCTCCTGAGGAACAGCTGGTGAAGCCAAGAGCTGAGCTCCAGCCCTGGGATTCCCTGCTCCACACCATCCCAAGCCCATGGCAAACTCTCCAGCCCTGGGATTCCCTGCTCCACACCATCCCAAGCCCATGGCAAACTCTCCAGCCCTGGGATTCCCTGCTCCACACCATTCCAAGCCCATGGCAAACTCTCCAGCCCTGGGATTCCCTGCTCCATGCCATCCCAAGCCCACAGCAAACTCTCCAGCCCTGGGATTCCCTGCTCCATGCCATCCCAAGCCCACAGCAAACTCTCCAGCCCTGGGATTCCCTGCTCCACACCATTCCAAGCCCATGGCAAACTCTCCAGCCCTGGGATTCCCTGCTCCATGCCATCCCAAGCCCACAGCAAACTCTCCAGCCCTGGGATTCCCTGCTCCATGCCATCCCAAGCCCACAGCAAACTCTCCAGCCCTGGGATTCCCTGCTCCACACCATTCCAAGCCCATGGCAAACTCTCCAGCCCTGGGATTCCCTGCTCCATGCCATCCCTAGCCCATGGCAAACTCTCCAGCCCTGGGATTCCCTGCTCCATGCCATCCCAAGCCCATGGCAAACTCTCCAGCCCCAGAGCTGCCCTTCCCAGGGGCCAGCCCACGCTCCTGGCCCTCCCAGCACCTCGGGGCCAGGCTACCTTTGGGGGTGCGGAACTGCACGGCCTCAGACATGGGCCCCATGCCCTTGGAGTTGCGGGCCTGGATCTTGAAGAAGTAGGGAGTGTCCAGGGTGAGCTCCTGGATCTGGTGTGTGAGCCTGTTGCCCACCACGGGCTCGATGACCCAGTCGTGGATCTCGGCGTTGACGTCCGTGCTGTAGTAGATGATGTACCCTGGCAGGGGAAAGCCACGTCTGTCCGTAAAGGAACCCTCTGGAAATGTTCTGTTTGCCAGGGAAGCACCAGGGGCTCCCCAAGTGTGCTCTGGCAAACACTAAAACCATGCTCAAATATCAGCCAGCCCTCCCATCTTCCCTCAGAACTGCTCAAAATCCATGGTAAGAGAAAACAGCCATTTAAAACATCAAGGTTATTTCTGATGACCATTCCCTGAATGTGGACAAATCAATATTTCCATCCCTTTACCTATTTATAGATCAAAGAAAATAAAGCTACCATTATCAAAACTTCCTCAAAGAATTAATATATTATTTAAATTACATTAAAACAACGAAACATTCCCACACACAGTGAAACCACTCGTGTTTGTAATGATTTCATTATTATTAACAAAGGCAACAAGAACCTGAAGAGAACTGAGGCTGCCCTGCACATCCCAGAAAAAAAGGTATGGGAAGAGTTTATGTTCTGATATTAAAATACAGTGAAATCACCAATTATCTAGTAAAATCTTTGCAACTTTTTTATACAGAAACACAGATCAGCATAAAATAAAGACTTGAACCTCTCCATATTTATATACACATAGAAAAAAATACTTGAATCTGTATTTAAAATGCATTGTATATAACACAATATACATTATGTATTTTCATATATTATTTCTATATTTGTATCATTATTTATATCCATATCTAGCTTCAAGTATTTATTTTATATGTAGCATATATGGAAATACAAAATTTTATAGTATTATATATCTGTTATATAGATATCTATATATCTATCTCTGTTGTGTATCTATAGATCTATCTGTAATATATTTATATATATATAAATACACACACACACACATATATATATATATATATGAAGTGATGCTAAAAGCATTCTAACAGTCTAGAGGCACAAGTAGTGAATTAACTAATTAACTTTAGAGTGTCCTAATTAGTCAGCAGCTCTAACGATGCTCGAGCACGTGGCTCAGCATTCCTGCCCATCCCATGCCCAGCCAGTGAGGCTGGAGCTGCAGTGCTGAGCATTCCCTGGACAGGGGCCATGGAATGACATCAGAACTTGGAATTCTGGCACCACTGACAGCACAGAGTGAGTTAATGAGTAATTAATTAGTGCCGAGCCCTTGGCTAACGAGGCTGCTCCCACCAGAGGGCACTCGGACCCCACATCCCAAAAACTGCTGGGCTCTGGGAATGGGAGCTGGGCTTTGGGAATGGGGAACTGGAGCTGGGCTCTGGGAATAGGAGCTGGGCTTCGGGAAAGGGGAGCTGGAGCTGGGCTCTGGGAACAGGGAACTGGAGCTGGGCTCTGGGAATAGGAGCTGGGCTTCGGGAAAGGGGAGCTGGAGCTGGGCTCTGGGAAAGGGGAACTGGAGCTGGGCTTTGGGAATGGGGAACTGGAGCTGGGCTCTGGGAATGGGAGCTGGAGCTGGGCTCTGGGAACAGGGAACTGGGCTCTGGGAACAGGGAGCTGGGCTCTGGGAATGGGGAGCTGGAGCTGGGCTCTGGGAATGGGAGCTGGGCTCTGGGAATGGGGAACTGGAGCTGGGCTCTGGGAATGGGAGCTGGGCTCTGGGAATGGGGAACTGGAGCTGGGCTCTGGGAATGGGAGCTGGGCTCTGGGAATGGGGAACTGGAGCTGGGCTCTGGGAATGGGAGCTGGGCTCTGGGAATGGGGAACTGGAGCTGGGCTCTGGGAATGGGAGCTGGGCTCTGGGAATGGGGAACTGGAGCTGGGCTCTGGGAATGGGAGCTGGGCTCTGGGAACAGGGAAATGAGCTCTGGGAACAGGGAAATGAGCTCTGGGAATGGGGAACTGGGCTCTGGGAATGGGAGCTGGGCTCTGGGAAAGGGGAGCTGGGCTCTGGGAACAGGGAACTGAGCTCTGGGAATGGGAGCTGGGCTCTGGGAATGGGGAACTGGGCTCTGGGAATGGGAGCTGGGCTCTGGGAATGGGAGCTGGGCTCTGGGAATGGGAGCTGGGCTCTGGGAATGGGGAGCTGGGCTCTGGGAATGGGGAGCTGGGCTCTGGGAATGGGAGCTGGGCTCTGGGAATGGGAGCTGGGCTCTGGGAATGGGAGCTGGGATCTGGGAATGGGAGCTGGGCTCTGGGAATGGGAGCTGGGCTCTGGGAATGGGAGCTGGGATCTGGGAATGGGAGCTGGGCTCTGGGAATGGGGAGCTGGGCTCTGGGAATGGGGAGCTGGTGCCTGCTGCACTCAGGCTTAGCCCTGAATCACTGTTTTAGCTCATTTTTAAGCTGTTAACTGCTGCTTGTGCAAAAGCTGATAAATACTGAACAGTTCTGTCCCAAGGGTTTCCCTCTTTGCCAGGGGATGTTGGGGCTGGACAGTGGGAAAATGTTGCCAGCCCAGTGCAGGTAAATGCTGCTCTCTGTAGCTGTTTCCTCTCCCTCAGTTGTGCCCCAGTGTGAGACATTTGTGCCCCTCACTGGCAGCCAAATCCTGCACCAAAGGCTCCTGGGTCTCCAGTCAATCCTCCTTTCCCATGGAAACATTTTGCTGCCTTTTCCCAGGGATTTAATCAGTTTTAATCTCCTGTCCAGAGCCTGGGCTCCAGTCCTGCTCAATCAGGGGGTGTCCCAGCTTTGATTCTGCATCATGGTTAATTCTGAGCTCAGACCCAAAACCAGACAACATGCCATTAAAACCTGATTTCAGCTTTAAAAGTGGATTATTTCAGAAAGCCCTTCTAAATGGGAATCTGAACAGAAATTATAGCAGGGAATAAGCAATTATTACTTTCTGAAAAGCGATTATCCTATGTGGCAGCGATGCAGTTCAAGGTAAATAACAGTTTACTCCTAATGATTCAGTCAGGGGAACAAAAAACTGCTCTGAAGTCTGTTCTGTGACACAAAAATGCCACAAAGATGACAAAGAGCACTGGGATGGCTTCTCCTAAATAAAGTTCTGACAGCCAAAGGCACTAGGAGTAATTACTGGAGGAGTGCTATCAGAACAGCACAAGCAAAGGTTACAGAGATATTTAAACTTTCAGTTGGATTTCTGACTCCACTTCCATTTCCCACTGCAGTCAGTTTGCATCTGAACAGATTCTGCTGGAGTACAGAAGGAAATAATGAATGTGAGCTTGTGCAGGGCCTGGCCAAGCAGGCAGGGCAGCCCCAGGCCTGGCTCCCTCGTGCCCCACCTGTGATTTTGCCGTTGGCCTCGGAGGGCGGCTGCCAGTTGACGATGATGGTGCGGGGCTTGCCCTCCTTGCTCACCACGGTCACGTCCTTGGGGGGTGAGGTTGGCACTGAAACACAAACCCAGAGTGTCAGCAGCTCTGCCTGCTCTGTCACACCTCTGAACCACCACCTCAGGGCTCTGGATCTTCATCTGATGTGCAATACAATTATATCTGGGTTATTCTCTTTACTTTCATAAATCCCCCCGTCCTGCAGTGTCTCACTGATTCACCCCCTCACTGGCCAATGCCATCCAGTGTCTCTGCCTCCAGCCCATATGGAGCTCCCCCTTTCCAGAGCACTTCTGGCACCAGATGTGATCCATGACTGGGCATCCTCAAAAGCCTGGACAAGCGGGGCCAGTGATTCCTCACCTGAATTTCTGCAGTCACCAGAAAAATCCCACAAACTGTGAACCATACATTCTGTGTCAGCAGGCATCTGAAATATCTCCCTGTTTGCAGGTTTATGATGGGACTCAGACCCAAAAGTGCCCATTTGCCACTTAAATTCCAACCAGCAAAGTAAATCCACCAGCAACTGAGAATTATACCAGGCTGGAATGGTTTGGGTTGGAAGGGACCTTAAAGCCCACCCAGTGCCACCCCTGCCATGGCAGGGACACTTCCACGGTCCCAGGGTGCTCCAAACCCCATCCAGCCTGGCCTGGGGCACTCAGGGATGCAGAGGCAGCTCCAGCTGCTCTGGGGAACAATCTCTGGGCAAACCTGGAATGGCTGAGTGAATCCTGAAGAATGATTTGTGATCTGGAAGGCATCTGCACCCCAGAGGGGTTTCAAATGCAGAAGGATTTGCTGAACACAACTGGCCAACCTTTCTCCAGTAGGTTGCCAGAGAGCAGCACTGAGGGAAGGGAAGGAAGAGTTTTCCTTCTCCCATCAGCCTCTCCTGACAAAAATTCAGGAAACAGCACAAATTGCTCCAGCAGAAAACTGAAATCCTTGCTGTGAACTGAAGCCAGAGGGCACTGACCATCCCTGCAGTGCCACATCCTGAAATCCAGGAGGCTCCTGAGGGGACAACCCGGAGCAAATCCACCTGGTGGATTTAATCCAACCACAGTACTGCTGAACTTCCTGCATTTCCAGAGCTTTATGTGTGTGACCTCTTGGAAATCCAGCCATAAATCCTCTGGGATGGCCACCAGTTATCCTCGTGATGAAGAGCTGGAAACCAGGGACAGCCAAAGCCAAGAAGTCATTGTAACTATTTCCCCAAATATGTAAAAACAGGATTCAGAGGAAACAAAAATAGAAAATCAGGAGTAGCCCACAGGAGATCAGGAACACAGACAACACAGAGCCCAGAATTCCCTATTTTCCTTTTGGGAGCAAGTCCTACACAACTTCTGAAGAGTATCCCAAAATAATGAGCCACTCACTCAGGAATTTGGCCAGTATTATAAATCATAAGATCTGTTATAAGAAAATATATTTAGCCTTTTTTTTTTTTTTTAATTTCTATTTTAAATTTATTCCTCAGTTCCTCAGCTACTGGGATCATCTTTGAAAATAATTCCTTACAAGCACTTCAACCTGACCCTTCCTATTTAAATGCACTGAGCTCTCCTGCATTGTGCCCTTGCTCAGGGGCTTTGTGTCAAATTCTCTTCAAAAAAACTTTATTTGTGCAGCTTTAACAGTCCCTGCACTCAGAGCAGAGCTATGGCTGAGGATTGAACATTTGTCAGCAGCAAATGGGGGGTTTAATGTGGGCTGGGAATAGTGGGATGGGAAAGGAGCCCCAGCCCAGAGCTGGCCCCACATCGTGGAATTCTCACCCAAAACCACGACAATGTTTTCAAAAGCAACTGAAACTCACTGAGACTTCAGAGTATGCTCGGAGAGTTCAGATTTTATCCTGGGTTTGCTTTTTCTTAAGCAGAAATGATAGAATTTCTATGATAGAATATCTGGAAAATCTCACAAATTCTTTGCATGTTTGATTTTTTTGGCTGTGTTTTAATTCAGAAGGAGAACTCTGGGCTCATTTGGATGGGCTTCTTGTCCTCCACAGCCCATCTGAAGAGAGCCCTAAGCATAATAAGCAGTAAATTTACTTGCCCAAAGTTCATTTAACACTGCAGGGTAAGAAGAGCTAATGAGGGACAGGTCAGGGAGAGGGCCTGGTCCCCACAGTCACTCCCTGGGCCTGACTCTGTTCTGCACTGAACAGGAATTTAGGGCTCACCTGCACATCTTAATGCCCACTGTGATTTTTTGTCTTCATCTGCCTCATGCACCTTCTCACTCTGTAAAAATTATCATCACATTTACAGCAAATTTTAATTATTATTTGCAGAAGTGTTTTCTTTGTGTTTGCTGTTAATGTGTTTTTTGTGAGACTTTCTTCTCTCCTGCCCATGAACTGTGGTAAATTATTCATGACTTCTCTGTAATTTGATGTAAATTCTCCTGCAATCATCCCTTGCAATTTTGAAGAATGTTGTTGTTTTTTAATCAGAATTTCTGACTGAACTATTCAGACCCCCACCCCAGCAAGTGTTAATCAGCAGAACCATTTCAGGGGGAGGTTTCTTTGGGAATATCCAGCCCAGGAGTACCTAATTCAAAGGTTGTCCCGTGCGCTGTCATGCTCCAGGTGCTGGATCTCCTGCCCTTGGTCACCATCACCGAGAACTCATAGAGGGTGTTTGGCTTCAGCCCCGTCACCAGGTAGCTCAGGGTGGTGGCATTTGCAGTCTGAAAGGGAAATCAGGGTGAGCAGCACTCCCCACACCCCCAGCCCAGGTGTTCCCAGCATTTCCAGAACCACAGCCATTAATGCAGGGCTGGCTCTTCTCTGCTGTGCAAATCCATTAATCAAATATCAACGTTTATCCTCCACTAGAGATCCTGCAATCAGCAGGAGCACTTAACAGCAGCCAATTAGAAATGAAAAAAGACAAAACAAGGTCCAGAGCCCACTTGTTATACAGTGGTTAAAGCCCTGTTTACCTGGGGGTTCATCTACAGCATTTCATGAACTCCTCTGGCTGGGGAAAACAAAAAGCACAGCGAGGAACAGTCCTGCTCAGAACCTAGAGCTGCCTCCCAGATTCCTGCTGCAATTTCCAAAACAACCTTACATGTAATAAACAAATCAACTAAAGATACACTTGTGAGACTTGAGGTGAATGAATCTTTATCAAAATGTAGATTCTTTTCAGAAAAAATGGTTATCTAGGACCACATAAGGAAACTACACGTGGGTCACAGTGGAATTTGTAATTCAGCATTTATAAACATTTTGTGTTTGTTGTGAATGGCTTCAGCACCAACAGAATGTACTGGAAGCCCATGGAAGAGAAGGAGAACTGTATTTACACATATGGATATTCCTCACCTTGGCCTGCAGTGGTGTAAACACAGAATTCAAGAGCTGTTTCAGGATCTGACAGGGCCATAAAACAACTGCAACAGCCACTGCCTCCAGAAAGCACCAAAAGAGTGCAGCTGATTTAATGCCAAGGTAAAGGCACCTTTCCCAAAGGCTCCAGTCTGAGATCTCCAATATCTTAATTTCCTTTTTCTTACAAGGGATGGAAGTTCAGGAAATGGTGTTTCAAGGGGTGGCAGTGATTGGTGCCCAGGGCTTTGCAGTCTGTGGCCAAAGGCTCACAGAATGAATTAAAATTAAATCCTCCATTGGCTTTAAACCTCTCCCTGGTACATACTCAGTGCAGTTTGGAGTGGGAGGGACTGTGGCTGAGGGGCTGCCACACAGCTGGAATTGGCACAGCCGGAACGGGCACAGCTGGAACGGGCACTGCTGGAACGGGCACAGCCGGAACGGGCACTGCTGGAACAGGCACAGCCGGAATGGGCACAGCCGGAATGGGCACAGCTGGAAGGGGCACAGCTGGAAGGGGCACAGCTGGAAGGGGCACTGCTGGAACGGGCACAGCTGGAAGGGGCACAGCTGGAATGGGCACAGCTGGAATGGGCACTGCTGGAATGGGCACTGCTGGAACGGGCACAGCTGGAATGGGCACAGCTGGAAGGGGCACAGCTGGAAGGGGCACAGCTGGAATGGGCACAGCCGGAATGGGCACAGCCGGAATGGGCACAGCTGGAATGGGCACAGCTGCAATGGGCACAGCTGGAACGGGCACAGCTGGAACGGGCACAGCTGGAACGGGCACAGCTGGGACGGGCACAGCTGGAACGGGCACAGCTGGGACGGGCACAGCTCCCTGGGGAAGGCAGGGAGCGCAGCCCTCGCTGGGAGGGATGGAATGACAAGTCCAAGGCAGGAATCTTTCCTCCCCACCTGCCATTACCAGCTGCCTTATCCCAAAAAGCTCTTCCCCTCTGGGATGCTGGAATTCCCAGCAGTATTTATTTAAGCATTCCAGTATTTGTATTATTTGATGTGGCAGCTGGGCTCCTTTTCCAGGTGAAAGTTCTGGTTTCTGTCTCTGGCTTGGAATCTTGGGATCTTTTAGTTTCCCTGTGCATCTTTAACAGCACTTTGTTATTTTTAAGATCCCAGCCCATCCCATGGTACCAAACCCTGCTCACCTGCTAGAAATAAATCCCATAAATATTACCCTGAAAAACTTGTTTCTCTCTTATGTAATCCTAAAAGATCCAACCTTTAATATCTTCATTGATCCCTGATGGATCCCAGGTAGCTGCAGGACAACCCCACACACCAACAAGGGGGCTTTGGAAACTGCAGCCCATCTGCTGCTGGGTTTCCAGGCTCAGCCTGGCACAATCCTGCACAAACTGAGGAGAACAAGTGCCAGGAGCACACAGCCTCATCCTCAGGAGCTTGTGATGAGGCAGGAACAGGGCAGAAGCAGAAAATCTCAGTGAACCATCTCAACACCCAGCTTGGGATGAGAGGAAGAATGAAACCCCAGTGAGTGAGCAGCTGCAGCTCTGGATCCTGCAGAGGTGACACAGGATTTCTGTCCCCAGGGAGCTGCAGAGGGGCCAGGACAAGCAGTGCTCACAGCCTGAACGAGAGCCAGCACTCCCTGCAAGGGTCTGACCTCCCAAAACACATCCAGCAGCGCAGGAGAGGAGCTCCAACAAAAACAGGGGAAGAAAACCAGGATGTGGGCTCTCCAGACACCATGGGTTATGTGTGATGGGAGCAAACACCTCAAACTTCTCTCCTTCAGGCAAATCCTTTCTAAAATCTTGAGTAATTTTAAACTATATTCCATCATTCCTTGTTGGTTTTGGTCACAGCAAAACTTGCTGTTGCCCACTGACCATGAACACCGGAACAATGGGAATAGTAAATTTACTATTTTATTCCATCTTCTATTTTATTTCAATCTTTCAAGCAATTAGCTAATGAAACTGCAGCTTTATTTAAACCACTCCTGAGACATCCCTTGCACATGACTCGGGAATGTGGCTCAGAAGTAACTTGCCTTTAGAGGAGGAATACACACATATTTACATCTTTTCATTTCAATAAAGAAAAGATCTGGATTATAACATGGTGGCTCTGCAGGAGCATAAAGGGAGCTCCACTGGCTGGGTATTTTAACAACCAGTTCCTCTGAGTCTCGTTACAAATGTGAAATTTGCAGTCAGCAGCTTTGAGCCCTCCAGGTAACTCTGAAAATTCATAAAAAAATCCAACCAAGCACCAAACCAAACCCAAATCCAGTCCCCAAATCCAAACACACGAAAACAGAGGAAGGCAAGGATATCATCAAGTTTTTGCTGTGTGTTTTGAAGCCAGTCAGCTCCCAAAGGAAAGGTTCACTATCAGCTTTGCACAAACTGAAAAGGCTCTATAAGGAAATTTCAAACCATGGGGGTAAATGTGTTTTCCCTGCAGGGCTCACAGATAGTGTCCACAGAACAGAACAACACTGGAAATTTCTGTTCCTGCCCTGAAGCAGCTCTTCCATCCTCTCCCAGAACACTGTCCCAGCTCCAGCTCCTTCCCACAGGAGACACAGAGAACTGCTCCCAGCAGACCCAGGGCAATCCTGGCAGCATTCCCTCAGCTCTGCCTTCCCCTGGGAGCGGAGCTGGAGGAATCCTGCCCCTCCACAGAGCCCAGCAGCGCTCCCAGAGCTGTGCCTTGCCCTGCTGGGCTGGGAAGCTCCCGGTACCTTGTACTTGGTGTTGGCAGGGATGTTGGTTTTCCAGCGGACGGTGTAGAACCGCGCGTCCGTGATCTTCTGGTTCTTGGGCAGGGAGTTGTCTGCCCAAGTGATCCGGATGGTGTCATGGCTCAGGATGGAAGCCTGAACTCCCACCGGGGGCATCATGGGAGACGGATCTGGCACTGGAGTGTATGGAGCATTAATAACAAACAAATCAACCTCGGAAGTGTCTGGGCAATCCATGGGGAAAAGGCCGTGGTTTATAATTAAAAAGGAAGGAGGTGGCATTTTAATGTCAACCAAAACAAAAAAAGAGGGGATGCAGGGAAGTGCAATGAGATGGAAGGTGAGGAATGGAGAGAAAGAGAGAAAAGCCAGAGTTAATAGGTGACATCAGACTGGGCAATAACATCACTCTTTGCATTGTCCTCCCTCCTCCAGACAGTAAAACAACAAATCCCTGCTGGTGTAGCTCTCATTAGTGCCCAGGGCACACAGCCATGGCCTGGGAACCCCAAACACTCAGTCACTGTAACTTCATTTGCCCCGAGTGTCCACCGAGTGCTCTCCCAGAAAACAACGAGGAGGACACAGAGCTGGAGCTCTGGATGGGCAAATTCCACTTCCCAGACACACGGGGACCTCCCAAAAGGCACCCTCAAAAGAAGGTTCCAAGAGAGGGACCAACTTGCAGTAACTGTGAAACTGCAATTGCAGCATCCTCTGGAGGATCTCCAAGCATTCAGGACTAACCCCAAGTGTTGCACCTCCACCAAATTCCTGGCTGGTGTCAGCAGGCCGGGAGGGAGCATGGCAACAGCTCACCTGCACACTTCTCTGCTTAAACTCTTTTCTTTATGGATTACCAGGCCAAAATAAAAACTGCCCAGATTTTGTTTAGAGTGAGTGACAAGAGAGGGACACAAAGCAAACACAGGCATCGTGTCCAGAACCGCGCCCACGCGGGCTGGGCCCAGGTAAGGGGAATGCTGGGAGTGAGAACATCCATTAGTAGCTGTCAGGTGAGTCTGGAATTTACAAATGAGCCCGATTTAGCTGGTTTATCTGGAACGTGCGGGGCCAAGCAGTGACAGGGACAGAGAGCACGGGATGAACTGACAGCCAGGACCCCCCAGCACCCCCAGCCCATCCCTGGGGGCTGCGGGGCAGGACTCACCGGAGTGGGGCCGGGTCACTGCGCTCTCGTACAGGGGGATCCCTTCCCCCACGTTGTTGAAGGCTTTCAGGGTTATCACGTAATGAGAGCTGGGATCTGAAGGGGAAAAGAAATCAGCACAACCTGCACAATCCTGCTTTCTGCTTCTCCATACCCTCTTTGTTCAGTATTTTAATTTTGAACTGGAATACGTGATTTGAACTGAGAAAGTCTCCACACAGACCTTCTGTTCATGGCCACAGAATCCCAGACTGGTTTGGGTTGGAAGGGACCTTAAAGCCCATCTCATTCCACCTCCTGCCTGGGCAGGGACACCACGGCTTGAGTCTATAGTTACAGCAAATCTACCTTTAAGTGCAGCCAAATCAGGAGCGAGAAAAACAATTCTAAAGAACAAAACCAAAATTACTCAAACCTCTGATTTGATGGAATTCCCAGTATTGCTCTTTTTATCACTTTCACACTATTTTACCTCCCACAGAGAGCTCTGTGGAGGGGTGAATCTTTATTCTCCTTTTAAAGGAGCCACCAGTGAATCCTGATGACATTTCAGTCCCTTTTTCTCGCGCAGCTCCGCACGGAGCATGGCGAACTCAGGCTGCTGCTCCCATGGAAGCTGTTTAAGGAGTGCTGAGGGAGGCTGGGCACATTCCCTGCACTCACCCAGGTTCTCAATGGTGTAGTATCTCTGTTTGTAGTCCACCTTGATGGTCTGGGCGTGGGGGCTGCCGATGCCGTAGCCGATGGCGTATCCCCTGACCACCACGTCCTGGTTCTCGGGCGGGGTCCAGCTCACCACGATGCTGGTGACCAGCGGCCGCACGTGCAGGGAGCTGGGCACCTCGGGCACACGGCTCTCTGCAGGGAAACAGGGGCACTGCAAGGCCTTCCCTCAAACACAGCCAAAGACACGGAGAGCGTGAGGCAGGAAGGTCAAACAAAGCGCTTGTGTGTGTGGGAATGAGCACGGTGAAGCTCTGCTGTGCAGGAGACAGCAGAATATTAACGCTGCACTCCAATAGATGCTCCCTTTAAAAGGCAGAACAGTTGTGCTGAAGCTTAGGGGCTTGGGATGGTTTTGGTATTGGATCTCAGGCAGATCTGTGGTGCCCATGCTGTCACCCACTTTTCCAAATACACGCCAGTTTTATCCACAAATTCATCTACTTTCAGTTCCACCACATCCCTTACTTGTGGGTTTTACAATAATTACATGGAAAAGTCTGGCGATGAAAGAAAGGTTCCTGAGCTGGTTGTAGCATTAAATAGGATATTCCACAGCTGTAAAAACTGCACTGCAAAGGGCTCTCCTCAATTGTCCTACACTTGTCACTGCCTAGATCCTTGGGCTCCTATAATTGCTACAACTACACAGCCAGACTAAAAGTTCAGAAAATACAGAGTCCACATCAAATGTTCAAACCCTTGCCCCAAAAGCAACACGAGTCTCACCCTACCCCACAGACAGGGAATGAGGATCCCTGACACCAGAACACTTCCACACCATGCCACTGGAAGCCCCTAATATTTCTCCTAAGAGGCTTTTCCCCACTGTTGACTGGAACCTAAAAGCAATCTCCCAACTGTCCCTGGAGTGTCCCCAACTTTGGGTTCACTTCTCAAAAATGAAATAAATCCTTTTGTCGGGTGCAGGCGGATTAGGGATAATTCCCTGCAATCACAAACTGAGCTCCCCACTCCAAATGGAATCAAGGACTTGTGCTTCCTGCGGGGATTTGGTTTTAATGAAACACGCTGCGTTCCTCTACAAACATTTCATAAAGCACCACAACAGGATTATTTGGATCACAGCACAGCCCTGGCCCCCAGCCCGGGGAGCTCTTGGGCTGCTGCTGACACAGCCCAGCAGTTCCAGCTCCCAGCATTTAAACTCAGCAAAGCTCCAAGTGCAGCAGGAGAGGTGACATTTCCACTGCACTGGGGACAAGCTCTGTACAACTGCTCAACTCCTCCTGCTCTGTGCTCAGGGGGAACCTGCTCCCCTTTACATCCATGGGACTCTTCTGGGAATTATTTTCTATTTAAACTCCAAAAGCAGCCCTGGAATAAAAAGAAATGATGCCTCGTGTCTGTAGAGCCTAAGAAATGCAAGATGAGCTGTAATTGCATTTGCATGGTGTTAAAATTATCCACATGAGCTTTCTAAAGAAAGAAACCCAAGAAATGCAGTGTGCACACAGATCTCACAGGTGTACACAGAGTTACATGAATATCAAGTTATGTTGTCTTAAATGTCATGTTTTACTGCTTTATTCAATGGAAAGAATATAGAAAGTCAGATTTCCTACAACATCTTGAAGGTGAAAAAATGTAAATGACAAAGCCAACAGAGAAGGAAAATGTAATTCTTCTTCTTCCTTCTGCCCTGTTTAAATTTAAATTCAATCCTGGTGCTGTCCTGTGGCAAAGTGTTGTTAACTCCAGTTCAGGGACACTCCCACTGCCCTGTGGGGTGCTCATTTACAGAGCTCTGCCCCACTTTTGGACTGGCAGCTCCAAGGCTGTGTCACATCCACTAAGACATGTGGAAAAAGGAATTTCCAGTATCCACATCCCTGAACTGCTCTGTTCACCGCACAGGGATGGGAAAAGGGTTTTCCAGGCTTCCTGAGCCAGCTGCTGAAGGATCCTCTGGCAGCAGAGAGCAAATATTGACCCATTATTCCACCTCCCAGCTGCCAGGATCACTGAGCCTGCTCTGACAGCACACAAATGCACAGACTTGGTGAAACAGACCCTCTGCTGAGGGTTTGCATGTGTTACAGCACATGCAAAGACCTTTGGGATATCCCACTTAAAGCTCCAACAAGCTCAGGAACCTTTCCGCCATCATCGGAATTTTCAATTATTCAATTATTTCAAATTATTCAAATTACTTCAATTATTCAAATATTTCAAATTATTCTAATACCCACAATTTTAATATAATTTTTATTTAATACCCACAACAGAATTTCTGCTGGAAGATGTGATGCAGAAAATATAGAAAATATAATTCATCTCCCCTTTCTTCTGTGCAAAATAAGTTACTGTGGGTCAAAGAAAGCACAGCACCACCATGGGAGTGAGCAAAAGGCTGTGAGAACATTTTCCATGATTTCTTTCTTACTCTCATTGTCACTATAAAAGAGCATGGCCTAGCAGGAGGCACTTGCTGCCAACATACAGCACTAGGAAGTGTAGGAGCAGAGTTTCATTTCAAGCCACTTTATTGGCTTGGCAAGAATTTTCTGTTAAGTAGAAATCGGTGTCAATCCTAAATAAACCCCACTGGACACCCAGCCCAGAAGTGAGAGCACAGAGGTTTGTCCTCCAAAGAGGCAGCCAGATGTGGGTGAGGTGAAATGAAGGAACCCCCACGCTCCTCTCACCGTCCAGGTCGCTCTCGAAGGTCTCGGCTGACACCCAGTCGGTGGCGGGGCCGGTGCCGTTGATGGTCATGGCAGCCACGCGGAAGCTGTACTCGGTGCCTCGCTCCAGCCCTGCGGGACACGGCCACAGCTCTGTCAGCCCGGCATTCATTCCCAGAGATCCAGCAGCACAGCATTCCCAGAGATCATTCCCAGAGATCCAGCAGCACAGCATTCCCACTGATCCACCAGCACAGCATTCCCAGAGATCCACCAGCCTGGCATTCCCAGAGATCCACCAGCCCAGCATTCCCAGAGATCATTCCCAGAGATCCACCAGCACAGCATTCCCACTGATCATTCCCAGAGATCCACCAGCACAGCATTCCCACTGATCATTCCCAGAGATCCAGCAGCCTGGCATTCCCAGAGATCATTCCCAGAGATCCACCAGCCCGGCATTCCCACTGATCATTCCCACTGATCCACCAGCCTGGCATTCCCACTGATCATTCCCAGAGATCCACCAGCACAGCATTCCCACTGATCATGCCCAGAGATCCACCAGCCTGGCATTCCCACTGATCCACCAGCCTGGCATTCCCAGAGATCCACCAGCCTGGCATTCCCAGAGATCCACCAGCCTGGCATTCCCACTGATCATTCCCACTGATCCACCAGCCCAGCATTCCCACAGATCCCAGTTAAATCCCAGGGACCATGGATATCCCAGCCTTCCACCGTCAGTGCTGGACAGGGCTGGTGTTGCACATAACTTAAATATGTGATTAACAAAAGCCTCCTGATGTCCTGTCCTAGGCCTGCTACATCAGCCAAGTGCAGCTGAATTAACAGCTAACCCAGCAAATTCCCATGCAAAAAATCACAAAAATGAAAATCAGTTTACATAACAATCTGGTCTTATAAAGAAAAATAAATTGCACCTATAAAAACAAAAAGTTCATCCCATAAAAATCCGTAAAAAAAATGTAAACTGTCTAAAAATAGAGAAGTTTGATAAATGTGTACACTAGCCTTTACTAACCAATAAACCAAATTCCAGTGTATTATTTCAATTAAAATTAAATTTAAATTTTTAATCAAATTTAATACAATATCTTCTGATATTCCTATAAAAATGTAAGTTATGAAACAAAGACTCAGCTTTTCTGCAGAAAGAAACTAAAGTCCCATCTGTTTATAATGCAAAAGACTGGGAGGGCCTGCTTGTAGCCATGCTTGAACTTAGGGCAGTTAATTCATTTAATTAATTACATTTAAGAACAGGAACACCCCTGCCATCAGCAAACCTGGGGGTGGCACAGAGGCAGCAGGTGAGCAGACTCACACTTGTTTAATGTCTGTAAGAGTCTGTACTAAAAAATCAGAGCACTGTGAAAAGGCAGCCAAAATTTGATATACTGAACCTCTCCAGCAGGTTTTGTTGTTGGCAAAAATATACTGGAATTACAGGAATATCTCAACTCTGTGAGAAAACTGAGACTCACTAAGTCACAGCTGGAGTTTCTGAGAAAAAAATCAGTGTCAGAAACTCTTCCAGACACTCTCAGTTTCTTCTCTTTTTGGGAATGCAAGTATTCCTTTAGAGAGGTTTTAAAGAGGAACAAATGTAGTGCTGCTCCTGTTCTCATGCACTGCTTGTTCCTGCTGAACACAACTGCAGCTCTGGTAGCAACAGGTGACTGACACTACGTGAAGGACTAGACTGGATTTTTCTGTGTCCAAAAGGAGGAAAAGCATTCCCTCTAGAACATTCCATGGCCATGAGGTGGGATGTTCCAGGGATGCCCAGGGCCAGCCGTTCCCAGGGCTCGGAGCTGGGTCCAGGTGCCTGTGCCAACCCTGCCCATCCCCTGCTCCTGTGCCCTCCCCACCTCTGGCATTTGGGCACACAAGGAGCCCAGAATCGCCTTCTCCAGGCCTTTAAAAACCATTTTATAAGGAATCATCCAGTCTACTCAGCAAATCCATGGCCAAACCAGGCTAGGAATCAGGTCACCAGGCCCCAGGCACCACCTGCAGCCCACACAACCCCAGAGCTCCTCTGGGAGCTGCTTCAGTTTGTCTTGAAGGTAGGAACCCAATGGGATCCTGTCCCTGAACCCCCTAAACACAGCCAGGCACCCCTGGGAGGACAGAACCCTGCAGGAACCCCAGGGAATCCTGTCCCTGAACCCCCTAAACACAGCCAGGCACCCCTGGGAGGATGGAACCCTGCAGGAACCCAATGGGATCCTGTCCCTGAACCCCCTAAACACAGCCAGGCACCCCTGGGAGGATGGAACCCTGCAGGAACCCAATGGGATCCTGTCCCTGAACCCCCTAAACACAGCCAGGCACCCCTGGGAGGATGGAACCCTGCAGGAACCCCAGGGAATCCTGTCCCTGAACCCCCTAAACACAGCCAGGCACCCCTGGGAGGATGGAACCCTGCAGGAACCCAATGGGATCCTGTCCCTGAGCCCCCTAAACACAGCCAGGCACCCCTGGGAGGACAGAACCCTGCAGGAACCCCAGGGAATCCTGTCCCTGAGCCCCCTAAACACAGCCAGGGATCCCTGGGAGGACAGAACCCTGCAGGAACCCAATGGGATCCTGTCCCTGAGCCCCCTAAACACAGCCAGGGATCCCTGGGAGGATGGAACCCTGCAGGAACCCAATGGGATCCTGTCCCTGAGCCCCCTAAACACAGCCAGGGATCCCTGGGAGGATGGAACCCTGCAGGAACCCAATGGGATCCTGTCCCTGAGCCCCCTAAACACAGCCAGGCACCCCTGGGAGGATGGAACCCTGCAGGAACCCCAGGGAATCCTGTCCCTGAACCCCTTAAACACAGCCAGGGATCCCTGGGAGGATGGAACCCTGCAGGAACCCCAGGGAATCCTGTCCCTGAACCCCTTAAACACAGCCAGGGATCCCTGGGAGGATGGAACCCTGCAGGAACCCCAGGGAATCCTGTCCCTGAGCCCCCTAAACACAGCCAGGGATCCCTGGGAGGATGGAACCCTGCAGGAACCCAATGGGATCCTGTCCCTGAACCCCCTAAACACAGCCAGGGATCCCTGGGAGGACAGGTGCTGCTCACCTTCGATGAGCTGTGAGAGCTGCGTGCCCCCCACGCTCTCGGTGACGTCGCTCTTGCGGGAAACTTTCCGGTAGCGGATTTTGTAGCCCGTGATTTGCCCGCTGTGGGTCCCAGCAGGAGGGGGCTGCCACTGCAGCAGGATGCTCTGGGGAAGGCAGCACAGAAAGGTATTGGAAAAAAAAAAGTCTTTTGGAAAGCTCAAAAAAAAATCTCCACCCACAATTCCAAAGGCACATTGGCCAAATATTCCATTTTCTCTTCTCAAGTGCCCAAGGCATTCCAGAAGTTTGTCTTTGTGTGTCCACACTGCAAACAGGGAGCAGGGACTCCAGCTCTGAGCCTTCAGGGCCTCATTAAATCCCTTCCATCATTAGCACTGTCACTGTGTCCCACCACACCCAGCCCACAGCTGCTGCTGTTTCTCCAAGCCCCACATTCAGATATCCTCTATAAGGAGCTCCAAAGCTGCATGGGAGGAAAAAGACCCAAAACAGCTCCAAAATGTGGACAATCCAAGACCCCCCCAGTCTTTTAATTTACCCACTGGCAGCAGGAAATCCTCCAATCTTACCTTGGAATTCCGAACCTCCAGCGTTAGATTCTGCGGTGGAGCACTGGGGACTGGAAACATTAAAGGAATTACAACCCCAAAACTTTCAAATATTGTATTTCCACACCCAACTACTCTCTGCTCTCATTTGCTATGGAAGTACAAACCATCCTGGTTTAAGGTACTTTCTGACACAGTGAATGGCTGAGGAGGGGTCTGCATTTTCATAATGAAGAAAAAACTCTTTATTCAGGTCTTTATTTTCACACCTACCTAAATCAAATATGTTTCATATTTAAAATCACTTCTCAAATTCTCAGAGAAAGTATCCCATCCAGCTCTTCCCCAAGGCAAATCTTTAATGAACACACTGCTTGACTGGGGGAACCCAAGTTTCAGTTTCTGGCCTGGATTTTGTTATCCTGATTTTCTCTAACAGGAAAGCTCTGAGTGCCCAGGGCCCTGTGACAGTGAGGAGGTGAAGAGCAGCTCAGACACTGGGACTGTCTTTGAACTCCCTCTTTTTGCTTGTTCTTTACTGGCTGCTCATGGCAGTGAAAAAAGGGGATGGAAGAAAAACCCTGGGAGCAGGGAATTCCTCGTGGCACCACAGCAAACGTTGGCCCCAGGCAGAGCTGAGGCTTCCCTGGCAGGAAGGAGAGGCTCTGGTGAAGCACAACAATGGGCAGGGAGCACAGGGATAAAGGGGGATGAGGACTGCTCCAGCCTGAAGAATTCATTTTCCAAATAACTCAGCCCAGCCACAGTAACATCCCAGAGAACCTCCCTGGGGGGATGAAGTGGAAGAAGAGTTTGGAAAGGCTCACTGGGATGGGGCCCTCACCCAGCAGCCCACAGCAGAAATGGGGAGGAGCAGGATTTGCCTTCCCTTGTCAGCCCAGCTGAAATCACCACACCTGAGGATGAAGAGCTGTGGGCTGAGAAGCAGCAGCAAGGTGAAGAGGAGAGGATACAAAGGCAAGCCTTCTCTGCTCCTCCAGCACATCCCTGCCATGGGATGGGAACCTTCCACTATCCCAGGGTGCTCCAAGCCCTGTCCAGCCTGGCCTGGGGCACTGCCAGGGATCCAGAGAAGCACCCTGTGCCAGGGACCCCCATCCTCCCCAGGAAGAACAGGGATTTGCTATGGAAAGGCATCTCCTGGAGTGGGACAGCACATGGACAGCAGCCAGGCAGGAGCACCAGCACATGGGAGGGAAGGGCCTCAATCAGGCTCAGATTCCACTCCCAGCTGTAATCCCTGATCAGGAATTCCAGAACAGGAGAAGCAATCCTCAGGAGCAGCACATAAACCTGGGTTCAAATGGTAATACCTGCAGAGTTATCCCTGCAACAAGGTGCTGTAACAGATTAGGAGCAACAACCTACAGAAAAACGCAGATGTTTTGTTAAATCAGGGCTAAAGGAGGCTTAGGGAGAAATCCCTGCAGGGAACATAGAGATTGCTCCTGGACACCACAATAGGAAAACACAGAGGAAAATGTGCATCATTTCACAAAGATTTGAGAGCTTGCCAGGGTTATGAGCCTGTAAGAAGCAAGATTACATCCTTCAGAGAGCTTTAGAAAGTAAGTACCTATAGGTTAAGTGTGAAAACTGAAGCTGGAGAAGGGAAGAACTCCAGGAGAACTTTAAAATGACACTGTAACTAGTAATAAATTCTTTAAACAACCAAGGAGCTGGCAGCCCTTCAGAGAAATCAGGGAGCAAAGGGTCAGGGAGCAAAAGGCAGAGCCAGGGCCACACAAGTCTCTCTTTGCACTGGTGGTGAGGGGAAGAGCAAGGAGAGGTTTCTGTGACCCTTTCTAAAGGATCCCCATGGTGTCTCCAACTGAAGTGTCAGTGTAAGGGATTCTGGAAGAGTCAGACACAGGGAACAGCAGCCCCTTGCCAGAGCCACGTGTCATCCATTGAGGAATTCTCAAGGAATGAAACAGCTGCAAGCCTTCTGTAACCTCTCCCAGTTTATCTTGATACCGGAGGTGGCAAAGCAGTGCCAGCATTAAAATGGGACCACTCCAACTCCACCTGCTGGGTCAGAAACCTCCACCAAACCAAGCAAAGTAACAACAAAGCATGAAATTGAGAGAGCAGGAGCTAGAACAGGAGCAGAATAGGGATTTCTCCCTCTTTCACGGGAAACCCCTTCAACTTTAAGCAGTGAGGGGACGGGAGGGAAGTGCTTGCTGGAGCAAGGAGCTGGAAAGGTCAGAGCAGGAAGGTACAGGGGGAGATCCCAGGGTGGGATAAAGAACTGCACAAAGATTTTGGGATGACTCCTCTTGGTGCTCAGAAGAACCCAAAAAGCTCCTCAAATGCAAGTAACGTCTTACTTACACCTTTGATGCCATTTTAGTCCCCTCTACCTGAGTTTTTAAACAAAGGAGAAAAGGAACTTGGAGAAAAGTTCAGAAAACGGCACTAAAGGTTAAATCAGCTTTCCCAGGAGAAATGTGTAACCATTCCTGTGTCTTTGGAACCTGGAAAATGCATGGACCATGGAGACCATGGCAAAGGTCCACAGAATGAGGAGTGGGACAGAGGAATTACTGGTGGACACTGAGCATTCCTTCTTTCAGGAGCACAGCCCCAGGCTAAGTGACCCCAACACAGAGCAGGGGCAGAACAGACAGAAAGGGGGGATGACTTTTCAGAGGAAATTTATCTGTGGAACCTTTGCCCACTTCATGTTGTGGATTAAAGTTGGTGTGGGTTCAAGAAGATGCTGACAGGGTCTCATGGAAGAGGAACTGAATTAGCAAATACACAGAAACCACTGCAAAGTCAGGAAGTGCCCCAGAAACAAACCTGGACCCAGAGTTTGGGACAATATTCCCCTCCGCTCTTGATCACTCCTGAGGAGACGATTCCAGGCTCTGCTCCCTTTCCCTCTGAGTGTTCTTCTATATAAACTTCTCCTAACAAATCCAAGTTATCATGAACTCTGATCACTCTGCAGTTGCTCACATTACCTCTTTATATCAGCCTTATAAAAAATACTGAGCTCACATCCTGCTCTCACCACTCTGTGTAATGGATTTAACAACCTGTGCTGGAGCACAAACACAGCAACACAATTAAAATAAAACCACTCCAAAACCAAGAGGCTGCTCATATATGAAAGAACCTAAAAAATAATTTGGAGTTGGTGCCTTCAGTGTATTTTTTTGTAGGCTCAATAATCCATGAAATAAAAGGCTGATGCTGGAATGAAGGACACCATTGTTCTGGAATCACAATCCCAGATCCTTCTGCAGGTGCAGCAATTTTCCTTCACCCAATTCTGGAAGGCCTCAGGGGGATTCTGCCCGGGAACAGCCACACGCAACAACGAACAAACCCCATAAAAGTCAGGTTAAAGATTCACTTGTCGGAAATTGCCAGATAATTCCTGGAAAAACCCCAAAAGAGAAAGAAGTGGAGCAGCTTTACCGTCTGACAGGGTCCGGACCACCACGTCGTGGGTGGAGACGCCGGGGCCGTGTTTGTTGTAGGCGACCACGCGGAAGCTGTACTCGGTGAACTTCTTCAGCCCCGTGACCGTGTGGGACAGGCCCCCCACATCCACATCCTGTCCCCAATGACACCCCCAGCACAAGCTCAGGTCAGCTCTGCAGTGCCAGCAGCACCACAGAGTTCCTGCACAGCCACCCACAGCTCTGTGTCACCCTCGGGCACAGCCAGGACTCGGGAGGATGCTCTGAGCTTCCAGGAGAAAATTCTCCCTGTCCTATTTAAATCCTAACATGGACATTGGGCCTGGATGTGAAAAGAGACCTGGAAACTCTTAAAATCATCATATTATCATTATAATCAAAATAGTGGGATGCAGAAATACAAAAGGAAACAGCCCTATTTAAAAACTGATGTGAAAAATATTTAAAAGCTAAGAATAATATTCTTCCCTTTGCTTTTTAAAGCTGGAATGATACTGATAGGCACTCAGGAAAGTGGCTGTGAGGACTGGGATTAATCCTCATTCTCAAGTGGCAGCCCATACTTCTACAGACCACACTGAATGCTTCAGTGGGATACTAAGAAAATTAAATTAATTGGAAGCTCAGCAATATCAAAATATCAATCACTGGGTCCAGGAACTCAAGAAAGTTTGGATTAGGGATCATGCCAAAATCAGTATTTGGCCTGAACTGCTAAAACCCAGTCTGTAATTCTGTGGGGCTTTAATATCATATAAAAGCAGTAATTTCATCTTTAGTATCATCTGCACCAGAACAGCTCAACAACGTCATGGCTGCTCTCTGCCTTCTCCTGTCGTGATATGATGGAATTCCCCAAAAGCCACTTGATGTTGACAAATATCAAAACAGGGAATCACCAGTAAAACAGGTTTCATTCCCAGCCCAGACACAAACATTTCACGTCACAATTCCGATTTTAAGTATTTCCCGCATCTGAGGCTAAAGGATTGGGTCTGTCAGAAAAGCAGCCCCTCCCCAAGGTGCCCACAGCCTTTCAGGGCAGCCTGAGCGGGTGCAGCAGGCCCGTACCTGCTCCGTGTGCTGGCCCTTCTCCATGTAGTAGAGTTTGTAGTTCTGGATGTCCCCATTGCCCGAGAGCGGCGTCTCCCAGGTGACGGTGACCGAGGTGGGGGAGCCGGAGAAGGCGCGGATGTTGGGAGCGGGGCCGGGCAGCTGGACTGCAACACAAGGGGAGCTCTGTTAGTCCCAGGCCTGCTGTGCCCAGCCCTGGCCAGCAGCCCAGGAAAAGGGGGGATTTCTCCCACTGTGACGTTCCACACGGATCCACCGCGGGATGGAAAGGTGGGACCAGATTCCCAAAGTCAATCCTACTCCCTGGCTCCCTTCTGTCTAGAATGACCCTGACAAGTGACTTGGCATTTGCCTAAAGTTTTCTCTTTTTCAGTTAATGACCATTTAAAAGTATTCCTGTTATAACAGTTCAGAGAATTTAGCAAGGAAATGTCCCATCAGTTCTTAACAGTGACAATAAATCCCACAAGCCCACCGAGCTGGAAAATCTTTGGAAACTGTGATCTGCAAGTACAACTTTTAAAAAGCATCAGATTCTGGGGAAGGTTGTGAATGGGGAGAATAAAAAATAAAATCAGTATCGATCCCAAAGTGAGGAAAACTCCAGGAACATCCCAGCTCACCCTCGGGCTGTGTCGCCACCTTCAGCAGTGCCGAGCTCTCACCAGGGCCGTGCCTGTTCTGGGCCACAACCCGGAACACATAAACTGTCTCTGGCATCAGGTTCTGGATCATCACCTGCGTCTCTCCAGGACGACTCGTGTTTTCCACACGTTCCCTTGGGGAAACAAAAGGGTTGGGCACAGACACCACCACTGATTAGTAAATGAGGAGTAGCTGCTCCTGCAGTCCCACCTGAATGGACCCAGTGTGCAAATGCCGTGGGATTTACGCTGTGCTCCCTGCACAACACCACAAGTGCTGCTGACAAACTGCTCCCAATTCTGCGCCTTCCCTTTGCACAAAACCCAACACGCTGAAGGAACAGAATAAATTACACTTGACACCCACAAACTCGGAGTGCTTTCTTTGTTATTCCCGTGACAGCAAGTGATAACTCACAGTGACAGTTTATCCTACAGCTCGGGAGCCAGCACAGAAACTATTTTAGCAGCACACACAGTCTGGCGAGATTTAGGGCATTCCTGTTAATATTGTGGGGTTGCTTTTTGGGGATTTTTCAAAGGAGCTGTTTGAACATGTCCTTCTACCTCCAGCCTTGCCTGGGCTCTTTGCTGATGTTTGGATTTGTTCAGAACACCCAGGGCACAGCCGTGGCACTGACGCTGCCTCCACACACAGCAGAGGCAAAGCAGCTTTGCTGGACCCAAGTGGAAATTGCAGCAGCTCCTGGAGACAGATCCAGGCTAGCAGAGCCCACCCAGGGAAGGAACACTGGCACGGGAAGGGGCAGCTCTGTCAGGATGAGCTGGAAGCCCTGAGGCAGCTGGGAGCAGGCAGGGGTGGCTGGAAGGGGCATTGCTGCTGCTCAGTGACCTGCAGGGAACCCCTGGCACCAGAACACTCCCCCTGCGGAACGAGGCCTCCGCCAAACACCACCCAGGAAACTCCAACTCCTCTTATCAGGGTTGAGGGAGAGATTAGGAGATCAATCATTAAACTAAGGGCAGCCTTCAGTTCAAGGCTTGCCCGGAGCTGTGGCTGGGTAATGCTGCCCGTCCTTCCCTGGGAAGGAGCTCCCTGGGAATGCCAGGAACTCGCAAAGGAGCAGTGAGAAAGTTCTCACTGAGCAGTGCAGGGGGCTGTGCCTGCCCTGAGCCCCATCCTGCCCCTCTGGGCTGCCAGCACTGACACCTGTTAAAGCATTTCTCAGAACCATCCCAGGCTCCCCCTCCTCCCTTCCAGCCACTCTGCTTCACTTTCTATCAGGGAAATACAATCCCCAAACCCACATTTTTAATTTATTTCTTTTTACATCCACCCGTGTGGTTGATTTAGCAGAACTTGGCTGAAAACATTCCGAAATCCCTGTTGGTTTCTGCACTATTAAACTGTACCTACAGAGAGGAGAACAATGCACTCTCTGTAACTAAATACCTATTTACCCCCATTTTCTAGAATGTTCCCCTTCATAAGCTCAGCTAAAATGGCACTGCATAAACAGCTTCATTTATTTCAGTTTTTTATTAATTTTCATTGCTATTTTTTCCACTTTGAGCACAACATTTTCTTGAAAACATGTTTCCAAGTGGAGCTTCCTTTAAGACGTGATGTAGCTACAAGAATGGGATCTGAGAGCCCAGCCTAAAGTGCCAAGGGATTCACAGCTGTGGGATAACATCCAGCCCCCATTAACATGCAAAATATAGCATTTTCTGCTTCGAGTGGAAGTGCACTCCCTGATTCGATCTGGGGAAAAATGGTAATCAGCAAACAAAGGTTATTATTTAAAATTAGAAAAAAAAAAAGAGAATTATTTTACTGGAAAGATAACATTTACCAAAAATAAATAGACACGTCAGAGTATTGCAAATTTTCAGTAATAACCAGGAATGTGGCTTCACAACAGCATGGTAAAAATAGGGAGAGATTAATCTAATTAAGTGCTGCGTGAATCCTTCCTTTATGGCTGTTCCTGGGGAGCCTGGAGCACCTTTTCCAACGTGCTCAGGTTGGGATAACAGGCATCAAGCAGATGGGCCCCAGGAACGACTGCACTACCCTGCAGATCGTAATGACTGCTCCATGATTCCAATCTAATCCCCAATTAAGGAGCTTTGGAAGCTCCAGCTAAGGTTCACAGGAACTCTCAAGCAGCCAAGGGAAGAGCCTTCAGTGCAACCCCAGGAATTTGGCTGGAAATGCCAAGGTTAAAGTTGCACTTCTATGTAAAAAAGCACCTTTGGGGAGCTGTCAGGGAATGGATGTTGTGTGTGCCAGCTGTGGGGCCTGGCAGGGAGCTCCAGAGGCATTCTGAGTGTGATTACACACAATTAAACTCCATTTGCTGTGTCTGAAGCACACCACAGTGAACTGTGAATTCAGCAGGGTCTGAGCATCCTGCATGTGTAATTTACCACCTCAGACCAGCAATGTGCCATTATTGCTTTTATTTTTATCCAGTTCTTGAAGTCTGGGGTTCTTCCGCCTGAGTGCTTGTCTAAAGTTCCCCAGAATTAAACCTCCCTGCAGCACTTTTCAATTTTCACACCCTTTCCAGGACAACTGCCTTGAGGGTGAAGTAAATAAATACCTGACAGGGGGATGAAATAACCTTGCAGCTGTGTGAGACAGTAACTTCCATCTCATCAGATCTGATCAGACCCCCAGATCTCCAGGGGGGTGGCAGGAAAGCCCCAGGACACCCCTTCATTGCCACCTCACAGCCTCCAGGGGAGCCCCTCTGTCACCGGGCTGAGGTGGGACAAGTCCCAGCTGGTGACACTGTGCAGCCCCTGAAGCAGAAATGTCCCCTCCATTGCTACTCCTTCATTCTGAAATGCTCCTCTTGGAATCACAGAATGGATTGGGTTGGAAGGAAAATGAAAAGTGACCCAATCCCACCCCTGCCATGAGCAGGAACACTTTCCACTGTCCCAGGTTGCTCCAAGGCCTGTCCAGCCTGGCCTTGGGCACTGCCAGGGATCCAGGGGCAGCCCCAGCTGCTCTGGGCACCCTGTGCCAGGGCCTCACCTCCCTCACAGCCAGGAATTCCTCCCCAGTATCCCATCCATCCCTGCCCTCTGGCAGTGGGAGCCATTCCCTGTGTCCTGTCCCTCCATGCCTTGTCCCCATTCCCTCTCCAGCTCTCCTGGAGCTCCTTCAGGCCCTGCAAGGGGCTCTGAGCTCTCCCTGGAGCCTTCTCCTCTCCAGGTGAGCACCCCCAGCTCTCCCAGCCTGGCTCCAGAGCAGAGGGGCTCCAGCCCTGGAGCAGCTCCGTGGCTCCTCTGGACTCTCTGCAGCAGCTCCAGCTCCTCCCTGTGCTGGGGCAGCTCTGCAGGTGGGGTCTCACCTGAGGGGCAGAATCCCCTCAAATAAGTCCAAGGGGCAGAGGTGAGGAGGCTTTGCCATGGTCCTGGCTCTCCCCTCCCTGACCAGGTGGAAACTGGAGGAAGCTGAGCCAGCAGAGGCCAAGGCAGTCGGAACCTCGGAGCCTCAGAGGGATTTGGGTGCTCCTGCACACTTCCTGCTGTCCCAGCGTGCTCCAAGCCACATCCAGGCTGGAACACCTTGGATATTACCAAATTAAGGGAGTAACAGAAAAACAACATTTGTGAGGCAAATAAAATGTTACTAATTGCCTCAATTAATTGTCATGAGCCTGGACAAGATGTCTATCCACAGGATTAAGGAAGAGCAGGAATTCCCCTCTAGAGTGTTTTCTCTTCCAAATGACTTTGCATCTCACACTCTCATCAATAAGGTGACAGATAATTTTCCCTTGAGTAATAAATCTGATAAGCTAATCTGCAATTAATTAAGCATTGCTCCAAATGAATGTTCACTTCAGCCTCCTCAAACTTATCACAATTTGAAACTGTAATTCCGAGCAGTAGATGCCATCAGGAAGGAGAAGGGGCAGACTGGTATCATCCACTGGGATAATACACCACAAGTGCTGACTGGGAGGCATCCAGCAGATTTCTGATCACTGATTCCTCGGAGGGAGCTGGCATTTAGCACTGCCCACGGTGTCTGACCAACCCCATCACACAGCCTGATGTGCCTCTTGCTGCCAGCATCGCAGGGATGTTGCTCTCTGGCCCCAGCAGGCTGCTGAAGGCAGGGAGCAGCTCTTGGAAGGGGAACGCATTCCCTCCACCCCACAGGGCTCCCAGTGTGCCAGCGAAGCCCAGGAGTGCCAGCAGAGCCCGTGCCACGTGTTTTACCTGTTGATGCCCTCCTTGGTGTAGAAGATGGAGTAGGTGAGGTTGTCTCCCTGCGGGTCCGAGGCCGGCGGGCGCCACGTGAGCCGGATGAAGCGAGTGGACACGAGGGTGGCCACGACGTCCCGCGGGGCGGAGGGCAGGGGTCCCGCTGTGGCTGGTGCTAGATGGTCATTAGTGGCACTGGTCAGTGAAGTGGGAGGTAATGTTGGGATGGCAACATCTTGGCATGTGCAAACATTGGGGAATATGAAGGGCAAACATCACCACGGTTTAAAAAAAAAAAAGAGAACAGAAAAAAAAACGTAAAAGAAATAAACAAAACCACGATGGGAAACAGAAGAAAATGAACACACAAAAAAGGCCATTAAACTGAAGGCTGACATGCAGGCAGAGGTAACTACTGACCACTAATGGGGAGTACAGGACACGGCACTGTCAGGCAAGCAGACCAAATCTCCACTGTAATGGAAGTGGCAGGGGAGGGAAGGGTGGAACTGGGGGTAAAATAGACCTGAGCAGAGGATACCAGCAGCAAAGCAGTGTCATTGCTTTGTGACCATGGCTTAAACCCCAACCTCTGTTAATTACTCAAATACACACCCAGACCCCACTTCCCACTGTAGCTCATTAACATGCACAATTCAATTAATGATTCTCAGTCGTAACAAAATGCCAGCTGAATACAGAATTCCTTGCAGTACAAACTCATCCAGTCAAACCCTGCAGTCATTTCACATGGAGCTGCCTCCTGACCTGGCTGGGTTCTGCCACTGCCCATGGCACTGGAATTACTGGAATTTTCCCCACTGTTTTCTGGCCATGAGCACTCTTCCTCTGTCCCACAACACCGACTTCATCATTTTACAGTGACTCTAACAAGCACAAGCAGCTCTTGCTCTGGATTATACCCACACTCTCCAAACTTTTAGCCTCAGTCACATCTTCCTATGTTGCTAGTCCAAGGCAGGATAAATCCAGGGATTATTGCATTAAAAGGTTGGTGATTTAACAGCACAAGCTGAACCATAGGAAGGGCCATCCTCCAAATCCTATTAAAGCAATCCAGCCAGTAAATGTAACAGTGAGATTCTGAGCAGCTGGACCCCAATTACCACTGAGTATTCCAAGCAGCACAATTAGCAACAAACCCCCAAAGCTCAGGATACACAGATTTTTTTTCTGAATTCTTAACTATTTACCAAGCTCAAGCCACCTGATGACATTTCCCACATGGGAATCCATGCTGCCAAATACATTTATTTTTTCATTAATTATGGAAACTAACTAAAATTGCTCTGCTTTTCCCCAGAAAGAAATGCAGGACTAGAAGAGCTGTTGTTGAGCTGCAGCATGTCCACCAGAACATGTGGATTTGTATTCTGATACACAACACGAAAACCTCTCAAAAAATCTGACTAAAGGAGAAAATGTTGTCTGAATGACCAAGCCCTCAGGGAAGAACACTGAGGAGTCTTCTATCAGCAACAACCTGATTTTAAACTGTCCAAGCCCCTTGTGACCCCAAGCAGCAGCTTGGGAGGTCCTCACTTGGCAGAACTCTCATTTTTCCTGTTCTGTTTCTTGGGCAGGAACCAGCCATGGGTTTTCATCAGATGTGTGCAGTGTAACACCAGTCCATGGGCAGGACTGGGAGACACATTCCCAGAGCCAGGAACATTTTGGCATTCCACATACAGATCACAGAGAGACGCGTACTCCAGGGTATCTCCTTAATTATCTCCTCCCCACTCTAACAGCTAAAGATCCCAATTAAGTGCTCTCCAGCAGCCCCTCCTGATCAATACATGACACCATTAATTTCACATTCATTGCAAAATCTATTTTTATCTACCCCCCCTTTTTTATGTCCCATAATTGGATTTCTTGCAGGAATGCACCACTTTTAGCTCTTCTGGCCTCAGCCAGGGCCCCATTTCCCAATTCCAGCGCCCTGAATGGGGCCAGGGGATCTTCCCAAACCATCTCCCTGCTCCTGAATGACATTCCAGTGCTGATCCAGTAGCACATCAGGCTTCCCCTGTGTTTAAGCTCCCTTGGATTGGAGAGTTCCTCACTGCACCTGACAAACTCCTTTTTCAGTGTTCCCACTGACAAACAAGGGATGGAACTGCTAAACTCTCCCTGGTGTCCAGTGCTTCCAACACTTTTCCCACTTGATTTCCAGTTCACTTCCAATTCCAAACACTCACACTTGGGTTCCTCTTACCTGTCTTGGCAATACTGTCAGGTGATCTGCTTCAAATTACACGGTTTTGATGCAAAATCCACCCCTTGCTCATCATTAAAATTCATTCACTTGAGTTAAAGCAGAGTATTTTTTAAATTCATCTTCTTAATCTAAAGCCCATCGTGTTTTTCTTCCCGTACCATGAAATGGATCCATCTCTTCTGAAGCGATGTGCACACAGAGCTGATGGCTCTGGGAGAGCTGCCAGGATTTCCCAGAGAACAGAGCCCAGTTCTATCCTTGTGCAAGGCTCAGCCCAGGAATGTTCCTTCCCACAGCATCACAGGAGAGAGAACAGGCACAGACAGCACAGCCCTAACGGTGCTGGAAGGATCAGCTGGGACCCAGAGAGAGCAGCAAGGAGCTGAAAGGCTCCAGGTGAGGTGATCAGGGCCAGGCCCCAGAACTCCCCCAACACTGCACTTCAGCACTTCTGGGACTGCCAGGAGCTGGGGGATGTAGCCCGAAGATCAAGGCATTTCCTTCCTTTTTCCCCTCTATTTCCTACAAATGCCTCAAGTGCTGTTACAGAGCTTCATCCTCAGCTGGGTGAGCAGAGTCAGAGCTGTGTTAATGAGCAATTAACATCCAAATTAGCTCTAACCAGTCAGGGAATGGCTTTGTCACTTCCAGCTTTCAGCACTGTGGAAGAAGCAACTCAAGTCTCTGTAACATGTCCTTCATCACTTCTTGAACAGTAACTCCAGTTCTGGACTGTTCTCTGCAGTTATTCCTACACAGCTTCCCATGAATCTCATTTTTTTAAAAGCACATTCAGCAAGTGACTTGTGCTTTGCACCATGATTTATGTCCTACTGTGGAGTAACTGGGACCAGAGGGATGCTGGAACTCCTGAACAACTCCAGGCAGAGTTCCACTCCTGCATCCTGGTCACTGCAGGCCAGGCAGCAATTCCCAGCAACATGAGAAGGAGAATTTTAAACTTTCCCCTGGAAATTATTTTCCCCATGGAAATGGTTTTCCCCATGTCCTAGAGCATTCCAAGACACAGGAATGTGTTTGTGCTGCTCAGGTGTGACAGCCACAGTGGCAGCCAAGGCAGCCCCACAGGAATCCCAGGGATGCAGGGGGAGAGGCCATTCCAGCTGCTAATCCTCAAGCCCCTCTATCAAACTGCCCTTCCCAGGGTCCTTCTGGGCAGACACCAAACACTGAAACTACTTTATCAAAATACTTTGCAGGGTGTGCAAACACCCACAAGGATTTGGACTCGAATCAATCAGTAGCAAGGTTTTAATTGGCCCAGCACTGGGCTGGTGCCATCCAAGAGGTGAAGGTGTCCATGGGGTGGGTGCACTGGTGTGATCCCATCTTTTCACCTTGTAGGAAACCTGTGGGATAACAAAGAGCTGGAGCATGCCTGGAGAGCTGCTCCAGGGCTGCCACCCAGGGGGCCCAGGAGATCTTTTCCAAACAACTCAGCCACACCTGAAAACCACTCACGGAAACAGCTCCGGTTGTTATGAAATCATTGGAAATACTTTCCACATTGTCCGGCCCCTCCGCTTCAGATTTCCCTTTCCCTGCCTTCCCCTCTCCGGAGGTTTTTGGCGTATCCAGGCTTCCTCCTGTTTGGCAACAACATTCCAGTGATAGCACTGGCTCCAACAGCACGGCTGGGG
Source organism: Poecile atricapillus (assembly GCF_030490865.1). Taxonomy (NCBI): domain Eukaryota; kingdom Metazoa; phylum Chordata; class Aves; order Passeriformes; family Paridae; genus Poecile; species Poecile atricapillus. The sequence goes on from NC_081259.1 coordinate 19,130,871, forward strand.
AACAGGAATGTTATCTGCTCCAGTCCCCCGGGTGCCCGCCTGGCACTGCCACCCCTGCCCCTGAAGGAAATGCAGGGCTTCAGATCCAGAAACACCTCAAGAACTGGTTAAAGGTCATATTCTGGCTGATTTGGCCATAGCCAAGGGTTTGCCAGCCCTCCTTACAGCACCTGCCTGAGGGGAGTGCTGGGGATTTCAGAAGCAGAAGGGGCATTGGAGAGTGATCCAGGTGTTTCTGTATCCGATGGAGCTCTGGAGCAGCTCTCACCCCAAACACCCAGCAGGGACCCAAGGGCATCCCCCAGCCCAGAGACACGGAGGTCCAAGACTGCCTGGGGTGCAGGCAGGGGGCAAGGGGCAGGAATGGGCTGGGAAGGAAGATCAGCTGTGCCAGTGAACACATGGAGGGAGGAGATGGATCCAGCACATGGAGAGTGGGAAGGACCTGCCCAACGGGAATCATCCATGGGGACAGCGAGGAACAGGGACACCAGCTAATACACAGAGAAGGAGAAGAGAAAGTCCTCCTTGGAAGGAGTTCAGGGAGGACTTTAGATATCTGAAATACTTTGAAACATGATTTCAGCAACTGAGATCTACTGTCACCAAAAATAGTAAATAATTATTTTTCCAACAAACCTGTTGGGGGGAAAAAATTATCTAGGACATTCAGATCTTAAATACTCTAATATTTTATCTGTATTCCCTACAAAAAACATACCTCAGAGGCACCTAAATGTTTAATTTTGACTTGAGGTATTCATATAAAACTGTATACTCAGTAAATAATATTTTTCTCATAAACCCATTTAACTGATTCCAGAAAGGTAATAAAGACTTTTAAACTTTTTCTTTTACCTAATGCACTGTTCTAAATTTGAACTTTGGTTCACGGTGTCCCAATGGAAGGATTCAACTTGGATCAGGATTAGGCAGCTGTGATCCTGCAAAGAGTCAGAGTCAAGTCCCACTGATTTCATTATGCTCATTGTATTTAAAAATACCAGCAGCATTTGGCTGCAGTGCAATAATAAGCATGAAATAACAAAATTAACAAGTTCACACTAGAAATTTTGCTCTCTCTCCTATTTTTCACCCATGATTTTACTTGTATCCAATTGTTGTCCTTGTTCAAATGCTTAAAACATAAATTTCCAACAGAAGGGATCACCTTGTTAATCCCAGCTGTTCCCTGAGTGATACCACACTCAAAGAAAGCCACGTTACCTGGCCCAAATAATTTGTCCCAGCACAAACAGCCACAGTGCTGAAGCTGGTCTCACCAGGTCAGCTGTAATAATGAAATTATGGAAAAATTCCCTTCTCTTCCCTTTGAAAAACTGACTTAAAGAAATCTCTGGGACTCCTGTTCCTCCATGAATTGCTGCTGTCGTGCAAAGCTGGAACAGAGGCTGAACAGATGTGGAAAGAAGAGGGTGGAAAGCGATTTCTGCTTTATAGAATAGACACAAATGTCCTGAATCTGAATCCTGAATGTCCCTGGAGCTCCAAGATAGCCATCATCACCCCTATTCCCCAGGTGTAAGACAGATCCACGTCTGCTTGACATAAAACCCCCTCCAAATTTAGCATTTTCTAGACTTAATTACCCCTCATGAGCTAATCTGAACTGCAGGACTTTGTGTGTGATTTTGGAAATGTGTCAGAAAGACAAAGACATGACCAACATCTCAAGGGAAGCACAGCTGGACACAGAGCCACTGAGCAGGGCATCCCTTTGGGAATTACACTGCACACAGCCACTGACCATGGCATCCCTTTGGGAATTACACTGCACACAGAGCCACTCACCATGGCATCCCTTTGGGAATTACACTGCACACAGAGCCACTGAGCAGGGCATCCCTTTGGGAATTACACTGCAGGAACTGTGGAGCCACTGACCATGGCATCCCTTTGGGAATTATACCTGCATCTCACCCAAGGGAGAGTTTTGAGGACATTTCCCTGGATCATCTCACTCAAGGGAAAGGTTTGAGGACAAGAACCTGACTCAACACTTGGAATACATTTTGTTCCTTGCACACTTAAAAAGCCAAACTCAACGCCCACCCTAAGGAACACACCCTCTCCCACCAATATCCCTCATTTTCCTCACAAATGGAACAGAGATGCCTCCTTATTTATTCCTCTGTGCTGACATGTTTAGCTTGGAACAGGCAAAATGCCTTATTTTTAATTTTTAATTGCCTTAGATTAATTTACATCACCACTGGGAGTGAGAGCTGTTACTTACTCCTCACTCAATGCACAGTGTTTTTACTCCCCAAAAATCCAAAGTGTTTGACTGCCACTCAGTGATTCTGATTTTTAGGCATTTATTTGCTTCTGTTTTGCATTGTGAATGGACACTGCTGGGTGCTCAATAAACTGGGATATATAAATATAGTGATAAACACATTCTGACTGGGGCCTGTGTTTTAAAGGAAGTCATAAAAACCCTCCTGATAACGAGCCCTCCTCCCGTTCCCGTTTCACCATGAAATGCTTTGGTGTAGAGGAAACAATTTGATATTTTCCTGTCTCATAAAACAACCCTTAAAAAGGCGTGACAGCCCTGCTGACAGATTCCAGGGAAATGGAGCAGGAACCCCCTGGTTCCAATCACATCCCAGTGCTCCAGGGGAGGATGCAAAGGAAAAAAGCCCTGCAGGGATTTCAGTCACGAGAATCAGGTTATTAAAAAAAGGGAAATAAACCAAACACACCTCACCTGTCCCCGAGGAGTTTAGAACTGCTTTGAAAAACATTTTGTCATTGGAAAGAAATTCAAACCATAGCACATATTGCAAAATAATGGGTATGACCTTCAAATTCAGTAGTGACCATTCAATTTTTTTAAAAATACTTATTTTTTACCAACTACTCCTTGAGAAAAAGAATCAAAAACCCAAAACAAAACCAACATAAAGAACCTGAGGCAAGAAAACTGCCTGGGAGTGCCCCCAAAGAACCCTGGACAGGGTCTTCTTTTACTGTAAATCATCAGCTGAACTCTGAAGAATTCAAGAAACCTCCTGAGAGTGGCAGAGCCTGAAAGAGCATTCTGCAATCTGACTTTAATAGTACCAGCAGAGCTGTGACTTTATTCCCAAATAATGCAGCCTTTGAGCAGCAGCAGTGAATAAAACCCCGTGTCCTGTGCAAAGGACTCAGCTCTGCACATCCCAAGGGCTCAGGATGGCTCTGAAGCTCCCCCAGGCCGGGCCAGGAACTCCTCCAAGGGGTGCCCTTGGGCACATCCCAGCTCTCCCTCGCGGTAGCCACAGGGCTGGTGCTCTCCAGGGAAGGGGAACAGCAGCTCTGGGAGTGCTGCAGTGATGCCAGGAATCCTGCAGGCAGTGCAGGAATGGTGCAGTGCAGGAATGGTGCAGTGCTGGCAGAGCAGCACCACTACAGCCCTGGCAGTGCCTGGACGGGACATGGGAAGCTCCTTCCAGCCCAAACCACCCTGGGATTCCACAGCCACACCTCGACTACCTCAGGACAGATTTCCAAAGGAACAGCACAGTAACAGTCTGAAATAAAGAAACCACTGAACACAAATCCTGCTGCTGCTCACAGATCACTGACAACCCCTGACCTTAACCTGCAATATTTCCTTTACGTGACTGCCACGTCCTCCAAGTACCTGTGGGTGAGACATCCCCCTGTCCCTGCCTGGGACACCTGCAGGGGTACAAGTTACCCTACAGGCTTACCCTGCATGGCTGCTTTTCTCCAAAAAACCCCTTGGAAGTGGGATATCTTTTTCTTTTGTTTGGGAGCTGCTGACACTCGGAACAACTCGGCAGCACCAACTGTGCCAATATATAATATTATATATTATCTAATATCTAATCTAATATAATCATAATACAATATAATATAAATAACAGGATATTATTTAAATTAATTATTAAGGGCTTATTTAAGTACTTGTTTCTTACATGTATCTACCACACTCTATTTGCCTTCCATTTAGGTTTATACACAGTATTTTTTAAGAGAGAGAAGGTCCCCTCAAACCTTCTTTTCCTCTTTTAGTCTATAACCACCTACAGAGCAGCACTATTAGACGTGGTTCTGGATTTTTTATTAATTTTCACTGGATTTCTCTCCTAAAGGCCACATGTACCTTGCTGCCCACCTCACACCCACCCATTTTTGTAGAACTAGAAGAGTGTCAAGATATTTGAGAATCTTGTAAACTCTTAATTAAAAGATTATTTTTCTTTCCATTTTTAAACTTGTAATTGTACTGTTCACTTGCTTCCTCATATTTCTAACTCTAACAGAAAAAGTGAATCCCGTGAGTATTTTTAAAACACCACTGCTTTTCCCAGCACGGAGGCTTGGGAATTTGGTGTGCACTTCCCAGCAAGCAAGAATTGAAGGTTATTCCCCAGAAATACATGATGGGGTTTATAGCAAGAGATGAAACATTAAAATGTGGATCTGCTGTAGTCCTTGACCACTGTTAAAAATGCCCAAAACCCAAGTTTTTAAAGCAGTTTACAAATGTAAATTGGTGTTAAAGAAGGGCCAAGGTGGAATGTCCACCTCCAGTGAGCTGTGACCTGGATCCAGGTATGACTTTCCTCCCTCTTTCTTTTACTTCAACACCTCCAGTGCTGATGTGCCACCAGGAAAACCACACAGAATCCATCTGTCCTTTAAAGACTCTGGATCCACAATCATGAGTTTCTTTTTGGGGAGAAGAGAGACGATAGGAGAGGGGAAACAACCAGGAAAACAAGAACCCCCCCACTCCAGGCTGTTCTATTCCAGTGAGAACACCGACACTTTACAGCTGGTTTCAATACTAAACACACATTATTAAAAATTATACTTCTTTGTTAGATTTATGGTATTTCTTTAGGGAATAAACCCCATGGGCCCACACAGGTTATCATGTCAATAAATACCAGGGGCTTTTCCCAGCTCCAGATCTTCATCAGCTTGAGTCCTGTTACCCACTCAGCCCAAGTGAAAACCAATCCTGTCCCTTCTCTCCAAATGGCATTCAGCTGTCTCTGCTATTCCTGTATAATTTAGCAACTCTGAAATATAAGCAACCAATTAAGACCAAGCCCATGTGTTTGTTCTCCCCGCCGGTGCGAGACTGACAAAATCTGATCTTTTCCCTTCCAACACGAGCCTGGGATCAATTACAAATGAAGGGTGTTTCTGTCAATCTTCACAGGCCTGGATACGAGGAATAAAAGCAGAGGAAATGCCTTTGGTAGTCACGATGGATATCGAGCTACAGCTAACCCTGCCCTTCCACTCAGCCAGGGATGGAAAAAGCAAAGCCACTAAAAACAGCAGCCCTCGTGATGCACTGCAGGGCTGCTCCTGCCCCTGATTGTTCATCCCCTCTGAGCAGGAGCCACAGCAGCCACAGGAGCATCGCCCCACAGCCAGAGCCAGAGCCAGGCTGGTGTTCCCAGCAAACAGCGCTCCTGACACGCCATCACCCAGCCAAGCTGCCAGCAACACACAAAATGGGAGCATAAACAGAACTGGAATGGGGGGAACTCAGTGCTGCTGGTGTTCACAATCAGCTTTTCTGGAGGAAACTCTCTCAGGAATTTGGGATTAGCTAGAAGAGATAAAAGGGACTCAGAGCCTTCTGTACACCTCCTACCTCACTGCACTTCTGCAGTGGGACAATATATATGGAATAATACAGGTGGAGGACAGCAAACTTGTATTAAAGTGTGTTGTGTATTTCTCACAAAACACTGAAGCTTTTTGCTCCTACGGGCCTTGCTCTGCCTCCACTGAACATTCCTTACTTATCACTCCTTTTCCAACATGACATGGAATTTCTTCCAGCCATCAACTCCCTTGGTGAAAAGCAAAATTCAAGGTGCCAGTGCCCGTGTTTCCAAGCACAGCATCCCCACAAGCCTTTATTTGTGGGCTCAGACTGAAGTCACGGCACCCAACCCCGTACAAATTCCATCAGGAGGTTCCCACTTCCTTGCCAAGCCAACTGTAAATACAGCCATAAAACAAGAAATGAAAACTAATAAGCACAATATAAATGCTGTTCTGCTTCCCTGCGATTCATGACACGCTAGCAAACATTAATCTATTCCTAATTTAATCTAAATTAGAGCAATTTATTCAAAGCCTGTGCCAGCTTTAAACATGAATAGGCTACTGAGAACTGCTTAGCTCCCATTTCATCAAGTTAAACGTTCAAGAAGTTTGGGATCTAGGGTGGTTTAATCAGTTCTGCTTCTCAATAAGACTATATATAAGCAGGGCCCATAAAGAGGGAATAAATAAAGATCATTTGTTAAACAGGAATTGAGTCGAGAAATGGAACTGACTGAATTCAAACAGCTCCCAGGCCATTTTGAACAGACATGCAGCCATGAGAAACACAAATGCTGCCTTTCCCTGAGGAATAATAGCTAAGTAATGTAAATTAAAATCAAAATTAAACCCAAAAACCCCACTCTTTCAGCACTAAAGAGGAGCACACACTGCTGTGTTTACAGAAAATTAGCACTGGAGTGTACACAACCGGTACAAAACATTCTCTGAGTTTGGCTTTGGCTGTGAGTGTTTGAAGTCAGTTTGTGATTTCAGATGCTGTTTATGTTCCTGAAGCACAACTCTCCAAATGAGGCTTCCAAGCTGTTCCTGCAGCTCCATCTGACGCCGGGTGGGTGCCGGAGGGCCGGGATGGAGGCAGAGACTCCAGGAAGGCTCTGGGCTCTGTGGAGCCCCAGCACTGCCAGGAGTCCCTCAACATTCACCATGTGCAGCTCAGAATTGGACATTTGCTGCTTTTAAAGCTTTTTGGGGACTAACTTGAATCCTGCAAGTGGAAACCCTCAGGGATACGTGGATATCAAATAGACAAAAGCAGGGAGGAAGCTCCTCTGCTACTCCTGGCTCTGATGATGCTCATCCCATTGGGTTTTCCATTCTCTGACTTTCAGATCTCCCCACTCCACCAGACCAGAGGTTCTTCCCCAGGTCTCCAGTGCCCTCACCACAGAGCTGCTCTCCCAGAACCATGGGCTGCTTTGTGCTGGAAGGGACCTTGAACATCCAGTTCCAGCTCCATCACCATCTCCCACTCCCCCAAAATCCACAGTTCATTCCTTTGAGTATTTTTATCTCTTGACAGAAAATGTGCATTTTTTTCTGCAAGGCTTTGCAGCCTCCCTGCTCCATTTTCATTTATTTCTTCCCTGGTGGATGCTGAGACTCCTGAAAGCCACTCCTGGAAACCACAGGGACCTCTTCCCATTTTCCTTCACTAAGACAAGCAAAATTGGACAAGGCAGAAAGAACACGAGAACATTTTTGTCTGAGAGGAGAAACAGGAGACCCTGCAGAGGAACACCAGAGTCCTCCTTTAGTGCTCTTTGAATAAGAACAATGTATTTTTATCTTGCTCTGGGATTTCATTCACAACACCCTGCAGATTTTTCAAGTACTTCTGTAGTCTCCAAGAACTCCACAGAATTCCATGGACTGAGAATGCTTTCATTCACAACGTGTGACTAAAAAATACTCTAAAGCATCACCTCTATGAGAGAGGGAGCCTGAGAAGGTACATTTAAGATCTATGAAATCATCCAAAATAGGTCCTGAGGTGACATGAGAGGAGTCTGCCTCAGGGTTTGAACCAGGCAAGGCCCTATTGATGGGATTTTTTACACATGGCAAATACCCAAACGTGTAACCGAGTTTTTCAAAGCACAGCACAGTTGGCCTGTTAGTGCCAACTTCTGCATTTCTTTCAGTAGGAGCCAAAAAATGTTAACAAGAACTTCTATTTGCCTCCTACAACAGCATAATGAAGTTTATAGTTATAGAAAACACAGAGTATTTAATCTGTCCTGACTGAAATAAGGTTTTTGACATTGCCTTTAAAGTTCAGCTATAGCTGGGCATCTTTTCAGCCAGTTCAGGGGAGCTGAAATGGCCTCTGTGTGAGGAGCAGGAATCTCCAAATCAGCCTGAAGTGACTTCAAACAGTCCAGTACCATCTGCAGTGCAGAAATGACAGATTTTCAGCACAATCTTAACTGAAATGTGCTGGCTTTGGGAAACTTGGATCAGATTCCTGATGTTCTCCATCTTCCTGGGGGTCAGAGAAACCCCCAGCCCACGCAGCTCCTTTCAGTGCTCCGAGACTGCACGCAGCCTGGGGGAGAGGTACCAACACAAAATGGAATTGTTTGTGCAGCAATGGGCCTGCACAGAATTCAATTGCTTTTAAAAAGCACCAATTTCAGACAATAAATGATGTCTTTAAATGATCCCTCCGAACTGGGATCCACAGAATGCGATTCAGTGGAGGAACTAAGATCATCCAGTGGTGTCAGACTTTAATTAACGTTGTTTGTGATGTCAGACTGCCACCAACACCAGGCACTTGCGCTTCTCCCAAGGAGATCAGCAGGAAACACATCCCACGGGATTGTCAGATTGGCTGTTCCATGCAGAGGACCAGCACCATCCCCAGCCCTGCCTCAGTGCACCAGGACCACGGAGCAGGTCTGGGAGCTCACCTGAGCCCCAACTTGAGCAGAGTCACCTCCAGCCAGGCTGTTCAGGGCCTTGTCCTGGTGTGCCTCCAGTTTCTCCCAAGAGCAGAGTTTTCCAGACCTCCCTGGGCAGCCCTGTTGGACTGCAGCTCCCTCCCGCTTTCTCTGATCAGAAATTCCTCTGCTTGCAGCTTTTCCCTGTCACCATCCCCTGTCCTGTGTCCCCAACCCTGACTGAACAGTAACAGGGGGTCCAGGATGAATCACACTCAGCATATCCAGTATATCACATGCTCCCAATCTCCACATCTCTCCACACATCCCATCATCCAGTTTGGATTTCCCCAGTTTAGCCTCAGGGATACCCTTGGAGACAGCACCAAAGGCCTGGCTAAAGGCAAAGCAAACAAAATCCACTTCTCTCAAGCACAGGCCCAACCATTTCATCTCAGAGGGCCACAGGAAGTGCTGGGCACAGCTTGCCTTTGGCAAATCCATGCTGATTTTCCCAATCATCACCTGTAACACGGCCTCCAGGGGGATTTGCTCCATAACCTTCCCTGAAAAGGTTCCAGCTCCAGCTGAGCTTTGTCTTTCCTACTTCCCTACACTTCCAGGCAATTTTCTGCCTTTGATTCCAGATTCCCTGGGCTTTCACTTTGTGTTGGAGCCCAGTTGGCAGCTCCTTCTTTATCCCTCCTGGTGTCCTGGACACACACTCAACTCCTGCCCTGTGGCGCAGACCTTTCCTGTGCTTTGGTTCTTCAGGATTAAACAGTTTGCCTCTTGTCCAGTAACACAATCTCCTACAGAAATCCACCAAAAATATCCCAAACAAGCCAAAGCCTCCTGTCTGGAAGCTCAAGGCTGGAATTCTCAGCTCTGCTCACCAGCCAGACACAGACAATGGATTCCACCCTACTCTGGAAACTCCATGTCCTGCCTGTCACACACGGAGCTGCCACCCCAGCACCCACACGAGGGTGTTTTTACCACCAGGGCTGAGGGAAAAAGCTCCATCTCCTCCCTGCCCTGCAGGACCTCATCTCCAGCAGACACACACAGGGACAGGGCCCTGCTGTCCTCCCATCCACTGATCCCTGTGCCAGCGCTCCTGGCTGGCTCATTGCCCTCTCCAAAGCCATGAAACACTGGAGTCAGCCCTCCAGGGTGACCCAATTCCCTGCTTCCCTGCCCCTCCTTCCTGAGGAACCTGCACCCATCCCTTGGAGCCATCCCCAGATGTCTCCACGATCCCAAAGCCTCACAGCTCTACAGCTACACACAGATTTCTAATTCTTCCTCCTTGCTTCCCATGCTGGGAATAATTAATCACATGCAGGATACCCTTGCTTGGGCAGAGACCTTTTTTAATGGAAAAACCGAGTTTAAAGAAACACACAGTTCCACTACGACAATCCTGACCTGGTTCCTACAGCACCATATCCAACTCATTCACTCTGAGATCTCCTGCACAATTCTATTTTAATAATTCAATAAAAAAATAAATAAAATAATAATTTAATTCAGTTTTAATATAGTAAAAAACCCCAATTTTGTGGTATAAAAGTACAAGAGCCCCACAAAGCACCCCCCTTCAGTTGTGAAGGTGACACAGTGCATCTGAAAGGATGGTTTGAAATTGTTCTCCCATAACACAGCAGATTTGTTTACAGTCCAGGGCCGTGCTTTCCACAGTGTTCAGGCACCGCTCCTGTTTCTCCCCGGTGCCTGAGTACTCGTCAATGCCTTTCACACAGGGTGACAGGGAACCATCTGCCTCCCTCCTCCTACTTGTTGCCACCTGTTCTTTTCCCAGTCCCCACATGGCAGCGTGAGCGGGGCCAGATTCCCTGGACAAGGCTGGGTTACAGCACCAAGAAACCCCAAACGCCTCCCTTACCCCGAGGGTCTCGCTCACCACGCACAAAAATGCTCTGACAGCGATGACAAGGAGGTATCTGCTCCATAACTGGGACAGCCAGGGGCTGAGCAATGAAGATTGCCAGCAAAGCAAGCTGGGTTTGTGTAAAAAAAGGGGGGGAATGATTGAGAAAGGCATTGCCAAGGCACGATGGAGATTCTGGGACAGGCAGGAGTCCTCCATGGGGCATCTGTAGGACATCAAACCACTCATCTCTTCATCAAAGAGAGAAACAGTGAGACTGAGAAGTCCAAGTGCAGGGCAACGAGGTCTTTGAGGAACTTCCTTCTTTTAGGGAGCTCCCAAATTCTTCCTGCAGGGCAGAGCAGGCAGCAGAGCCACTCCAGTGAGATTGTGAAAGGCACTGAGTGTCCAGGGCCTGTATCACACAGCTTCAGATCCCAAAGTGATTGGAAATCACATGAGAGGCTTTTCAAGTCCCTTGCAGAATTCTACACCTGATGTTCAGTACAGGGGATAAAGAAGATTTAACTCAGACCATTGACCCAAATCTTCCTCTCTCTCCTATCCTTTCAACCTTCCCAATTACAAACACTTGTCCTAAAAATCTCTGCTCTCAATACCATGATTCCTTCATATATTCATGAAAAAACAAGGGTTGTGGATTCTGTGTGGCCAATCCCTTTCCAGATGCAAACTTTTCTAAATTCACAAACAGAATTACCAAAGTTTAGAAGAAAAGCCACTCAAGAAACTTTCAATCCTGTGTTTTAACATTTTCCAGAAATAACTCTCCTATGTACTAAAAGCTACCCAGAACTCACCCCAAACACAAAAAAGCCCAGCCTGAAACGTTTTGTCTGATCAATGATTATATCAAGCTCATCACAGGAGATGAGAGTCACAAATAGGCTTTATACAGGTTTCTGTGTGGCTTTGGGGAATCACCAAATTCCTGCTCTCTCCAAGTCAGAAATTTGTCCAAACACAGAGAACCTCCCTTTGTATCAGATAAATGTTTTCCCTTCACTGCATTTCAAGCTTACACTGCCTTCCAGGGGCACAAAACACAGACGTGGAACTTCACTTGGATGAGGGAATTCACGTGGCCTCCCTGAGAAACTCCCCAGGGCTTCCACTTTCTCATTTGCATTTAGTTCATTTGAGATCAATTTGGTAAGCAAAAGGGTTAATGAGAAATGGTTTGTAAATAGCCAGATGTTTGCCAATTCCAGCAGGAAGGAGAAAACAGAACAGCACGGGAAGGGAAGTGCTAATAACTGAGAAGAACTTTGATGAACATTTAATCAACATTTTTCTCACTGAAGTTATTTTTCAAATTGGAAAAGTTGGCATTTCTCATCAGCAGCTACGAAATAATTAAAAAAAAAAAAAAGTTTTCTGAAATAATGATTGAAATGTTCAGAATAGATTTTTCTCAGATTAGGGGTTTGAATTTTCATATCAAGCCAGCTGCCACTACTGCATGTGATACCTTCTCCCTCTTTCCCAGAGCAGTTTCCTCCTCCACTGCTCATGGACTGAGGGAAGGTGTGTTCCAAACCCCAGGATCTGTATTTCCTCCAGCTGTGGACTGCCAGTTTTCACACATCACACTCATTCCTCGTGGCACTCCCCATCACACCCCCTGCACAGCCCCGTTCCAGATGTGTTCCAGGGCTGTCCCACTGCTGGAGAACAGCATCCCCACGGCCCCAGAGCTCCAGGGACACGGCCTTGGGTGTGTCTCTACACCCCCAGAGAGACTCCAGCACTGCAGCCCAAATCCTCTGGCAGCATGCAAAAGAGAAAGGACATTGTGAGGCAAGGTCCTCCAGGACGGCAGGACGAGGTGCCGGAGCGGAGCAGGAAGGAGAAACCACTGGACAAACAGCAGCGGAGGGAAAGGAAGAGGAGTGAGACCACAGGAACTCCAAGAACAACAGTGAGAGTCATTTACAAACCACTGCTGGGAGCTGGGTGCAAGCACAGGCCCGGGCAGGGCTCCCGAAGCCGAGGCCATTCATTATTCAGTGTTTTCAAACGTGGAGAAAATGGAATAATGCTTCCACTGGAAGGGGCTGCAAACCACTCAGGTAATTAATGCACAGAGCAGAAATTAAATTGCTTTTAATAATTTTTCTGGCAATCTGATGACAGCAGGGCAGCGCTGGATGCAGGCTCCTGACAGTGCTCTGAGGCTGGAATCCCTCAGCTCCGTGGCATTAAAGCTCCTGAGCCCAGGAGGGAGCAGCCTGCATTCCCCAAATCATTTTGGGGAGTACCTGTGGCTCTTCAGCCAGCAGTGAAACACACCCAGATCCAAAGAGGAATTCAGAGGAAGTAGTAAGTGCACAGCTACTCTACAAAACAACTGGAAGATAAATGGGAAATCTCTCTTTATGGCTCATTCCCAAATTTACTCTCTGCACGCTGGACACCAAACACAGGGACAGCAGATTCACACCTGTTTGAGGTGTGAAGTTCCATCAAACCTCCAGCCATGGCTAAAACTGTTTCTCCTAAATCCTCTCCACCCAAATAAGAAAGAAATTAACATTTAAAACAACCCCCTGCAAAAAGGCAACACAAATTACCCCTCGGTGTAATTTTAGTATTTTCTTGTCTGACTTGTCTCCCCTCATCCTCTGCACTAGTGGTTTTCATCCTTGAGCTCTTAGAAATTATTTTTAATTATTTTTAACAACTGTGTGACCTGAAAGAGCAAAACAAGCTGATGCCTTAGTGATGGTACTTGCAGTACCTCTTTCCTGGGCTCTTTAATCATAACACCAATTGTTCTGCTTTGTCACCCCAGCCATGCAATGCAGGGCACTGGATGGGGAGCACTGGCAAGAGTTCAGCACAGGGACAAATATTTACCTTAAACTGCAGCTGTAACCCACCAGATGTGCAGCTGCAGTTTGTGGGAATGAAAAAGTTCATCATTTTTTACACTAATAGCAGAAAAAAGCTTCTGACACTGGAATGAATGACTTTGATATAAAATATGTGATTTGGGGTGTGCTCCATAAGCGTTTCTTGTCCAGGTTTGTGATTTTAGTGACTCTTTTAATTTTGGCTATTCTCCTATTGCTTGTAAACCTCAGCATGCAACATTTCTGACCATGTTTTATTATTGCATCAAATACTGTTCAAAATACAGGATGGATTCTGTAGCATTCCCTTCAATTCTCCTCAGTGTACAGAAAACAACACTGGATCACTCACATGATCCAATGACCAAATGATTTCTTTTTAAAAAAATCACCCTGCTCTAGCTGACTTCTTGACAGAACCCACCATGTGGAAAGGTCCCTCCCCATTTTTGGCTCTCTGCTGTCACAGTTTATCTTACCAAGGTCAAGTATTATCAGCTGGGCTCCAGCCTGGGCATTTCCAACATCGTTTTCTGCAATGCATTGATAGAATCCTTCATCAGACTTCACCAGCCCCAAAACTTGCAGGTTATGTTCTTTCTGAGGAGCAAAGGGAGAAAACAACACTTAGAAATGGGCTGCAATTGCCTAAACAATGGTGTCAGCACAGCACATTGCTGTGGCAGGAGAAACTTCTGACAGCAACTGGGAAAAGAGTGTTTGGAGTTCCCAGATCTCAGCTCTCTTGCACTGAATCCTCATGTTCTAGGGGATCAAAAAGCAGCAGAAGCTCTCATTAATGGCTATCACTTTCTAGCATCACATAGCACTGGTAAATCCTAATGCTTCCTCAGCTGTTCTGGTGGTATTTTGGGCCCTGACTGAACCTCACAGCTCCACAATCCAGGTACACCCGATTACACACCCAATTTCTCAGCTATGTCTCAATAATGCCTTTCACTGCACCTAAAATCTCCCTGTAGAAGCACCCCTGTGCCAAACTCACTGTCCACAGCTCAGTTACCTTTCTATTTCAGCTCCTGCTTAGAACTGGAATTTTTATGGAGCACAGACTGCAGCACACACAGCCAGGACTCGTGGTGAGCTCATACCTTGACAGTGCATTTTGCCACTCCTGGAAAATCCAAGCTATGAAGACATCAGCTCTTACAATACAAGCAAGGTACATTAAAGGGATTCAAGAAACCATTTCTCTTCTGGGCCCCAAACATCAACAGGACAAAAGCAGGGAGCAGGTTCCATAGAAGACCCCAATTTCCATGACTGTGTGTAGAACTGACAGGCCAACACCTGCAAGATGGACAATGCACTCACCACGATTTTGAAGTAGTCACTGGGGATGACCACGTCGCCGTTTTTGACCCATTTGACGGTCGGCGCTGGTTTCCCGGTCACCTCGCACTCAAACACGATGTCCATGGACTCGTGGGCGTAGATGTTCGCAGGGCGCTTCAGGAACGTGGGGGGAACTTCAGGGTGAAAGGAGAAAGACAAGAAGATGATGTTACAGCCAGACAAAGAGAGCTGCTGGTCCCACACACGGTCAGCTCGACACCAAGCATGGACTGCGGCACGAGGGGCAGCAAAGGCAGCAGGAATTTGCAGCTCAGGTTTGACAGACACTGACACAAGCTGGGAGTTCTTCCAGAACCACATCTGGGCCAGCTTGGATGGGGCTGGGAGCAGCCTGGTCTGGTGGAAGGTGTCACTGCCCACGGCAGAGGGTTGGCAATGACATGATCTCTAAGGTCCCCTCCAACCCAAACCATCCTGGGATGCAGCCAGTTGGGAATGACCTCCTGAGTCCACATGAAAGAAGAAATGGAACTGAGGTGTATAAACTGCAAGTTAAACCTCAGGGAGTTCAAGTCAACAGGAAAACAAAAGCTACAATTATATGAAAATGCACTTTTAAAAAGGAATGGACAGGAAACTGAGATGAAACTTTCCCAAGGCACCGTGGCCTCGTATTCCTCTGAAGGAATTGAGGTTATCAAACAGAGAGTGCTGCACTGAGCCCAGGAGTTCCTTCTCTGGCCTGTGGAAGCCAAAGGAACAGGATGCCCAGGAGCAGCCAGGTGCCTTTGTACCACAGTGCTGACATTTTATGGATATACAGAAGGGGAGCTGTGCATTTATAACACAGCAGAGCAGAAGCTCTGAACATAAGTTCTATGAAGAACAGAAGTTCTTCACTTACAACATGCACCAAAGGTGTCACTCTGGATCTTGGCTGCCTTTTAAATGTCCTTAAGCCCTCTGAGTGAGATGAATTCAATCAAATATATTTAAAATCATTTTTTGGGGGCACTATTGCCAAGTGACCAGTGCACAGACACATCACAGTTTCTCCCACAGGAGCTTCCAGCTGCATCCAGGGCCTCTGCACTCATGTGGCTCAGCAGCACCAAGCCCTGAAGGCACTCATTCCTTCAGCATCCTCTTTAGAGAGCACCCACCCGTTTATTTGTGTTTACTACACTCCCAGCACAGGGTGATTCTCTTACTTGTGCTGCCAGCTCGGATTGCTGGAGTTCCAGGAAAGCCCAAAGCAGCCTTTTGCCCTTTAATATTTAGCAAAGAAAGTCAATATGGAAGGGCCACGGGGTTTAGACAAACAATTTACACACCTGGCCTCTCAACAGGGTTTATTTGGTGCTGTGGATAAGGAATCCTAGGTCATGTTTTACTCCTTCCTCTGAAATGATCCCAAAGGTTTGTAGGTGGATTTAATACTTCTAAAAACAGCTGGAGGTGAGCAGCTGCCCCAACCCCCATCATGTTTTGGGTTATAAATGAATAAAAAGAAGATTAATAAATGGAAATACTTCAGAGTAAGAAGGTGGTTTAACTCTCAGGTAAGGGTGCAAACCTACACAAAGCTGTACATTCACTGCTCAAACTCTCACACAGGAGAAAAAAGCTGGATGGGGCTGAGCCCAGCCGCCTGTGAATTCAAACATCCCTTTCATACCATGTTCCCAAAAATTTACCAAACACACCATAAATTCCACCTTAAAAAGGTTCAGATACTTCTGTGCTTACTCCCTGATGGCTGCTACCACCATACACAACTCTGACATTTGAAAACTCTCTTCTGATTTTATTTGCCACCAAATTGCTGTAATTTATTCTCTATGGAAATGATTTTTATTCCTCCCTGGTATTTATGCCCAGCACTGTTATTTATTACAAGCTGTGCTACCGCTCCCTCCCTTCCCCTGTCCCAGCCTTATTTTGGGTGGCTCAACAAGCGGTGTTTGCTTTGCCCTGCTGTGCCAATTCTTCACAACCCTCAGCCTGAATCCATCTCCGGAGCCTGTGGAGTTTCAATCATTTGCATGCAATTTCAGCCGTGCCTTGAGAAATGGCATCAATACCACGGCAGCAGCACAGCAAATCCCTCACCCAATCCATCGCTCTGCCTCTGCCCTTCCCACATGCATCATCCCCTGCCAGCCTGGGACAATCATTGCCCGCTCATCGTTAGCCCTTTTTAACTAATGACTCATTTTGTTCAGCCTGCCTGATCAATAGTTTATGTTCTCATTTCCCTTCCATCTCTGTCTCCGGCTGTATTCACGCGCACGGATCGATTCCTGCGGTGCTTGCAGAGTTGAAAAAAGGGAATACAAGAATTGGAAAAGTTGTTTTTCCATGAATGTACAAAGCTTCCATTTCTAAAACATTCATTGCAGGTGAGTTTTAATTCCTTTGCCACATATTAGTCTTGTCAGAGGAACACAAAGAGACACAAGCCGGTAACAGTCACAGTCAAAAGCACAAAAACTGATGTGAAAAACTCATCATGGAATCCCAGCTGGGGTTGGGCTGGACATTTCCTTGAAGATCATTTCATCCCACCCCTGCCATGGGCACCTTCCACTGTCCCAGCCTGGTCCTGGACACCTCCAGGGATGCAGGGACAGCCCCAGCTGCTCTTGGCACCCTGTGCCAGGGCCTGCCCATCTCACAGGGCAGAAATGAATGCCCAGCCTGTTCCACAGGAACATTCTGACTCCGAGTTCTCCACTAATGTTTAACTTGTAATGAAGACATTTGGAAAGAACTCATCTTTGGCAACTGATACTGCTCCAATTTGGGACATCATCCAGAAAAGACGCATTGATTTTGAATCGTAAGAGTCGGGATGTTTTTGACACAGAAATTGAAGTAGATATTCTCCTACCTACTCTCAATTACTTTTGATTTAGGAGATTAAGAATTTGAAACACGCTATTTTTTCAAAGTGACTTTGCTTTTCTAGCTCATGGAGCAAATGCCAAGCTGCTCACAAAGGGATAATAACATGAGGAGTGCTCACTTTATCAATTACTTCCCAGTTAATGAATTAATAAATGCTTTTCAAACACACTCTTCTGGTTTAACTATGTCAGTGTTTAGTGTTAACACAATGCAAGTACAGATGTTTGTGGTAGAGAAGTTCAATTGATAACCAGCGAGCAAACGAGCCAATTACCACAGAAAACCAGATTTGTAAGGGAAGATGGTGTGCTCTGCTCCCAAACACACAATTAAACTTCAAAGAGGACTTGGCAGTTCAGCCCCCTCTTCATGTCAGCACAGAACAACTCCTGAAAAGGCAAAATGCCTGAACAGAATTTCCTACCCCCCAGGGAGCCCTGCCACCCTTCTGGAGACTGAAGAAAATATTTTCATCACAACAGTGATCAAATGATTAAGAAAAAAACCTAATCCAACCTACATCAGCAGTCGATTCAAACCTCTAAGCTACATCCCAATAAAGGTGAAATACTTGAAAAATAAGATACTTTTTTAAGCCAATAGCTCTAAAAGGATGGGAAGAGCTGAGGAACATGCAGCAGGAATTGTACCCAAGGTGACGTGGAAACAGGAAGGGATGCTGGATATGGATCCCATTCCTCAAGTACCGGTGATCAGAAGGAAATGGAAATGAATTCCAGCGGTCTGGAGCTCTGCTGTACAGGAAGAGCACAGCAATGCTCTCCTTTGGACACAAACACACACAGGTTGTAAAGATCATTTTAAAAGACGGATTCTCTTTCTAAAAAGCACCAATAAATCAGCTGTTGGTCCAAGCACAGCATCTGACAAACCCAAAGAGAGCGGTACCGACCAGAGTACGCCAACACTCTCAAGTCACAGAATCCATGACTGGTTTGGGTTGGAATCCCTCAAAGCCCATCCAGTGCCACCCCTGCCATGGGCAGGGACATCTCCCACTGGACCATGGTGCTCCAAGCCCCAGTGTCCAAGCTGGGACAGGAACGCTTCCAGAACTATTCCTGAAGCAGCACTGGAACTTCAGAAACAGCCCAGGGCAGCCACAGGGCTCAATTCCCAAACTGGGAAAGTCCAGGATGACACTGAAGCACCATTTCTGCTTCCTCAGCCACCTCCACGTGCCCTCCATCCCCAGGAATTAGGAGTGTGTTTTCCAAGGTCAGCCAATGAAATCCCAGCTCCTGCCACTCCTCCTCATCCTCCTCCTCCCCCCACACTTCTGTCCCTGACCAAGCAGACACGGAGTCTCTCTCCAGCCATCCCTCACAAAAGCATTTGCTCATTCCAGAAGCTTCCCCACAGCCCAAAGAGCACAAATCCAAGCTAAGCAGAGTGGCCACGTTTTCACAGCATATCTCAAATAATCCTGACTCCAGCATTCCCAGCCAATTCCAGCTCTAACCCATTTCTGAGGGATGCTGGATCACTTGGATTTCAGTTACAAATCTGGATTACCGGGAGTATTTAAAATGGACATTTTACCAGAAAGCCCCGGTTCATATCAGCCTGAAATGGTCCAGAGGGATTTTATTTCCTCCTCAAGGGATAACAACCTATTCCATGAGGATATGCTCCAAATCCTATTAGAATCATTATAAAGTTAAATGCAATTTTCACAACTGAATTTTGTTTCTAAGAAGGATCAAACTGCAACATGACCATCACCCAGTTAATCCAACCCCTCCTGACCCTCCCCAAAAACACAGAAAAAAAGCTTGAATTGATGTTTGACAGCAGAATTTTTTGATTATCTTTTAATTCCATTAGTTAGTTGTACAAATTAGTTGGTTTTCTTCAAATGTATCTTGCAAAAAAAAAGAATTTAAATTACACTTTAAATTCAAATGGGGAGTTATAACACTCTTCCTTAAAAAACACCAGAAGTATATGGATAATAGTTGGGGGAAAAAAGAGATTTAAACCCCAAAACTATGTTGTAGGCAAGACAAATTCTTCCCAATCCCTGAGCACAGCTGTTATATCCTTAAAACACACTTAATATGCAGCTACAAAATCTGCAAAGCAAACACAAGCTGACAAAAAGGGTTCCTCTAGAGAAATACAGAAAAGTGTCAAATTAATGTACAAAAATCAGCATACCAAGACACCAAAAGGTTATAAAAATGTAAACTACTACAGGGGCTTTTTTGCAGCAAAACCTGAGTCGCACTTTATGAACAGTTTCGGTGGCAGTGACATTCTTTAATACAGTAAATGGTTATTTTTATTATCTAGTTTAGAAAATTAAAGCCTAGGGAGAAGGGGTGCCTGTGGGAACCTTCCCCACTTCTTCAACAGCCAAAGCTGAGAGAGGGGGCCTGGTTTGCCTTCTCCAACACCTTGTGAACCTCAGCTGGAACAGCCCCAAATGAGCACCTGATGGGCCACGTTTTGTTCCTTCACAGAGCTTTGCAGTTTCCTTGGCAAATGCCAGGCAGCTCCATGGAGAGCTGATTCCAGTGGTGGCACAAAGGCAGGGCTGAATTAAAACAACTATTTCACATTTACATTGAAAAGCTTTCATTGAGAAATTGCTAAATAGGATCCATGCTTCAGAGACCTCAAATAAACATCCCAGAGGCAGAAACCAAAGCCCAACACCCAATGCTAAGACAACGACCAAGAAACCAGGTAAGCATGAATAGTACAGAACAAATATAAAGTAAAATTATATCGATCAATTAGAAAGAGAAAAAAAATTCATGCTGTAATTCAAAATACGTGGGGTTTTTTTAGGGAGAAATAATACATTGTAGATTTATGGAATAGAAAGTAACAGCACTAAAGTTCACAGAAAAAGGCCTGAGGAACAAGGATTTCCTCCCAAACTGGCCGTGAGTGCCAGTATCACACTGGGATGGAAGAAGTGCCCATGTGGAGCCTGGCAGCAGCTCCCTCCCCTCTCCTCCACTCAACACACCCCAACCGTGATACTGCAGCCCCACAGCTGAAGGAAAACATGAACTCTGATTTACAAGAGAGCAATGAAAACAATCAGTGACTCAGAAAACTGGCTCCAAACAAAAAATGGAAGAGCTGGAATCGGTTATTTGAGCAAATGCAGGATTATGCAGCCATGGAACTGGAGACCTCAAATAGGAGCTTAACAAAGAAATGCTCAGTGCTGCAGAAAGGAAATTAGTGTGCATATATTTCTATACCTGTATCTGTATTTATGTATCATTCCTGTGCAGGAGGAATGACACAGGACTAACATCTCCATCCCTGTCCTAGGATAATACTCCAAACAATTAATTGCTCACTCTTGCATGTCGGGGTTGAAATGGGATTCCCTCCCAGCACGAGCTGCAGTCAAATCCAGCAGTCCCTGAACAAAGCCATGAAGGAGCTCCCTGTGTGCAGCAGCCCCATCTCCAGCAAGGCTCCTGTGGAAAGCTCCAAGCTTTCCACAAGGTTCCAGCCTGGCACAGACATTTGGCCTGCAGGCAGAGCTCATGGACACGGATCCACAAATGGAACTGCCTGGGAAGTTCCACGGGCGCACACGGTGAGCTCTTGGAGCACCCTGGATGTGAGCAGGATTTCTCTTTCTGTGTTCTTCACTTGCTGTATCAGTGTCAGCCCCACTCAGACACCAAGTGGTCATTGGCAAGAAACCTCTGGCAAGGCTGGCCCAGCATCCCCCAGCCCCCTAACGCTGTGTGCCCAAATCCAGTGGGCACAATGTGCCCTGCCCAGCCCCGGAGCCAAGGGGCGGCTGCTGCAGCCCAGTGCCCGCTGTGCCTCAGCCCCCAGGCACATCCTCAGAGCTCCTCATGAGCAGGACACGGCCAGGGACACCAGGGGCACGGTGCCACTCGGCAGCCAAGGCCACTGGCTGGGAGGGAACGGCAGAAAACAGAAAACTGAAATATCCCCAGATACCCTCCCAGCATTGAGCAACCCCCAGCTGAGGGATTTCCTGAGAAAAAGGAGATACCTTTGTGTTTTCAGCTCCTGGTTAGATTTTGCCTTTCAAAAGCTCCAGGTGAGCCTTCAGCAGCCCTAAAGCTCACAGGGATGAGCTCCATGAGACACCTCCAGAAAAAATTTACCAACTTTTGTATGTTTTGGAGTCAGTCAACCATGGGATGTCTCTCGGTTCTTACCAATGAGGAGAAACAAGCATTCCTTTCCATCCTCCTCCTCACAAAGCACTCATGATTTACAGAACAGAACCGGTTTGGACACAGCTCTGAGCACCCTGGCACAGTGGAAGGTATCCCTGACCAGGGCAGGGGGTGGAACTGGATGAGCTTTAAGGTCCCTTCCCACTCCATGATCCCAGTGACATCCTACAGCTCCTCCATGATCCCAGTGACATCCTACAGCTCCTCCATGATCCCAGTGACATCCCCACAGTTCCTCCATGATCCCAGTGACATCCCCACAGTTCCTCCATGATCCCAGTGACATCCCCACAGTTCCTCCATGATCCCAGTGACATCCCACAGCTCCTCCATGATCCCAGTGACATCCCACAGCTCCTCCATGATCCCAGTGACATCCCACAGCTCCTCCATGATCCCAGTGACATCCCACAGCTCCTCCATGATCCCAGTGACATCCCACAGCTCCTCCATGATCCCAGTGACATCCCACAGCTCCTCCATGATCCCAGTGACATCCCCACAGTTCCTCCATGATCCCAGTGACATCCCCACAGTTCCTCCATGATCCCAGTGACATCCCCACAGTTCCTCCATGATCCCAGTGACATCCCACAGCTCCTCCATGATCCCAGTGACATCCCACAGCTCCTCCATGATCCCAGTGACATCCCACAGCTCCTCCATGATCCCAGTGACATCCCACAGTTCCTCCATGATCCCAGTGACATCCCACAGCTCCTCCATGATCCCAGTGACATCCCACAGCTCCTCCATGATCCCAGTGACATCCCCACAGCTCCTCCATGATCCCAGTGACATCCCACAGCTCCTCCATGATCCCAGTGACATCCCACAGCTCCTCCATGATGCCAGTGACATCCCACAGCTCCTCCATGATCCCAGTGACATCCTACACCTGTTCTGGCTTTACTACACCCAAGAGCTTTGCTATGTTTAAGAGAGGAGGGAACCAGAACTGCTCATCCCATTTGACATCCAGGATCAGCACAGATTTAGACAGTCCCATAATGATTCTTCTGCTCAGGTTCCTATTCCTTTCCTAACAATTCCTACCATTTCATTTGGCTTTTAAGATCTTGCATTTTTCAAAGACCTCCATCTTCCAACTTCAGTGCTTCATGGCCAAGCCATGCCCCAGTCAGAGACCATGGCAGTACTGTAGGAAGTGGCAGAGCTGTATTTCCCTGTGTAACCACGTGCAGTGCACTGAACTCCAGTGGCATTTCATCACCTGCATGCTCCTTACACCACAAGCTGTTCCCAAGGTTCTTCACCAGCACCATTTGTTTCCACAACCCCAATGAACTCGGAGCACCCCAAATTCCCTTTGCCACACTGAGCAGTGCAGACTCAGCTCCACTGATAAAAACACCACCTTATTTCCCCTCTAATTTCCTATTAAGCTATGAATTTCCCTTTTTCCTGCAGGAGGGAATTCACTCTGACTGCCAGCACCAGGGCTCGAGGCTCTTAGTGAGTGACACTGTCAGAAAGGTTCTGGGGAAGGAAGGGCAACAATGTCCTGCAAAGGTTCTCCATAACAAAGGGTAGCTTTTTCCACACAAAATACACATGGATGGATTCAATCATCTATGAACATTGCATTTTATTTTAATTTTAGTCATTTTAACAGGTCCTGACATCAGATTAACTCACCCAGAGTTTCTGAGATCTCCCCCAAAAGACTTCTAAAACCCCTCATGTCACACTGACCAAACCTCCTTAGTCTGATTTTTTTCAGTCTGCTGATTTAGATGCTAGGTTACACAGCACTCTTGGGAACTCAGGATTTCACACTTCAGCTCCTCGAGAAATGTGGAGTGAAGACCATCTGGTCCTGATGATTCCTCACTGTTCACTTCAGGGGTTTGCTCTGAAATAGATTTTACTAACACTGCAAGTTCAGGTACGGCCTCCCTCCAGCTCCCTCTCTATTTGAAAAGATAAAATACAATTTAAGACAAAAGTCTCCAATTTTGCAGAGAACTCAGACAGCAGGAATTCACTTTTCTGCTTCAGGCCATCTTCTCACCCCTTTCTCCTCACACTCCATCATGTGCTGACCCTGTGCTGTCCCTGGCAGATGTCCCAGCTCTGACAGGCCTGGAGAAAACTATCACATGATTTGTGTGTTATTTGCAAATGACTCAAAGTTTTGTATTCATTTACTTGCAAATAAACAGGAGAGTAATATTTCCTTTCCTTTGTCCTTAGGAGCTCTCTGGGGAGGTTTGGAGGTGAGTTTTTCTCTTTCCAGGGTAACTTTTCTCTGTGAACACAAATGCCATGTGCCCAGTATTTGTTTAACCTCTTTGGCTGTGCCTTTGCTTTGTGTTTTTAGTAACCTTCATCAAACTATTTCATTTTCAGTTAACTTCTATTACACAGATCCCCCTCTACAAAACTAAACGCTGATGGTGGTGATGGATGTCACCACCCTGGAATGGCCATCAGTTTACACCCCTAATACCCTGATGAATTTTGGGGTTGAGCCTGGATTCTCCACGTTTCCATGACTACACGGCCGTTCCCTCTGGTGTGGGGTTGGGAACGTGGATGTTTGGGCAGAGGCTGATGAGGCCTGGCAGGGATGGACCCTCAGTGACTCGCTGGTGCTGAGCTCCATCAGAACAGAGGAGAGAGGGAAGCTGGGGCTGGAGAACCTCTGTGCCCACACAAACCATCCCTTTTGCCCATGGAACTTCCATGGAAGGGCTGTTCCTGGGGGACAGGCACAGCCAGGCCCCCACAGGAACAGCAGAAGGAATTCCTGAGTGTCTCAGGATGGTGGGCACCAGGTGGGTGCTGCTCTGACCCACAGCACCCATGGCTCAGGGCTGAGGGATGGAATCCCCACCCGCTCCAAGCTCAGGTGAACAGAGCTCCCTCAGCTGTTCCCTGCAGGGATGAGACACTGACCTTTGTCCCAGAGCAGGGTAAAGCTGCTTCCATAACACTTCCCAGCTGTATTCAGCAACAGGACCAGAAGCAATGGATATAAAAATGAAAGCACAGGCTCCACCTCACCATGAGGAAGAACTGCTTTCCACGAGGGTGGCATCAATCCAGGAGGGTGTGGAGTCCTCCCTGCCTGGAGACATCCCAATCCCACCTGGATGATCCTGGATGGACTGCATGGTCTCCAGATGTGCTTTCCAATCCCAGCTGCCCTGTGAGTCTGCCTCAAGAGTATCTGGCCCCAGCAGGGAGTGCCTGTCCTGCACTAACCTCAGCTGGGATGTTTTGCCCACAACAGGGGAACACACAGGTGGAAACTCAAACTGCCTGTGGACTGAAGATGTACAAATTTACAGATTCCTGGCTCCTTCTATGGGAGAGTTTTGGCCTTGATATCTTTTGCACTTGTCACCTCCCCTCCAGTTCTGCCAGTAAAAGCCCTCCATGACCAAAGGCACCAAAGATTTATTTCCTTCTGGCTCAGACTGAGCCCACCCTCTGTGGGAGGACATCTCTGACAACCTGTGGAGGCACAGGCCCAGATTAATCTGCTGCTTTTGGGGTGAACTCCCTCAATTAAGGAGGAACTCAGACAAAGGACAGATGACAAAAGAGATTTCTATATGGAAATGAGAACCACATGACATGGAAAAAGCTTATCCACTGTAATAAACTAAAGCAGAGCTCACTCAATGCTTAGCAGAGGGTACTGCTGATTATCATTCAAAGCAACTTCTCGGGTGATTTTTAGAAGTAAAAACCTTAATCTAGGCATCAATAATGTAAAACTGTTACATTCATTATTTCTCTGTTTTACTAAGCTCTCCTTCCCCAGTCCTTCTAGGAGATATCTCGCCTGTTTGACCCTGAATCTACTCCAAGTACCATGGAAACATCTGAATAACAAGAACGCTCATCAAAATTTAAACTTCTTACAGCAGCGCCAAAGGCAATGAAATTTTTATTGAATTCCAGAGCCCTCATTTTCCACACAAAGCCAAGCTGGAGAAGAAGTTTCAGACAGCCCTGAGCAAGACAAGGCCCAGAGCCTTTGGGGCCTTGTTTCCCATTTCCAGCTATTTCCAGGCAAAACCCTCGATCCCAGTTCCCACCACGCTGCCTCTTGTGTCTGTTCAGATCCCTCCTGGCCCCTCCAAACAAAGCCCCAACAGGGATCCTCCACCTACCCTGGGACTGCTTCGTGGAGGGATCTGCAGCACTGCTGCAATCACTGTCAGCAGTAAAGTGTTACTTCAGCATTTAGGGATGTTTATTCTGGATATATTTATATGGATTTATATGGTGGATATAGGGCTGAGTCCCCCCTCCACCAAACACCATGGTAAGAAATGCTTTATAATTGGACAAATTGTGAGTATGGCACATTTTACACTGTTATTTTCTTCCTTGAGTCTTTCAAAAACTCAAATCCTAAGTTTACAATTGTTCAAATAATTTTGATTTGTGAAGATTAAAAATATGTAGTAATAATAATAATAATAATAATAATAATAATAATAATAATAATAATAATAATAATAATAATAATAATAGTAATACAACTGTTGACTTTGTCAAAGATGACAGAGAGATGCCTGGAAAGCAGAGAGGGACTGCAGCCTTGCACAGGCACGGTGAAGAGGGAATGAATGGTTCTGGATCTGACATTCCCTGGAATTCCCAGGTGCCTTTCCCAGCCCCTCCTCGCTGGTGGGATTGGGCAGACGTTTATGGAGCAAATCCAGCATTTGAGAGGTGACTGTGGCCTGTCAGCCCTTTCTCCAGGGCAGTCAGAGCTCTGAAGGGACAGATTATGGGATGCATATTCTGAAAAATCAATGCTCAAGTGTCTCACACTGGGCACTAAAACAGCTGGATACATTTCCTCTTAATTTTTCTGTGTCCCAGTCAATTTTTTAAATGGATTCAATGCCACTTCATTTCAGCAGAGAGCAAAAACACATTCATTAGTGGTTATGAATGATTCAGGTGCCATGGAGCTGAATACCAAAACAGGAATAAATATGGATTTGAACCGAGCATTATAAATAAACCATGGGACTATCCCCTGAATAAGGAAAAATATCAAATATTGAATATTTTCTCAATAAAGTAGCACTGTGAAGTTTGTGCAGTGCACAAGGCAGCGAGATCCTGGGGAGAAACAGCAGGAGAACACGTATTTAAGAATTTCCTAACTTCATCCCATAAGAAAGGGAAAGAGGACATGACAAATTAAAGACAGCAAGCCTTGACATCCCTCATCTTTGACTACTTCCCAGTGCAGCCCTCACAGTAGGGGGGTTCATTTGTGTGCTGCAGACTGAGGAGCTCTAAAGGCCAGGAAGGATACACATTTTAAGATAATTTCAAATATTAAGATGTTTGCTCACTGAATACAGATTGCCTCAGATCATTTGGGGAAAAGACAAACTAGGGCTGGGAACAGTAAAAATAATTTATAGGATCAACTAAGCCCCTCTCATGTTCACCAATTGCTGCTGCTGGATCCAGGCACTAGAAAAAATATCTTTCTCCTGATCAAGTTCAAAAGAAAATATAGAGAGTTACTGCTTTTCCATGTTTTTGTCTTGTAATGACACAAATTCTGCAGGCTGGCTTTACACATCAATTCCAATTCCTTTCCAGCTCAGTGAATGCAGACCCATCTTCACATCCAAGTCCCTTCTAATTTACAAATCCCAAAAATAACCTTAATTACAACCCACTTCAATAATAGCTTCTGTGTAAGGAACAAGCAAACAAGACTCTGCAGCCTGAAGAGAAACAACTCAAAGGACTCAACAGAGGCCTAGACAGACATGCCTGGTGTAGGGGGGGATAAGGGGGCACTGGCTCAGCCTTTCCCATCAAAGCCAGGAAAAGAAAATCCAAATAAATTGAACAGATTGGCACAAAATAAAGAAAAAAAGTGCTGTTCTCTCAGAGCCATGGGATGAGGGGAATACAAGATGTTTACATGGAGGAGTGGAAGAGGAAAATGGAATAACAGGAAAGAAATCTATGGGGGGGTTGATAAATAATGGAGAAACCACTGAGAAAAGCTCAATCTGCCTGGAGAAGGAGACTTTACTCAGGGGAAATAACTCCTCTTGCCCCTTGCTTAAATCCCTGCAGCCATCTGCCTCTGGACACTGCCAGAAGAGGGGATCCTGCATTCCCTGCCAGCATTCCCTGTCCCTGAGCTGCCACACCCTGCCAGGGGTCACCACCCAACACGAGCTCTTGGGGTCCTCTACCAAAAGAGATTCTCATTTCCCTTTTACACTTTTTTATCTTTAAATGGATTCTTACCACTGAAGTCCAGAAAGATAAACTTGGAGCAATCTTTGTAAACTGTGCCATTAACTGCACAAAAATCTTCTAATTAATCTTTCAGCTTTCCAGATTTACTGGAGGTGGAATCTGGGGCTGTTTCTTGCCTCACTGCAGAGGTACAAATTCGTCTTTCCAATCTCTTATGTTGAAACCTGACCCAGCACATGACGCCTGTGATAACAGCAGGAATTCAGAACAGGAATTCAGGAAAGCACAGACTGCAGTAATGCTCTTATCTTAAATAAAACCCAGGAATTTGGGTTCCTTAAGGTAAAGAAATTAAGACAGGTATTATGGATCAGGTGCACACCTCAAATCCAAGGAAGTTTCTAATATTTAAAGTTTGTGATATTTTAGAGAAGAACTTTACTCTCAAAAAGAAACAGACTTCAGAGCATTCACACATTTAAGATACAAATTAGCAATAGTGAATAGATTAGGAAGCTCTGAGAGTCTCCAGTAGTCATAGTTCAAATTAGAAAATGAAACAGTGACCACTTTAACAGAGGCAAAGGAGCGTCCCTATATAAACAGCAGTCAATAATTCTAAAATGCTATCTTAGAACAGTGTTTTTGGCAAGGTGGTACAGCAATGGATCCCTACAAGGGAGAGATGCTCCTCCAAATGACATTTTACCCATCTGAGCTGTTCCAAGGCAAACCAAAGAATCCTTTAGGCTGGAAACAACTTCCAAGATCGAGTCCCAGCATTAACCCAGCACTGCCAGATCCATCACTAAACCACAGCCCCAAGTGCCACATCCAGAATTCAAATATTCCCTTTAATCTGTAACATTTTCCTGCACTTCTAAGAATATTCCCTTTTCCTTGGAAAACAACAGTCAACAACTACAATCCCCTGTGAAACTAAAGGAGTCAAGTTCCAGTTTTCCAAGAGAGCTAGCTTAACATCTGAGCCCACAATCCTTTACCCAAGTACTCCAAGTGCTGATTTAACGTGACTGTGGTTGCTGTGATGATGCAGAGCTCTGGAAATGGCACCAGGAGTCCATGGAAAACCTTCAGAGGCTCCTGAAAAGCCTCTTCCTTGTGCTCCAGCACTTGCTCACACCGTAATTGTGGGAACCCTCGCTTCTCCTGCGCCGTTCCAGCTGCAATCCAAAGCTGCAGCAGGGAGATCAGCAGCTTCAAAATCACTCCTCTAATGGTTAATCACACTAATGATCGTTTAAGCAAATTAGCAGAGCAGGAAGCATGCATG
Source organism: Poecile atricapillus (assembly GCF_030490865.1). NCBI lineage: Eukaryota > Metazoa > Chordata > Aves > Passeriformes > Paridae > Poecile > Poecile atricapillus. The sequence goes on from NC_081259.1 coordinate 19,160,117, forward strand.
ATGCAGATTGAGTGTGTGACTGGGAGCAAGAACACAGAGCCCACAGAAATCAGAGCTGACAGAACTGAACCTCCTCCCCAGCCCCACACAGCCTCCAGTGGCTCCTTTCCTTTCCCACTCCATGCAAATTCCCAGAGAGCAAAGCAAAGTTTCAGCTAATTATTTAAAGCACAGTGATTTGAGCCTTATAGCTTCTTCTGCAGCCAAGAGAACGTAACAGGATGGTGGTCACAAACTCTGACTTTTCTCCTATCTTCCCACTGGAAGCACTTTCCTAAAATACACTTTCTTATCTATGTGGCATCTTAGGATGTGCAATAGGAAACAGGCAAAGGATAAACACTATAAATCACAGCTATGTCAGTGTTGACATTGTCAGTAAACAAAGTTATTAATTATACACGTACTGGGAAAGCTGAAGAAAAATTATTTGCCCAAAGGGGAAAGGCAAAATTATATTTTAAAGATTCTCCCCAAAGCGTGGCATGCAGCATATAGTAAATCATTAAAATTTAGTGAAATGTTTGTTCTGCAGCCCTGACTCAGCTCTCAGAGCCATGAGCTGCTATAAACTCACCTCAAAAGAGACCTTCAGTACAGAAAAGTGACGTTATTTAAGTTCTACTTCAGCCTCTTTGGTTCTTCCCTGAGCTCCCCGGCCAACACCAGCTCCAGCCCTGCCACAGAGCCAGAGGGTGCTGGGGAAGGGGCCACTGCCACCCCTCAGAGCCCTGTCCAGCCTGGCCTTGGACACTGCCAGGGACGGGGCAGCCACAGCTTCTCTGTGCCAGGGCCTCCTCATCCTCACAGGGAAACTCTTGGCCACAATTCCTCACTCAGCCAGGACACATCCTCCAAATCCATGAGTGCCCAGAGACTGGGATCACCCAGGACAGGTCTGATGCTTTGCACAAGCCCAGGCAGATGATCCTGTTGCTCTTCCCTCACTCTCCTCACTTCCCTTTGTGCCTTCCTGCAGTTTCCAGCAGGATCTGCCCCATGACCCTGCTGGGCACTGAGGTGCCACTGACTGCCCTGTGCTTCCCAGGCTCTTTCATGGACATTAGGAACATCAGGATAAACAAAGGGCAATAATCTGAGCTTGGAGCTCATTGAGTTACAGAACATGAAGCAGAATTATTTCCAAAGGCTGCCAAAACGTTACATCTCCTTCAAATCCCACTCCACTCTGCCACATTGCTATGGAAAAAATACATTGCATTGTCCTGCCTAAGGGAACTGCTCCTTGTGCTTGCTGATCCAGCTCCTGACAGACATGCAGCACCTTTTGGGAAGGTTTTGCAACTTGCATGACTACACCCACTGCAGGCAATACAAAGAGAAATCCTGAGCAATCCTGCATTCTGTGCATTAATCTATCAGTGATGGGGAGGCTCCCAGCGTTGTAACTCAGGATGAGCACGAACCCCCTTTTACTCACATGTCTTTGCAGAACCAAGTGCTTTACCAAAGCTAAAACCATCTGATGTGAGAGACACTCCACCTGGGGAATGGCACTTCCAGAGCACAGGGTGCTTTGAGGTACCACAGTACAGCAATTTATACCCTCACCTGCAAAGTGCTTTGCTTCATGTTATACTGAGATTACATTTAAGCTCCTAAGGATGTGAAAAAGAGAGATCATAGATGTGACCTTTGAGTCAGCACTTGAAAACAAACAAGACCGCAGAGCTGCCAGAATTTGGGACTGCTTAGAAAAATATTCAATATAAAAATAACATTCTGCCCCTCATTAACCATTAACCAGCCTGCTTTGATCCTGGTTTCCTCCTGTGAGTATCTTGGATCCTGTTCCCATTTCCCTCCAGGCCTGCCCCCAGCACCCCTCTGGAGAGAGCACCTTGAGGAGCATAAAACACCTTTATTAGGCAGCTCACAGCTGCCCCCAAGGCTTCCCATCTCCTCCAGACACTGCAAGTGTTTAACTTCCACTGGCATCATAACCAAACCTGTTTACCCCAGGAACCCAAACTCCACCGTGGTTTTCCTTTAAATAATTCTCCTCACGAAGACAAACTAATTAACTGCAAGACTGCGTAGGGAATCAGCCACCACAGATAAGAGCCCTCCTCCTTCCCACAAATTACCGGATTGTTTCATCTCTGCAACTTTGGGAGAAACTTCCCTGCCAAGGACTAAAGTTTGGATAATGAGACATCCAGTAATGGCAATAATCTGGCTCCCATTAGAGAAATCAATTATCTGCTGGATGAGAGTCAGCTTAACCATCATAAAAATTTAACTTGAAAGAAAGTCTATGTTCACTTTATGGTATGGGCTCTCTCTCAAGGCTGATTGATGTATGGTGTTCCTCAGCATTTCCACTTTAACATCACGCTCAGTTTTCGTCATGATATTTGGTGGTGTGAAAACTGCAGAAGTTTCTGCTGAAATGGAAAAAAAATAAAAATTAAATCCCATAAATTCAAAAATTCAACTTGGAGCTTGATTCAACCAATTAAAATGGAAGGATGACCCTGATGCACAGAGAAAAGTACTCACCATTTAGGGCACAACTCCTATAAAAAGAGTCTCACTTAGAGGCAAAAGGCATTTTAATGAGCTGCTTAGTTCACACATTCACATTTCTTGGAAGTCTCTGGCATGTGCAACTTAAAAATTACTACTGAACCTTTCAGCTTTTAGTTTGCAATTGAAATTCTGTCATCTCCTTTCGATGGGGAATAAAAGCAGTATTAAAACCCCTGTAGCTTATCTCTAGTACATACATATCCTTGAAACCTTACAAGTATCCATGAGCACTTGGGACCATGAGCATTGTATGAAAAACACACTGCAAAAAGAGTAAATCCTGCACTGGGTAAAGCCTGTTCCAAACTAAAAAGCACATTTTTTACTTTGGAGACCAAAATAAAACCCCACCCCTAAATATGAACCTTGGGAAAAACCCTGCATTTTCTTTAACTGTCTGTCTAGGCCAAAGGCACAGCCTGAGCTTACTGTTTAAAAAGTCATTTTGGGGGAAAAGGATTTCTGTCCATAAAGCAGCAGCTGGTTCAAACCCCTGTAAATATGATCCTCATTTATTAGAAACTCTGACCGAAAGAGAAACCAGCCTTTACAATTCCCTCAGTTCAGTATCAGTTTCGACACAGCAGATATTTAAGACACTGCTGCTTAATTTAGTAACATTTTCATTATCCCCAAGGATTCCTCAAGAACATTTACAAGGAAAACCATTTGTGTGAATTCTATGGGTTACTGATCATTTGGTTTTGTCTTTCTTAATGGCTTTTTTATAAATATATATTTATCTCACAAAGAGGGGTTTTTTTTTCAACTCTACATGTATCTCATCTTCCTGGCATGTGCAGCTCTGGATCTTACTTCCCAAATCCACACTCCATTCCATTATGGACACCCATCCCAAAGGATTTCACCCCTGTCCTCATGAACCCCTGCCCATATGGGGGCTGTTTTGTAACTGTTTTTTCAGCACCACAAAAATGCATTTGCAAGCTCTGCAGCACCTCTGTAACACAGAGACAACTTTTCCAGATATAATCGGACTGTCCAGGGAATTTCAGATGTTCCATGTACAAGAACCTCATGATTAAAGTTGTCAAGTCTTTGGAAAAGACTTTGTAAGAGGCAAAGCCTCCCTTGCAGCAGGATTATCTGGGATCTGCACACCCCATGGTCCTAGGGATGGTCCCTAGAGAGGGGCACATCATCCCTGTCCTAACCACCAGCATCATCCCAGGGTCATCCCAAACTTGTCCTGGCCACAGGGATCCCACTGGCCACAGGGATCCCACTGGCCACAGGGATCCCACTGGCCACAGGGATCCCACTGGCCACAGGCACAGCACAAGGCACATCCAGCAGCTGCCCCTGCTCAGCCCCGACCTCGGCAAAGGTCAGAAAACCCTCGCAGCCCTGAGCACAGCAGCGAGGCACAGATCATGGCCTGGCAGGGATCCCCTGAGCTTCTCCTACAACACAAATCACTGTTCTCTGACCACCTCAGATTGTTAAACATCTGCACTGCTACCAGAGAATCCTCCTTTAAATTCCAGCAAAGCTCACTGGTGACTTTCAGAAATACAGCTACAGAAAACAAATGCTGGTGCCCCCACTGAGAACCGTGGCAAGCTCTCTTCCACGTGTCAAGGGCTGGACAAATGTTCTGCTGGTCTTAGAAAAACATCAAGGCACACCAAAAAACCTGCAATGTTACAACAGTCCGGCTCCAGAACAAGATTTCAACACTGAGCAGGAAAAGCAGAGGTTCTGCTGAGCCCAAGTCCTGTGGAACAGAAATCAGATCACAGCCTTGATCACCAGAGCGGGACTTTTGCACGATGCAAAGAACATTTTGGGGAATTTTACCTTTGGTATTAAAAATTACACCTCTCCCAAAGACAGGCTTTTCTGGTGTCCAGGTGCAATCTGAACAAGTGAGGTAGCATTAAAAAAATGCTCCTCTGTCCTTCCTCTCCCAGGTACTTGAAAATCTGTTAATAACTTTTCCACCAGCAACACTTGCCTTGAATATAAATGTGAGAGAAAAAATTCCCAGTTAGCTGAATTCAAAAGTAAACTGTGAACTCCATTCACATTAAACTACACTAAGGAGCAACAGGGAAGACTTTCAGAAGTGACTTTCTGACTGTTTGTCAGACAAACAGTGAAGTGCAGTGGTAGAGACCCAAATTCTAGGGAGTTCAGCTCATCCACCTTCCCCAGACTCCTGGACCCACTGCCCTTGTTTGTATTGCTACAGAAAAAAGGTCACTAATTACTCATTATATTTTCAGGGCAAGACATAACTCCTATGAAGCCAAGGGGATTTTTTTACTTCCAAGAGCTTCCCCAAGCAGCACGTTCCAAGACCCCCAAAAAGGACAATACTTTGTCTCCCATGTGAGCCTTTAACAGATTCAGGTTCATGGAGCATCTCTTGACTCTCTAATTGAGGGGCAACCCATTATCAAATACAGCACTAAGCTTAATTAGAGAGAAATCGATGAAGATCATCTAGAAGGTATGAGAAAGGTCTGAGCAATTTTCAGTGATGGTTCAAGTTTCTTCCCTGGAATTGTTTCCAATAATAATGAAAGCTTAATGCAAAAGTAAGAGTTACCCAGACATATTACTCTGCTGCAGCAGGACTTAATGTGCTTTGCAAACAGCTACAATTTCTGGGGAGGATGGCATCAGCTTTTATCAAAGCAGCTGCCCCAGTGAAGCCTGGAAAACAAACCCAGGGTTCTTCACATTCAAGCTGCTCTTCCTTTCTGCAGCTGTCTTGATTTTGTTCTAAAGAAAGTCTTGACTTGCCTCACACATCCTGGTACGTTCTTTTATTTTAATAGCAAGTCATATGCTAATAGCTGTATAATCACAACTAGTTTTTAAGCCAAAATCTTCAATTAAAAATTTACAATAATTACCTGCCATGAGTAATCAAAGTACTAGAGACCCCATCCCAGCAATAGCAAAGGCAACAGGGAAATCAAGGTGAGGCAATCCTGCCAATGCCCCCAGAACAGAGAAATCACTGCTCCCTGATGCTGCAGGACCAACACTCCAAAATACCTATTTTCTGCTGGAATAAGGCTTTGCAATTGCTGTAAGCCTTGTCATTTCCAGCACTTCCTTCTGAAGCACAAAGTGGACAATTCCATCAGAACACTTCTGCATTTGGTTTTTTCCATACAATTTGCTCTGGCACATGAACGAGGCTGTGACCAGCCAAGTGCTACATGCAGTCTCTGATTTATCATTACAGATACCCCAAAAGAAGCTTCTCTGGTTTTATTTTTAGATTTTGTTACATTAACACAGCGAGACATTTAATGCATACATAATACTTAAGATACACTATCAGACACCGAATGCTGTCCTAGACAACTCAGAAGTTGACTTTCTGCTATTTCAAAATTCACTGAAAGGCAGTAACAAACAACAGCAAAGAGCAACTCTCACTCTTCTCCCACAAACACAGGGATTTATTTATTTTACAGGCTTCAGACCTGCCATGTCAATTTTACAGGAGAATGAAAATGGAAATTTTTTGGGGTTTGTTTATGATTTTCTGGTTCATTATTGACTGCAGTAAATATTTCAACAGGGAGAGAAAGTGCCCCCAGGCTGCTGTCCCCACCCCAGCACCAAGGCAGGCCGCAGGAAGCCCCTGTGGTGACCTCACTCAGTCCCAGCCCCTGCACAAAGCCCCAGGGCGCTGGGCACAGCCATCAATTTGAAATATTGCCCAGCTGAAGGCTGAACTCATGACCTTCCCAGTATTTAACTGCCACTGTGGCTCTCCCAGGCTGAGCAGATTAAATACAGTAACTACCTGTTTCCCCAGCTCTGCCGTCATCACTTCCCACTCTTATCTGAGGGAAACGCTACACATTCTTTCATGACTGGGGAGAGCAAAACAAATTTTTCCAGTGCTCTGAGTTCATTACAGGTGTTGTAAATAACCTGGCAGCAGCACCCACAGAGAGGGGAGAGCACTGTCACTACAGCCAAGACAGAGGAGACTTTTCAGGCACCAAATTCTTGCCTCCACCACGGGAAGTGCCTGTCCCTGCCTGGCCTGGACTGTGGTGACACCAGCTTTTGCACCCAAGGAAAGCCGAGGGCGTCCCTTTTCCATCCCCTGTGATATTCTGGGCACAAAGGTGCACACATGTTTTATCCATTCCACGTTTTAAATGTTCAGTGTTTGGCCCTGCCTCAGCTGTGGATGGGATTCAGTAATGTCCAGCTTTAGGGGCTGAGACTCTCTCAGCCACAGGCTTTCCCTGGGACATTCCCTGCTCTCTTCCACATGAAACCACTCCTCAGATGCAGCATGCAGAAGTTCAGTGTGTGACCAGTGGGTGCATGAAACCTCCAGCTTGCAGATACACAGAATCACTGAATGGTTTGGGTTGGGAGGGACCTGACAGGTCACGTTCACCCCCTGCCAAGGGCAGCCACACCTTCCACCAGCCCAGGCTGCTTCAAGCCCCATCCAGCCTGGCCCTGGACACTGCCAGGAATGGAGCAGCCAAAATTCCCTTGCAAAGGGAAGGAAATTTCTTGACTCTACCTCCCAGATACACAATGCAGATAAAGAGACTGAGGACAGAAATTTTTGTAGAATTCTTCTGGACTCTTTAGTACCTTTCTAGTCAAGTTAAAGGTCATTTTCCTGATCAGTCCTTCTGTGCTGTGTGCAGGGAAACAAATCCCTATCATTTTTTCAAACCCATCATTAGGGCAATAGAAGGCTCCTCTAGCACCTTTTATTTATGACACAGGGGTTCAACTATTTCCAGGTACGTGAAATTGGTGATATCCTTAAGTGTTACCGACAGATCTGAGTAACTGCACTGAAGGTATCACTTACCCCAATTGAAAATGGTGCCAAAAGTAACCAAAACCACCCCAGGAACTCCCAGGATTAGTGGCTGTACGGTCCCATATAAACTGGAATAAGCTTTCCCCAACCACCTCTCTTGTACCTCACACAAACCCACAGTAAAACTCAGGTATTTTCCTGCCAGCTGAGCACAGCCCCAGTGTGACAAACCTGAGGGCACCCTCCCCCTAGGCATGGGCCAGCAATTTCATCCCCACTGCCATGGAAGGAATATTCCAGTGGCCAGCACCACACCAGAGACACTCATTTTCTTGCAGGGCTTTGTATCCTCGTTAGAGGACACAGAAAAGCTGGTCATGGAGCAAAGTGGCATTTAAGAGCATTCTTTTGAGTCAAACTTACAAGTGGATAAAGCAGGTTGTTTCTGCCTGCCAACTTCAGTCAGCCCAAAGCTGGCACTGCTGGGAAATCTCAGCTGAGAGGCAGCCACAGGAACACCTCTCCAGTTTCACTGCCCTAACACTGCCAAGCAATGGCATCACCTCCTTGGCACACAATTCCATCTCTGAACTCCCATGGGGAAATGTTATTAGAAGGAGAAAGATTGGCTGCCTGACCACCACCCCCAGTAAAGAGTGAAACCTCTTAGAAAAAACAACCGTTTCAAGGAGAGCTGCAGAAAAATACAGAAGGGAGTTAGTACCCAAAAAAATGGATTTCTTGTCTGAAATGCTGCCAGACTAATTTCCAAGAATGGCAGAAAGAACTTAAGCAAAATCATACTGTTATTAGGTGGGGAGAGATGACAATTTCTTTGGTCTAGAAGAAAATGTTCCAGGGATCAGGTAACAGTTATTCAAGCTTTTCAACCCTGCACCAAACTACAGTAATGCAGAAATACAATTACTCCCTACAGTGACCTCTCAAGGAAAGTAGAATTAAGATTAGAACTAAGAAGTAAAATCAGACATATCACTATCAAATGCACTGTAGAATCTCTAATATATTTTAATATTCAAGCATAAAGGATTTTCTTTCCAGTGCCAGGTGCATAACAAAAAACCAGCGTGGAAGGTCTGCCAGAAACTACTGTAAATCTTCACATCAAATGAAAAAATCCTTTACAATGGTTCAGATAAGGAGCAAAAGAGTTGTCTCCAATTCACTTTCATCCCCAGGTGACCTGGCTGGATGTCCTGCACTAAGGCTCCTCTCAGCTTTATCTACAACCTGCTTAATTGCATCATATCATTAATGTTATTAATTGCTGTCCCATAAAACACAGAACCAATTCTGTAAAACAGAGAGGCTGGAACTGAATTAAACGCAGCACACAGTGAGCTGCTTGAAGCCACTGTAAAGTGTTCTGGAGCCTCAAGCTTGAAGGTATTTCCAAAGCCAGAACACCAAATCTTTGCTCTTTTGGCCAAGATACAAGGTAAGAAAAATGTGGAGTTTTCTTTATGACCAGAGTGACTCTTAGCACTTCCTTTTGGTCAGAAAACCTTTCCTTTTGTCTATAGAAAACCCCTCATTTATGGATGTTCAGTGAATAAATTTCTCCCCTACGAATTACTTTTAGACCAACTTTGTAGCACCACAGTCCACAATAAACTAAGTCAGCTAAGCTCTTAGAGGGACCCTTTGTATGCCATGAAACTTCAGAGAAAGAACTGGAAACCCCTACTAGGGTCCAATCAATAAAAAAAAGATAGATTTCCTCATGGAATATAAGAAAGGCAAAGAATACAAACTTTTACCTGATTTTTTTTCCCACTCCTTACCAAGTCTATCTTCTTTGCTTACCCAGTCGGCTTTATTTCATTTTTATGCATAGTAAGATATTTTTAAAACTACATTATCAATATTTCAGTGCTTTTTCCTAGTAAAAATAGCTTGCAAGAGTAAGCAAAACAGTTACATACACAACAAACCAGCTTATTACCAAATATCTCTGCTTTTATCTTCTTGCAAGCTCACTGAAAACAGCAACGTATTTAAGGATTATGAAAAATGCATTAGAGATGTCCTTTCCAAGGATAACCAGGTTGACTTTCAGATCAGCCACATTGTGACCTTGGCCATCCTTCAAGTGTATCAATCACATTTAATACTACAGGAGCAGATAAGGCAGCTTTTAAGCACCCTCAGGTTGTATTCTATGAGCACATTGCTCATTTGGCTGTTTAGGAAATTATAAGCAGTTTGGATAATAAATCAGAGTAACAATATTTATAACAGTACTGGAGGGGGCTCAGTTTTTAACAGGGCACTGAACCAATCACAGAATAAACTTGGTATTCAGCCATCTGGAGAAGTGTTCTCTGTGAAAATTAGAATCTCTGACCCACCTTGGACTGTCAGCTCTGCCTGGGCCTCCAGGGTCTCATTGCCGCTCTCAGCGATGCAGGTGAAGGTCCCGGCATCGGCCTCGGCCACGTCCCGAATCTCCAGGGTACCCCCGGCCAGCAGCTGGAAGCGCCCAGACCTGCACACACAGGGACACAGTCATTCCACAGCCATGGCCAGATCCCAGATCCCAGATCCCTGCACACACAGGGACACAGTCATTCCATAGCCATGGCCAGATCCCTGCACACACACACAGGGACACAGTCATTCCACAGCCATGGCCAGATCCCAGATCCCTGCACACACACACAGGGACACAGTCATTCCACAGCCAGATCCCAGATCCCTGCACACACACACAGGGACACAGTCATTCCACAGCCAGATCCCAGATCCCTGCACACACACACAGGGACACAGTCATTCCACAGCCAGATCCCAGATCCCTGCACACACAGGGACACAGTCATTCCACAGCCATGGCCAGATCCCAGATCCCTGCACACACACACAGGGACACAGTCATTCCATAGCCAGATCCCAGATCCCTGCACACACAGGGACACAGTCATTCCACAGCCATGGCCAGATCCCTGCACACACACACAGGGACACAGTCATTCCATAGCCATGGCCAGATCCCAGATCCCTGCACACACACACAGGGACACAGTCATTCCATAGCCAGATCCCAGATCCCTGCACACACACACAGGGACACAGTCATTCCACAGCCAGATCCCAGATCCCTGCACACACACACAGGGACACAGTCATTCCATAGCCAGATCCCAGATCCCTGCACACACACACAGGGACACAGTCATTCCACAGCCATGGCCAGATCCCAGATCCCTGCACACACAGGGACACAGTCATTCCACAGACACCACCCCAGTGTGGGACACAGAGGAGTTATAATTACACCATCACATCTCACACTGAAAATTAAGTTCAACCCAATCAATTCCACAAGGGAAGCTCATCTTTTTGCACTTGCAGCTTCACTTGTTCTTAATTAAATGTGATCCAAGGTATTTAGTCAAGAGCAGCCAGAACTGAAGAAAAATGAGGTATTGTAATCACATAATTTAAAAAAGGCATTTTGCAGATCCAGCTGGAATGACTGACTGCTTGGAAAGCTGAGGGAAGTACAACAGGAGAGACTGTGCCTTTACAACACAAGGACAGCAATGCACAGTATACAACGCAGAGGAATGGAATTTCTGTGAAAAGAAAAAGTAAGCCATCCCTCAGAGATTAAATACTTCAGAACAAGATACAGGTTAAAAGAAATTCAAAATACAGATTGATCAGGTGGCAAAGGGTCTGTACAGAACCTCCCCCTCTGACCTGCAAAGGGCAGGGAAGGGTTTCTACCCCAGCCCTTACAATCCATCTGCTTTTGCTGCTGAATGGGGAGATAAAGGTGGCCCCTCATGCTCAGTACAGCACCCTCAGCCTCCAGCCACATCCTCCTCCCACTGCAGCCATCACTGCCCTTCACCTGATACTAATCTGTACACAACTCTTCCAGGTTCCTTCAACACTCCAAGTTTCCACTTAAAATAACAAATAAACTTTCCAGTAAGATGCAAGAGCCCCAAGCCAGGACAAGTTGTGCCTGGAAGCTGACTGACCCAGAGACACTCTTATTTGGAGCTGGTAAAGGAAGAGTCTGGGGAAAAAGAAGGGAACCTGGTGGATTCCTGCCTAGTAGTCTCACGTGGCTTGTTGGCAGGAAGGGACTGAATCCTGTCAGTATATGAATATTACAACAATTGCCTTTTTTGGTCTCTGTTTGGAATGGCCAATGAACAAAAATCAACCTCAGTGCTTTCTCCATTTGAAATTTTCCTCAAATTACATCAGTAGGACCAATCCTGACCTGCTTGGACAGGTAAATTGCTGGGACAGATTTTTGCCTCATCTCACTATTATTTATCAGATAAATGTTGATTTATGATCCTACTGTAACTGCTGATCAAATTTCTGGTTAACACATTTAAAAGCAGAGCAAACAAAACCATAACCAGCGTTAACTGTTAAAAGCATCTGAAGAGATGTGCTCTGTGAGGAAAGCCATACTGTTCCCATGAGAAAAACCAGGACTACAGAGAGGCTGCCTTGGAAGAAGTGCAGGGAATTGAAGATATGAGTTTGAAAAATCATATGAAGAGCTCCCCAAAGGCTGGGAAAAATGTGCCAGGCTTGTGTGGGAATGGCACGTCAAGCACGCTCTAAAACCACCCGAGTAAGACAAGCCTGGACCTTGACACATCCATACAAGAAATTTTCTACCTTCTTTTATTATGTAAAAGAGCTGCTTTGACTTTTTGTTCTTGCAGCTGGGAATGTGCTGAGGGCTGGGATGAAAGCAGGGAGCTGGATCTGCCAGGGACAGCAGGACATGGAGCAGGGAAGGAGCTGTGCCCCAGGAACTGCCACTGTCACATCCTGAAGGAATGATCAAAGGCCAGCAGCATGTCCGTGGCATTTGGAGGACATTAATGCCTTTTCCAGGATATCCATTCCCATGGCATTTGGAGGACATTAATGCCTTTGCCAGGATATCCATTGTTACCCTCTTAAAAGCAACACGTGCCTTAGGATGCTCATTCCCACTGCCAGCCTCTGCAAAAGTTACTGACAGCAGCTGCTACTACTAAACTATTAAAAACTATTCCTAGGTGTCACTTTAGCTTGTCCTAAGGGATCTCACAAACTACTTGTAGCATTGGAATATTTATGGGAATTCTCCTGTTCAGCCATCTCAATATGTGCCATGTTTTTATTCCCTTTGATTATTTTCCTCCAGAAAACCCAGAGTTGAGTTCAATTTCCCAATAGGTGATTCAGTGGAAGTTTAATGGAAGAAAACAATTAATCTGCCAGACTCCTTGGTGATTCCCCCTGTATGAATCAGCTGTGGAAAAATCCTGGGCTTAAAGGAAAGCTGCTTTTGTAATAAAGCAAAACATCTTAATTTTGTAAGGACAATGAAGCATTTTCACAAAAGAGTGAAGCAATTGGATTTCAGACACCGGAGACAAAGAATCAGCTTAATATAAAAGTGATAACATAATTTCAAGTGTCATTAAAAAAAACAAAGATTGATCACTCAGATGTCAGAGAAGAGGCAAATCAAATTCCAGCCTTTTATATGCATTCTATACAGCCCTCACTTGCACCCCCATAACGTACAATTACTGAGCTACTCCGGATGCCTCACTCACAGGCTCTTTGTGTTTCATTATCACAAAATATAGTGAGCCTTTATTAATTTACTGTAGTCAAACTGTCAGTTATACCCTGAGGTTTGGGCTTTTCTTCCCTCTTTTAAATTACTATTCCCCAAACATCTTATAATCTATTTGCTGTCTCAGTAAGTACAGCAGATAAAATTAGACAGTAAATTAGATTATTTTGTGGGATCTACTACCAGAAAAATCTCCATAATTACTCTGCTACACTTAACCTTTCCTGAGCCGGGCAAGTGTAATTCACTTGGTACCAATCACTCAGACTTCTGCAAGCAGATACATGTAATAATGGGAATATCACACCTTTGTGGGAAGCACTGAGGAAAGGGCAGCATTAGGGATGTGGATGTGATCATACAATCACAGATTTCATGTGAGCACAGCCAGCAGAAATGAACGTGGCACAAGTGCCTTCAGCTCTAATCCCCTCACTGTAGGAAAGCATTACCTGTACAACCATGTTTCTGCAGGAGTTTCTCAATTACATGAAATTTTGCTAAACTGAACAGCACAAACCTGCTGCAGAGCGTGCTGGACTTTACAGACATTATAATGTTATTGCTCAGGTCCTTTCAATGGTTTTGTTTCAGATGAACCATCTCATCTCGTGCAGTTTCTTCAGAACCCGTGCCATTTGTTCCCTGTCCCACAGACACATCCCAGTGTAAATGAAGATACACAATCTATGCTGTTGGAGCACGTACTGATCCACACACTGCAAGTTTTCAGAGCAGATCACCTTCCAGACATTTCTCTGTGCCTGTGTCCCAAGCTCTGGGGACAAATCCACCTGGGACTTCCCTTTCCAAGGTAGGAATTGTCAAAAGCACAAACGCCTCCTGCACTTGCTGAAGAACAGACCCTGCACACAGCAGGATCCTCAGCCAGACTAGAGACTGAAATAAAAAATATTCACCAGGTAGCAAAGGCTCCAAGTTGGCTCCAAGCTGAAAAGCTACTCAGCCTGAATATAACACCTCCTTTCTAACCCTTTGTACCAGACAATGTTGACACTACAGGAGATTTTACTTCAGGAAGTTTTCTATCAAGGGCCTCAGATTTGTTCCAATAACATCATACTTCAGTGCCTTCCCTGCTTGCTTCCATTTCCCTCAGCATTCTCCACATTCCTGGCAGAGACACTTCTGCCTCGGAGCCCATGGAGCCAATCCAGCTGGAAAAGCAGGAGGATATTCCCAGTGCTGAGCCCATGGATCACTCTGTCCGTGTGCCAACGGGAAAGACCAACCAGGTGCCCACCTTCCACCATGGACCACACACGAGGCTGGAGCCTTCCTTTGGATTCTGGAGCTCTAAATTGGAGCTACATCTCAACCTAGAGCAGGGTTTAGTCCTCTCCTTTCTTTACAGACAGTGAAGTTTTGGGAAAACTATGAAATATGAAGATTACGAGCTGGATCAGTGAACCAACTCAAGGGAAAGCTTCTTAGACTTTTGTGGCATTCCTTACGGAGAACTGAGAAGTCAGCAATCTCTCCATCAGATTTCTTGAAAAATCCTCAAGTTGGTGAGTTCAGAGGGATTCCTTGGAGTTCTAAGAGCCTTGTTCCAATGCAAACTTGGAGCACTGAGTTAACTTCCGTTTCTCACCCTACACCCAAAGCTTCCTTCTCTCACACTCTAATTAATTTGGAAAATATTTTATCACAGCAACTAATTTCACAATATATTGCATTACAGGCTGTCTGAACAACTGCCAAGGCTGCCATCACTCAAGTTTACTCATATTTATCCATTAACATAAATCTTATTGCAGTCTTCAACAAATAATCCATCAAATTTAATTGCCTTCCCTTTTCTCCAGATCTTATAACAAATATTTAATACCAAAACTCCACCACTCCCTATCCTTAAAATTAATCTATTTTCCTATAAATACAGGCTCCGATCCAAATTCTCCATAGGAATACAACTTGAAAGGCAAACATTCTATTTTGTATTAATTAGCACAGTTATGACAAAAGTAAAAATAAGGTTTTGTGTAAAACCCTTTAAGAAGGGGTCAAAATTAGGGATAACCTTCCCATGTTGTCTGAGTTTTGTTTCCTAAGCCCAGACACACAGGGAGAAATGTCCCAATATATATGGCTATACCTACATATATGTATGTTAATGTTTGGGGTGGGGGTGTGCATAAACAAACCTGGGATTTCAGAGCTTTTCCCAGGCAGAAGGGACATTAAAACCTGCCCAGATGAAAAGAATCATGTTTTTTCTTGGGATAAAGAAAAGCCACGCTAAGAAAGTTGTACTTCTATATCAAAAGGGGATTTTAATACAAATTAAATGTGATTTAATTTGTAATTACATTAACAGACCATGCATAACAAGCTAAGGTAGCTATTTAGCAACAGTAACTGCAGGCTTTTCTCCAACAAAGAATCTTAATTTCTGGAGATTTTCCAGTTATTCTATTCACACCAATAACACAATAGCTGGAGGGTAAATGGAGTTTAAGAGGCTTCTGTTCTCTGCTCTTTGAATCTCTGCCCTGCTCAGCCACAGTCACAAGCAGCAGACTTGGGAGCTTGGGCTCAGTCTGATCACTTGAAGCAACAATGAAAGATGTTTACCCCACAGAGGGAAAAAAGATCAAATTTCTACCTTTACCCACCTTAAAACTCAAGCCTACAATGAGCACACATTTCACTTTAAGAAAAGGAGAGCTAAGTGTTGCAAGAAGAAAAGAGTCAACTGGAACCTGTTCTTGTAACAAAGGGCCAAAACACTAAAAACTAATGCTAAATATTCTGAAAAATCAGGTTAGACTTGGTTCAAATTGTGTGTACATTTGAAGATCAAGTGTATTTACTAATGTTATGCTCCAGCCCTCCGGAACAATTTTTCATTCTGAATTATGAGAATAAGAAAATATCTGTGAAGCCCTAAGAAGTTATCATGGTAACCTCATGGAATGAGGGAAGCAAATTCCAAAGGGAATCAACAGTACTGTACTCAGTGATGGGAAAATCTGGGCTTTATGTCTCAAAAATCAAGAAAATAAAAGGAGAGCTTTAACCTCACTGTGCCCTGAATGTGCCACAACCTAAAAAAGGATGGGGCAGCAAAACTTCCTAAAGACATGACATGACATCACTTTACATACATGAGAAACAAATTCAGATCTTACCAGGCACATTTATTCCACCATTTCATCCAATTTGATTGTGCTGCTCTAATGAGTCTGTACCAGTTTTCGTAGAGTGAGTTCTTACATTTATAAAATGTGAGTTCTTACATTTATAAAAACCCCTGAATTTAAATCATGTGCCTTCACACTGACACAGCACCATCTCTCAGGGGCTGTTTGTCATTTCCCACAGCAGTCTCCCATCAAAGACAGCTCAAATTACCAGCCCTTGGATTCTTTTAATTTAAGAGTTGCCAAAAAAGAGATATATTATATCCCTGGTGCTGCAGAGACTTGAGCATTGTTCTGGCTGCTTTCTGTGTCAGCCACACTGCAATTTACCTCTCCTTGTTCCATGATTAACTTGGCTCCCCATTAATCTCACTGCTGACTTTGAGGGACATGGAAAACATTCAAATACCTGTTTGCAATCCTGATTCTAGGAAGTACATTCATTACATCGACAAAAATGAGCTTGATAAGATTTGTTCTGCTTTTTTTATATAGATTTTCTACCACATTATTCTAACTGTATTCATACACCAGCAATGACAATGTGTAAGTTCTCACCCGATACATCTCTGAAAGCTCACTGGTTTTTCTGCCATCATGCCTATCGTTTTAATATTCTATTGTAATGAGAAAATCGCCATTTTGCTTTAAACACTTATTCTTCAATTCCTGTGGGACATTCTGACACGGAGTGGACGTTTCCGCTGCAGACAGAATGAGCGCAGGGCTTCACACTCAGAACACCCCAAGTCGTCCTCCTTTCCCTGCAGTGTCCTTATTCCCTTAATTGCTACTTCTACTCCAGTGCCAGTCAAAAAGTAACCTACTCTTAATAACCTGCCTGCTTCAGGCAAGATTTCTTGGCTTCAAATAGCTGCAAAAAAGTAGCCTGAGGCCACTCCAAAGTCTCCTGAACTCACTCCCTTATCCCAACACCGCGCCTTGAAGCCCCTCCAGTGTTTGGGATCAGCTTCTGCTCTCCAGGTTTCAAGCCCGAAGGAAGGTGTGCACTAATCCCAAATCCTGGCTCCAGCTGGATTCTTGCCATTACACAGAGACAGGGCTGTCAGCCATCACTCACCCATCTGTGGGAAGCTCTTCCTCGTTCCTTGTCCACCTGACGAGGGGAGGTGGGAACCCCGCGGTGACGCAGGGGAACAGCGCGCTCTGCCCCGGCAGCCGCGTCAGGGACGAGGGCGGCTTCAGCAGCGCCAGGCTCTGCGGCTCCTCTGCATCTGCAAACAGGACGGGACACAGCTGGTACCAAGTGCAAAATCAGAAAATGGTCATGTTCTAAACCACCACAAACCCCCTGAACCAAAACCCAGCCAGCAAAAGAAAATCACAAATGAAACCCCTAATTCCTTTCCTGCCCCTCCGGAGGATTCCATCCCCACCACCTCACCCACAGCCTCTGTCAGAGCCTCTCCCAGCCTTGCTACCATTTCCTCCAGACATGCAAAGTTATTCCCCACTTTCAGGATTCTCACTCTTCCAACTCCCTGGGAAACTATCCCAGCTCAAAACTACAGCCCTGAAACTAGAACTTCCACCAAGTAGCAGAGATTTGGGAAAGACAGGAACAGGTTTTGAGTTTGTCCAGCAAGCCTTGGGCTTTATCAGGGAGCTGCCTGAGGAAGTGCTTTTACACGCTGGAAAATTAAATTATTGCAGCAGTGACTGACCCCAAGTAAAATACAACAACCAGGGAACATGCATGCTGAAGGAACACAAGACAAAAATGCCCCACCACTGTATTCCATCCTTATGAAAACAGGGAATCTCTGAAGGAGTTTTGCATTGGATTAAGCTGGAGAGTGGTTTGTTCCTTTTTCTTCCCACCCTTAAGAAGCAGCACAAATCAAGTGCATGTTTATTCAGTCCCTACTACAGCGTGCACCCTCTGTCTGTGCCCTGCACCGTTCCCAGAGGAAATGAGCTCTACAGAGCAGCTGCAGTTTGGGCTGAGTAACCCCTGCCCACCCTGCCCTAATTCCTGCACTGTCAGCACTCAGGGGTGCTTGGAGGTGTTATGGCAGCAAAGCTCCACAACTGGATGAGGCCTCAAGCTATTTCTGGCCACCTAAAATGGGGACAGTGTGTTCTGTACCTACTCTACTCCTGCTCCCCGAATGAAGCACATTTGGTGTCTCATCACACGCGTATTTGGCTTCTCTCTCACGTGGGCCCGAGGTGATACTCGCAGGGATTTCAGGAAGTTGTTGTTTTGGTGTTCTTCAGCTCAAAACACTAAAAATAACACTGAGTGTTCACAGCACTGAGCTCAGGGCACACACAAGCTCCAAAGCACAACAGGAGGAGATGCCAGGACACTTGGGGGAAGCAGAACAGGTGGAAATCCCACGTGGGAGTTGGCGCAGGCAGAGGCAGCCAAGCTCTGAGCAGTCCTGGATGAGCCAGCCCCATCCCTGCGGCTCTGCCCACATTCCTGGCAGGAACTGCTCTGCCTGCCCTGCTGTGCGTGGGGAATAAAGAAGTGACAGGGACCTGGAGCAGCATGTGGAGCCAGTCAGGCTGCAGAGCAGGGATCCAACATCTCCAGGCAGCCATCCTTACACAGCGAGGAGCCAGGATGATTCCCTGGAGACACGACTCCGACTGTTCCAAGCACCCAGAAGGGAGCTCAGCTCACTGGTAAACAGAAACTGGATCGCAAAATTAAGTGACATTTTTCCCTTGCAGTGCTATGTTTGAAAGCACCCCCTGTGAAGTGGCAGAGCTCAGAAATGCATCTTCTTGCTCAGTGGCAGCCTGGAAGCAGACAAAGCCGAACCTTGGAGCAGCAGAACGCTGTCTGTGGATGCAAATCCCCGGGATGCAGGAGTGTGCTGGGTGTGTTTCAAAGCCTGGGAAGCTGTGGTGGGTTCACTGCCACACATCAGATAACCATTTAAAAGGGGAATAAACTGAATAAAGAACAGATTAATTCAAATCCTTCTTTCAAATACTTCTCAGGCCAAACAATCAATTATGGGGCCACTCAAGACTAAGGGAGCTTTCCCTTCAAACAGCTTAATCCCACTTTCTAAAAAAAGCCTGCTGGGAGGGATTTTACCAAACTTCACTATCAATACTTTTGGATTCATGATGGAGCAAAGAAACAGCATGATTTAAATTCCCTAACACAGCTCTATTTCATCACTTTCAGCAAAGCATTACAAAAGCAAGGAAACTATAGCTGGAGCCAAAACAATTCAAAAGATCAGTGTATTATGGAAGTTTTCAAGAAAGCTTCAGTTTCCAAAAAATCAGCAAAATCCTCAGCATGAAGGCTGAAGAAACATGATGACAATCCAAGCTACAGGAATTCAACCAAGCATCGTTTCCAAAAGTGCTTTTCTTCAAACCCTGTATCCCTAGTTGGAGAAGAGACATGGCTTTGGAAAGGCTAAATTACAATTGAACTGAACAGTCCTATTTCTAGCATGATTCATTTCCAACACCCCAGTTTCAAAAGAGAGCTACAATTGTAAAAATTGGGGTATTTTACAGAATAATTTAGCATTTTAAATAGAGAAGGGCTGTAGTCACAAGAAACACAACTATTCCTGGAAAGGGACCCCTGAAGGTGCCCACACCAGGTCAGGCCAACCACGACATCGTCCAGCCTAACCCTGAGAGCTTTCAGAGATGGAAACTCAGCATCTCCCTCCAGCAGCTCTCCAAGAGTAACAACTGAATGGGAATTCCAAATGGAGACTAATCCAGAAGAGACAGCTCTGGGAACAACTAAGGAACCTCATATGAAACACAGCCTGCATTTCCCTAGGTTGGGAAAGCATGACCCACATTCCTGTCCTATTTTTGGTCACTTTTCAAATCTTTGTATTAGAACAGCTGGGGGTGGCACTGGGAACAGAACACACTGAATGTGCCAACAGTTTACATCAGCACTGGACTTCTGTTCTAACAAAAATTATCACAATGTTTCAGCCCAACAGGCAAAACTGAACCTTCCAAAATAAAATGTCATTCCCTCTAGGGGTTGGAGACTTCCAAAAGGTATCACTGCTTAGACAATCAGAAATTCCAGAATACTGGGACAATTAAAAGCACCTCAGCTTAAGCATCCCAAAAGCAATGGACTAAGCACCATTATCTTTGCAAAGCTTCCAAAGGGTTTGAAACATGGGACTGAACCAGAGAAACTTAGAAATTCCCCAAGTTTTATACTCACACAGTCTTTGTATCATGTCACAATGGAAGTACATTACTGAGGTTTTTTTAAAGAAGTCTTTCCCCAAAATGTCTTAAAAGCTGCACCATTAAATATGGCAAGGCAGCCTGTGAGTGTTTCCAGCCTGTTTCCAACCCCTGTGAAGAGCCCAGGGCCTGCAGACAAAGACCCTGAGCTGCAGACTTCCCCAAAGGTCCCAGTGGTGGCGAGAACTTCCTGAATAGGGGAAGAATTAAAAACACCTCAGCTTAAGCATCCCAAGAGTGACAGACTAAGCACCAATTTCTTTGCAAAGCTTCCACACAGGGTTCAAAACATGGGATTCAACCTGAAAAAATGTACAAGTTCCCAAACATTTATACTCAAAGGAACAGTCGGCTTCCCCTTTGTATCACATCCCAATGGAAGCGTATTACCGGTGGCTTTTAAAAATTTTTCCCCAAAATGCCTTAAAAGCTGAAGCATGAAATCCGGGCAGGCAGCCTGTGAGTGTGTCCATGTCCACAGACATGAGCCCCGGGCTCAGCTCAGTACAGGAGTACCTGGCAGGACTTTGAGCTCGGCCTCGTCGCTGTACTTGGGGGCGCCGCCGCTGTCGAGGGCGCAGCGATAGAGCCCCGCGTCGGTGTCCGAGGCGTTGGTGATCAGCAGGGCCCCGCCGGGCAGCTGCAGCACGCGCCGCTCCGGGGCCAGCGCCTGGCGGTCGCGCTCCCAGCGCAGCAGCGGTGCCAGCTCCGCCGTCACCTCGCAGCCCAGCACCGCGCTGCCGCCGCGGTACGTGGACGTGGGCTCCGGCTGGCTCGTGAACCTGGGCAGGCCTGCAAGAAAAACAAAAGAACAACAAATTTGAAATGTTCTGATCGTGACACTGAAGCTCGGAAGTCCGAGTCAAGACTCGAGAATGTAGTTTTTGAAGTTAAGTTGCTCTCCAACTCTTTTAAAGCCTTAACAGCTGACAGGACGATGCTAAACATGGATGGTGTAAAGGCAGACAAACACAACAATCACAGAATCCTGGAATGGGGTGGGTTGGAAGGGACCTTAAAGCTCATCCAGTGCCACCCCCTGCCATGGACAGGGACACCTTCCACTGTCCCAGGGTGCTGCACGCCCTGTCCAGCCCGGGACACCTCCAGGGATGGGGCAGCCACAGCTTCTACAATGCAGCCCACACAACACCTTCACTTACCACCTCCACCTCCAAAAGCCTCTGTACAGTGTCACAAGGTAAATACTGAGATAAATACTATGGAGATAAATATTTGCATATGAACGTTCTCAGTGTGGCTGAGACTGGAATTTCTCAAGGGCAGGCCACAGAGCTGACCCAGCAGCACTGCACAAACCATGTCACCTTTCCCATAAAAATGCTCTCCAGAAACACCCAGAGCGCACTTAACAGCTTCACAGCTGGGCTGGGGAGGCCAAACCCTTGGGGCAGGTGTGGGAAGAGGCTGGGGACACAGTTGGAGCTGGTTCCATGGAGACACAGGTAAGGCAGCCACTGAAGCTGGGGGCACATCCGTGAAGTGCATTCAAAACAAGGAAAACTACAGGACAGCAGGGATGGAAGTGTGAGGCACAGCCCTGGAGTGGGCAGGTCAGAGGAGGAGGGAGAGGAGGAAGGAGAGGAGGAAGAGCAGCTCTGGACGTCACCCTGGAGAGACGCGTGTAGAGCATGAGGCTGAAGAATTGGGAACAAAGGCAGGGAGTTGAACCTGGAAAATGGGGAACAGGCAAAGAGAGGTGCTTTAGCTTGGTTTTGTTTTCTTACCATTCAAATTACTTTAGTTGTCAAGAAATTAAATTAATTTTCCGCAAGTCAAGGTTGTTCTGCCGTTACAGTAACTGGGAGTGATCCCATCTTGACTCAGTAACTTTAATCTTATTTCCTCTCCATCCTGCTGAGAAGCAGAGTGAGGGCACAGCTGGATGGGCAGCCAGCCACAGTCACCCCATCCTAAGTATTCTGCACAGGGAAATGATCAAATCTGCCACAGTTCACCCCCTATTTTCACAAGTCTCACTTAATACCTATCACGAATGCACCAGGAATGTACCAGTAGAAGGACCAATCCTGCAGGACAGCCAGACTGGATCCTAACAGAGCAGATTCTGTCCTGCCAAGTTCCTTCCATAACCCTGTACAGCTCATCTCCAACTGTCATGTATTTTCTTCCCTCTCAGAGTCCTACCTGGGGACTCCTTCCATAACTTCATTCCTCCGAGAAACTTTCTGTTTCTAGTTTCCCCTCCCAGTGTACTTCCAACCAACTTGCAGTCCTTTGATCTTGACCTTGTTTTGGTATTATTTTGCATCTTTGATATTTATCCATCAGTCCCTCCAAGGTATTCACAGGAACAAAAAAAAATCTAACTTCTTTCTTTCAACTTTCCTTCTTCTTAATGAAGGTACAATCTTCAGCTTCTCTCTCTCATTCCTCTAACACCCTATCCACTTTTAAAGATGCAGCATGGTAGGATAATTTTGGAAGGAAGGGACCCAGACAGAGCAGAGCCAGCTACAAGGTCAGAGCTGGTTACTTAGGGATTTGACCTCAAAAATCCCCAAGGGTGGAGACTGCACAACTCTTGGACAACTTGTTCTACCTCATGGAGCAGAACTCCCTCTTCAAACCCAGTTGGAACCTCCCTTGCTCCAACTGACCCCCAAGCACTCCTAGCAGAAAGGCAAACCCCAGTGCCCAGAGTAATTTAAAATCACAAGCATCCCCAGAAATATTACAAAACTGCTTCTCTGTCTATTGAAAAGATCTTCCCAAAAGATCCATCTCAGTAGCTCTGCACAATCAATCCCAGCAGCCAAGTAACCTTTTCCTCTCCTGAATCACCCATCCCTCTAAGGACAATCCCATGGTATCTCTGCACCTGCCTGACTTTGCATGCTGTGCTCAGAAGTTCCATCATTAGTCAGTCTGGATCATTATTTAATTCTTCCTGTGAGACCATGGAGGCCTCAGCAAGGGTAACAAGGTCTCCTCCTTTGCCACACTCACTAATTCAGTGGGTAAATAAGTTGTTCTTACAGCTGATGAGGCTGTTAACCCTGAGCCTCTGAACTCCAGTCCATCAGGCATCTGTCCTTTCTGAAAATCTCCTTCTTGACAGAACCCATTAAATGTTCATAATTACCTCTGATTCTTATCTCTCTCAGTATTCTCATTTATTAAGAGCGCTGCATACTAAGTTCACTCCCCAGCCCGGGCGGGAATCCTGGCTCTCCTCCTTTAGCCAGGTGACCCCTACCTGTGACTTCTGTTTTCACCTCACCTGTTGCCATCTCCTTGCTCCCAGCAGCTCCCACTGGCACAGCCCCACACTGGCCACTTCAGGCACGAGTGAGAACGTTCCTGGAGGCCTGCAGCCCTGCAATTTCTCACATACAGCTCAAATATGCTTTAATTTTAATCCCTTACAAGTACCGTTCATTTCCTGGACAAGACAGACCTTGTGCATTCTGCTGTGTGCAGGTACTCCACTGAGGTTAAATAAGCTTTATTCAAGATGGTTTCACTACTCACTAGAAATGAAATCACACTTCATCTTCCAAGTCATCTTAAATGCCACTAAAACCTGTATTTCGTAATAGTCCTGTGTGGTTTTAAAATATACATTTCAACCTAGCCTATAATTTTGTCCTAAAGAGTAATTTTCTCTTATTCTACAATTATTGGCAATTTGCACTGCTTAAAAGCCTCCATTGTGGAGGAGGACCCTTTGCTTTAGCCAACAAACAACCACAAAACAATCATGATGCATAATATAAAGCACTCCAAATCCAGGCCTTAATTACTATTAATTTGGAGATCTATTTATAAATCCAGGAGCAGGTCCCAGAGTGCTGGCACACCTCCTGCAGCAGTGAGCCCCTAGAAAATACCCTTTCATCTCCCAGCCCAGAACCTTTCCATTACAGAGCTGCTCTCTTCAAAATATCAATTATCAACTTCTAAGCCAGCATTTCCTGAACTTTCTATAATCATTTCTAAAGTCATTACTACGTAAGCCCATTCAGTCCAGCTAAGCTACAAACACTTTTAAAGTTAACTTTTTTTAAAGTTGACACTTTCTTCTAAGTGGTTTGTATTTCCCAAATACTTCAATCAAGAAGGCTGAGCATGAAGTTCCAAGGATGAGTAGAATCCCAGGGTGGTTTGGGCTGGAAGGGACCTTAAAGCCCATCCAGTGCCACCTCCTGCCACATATGGGGACACCTTCCACTGTCCCAGGATGCTCCAAACCCTGTCCAACCTGGCTTGGGACACTTCCAGGCATGGAAGATACACTCCTAACGGAGGAAGCAGCCCCCACTCCTCACCCATGTGTTGCAGGGCAATCAGTTGAAGATATCAGCCCATCTTTTGGTAACTGAATGTCATGATAAATGACACTTTGGGCTTCTGACATTGAAGACAATTTTTTCATGTTTGTACACACATTAGTCATTCTGTGGCAGTGCACATACATTAGGTATTGATTTTAGGACACCAAAGGAAAATACTACTGACCTAGCAAGAATGCAGGTTAATAAACTCAATTTAGGAAGGATGATTTTCCATTTGGAATGTTCTCTAAATGCAGGCAGGAGAACACATAAGCAACAGTGCACTCATGTGCATGTAACAGGGATTAGATGCACCCCAGACCCTCATTTCTGCTTGGACAATGCAAATGGCAGAGAAGGTGGGGAAGTCAACTCTGTCCCTCTTTTCTCCTTCCCTTTTGTCTCTCCCTTCCTCTTATCCAAACTCAGAGCAATAGCTGGAATGTGAATGAACAATCTATTAATGCAAATGTGGTGCATTCAATCAGCATTCCCAGTCTCAGCGTTACTGAGATTTGTGGCCCATTGTCTCCATTTCTGAAAAAGATGTGCCTAGAAGAGCAATAATTCCCATGCTCCTGGAAAACACAGATGGTTAAAATTCTGGCTGTAGTCTCCTGCCCTGAATGGAGCCAGTATTTCATCTCCTGGAGTCTGCAGAATGAGGCAATTCATTGCCCTGAGCCAGATGCCAATCTAGTTCAGCAGCCTCCCTGCGACCACAGCCAGTGCCAATCACTTCCGAGGAGACTGAAAGGGAAAAAACCTTCATTATCAGCCATTACTAAATAACTCTCTCACCTGAGTGCAGTAACTCCAGAGTCACACCTGCCTCTGCTCTGCAGCCTGCCAGCCACGCTGCCAACGCTGCTCTGCTTCACGTGGATGCCACTGCCACGCACACGTTTAATCCCCACAGAGTCCTACCAACCCTTTGGGACCATCTCACCAAACCAACACCACAAAATGAAAGTGAGAAAAAAGAACCATCTCCTCATCTCTAGGGAAGAGAAAGCTGTGGAGGAATCCCCTTCTCCTGCCTGTGGCAGGACTGTATGAGTGCTCACAAGCCTCTGTGTTTTCCTCATGTGTGTCCCCTCTGTTGCCACTGCTCTGACTGGAATTTAAGATAACACTTTGTACAAGCATTAAACTGCTCTAAACACACACACATCACATGTTTGTGCAATTAATATCTTCCCAAAGCTGGTCTCAGGCCTTCTTGTGACATCTCAATGTGCTCATCAAACGTTTTCCGTTTTTTTCCCCGTTCCTACTGCAATATGGAAAAAGTAAAACACAGGAGCAGCTGGCAGGTTTTCCATCCTGTTCCCTCCTGGATACCATCTGTGAAAAGCCACTGCTGCCCTGAGTTACTTTTATTCAAGTTTCTACTAAACTTATCCAACTCTATACTAACTCCAGCAGCACCAGTTCAAAACAGTCCACCCTACAACTTCCACTCTCAATCTGGAATCCATCCAACTAATCTGTGAATGACCCCACAAACTTCTCACAGTTTTCAGCCACTTGAATTTTCCCCCATTCCTGTCTGCCTGATCGAATTTGAACTCATGACAAATCCATAACTATGACTCCTTTCCCCAAAGAGCCTCTTGGGAAGTGTGGAGATTTCAGCAGCACAAGGAGGTACTGGAGAATGGGAACATGATCCCCTATTGTTAGGACAGCTCCAACATCTGCTACCCCTCAGCGACGCAGCGGATCACAAAGATGCCGCCTATTTTGTAAGTGCATCAGCTCCTCACCCCAACCCTGCTAAAAAATTAATAAGTCCAGCCATCTGTGGACACTTCATTAAATTATCACAGCTCTTTCTTTCCAACATTATTCAGCATCATTTGTTGGAGTGGCAGAGGTGTGAAACGGCTTAAAATACACTCCTGCTAATGAGACATATTTCATGGATCTCACTGGCACATGGAGCAGACTTTGTAATTATAAACACTCCTGGCAGAACACAAGTCCAGCACCACCTGAATTAGGATAAGACCAGACGCTTCCAGTCCTTGCTACAAACACCAAGCATCACATCATTCTCCCCCTTGCTCTAGGCACACCAGACAGGGGAGAATGCAACCAAAACCCAGGCAGGAGACAGCTTTTTTACAAGAATTTTTACAAGGACTGTAACATGGAGATAGGAAAACCTACCAAATGTCCTTGCTGGCCAAACAGAAGTGGGAAGTCTATGGAATACAGAACACAAATGAGAAATGTCAGTGTATAACCAGAATCCTGAATTGGTTAAACACAGCCGTGACAGCTCGGACAACATGGTATGTGCTGATTAAAAACAGTGTCCCTCAGCCAGAATGAAGGGAGAGAGGAAAATGTCACTGGACACATCAGTAACACACACAGACACAGGTACTGTCACACACAATGGCACACCAAGTGTCCTGGTGGCACCTCAGAGCTGCTCTGAGCAAACAGCTGAACTCCAGATGTCCCAAAACCCCCTTCAAGCTCAATTATATGATGTCATGGGGAGGGTGCACAAAAAAATATTGTAAGAAATTGCAAAATATTGCAAAAAATATTGTCCATGCTGGCCTTGGACACTTCCAGGGATCCAGGGGCAGCCACGGCTTCTCTGGGCAACCTGTGCCAGGGCCTCACCATCCTCACAGGGAACAATTTCTCCCTTACCTCTACTACACATCCAGAAATGTTAGAGGGTAATTGGACAAGGAAAACACATCAGCGTATTATGATGTTCTACCTGGCAAAACAAATAAATCCAAATTCTAGTTAGGTTGTATAAAGAAGAGATCAATGAATTATTTCAGGAATGAAATGGGAGCAACAAAATAACTGAATAAAGAGCTTCAAAAATACAGAGGTCACTACTGACAGCCACGAGTACAAGAAAAGCAGTGGGAGAGAGGTTGGGGTGCCAGCCCACAGCACATGGTCAGGCTCAAGAAGTGTTGTAAGGAATGGCACACACAAAGAGAAAAAACAGATCTGCTGATGGAGGAGGTGAAATTGTACCATGAGAACTGGAGACAGGACTGGCAGCTCGAGGGCCAAACAACACAAAAGCTCCAGCAACAGCAGCAGAAGTTGCAGCAGCCACAATGAATCTGATCTCCACAGACACCAAGAAACAGCTAAAACAACATCCTAATGCCAGAAAAAAATGAACTGAGGGCATGCAAACCATGGAGTCATTTATTTGCTGCTGTTGAAGATCATCCTAATAGCAAGGCCAATGAAACCCCTGTGGGATTTCAAGAGAGGCCCTAAAGATAAGGCACACAGATTGCCTCATCATTTAAGGAACTTCAGGTCTTCATCAATAGACTGCCTAAAAATAAGAACCCTACAGGCTCACAATTACTCTTTCTCAAACAAAATCGAGAGCCATAACAAAAGCAGAGTAAGATCCGAGGGTTGTGTTGAAAGAAAGGAGCTTGACAGGTTAAATAATTTTAGTTCCAGGCGAGGCTATCAATTACGGAAGCTCATGTGAACAAGCTATTCAAAGAAGATTAATGCACAGAGAAGACTGTCAGGATAAATTTATCACAAAACTGGAAGAAAGGAAAGATCTGAAAAACTTTTGCAGGCAACTCTATAGACAGTGACAAAGACAGCTGGTACCTGACAACAGGCATTTAAAGACAGGAAATAACCAACAATTTCACTGCGAACTCCTCGGGATGCGTGAATAGCAAAAAAAAAAAAAAAGCCCAAAAACCAGGGTGCTTAAAGGCTGACAGAACAGCAGACAAACACAAAGAACTTTTACAGACACAAACACACAGCTCAAAGAGATGTCTGGAGACAACAAGAGTGCGTGGCAGGATAAAAGCAAACACTAAAAGCCGTAGAACTGTGAATTATCAGACACCAGCGCAGCTCAGCTCAGCTCAGGTGGGATCAGCACACCACCGGCCCCTCCAGCAGCTGAGCTGCAGGAATCCATTTTTACAGCTCTCTCCACAACACAGCCTTTCTCTGCCAAAGTCCTGCTCTGGTTTTAAGAGCAGATTGACAGTGCATTTAAGCCAGGGCTGACTTCAGAAGCTGTTACAGAAGGAAGAGCAACACCTTTACAGAAACATATAAATTATCTAGAGACACTTCCTCATGTTCCCCAAAACAGGGGTTTCTGCATGCAAATGGACAGGGGTTGGAGAGTTTTTAACAATTTTTAACATCCTCATTTCCAGTGTATTTATGTGAATGGTGACACATACCCTGTGCTTTTAATGTTACCAAGAACTAGCCTTGAAATCAACTGAAATCAACCTTAGCAAATATCATAACCTAATTTTTCCTAATTTTCCAAAATAATTTTCCTCCATTCTGTTTCCTTTTCAGGGTCATTACACTTCATCTTGAATTTTTGTTACAGAAAAACCACATTAATCAGAGATACCCTTGATACTTCTTAACCCTCGCTGCTTTTGGTGTCACCTTTCACTTGGGGCAATAGTACAGGTTCTTATCGTTTATCAAAAAGCAGAATTCAGTCAGAATACCTGAGCAATATCAGCACACAGAGTGTTCACTGTTCACTTATAAAGCTGAAATCTCTGGCTGATGCCACCTGGGCAGGGGCAGGGAGTGAGGAACACAGGCTGCAGATGTAACCATCACTCTGCTGACAGCTCGGGATCCCGAGCGAGCTCCACGCAAACTTGTCAAACACAATTACACAGGGATTGCTGCTGCTGACATGCACAGAAGAAAGGCAAAAATCTGATCTGAGACAAAATATTAACAAATGAGAATCCAATCTAAACAAAGTTCAGCCCAGTTTCTTGTTTAGGGGTGTTGATGCACCACTGTGTCACTTTGTCTCACCATCCAGACCCCCCCAGCCAAGCACCAGCCCACGGGATTTCAGGGATAGGGACCCTGGCTCCCCTCCACAGAATTCCTGTTTCTCCACAGATTAACTCCATCACCTGCCATATTTTCAAAGGGAAAGGTCAAGATGGAATGTATGCTGCAAAGAGCTCCCATTTCTTATGATTTACAGTAAGTTTCTATTATTCTGAAGTTCATGAACATCACTTTGCCCATGAGCTAAATGCACAAAGGATATTCCCTTTGCCAGTCACAAGAATTGCACTGCACAGGACTTGAATTTCAGTCTAGAAAATGTGAGGTTTTTTCTGAGCAGTGCAATTACATCATTACTAAAGCAGGAAGCTCAGGCACGAGTGCCACACATCTCCCTGTGCCCCCTCTGCTGCAGCTTCAGCAGAGCATTTGTCACCCTCCAGCAAGCACAAATAAGCTTTAACTGGCTCACTGACCCACAGAATTCAGGACAGGGATAGTATTAGTCACAATGAGCTCTCGGATTTGGTTTGATACAAGGTGAAATAAACTTGAAATACAAAAGCCTAAGAAAAACTGTGGTTTTCAACAGGAACTAGTTTTAAGCAAGCAAATTAAGAGTCTCTTCAGCTGGACTCTGACTTGGTCATTAGATGTCAATGAAGAGTTTCAAAACAAGCAGGTGACATTCCCTGCTCTGGGCTTTCCCCATGGTAATCCTGCTGCAGGCAAGTCCTGCCCTTCTCTGCCCTGGACATGGCAAGAAGCTCTGGTATTAAATCCCAATCTGAGACTAAAATTATGTAATAGTTTTGAAATTGGACCTCTGCCTTCAGTCCAAGAACTGAAGACCAGTTCAAAGGCTCACATAGATTTTCTTTGCCACTTTAACTAGACAAATGCAGGCTGCAAGAATTGAGAATGACAAATAACATAGAACATTTATTGTCTTAAGTGTCTAAACTCTCACACTTTCAGTAACAGCTGACAGAACCTGTACAAACTGCACTTGTGTTAAAACCACCTTTGCCATTTAACTGTCATGAAGAAATGCATTTTGATCTAAGCCAATTTATGAAAAACATTGATGCTTTTTTCATAGAAAAATGTATTTCTGCAAGGAAAATTTATCACCCATGTCACTTACTAGCTAAGTGCTCTTAAGTACCCTCCTCTGAAGTATCTCTGCTCTGAGATTTTTTCCAATTCCAAGATACAGAATGTTCTTTATTCGCAAAGATCTAATCAAGATTACTTTTTTCTCCTTGCTATTAAAGGAAATGTGCAATCCTGGTAAAAACGTGCTGTTATTTCTAACTTAACCCCATCTCCGCAGAGCTGGGACAGTTTGTCCTGAGATTTTCTCTCACCCTTTGGGATGGCACATAGAGTCTAGTGAGAAATAAAACACTGCTCAGCTGTAATCTTTAGAGCTTGGCAAACTTCTCAGAGGACATGAGCAAACAGAACCAAACAATCTGGCTACTTCTGTGCCTCTCCTTGTACTTATGGCAAAAAGCAAAGATAAAATTTCAGCTCAAATCAATGTTTGAGAAAAATCCTTATCTATTCAACATTATTTATACAGAAATGATTGATTGATATTCAAGAGCTAAGCACTCTAACGCCGCAGAAGGAAACACAGCACACCTCTGCTGCTGGGCTTTGCAGAACTCTACCTTGAACTGCAAGCTCACATCCCTCCAGGGTCCTGATCCCTCTCAGGCTGTGCTCAGGGAATGGCCTGGATAATCATTTCTTAGCCACGACTTCACCCACTGCCTATCATCCAGAGTCTGTCATGGATACAGAATTCCTTATCCCTACCTGCCCTCCTCATTTGCAGCACCTTGGTGCGTTATAAAAAGTAATACTTGAAATTTATTGTAGAGAAATTCTTTATTAGCCCATGGAGAAAAGGCAAAGCGTGGAGATCTGGAGCTGGTGCCATGAGCTGTAACAGAAGCAGAATTAGGCCCTGGAACTCAATTAACTCCTCCAAGCCTCAGGAACCAGCACAGCCCATCCAGGCCTCCTGCCATTCCAGGGACAGCTCTCCCAGTCATCAGTTTGGAAGCCCCAAGCTCGACACACACAAGATGCAAATAAATCTTGAAAAGATAATGTGGTCAGCTAAAAACTGGAGCAGTTTCCCAAGTAAAGTCCATTCCCTCTCTCTGATGTCTGGAGGAACTCTCAGCAGCAAAACCCAAGTGAGGGCAGGTCCCTCCTCCCTGCAGGGTCTGTGTGACACCCTTAACAGAAGTGATTTGTCTGCACTTTTTCAAAAAGTAATTACAAAATGAAGGCTTGAAAATTGAATTTCTGTGAGTATTTAAATGAGAAATAATAATTCAAGGAGATTATTTAGTTGAGGTGAGAAAAAACAAGTAAGAAGGAATCAGCAAGTGCTTTTGAATTAATGAAACTCAGACACACCTGAAGTTTGTACCAAGGCAGTGCCACAGCTGCCTCATCACAGCCAAACAAATTACACAAAACTGAAAGCCAAGAATTATCAAATGCAAGGATAAGTGGAAGAAGAGGAAGAAAAACAGCTGGGTTCACTTGGGGAAAGAAGATGACAAGAGGTGAAACAAATAATTTAGTGAGCAGTCTTGAAATGGATTTACAGAGCAAATAAATCTGCATGATCAAACTCAGTGCCTGTGTCACCCATCCCAATTTTTAGATCCTCATGTATCTGTTCTCTTGATAAAAGCTTTAACCAAGCCACAGTAACCAGTGACTGGGGAAAAATCAACCTGGGAATATTTTCAGCTTGTGTCATTATACTTTTTATTAAAATACATACATATTTATTTTTCCAAGATGAATTACAGACACAGATCTCCAAAACTTTGTAAATCTATTTTTAATCCATGTTTTACAGCAGCTTTTTTAAACCCTCTACCCTTCTTAAGATCTAACTGGCACTTAAGTATCAAAGACAGATTTGCATTTCAAAAGGCAATAAAAAAAACATACTGTACCAAGGCACTGATTAAAGTGTTGTGGCTTTACATAAATTAGGCAGTTCCTTTGACTTTCCCTACTTCAAATCCATCATAACAATGGGAAAATCCGACACATTACACGGACTGCATGACCACCTTCTCCCTCCACTGCCCTTAGAAACTGCTGATGACAAACTCAACCTTCATTTCCTTGAAGGAACCAAACTGTGAAGGCTCACATTGAATGGGAAAGAGATACTCATGTCCCTCCAAACTGCTGCTCATTATAGAAAACTAACATCTATTGTTGTTTGCAGTTCCTAAAAATCAAGGATTTTTACTACACAAGCCTGGTAGAATACCAAATGCTTAATACCAAGGTGCAAGAATTTGTAGTTACAGACTAATTGAAGTGTTCTTCACAAGGAAATATTTTATCATATCCCCCATCTTTTTTAAATCTAAAGGCAGCAAAGATCAGTTTCTTTAAGAGATTCAGTTGCCACAGAACCTCTTGATCATCACACCTCCCAAAACCCAAAGAGCAGTTTTCTCATGGATCACCATGCAGGGAAAAGGTTCTTTGAAGGCTCATTGCCATGTGCCCAGTGAAGCTGCCATGATCCCCTGCCCTGCCAGGGCACACTCAGAGCAGGTCAAGCACACAGGAGGATGCCAAGCCCAGCCAGTCATTCTCTGACACAATTCCTTCAATCCCTGACCCAGCAGCCCAGGCACTCCGAGCACGTGGTTTGGGTTGAGTTTTTCATACAGTGGTTCACTAAAGAAACCCCTGTCACCCTACGGCAATGAAACAGTTGCAGATTCCAAAATCCAAAAACTTCAGATTCTTCAAACTAGAATATACAGAAAGTCCTTGAAATAACTTGAGAAACTTATCCAAACTTGGCCACCTTTCTGCAGGTGGATCGCTCAGCATCATCCACCGGCCGTGCAGTTCCAACTCTGAAAATTCCAGCCCTGGAATTATCCACATGATGGAAAACAACGTGTTTTAACTGGATTTCCTCGCTCTGGACTCGGCAACTCAGCAGAACTTGTCATTTTCAAGAGTTATTTAATGAGTAAGAAGCTGTTAGAACATGCAACCTACACTTCATAATGTTCCCTTTTAGAGATCAGGTGCCTGGCAGCACCACGCTCACTCACAGCAGAGGAACCCCACATTCCACTGCTCAATTAAGAGGGGAATTAGCTCCCTCCCACTGGAATTTTGAGGCCAAGGGGAGCCCTTACTATGCTAACAATGCCCACGCTCACCACAGCCTGAAAGCTGCCAATTAAAACAAAGAGAGTGGGAAGGAATACTAAAAACCACTGTTAAAACTAAGGGATTCAAATGAGGACAAGAAAAGCAATAGGCTAAACCAGAATTTAAATATTCCACCTCTTCTTCCAAAGCCTTCAGCAACCAAAATGCCTTTCCCCCTACACAAGAGGATTAAACTCAGCATGGTCTTGCCCAGTTCTTGGCACTTCACTGGGGTGGTAAATAGGTTTTCACACACCCACGTCTGCCAAAGCTTCTGCTGTGGCAGTGCAGCCAGAGGATGGGGCAGGTTTCCAAGGCACAGGATGGCAAAAGGCAATGCACAACATGTGTCACTAGCATTTCCTCTAGTCCTATTCAATAAAACTACCATTTTTATTGCATGGAATCAACCAATAATCTTAATACACAGCTGTCAGGCCAATGTCTGCCAAAGGGGCAACTGTTTGTGTGGAGAAGGTCCTTACTGTCTTGGGCTCGACTGTATTTGTTCTGTTTTCTAGCTAAGACTGTTTGTGGAAAAAAAAAAAAGTTCTCACCAGAACTGCACTGTTGTTTGTTGTGGGTTTTTTTTAAAGTAGACTCTTGGGTTTTTGGTGTGTTTTTTCCTCCCCAAGTACTTGGGTTCTTTTTCAAGTACTAAAAGGCTCTTAAAGATTCCGTCATTTTAGAAAATATCAATTGAAATAGTACCTTCTATCTAGATAGGAGAAAATGGAAGTGGAAATTCAGCAGACATTTTGGCTTACCTTCATTTTTAACCCCATTAACCTCACCTAATGATCATATAGAGCAGGCTGAGAGCAGAGGCAGGAGGCTGAAGGCTCTCATGTGGAAAGCAGCAGAATTAATCCCGACAGCAGCGATGCAAGGAGGTGGTAATTGCTCGAGAGAAGTGTGGGAGAACTGCCTTTATTGTCCTCATTGCCAAGAAGCTCGGAAATCTATTCCTCATTAAGAGATTCTCAAAGTCACTCTTTTAAGGCATAAAACCCCAATTTTTCTGTTTCTGACATTGCTGATGTTTCACAACAATGCTACAAGGCAAGTTAATGGGAACAACATCCGTATACAAACGATGGAAGCGGCAGCTCTGGGAGATGCAGAAGCACCAGTCAGGAAGAATTCATTACCCTGAGACATTTATTAAGCAAAGGAAAAAAAAACTGTTTGAAAAAGACTGGCAAACATCATTAGAGAAACAAAGGAAAATTGCTTCATAGGCGTTTTCTCTAGTTACAGTGCCTTAGTTTACCTTGTTTTTTTTCTTTTGGTTGGTTTTTGAAGTCTCACCCTTACTCAGTAATTAATTACAAGTCTCTTCCTGCTTTACTGTTTACAAGACACAAACTTACAATACCAAGCCCTGAGAAATAAGCAAGTTCCAGAACAGATCATTTTTCCCAGACAATCTTTATTTTTACCTGCAAACTTCACTCCCCCACTGCTTCGTATCCCCCAAAATAAAGCTATCACCCATCAAGTCTAAAGGGAACTCCAAACACCAAAGCTGAGGTTACGACTTGGGCTTTTTAATGGAAAATTGTATGCATTTGGTTGGTTGTTACTTCTCAAACTTCCTTGTTCACACCTGATACTCAAGAAACAGAAAAATACAACTCCCCAGCACTCCATCCTCGACCCATCTCCCAGTCCTGCAGGGATTGTACACACTGCTGTTAGGAGCTTCCCAAATGTTTCAGACAGAGCAGGTAATTCTCCACATACAAGCACAGAAAGTTAAGGTTATTTATACATAAAGAAAGTAAAATCCTGTTTTCTTCCCCTTCTAAGCTGTGGTAAATCTCCATTGTAATTTCAGACACCTGACACTTCTCTTAATCCATTCATTGCAGCTTTCCTGATCTCCAGCATTTCCTGAGAAATACCCCACATTAAGCTGCTTACAGGAACAGAACACACACCAACCCCCAGCCAGTAAAATGAGAGCCGCAGTCCCAGTTTCCCTGACAGCTGATGGAACCAGCTCCTGTCCCTTTTTTCCAAGCACCTTCCCGTTTTTCCAAGGGCAGAACATTCCTTCCCATCACCATGCTCCTGGCCACACTCACAAACCACAGCCTTACCTGCCACAGTGAGCTTTGCTGTCCTGCTCACGATGGTCCCCAGGCTGTCCACAGTTGCCACGCACTGATAATATCCTTCATCAGGTTTATTATGCTTGGAATGCACCACGCTGTTAATTAATAAAGATCCATCTGGCAGCAGCTGACGGCGGTCGTCCGACACCAAGTTGAGGAAAGTGCCATCCTTTTTCCACTCGATTCTGGGAGGGCTCTCGCAATGAGCCGAGCAGTTCATGATCACCGATGCTCCACGCACCGACAGCACGTCCAGGGGCTCCACCAGGAAGTAGAAAGGAGTGAAGGTTCTCACAAGAGATTCTGTAAAACATCACAGAATTTTTGGGTTAGTTTCCCACAGTTTGTAGCATGAAACACACCCTCCTTGAAGATCCTGAAAGGAGCACAAGCGCTACCACATCCTCCCCTTGAACAGATTCAACCAGCTTGGTCTGTACGACAGTGTTTTCTGCTTTGATTATTCA
This sequence comes from Poecile atricapillus, assembly GCF_030490865.1. Lineage (NCBI taxonomy): Eukaryota > Metazoa > Chordata > Aves > Passeriformes > Paridae > Poecile > Poecile atricapillus. The sequence goes on from NC_081259.1 coordinate 19,196,439, forward strand.
CACCATGGACTCTCAGATTCCAAGATATTTTCATCCCCTAAAATGTATTTCCCTGCTCTACTCTTGGCCTCTGTGGTGCAGGCGCTGTCCCAGCAGTGCTGTCCTTTGTGGAACCAAGATTGGGAACCATCAAGAACAATTCAGCTCTCAGGAGAAAGTCTCCCATTCTTAACACATCTTGCAAGTGTCACACAGTGTTTTTTCACTTCCATTCTAGCCCAGGATAAACATGATTACTTTTCCATTTTAAATATTCCCCAAAGAGTTCTGTAATTAACATCTAGTTTGCATTAAGAAGTGAATTTTAATTACTGTCTTTCTGGTGTATTTGGTCAAGCAGAACGATTGTGTGTCAATATCACTTTGACTTGTCTTAACTTAATCATCTGTAGAAAACAGAAAACGAATTCTTCCAGAGAAGAAAAGTTTTCCAACCAGCAAAACACTGGGTTCAGGGAAAAGGGCATCTCAGTTTTTAAAGTCCACCTTAGAAACAACACTCATATAACAATAACAAACTCCTGCACTCATCTCAAAACCATTTAATCTCTCACCATTGACCATTTCATCTTATTGTCAATTAAAAAAATGATGAAATATTGTAAGACCACCTGAAAGACAAATATGCATTTAGTAACGAGATTTGTTTAATTAAGTCACAGAATAATTCTGGGACTTGAGGAAAAACCACAAACTCTGAAGGCGACCTTTACTTGCAAACAAAGGCTGTCCTGGAAGCATTGCAGCTTCTCCCATTGCTTGGTTGATTGTGGGGTTTTTAAAATCAGATTTACCTTCTAAAATGACCTTAATTAACAAATTGATATGATTTCCTCTATCACTGAACTACAGAGTCCATGGCCTCCAATTAATTACTTTCATATATTCCTACCCCAACTATTAAAAATACTCTGGGGTCTTCTAGTCCTCCTCATAGCTCCTCTCCTCAAGTTCTCACAAATACCCATCAGCTCTGACACCATTTCAGCCAAGACAAAACCCATCACCCCAAAGTGAACCATGAAGTGCTTCCCGCCTGTCCTGCACCATTTTCTGTGCAGAGGTGCATCTTTATAACGCCTCAGGTGAGCAATGTGTAGAACAGGAAATGCCAAGCAGCTGCACAAGTGGGAAGAAGCTTCCCTTCATTATCCAGTTAATTTCTGGAATACACAAGCACTCCAATATCCACCTTAAATCACTGAAATGCGTCCTTTAACAACCGCCTGCCACAAGCTCATCAGAAATTACAGCACTTAGGAAAATAACTCCAGACAAAAACACTCTGATCTCAGTCCTGCTGACTCCACATCAATCACCTCAAACTGGTGTCTCAAGATTTTACCAGCAGTGCCACAGACCTGACTTGGATCAGAACTGGTCCATCGTGATGCTCTCCTGAGGATGAGCAGCAGCCCAGCCCAGCACAGGGCTCCAACACCACGTTTCTCATCACTTTGGAAAGAAACCCAACACATTTTACAAGGCAAAAATGCAACAACCATCCAGAAGGAAAACGTAAAGCACAGGTATCATTTCTAAACTTATTTTTCCAAACAGGATTATAAATGAAGGCAGCCAAACGCATCTTCCATCACAATTAGCTGACTTGAGATGAGCAGTACACCAGGCTTTGGTTTGGAAGGAGTCAAACCGGGCTTTGATGAAGAAAGATCGCTCACTGTTCGGAGCTGAGCAATGTTGAGCACCAGGGGCAATACCTGTCCTGGCTCCAAGGCAATGTAGGAGTATGGATATGGAACCCTTCAAGCTGGACATGTGAAACAGAAGCATCCAACAAACCCTGATCAGACTGGCACGAAGTGTTAGACAGCCCCTTCTCACACACTGTGAGTCAATGAGAAAAGCTCCAAGCTCTCTGGCTGCAGGATTGCACTTTTAAAAGGCTTTTCCCCAGAATTTAATTAACATTCCCAATAGCCTCTATAATTCTAAAGACAGTGTTATGCCCTTCCTAACCCACATCATTATAAAAAGCTGCCTCGAGGATCAGCCAGATGTAGTTTAAGTGAAGATGTTCCCCACACCACTCCCTGCAGGCTGCCAGCAGGAGCTCACAGGGAACTTGTTCTGTGGTTTTGTTCACATATTCATGGCTAAGGAGCAAGTTATCTATGTGGGCAAATTGCTGCTTGTGTGAATCTCTAAATAAATGTATATATTACCATCTTGGTAATTTATTTTCCTTGACGACATCAGAAGCATTCTGCATTCCCCAATAAGCAAAATTTATCTATGATATTACAATATACCAGTATTTAGACCAAGATGTATTTTCTGCTTAATATTACATTTTTCTCTTATAGGCAACAGAGATTATAGACCACCTGATCAAATAAAACTATAACAGCAATATACACCAGCCAAACATCTTTTGATTTTACTTTCACAAAGCACTTCCAAAGCCCAAGCAAACACAGTGCTTGGCAAGTTCACCACACCCAAAAAGCAAGGTCACATCTCTAAACTGTGTTCTCCAAACGCCAGTTCAGCTCCTACTTCACAAAGACTCTGCTATCCACAAATTACACCAGACAAAAATTAAATTGCACTTCAGGATCAAGGCAAAAAGGAGGGAGTGTAAGAGCTACCCCTGACTGCAGAGTACAGTATAAATCCTGCTGGTACTTCCATAACTCCAGGGGTGGGCTGACAGTGGAACCTGGCAGAGAAAGTGGCGGAACATTTTAAGATAAGTAATGCCTTGTATAAATCCAGACTTTGCCAGACTTAGTAGGTTCCTTTCTCCTTCAGTTCAAGCAGATTTCCTCCTCTGATGATTTAATGCACTGTAACAAAGATATCCATCAGAAGGAGTAACTCCTCTTCGCCCCAGCACGGCTGGGGATTGTGGGCTAGGAGCGGCGCTTGAGGAACGCTGCGGTGCCTCAAATTCCCCCGGCCCACAAGGGAAGGGGCTGTTCCGAAATCCCCAAGGGAGAAAGATCCTTTTGGGATGGAAGAGGAAGAAATTCTGTCCTGTGAGGATGGCGAGGCCCTGGCTGAGGTTGCCCCGAGCAGCTGCAGCTGCCCTGTCCATGGCCAGGTGCAAGGCCAGGCTGGCCAGGGCCTGGAGCACCCTGGGACAGTGGAGGCTGCTGCTGCCCATGGCCAGGGGTGCAATGGATAATCCTTCAGATCCTCTCCAACCCAAACCATTCCCACATTCTATGATGCTATGAGCTGAGAAGGTTTTTAACATCATGTACCAATAAGAACACAAAAATCAAGAGTGTCACCATAATGACACGCATTATTGGAAGAGAAAGAGGTAATATGGTCCAGGACCTGGCCTTAGTAACTCAGGAGCATCCACACAGCACAGCCAGTAAACAAAGAACAAGTCAAGCAAAGTAAACCATATTTTGCAACAATGCCTTTAGAGCTTTGTTTATATTTCCAGTTACCTTTCCTTTGTTAAATAACAAACTATTGTTTGCTAAATCTTAAAGTGACCTTCTTTGATGGACCTCAAGCAAAAAATTATATTTAGAAAAATTAGCCCATTAGAAAAGTGTGCAGGAATAGAATTAAGAAGTCTCCAAATAGTGTGGTGTGTCTGCAGTAAATCACTGCAAGGAAGCATCCCCACATCTACTCCAACCACTCCCTCTGTAAGCAATACCATTGCCTCATATATTATTAAATAATGGCAAGAAAAACACGATAATGATCAGCAGCCAAATCCAAACACAGATTGTAATCTCCGAGATCAGATGTCTGCAGAGATGCATTTATCTGGTGTTCAGTTCCACAGCCTTTCAAAGCTCTTGAGAGAGTCAGACATTTTTACCTGGATGTGACTGTATTATTTACAGTTGACTGTGCCAGGTGCTGTGCCATGGTTCCCTTCAGCAGCTGCTCTCAAGCCCTGTCACACCAGTCCACAACCTCTCTGTCCCTTTACTGTGGGGCTGCAGTTCTGGTCAGCTTGGAAAACTGCAGGAGGAAAGATGGCCCCAACTCCTCTTCCCCTAAAGCAGGACTCACTAGAACCGCTCCTCGTGGTACCCTTGTGCAACTTGTCCCAAAAAAATCCCCACTAAGGAGGTGCTCCTCATGTCCAGTCCATATTCCCACTCCTAAACTGTTTCCTACTCACAAGGATTTATTCATTTGCCTTAAAGCCACACTCAAAAAAAGGAAAATAAAAAGCTGCCTACCAGCCGTGCTTCAAAAACAACTTCTGGTGCACTTTTTGTTCCTCCTGGTGTGCCAGGAAAAAAAATCCTTTAGAAGCACTAAGCCCAAAAATGTGGACTTCTTTCAGGTTGTTTTAAAAATATCCTTGGGTTTTACAGAATTCACATGCCGCAGCTGAGCCCCACAAACCTCTCACCTTGTGCAAGGAACATTCTTTCAAGGCCATTTTGCTTTTATAAATCAAAGGAAGCACAAGTCAGACCACCTAACACAATATATTTGAATTAAGCCCATGAGGAAACCTCTCTGAAGGTCCTAACTGCAAAACTCCTCGTAACCATTTCAGAAGGAGAGCTTAAAGGATTTAATCCACCTTTTCCCTTTTTTGTGGAATACTAAAGCCATTCCTCTCATTTTAAGCCACTATCAGTTTTTAATATCAGCAGTGCTTCCTTCGAAAAGCACCTCAGTCCCAGGGGACCAGAGCTCCATTATTTATTTAATTTTTAATTCTTCCAGGGACTGTTTTCATTATTTTCTCCACCTGGGCTGAGAAACATCCCTCCAAGCATTTCTCCACAAGTTTACTAGAGGGCACTGTAAAGACACCTACAAAAGGAAGAAAATGAATTTCTGTTCCTCCTGGTGAACAATAGTACTTTGACTTTTCCCCAGAAATAGCTCCCAGATGTTGGCTCCTGACAATGCTACAGTTGTTACAGCAGGTGAAGAGGAATTTTCATTTTTTTTTCCTGGAGTAATGGATTTCCTCTCCCAGAGTTCCAGTCTTCTGAGCACTCAGGCACCTAATTTACCTCTTCAGAGAGGGGTGTGAAATAGAGTGGCTTTCCGAGGGTTAAGAACAAACAGAAAACCCACTTGTAAGGCTCAAAATACACACTGCAAAAATACAAAGCAAGGAGGTTCCTCATCCTGCCCTGCTCCCCCCGTCTGGGCTCCACTCAAACTACCCCACTGAGACCCACGGAACTGGTTCCCCAAACCCTCCCAAGGCCAGGCAACACCTTGAGCTCCCTATGGAGATGCCCTGCTGGTTTGCAAACCAAGCCCAGATAATCAGGGAGCAGATTCCTTGCTTCAGACAGGGTGGGCTTTTTTGCCAGACTGGTATTTAAAAAATGGTTTAGAATATAAATACAGAAAAAAAATCCCCACACATCACAAGAGAATTATTTGCTGAAACCAATTACTTAAATATTTCCCAAGTGTAAACTCGCTGCAGCATCCAAGAACTGTGCATCAAGGGGAAAGCAGTTTCACCACTTCTTGGATGCCAGTGAGGTTACAGGGCACCCAACAGAATAAATTCAGTTTAAGCTGCTCTTTAAGTGAGCTTTGCACTCGGTGAATGATCTCCCTCCCCCAGGCCACGTCCTCAATCCAGGGCTCCAGGCAGACCACGGACATACCAAGGGATGCTCATAAGTGTGAAGGGCAGGGGGAATGATGTTACCAAGTCAGGGGGGCTCCAATCACAGCAATGGCCAGAAAAGCCACAGAAGAAGAAATACTGGGAGGAAAAGAAAAAAAATTGGTTTCTATAGGAAGTATAAAATGAAAAATAGGATGAACATTAAAAAAAAAAAAAAAAAGCAGGGAAGAATCAAATGGAAAGTTGCTGAACATCATTTCCAGTGTCTTTCTAAAGAAAGACCTTTGTCACACTTCATGAAAGAGGAAAAATTCTTAACAAATACCTTTAATGTCAGATCAAGCAAGGAATATCTGAGAGGACCTGGAAACAGAACAGCAGCATTGGATCAGAGCAAAAGGAATCTCTTTAACTCAGCATCCTGTGACAGCAGCCAAGAGCAGACGCTGGGGAGCACCCAAGGGCAGAAGCAACAGCAGCAAAGCTGCCCAGAGCCAGGCCCATCACCTGCCTCTCACTGCCCAGGGACACCTGGGTTTGTTCCTCAGCTCAGGAGGGAAAGTACAGCCAGTAACCTCTGCCAGCACCTCAGAGCTGCTTCGGGGAGAGAAGGAAGGAAGAAGGGGAGAGGGAAAACCAATACGAGTTCAGCATTTGATTTGGGGGTCCTTAATTTAGGGGACTAGTGCACAAAGATCAGGATAATCAGTAAATTCTGTACACTCAGCACAAATAATTCCCCAGCTCCTCCCTTCTCTGGTTTCCTACCAAGCACTGCCCAATCACACCACTGATCCACAATATATAAAAACATAATAATCTTAGCAATGTGTTAATGAGGGTTTTATTGATCTTTCAGGGCAGTAGTGGAAAAACAGGAACAGAAGAAAGGTGGAAACCATGCACATACACACTACTAGAAACATGCTACAATGTTACCAAGAATCTTATTTTAAGAATATATTTACACCAGTTTTCTATCCTATAAAATTCAACATCATTTGCAGGTTCATTAGGTGCTGTTGTGGGTTTAATCAGGGATAAATCAGGCGCAATAAAACCTGCTCCTCACAAATTTAACTCATAATACTCCTGTAAAAGCAAACAGGCCAAGTAAAGAGCCCCAAATTGAGACCTTTTTAGCAGAAAGGGTTAGAGTGGGATGACAGGCACATCAGCAGTTGCAGGAAAAGAGGGATGCAGTGAGTGCCCTCCGTGACACAGAAAACTGGGGCAGATTTTAGTCACACCAGCACCAAAGTAATACCCCGGGGAAGCTGAGGAAGTACAAAAGAACCAGCAGTATTCCCAGTTTCCTTGGACTTCTACTGGGCAAAAGGATTTGTGTCCGTGTTTGTGAAGCCCAAGCTAAAAGCTGTAGAGCACAAAGCTAAATCCCTCAGAGATGCCCACTCTGGTCAGTGACCACAGCACAGCATTGGGACCCTTTAAAAATTACAACACCCATCAAAAATATCAATTAAACATTCTACTAGTACCATCAATGAATGAGCCCGAGAAAAGAAATAACACATATCAAGGCTTACAAACAGTATGTTACTGTACCAGGTTTCAGGAAGACTTGGCAAATCCAGAAGTGGAAAAAAATGTATATAATATTTCGATTTGATATCCAGATCAGCTCCAATATTCAAATAAGCACCATTGTGTGCAAGTTAGAGCAGACCTGTGCCCACCAGGAAAGCAGTTTAAGCAGGAGCTCGAACATACGTTGTAGAGTCAACAGCTCCTTCAAGTTACTCATTCTTTACTCTGAGCAGTGGATAAAGCTCCCCATTTGTGCCAGCTCCACAATAAACTGTGGTTTGCTTGGCTTTTTTTCATCCTCTCAGCTGTGAACTCTGCATATCGATCCTGAAATGTTTAATGCCTTTTACTTGCTCTGGCTGCTCCCATTCACCAATGCCACGGGCTGTGCCTGGCCCAGCACTCTCTCCCCAGAGTGCAAATCTTCCTGACCCTTCATCATGAAATGCACAAAAATGATCTGGAATAAAACCCCAAATATCCCCAAGTCTTATTTACCGCAACTTAATTATTTCAAGTACAGTGAAAGTACATGGAGTAGAACAAATTATTGGATTTTTGTTTATTATTTGCTATATAAGAAATCAAGCAGCTACACTTTGGTAAGGCAACTACAGCCTATTACCAGCATATTTGTATTCTAAACAGATCTATTAAAAAAATCTAATTGCACTAATCCTTTACTGTAACTTTGCAGCCGTGTTATTTCACCCAGCAGACATTTTTTCTGTAACAGATTCCTACTAAGCCATGAGTGCTTAGAAGCCTCAGAAGCCAAGAAAAGCTACAAGAAAAAGAGCCAAATGCCTCAATTTAACTCGTGATTCTCAGTGTCTCCTTTTCCCCCAGGGGAGTGAGTGGTACACAGCTATCTCCCTGTCCCTGGCAGGGAAGGGGGCGAGGGGAAGCTCCAGGGTATCACTGCCCAAAGCACCGGAGTTGTAAGTCTGACAACCCTGGGCTGGAACTGGAGCGTGCCCCATTTGATCTCAGTTGAAAGTACAGTAAAATGAAGTGAAAGAGCAGTTTTAAAAGCTTTACACGGATTCTTGTCTCTCCTCAAAGCGCACTAATGAAAACACTTCCTGTGGCAGTGTGTGAAGACAAGCAGCACCTTTCATCTCCCCTGTTTACTGCCTTCACCTCCCCGATTCCCAGGCACCACTGGAGCTTTGACTGGCGCAGCTTTTGTCAGAATGAAAGAAAAAGCTCAACTGTAGCTTTGCAAATATATTAGCAAAAACATTTGCAAGTATTAGCTTGGCAAATGTTTTATACATGTGAGGGAAAAAACAGATTTATATGTTCATTTATACAATACAGATTATTTCAAAGTGGGAAAGTACATTTCAAAAGAACTTACATAAGAGTGGAAGTACAATTACTGCATGTGTTAACTGAATTATATAGAAGATATGGGCATTGCTGGATGCACAGTTCTGGGTATGCTGCTTCCCTCAGCCTCTACTCCAGCTAATCCTGGCTGTGCTATGGATTGGCACGCACTGACAGCAACCTGGGTGGGTATTTGAAAGATTCCCCTGCAAGGTTTTGCTCTGCTTAACACGAAGAAGAATTTTTCAGCTGAAATAATAACATCAAAACAGGCCCCAGACCTGCACCCTGCGCATCACGTCAGAGAACAGCACTCGCATTCACACCACTTCATTCCTAAGCTGTTAAACAAACAGACAGACCTGATGAAATATTAATTTGGCTAATTATGGCAACAGAACTCCAAAGAAGTGACAACTCCACAGAAAGAGAGCAGTACCTGTTGGCAGCAGTGCCAACTGCCCGGGTCCCAGGCGTGCGGCAGATGGCTCCGGAGGCCGGGGCACACTGCGCTGCTCCCAGCCTTGGCTCGCCTCTCCCTGGCTGGAAGATGCCAAGGCTCCCCTGGGCAGGCAGAGCCAACGTGGGAGCTGCTGAACGGCGGCTTTTAGGGCAAGACTGCACATAAAGCATCTACCGCTCAACACTTCCTCCGATTCATACACTGCAATCAAATCCAAGTGTTTTCACCAGAGAAACATTTACCTTTATTGCAATAAAAAGCTCTGCAACCTGCTTGGACAGCAGATGCAAAGTACCTGGCAACTCACTGCCCAAACCAAAAATTTTGGATGCTAATAGTTCATAAAACATCATTTGAATGTAATTCTTTGCATGGAAGAATCTTCTGGAGCTCATTTAGTCCAGCCAGCTGCCCCAGGAAAGTCTATTTAGATAAGGTTGCTCAGGGATCTGTCCAGCCAAGCTCCAAACTTCCCCAAGCAACAGAAGAGTGCAAGCAAGAAGAGTGTGAGCATTCGAAGCAGCAAAGCGATACAAAGATACAGCCCCAAACTGGCTTTTCATTATTTCCTTCCTGACATATCCAAACTGTGAGCTTTAGTTAAGCATCTACAAATTAAAAGTCCCAAAGCCACAATAACGGTAACATTAGGAAAGATGTTTGGAGGAATCCAGCAGTAAAAGCTACACAAAGTGCCTGATGTGGCTGTCATTGCAATGATGGGCTTGTTTGTACCACCAGCCACGGAACCGGGGCTGTTGTGGCTCCCAGAGCCCAGCACACGAGTCCAGTGATGAAGAGACACGTGGAGCCATGGCCAAAGCTTGACTTGGAACCGTTCACTGGCACAGCGTCCCTCAGCATCCCCAAGCATCCCTTCAGCTCCCAGCTCTGGCCCAGCTCCAAACCAGAGGCTGATCCCACTCCTCAGCTGCACACCTGGGTAGAGCTGCTACAACTTGTGATGTGACAGTCATCACCACCAGCACAGAGCAAGGACCTCAACACCCTTACACCGCTCTCTTTGGTCCATCCCCTTTAAATCCAACCTCCCCCATACTGCCAGGGCAGACTTTTTTCCTCCACTTGAGGAAAGCAGCATCAGTGTAATGTTTTTGGCATATTCTTCCCATTTGCATCAAGGTCAGTGCCTGCCACAACAAGCTTTCTATTTTAAATACTGCACCTCGATAGGACTGCATTAAAATCCAAAGCATTTCCACAGTTCCAAGGTGTAATGGCACAGCTTTTCTCAGGTTCTGTCAGAGCTCCTCCTGGAATTTGTCCCAGTCCCGAAGCAGCACATTTCAGAGAAAGCCACAAACACTGGGAGCTGCAGGGCAGAGCCTCCACAGAGCCACCACTGACCACCACCAAAGAGCTAAAAATTCCTTTGGTCTCATTTTCCCTGTCCATTCCGAGGGTTTATGTAAATACCCTGCACAGCCTTCTTCTGAGAAACTCTCCCAACCTAAACCTGCCTAAATCACAGCATAATCAGATAATTAGATTGCGGTCCCTCTAAGTCTGCTATTAGCACTTCCAAGCTATGTTTAAGGGGATAAAAAAGCTTTATTTCAAGTAATTCACAGCACGTGATGACTATCACAAAGGGGAAGCTCTATTTTCTAGCAGAGTAATTTACACTTTCTAAACAAAAAAAAATTCCAAGAAAAAAATTGTCATGTAATATGTGGTGGGGTTTTTATGTCTAATTTTTCTTAGTGGGGTTTTTTGTTTGCTTTAGGAATTACAAGCAGAAAACAGAGCTATTGAACCAGCTCCTTTCAGCTGTAAGAAGGGTGAAATGCAGCCTTCCAGGAGAACCAAGCACTCGTGTCACCATCAACCATGAAAAAGTCCCAGACAAGAGCGTGTAAAATCATTGTATCGGCTCCGTAACAGCAACATCCATGCTTTAGATGGGATTATAAAAGGAGGGGGGAAAACAGAGGTCAGGAACTGGTCACAAGCAGCAGCATTTGTGAGGTGAGCACTTGAGCAGCACATTCTGCAAATACAAACAAAACCTGATCATGTTCATGTTTTTTTAAAATTTAAACCTGTTAAAATTCAAAACCAATTAAAACATTGTTTTTCTTGGATTTTCTGGCTTTGTCTCGATACCATGCACTACTATGCACTACTGAGGTCCTCCTTGCCTTGCTGCACTGTTACCTTGCTTGCACATCAGAGAGAATATAAATCACAGAATATTAAGCAAAGTAAGATGTTTTGCCTTTATTTGATTAGGGCTTCTCTGCAGCACAGATTTCTTACAGCTAATATTAAAGTGTAATTACTTTGTCTCTCAAAGTTTTCAAATACATGGCTTGCATATATAGAAGTTGTTTTTATCTTTGTAAACACAAAGAGAGGGAGGGTAAAACTACTCTACTTTTCTGCTTAGCAGCTTCAGTTCTAGCAGCACCTCCTCCCCAGCCACCACAGTGCATGTAGGGCTTCATCCCTGCCTTGGCTGAGGATGAGGGAACTGTTAAATATTTGTCACAGTGCCAATAACACAAATGAAGGAACCACAAGCAGGGCAGGCAGATGGGCCAGAGCTCAGCAAGGCATGGGCTGAAGTGTGTCAGGAATCTTATGAAATGAGGTATTATATAACAATATCAAATCTGGGCAGCCAGAGCTGGGTCACCTCCATCTCCCCAGCTGCACACAATGCACACAGCCCAAACCCAAGCATGTAAACATCTTACACTGAGTTATAGACTGACTTATTTTTGTATACTTATATATGAAAGCATGCACATCAGCTATGCCAGCTGATGTACCTGTTGATTTCTAAAGCAAAAATTAAGCTAGACCTACCAACAGGGCAGCTGATAAACCCATGGGCTTTGATACAGCATAGACAGGATCATTTGAGACTCAACCAATAATGGCATTAGATCCACCATGGCATCCAAATTAATTTTGCTGCTCCAGCAGTCCGAGTGCTCCTCATGAGCCTGTTCAGGGAGGTGGGAACTGAGCTGGCCCAGGGCTTCTCAGCACCAAGCCCCACTTCTGGCATGTTTGCAGTCCCTGGGGCTCATCTCCCCACTTCGCTGCCAACAGATACAAAGGGAACTCTGGATACCAGTGCCACCTCTTCAAACTGGTAATCTAGGTGAGGTATTTTTACCAGAGGATATTTAATCAGAGATCTGAGAACAGTAATTATCTAGAGATACTGAAAGTCTGGGGCTACGCTGCAGGACCACACAACAGAAAAAACAGAATACAGAAGGACACTAATGAGGCCTCTGTCTGGAACACGTGAGTGAGAAAAGGAACATTCCACAACCACAAGGCACAACGAGCTGTCTCGAGTTCTTTCTGCACCAAACCCAACTGTCTGAAGGGCTGGTGACTGCAAAGCACCCCACCAAACCGAAGCCCAGCAGATGTCATGCTCACATCCAAGCAGCAAGCTGAGAACGCTGCAAGAGCAACTCATCGAGTTCGCAGAACTTGCTTTTAGTTCATAAGGGAAAAAAATCATGGTCAAAACTTACTATTAGACTAAGGTGTCTTTGATATCTCATCGATTAAATTAAATGTCATTAATTTTGCATGCAACTCATAGATCATTCTCTAAATACTATGCCAAAAATCTAATTGAGTCTTCATTAAGTGATCAGATGGGAAATGGGAGCTCTTCCCCCACTATAGAATTCAAGGTTAAAACTGCAGCTCACCAAGGACTGTTAAGAACTGCCTCAGACCCTCACTTTCAGTCACGACACAAAAACCCCTCTATTTCATTCACTCCAAATTTCCCCTATTAGCTGACTCCTCCTCCCAGCTTACACCAGTAACCTTGAAAAGAGGACAGGTGGAGCTACTAAAGAAAGACAAAGGGGCTTAAAAAAAGATTATTTCAAGCTACAATTAGAGTATCCTACCAGACTACACAATTTTGAAGCTTAAATTTAAATTGAATTCAAGCTGCATTTTTAGCCCCACGCTTGTCACTACCTTTTTGTCATCCCAGTGTCAGGGGAGAACAATTCCTAGGCTTACCTCCAGCACCGAATGCCATGCCTGGATTTGGCCACCTTCTGTCACTTGTGGGTGGTGGTGGGACAAATCTACTCTCTGCCATTTCACAATTAATAACGAGACTTTAAAAAGTGGTAATTTAATACACAAAGACACTTCTGGAATAAAACAGCAAAGCAGAGGAGGTGATAGGGTTTATCTCTGTGAGGAAGGCGTGCTACTACTCCCTGAGTCTGGGAGATAATGTTAGGTCATGACTGCAAGCTCCAGGACAGAAGGAGCCCCTGGCTAGTGCCAGGTGGCCAAGCAGGACTGCCCGGGGGTGTGAGAGCTCAGGCAGGGGATGTGGCCTCTGCCTCCTGACAGACCCAAAGGGAAAGGACTGGGGGCAGCGAACAAGAGCAACAGGGAAGAGCACTCCGGGTTTGGGAAAGGCTTTGGAAAACTCCTCTGGTGCTTCAGATGAACAGGAGAACTGCTCTGGGCCAGGAACGGCTCCCACGTGGCCACGCCTGGGGGTTCAGGGCAGGCCTTTTGAACCTCATTAGTTCAAGAAATGGACACCTGCCCTTAGCCTTTACAGATACCTTGGTTCAATCTTCTGAAGGACAACCTTGCAGTCTGTGCCCATTCCAAACTCAGCTCTCTTTGGTGTCACACTGCAGAAGGAATAATGACACAATCTAAGTCATAAATGTTTTCCTCTTCACTCCAAAGCTCTACATTCGGATTCCACATTCAGCATCCTGCCCTGCAATTCCTCCTCCAGCTTATTAGATCATTTTTTCAGCATAAATGATACAGCCATAAATACTACTTTTTTCCATGAGAATCATTTTGTACAGGTGGTATTTTGAGTCTCCCCAAATCACTGATCCATTATTGAGCCAAGCTGAAAACACACTATCAGTTTTCACTGAACTATTGATTACGTGAGGTCAAGCCTAGCAGGATAACATGGAGGACCAGGAATCTACAAGCAGGCAGCTGGAATGAGCCATGCTATTTCTGATGCCATACAAGGAAAGGAACTTAGAAAATAATATTAAAACAGCTTGTTGGAGTGCAGGCTACTTGTAGGAGAGAACGTCAGCAGATTGGGTAGTGATTAATGTGGAAGAATGTGATCCCCACTTGCAGAAACAAAGGTGACTTTTGAAGCCTGCTCCTTGAGCAGCAGGCTCCAGCCTGAAAATGAAAATAAACTCGGTTATCTCAGTTAAGGGGAGGTGAAGATGGCAGGGGAATTTAAATATCACGGGTAAGTGTGAAACCCTCACGTTTGCTTTGCCGGTAAGGCACTGCCACTTTCTATGGCAAAAGAGGAAAAAAAGAACCATTTTGCACACACATTCCTTCCCAGGACTGGCACTGCCAGAAGTTACAGGGAAGCTTTAACAGACACCAGTGGGATCTTGAAGTGCCCTGGACACAGCACTGGCTCCAGGCTGGATTTAAATTTCAATTACCCACTCGCTCTCTCAGAACGCTGTTTTTTCACTTGATTTTCTCATTCCCCACAGCCTCATTTGCAAAATGAAAACAAAACCACAAAATAACTTCCCCTTGTAAAAGTCCTGCAAGAGATAACTCGGGCTGTTAGTTCCCTTTGAGCTGCTGGGATCTGCCTGGTTCTCTGCGCGCTCCTTTAGAAGAGCCCATTATGAGATTTGTATAGGAAATCAATGCTGAGGAGCTGCAGGTAGCCCTGGCCTCCTTTTGTGTTGGCAGCACTCGGGCCCAGCTGAAGCAAAGCGGTCCCGGTGCCCCGGCAATCCCGACTGCACGGCCCAAACAATGACATCACTGGGCTCCACACGGCATTTGGGCAAGGTGAAAGCCTTTTTTAACCATTATTGCAGGAACTATAGCGAAAATGGGAGCCTTGTCCTGCCACCAATGGGGAAATGAAAAGCAAGACGGGCAGAAGAATGGTCTCTCAGTCATGCCACTCCAGCAATAATGTTTTTTCCAACGAAGCTTTCAGCAGTCAGAAATGGGAAAGATTATAGACACAGAGCCTGCGGTTCCATTCAAAAAGATCTTTGTTAGTAGCAGCAATGAAAAGAGGGAAAAAAGCCCACAAAATTCCTCCACTTAAAGCACAATCTCAAAACATATGCTTAGAACCCTGGAAATCTTTGGGAGATTCAGGGTGTTCAACAGCTGCAGCTGAGCTTACAATGAACATTGCAAATAAATGCTAATGAGATGCTTATAGATCCTGAACAAATTGATTTACTGAGATCTTGTCGAGTGTCTCCTATCAAGGGTTTGTCAGAGTAAACAACCAAATCCTTATAAACAGAAGTGACTCATTCATTACAACTGGAAGAAGAAAGGCATAATAACTGAAGCTGTAGTCCAGGAAGATGATAAAGCAAACGACACACACACGTGTTATTTATCAAAAAAGAATAAAAATAAAGTTTTTGAAAATGCTATTAGAAAACATGTACAGTTTAGCTCACCACACAGCTACAGATTAGCTTGCAATGCTGTGAGTACATTAAAAACCACAAGAGTTATCAGCACAAGAAGTAACCATAATAAAACACATGTGAATAAAGCTTTAGGATAAACCCAAGTAAAGCAGACACATAATGAGTTCACACTCATACTGAATTGTTTTATTGCACATTGTTATAGTACAACCTGTGTGTGTAAGCAGCTCCTTGGAAATCAAATGGGGAGCAAACCCATTCTCTTACAACAAAACCTCACTGTTCATAAGGTTACATACGATCATGAACAATAAATAATGCAAGAGAAGTGAGGTAGAGCTTATATCAGAATAAGAAAAAAATGTTTCTAGTTCAATTAAGCTGAGATGATTCCATACTACTGTAACTGTCTAGCACAGAGAATTCTACGATTCCTTTTGGACCAGTCACCTATAAAATATGAACATTTAATGATTTCACTATGGCAGACAGGGAAGGTGGTAACACGTATCGCCTGCCTGAGCACAGACAGGGAGTTTCTCCTGCAGAACATTAAGAGCAAAAAAGTGAAATTCTCCAAAGTGGGATAAAAAGCAAGGGCCACTTTATTACATTAACAGTCTTTGGGGGAGGTTACCAAAAAAAAAACCACACTTCAGTAGGAAAAGCAACAAAATGCAAGAAAAATTAATCCCTTCAACTTTTCAGTCTCCACAACTCCACTTAGTGAAATCCTGGCAGCTTTTAAGGGAAATCCAATCCCCCAGTCTCCACCTCCTGCTCAAGCTGGAGCAGCCCCAGCCCCACATGCATGGCTGTGATTTGGAATCTGGAAGGTGATTTCCAGAAGATCCTTGTGAAAGGCTGATGTGCTCTCCTGTTACTACACACTGCACCCTGCCTGCAGCTGTAACACAGATCTCCACCACCACCACCTCTCTTTGTACCTGCACAAAGCAGAACAACAGCGTTGACATTCCGAGAGCAAATTCCTTTAGAAATAAACCAAACTCCTCAGAGGTTTGGGATCCTGCACTGGGATAAGGAGAGCATAATCTAAATAAAGCACAAGTCTGCAAGCCTCCTATGCTCCTCATTTTAAGCAATGTAAAGCAATTTCAAGATGTATTGCAGCAACATTAGGAGAAAAACTGAGTTTTCCCCAAAGAGGCCCAAGCAAGTGACGAATACAGCTCTAGCGACAGCAAGGAGGAAAAGGAAATCCACCCTAGGAATTGTCTAGTGGGGAAAAATACTGAGTTCCCACAGTGGTGTGTGCAGCAGGATTGTGGCCAGGGAAGGTCCTGCTCCATGACATCCCTGCAGAGAGGCTCACAGCCCTCTCCCGTGTGCCGGTGTGTGAGCACAGCCTGCCCCGGCTCACAACAGCCTGGCCTCCAACAGAGCCCGAGCCATGGGAAAGGGAATTCTTTTCAGACCTGAGCCATTCAGGGACTCCATGCCACAATCATCAGGAAGCTCTTCTCTCTTCCTGGGAGCACTTCATGAGCCACAAGTACAGCACAATGGGCTGTGCCCTCTGAGGAATGCTCATCATTCTGCAATGGGCTCTTCTGGGGGGAAAAAGGGCTCTGGAAACTGCCTCCCCCAGCCCAGCTGCTGGGCTTGAAAACACAGCAACTCCCTGTGACAGACACAGGACCACCTGCAATCTCTGTACATCGAGCCTTCACCAGATTGATGGTGTTGGATTATTTTTGGGAGGCTTATAAGCTGAAAAATATACAGGAAAGGGGGTTATAGACAGGCATTTCCCAAGACACTCCAGCTGATAAACCCAACTGTATTCAGGCAGTGGATCTCATCTCCTCCCAGGCTGGTCTCCCAGAAGTAATCTTACTTTTGAGAAAGGCAAGAGAGAACTGACAGAGACAAGGAGAGACATGACAATGTTAAAAAAGGACAAAGTAATTAAATACATGACCGAATTCATTTCTCTCTCAACCTGAAGACAGTAGTCAAAATTAAAACCAGACTTACATAGAATTTTGTATAATGTCAAAGGAAGCCCCAGCCCATGTGTTCTAACAAACTTCGAGTGCTCGGGATGTTCCAGGGCCAGTAAATCTGGCTGGAAACTCAGAGAAATCCCAATTACTGCTACGAAAAGCACTTTAAAATAATCAATCTTCCCTTTCTAATGCTGGCCAACAATCTCCTTTCCCCGAGGTGTGAGCAGAAAGAGAAGAGGCTGTAAAGAGGCAGCACTTGCACTCCTCGTTGACAGCCGCCTTCCTGCAGATACCAACCTATAATGTCCATGTTTGCCTTATCACACTTTCCCCTTCACCTGCTTTATCTGTGGGTTTATCTGTCCCCTCTTTCATCAGGTTCATTCCAAAGCAAACAATTTGGTTTGCTGGGTTTTTTATTTAAAAATAAAATTTAAAAATTTAAAAAAATAGAAGAAAAACCTGGGAAAGAAACAAAATAAAAGTTATTAACTGAAATAAGAAGACTCTTGAAAAGAAGAAAAAGCTTAAAGTACTTTCCATTTGAAATTACATTTATAATGATATCTAGCAAGTTAAACAGGTTTATATAATTCAAATTGTATTTTTAAAAATGGGGTTAAGCTGTGCAATTTCAAGAAATGAAAGAATGTCAAATCAGGAGATAGTAGCAGCAAGCTTTCCATGGCAGAAGTTTCAATAATGGTGTTTTGGATACTTTGCTTCCATCCTCCACAGAACAGTGATGGGATTTTAACTGTATACAGAAGGGAAATGCCAGATGTGGATTAACAACACCACGACACACTCCAAGGAAAGTGATTTCTCAACTCCTGGGTGTAAACTGAGGGCTACTGCAAGCTGCTTGTTTCCCCAGGATGCCAGCTTGCCTTTAAAAGAGTCTCACTGAAAAAGCCAAAGCTATTATTTAACCAATTTTAACAAAAATAAAAATCAATCCAACAAGTGCTCTTAAACAAGCCATCTGCAAAGATGGGCATCACCAATATAAACAGCATTAATCTTCCACATCCAGGAAACAGTTACCCTTGAAGCTTGAGAATTTTGTAAAAAAAGTGGCTTTGTAATGCTGCTGACAAGTTAATCCAGTGTCAACTAGAAAGACATTGCTGCAGATTACAAATTTCCAGCTCTTTCCAAGGCCACGCTTGCCTTTCCCAGGAGCAAATCTCCTCTTTAAACTCAGCTAAACATGTCCCTCAGAGATGTGCTTGCATTAGGGCCTCCTAAACTCTCCTGTGAGTCCCTCCAGTTTGTCTCCAAGTGGAGTAAATTCCTTCCCACCTCACTATGGAAGTGTTTGCTATGGAACACTCTCAATCCCACAGGCCTGTTCCTATAGTCGCTCCAGCTTCCTCTCATGCACTTCAGACTTGCATGTTCTTTTGTCCCTGCAGGAAAAGAACACACCAAAGCCTAAAAGAGAGCTTTTCAAGAGCAGAATTCCACGGCAATGTGCAGCAGGAACGGTTGGAAGCCTGTGGGGCTTTCATTTTAATTTGCGTCTTCAGGGGAAATTTAAATAAAAGCAGCAGACGCCGTATCTGTGAGGCTGCACCAGCCAACACAAAACAGCCAGATGCTTATACAAAAACAACAGCATTTTCCTAAACATAAAAAGGAAAGATTTGGGGGCTTAGTCTCTGCTAAACTCTCCTGTACAACTTCCATGCCATTCCCAAGGCCTGTTCTTTCCTTATTTAACTCTTCGGCAGGGCTGTGAGGTACTCACACCATGTTTAATGCAGCCCAGGCCTCAGCTGCAAATCTATCCTGTACTTCAGAGTAAGAACACTGCTTTTCCTGACAAAGAGTCTGCTCCACCACAGAGTGATGGTCCTTCAGTGAGGTCCCATGGTGGGTAATTCAGCCAGAATTCACACCTGATTCACATTTTCTCCCCTGTAGGAGGGCACACACTGAGCTCCCCGGAGTTACAGCTGGGTGTTCACAACTGCTTCTGCACCTCCCGTCACCCCGAGCTCTGCAAAGTGTCTGCGCACAGAGCTGAACACAACTAATCCCAGAAAACAAGTTGTTTTGCATCCTGCTCGAGATGTAGAAGCTCCATTTCAAACCCACCCTATTATTAGTACCAATCACTGGAAATGGATCTTTGAGAGTTAAAGGCACTGTGCACTAAGCACAGGCTGGAGCAGCTCCACTCCAGACCCTCCTAACCCTCATCACCCTGCCACACCTGCCCCTCTCCCCCGAAAAACGTGACAGGCGCTTCAGCCAAAGGCAACCTGGGTTCTGCTGGTGTCAGAGATGATCCCTAGCTGATGCCAGCCTTCCCACCAGCTTCAGCTGAAACCTTAGAACCCTTGGATACCAATTTCTCATTCCTCAGAGATGGCAGCTCTCTGGTGCACTCGGCAGTGAGAGACTCTAAACACCTCAAAAAGGGCACAAAATAACAGCGTTGTGATTAAGACAAACACAAGTTTCAAAAGATTTAATGAAAACCACGGCCAACCTTTCACACATCTCCTCTTACATTAACTTGGAGAATACAGGCATCAATCTGCTTGTGCACAAAAAACCTCAAATCCTGAGCAATCATCAAATCATAGAATCATTTAGGTTGTACAAGACAGTTAAGACTGAGCCTAAAACAGCACTAAATCATGTCCCCAAGTGCCACACAGTCCAGTGCTGCCAGTACAAGTGGAAATGCAAGTGCCATAACCCCCTTCAACAATCACACCACCAGAAAAATTTACCATGAAATATGAATTCTGCCACAATATGGGTAAAATATTATTAGAAATCTATATTCAGATTCAACTCCTTCAACAGCAGCCGAACATACAAACTGAGAAGTCAACACAACAAATGCCTACAAAAGCCAGTGATGCAGAAAGACCCTCCAGCAAACCTAATTTTTAAGTTGAGAAATTTGAATGCAACTCAAAAGCAGTAGCTATTTGCACAGAATGATGTCATAGAACATTAGAATGTATTTCAAGTCTCTGTCCATAAATCTTCATTAGAGAAGTCCTGGTTTTAACACATATAACTGACCACTTGACTGGATGGCCAGCAAGGGTGGAAAGCTCCCCATCATGAGACAGGAAAGATTCTCAGGGATGTATTTGCCATCACAGGACATCCTGCATCCTAAAAAGACACACTGGTTTGAAGTTTTTTGGAAGCAATTATACATAAATCCTGTAACTACTGGTTAACTGAATGCAAACAGACTGTAAAGTTCCAGTCAGTAAGAGGAGGGAGTGCCACTCCTGTTTGCTGGCGAGCCAGCACAACAGTGCACTGAGAAAGGAGAAATCATTCACTGCACAGAGAACCTGCACACCAGGACACAACTGCTCCACCATTGGCAAAACACAATTCCAGAATGGAGAGGTGTAGGAGCACTAGCACAAAAGGATGCAGGGAAATGCATGAGAACCAGCTGGAAGCCTGACTTTTGTTTAAGCAGGATGTGTTTCCTACAGTTGCCTCCAGTTTAATTAAGAAAACACACATAACACACTACACTGGGCGAGACCTAAAGTTCAGTTCCAGCAAAACAGCAGCAGCTTTTTTCTATTATTACTCTGTAAGTGAAAACACCAGAGCCTGACCATTGTCTGACATTCATTCCCCCTGCATCCCTCAGTACCTACAGCTGACACAGAAATTGCTGGGGGTAAATCACTGCCCAGGCTTTTGGTGTCATTCCCCACCACCCCCAACCCCTCTGTCCACCTGCTCTGGGCCTGCCATGGCAGCAGGTCCCAGAAGCTCCATCCCCACTGTGGCATGTGATTCTCTGTAACTTTCCCTTAATAGAGCTGCTGGTTTCACCAAGCAGCTCATCCCACTCCAGGGTCTACCTCAGGCTCTTCTCCAGCCTCAGCCTGGCAAGAGAAGAGAATTGGTTTAAAAGCTACAGTTAATTACATGTTGTGCCCAAGGCAAAACACCTCCAAAGTAACAGGACAAATGCTGTCAAATCACAGAAACCCTTTTAGGGCCAGCACAGAAATTAAACACTGACTCTCTCTTTTCTTTTGTATAATTCAGTGCAAACTACAATAACAAGTTGTGCTAACACTGAACAATAAAAATGGTTTTGAGATGACTGAGCTGTTGCAAAGTGCTCCTTTAGTAACCAGACAGGAAACACTAATGCTTGTCACCGCTTCCCATAAGCAAGGCCAACAGCACTGCTCATTTGCTGCCCTTGCAAACAGGAAGATGCTTTCAAACATCTTTACATCTTTTGAAATTGATGTCATTTCAAAGACATAAATTCCCCAAGTACCTCCACAGTGTGCTCCTCCCGGCATTTCAGTGCCTGAAATAAAGTGCCTGTGGAAAAAAATGGGACATTTTCATGAACATTTAAATCTGTGGTCTAAAGAAAAGTGATTATTTACCACAAGTCCAGAAGCACAATCCAAGACTTAAAAAAAACTCAAAAAAGAACCGAAGAACTCTTCACAAGTGAAAGAGTGAGAGTATTACAGAATTATTATATAGATATACCCGTTATATGCATATCTATGTCTCTGCCTCTTGGATAATTGCTAAAATGAGATAAAGAACATAATTTCACACTTCCTTCAAATTACAAAGAAAACATGTTCCTGAAAAATAACATGACAAACGTGATAGAAGCAATCAACACCACAGGCCTGGGGGATTTGGAGAGATTGAGGTGTGTGGCTTGTGGGTTTTGTTTTGTTCTTTAACAAAACCAACATCTTAGGACTTCAGAATTACCCAGTTTGAAACTACTGCTTCATAAAGTATTAAAGTATCGCAAATTATCTTATAAACAGCACACCACTTTACATAAGTGACTGTCCAAAAACCAGCCCTCCTTGAAGTAAATTCCAAGAATCCTTTTAAATAGGACCTACCCACAGTATGTAACATTACAGTGGGAGGTTTTATGCAACTTTGTTTCAAAATCACAGTTCCAAAATGCAGTTATTCACCCAAAATTGAAAACGTAGTAACTTAGTATGCAACAATTTCACTCAACGTCAGCCATGGAAGGGAATTTTGAAGTGAAGCTGCATTAATTCCTAAACACAGAAAATGAACAGCATGTGAATAATTTATTGATGGCTTTTGCTCCATGTCAGCAGCTCTGCTGGAGGAAGTGATCTTTATGAAGTCCCCCAGGACAGCAAGAAGTTACAGACAGGCACAGAGACCATAGGATACCATTGTGTGAGGCAGCAACTCCACTCCAGGGGGCTTCCAAACACCAGAGTTACACAGTGTCCAAATTCATGGGGCTGGGAGAGGAGTCACCATTCCCACCTCTGATGAGCAGGAACTGGACCTGCCAGGCATAACAGGTGTTACAAGGGGGGCAAAAAAGGTAACCAGGGCTGCAGACAGCGAATCAAGAACCCATGGGCAAGAAGGGCATCACATACAAATTTAATTTTACAAATAACTTGAATAATGTAAATATCAGTAAGACCAAATCAATTTCCCCTAATTTGCCCAAATCCTTTTGTAAGATCTCATAAAGAATGTAATGTATTACAGTATTACAGTATGCTTTCTTGACAGCCTCTACGAAAAGCCTTTTTCTTTCCAGATGTGGGTTAGATGTTGAGAAATACTTTACATGAAACAAGGGAACTCTGAAATTCATGTATAAACAGAGATATCCTGTTAATCTAAAACCACAGGTGACAGCCCTGTAGCAGCTCTTACAGAAGCATCTGAAATGACTGACCAGCCTATTGTGTATCCTGCACTGGGGGTGAGTGTTTATTCAAAATGAAGGGCAGATTAGCAGCAAATCTACAAGATGGGGAGAGGAAGCAAATTAAAAAGTCAGTGAGAGGATAACCGATTCAGTGATGCAAATTAAGTGTTTTAAAGCCTCTGGGACTCTGAAACGTAGCACAGCTCAACAGAAAAAACCCAAGGCAATGCAACCTTCCAAACATAATTAACCATTTTTCTGGAATGCAAAGACTCAAAACATCATATTACCTTAACTTTGCTGATGGCTCAAAGCTTGGGTGCTACTGCAACCATTACCAATAACGAATATTTAAGCCCATTTCTGCAGAAGATTCTCTGAACTTCACCAGCCCTTAAGCACAGCAGCAGTGGCTGCCCTGGATGGCTCTGCAGAGAACATGAAATTGCTCTCTGCCAGAGAAGCTGAGCTTGGCTATGGACACACCACTCCAGCCCAGCTAAGCCTGCCCCAGACTGACACCCAACACTACATTAAGCCACTCTTCTGGCTTCAACAATATGGTACTCACATAAAGAAAGACTCCATTTTCATTTTCCCCCTACTCACAGCAGGCTACAGGGTAAATTAATGCTTCAGCCTGCAGTGACTTTGGATTAGGCCAGTCTCGTCAATAATTAATACAGCTCTGTAGAGCAAAAGAACAGCAAAAAGCTAGATTAACCAAAATCCCTTCTGCTGTGACACCAGCTTTTGCCCCTGCTGAATGTGCACATGCAGGACTTTAAAAAGGACAAGATTATTTATGACCTTAATGTAAGAGTTCTGAATGTCAGGACTGGGTTTTTCCTCCTTTCCTTTGAAGAAATGCCTCCTAAAACAAGCATTTTTATTGTAATAACTCAATAAATTGAAATAGTAGCAAATATCTTTTTTAACTGGCCTCTAACTTATCTGAGGTCTTAATCACAAATTCTTTTCAAGACCTGGGGATTTCAGAGCCCTTATGCACCCAATGGGAAGCACTGAACAAAGGCAGCAGCCCTGCAATTCCATGGGCTCAGGCATTGTGATCCACAGTTCTCAGAAAGGAGGGATGAAGCAGTGACAGCCCCTCCATCCACCCTTCACACAGGGATTATCCCCACCAGGGAGGCAGTGACCAGTTACAGAATATCCATCAAACCGAATTGCCACTCCTTAGAGACTGCCAGGGACAGCCTGGGGATTCTTACCCCATCCCCTCTCTGTGTGTTTATGTTGCTGTCACTGCACAGCTACTGAAGTTATTAAATCTGCAGAAGGCTTCAAGGTGAAACAATTCATTTGCAAATTGGCAGATCATTAAAAAATTGTTTTAACAACTCTAAGTATCAAACAATGAAATAAAATGCAAACATGCAATCAGCTGGAGCCTAAATTAATTCCTTCGTAAGACCATTTTTCTTAAATCAACCTCCTCTCCTGGATAATCCTGGATTTCAGCTGTTTTGTTCAGTGTGCATCTTAACGAGGCCACTGTCGCTGAAGGACATGACCCGATTTCTTCCGAGGTCAATGGTTATCAGTAGAATGGGAACAATACAAATTTCCACCCTGAGACACAAGAAAAGCACTCAATCTGCAGCACTTTTTGTGAGTTTTCACATCTGACACCCCATTTTGACAGGAAGTTCTTCAGCTGATAAAGCCCTCAAGTTTTGCATGACCAAATCCAGCTGCTTGACATCACTGTCCACCTATTGATTTTGGGGAAGATGCCTGCAGCCTCAAGGAATGTGAGATGCTGCAGTCCAGCCACGAGCTAGCAACTGCTACAAAGCAATACATAAAGGTTATTTTTTCAATTTTCAAAGCAGGTGTTCAGACTGTTTTTATTTTCCTAGATAATAGCAGACTTCACATGGAGAGTGAGACAAATTTAGATAAAGCCAGAGTTCTGCTACTCAAGGCCAGGCAGCAAAGTATTAACTTAATCACTGAGCTCCCACTGAAATAAACACATTTCTATTGTGCTCCTAGAGCCGTGAAGTGACAGAGCCCATAGCTCTGCCTGTCCTTCCAGATGTGTTTTCCACCCCTTCACTCAGCCACAACTCCAGCTCACTCCAAGGTTTGCTTCCCCCTCGCAGCAGCCAGCAGAGCAAGGTGTGAGCTTGGACCTCTCTGTGCATCACACACCTGCAAGAACAGAGATTGGAGCAATTCTTCTCAATTAACCTCGGGTGAAGTGAACTCACACAACGGGAGGGTGGCGAATTGTTCAAGATGGTCAAAGACAAACAATACATGTTCTTCCTGGTGATTAAGAATAGTACATAAGGAGAGGCACAGTTCATACGTGATCCAAAGGCAAGCCACCATTTCATGGACAATCCCAGGACAGACTTTGAAAACGTGCATCACTTCAGGACATTTCTTCAGTGAATTACGCTATAAATGCTATCAACAGTTTCAAGTAACTGAATCCATCTGCCTTTGGTGCAGCTCAGAGGAGCTACAGCAGTTGCTTGAGGTTTTACAAAACCACCTTTCCAGAGAAAAGGGCTCCCTGCCCACCTGCCCCTGCAGTGCTGATCTTTGAGGAGAACAGATCTTGCACCATTCTGACATGGGACAAGAAAGGTCCTAAAAGAATCCCCATTCAAACACAAACTACTACAAACATGAGGGGCTTCCAAAGGGGCATGAAGCTTGGAGGAAAACAGCAGACTGAACTCTTACACAGAGACAGGTGGAAATATGAAGGTATTTTGGGTAAAAATTTTGGAAACCAACTAAAGCTTACCTCATCCTCATGGAAAACTTTCATAATCAGCAGTCCCAATGCAGGCACTGTTGGGAACCCAACACATGGCAAACTTCAGCCCAGTGGTAATAAAATAAATCCTGTACAGCAGGGAGTCCTACCCACATACAGTTGGAGACTCTGCTTAAACACAACTAGAGCCTGCATTTAAAATTTCCCTTTAGGCTGAAATTTGCCTTTTCTTTCAAAAGCCTTACCCCTGCCCCAAACTAAGTTTAGTCAACATTTACAAGACTTACAGTTGAACAAATCAAAGTCTTCTTTCTTGTGCTTACACCTACTGAGGCTTTACCAGCAAATTCTGCTCGAGCATTGGTCCACACAGGCTTTAAGCCAGAGGAGCCAGTTTGTTGCAAAAATAAAAAAAAATAGAAAAATAAAATAAAAAATAAAATAATAAAAAAAAAATTCAATACACAACCACAAGGGCCACATAAAGTAATTTAGCATAACCAGAAAGCACGCTAAGTCAAATTAAAGCCCAGTGCCCTCATTAGGGCATGGGGAAGTCTATTTATGCTCAGGCATTCTCTACTTCAGAATGACCAAAAATAGTCCTGACAAAGTTTGCTGCCCGTTTCCTCTGGACCAGTGTTGGCAGTGCTGGCTGTAACACAGCCAGGCTCCAAGTCACCCAAGGACACCAGAGCCCAACAGTCCAGGGAAATCCAGCATTTCCATGGGGCACATCCCAGGCAGTCTCTGCTAGGACTCAGCAGCTTCCCCAGGGCCCAAGCAACACCCTGGCCAGTGCTCACCAGGCTCTCTCAGCCTCCTGATGAGTTCTGCACGTGGCATTTGCTTTTCCATCCCAAATCCACAGATATGTGTATCGGAGCAGATTCTATAAGGCTCAGCACATCACAAGTGCAATTCCAAGAGACAGCAGCTCCCCAGATCCTGGGTAATCCAAAGGAAACCTTGGATTGAAGCATAGAAAGAACTCCCCTATACCTCTGTGCTTGTGGCTCTTGAGTGGGGGCTTAGGAGAGCTCAAATCCCAAGAGCAGAGCTGACTCCTGCTGCCCCAGCACCCTCCTCCTCCTCTTGCAGCAGGTTTCAGAGTGGCATTCATCACCACAAGAAGCTCCAGCCCTGCACAGACGCTAGATGAGCAATACTTTGTAATGATGTTATGAGCAAAGTACCAGAAAACTGAGTGGAAAACACCTGGCATGTTACAATTGTTAGTCCTTTTCTCCCAGGGGCAACAGTACAGGGTCTGGGTGAGGATTCCCACAGAAGCCAATCCTTGACCAAAAATCAGATCCATGTGAAGATGAATCCATACATGAGATACATTAGAACTTCCTCACTTTCAGCCAACAGTGGTGCAAGCAGCCCAGAAATACAAAAGTAAAAGCACTGACTGCCCTCAAGGAGAAGGTGCAGCAGCAAGAGACATCGATGGGTGATACAATTTAAAGACTGAGCTGGTGGCTTTGGGCGGGTGCAAGAGATCTCAGCCAAAAGTTTCACCTGGTCTGTAACACCTCAGTTACCTTCCCTGAGGATTTTATCGCAGGAACAACAACAAAAGCCTGAAGCAGCAGAAAAAAGTATTTCCAGTAAAAACAAAGAACCAGACAGAACAGAAATATGCACAATTCTCACTACTGAATTCTTTACACAACTTTTATTGAGGATTCCACAAATCTGTCAGTTTTAAGAGATAACCAAAAATGTGGATTTTAGCCTGTTCTCATGAGACTGTTCTAACTCTTAGATAGCAGAAATATATAAATATTGGATCAAACTCTAGCACCACTTCTTACATTATTAATTCTAGAATAAAATACTGTCAAAGTTCTTTTCTTTTATCAAATCACTTCCTAACATGTGAGAAGGGCAGGAAGGATGAGATCAACCCTGCACATTCAAGCTTAAGCACTACACTGTGCCTGAAAGCTTTAAAAGTTTGGCCATCACTGAATTTGCTGCTGCCCAAAAATACTCCACTGCAAGTGCTGCAGTTTCCAGTTTATACAGAAAAATGCACAGAAGGAAGGAAACGAAACAAATTAAATGACCTTTTATAGTTCATTAGTGATGTACTTAGATTTCTGTTCTCTTCAGAAGTAAATCAGTTTAATCAGACCCCAATTAGTCCAGTTCCAGCAGGCAAAGACAGCTACTGTGAGACTGTACAGAACAACACTGAGATTTGCTAACTCATTCTACAAGCTGTTAAAAATGTCCAAACCCACTGAGAGGCCAAGGCTAAAAAAAGAACCCCAAAAATCCATGCTCAAACTAATTTAGCCAAGCAGTGAAAACAGACTGCATGTCAGAGACGGAAACTGCAAGTCTAAAATCTTTCTGTCCACCAAACAGCCATATTTATTATCAATATTGCTGCTGCTTTTAAGTAAAAAAAGGCTCATTTTGTACATATGTTAATTATGTACATCATTATGTACATTTATGTTATATATATGAGCGCACACAGTCCCTACTTGCAGAAACTCCAAGTCTATTTGCAAATCTTGAGCTAATTAAAAAAGATAATTTCAAAGAAGTCCCATTAATGAATAAAAACTGAGTCAAATCAAGGAAGGATTTGCTGCTCTCAAGATGAAAATGGCCACAAAGTCACTTTTTAGACCATGAAAATAACCACAGAATATTTCAATGTTAATTAGAAATATTCAAAAAGTATTCATTCCATGGATTGTATAATTATTAATTCCTTCCCTCCTTCCTTACTTTGCCCACAGTCCTGCAGCTCCCCAGCAGCAGTGCCCAGGACAGGGCATGAGGTGGTCAGTGCTGATATTCTTCATTTCCTGAGGGAAATCCAAGTCTGAAATGACCTCAGAAAGCTCAGACAAGTTGACTTTTACCAGTCAAATGGTGAAAGCACCGCCACAAAATATACCTTAAAGCTCATGTTAACCATTTTCTTTCAGCCCTGAGAACTTCTCAAGCCTTTCAGTTCCCCATGTAAACTTTCTCAAATTCAAGAGACAACTTTATATGTTACCAAGACTTAGGAAAAATCTGAACTCAAACTTGCTCAAATTTGAAAATGTTCACACTGAAATACAAAAAAAGTTATTCTTTGTCTACACAATGGTAAGGCAGGAGGACAGACTGATTATACACTTTTGCAGCAGTTGCTACCCAATCCTTATTCCACCTGGGACTATGTACTTACATACTGACAGATCTGATTTACTTTAATAACACAAAAAAAAGAGTTCATGCCCATTACAGCAGCCAAAGAACACATTTCATCACTTAAGACATTCTTTATCCTAACAGACATCAGTTTTAAAAAAAAAAAGGGGGGAGAGGTGTTTAATCACATGAAAGAAATCTCCTCTCTTTTAAAATCCATGTGATGTAGTGAAGATAAAGCTCACAGGGACAGCAGTGCAGCAGCACAGGGACTCCCACCCAGCTGCAGCCCAACCAGGCCTGGCTGGGATGTGAGACAGGACAGGGAGGGGGGAAAAAACCAACAAAAAGCACTTTATGTCACCCTGCCACTGATAAAAAGTGTTAGTGGAGAAAGCACAATATAGGCCCCCACTGTAAGGCTGCTTCCAGATGAGGCAAAGCTCAGGTAAGGATAACCAGGGGAACTCTGGCAAAGCAGGTGTCACACACGGTAACATTCACTTCTGCCCCCTCTCACACCTGCCTCTCCCAGTACTTTCCTTGGTTGTTTTTTTCTGGCTTGCCTCTTTCCCAGACAGGACAGTGAAGCTGACAAGCTAGTGTTCAAAACCAAAATTGGACCAACAAGAAAAACAGCGACAATGAGATTCCTTTCTCTCCACAGCGCAGAGTCCTGTATGTTATAAAAATCTGCCAGGAGCCATTCTCAGCATGTTCCAAACCTTTGGAGGGGCCTGAGCTTAACAGTGCCTGATATCATCGCATTTCTGACACTCAGGCTGCAAGAAAGTTTTCTTTCACTGCAAACAGCTCTATTTTCCTGGGCTGTGTGGCACGCAGGCTGCTGCTATTGAGAGCTGAGCACTCCAGAGCAAGCAGGCAGGAGCAGAAGTCGCATTTCCCAACAACTTCCTGGATATTTTACAATTGCTTCCCCTCAGGAAGCTGATTCAGTCTTTGCAGCTCCAACACCAACAATTCTTGTTGAGAGGCAAGTTATCCAAGAATACCAGAAGCACATTCCTACAACACACACAGACCCATTCCTGGCTCCCTAACAATGGGTTTTTCTTTTAGCCAAACCTCTCACTCCAAGGAGGAGAAAAGGAAAGAACTGGTCAGGTAATGCCCAATGTCTCAGGCTTTTTTTGACTTGCCTGTAAGCAGCAGGGCACCCAATCACAAATGGAAAAGCAGGCTGGGGAACAAGTCTGAAAGGAGAAAGGTAATATGGAGTAAATCAGCACAGTCATTTTGGGAAGAAGGATTTCCTTCACAACATGTTTAACTCAATGCTTCATGCTCCAAACTCCTGTTTTTCCTTCATCGTCAGGTCCAAAACAGCCATGTATCTGCACATGTAACAGACCTGTTTTGTTTTGTTTGTACATAACACAATTTTACCTGCAACTGATCTTATTACTTAATGGATCGGTTACTTACTACAATTCCACCAGACTTCTTTTCCACTACACCTGAAAGTAAAACAATTAGATCACCAGGATTTCAAAGTGAAGATTTCACAGGTGGTGGCCTTTCAGTGCTTAGTCAGACTAAAGAATTGATCTCTTTGGATCGATCTGTTAATCCTGTTACTCTGAAAAAACAAGAAAACAGTTTTATTGGGTCATCCCATCTTCTGATTGTTCTAAAAATCATCACTCTATTATTACAAAGCTCCTCCCCCTCAAAGCCAGGCTGATGATTTTCAAGATGATAACCCATAATCACAACACCAAACCTTAATCTTTGAAGCAAGAAATATATTTTATGTATATCACTGCTTAAAACCCATCTGTACCACTTTTCACATGTTATTACATTCAAAAGAAATATTTATGACATCAAATTACTTAATACCAGTGTCAAGCTGCTTTTCTGGAGAATTAATGGAATGCTGTAAACACAGGGAGAAGTTGGGTGTTGTTTGAATCTTTTTAAACAGCACACATTAAAGGCTCCTGACTCCCAGCTCTGCCGTGTGGTGCAGATGTGAGATGTGCTGAACAAAAGCCTCTCTGGTTGGGAGCTGCAGAGCTTTGATCGCGAGGTGCTGTGATCTCCACTTCCCACATGCTCCTCTTCACTCCCAGACTGGAGCAGAAGACAAAGTTGCCCCGATTTTCCTGTTCCTGATGAATATTTTAAGGTTGAATGAAGTATCCACTGAACTTTCCTCACAGCAGCATAAAGCTTAATGTCTGTCAGAATCCAGCTACTACTTAAACTCAACTGCCAGTGCTTATCCAGTGACTTCCCCCTCCTACTCATATGAATTTCTTTTAAATGTCAGGCTTGTACTGCCAGAATATTTAGTTATGCATTAATATAAATGTTGACTTTAAAGCAGGCTCAACTTTAAATATTTAGCTTTTATTAAAAAAAAAAAATCAGCTATAAATGATAGCCTGTGTTTTAATAATATTTTAACTACTTGGCCAGCAAATATCCAGATCAGATTAAACAAAATTTCCAGGAGCTAATGGGTCAGGAATTGCTTGAAAATGATATTTTGTAAAATGGGAGAACAGTGATAATTTCTAATAATTTTCTTCCAACTTGCTCTTGGCAACCAAATCCACAAGTGAAAAACCTCATGACTAAAAGTCTTTCTTCCAGCAAATAACCAGGAGCTATTTTGCCACGGATGTTACCCGAACCTGCATCTCCTTTGGGCGTTTATCAGTTTGATTAACTCAGCCCCAGGATGAAGGCTGCTTATCACTTTTGTTAAGGAGCTTTGAAGATGTCAAGTGGTGCAACCCTCAGGAGTTCAGAGGAAAAAGATTATCCTCTAGTCCCATGTGTGAATAACTCGGATGTGGTGGTTTCACCATCAGCTTTAACAAACTCTCTCTGGTGAAATGTGGAGAGCAGGAAGACTCTGCTAAATCAGCATTAGGAAGGACACAGTCATCTTGACATCCTGCTTGGAATTCTGAACCACAGAGGCACTGAGATAGATCCCTGTTCTCCACCCCAAACAATCCCAGAACAAACCTCAGTGCAGCAGCCACAGGAACAAGCACACCGAGTGCACCTGGAGCACAAACTGGAGCACCCAGGATGGAGGCAGGCAGGACAAAATGAGCTGTACAGAAAAAGCCAGGCCCAAGCTCTGTACCCAGAGTCTCAACGTTAAACAGATTAATGGAAACTCCCAAAGTTGCACCAGAAGCCTGCAAGTGGCTGAGTGGTGAGCAGAGGGAACATTAGTGCCAAGCTTCAGTAATTGATTGGGTCTGCCTGCACGCTCCATCTTTCCCCTCAAACTACATTTTCCCTGCAAATGGTTTCTCTTTCTGCCACTTTTAAAGTGATTTATTCCTTCAGAAGGGGAATTAGGTCTTATTTTGATCAAATATTTAGGACCTTTTAGACATTAAAAGCCACAGATTACAAAGAAGGAAGGGTCAAAACAGTAAAGTCAGATTAAAATTGCAGATAAGCCACAAATATTGAAGTCAGGAATGAACAAACAACTAGCAAAACAAGATTCAAAGAACTAAGAGGCTTATCCACCCTCCCTGCAACGTCTGGCTCCTTAGTGCTAAATAACTGAGATCTTCCCCACACAGGAGCTGATGAAAGGGGTCTGAATATAGGTCAGTGAAAGCCTTTCAGATCCAGCTACAGACACTAATTAGATCACTTTCAGTTATTAAAAAAAGAGAAAAGGAAAAAACCTCCAAAACAAAGGGTTTACTGCTCAAAACGTTCCGAATTTCTCTTTTTTCTTGTCTCTAATTGGCAGTGGCCTTTGGTTTCAAAGCAGCTGGTTGCTGCCCCAGCTCTGAAATTGTCACCAGCACACACCAAACACGGCAGTGACCACACTGAGGAAGAACCTCCAGCAAAATTAAGGCTGAACAACATCTGCAGCGATGCACAAAGACATAGTGGGGGGTCTTTAAATATATTTTCAAGATATAAAAGAATTCTTCAGTTTTATAAGAGAACACTGACTGTTTTGTTTTACACTGCCAAAACCCACAAGGCAAAAAAAAAAAAAAATCCGACTATTTTTTTCCCCCCTGAAGTATACAGTATAGCTCAGTTCATACAGGGCTCCTTGTACCAGCTTGTTTATGCCTCCTCTCCTGTGAAACAAGCCTTTATGTCTCCATAGTGGAAAAACCCACTGGTTTATATCCTTTTCGAGATGTATGCAGCCAATTAAATTGTAAAGTAATACCTGTTTCAAAGTCTAACTCAAAGAAACGATACATTCCTGGACTGGGACCAGAGCCAAGGAGGTCACCTTACACCCCGCGCTCACGTGGGAATACTCAGCTTTTGGAATTTTGTATTTTGATTTCCTTGCAAAGTAAAATTCGGGAACTGAAAGGATGAAATATTGTGTATTCTCTGCACACAAACTGTGCTCATTTCTCAAGTGATAAAGTTAATATTCCGTGGAACAAGAAAAGACAGTTCAAGAGTTCAGAGTGATTTCAAGCCATTCAGAAAGACTCCGAGAAGTGACAATTGCTGGTAGCTCCGCACTTTCCAGAACAATTTTAGTGATGAATAAACTATTATGTGACCAGACTATATGCATAAGAATGGTATAATGTGCACAAAACAACAGAGCACCAACACATTACAATAACATCCACTTGTCAGAGTAACAAGCCAAGTGGATTTCCTTCCATACGAGAACGGTTATGAAAAGACTGACATCTTATTTTAATTTCCAGTTTTCTGCAAAACAACAGCATAACAACCCCAAGAACAGTGACTGGAGCCAGGCTGCACCTCTCCAGGTGAGTTCACACCACAGCAACAGACAAGTCTGTTTTTAAACTGGTTTGAGCTGCGTGTTTGAGCTAACTTTAGGGTTTATTCTAAATTTAGCAGCACAAATGTGTATGCACAGTATCCTCTCTCTACCTGAGAAGAAGCATCCCTAATGTTTCGATGCAATGGAGATTTTTGGATGGGTAACAAAAGCCCAGCAAATGTATCAAAACAAGGACTCAGATATTTTGTGTCTGACAGAAGCTGTGGAGTCAAATTCACAGGTTGTTTTCTTCTAAATTAGTGAACATAATTACAGAGCTTTCTGTAGAGCTTTCAAGACACGAGGCAGTTTTCTGTGCCATATTCCCACAAACCTCCTGCTTTAATATATTAAAAATTAGACTGCCTAGCCCACATGAAAAATCCTTGCAATGACTGTACATTTAATATGTTTAATTCCTTTGTCAGATCTGTACCATGCCACAAAACGAATACCCATGTAAAAGACATTATTGTACCTGTTTCTCATGATAATGTCCTGAGAACCCAGGAAAGCTAGAGACAGAAAAGTAGTGCTAAAATCAATTTTTGGCACATAAAAAAATAATTCTGTATATTGATTAGCTACTCAGAAAGAATTGACTTAATATTGGCATCATTAACATCTAACAACGAGATGCAGAACACTCTTCAAGCAAAGGCTGCATCAAAGAGCTACAACATTGAATAAGGGTTGGATAAACAACATCAAGCATAAACAGCTACATCTTGTAACTTGTGCGTAACCCAGCATTTTGCAATGTTTCAGAATAATATTGCAACTGTTTAGCCTCAGAAATATAAAAAATTACTTTTTTGATGCAAGTTGTGTGTGAAATCAATTGTGTTGAATAAAATGTAATTTGAACACATTTACATCTTCATTTGACTTTGGGGTACCAAAATCCACCTGGCTCTCATAGTAGATGTTTTTCCTCCCCAATATGTAATAATCAGGGTTTATTTCTCTGTATAGATCTACAAAACAGCTTTTCCCTTGCAAACGTCTCCAGTGCAAGTGTGCATTAACAATAACCACGTAGAAAAGCTGCCACAATGGGTCGGGAAAAGCTTTGTCTTTGACAGCCACGCTGGAAGCCATAGCTGGAGTTCTCAGTCTTTCTAGAATTTGCCAGACTGAAAACTTGTGGGTTTGGTACTCCCACCAACCAGGACTGGCATAGCAGGGCAAGAGTCCCTGCAGGTGAAGGTGGTCTTTTGTGCCCAGCTTTACAGAAAGGAGAATCAAGCAGCAGAAATGCATCCTCAGCTCTGCCCGCGCCGCAAGTGTGCGGGGTTTGTTATTATTCCTCCTCCCCCTCCTCCTCCCGGCAAGGACAATGTGCCGGGCTCCGGCCGTGCCTCCCAGGGCAGGGCAGGGCAGGCGCTCCCCCGATGGCCAAGAGCTGTCCCCAGCCCCCTGCGGCGGCCTCAGACATTCCTCTGCTCTGTCAGGCAATGAAAATATCCCCAACAGGATTAGAGCAGCCCTCTGAAGGGAAGAGAGCGGCTCGCGAACATCCCCGGCCCACGAAAGGCACCGCCGGCTTTGGGAGGGGTCACAATTCCGGGAATGACCCCCAATTACAGCCGCTAACGGTGCGGGTTGAGCCGCTGACAAATTAAGAGCTCTACAAATTCGCTGGTACTTTCACATTCTTGCGGGATGCAGCCAGCGTTTGGAAGTGTTCATTAAGGAGGGCAGACTCCTGCTCTGGCACTTACACTAAGGGAAAAAAAACCACGAGAACAAGCAAAATTAGAAAGCAAAGCATCTCTTCCTATTTCCATCCCGGGCACAAGCACAGCCAACTACTCTATTCTTCTACTCAACTTCATAGAGTGGTCAAGTGCTTTCAAAAAAAAAAAAAACAAAACCAAAAACACATTAAGAAAGGAAAAACATTTTTTTCTACAGTGAGGCTCCATGCACCAGGCTAACAAAGAAAACGGTCCTGAAGAAGGAGGCCCTCACTACAGCATTCAGGTTTGGATTTTGCATTCACCTCCTTTGCCAAGCAAATACATTTAAACAAAATTATTCAATCCCAGCGTGGCTTCCAGGCCACATTAAGGTAGTAGCATTCTCCTTAATTATACTCCTTTTCACATCTTTAAAAATCCTTCCAATGTTTACTTGAAAAGCTAATTGCTGTCAGCTAGAAAGAGCATACATGGGATCCTTAACAATTGTGGGGTGGAGAAGAGTACTGTCCTCTCCCCACGGCAGTTCCCAGGAGCCCTACAGCTCCAACACCCTCCCAGAGCCCCGGGGATGAAGAGCAGACACAAAACCTGCAGAAAAGGGGGCTCAGGGGACACCTTATTGCCCTCTACAACTCCTGCCAGCAGGGCAGAGCGGGTGTCCCTAGAAACACCAGGAAACAGGCTCCGGTTGCCCCAGGGAGGTTTAGGTTGGATATTAAGGAAAATTCCTTCACTTGAGGGCTGTCCAGCCCTGCACAGGGCAGTGCTGGAGCCCCATCCCCAGAGGGATTGAAAAGCTGTGTGCATGTGGTGGCACTCGGGGACATGGGCCGGTGGTGGCCTCAGCAATGCTGGAGGAACGCTGGACTCAGAGATTGCAAAGGACTTTTCCAATGTAAACAATTCCATGACTGTGTGTATATTATCCATCTCATACACCTTCCCAAAGACATTGTGGGCTGGAGGATGCAAATGGAAATACAGAATTTTTCCAGGGCTGAAAACAAAAGCCACCAAAAAACAGACCTATACAGAGAATTTCTGATTAAAACTCCAACACGGATTTTAACTACAGGAGTTAGTTTCCTAATTGCTATTTAAGTTTAGCTTGTGTATGACACAAGATGTCCACATTCCAGAAGTACAGCCCAAGAAAAACCTTTATTTTTGTACTCCAAAAAATCATGAAGCAACTTCAGAAAGACCATACAGTGTTACAGTCATGCTCAAAACTATCTCCCAAGTTACCAGCACAGTTTCTCAAGTATTTAAAAGCTTGAAGTGACTGTCCTATTGACCAGAGCACTTTACATTTTCTGCGTTGAGACCACCAAATTTCTTACTTTAAGCCAAGTACAGATGGCACAGACAGCTCTAATCAGATTTCCATGACAAGACATTTTTTATTGATCATTTCCTGTAAAGCAAAGTTTGAAAGTGCAAAAATACATATATAAGAGAGAAATTAAATCAGCTCCAGTTCTATCTTTATAGAGATTACAAAGTTAGACATTGAGATGACAGAGCCACAGCAATTAAATACATATCACAGAAACATTTCTAATTTTAACAAAAAGTTGTGAAATCCAACTTAGCAGTAACTTGGAAGGCAAACTCTGAGGAAAGGCACTGCAGGGTTTACCCAGAGGGGAGGGGAGGAAGGAGCTGAGCTAAAAGGAGCAGCAGCCACCTCCCCCAGAACAGTTTATTAAAGCAAGAACCCCAGCATCAAAGCGCACGATAAATAATTAACGTGCAATGCCTTTGTGATAAGGTACTGAACTTGAGCTTTCTCTGAAGGTAAATGATTTGTAAATGCAAATTTGTCCAGCTGCTCCTTTCCTGCATCAAAAGCCTGCTCAAAGATAGCATTTATGAGCTATTTTTGACAAATATTTACACCATCTTAATCAGGTTTTGAGTCATGCGTGTGCTCATTGGTATACAAAAATGCAGGGCAGTTACAGTTACATAAACTAAAGAGTTTGGGGGGGTTTAAAAGTTGATTTTTGCCTACTGGTGTATTCAAGCTCACTCTTTAATTACCCTGCCTCATTCACAGTGAGCAGTAACATACCTGCAGAGACCATTCCAGTTACATTCCTCAATCCATCTTTCCCTTCACATGCAGATCAGAAGGCTTGGAAACAAGTATTACATTTTTTTATTCTAAAAGCATTTACGAAATGGCACCTCAAAATGAAATTACATCTGCACAGCCACCACCGAAGGCTGTGTTACAGCCTTGGAAGGGTATAGAAGCAATTACAGCAGGAGCACGGGTGTTTCTGATTCCAACTGCTATAAGTCTGCACAAACGTAACTGTTATTATCATTAAAGGCTGAAGAATGAATTAAATGTGGCTCTGCTTTTACAGTGATACCCAGTTTGGTCAGCATCTAACACCTGCCTATCAGTCTCTAGGAAACTGCCTGAAGAGGAATTTTCCAGGTGATAAAGCAAACGGTGCTCTTGTTAGCAGAATTCCAAAGCTCTGCCTAAAAAGCTGTAACAGCTGCCTGAAAACAGAAATATTCCTGCTCCTTTACAGAGGATGGGTAACAGCTCCTTACCCACACAGCACCTCTGGAAGCCCTGAAAGAAGATGTCCTGTTCTGAAACCCCTTACGAGAAAGTTTAAAGAAAACCAGCAGTAACATCCAGGACAGTTCCCTGACTACAAGGGAACAGACTGGCCCCCTCCCAGCTGTACCTGAAAGGTACTTAAAACTTCCTAACTTAAAACCACTTCTAGGTTTTAGTGTATGACAAGAGTCACCCAAATAAATTTTCAATCTTTGAGTTACTTATATAGAGCATCAACTCAACCTACCATCCACTTACTACACTGACAGACTGCACAAGTTACATGAAATTAGATGCCAGCAACAGAGGTAGTTCACTGAACGTGTTGGGATTTGACATCAGTTCACTAATTCAATCCAGCTTTGCATCCCAGGGGAATCACAGTCAAGAAGGGCAGTGAATCCAGCTTTGCATTTGGTAATGAATCCACAAGGCTCCCAGTACCACCAGTGGCTATGAGGCACAACCTGCAATAGCCAGTTATTTTATTTTTTTTTAAATGAACACCACCACCTCCACTCATTGTGCTCACACACAAAAACCAACAGCCCTTCAGCACACAAGTTAAAAATGATACTCACATGACAGAACCTAATTAGATTTAAGCAATATATACACTCCATATATTAATCTGTAATAACAGAAACAAGCACTGGATAACCTTTCAAAGGTTGCAGAAATGTCTTAAATAGGCTAAACTTGGGGAAAATGTTTCTTTAACATCACACGAGACCAAAGTAAAGGCAAAAATCTACTTCTTACAGGTGCTTATCTTAATAAATCAGTAAAGGACATGCTTGAAAATGCTAAAGTCATGAAGTCTGCCCAGGATGCATGTGAAAGCAAAGATGAAACCCCAAAGCACACGCTCAAGCTCTGCTACAGAGCCCTGAGCAGCAGTGCCTCCACAGGAAGTTCCACAGTGAACAACAAACAGCACAAACCAAATTGCACACAGAGATCAGATCTAGCACAGATACATTTTCAGCTCCCGTGAATGCTGGCTTTTTCCATTTAGACTGATTTCCTCAGTGAAATGAAAAACTGGCAACAACAGCAAAGAAAACAACTGGAAAACGTTACTTTAGAAAACCAACACTTCAAATTAGGGGCTGTTAATGCTTGTTTACCTGAGCACACAGGATTCCAATTGAGCTGAACCAGGAAAAGCCTTTAACTAGCACTACCTAGAATGTGGAATGTGTTGGATCCTGCTTTGGGTGCATCTGATGCCTGGTTCTCCTCTTTCCACATTCAGAAGTCAATTCTCTCCTCCAAAAGTCTCAGATGTGAAATACAAAAGCCTCCATTCACATGCTGTGGTGTTACCTTGCAGATTCTGGCACCTCAGTTTAGAGTAGACCTACAGTATTTACATCACCCAGAAGAAATCCTATATATCTGCACTCCCAGAAAACACATGGAAAGGGGAAGAACACAAATTTACACCAAATGGAACTGCCAAGATTTTCCAGTTGTGCCAACAGGACACTCCATTTTCTGCAGCAATGGTTTGTGTGGGTTTTCTTTCATCCACATCTCCAAGAAGTTACATAAAACCACAACAGAAGCTGGCTACCAAATCATTCCAGGTATCTCAACCATCTCTTATCTCATACTATCCAGGTATTTTTCAAAACCTACCATAACTTCAAATAAGGAGATAAGTAAAAAGAATCCATAGCAACAAAAGAACTACAGAACCTAAAATTAAGGTCTCTGAAGACCTGAAGAAGGTATGAGCAAACAAGAACATGTGAAGGTTTGGATAAATAAGCTATTTTACACTTCAAACAGAAGACAAGCCTTGTCAGATTCCAGGAAAGGAAGCAACTTGGGAAAATGATGAAGGAGGGCTGTCCCACCCAAAATTTGTGGTGTACTCTCCAAGAGCTCTTAATGCTAATGAAAATATTGTCCCATAAAACATATTAAATTTGCTGTTGCAAATGAGTAAGAACAGACTGCTGTGATTTCAGGTGGAATTCCTGGGCCTGTCTGTCCCTTCACCATGTCATGGTGCACCCTTCACAAGGCATGGTGCACTGCACCCTTACAGGGCTTGGCAGAGGTGGGTCTATCAGCCCCATGATTTCTACCTCTGCATTACCAAGATCTCCTTCAAAAGGGGTACCCGAGACATTTCTAAACACTTTGTCCCTTAACTGCTCTGTAGAACCACCAAGAACACAGCAAAACACACCACAGTGCAGGCAGGGAGCAGTTTCCCACCTCCTGAAGTACACCCCCAGCTTCCTGCCATCCTCCCAGGACATGCAGAGCCTCAGCACTTCATTTCAGCGTTCATTTTTCCCTGAGAAAAACTGAGCAATGTCATCCTGAGCCATTCAACTGGCTGGCATTATCCTCACTCTGGGGGGAGCTCGTTTGGCTGTCAAGAGTGTTTCCCACATCCCTTCACAACCATACTGTCATACCCTATGACATCTAAGTTTTTCTTACACTTCCAAACAGGTTTCCATGAAGTCCTTACAGGATTTCATTATTGATACAGGGATGAATCTGAAAGTCCAGGCCCCAAAAAGCTACAGTACAGCTGTTAAAAATGATACACTACACAAGACAAGCATCATTAATCGAGGCTCCCTCTGGACTTCTGCAAGTGAGTGTATTCAGAGCTGTCAGGCCTCCATCCTTTTCTGAAACCACAACCTGTTGGGCAGTTTTGCATTTTTTTCCTCAAGGCTAAGTATTTTGAGATGAAACCTGTAGCTTTATTCCCACTTCAGAACCAGACAAACAAATGAAATTTCAGCGTGGGAAAAAAAGTTACAAACCAAAGCAGTAATTAAAGCTGAACTGAGAATTCATTACCAATCTGAAAATGAAATTTTATGAGACATTTGTTTTTCAATGAATTTGCTAATAAATAGTGTACACTTTCTGAAAAAGTTTCAGTCTATAGATCTGGAATCTATATGCTGTAATACATAATACTAAAGATTAAAATGGTGACATAACACAATGTTATTTTGCTCACAGTGCTTTTTATACTCCAATTCTACACCAATCCCTACCCCCAGCAGAAAAGCAGTCTGGCCTCCCGGTGGCAGCGTTCCCTGTGCCCATGTCACCCTCTCCCTTCTGCCAGCACGAGTACTGAGGCAGGGATCTGATCCAATTCTCTACATCCCCCACAAACACTCAGGAAAAGCCAATGCAAGGGCACAGTACCCCCTCAGTGTGGTGACACCCCCAGCCTGAAACACTGAAGCTGAACACCAAAATAGGATTAACATTTGGCTACGACTTCATCTCGGCTGTGTTTCCTATCTGCCCAAGCACATTTCTAATGGAAGATTCACAAATCGATAACAAAATACGTGGATTTTCTGCAAGGTGAGCACTGACAGCCCACCACTAAAAATTCCAATCCCAACAGCACTGGAGCGTACTACTAACTGCTGAGGTGTCCTATCACAGCAAAAAATGTTTCTGGATGCAGCTTTCCTTTATTTCCAGTTTTTTATACTTCCTTCCTTGCCTGTTTTCAAACAGGAACATTTGGCTTTATAAATCACTTTTGGAAATATTTCATCTTCTTGTTAACACCCAGCTTTCCTCTCTGCTATGCACAACACTACAACAGACATAATTGCAAGCAATTATTCAGTTTTATAAAGACATGTGGGTGTGGCACTTGGGGACACAGATTAGTGGTGGACCAGGCATTGCTGGGGATATGACTGGACTCGATCTTGGAGGGCTTTTCCAACCTAAATGATTCTTTAATTATTTTTTTAAAATCAATGTGACCTTTCTTAAAATTTTGAAGACAAGTTAGACTCCAGTTCTCAATTTTAAAAGTCATGACAGGTCTAACGACTTAAATGACTTTTGGCAGCCTGTTCTACTTTTAGAAGGAATATCCAAACACCTCTATTTGCAGCTCTCCCTTCTTCGCTACAGTTACATTATAAGGTTTCAAAGCACAAACCACAGAGCCCTGTTAAGAAGAGATGTTCGGGCTCATTAACTGCAGAGGAAAGCCAAGAAAGATGAAGCTTATACAGGGCTTGACTCCATCTCAGCCCAAGTGGAAGCAAGCTGTGGGACAATTACACTGAGAACTAGGGAATGAAAAAAAAACCCGGAAGCTGCCTCCAAGTGCTCAAGTCTGTTAGCGATGGCAGTAACACAAAGGTGGCTCTGCCAAAAGGAAGATGAAAGAGGAAGAAATGGGACCAACACAATCAGAGCTGGAGCTTTTACTTCCCAGACAATATAAAATACAGAAAGATACTGTATCTATTCATAGTGTCATATAAACATGAAGACAAACTGAGATTTACCATGGCTCAAAATATCATTGTAAAGGACACAATAAATAAAGTAAAACTTCCCCAGAAAAGCACTCATTAAATGGCTAGAAACTGCATGCAGAACATGAAATAAATGAAAGCTGTAGATTAGCACAACGTCTCTCCAAAATCATATCAACTCTAACTTAAATATGTTAATAAGCAAGAAACAGCAGCTAAGCCTACACTGCTGAATGCCCAACAGACAGCGTGCTCTGTGCTGCTCGCCCCGAGGTCAGCAGCCACCCACATGTCACCAGAGTTAAAAACACATCAAACAAGATAAATTCATCAAAGTATCGCAATAATAACAGCAGACAACTGTGCTGGCTACTCACACATGCTCTGACCCAGTGTCACAAAATCTGACAGCTTCAAGACAGGCATCAGACAAAAACAAAGGTGAAATATATTTCAACTCCATATACATGAGCTAGAATTAAGCTACCCAAACTTCTATGCCAAAAAGAAAGTTAAAAAAATATAAACAGATGGCACAGTCCAACAGAGCTGAACTGATGAAGCACTGAAACCCCAAAGGATATCAAGTACATAGGGGCCTACTAGGAGAGACAAAGTGAAATTTTAAGGGATCAGCAGACAGAAGTACAAAAACACGGGGTTTTTAGGTAATAGGAAAACAAAACAATAAAAACACAGTAAGATTCACGCCCATATGTATATATATATAACAATTAAAATGTGATCTAACTACAAGACACAGTAGTGCACAAATTCTTTGAGCAGACAGATGAATTAGTGGGTAATGTAATCACAAAACAGCTTTTCCAGTTTTAGAAGATCTCCAGACAAAATTGTATGACTAGAGAATACCAAAAATTGTCACCAAGCTGCCATGCTTTGATGAGACCTAAAAGAACTGAATCATCAAAATCCACACCACCACCAACAGTCCAACATATGAGCCAAAACCTCTGCAATGCACTAAGGAAAAGAAGATCAATAGATTAAAATGTGCAAATGAAGAAATTCAGGCTAAGCAGAACATCTGAATTTCTTCAGTGGTAACCAGCACCAAGCCAGCTGCACAAACAGCTCTACAGTGAAGAAAATTCACAGCTAACATATGCAGAGCAACACTTTTTGAGGGGGGAAAAAGCTCTCTCTATTATACAATACACTGTTTCTAAGTCAACTTAAGAGATTTCTCACTGGAAAACTATGAAAACTAGAATGTCAAAGGAAGAGGAAAATAAAACATTGTTACATGACTGAATGACTAGTACATTCCTTCCCCAAAATGCCATACTCAGTCCTGGTCATATCACAACAGCAAACCCAAAGCTGAAGCAGGAAAGTTCAGAGACTAGTAAGGAGAATCAGTGATGCCATAAAAAAATACCTAAGTTTATGTATTTGGACCCCAGTGAGCTCCCAAAGTGAGCAGTCCTGTCTGAACAGCACCTCTAGGGATTTAACTGGAATTTTTTTTCCCTACTAATACACCCAATCCCAAAACATTCAGAAGCAACAAGTGGAGTGCTAAGTTTAGTGTTGATGTAGAAAAGAAAAAATTCCTTTAGAGTAATTTATTACTTTTCATTAAAATTCAACCTCTTTTTGCACAAATCAAACAGCTTGTGGTTGTTACACACTCCAGGGAATTACCCAAAATCCCAAGAAAGTTCAGCAGCTGAACGTTCCAATTTCTTCACTGCCTTTGGTAAGGCCAGCTTTAATGAGAAAAAAAATATTTTAACTGATGCAAAAAGGATTTATCATAAGTTGATAGTCTGCTTATTTTGTAAAATTAAGATGCTCCTCTGCATGAATACTAAATGGTAAAGACCCTGGAAATTAAAGCACCTAATAGACCATATAAAGCAGGCTTTCAGTTTTCCTACCGAACCC
The DNA here is from genome assembly GCF_030490865.1 of Poecile atricapillus. NCBI lineage: Eukaryota > Metazoa > Chordata > Aves > Passeriformes > Paridae > Poecile > Poecile atricapillus. Next base: position 19,240,673 of record NC_081259.1, read on the forward strand.
TGCAACTGTACACATACAAATCAGGCTTATCTATTTATATGGAATTAATCAGGATTACCACTTTCATCTTGGCAATTTCACTGGAGGATGAAATCAATAGCACCCAATCAGTAAAATATGACTGTTTCCACTGTGCTGAGGCATTTTCTCTATTAAGAACTATTCTGCCTTTTTAAAAAATCAATAGCCTCAGGCATTATGTTTCAATATTGGAGGCCCAGAGCTGTATTCCAACAGGACACCCCAAGGAACTCCCGGGGTTTGAGGCAGCTCTCCCCTCTCAGCCTGGCACACTGGAGAAGCAAACACAGGCCAGTGCCTCCACAGCCATTCCCAAAAGCTGCACTGAGACTTTGGAGCTCCCAGGGGCTAAATGCCTAGTCCACAACCCTTGGAGGAAAGTAAAATAACCCTTCTGGATCCAGCCTGGAAGCTGCAATCTGGACCCTGCAGCCACTGAAGCCCCTACAAAACAGCTAAACAGAAATGGAGTTTCCCTTCCACCGAGTGACATCCCAACATTAGCGCTGATTCCTCACGGGAAACCAGCACTAATTAGTTACTAGCAACAGCTCCAGTTATACCTCCTCACAGGCAATGCAAAGCGAAACTTTAAACATTCTGCATCTATAAAGCCATTGCATGTTTAGAAAAGTTGGCTACAAACATTGGCACACTTTACACACCAAATTATCTCCATGAAACTGGTGACGATAATAAAATTTGCTTTCAAACCTCCTGTGATGCTCAGGCTGATGTTGCCCAAGTTAGATGTTTTTATAGCTTGAAAGCAAAACTTAAGAAGAATATTGCACTGCTCCTTGAGTAGTTTTCCTCAACTCCCACTTTATTCCTCACTCATTTATCATCACTCTTCTTCTCTTGGCCATGCAACAAACTCCAGTTAGGTGCCTACAGAGTCTTCAGACTTCTCTGACAATCTCTGGCTGAAGGTTAACGTTGTGTAAATCACAAGGGCATTTTATCATCAGGAACAACCAAATACTCTTATTTGTATAAGGAAATATCTACCATATGTAACTTCCTTACTCACACTGATAAGTTAGCACAAGGTAACTAAACCAAGCTTTTTTTTTTTATGACACTTTTTGTTTGCTGCTTTTCACTGTGATGAACATTAGACACAGGTGTGTACACACCTGACAACTTCGAAAGTGAAGTGTTAGTTTATTAGGAAAGTTTCATAAGCCAGTCAAGTAATTTTCTTAGATGACTAATAAACATGCACTGCAAAAGCCATAAGCAATCTGTCCATATGGAACAGGAATATCAAGCAGGGAGACCGGTGCTTAACTGACGCGGGACGTAACCGAGACCTGAATATTTCTGCTCTATTTTTAACTTGGGATATAATTAGAAATAATCAAGCAGCACACACGAAACAGAAACAAATGATGACCTGCTGTTTCTAGGGGCCCCAGCCGATCTGTGCTGCCATCCTTAGCTTTCCACATCCCCCCATCACTCCCCAGGAGGAGCATCCCTGGCAGCAGCACCTGGATGCAATTCCCAACTTGTGCTCACAGACCCCTTCAGTTCTGGGCTCCTCCTGCAGCTCCAGGCCCACAAACTGCTAATTCTGCTCCACTGAGACTTCCCAAACCAGCAGTTTGTCCTCTAAAAACAAAATACATATCAATTCCAAGGACTTCAAGAATACCAGGGAGAGACAGAACAAATTTCCTGCTTCTGAATAATCTCATTTGCAATCTTAATGGTGTATACAGGTTATCACAGCTTTCCTATTAAAAATTAAGTAACACCAGCTTCATTTTTATTTCTAATAATGAAATCTGTATAGATCCACGTTTTTATGCTCATTTCAACTCAGTTACAGTTATAGGAGGCAGGATTTAGCCAAATTTGATGCTTCTTCCTGATTTGTTTTCCTCCCTCAGCTAAGTGATACATTGTCCCAATTCTAAAATCAGCAGCTCATCTCACCTTATCTGCAGAACAACCAACTAGACTGGAAAACACACTAATATTTGCAGATACATAAATAAATGAAGCTATACAGTTTTTTCCTAAAATAATTCAGCTGGACTCTTTTCTTCTTCAGAGAGCCATGAAGAGCTATTTATAAATAGGATCAAATGTCCCTCCAACACACGTGACTCCATACAAAGAATATGGGCTACCAAATCTGCAACTTCTGCTCATTTACGGCACTTTTACCCACACCAAAATGCCAGCATGGGAGTCTTTTTTGCATTAAAACCCCCTATTCTGGACATAGCAAGCAGCACTTCAGCCTTGACAAGGAGAGCTGTGAGACCCACAGCTAAAGCTCCATCTGGACCTACAAACTCAGTGTTCCTCTGCCTCTCCAGCTCTCAGCATCAGCCTAAGGAGGCTCTTCCCAGCATCCTGAAGAGATCAAACTTCACCCAGAGCACGGAGCAGAAGACAGCACTAACCCCTCACATCTGAACCCCAAGGGGAGAACTTCCACACCACAGAACATCTGCACCCAACTCCCTCTCCTATGAGCACCTGCCTCTATAAAAGGATGTGGAACACCCTGTACTTAAGAAACACTAGTAGCAATTAGGTGGGAAATAATGTGAATTAAAATGAAGTTAATCCACTATACATGAAGCATCTTCTCTTTATTGAGACAAAGAACTAAAAGAGCCTTTCTCCCTCTCCTCTGAGTAACTGGTGCAAACACCCTCAGAGAGGGAAAGCCCAGCTCCTCATCCTCCCCACAGGACAGCATCCATGGACACAACATAAAGGCACCTTCCACAATAGAGAGAGAGAGGAGGAGTTCACCAGAACTTCCAAGATTTCCACAATAATACTCTTAAATTCCTGCTTCGATAAACAGCTTCAATAAAGGTTTTAATTCCATATCATTTCAGCACATCACTACTCCTCTGCAGATTTAATTCACATATTTGGCTCCAACAGACAAAATTTCACCTACTAATTTGATTTCCTCAAATAAAGGATTAGTTTAAACCAGCAAAGAGCTACTAACACAACCATAAGACCACTGAGCTGTCAGGAGAGCAGGAATATCAGAAAAGAATCACCACGTGGCAAGATTTTACACATCACAAAGTAACTTATCTGTTACACATGTTCGGCAGATTTTTTTTTGTCAATCTGCAGTATTTTTCAAAAGAAAAAAAAAAAAAAATCTGCTTCAGACCTAGACTCTGAAAAGCTTGTACTGTGTAAGAGGATAAATAAAAATATTCCCTGTCAACAGGAGTCAGCACACATGGTTCCATCAGTGGTGTCCAAGATGAGAACCACCGTGGAAGATCCTGCCTAATGTGATTTGAAACAGAACAATTACGCCATTTAATGTCAGAATTTAACCATTCTCACTTTCCCAAATTGCTAAAAAACACTCATTTGACCAGCAGCTTTTTCCATATTCCACTTATACAGAGCTCTCTCTTAAAATATCAGGATTCAATCAACCTACAGGGGTTTTTTTTGTTGGTTTTTTTTTTTTTTTTAATCACAGCACTCAGCATTCAAGACCAGATTTTCTTTCAAGCTTCCTACTAGCGTATTGCCGGCAAGAAGGAAATAAAGAAGTTACTTTTTAAAGCCAGTATTTGGCATAACGAGCAGATAACATCGCTGAAAAGCTAAGGAGGCTTCTGTGGTATTAATGGTCTCATGCAAGGGCTTTTGAGAGAGCCTTCTCCTGCCTCACCTGGGTGAGATTACGTTTTCCGTAGCCTATAAAGAACCAGGATTCAATCATGGACCATTAAAGACAACAATGGTAAAAGGTGTGAGAACTACCGCGGCTGAAACGCTGCCAGACCGCTCATTTCTGGGCTACTACGGCAGCTCCCAGGCAAGTTCCTCTCTCTCTCCACAGGTTGCCGGTACCGAGTCCGTGCCGCTTCCAGCACCCCTCCCGAGCCGGGACAGAGCCCGTCCGTGCCCGGCTCCCCTCAGGGCTGAGCTGCAAGCCCGAGTCCCCTCAGGTGTGCCCGGCTCTCCTCCCGGATGCCAGCGAGCCGGGAGCACAGGTGGGTGAAGCGCTCAATCTCCCACAGACGGAGCTCCAGGTGTCCCTTGTTCGCGGGGAGGCACCGCCGCCGCTCCCCGAGGCTCGCAGTGGCCCCTGCTGGTGCCCGCACGGGGGGAGCGGAGCGGGCTCAGCCCCTCGGCACCGCTCGTCCTGCCGGGGCCGCCCCGGGCCCCGCCGGCCCCGGGACCCCTCCGCGCCCCCGCACAGCTCCGCGCCCGCCGCCTCCGGGGTCTCGCCGCGCTCTTACCGGTGAGGAGGCTCCGGGAGCCGCTCCGCGCCGCGGCGCCGGTCGGTGCGGGCTGCGCGAAGAGAAGGGCGATGCACAGGGAGCCGAGGAGCCGCCGGGCTCTCCGCGCCGCCATCGCTCCACTCCCCGCGCCCGGCAGCCGGGCTGCACCCAGCGCCAGCCCCTCCCCCGGGGGGGGCTCCTCCTGCCTTCCTTGCCTACCGGGCGGGCTAGCGCGGAGGCGGCGGAGGGAGAGCGGCGGGCGGGCGGAGCGGCCGCGCTCCCTCCCTCACTCCATCGCGGGCCGCGCTCCGCCGCTCGCTCGCTCCGTCCCTCCCTCACACGGACCCCGCGGGGCGCGCGCCGCCTCCCGCCCGCCCCCGCCCCGCGCATGCGCGCGCCCCTCCCCTCCCGCCCCCGACCCCCGCGCCAGGTGTGCGCGCGCCCGCCCCCCCGCGCGCGCCACCGCGCCTGCGCGCGCGCGTGGGGGGGCGGGGCCGCCGCCGCCCTCCCCTGAGGGGAGCCGCGCTGCCCCCCCCACCCCATTCCCCTCAGGCGTTCGGTGCTTAAAGCTCATGGGTTTTAACTCAATAAATCCGTGTTTCCCCCTCTTCAGGACCAGCCCGGCATGGGTGCGGGACCTGCGCGTTTTCCACGCGTAAAAACATGGAAAAACCAAACGGTTCGGCACCAATCCGGGTATCCCCGCTATGTGGCGAGCCGGAGGGTGTGGGAAGAGGGAGCCCTGCCCTGCCATGGTGCTGGGAACCAGCAATCCAGAGCCGCCAAGAAACCCGAAATCGAATTAAATGTAGAAAAATAACTTGCGGAAACTTGTTTTCTTGGGGAGCAACTCTGCTGCTCTGTTCGGGATCTCGCCTCTCCCAGTAGACATGCTTCTCAAAGATAAATAACGTGAAGAAAAGGCCAGACATGCTCCGAAAAGGCAAATGCAGTGTATTTTCATCCTCCTGGGGGTAATTAGTTTTATACAGCATTTGCCATTCAAATCCAAATCACTGGAATGCCGCATCGTTACCAGCCCGCTCCAGCCCTACTGCCGGATCCAGTCTCCTTACAAAGGACACAATAAAAGCTGTAAATATACATTCCTCCTTCATTAATCATATGGAGCGTACCCTGATATTTTTTCCATCTCAGCTTGTTACCCACTAAATTATACTTTTACAACGCACATGGTGTCCTTGCTCATTTTATTATTGACTAATTGAGTCGTCTCTTTTTGGACATAAATTACATGGGACCAGGGCTGGAGGTAACCAGGAGAGAACCAGACCCCTGGGGCAGGTGAAACAGGGTACATCCCCTGCAAAACATGTTGCAAAACATCTTAAAATGAATTTAAATAATTTGTTCCAAAAAAAACCCCAGCTTTTACGCTGGTTGTGAGACTCCCCTTAAGGAAAGTTTCTCTTGATAACCTCGCTGTGTGTGGCAAGGGTGTCCCTCTTGTTGCAGGCAGCTCTATATTGCCGTGAAATTCTTCTTGATCCAGCGGGATTTGCAGATTTGTTTATGGAGAGGGTTTTCTGCGAGGCAGACGCTGGCAGAGTGCTCAGTGCCCCACACGCAGGTGTGGATTTTGCCGTACAGGGATGCAGGGATGCGCACAGCGAATTAAACGCTGACGTGACTGCAAAGCACCAGCTAATACAGGTGTCTGAGGCGTCTCTCCTCGTGAAGCTTGCTTCATTATTTTATGTTTCTGTCAGGAAACAGGGGGTTTGGCCACTAAAAATATCCCGGGGCATTTTCACAATGGAATAATTACCTCCTCAGAAGGATGTTTGGGTTTCTCCAGCTTACCCTTGCCGAGTTAGCTGCTATCTGATATGCCACAAGGATTACCAGCAACCAGCTGCAATTTATCCTGAAAATGGAAGCAGTGATTAAAAGGCAGGACTGGTAGTGTAACTCCTATTAAAGCAGGTTAGCAATTCCCATCATAAAATCCTGCCCTCAGTTGCATTTAACAGGGCCAAACTAACCACTGTGCTGAAACTTAAGCATCTGAAGTTCATACTTTGGGTTAAATTATAAACATTTCCCTTCCTGTTCCTTCTGTCAGTGATTTTCCAGTCTGAAAATGAGAGTGGTCACTTTGTCAGAGGTGCTCCCTCAAGCCCTGCTTATGAAAACCCTCCTGAAAGTCCTGCTGGTTCTCGGCACGGGCATCCTGGTGCTTCCACTCTCCAGCAACTCTGTCCTCATCACAGCCCAGGACTGTGGGATCAGAGCTGGACCTGCAGCTCCAGTTCCTGGCTGCTCTGGACCATGCCATGTCTACAGGTAGGAAGGGCAAACCTGCCCTTCCAGTTGTCTTGGGAAACACAGAGCAGGAAGCTCCTTGAAAAACATCAGTGGAGATGGGAACTGGGTCTGGGACAGGTAAGTTGGCAGGCACAGACACTCTGGAGTGATACAGGTTCTCCAGGGTAGTTGGAAGGGAATGAGGAGCCAGAAGGAAAAACAGGTCTGCCTGGAGGGAGGGATAAAGCAAAGCTCATAAGAAAGAGTCTGGGAGCCAGGCTGCTGGGAGAAGATTTTAACCCAGAGTGGGAATGGGAGAAGTTGCTGGGAGGAGGACATGCAGCCTGGGAGGACTGGGAGCTGTCCCTATGGTCTGGTCAAGGGCTGAGGGAGATCTTGTTGGGCAAAGGGGATCTGATGGAAGAGCTGGAGTGGGGCAAGGGAGGAGAACTCCAAGGCTGGGTGTGGGATGCAACAGGGCCTATGGGAAGAGGGAATTCACTAGTGATGTAGTAACGAGGAGGACAGAAACTGGGGGAGGGAGGCAGAGCAGAAAGGTGAGGATTTAGGAAGGGGAATGGAAAATGGTCAGTGGGTACCTGAAATACACTGAGAATGTACCTCACCCCCTTGGAGTGCTGGAGGTCGTGCCAACCATGACATCCCTCATAGAAGGCAATTTGCACATCGCTGATGGCCTGCATCGATGTCAACCCAGGATTGCGTTGCTGGGGTTATCTCTGCATGGGAAAGAAGTACATATTCAATAAAGCAACACTCCTCAGGCTGCACAGCAACACACTCCCTGGTTATCAAACACCAGGATAAAGGCAGCCAGCGCAGAAGGAAAAGCCAGGCTCAGACACCAGACCAAGGTCAGGGAACCCAGGCAAGTGCCTCAACACCTTCCACCTCATTTACTGTAAAAATCAGATGCAGGTATTTTATGCACCTTGTGAGGAGCCGCGAGGTGAGCAAGCATAGCGCTGTGTGTGGGGCAGGTGACTGCTGCTCCCAGGAAGGATTTTTAGCCTCTGGAATCTCTGGGATGCAAAGCACAGTCCCTAAACAGAGCCTGCCCAGCGGTGCACTAATCATGCAGCCAGCACTGCCCAGGTGCCTGGGCTGACATTTTGAAGCCTGACTTGCAGAAGTGAACAGCTCTTGCAGATAAATCTGCAATAACTGAGAATTTATACAACTTCTGACTCAATTAGATGCTTGGCCATGTTCTATTTTCTGACAAAATCAGGCCATTGAGTATTTCTAATTGGATCTCTGAAATGAAAAGATATTTTTTACTATTCTGTCTGTACATCTGAGTTCCTCGTCTGTAAAATAAGGGCAACAGCAGTTCTCACTCCAGTGTTGAGAAAATGAATTAGAGTTTGTGAAGCACTTGGATACCATAGTGATGAATCCCATGGAAAAGCTCAGGAGGAAATGAATAAATCTGTCTTCAGAACAATATTTGAATAGTCTGCTGTAAATAAAGCACAGGCCACACAGTGAACAGCGAGGAGAAAATAAAATTATTACTTAGTGAGCACAGTCTATTCTGCACAATAAGCGAGGCCAGGAACCTGTTGAAAGAACAGCGTGTGATCTAATTGCAATTAAATACTGTATCATAATGCAAATGCATGGAAGGGACAAATTACACATTGCACAGGCAACCTTAATGTTGGTATTTCTAAACTTTTAGACCCTTGAATTAAAAAAAAATATCCACTGTTAGGTGCAAAGGTATAATACACATGTATAAATGATTTCCTCGCCCTTTAATAGGGGGAGACAATATATTTACCTCCTCTACCTCAGCTACTTAACTGGAAAAAGTGTTTTTCTCCTCTTGCAGATATCTCAGCCTTACAGCCAAGATTTAATGCTATCATTCACACGCTGACGTAGAGATTTAAATCCAAAATTTACCTTCTTTGGGAGTCTGTATACAATCATCAGAGACAGACTATTCTCCAGAGAGGGATCCAGAGGAGGACCTTCATTTCAGTGATTAAAATTTGGCATTTTGCTTGGAGTGCTTCGCATTCCAAAGCAGTCCCCTGGTTTTGGTGCAGAGGCAAGGTTATGGAACAACAACTCCCCTGATCTTTCTGACTCCTCGGTCCCGAGGCTACGCTGAGCTTTCCCGACTCCTGCTGAGACTTGGAGCCGCTTCAGAGCGGCTGTAAATTGCACTGGGTTATCTGTCGCCCACAAGAAGGGTGATGGAATTAGGATTGCACTGTTCAGTGCCACTCTGGTTGTGCCTATTTTTCTCATCGTGATTTCTCTATTGCTTAGCAGGATGTGAGGTGACACTGAATCGTTACACCAATTTATTGTTATCCGGAGAATTTTCCGTTACCGGGCATCCTCTGGCAGCTGGTAAAGGCAATTTGGGATAAGAAAGGGCTGCAGCACAAATAAAGACGTGGCTCGTTAGGTTTAAGACTTAGAGCTATGAGATACCTTCAGTTTAACCTGCTGTGCTGCCTCCCTTGTGTGAGGCATCAGCTCCATCCATGGACAGCTACTGGCAACATGGCCTGTCCGATTATTCCCAATCTCCATCCTGATTCCAGCACCAGTGCCCAGCAAGGTGTGCTGTCTTTCATCCTTCAATAGGGGCTAGATTTTTTTTTTTTCCTTTCATTTATTTTTCACATTTATTGGTCACAGATGTGGCTTTGCAAACCGCTCTGAGGTTAAAAGTCACCCTCTGGACTTTGCCGAGCAAATTCTAGGTTAGCAGGTCATATGGCAGAAACCCTCCAACCCCGGCATATACTTCTGTCATTCCCGAGGTCAAAGGCAGTTCCAGCTCCTTACTGGAATCAGGGAGGGTCATAAATGCAGGCAGACCTTGCAATCACTGAGGTGAGTTCCCTGGGACTGCTGAGAGGAGGGTGGAGCTCCTTGAGTCCCAGGCTGACAGAGTCTGAAACACAAGCAGGGCAGTTGGTGTAGAATGCTTTTAAAAGCTTCCCTTGCTGAGCAAGGGAGCTGCTGAGGTCTAATCCAATGTTTGTTTATTTAGTTTTTTCAGAGGTAGACGGAGGGAACCTAGAATCCAAAATGCAGGGTTTACTGGAATCCAATCCACAGTTTAAAAGAAAAGGGCAATGCATTTGTTATCAGGAAGTGCATAATGATGTGGGATATGGGTCTCTGGGCATCCAGAAGGAGAGCAATGCAGGTAACCCCCAAGGGGAAAGCCTGATGTCATTGCAGTCAGTGGGATGTTTGCCATCCATTTCAGCAGAGTGAGATTTCATCTCTGGAAGCCTGTCATGGGATGACATCGTGCCACAGGCACTCACAGCATTCTCAGTGACTGTATTTTCCTGGTTTGGTGGCTGTCATTGGTGGTTGTTCTCAGATGAGATCATTACTGACCACTGAGTCTCCATCCTTCTTCCCCACTGTTTGTTCCCTCCCTTTTCCAGTGTCCCACTTCTCCCTGAGCTACAGGAATCCATCTTTGGACCGAAAGACCCTCTGCACATCCAGTAAGAATGGAGACAGATGGTCCATGCCCTCTCGTGCAAACAGGATCGCTCTCCTCTGCATTTCAAAAACCACATAAGCCAGGCGAGGATTCCAGGTGGTGTTTATCCCAAAGCATTTCCAACAATCCCACAAGAATGTTAATTACTGACACCAACAATCTTGTTCTCATTCATATAATGGGAGTGCCTAAAGGTCTTACCCGAGGTTGTGTTAGACATTGTAGGATTGCACAGGAAAAGCGTGGAGAGCTTTCAGTCCAGGTTATACTGACAGGAAATCAGGAAGCAGAACCACAGAGAGGTGTTGGAGGTAGAGCCAGCAGGGCCACCTTTCACTTGTCCTGAGTCCCAGTGCTTCTGCTCTGCACACACCATCACGTGTTCTCCTGTGCCAGGGCAAGTGAGACTGCAGAGAGAATTCAAAGCCAGAGGAACACTGCGGAGAGGAGGAGGGATAAGGACAAAAGGAAAAGAATTGATGCTTAGCGCATAGAAACAGTCATTTGTCTCTGGGCTTGGGAAATCGAAGAAATAACCTTAGACCAACAGCAGAGAATGCCTGGAAAACACAGCCCATCGCTCCCAGGGATCCCAGCACACCTCACAAACCTCTGCCATGGCAGGAACCAACAGCAGCACAGCCTGGCCCTTTCTGGGTGCCACCTGAAAGGGTCAGCTGAGGTGTTGGGCCATATGGCTACATTCAGATGTGCTGGGAAACTCCTGGAAATGGAAAGAAAAGGCCACATTATCTGTGAGAGACACGACCAAATCAGCCAGAGTTCGATGAGCAAATCCACACATAAAACTTGAGGACCAAATAGACTTGACTGTTGTGTCAACATCTGCAACTCCCACAAGTGTCCTTCCTTTTAGTCTGTATCTCAGACTGTGATTTTAGGTGTTTAAAACTGAATATATGAAACAATGATTCCAGGAGTCATTGCTTGGACATAGGGGCTGAAGTGTCCCTCTGCTTTAAATGGGACGAGCTGGAGGCACAGAGTGCTGTTAGAACCTCGTGACAGAAGAATAAACATGAACAAAATTACCCCAGTCTGCCAATTCAACAATTCAAAACCAGCCATTGCAATGATGTAGTGAAGACAGGGACAATGAGCCACAGAAACAGGAAGGAATAAGGACATTGGACAATAGGTTGGGACAGGGACAGAGTCCTGTTTGCTGTTACAATCTTGTTCTTGCACTCGCAGACAGCACTTTATAGTTTTGGCTTTGCTTCTTCCAACTGGAATGTTCAGATAAACCTCATCAACCTTTCAAATGCTATGAAGGAATTTCCTATAAATATAATGGGTATTTCATGGAGGACGTATTGGACTTCTTCATTTTTACCATGTTGTCTGACAAAGGTACAAGCTCCAACAGTTGTAAAATTAAACTTTTCAGAACAAGACCTGGTTTACAAAGGGTTTCCATTCCCCAAGCTCATAGCGTGCCACAGAAGGATGCCTGGAGCCCTGGCGGATTTCTTTTGCCACAAGATCTGTGCACTCTGATCGTGGTGCACCCCAAACCACCTTCCTGCCAGGAAAGGTTGTGCAGCATCACCTGGGAACACTGCAAAAGTCTGGACAAGCCCTTGATGATGCAGCTGCCAGAGGAGAGCATGGAGGTCTCTTCCCAGAGAGCAATAGCAGGGGTACAGCCCTGTTGTGCTAAGGAGAGAAACAAGCTTCTGTTCCCAGCAGCTCCTGGTTCAAAAGCAGAGTTACACCTTGACTGCATAAATTTTATTTTAAAATCATTCTAACCTCTTGCAATTCTTAAGCATCTCTAAAACCAGGGTAAATTACCCAACATTCATTCCTATCGTTACCAGTGCAACCTCTTACCCCATCAGCACAGTCTGGCTCTTTCTCAGCTGCAGGACTGAGCAATATGAGGACACAAGGACAGTTTTAAAAGCAAAGAACACACTTTGTGCCAGGGAATGGTGCTGCACTGAGAGCTCAGGCAGGGAAAATGTGGGCAGCCTTCAGACAGGTGAAGAGTCTGACTCCTCACACTCCAATCTGACACTTCTCACAGACATTCATTTCACCTCTTTTTGTTGTTGTTTAAACATCCCTTCAGGGCAACACTTCTGCAAAAATGCCACCGTTCTCCCACCTTTCCATGCTCATCCCAGGGCACCAGTGATCAAAGCCAGGAGAGCAAACCGGGGGCTCTGATGGGATGTGGAACACGGGCAATGGAGCCGTGAGCCCTCGGATTTCCCTGACAGGTCTGGGCACTTGACACGTCACACAGGGGTTCTGCCCCAGTGTTATTCTCTCAGCACCTGAGTGGCAGCTTTAAAATCAAATTACATGAGTGCAGCCCCTGGCTGAGCCCCGAAGTCAGACAACTTGAAACAACAAAGATGCCTGGGTGGCCATTCCCTAAGAAACGTCATCCCTGCGCTGCTCCGCTTTTCCTCCTGACGGAACCCGGCGGGACTTATCGACTGCTGGTGCTCCTGCAACTGCAAGTTATTGATTCTGGGAAATATGGCACGTGTCTCAGAGAGGTCAGAATGTGACTCTGTGTCCAAGTGAGACACAAAGGTCTTCAGAGACACTCAGAGACCCTGAACAGGGCAGAGGGAGCAGCAGGAGACCGAAGGTGGGGTTTGAATACCATCACCCCAAGAGGAGGTGAAGGTGCTGATCCAGGTTCCTTGTGACCAGAAACCACCACACTGTAAATGTTGCCCAGGCTGTTGCTCCACCTGCTTCCCTCTGTGCTAATACATGTTTTTAAGGGATGCTCTTAAAAGGACCAAAAGTTGCAATGCGTTTCCTCCTCCTCCTCCCATAGTGGAAGGCACGTGCTGGCAAGGGAATCTGGGAGGAAAATGCTCTTATGCTATACAGGCAATGGATATTTTGTGCACAAGCAAGATGCCTTCACATTCCCAGAGGAATTCAGCTAAAAATCATCACTGCCAAAAACCAGAGAGAATTCAGATGCTTGGAACAGACTTATATTGCTAAAAGTGGGGAATTGGTAGAGAAAGATGTTCAAGCTATCAGAAGTTGTTATCAGAAGTGTCCTTTGTTTCTGAAAGCACAGAAGTGTAGGTATTCAACCAAAATCAATTTCTCAAAAAGACTCCCCTTCCGTGACCAAAAACCTTTGGTGAGGGCTGAAAAGAAATTGAGGTTTATGTCTGTATCGTGTGGACATTTAGATTCCACGAAGCAAAGCAATGGTATTTTTCAGCTGCGAGCCCTCTGTGGCAGGTAACAAATAACCAAGATTTGACAGAGGGAGAAAAGCTTCCCCACAAATCTCCTGTTTTCCCAGTCCCAAAGGGCTGCAATCTGCCTCTGACCCCTCTTTCACGCTGCAGCTCAGCCCATGATCTGCAGGGTTTGTGTTTTCAGACGGGAGGCCAGCGTTTTCCTGCTGACCTCCAGCCATCAGTAGCTCTCAGCTGCTCCTTCTGGGGCATCATCGCGGTATCCAGCACTCCTGAGGCTGCCAGGACATTCTGGGAATGAACCTCTGCTTCTGGAGAAGGCAGCACAGGGGACTACAAGGAATAGTATGACTGACATTTGTTTTTATGTTTATTGCTACTACTGCTGTTAACGTGTAGGGGTTTTTTTTCCTAAAGAGAAGAGTTCATGAATTATGCTCAGCTTAAAAAGAAAGCTGTAAAAATATACCAGTGAAAGACATCAGGAAGAAAAAACTCAAAACCACTCCTGTTCTCTTACTCTCTCTTTTTATTTTGTTTTTTTTAAGTTCTGCATCCAATTTCAGGCAAATGCAGCGGTGCCTGGGTGTGGTGCCTCCTGAAGAAGCAGCTGCTGTGAGCATTCCCACAGCAGGAAGAGGAAGAACTCGGTCTGGTTCCTGGCTGCAGGTGGCTCTGACACATGGGAGGCTTCACTAATTCTCAGTGAGACAAGTGAATGGTGCCTGTCCCGTTAGAAGCGACTAAGGGAACACATCTTGCACTTCACCTAAAATGGACACCAGAAGAAAGGTAGGTTTAGATGGGATATTGGGAGAAATTCTTGGCTTGGTGGCCCTGGCTCAGAGCAGCTGTGGCTGCCCCTGGATCCCTGGAAGTGTCCAAGGCCAGGTTGGATGGCTAGTGGAAGGTGTTCCCACACAGGGCAGGAGGTGGAACTTTTGGTTTAGGTCTTTAAGGTCCCTTCTAACATAAACATTTCTGGGATTCTGTGATCAAGAATGTGAGGATGCCAACACAGCCTGGAACGTGGACAAAATCCCTGTTTGGAGTTCCTGCAGCTGAGGTGGGTGGGGTGGCAGTTCAGCACAAAGAGAAGCAGATATTCAAGTTGTTCACCAGCCTACAAACTTCAAGGAACTTAATTAAGCTACATGCAGACTTTGGGGATTGAGCAGTGACACTGCTCTAAGTCAGCTTCCACAGTGGGGATTTTCCCCCGACCAAAGGGATTCCTTGTTCAATGTATAGGGAAACACAAGCAAAAAGATGGTGTGAAAAACTAGCAGCACTTACAGTTGTGTTGGAAAGCCTTGTTCACATTAGAACACCTTCCCCAGGTACCTGAACAACAGAATGGGGATTTTAAAAAACAGGGAAACCTGCACAGGGTGCTCAGTAAACATGAAAGGAGCACACCCACCTTAAAGCTCATCTCCTATATGGAATTTTAACTTGGAGTCCAGCTGACAGAGGGAAGGGTGGAAAAGCTCACAGCTCTGTGAGAGATAATGACACAACTGACAGCAGAGGACCCTGCTGGGTCACCAGAGAAAGGGGAAAAAATGCAACCCTTTGTGATTACAGTCAAACACAAATAAATATGTTGGAAAAGAATACTTTCTATTTCCTGCAAGCAGTAAAGTTTGGGGGGAAATGGCCTATGACAAATATTTTTCTCTGCTGGAGGCAGCAGCAGGGCTCTGACAGGCACGTTGGAAAACAGACCATACGTTTGTGCATATTCAACAGCCCCACTGGGACACATCATTTCTCAGGCTGCCGTTGGGGTTGTGTTTGGCACTTGAACTGTTTCGGGCGCTTTGATAGCCCAGGATCTGTGCAGAGGATGTTTTGTTCTGAGGGAAAAGAGCACAAGCACATGACCAGAAGCTCTGATCAGCTATTGAAAGACCCAGACCAGCAGAGCTCAACAACACAACCCCTTTGTGATGGAAATGCCATACCTAGGCATGAAATTAGGAAAGCAATGTGTACGAGCAGGTTCCAAGAAGATTGAAGTCATCCCCACTATTCCTGCCCCAGCAGAAAAGGATGCAAAGTTAAGACACCTCTGAGTAGTGAAGCGTCGACCCAATTTAGCTGCCCAAGCAATCAATGACAGATCTTTATGAGTGTTCAGGAGCCCTAACACACAGATCTTCCCTGGGAAACTGAAAGGAGCTAATTAATAGCCCAGATAAACAGAATGAAATGCAAAGCCAGACATAGATCTTTACAGCCTGGTGCTGACTACGCTGAATTCTCTCCTTGCACTCCCAGCTGACCCCAGTGAGGCATCGAGATTAATGCTTGCACAAAAAGCTTTTGCTTTCTGCTTTTTGTAAAGCACTCACAGACTGTCTGCTCGAGTGTTTCACCTGGCTGCAATTACAGCTAGTTTAGTCTTGACTTACAGACTTAGCTGGGTGTAGTTTTGCTCTCCCCATCCCGCTTCGAGCACCCTGAAGCGACACCTCTGTGTCTTTACTGCTCTGGCTGCCAGGATGTGAATTCCCTATTCCCTGAGACTCTTTAACTCCAAATTGCTCAGCTCCAGTCATGCCACCTGCCCTGTTTGCAGTGCAGTTTGGGACCCTCAAGTGCCTTGAGATGGCAGAGGAAGAAGTTAAACACTGAGGGTTAAGAGTCTGCCTTGCACAGGCAGCTCCTGCAGCAAGGAAAGCAATGAGCAGGTTTTCCAGGATCATGATTTTGGACCAAGGTGCCTAATTTTTTTGTACATTTCACTTCAGACTCTGCTTGGATGCAGCCTTAGATGTCCCTTGTTTTTCCAGTGGAGAGCAGTGATACTTCCATGGAGCTTCCCAGTGTCACTGCTAAATTGGTGATCCCTCTTCAAGAGCCAGGGGGGAAGGTACAGCACAAAAAATCTTTATTTTTTAAGATCATTAAAACCTTCCAGGGGACAACATGAGATCCAGCCAACATCCCCCTTTCTCCCAGTTCCCACTTCCTCACACACCCTCTTGTCTGAGGAGGAAAAGGAGCAGGTTCTGCTTGGCCTGATTTGGAAGGGAGACACAAACCCCTCTGGCCAGGATCTGGAGTTATCCAGCTGCACCTCAGTCTTTCCTGTCCCATCACTCTAGTGACCCAGAAGTCCTGGAAATAAATAATATTTGTAATTGTTGGGTTATTCCTCTACACGAATGTAATCTTTCTATCAGTGCTGTGCATCAGGATATGCAGAGAAAGCAGGAATTTCTTGGGATTGGAGACCAATGGGCAGAACGTTTTTTGCAGGCCTATACAAAACTGTTGGGTTGTCCCAAGCCAGTGTCCCAGAAGGACATCAGAGTCAGCACTTTCACTGCTGAAATTACCCACAGCCAAGATAAATGCATTAAATATTAGTGGGAATATTGAGAAATAACAAAAACTAGTGCAGAAACCACTGGAATGTTCTTGCAGGGACATGCACAGGCACAGCCTGTCCAAAGGACTCGTGGTCATCCACGATCCTGGCTCACAACCTACAGCCATTCCCGGAAACCTTCCACCAGCCTGAATTCCTTCTGTACAAAGGGATCCTCGTGCCCTGTTTTAAAGCTCTAACAGCTTCATTTTGGCTTGAGCTCAACCTCTCTCCTGGACTAACAGGTGTCTGGGGAGCTGTGATCACACAATCGTGTGACATCCCCCTGTGCTCTGTGCCCACAGACCTCAGGGTCCATCCCACAGCCTTGGGCCTGAGAGATGAGCAGGGGGTGGAAAGAGCCAGCTGGAACCTCTGGAATGCTCATGGGATAGAGGAAGGGGGAAAGCACAAGCACTGGCCCCTTCTCCAAAAGCTGCACACCAAGATCCCAAATCACTTCTTACTCCAGCAGTCAGGAACTCCCTGCAGTCAGAGCTTTGGGATTTAACTGCTGCTGGAAAAGGAGGAAACTCCTATTTGTATGCACAGATTGGGAGTTTTCTTCCTCCACTCCGGTGGAAGTTTCATCCAACAGGCTCCTTGCTGTGTGTCCAGTGGCCTGGTCACCACGGCCTCAGGTGAGCACAAACCCAGAGGACTGACGTGAGAGAGCAGCCTGGGCTGGAGATGTGCTCACATGGCTTCATTTAGATCTTTCCTGGTGGGAGAATTGAGAACCAAAGATGTTCCCACCAAACCTACTCATCCAATTACTGGAGCACTTTGAAAATGTGATATGGATCAGAGGAACAACCTGCGCTTTTCCCAGGACACAGCAGGAGTGTGCAGACGCTGCACTTTTGGGAAGCATCGAGAACAAGACACAGGAGCTTTGTGGCTTTTCTTCATTGGTTCTGACTTGCTCTGACTCCTCACCTGCTCACCATTAGCACCCCGTGGTGCAGTTGTGTTTGACATCCCCAGAACAGGCCCTGATTTATACGGCCTCGCACAATCCCTCCTCCTCTGCGCGGCCTTGGGAGCAGCAGGGCAGACATCCTGAAATGGAGCTCCTTTGAATAGTCACTGCCAAAGGAGCAGGCACCTTCAAAGAGCTTTATCTTTGCGAATCAAACTTCACCCTTCCCAAATGATCTTTTTTTTTTTTTTTTTTTAATGAAACGGAGCTTTTGGGGTTTGGCAGAAGCGGACAAAAACTCCAGTGGGCAGAATTAAAAAAACCAGGTGAAAGCATGACTGAGATTCATAGTCACAGAATAAAGGAGAGAAAGGATCCAGGGAGAAATCCAACGTGCTACATTCATCAGTCACTCATTCAATTATAAGGATTTGAGCAACTCTCCAGTGAAGGGAATTCGAGCTCCCCATTTTGTACCTCTGATGCTTTTCCACATGGCACTGCAGGAGATGAGCCGTGCTCCTTTCTACGCCCATTCCCCACAGAAGAATCTGCAAACCATCACCACTGATGCACCCTAATTTAGGATCCATATCCTAACATTCTCTGCCTCCAAAGCATGGCCACCACTTATTCCCTGCTTGCTTTAGGAATGTGGTTTTCCTTTGGTCCGACGGGAACACCATGATTATGTGCTGCACATGCCAGAGAGGCAGGGCTGCCTGGGGAAGGAGAAGGGAGGCTTCAGCTCACAAATGATAGTACCTATTTTTGGCTCCCAGAGCCAGGCTGTGCTTCTCCCACTCTGTTTTGATGCTCCAACACGTTTCACTGGAGATGTCACCAATCCCAGGCAGTCACGACAATCTGGGGTGCTGGGATTCAGCCTCGTGGGGGAGGGAAGACAAGCAGCAATTTTTATGAAGTCTGTGGCAGGAACAAACAGATTTGTGGTGACTGTTATTTGAATAATAATATTTAGATGAGGCTACTTTTCAGTCTGAACATACCATCAGAACACAGGAGAGCTGTACCTGGCGCTCCCTTCCACCTGCCTGCAGTGGGATGTCCCCTCTTCCTAAACTTCCACCCTTGTGCAGCCATGGTGAGCTCTTCAGATCTGGTTAAACATCTTGCAGAACCAAATGCCCTCTTGCTCCCCACTGCCTGGGACACATAAACCACAAAATACAGTCTCCTGGAGTGAATTCATGTCCCAGGTGTGTTCTACATAACTGGATTTTCCCAGAGTGCTACAGTTCCACTGTTGTTAAGTAACAACTTATTTACAGCACGAGCCAAAGTCTCTGCTCACATCACCTGCTGCAGGTACCCCCAGGAGGCTGAGAGAGCCTCCCCTCTCCATGGCTTTGCTTCAGGGCAGCCCTGGGAAGGAGGAAGCCCAAAACCTCTCCTGAACCCCAACACTTGGCCTGGGCACCTCAGCCCATGCTGAAGGGGCTCCTGTTCCTGCCTGGCCCCATCCCCTGAGCCCTGCAGCACTGCCTGGGGAGGGGAGACACAGCTGGGGCTGCCCCTGCATCCCTGCAGTGCCCCAGGCCAGCCTGGATGGGGTTTGCAGCACCCTGGGACAGTGGAAGGGCTCCCTGCCCATGGCAGGGGGTGGCACTGGGTGAGCTTTAATGTCCCTTCCAACCCAAACCATCCTGGGATTCCAAATGCACCAGGATCCAAGGGAAGACAAGGCAGAGGGTGAGGAGCTCAGGCGTCTCTGATGCCAGGCCAGTGCTCTGGGAGAGTGGGGAACCAAAAGCCAACCCTGTGGGCCTGCTGCTCATCCACCACGGGATCAGCTTTCCTTTCTTCAGCTGCTTTTCTTCATCCTGTTCTCCTGCTGCACCCTGTGCTATGGAGTGATAGAAACACGTAACAGCTTCTCCAAACACAGTTATCTTTAGAAATGGAACAGCCAAAGAAAATGACACCATGTAGACACTGTAAAAAGAAAGCCTTCACTACATTAAAAGAAATAAAGTTACATTCTTGATCAAGGAACAAACTGGTCTGAAGAGTCACAATCACATTTTACAGCCATGTAACTTCTTTTTATCTTTTTCTCTCCCAACATCTGAAGAAGATGAACATCTGATTCCTTTATGCGGGAATTGCTTAAACCAGCACTGGGAGAAAATATGCAGTTGAATATTGAGCTGAAAGGATGGATGCAAGTTCAGCCCTGAGTTAATGGTCCTGGATTTTGGACAGGGGCTGGCAGAGCTCAGCCCCTCTCAGGACCAGCCCCATCCTGGTTCCTGGCAGCCCTACAGCCTGAGGCTCCTGCAGCTCCACTCTTTTCAACAAAGGTTGGCTGAAGGAGCACAGCACATTTTATTTAATCATGGTTGGAGTTCTGGTATTCACAGGAAAAAAAATCCTGGGAGAAGAGTGCATTTTCATGATCAGTGCCTACAGAGTGGTAAAAAATGTCTGCACTTCTTTCCACTCCAGCCTGTGCCTTTGAAGTCATGGTAACAGCTTTTGGATCCCAATCCTCTGATGAGACTCCTTGATTTATTAGGTAAAACATCTGGAAAAAATGAGGACTTGTGGCAGTGTAAATCCTGCAGAAGGAGCGGAGAGAGGTTTCATCCGAGCAGCCCTTGTGTCAGAAGGCAGGAAAGCTGAGCCTGGCTCGGGGCTGTGTGAGGCTGTGAAGCTCCAGCCAGGCCCGGTCCCGTCCCAGAAGGGCGCTGTGGGCAGGGAATGTCCGGCAGCCCGGGGAGCTGCAATGGTTTGGCAGCAGCAGGGAGCTGCTGGAAATCCCAGAGCTCTGGGATGTGAATACCTGCAAATACCTGCCTGTCACCACACGGGAGCTGGCACCGGCCAAAGCCACCCAGGGTGGCCCTGCTGCACCTTCTCCATCCCACAGGTACAACAGGAATGTTGGAGGAGAAAACCGTTTGGAAGGAATGGAGCCCGTGAGAGTAACAAGGCGAGAGCATTTTGTGAGGCAGATTCCTTCTTTCATTTGGGATCAGCCCTGAGGTGAGAGAATAAAACAGAGGAGAGAGGAGCAGGAGCAGCTTGGGCTGCTCGGTGCAGAGTGTGCCATGGGCAAACACGTGTGGGAGCGGGCACGGCGCTTGGTGCATGGGGGCAAAGGTACAAATCACCCAGCTACTCCACTCAGAGTTATTTACTCTCTGCTTTCTCCACGCAGCAACCCACGTTCCAAATTTCAGCGCCGACGCTCTGGGGAAAATCCCCCGAGCAGAATCCTCTGCCAGTTATTTTCCCATCTAAATCCCCCTTCCGGCAATTTGAATAACACAGTTCAAACAGCAGCCCCGGTGCCAGTGGTGCTTTTTGGAGGGGGTGTAGGACCAGCGGAGGAGGGGGAGTTTGGGGAGTATTTTTTTAATCAGATAAATTATTGCTGGGAAACCAGCCACTTCTCTCCATTCAATTTATACTCTGTGGGGAATCCATCTAATACCCCTGCTCAGAGTATGAGGCAAGACCAGCGAGAGATGCTGTATCAAACCAGGGAGGGAGGCAAAAGATGGGATGGAGTGCAGGGAACGAACAAACAACGGGAGGAAAGGGCTCTGGAAAAGCCTGTGGAGAAGAGGGAAAGCCAAGGGATGTGTCTGCAGCTTCTCAGACATGACAGGAGGGGAGAAAATGGATTTCTCTGCTGGCAAACTGGAGTGAGCTGGAGTGTGGGCAGAGTGGGATGGGATGGGATGGGATGGGATGGGATGGGATGGGATGGGATGGGATGGGATGGGATGGGATGGGATGGGATGGGATGGGATGGGATGGGATGGGATGGGATGGGATGGGATGGGATGGGATGGCTCAGAACCACAAGGAGCTTTTCACCTGCAGAGAGCTGCCACAGCTCCAGGCAGGACGGAGGATCTGATCAGGCTCTGCTTGAGTTTGCCAAGGGAGTTTAGTGATTTCCCCCCGTTTCCCAGTGGAACTGGGAAGCTGCCAGTTCACCTCACTGCTGTATTTGGAAGTGGGAACACTTGGCTGGCTGGGGAGAGAAGCCAAGGCCTGGGAAGAGCTGGCCTGCAGCAGCCGGGGTCCCAGCGTGTCTGGGAACCTTGCCCTGCTGTCCTGGCATTCCTCTCATCCCTGTTTGTGCTCCCTGCTCCCCTCGGGCTCTGCTGCAGCTGCAGCTCCAGGGCTGTGTCCCCAGGAGCTCCAAGGGGAGCTGGGCTCTGCCAGCAGGGCACGGCTGGGGAGCGATTGCCCCGAGCCGGGGACCGAAGCAGCCCAGAACCCTCTGCCCGTGCAGGACCGGGTCCCTTTCATCTGCTAACACCAATTTAGTCCAGAGCCTCCCCACTCCAGCACTTCCCGGTGACTGTAAATGCACACGGAGTTTTTAAAGAGTTCCAGGGTAATGGCACCTGAATGGGTGTCGAGGTGCACTTTGCTGGCCTTTCATTCTTCTTTATAACAAAGAATTCAAAGCTTTAGTGGGAGAGTTGGCAGTAAGCTCAGGAGATGGGGAGACTTCTGAGGATGATTTCCCAGATTCTGGGAGTGACTACAGTACAAATAATGTTGGAAAAGAAAGGAATTGACTCAGCAGGAGGCAAAAGGGAACAAGTGGAAGAGTAACTCTGCTCTGGAAAGCCACGAAGAGAATATGACACAAAGCAGAAAAGAGAAATAAAGCCCCAAAAAAAGAGAAATCTGATGTGTATTTCAGAGGCATTCCTTCTGACATCCTGACTGTCCAAAAACTGCTGAATGCCACTTTCAGGGAACTGGACCTTACACAAAGTCCAGGGAATTTTGGCCCAAAACAACAAAGAGATGCTTTTTCTCAGAGCTCATTCCCATCCTCCCCAACAGCCTCTCTCCAGTCCCCCTGTTTGTTTCCCAACCTGAGCAGTGGGAAAGTGTCACTCCTGGCATTACACCTTCCTTTTCCAGGCAAAATTAATGCTCAAAGCAACACTGATCTAAACACGTAATGAAACCCCCTCTAGCCCACCTACCAAATAAACTCATTTCCAGATGCTAATTAACCTCTGAGGTTATTGCTGGGGATTATGGATCTCCCCAGAACTCCTCGTGCCGGCATGCAGGGAGCCCCCTTGTTCTGCAAGTGTCACATCATGGGGATCACCTTAACCTTGGATCCTTGTCCAGCTACCACAGTCCTGGGAATAAAATTAATAACTTTCTGGCATTTTCTCCTTCTCAAAGAAATGGAGAAAGTGTTATCTCTTCCTCCTCATATTTTTTCCATGTATTTTGAGTCCCCAGACATCTGTACTTTGTTAAAGCACTGCCCATTTCAGAGGCTTTCTCCAGGACTGGATGAACTCTGGTGATAGATATCCAAGCTGCTTTGTACATTTAGTAGTCCCTAAATGTCTGGTTTGGAATCTGTTCCAGATTCTAATCATTTTACATTAAGGCTCAGGGACTCAATAACCTCTCCCCTCCAAATCCCCAAGAAAAACAGAAACAACAGCCCTTCAACCCTAGATCAAGCGCAAACCTCCCCAAAACCCCAGCCTGGAGCCATCTTTCATCAGTCTCTGTTTTCTGTGACTCCTGGACTCCCCAGGACGTGCAGAGTCCAAGGAGAGAACACCCATGGCACGACTCAGGACTTTCTCCTGACAGAACAAGGCAGAGGGGCTGCTCTTGGCCAGCACATTCACATTTAGGAGCTGTTTAAGCCTCCCCAGCATTTCTGGAGCCTCTCTGGGCTGTGGGAGTTTTGGGCTGCTCCCTTGTTCCACGCTGGTTTTCATCCCTCATTTCTTTGACACCTGATGCCATGTGGTTTGTAGGAATCCCTCTGGGCTCAATAAACTATGAAACTGAGCCTCCTTATTCTGCTTTTTTTTCCTTCCACCCGTGGGGACTCTGCTCTGGGTTTCTTTTTCCTCTGTCCAGCTGCAAACTTTCAGGTAACTTTTGGGAATTTTCTATCAGTGAAGTTACTCCCAGCTCTGCTGACTGACTTTCAGAAGGAATTCCAGGAAAGGAAGAATGGCAGGAAAACAGCAGGATTTCTCTTTAGAAACCAAAACTAGTGCAAAAGGGCTGCTGGAAATCTTGTTTTCATCACCCACAAATTCCCTGATGCTGGAAAACATCCCCCACTTTCCCATCTTCTCCCATTTGCTGCAAGTTCTGACAGGAACAGCTTCTGCTGGGAAGAGCTGACTGTGCCAGAACAGGAGAGCTGCTGTTCCTACAGCGCCTTCCCCTCCCCAGATCCCCACATTTCAGCCCAGAAAATGGAAATTGCTCCGTGTTTACCAACCCTCCTGCTCCTTCCCGCTCCGCCAGGACCTCTGTGCCCGAGCCAGGTCTCTGCTGTTTACAAGCCCATCTGCTGCTGTTGCTTTTCCTCACCTCAAGTTTGAATGCTCCGTTCAGGATTTCACTCACCATTGTGCTGGGAACTGCAAAGAGCAGCCAAGGATTTCAGGTGGGAAGTGAGCAGCAGGGAGAGAGGAATACAAATCTGTTCTCATCTAAAGAGCCCTCAAAATAATTAAAAAAAAAAAAAAAAAAAAAAAGGAAGAAAGAACCAGATGAAAGAGGAAATTCCAAATGTTTTCAGCAGCACAGTCATTCCAAGGAGAGTTTGTCTCATATTTTTGTGAGAATTTCAACATTTAGAACCAGAAGGGGAAAAGCACAAGTATTCCAAAGGTTGTTTCCCTGAAATTACCTTGGTCCCTCTGTTCTCTGCAGTTTAGGCTCTGCAGGAGCTTCAAGGCTCCACTTTGCCCAAACCTGTCGGAAGTGAATTGAGAGCTCTCCACACAGTGTAACTCAAGGCTGCATCTCTCCAGGAGTGAGGGGAGACCCTTGGGGGTCAGAGAGAGGCTGGAAATGTCTGTGTGTGCCCTGAGGCCTCCAGTGGGGTACCCAGAGACTCCCCCAAGCAGCAGAGCTCCTGCTCTCCTGCCCAAGCCAGCACGAAGGGTTCTCCCTCCAGAGGCCGACAGATTGAAGCTGTCTCCTGCCCTTCCCTTTGCCAGCAGGGAAGAACAGTGTGGAGCAAGCCTGGGCAGGTGCTCAGACAGCAGCAGGCTCCTGCCAGGAGCAGGGATGGGAAGCAGCCGGGCTGTGGTCACGCTGTGCTGCTGGACACGGCTGCAGCGGGAACCGGTGACCCCCAGACTCCACCGCTGGCTCTGGGCTCTGCTCCCAGCTGCAGCCTCCCAGTCCATGTCACTGCCTGCACTGGGAGGGAAAACAGAAATTGTTCTCCTGGACCCTTCTCAGGGTCAGTGAGAATCAGGAGAACCCAAAGAGCTGAACTGCCCTGACCAGAAAACTTCAGTGGCCGAAGTGTCTTTGCTGCAGCCGTTCCTGGGCTTTCCTCCTGGAGTTGTGAGCTCAGCCAAGAAGTGGCAAAAGGGAGCAGCATTTGGAACGGGCTCTGCTGTGCCCTGGGAGGCCCAGCCACACCTTCCTTTGCACGTGGGAGAGCAGACCTGGCAGGGTACAGAACAAACATCCATGGGAAATTCACACTGTGCATTTACCAAATGGTAATAAATGGTAATTTGGACTGATTTACCAAAACAGGGATATGATCAATATCCAACTGAGACCGACAAAGACTCTTGAAGTGTTTTGGGGTTACAGAGTGTGTGTTTATTAACAGCTCTGGGCCAGTGCTGGGTCACCCCCTCAATACACACAGCCCCCAATACAGGTGAATACAGGCTTTTTATTTACAGAGGTATTGAATACAAATCCATATTCATAATCCAGTTACCACCCACTCTCCACTTTCTATGCTAATTAAAAAAAGCAATTAAGCATGCGTAGTCTGTTCCTTGAAATGGGTTGGTGGTCTCATTATAGGGAGGGGTCACAGAAGGGAGGAAGGGATATGGCTCTTCCTCCTTCTGACCTTTCTACCTTTTCAATGCAAAGTGACAAATGGACCCTTGGCTGGGCTCCTGGTTTCCTGTCTTCAATGGGTTTCTGATTTGCAATTGTCTTCTGTTCTTGAAGTTCTTTACCAGATTCTTTGTTTCTCCTTATAAGCCCAGCTGAATAGGCATAAAGCTGACAGACAATTAGTTATTAGCTAATGATTAACCTCTAATTTTAGCAAAGCTTCTCTCTCTCTCTCTCTCTATCTATATCTATCTCTATCTATCTCTCTATATCTCTATCTATCTTTAATTTTAGCCAGGCCCATTTATTTATTTTTTTTAATTAGATTTAGCAAGGCTTACTTTTAATTAAGGCCTCAGCTTCTTTAAAATTTTAAATTTTTCAAAGTTTATGTCTCAGGACAATGACTGAGAAGGAGCACGAAGAGCTGGAAAGCAGAGAGGATGGATTCTCAGGAAGGAAAAGTCCACCAGAGGTCCCTTGTGACTGTCCCTCTGTGCCACTGGATCACAAGGGCCCAGCTGCAGCTCTGAGCCAGGAATTTGCTGCTTTAGGAGGAACCTGCTGTCCCACCTGGCAGCTCCCTGGCCCTGCCAAGCTCAGCACAATGCACAGATCCCGTCCCAAGGCTGGGGCTGGTGGCAAAGGAGGCTCCAGGAGGGGAGGAGACCCCACTGTGGCCAGGGCAGCTGCTCTGCTCCGCCCTGGATCCCGGGATCACATCCCCTTCCCTCTGCAACGCCGCTGGCCCTTCCCAAGGGATGTGTTTGGATTATCTCTCTTGGAGGGCTTTGTGCAGAGCAAGGCCTGAAGAGCCCAGAACTGCTCAGAGGTGCTGGGTGAGTGCTGGTTCAGCTCCCCCAGCACTCTGGAAACTGCTGGATTTACAGCCACACTCCCAATGGGATGCCCTGGAAATGCAATGCTCAGCAGGTGAGGGCAGAAAGACTGAAATTAGACTTTGCAAAAAGTTCCTGCCTCGTTCACTCCCAGAAATGTCCTCTTTGAGCCCGACTGCTCCTGGGAATAGCTGAGTCCAGCAGCAGGCAGTGCTGGAGCTCCAGGGTCTGGAGCAGGACCTCTGGAGCACACATGCTCTTCATTAATGCTAATCCAGGAGCAGGAATGATCCCAGAGCAGAACCTCCAAGGGGATTAAATCCACAGATGCCGCCTCCCGGAGCTGCAGCGCAGGGCGGGATCCAACCTGAACGCCCTCCAAAACGCACTCAGATCTGGTTGCTCTGGTTTGGCCTCGACTCTGGCAGGATGGAAAGAGCTCAGGGAGATGGTGAGAGAAGGGAGAAGGAAGAAAGGAAAAGAGTCTGCTCCCTGTGCTCCCCAAAAAGCAGCGTTTCACTGCTGGGGCTGTCTGCATGCACAACAAACTTGCCTCCCTTCCCTCGCTCCCACTTTACATTGTTCACTTTCCTGCAAATTGTTTCCACATTCTGTATAAATAACCCCGGTGCCAGCGAGGGGGAGGGGAGGCGCAGGGAAGGGGTGGGAGGAAATCCAATGGCTTTGTTACTTTGGAAAAAGAAGGTGGAGGATGGAGAGGAGCGGTCGGAGCCCTGGCAGACGGAGCAGAGAGTTGCCATCGAGCTTGCGTTCAGACCTGGAGGAAGACGAGTAAACAAGGAGGAGATTATATATAATTATAGACAATCATGTTGCTGGGGATAAACAGGAATCAAAAGCACGGAGGCACTGGAGTCTGGCACGTCCCCAAGCACGGAACAGCAGCCAGGCAGCGAGAGGCACTGCGGCTGGAACACGCTTCCCTTTGGGCCTGCTTTCACTTAGCTCGGGGGCTGGGGGGTTCTTCCTCTCCTTTTGGCTGGAGGCATTCCCCATAAAGAGGGGAGCCCATCCAATGGGAAGCAGAAGCCAAACTGAAGTCAGCAGAATTCTTGTCTATGACATTCACAGATTACCCTGTGAGAAACGTCAGAAACATTTGGAAAAGATACAGCCCACAGAGGTCAGCAGGAACAATAACAACAGGAATTTCTAAACAAAAATGGCTTTTTTGAGACGCTCCAGAATCTGTGCCTGGGTGTCCTGTGGGCAGCTCCTCTTTGGCAGGACACAGAGCGGGAGCTGCAGCTCAGGGTGGCACCCAGGTCCTGCTCGTGGTTCCAAGGATCCAGGGTTTGCTTAATGGGGAAATGGTGAACAAAGCCATGGAGCAAACCTGAAACAACGGCAGATGGGCCATAAGGGCTGTGCTGTGGGTTTTTAAACGAGGGCTTGGGGGAATTTAACAAAGAAGAAAGAAAAGGAGCCTCCTTCGTCCTTCTTTTTTCATCCTTGAAGGCTCTGGAGAGTCAGAGGGAAGATGACAAACAAAGGACAGCAAGCGCCGATGGTGACAGGAGGAGATTGTTTAGCAAGGCAGTGTGAAGAGCTCTCTCCCAGGCACTGTTTTCAATCCAAATAGCTCACAGCCTGCTGAATTCTTAAGCCATTTTCCTGATCTCTCAGCTGTTCTTCATTGAGAACACAGGCAGATACTTCAAAGCAAAAAAGCAGAGAGGAAAAATAAATAAGAAACAACCAGACCTGTGTTTAGAATCTGCGTAAGATCAGAGGGGGCAGGGAATACTTGCAGGCTCCTTCACCTTCTCCCTTTCAGTACAGGTGCTCTAAGTGTCCTTCCTCTAAGGAAAGAAAATGGATTTCTAAAAGGAAATGACATTTACTCTCTGAGAACTGTGTCACAGGGTGCTGGGTGATATTATCTGGGTATAGGATTGTGTATTTTCTGTGAATTCATCATGATGGGCATTTTTCCTCTGAGATTTCTTCTGCTGACAAATCCCTCCCCAGAGGAGGTACCTGTGTGTGTTCACATGCAGGGGTGAGTGAAAGATGTCTCTGCTGGCCATGCAGAAACTGTTTGGGTATCACAGACAAGTGACAAAACAGGAGTCACCTTCCTCTCAAAATTGCCTGAAAGAGCTCAGAAAGAACAGAGGGAATGGACTTGGAAAAGACAGTAAAGGGTTAAAAAAGGTATTTGGGGTCCAAGTCTTATCTACTCTAAATTTACATCGACTCTGTGAGGTAATATTTAAGCAATCTACTCCCATGCCAAGTTACAACAGCTCCTTCCAAATATCCCAGACAGTGAACAGAACCAAGACTAAAACCAAGATAAAATGACGATAGCAAAAATAGCCAAGTCCTTTCCCACATGGCCCTGTGCAACGTGGGGCACAAACAAACAGTGCCAGGATGGAGCTCTGTGCTGACAGGGTGGCTCTGCACAGCCTCTTCATTTTCTCTTTCATTTGTACCTGACCCAGACGGGAGAAGGACACGGAGCTCTCATCCCGATGTTCTGGCAAAACTGAAATGAGGTTACTGATCTCCTGCAAGCACAAATGAACATCAATCACCAAACACTCATCAAGGCACAAAACGCAGTCCCTCGGTGGTGTTAGACAGCAAGAATTAAGAGTTTATCAAGCTGGAAAGAGCAGATCCTCCAGGGAGAATGGATTTCATAAGCAAGCAGCAAATCCTTCTCCAGGCACCTTGGTGCGACTTCGGCAGCAAGAAAATCAAAAGAGCTCCCACCTAAAGAGAAACACACAGGAGTGTTCCCAGCAGGCGGCTCAGGAAAAGCCCTCGGCAGGAGAAAGTGTCAATCCTGCCTCGCCTCCTCCCGCTTTCCTAAAGCAAAGAGGGAAAAAAGACAGGGGGAAATAAAACAGAGTATGATATTTGCATTGCTGCTTATTTTTGTACTGCAAAACAAATCTCTGTGAGCTGAAGGAACGGTTTGCACAGGCTTGTCACAAAATCTCTGCAGCTGGCTCAGTCAGGACACCCTGGCTTAGGACAATCCAGCCTGACACATCCCAGCGAGGATCTGCATCCCCAGAGCTCTCCCAGGCCTGCAGCAGAAGCTGCTGAAGGCTGGCAGAGGTGA
This sequence comes from Poecile atricapillus, assembly GCF_030490865.1. Classification (NCBI taxonomy): domain Eukaryota; kingdom Metazoa; phylum Chordata; class Aves; order Passeriformes; family Paridae; genus Poecile; species Poecile atricapillus. The sequence goes on from NC_081259.1 coordinate 19,270,029, forward strand.
AACTCAGCTGCATCTCACCCTGGTAATCCTATTTTGGAGACTGGAACTCAGCCTTGGGGAATGAAAATATGACTGAAGCATTTCTTTATTCCACGTTTGCTGGGCTGCCTTGGAGTCCCACCTCTGGAAAATCCAGTGATAAAGGGACAGAGCAATTAGGGGCTTCCCCCAGCTGGAAATCCTTGTATTCCCAGCCCTAGGACACTGTTGTGTCCTGAAGTGTCCAAGCAACTGCACAGAGATGGGGACTCCTCTGAGGTCAGGGATCACGGGCTGGGGGTACCAGGATGAGCTGCAGCATCACCCACTGCACCTTCAGTCACCAGTGACCTCTCCATGGCCCCACCTCCCCCTAGCCAGGTGCTCAGGAGGCAGATGTTTAAACCTGCCATGCAGAAAATGCGCTTCCCTGTCGCTGTTTGTGCACTGACACCCCTTTGCAGCCACTTTGGAAATAAATATTCCCATTTTTTATGGAAACGGGCAGGGATGAGCTCAGCCCTCCAGGCCAGAGCTGCTGGGCACAGGCACCTTCCAACACATGCCTGTAATGAAGCAGAGAGCTGCTCAGGGGAACCCAACATTTTGTTTAATGAAAAAAAGCCCTGCTTCAAGCTTCTGAAGGGTTATTATGAGCTGTGGCGAGATGAAACTCAAGACATAAGTCTCTTTGTATTTAATAATACATGGGATCGATTTTTGCTGTGGAGAAATTTCAATGAACACCTCTTTTTTTTGTTTAAATCTTTTGTTACAGGTATTGATTATTCATTGAAAATCTAAACCCCAAAGATGTGACCAAATGATTTTACAAAAAAGGTCTGATTTCTGCTCCAAAGCAGGCATTTCCAAGCAGTGACAACTATTTTACTGTACAGATATTGCAGAGCTGAAGATGAGTTTATAATTAGCTCATGCAAATGTGAATGCAAATGTACATCCATTTCATACATGTAATATACAGTGTAATATATACAATATGTAATATTGTAATATATACAATGTGATATACATGTAATATACAATGTACATACATTTCCCTGCCTTTCAGGAGAAACTCCTCACCCCCTAAAGCAAAAATGCAGCTACAGTGGACACCAGAGAAATGCAGCAAGCATTCTAATCTTAGCAGGTAATTAAAGCAGATTAATAAAAGCCAATTTATTACCACAGTGTCCCCAGAAAGGCTCTCACAAAGCCCCCTTGAAGAGCTGTGACATCCAAGCCTGTCTGCTGAAGAGGCACCACTCCCTGGCTTTACTGATAAATCACTTTCTCAAGCCCCTGCGTTTCTATACCTGCTGCAGCTCGAGGGGCCCGGCCATTTAAACTCGTATTTTAAATGTTTCTTTAACACGGCACATCTGGCCCCGGAGCCCGGCTGTACCGCGGAGCTGCCCGGGTTTATTCCCCGAGCTCCGGGGGGTGAAGCAGCCACCGGGAGACGGCGATTGAGACGCACGGGAGGCAGGCGGAGGCACAGGGGGAGAAAGAAAAGCAAAAGATGAATGAATCAATCAGCGATCTGATCCCAAAACAGCACAAGGGCGGTCCCTAAAGTTCCCTGGAGTCGCTCGTGGGGTGAGCGCTGCGGAGGGACCCGGAGCTCTGAGCCAGAGCCCAGCTCCAGCCAGTCCCCAGATCACAAAAAGGCAGCTTGAAGGTGACAGGTTTCATTGGTGAAGGTGATAAAACTGCACGGGGAGCGCTGCAAAACAAGGGCTGGAGCTGCACCCGCGGACAGGCAGCGACCTCCTCCCCGGGAAACGCTGGAACAGGGGAAGGGAAGGGAAGGGAAGGGAAGGGAAGGGAAGGGAAGGGAAGGGAAGGGAAGGGAAGGGAAGGGAAGGGAAGGGAAGGGAAGGGAAGGGAAGGGAAGGGAAGGGAAGGGAAGGGAAGGGAAGGGAAGGGAAGGGAAGGGAAGGGAAGGGAAGGGAAGGGAAGGGAAGGGAAGGGAAGGGAAGGGAAGGGAAGGGAAGGGAAGGGAAGGGAAGGGAAGGGAAGGGAAGGGAAGGGAAGGGAAGGGAAGGGAAGGGAAGGGAAGGGAAGGGAAGGGAAGGGAAGGGAAGGGAAGGGAAGGGAAGGTCCTGCAGGATGCACACTGGCCACTGCACCTTCTCCTGCCCGTGCTCCTTGCAGCTGCTCCCCCCCAGTTCCCTCCCATCTCCCATGGGGGTTACACCAGCACAGGTTTGCCATGAACGAGGTGTCCCAAAAGCTTCAGGCTTTGTTTTACAAAATAACCCCTGATGCTGTTACAGAGCTAAAAGCACCCATCCAGCAAAAGCCTGTCCTTCACTGTCATTAACACGTGCCCACTTTGCTGCAGAGACTCTGGGCAAGGACAGGCTCTCGGTCACACAGAGGTGCAGCTCACGCTGGACACTGCCCCAGCCAGGCTGCTTGAAATGCAGGAAAGACTCAGTGGCAGAGATGTGAAAACAACAGGAAAATCAAAGCCTGAGACTAAAGGAGCAATTAAACCAGCCTCAGAATATATTTGAGTCAAATCAATCCATACAAGAATTGCAGTCACGGTGTGCTGGTGCCCACACTTCTCCCTCCCTCTTCATTTCCCCCTCTCTCCCCCTCCCTCCCTCCCCAAGTCAGGCTGAGATCCAGCCTCACTGTCTGCTTCATCAGAATATGCACAAAGTGCAGTGACAACACGTCTCCTAAGATGTTTTATCAGTTTTGCAAAGTCCCAGTTCATCCTCCTCTTGTGGATCCATTTACATATTGATGTATTTATTCCCCTCTCTCCAGGCAGGCCCCATGAGATTAAACTATTTTATTTACAAAGACATTGGGGTTGCAGCTCGTAACAATTAAGTCAGCCGAGATGGAACTTTGCTGGTGCTCACAGATTGATGTGTGAACAGAGGAATCGGCCTCGTCAGCGATTTGGGAGCAGCCGGGGGGGACGGGCTCAACCCCATCTCTATAAACCACTCAATAGCTGCTGCAAGTGGGAAAAACAAATTGGGGTGGTGGGAGGCACCAATTGCAGAAGGGAGAGATAATGAGGCAACAGAAGGAGTGATGGATAAAAGCAGGAGGAGAAACTTTGCCAACAGGGCTCACCTTCCAAGGCTGGTGCTCCAGAGTGGTTTGTGTCTCCTGGGAACCCTGGGAGCTGCTCCTGCTCCATCTCCCCCATCCACGGCAGGCTCCAGCACGTGTTCCCGTCGGATCCTGTGCCTCCCAGCAAGTGAAACACGTCCAGCAGAGCACCTGAGGCTCCTTAAACACCGGAGCTGAAAAGTCACCTGCCTATTCAGGCCCGTGTAAATCTGGCACGCTATTGCCTCTCCCTGACAGCAACCTCATCCAGCGCCAGCGTTCTTCCCAGCATCTCTGACATTTCAGAATTATATTTAGAGACCTGGATGGGAATTTAATTTTGAAGTTTTCCACGGCACCCTGTGGTATAAATATTCCGCAGTGCCTGCCGTCGGGGGTGTCGGTGCGGAGCGAGCCCGTGCCGCTGCCTCTAATTAAACAGGCCCAAGGAAAGGCACTAAAGAGTGCTGGAACCATCTTAAAAGTCAGCACGTGTCTCCCTATTAATTCTCACCCTGATCTTTTGCATAGCACTATCGCCAGGCTAATTAATCACCGGTGTGAGCTCGAGCATTAATTGGAACAATGAATCATTTTTTTTTTTGCCTGTTCCTGGCCACTTCTAGCCTATAGGAATGCAGCTACTGCCATTACTTTAATAATTATTATAAATATAAAGGCAGCAGCACGCACTACATTTGGTAGGCATTAAAAAAGACGTGGTATTTGGCCTGGAGCATTAACAATCTGGTGCATGTGCAGGGGAGTGATGGATGCAGCTCGCTGACAGTCCTGAAATGCGCTCCCTGAATCACTTGAACTCAGGACACTTTATGAAGGTGCTGGGGGAAGCACAGGTTTCAGGGATCCAGTGTCTGGATCAACAGGCTTCGGCAGGTCCTGGCCACTCATGGCTTGCTGGGGCTTCCAGGGCGCCCAGGGATGGATGGAAACATCTCCATGAGCTGCAGGAGGGAGGAGAAGCTGCTGACAGAGCTGTTCCAAAGGATCAGATTGTATGGAATGACTCAGGTGGACCCTGTGTCCTGCCCAGGAAAAGCACCTGCACCCACAATGCCCGGCTGGGATGTGGCAGTGACAGCACTGGGGTCAGGACTCACCTCCAGTGTCAGCCTGGCAGGAGCACCCCAGGCTTCAGATGCTGGGAAACACAAAGCCACAAGGATGAGAACAGAGCTTTTCAGGGAGGAAACAAAAGCTAAAATGTGAGCAGCTATAAACCCCCTATTTGTCACCCACAGGACAACAAGTATTTCCTTTCCTTGCCAGCCTGGAGGCTGGGGAGACGCAGAGGTGGCTGAAGGAGAGCTGAAGGTGAGGCCCATTATTTACAGCTGCTGATGAATAAGCAAACCCCCACATCACGTTTTCCTCCAGGACAGGAAAAGCTCTGGAGTTTAGCAGGCTGGGCAGTTGTTCTTTCCCCCCTCCTGGGGTGTGTTTTACACGCTCTTCCAGCGAGATGCAGCCCCACTATTAATTGTTCACACACATAAAACACATGGAATTCTCCTCCACCCCCACTCAGACCCAGCAGACCAAGTAGGGGAGGGCTGGAAAAGTCACCTACCGAGACAGAGGTGGGGGGAATAATGTAAAAAAGATCCAAAAGGATTTGTGTTGGTTTTTAAAAAAAATGTAATATACTTCTCTGCCCCAGTTTAAAAGCAAAGGCTTGTTTCAACTTCCTAGGGAAGGCGGGAGCACGGGGCAGGAATTGGCAGGCTCCGATCTGGCTGCTTTTCCTTATTATGAGAAAATCCACTCTGGTCTTGTGCAAGGGTATGAATTCTTCATCTCATATTGTGTTTGCACAGAAGCGTGAAATACATCCCGAGCGCTGGTGCCGTCCCCAGAGCACAATGCGAGAACAACGAGGGCACTGAGAACGGGGCCGCTGCGGCTCCAGGGCCCGGGCTCAGCGCTGCATTCAGCTCATCCATGGCACTGAAAAGGAGAACCTGGGGCACGTCTTTCCTCCCCAGGCCTGGGGGCCCTGGGCTCTGAGCTGTGCTCCCTGTGGGAAGCTCCCGCCTTCCTTTCCGTAAGCGTTCCCCCGCTGCCGCTGAATCACCAAATAATCAGGAGAGCCGTGGGAAGGGAATTAAAGGGTGGTTATCACGCTGCCGTGTTCTGCTCACTTTATTTGTTTTAAATGACCATGAAAGCAAAGGGGGGGAAAAGAAAACACACAAGTGGAAACTTAATTGAGCTGCTGAAATGTCTTCAAAGGAGCATTCTGGGCTGGATTGCGATGCCTCGGCTCCCACTGGTGGCATTTGCTCACATGAGTGGGCAGCTGATGAGGCAGCTCGGGACCTTCCTCTGAGTGATCTGTGTCTTGTGCTGCAGCTTTGGAGAGGAGGATGGGCACAGACACCCAGCTCTGGGGGCTCGGGGACACTGCATGTCCCAGAAAGGGGCAGGATGGGAGAGGGCTCCCTGGCATTGCTTTGGGCTGCAAGGGTCTGAGTCCTTGTTTCATTGCTATTCCGGGGGAATATCCATGTTGGGGTACAGCTGTTCCCTCCTGGAGACCACGTGCCCTGGCTCCACTTCTGGACAGGAGGAAAGGGGAACCCATTCCACTCATCACAGGCACCAAAGTGCAGGCACAAGGTGACAAAACCACCTGAAGTCCCAAAGTGGCCTTGGTTAGATGCTGTCTCAGGGTGGAGGTTTGGGAAGGGCTTCCAGGGGGGCCGCAGAGCCCATGGAGGATTTATGGGGCAGGAGAGCACATCAAAGAGCTGGGCAGCAGCTGGTGTGGACAGGAGCACGATCAGGGGGACAGGAACAGAAGGGAACTTGCCATGCAAGTGACCAGCAGAAAAGGACCCAAATGTGGGGAGAGGACTCTGACAGAGAAGAGGGAGGAACTGCCCTGACCAACTGGCTGGAGCTGGAATGTAGGAGAGGGGGCAAAGAGAAGCCAAGATGTGGAAAGGCAGGTCCCACAATCCAGCACAAACCGAGCCACCCACACCTGAGGGAGAAGACAGGGCGGGACCATGTGGGAAAAGGGGGCTCAAGAGATCCAGTGTGGGAGCCCAGGGATCTGACAGGGAACCTGCTGGACCTGCTGGAGCAGCCACACTCTGGCTAATCTCCCAGTGGAACAGAACTTGCCTCTGGCTTGTTACACCCCATCTTTATTATGAGTCCAATATGCACCCAAGTAAATAAAAATGGGTTCTTCTCTATTCAATCTTCTACTGGATCTTAAAATTGTCTCACATGCAGGAAACTCTATCAAAGATCTCTTGGGAAGGTTCCCTGCATTCTCATGTTTGAGTTCTGAGCTCTGTACAAATCCAAATGAAGGCAGATGGGAGGAGGGGGAGCTGAGCTGCTCTGCCCTGCTGTGTGCATCCCTTACACCAACCCAGCACTGCTCAAAGGAATGGATCAGATCCTTTCTGACCCATTTGTTCAAACTCTTCCCTGTGCATGGGCCAACTCCAGCCCAGCATCAGTTTTTGGGATGCCCTGTCTCCTGCTCAGTTCCTCCTGCCCCTATCTCCATGCCTCCAGCTGTTTTCAGGTACCTTCCAACCCCGAGACCTCCCAGGAGCCTGGTGCTCTGAAATCCAGTGAGGTGGGCTACACATCCCATTTGTGCTGGGAAAATAATGAAAAGGGCAGCCAGGGATGGGAAGGGGGATGGAGACCTTCCTGCACACCTCCTGCTCCACTGGCTCTCACTAGGTCAGCACTTTCTGGGAATTACTGCGTTGCCAGATGTTGATTTGGCATCTGACAAGAGATGAATAAAGCCAATAAAGCTCTTATTTCTGGCTATAAAAACAATAATGAAAAGCAGACAGGGAGGGCAGATAGGTTGCTTCCTAGGCCACACTGAGCTGACTGTAGCAGGAACCATCTTCAGCTCCCCTCCTGCCTGCGTGCCACGAGCAACAGCCCTGAGATGGAACACTTGGATCCATGTACAGTCAGAATTCCTCTATTGCTGCCCAAGTCCCCAGCCAGGAGCCTCCTCCAGAGGTGTCTGTGCTGAGCTGACCCCAGTGAGATCAGGGCTGTGCACAGCAGGGCAGTTCCAGCACCCCTGCACGGGCTCCTGCTCCTGTTCCAAAGGCACCCAGGCCTCCCTCCCACAGGCACAGCCTGTGCTTTCAGCTCCTGCACAGCTAAAGACCAAGGTCTCAATATCTGCCACTTCCTTTGTGCTCTGCTGTCCCAGCCTGGGGATGTTTGGCCAGTTCTGAGGAGTTCTGAGGTTCTGAGATGTATTTCTGCAGGGAGATTTGCTACACAGCTGCCAGCAGAAGAGCTGCTTCTGTCCCTCCCCCAGCAGTGACACCTCTGCTCTTGAGAAGTGCTGCAAAAGGGGCAGATCAGAAAATCTCAGAATCCCAGACTGCTTTGGGTTGGATGGGTCCTTGAAGATCATTTCATCCCACTCCTGCCATGGCAGGGACACCTTCCACTCTCCCAGGTTGCTCCAAGCCCCGTCCAGCCTGGCCCTGGACACTTCCAGGGATCCAGGGGCAGCCACAGCTTCTCTGGGCACCCTGTGCCAGGGCCTGCCCACCCTCACAGGGAGGAATTTCTCCCTGATATCCCATCTAACCCTGCCCTCTGGCAGTGGGCAGCCAGATTCCACCATGTCCACACCTCCCAATGCCAGGTGACAGCTGCAGATTTGGAGGGTGAAGGGGATGTTTATAAATAATTCCCTGGGTTTAGAACCTCGTAACCAGAGATCTAAATGAGAGGTCTTGAACAACCCTCAAACCTGAGGGTTGGTGGCAAAGGTATCGTTTGTGGCAAAGGTATCATCCTGCCACACTGCCATTCTGGGAATGCTGGCACTGACCTGTGCACACCTGGCTCTGGATAAACCTGCAGATCCAGCTCTGGCCATGGCAGTCAGAGCAGCCCTGTTCCCCACTGGATCCAGGTTCACAATGGAAAAGAAAAGCATTCAAAATGTGCATTAACACTGTTTTAGGGGGTGGGCACCAGCACAGGGCCAATGTCCAGCCTGGCTGACACACGGTGGCACAAAGCAGAGTTGCACGACTGTGCTAAGCTGCAGCTCAGGCCTAACAGAGCCTTCAGCCCAGAAACTGCTGCAATCCACATGGGAGAACCTCCTGCTGGACCTCAGAAGGCCAAGGAGTCAATTCCTGACCCAAAGGCCAGGATCCAAACACCACAGGGCATGATCTGATTACAGCAGTGCCTGCACCAGCAGTGGCACACACACCTATGCATTAACATTTCTGTTTTCCCAGGCCTCAGCTGCCAGCATAATGGATTGGGAATGCACATTTAAGGTGGAAAGCATTCCTGGAAACTGGCTGTTCTTCAAAGAAATATTTACATGATGTTCCAATAGCCAAGACTCAATAAACATATGGCAATATTACACTGGCTAAAAATATCTGGGATAAAAGATGAGTGAAACTCCCAATTCTATTTTATTTAATATTTTTATCAATTATCTGAATGACTCTGTATAAATCCTTGTCATGGGAAAGTCTGCAGATGCCAATGAGACTGGTGGGAGGGGAACAAGAAGCAGGATTGGGCTATCAATACACTTGGATCTGACATGAGTGAGAGCTGGCCACATGCCAGAGAAATATGATTTAAACCCTCAAATACAAGGTAAGAAATCTGAAACCAGAAGCACAGGTTACACTCACAGGATGCTGCCTCGGAAAGGAATAGTTTGGAAAAGGACTTGGAGGACATTGGAGATTTGCTGTAGCCCTAAAGCTGCCATGAAGGGGCACTGGGACCCGTCGGTGCTGAGAAGGGACAGTGAATGAGCCCAGCAGGAAGGATTCCCTCCAGCACACAGCTCCAGGAACCTGCTGGAAGGCCATGATCAGGCTCTCTTCCTTCCTTAATGGAGAAAGGAAAAATACAGGAGCAACTCTGCAAGGCCAAACAGGGACCCTGGGGCTGGGAAATGGAAGCTGCCCAGCGTTCTCCTGAAGGAGCCCGAGGTATCTGCTTGTCAGGGATGTGACTGAGACAGGACCTGGCTACTGCTCCAGGCACTGATAGGGGATGGCATTTGGTGGGGAGGGCTTTAGGGAGCAATGACACCTCTTCCAAGACAATTACAAATTTAACCTTGAAGTAAAACCCAGCAGAAACAGCTGTGGAGGATGTCCTGCCCTGGACGAGCTTCCCAGGGCACCAGGTGAATGAGGAGCTCAGGTGTTCTCCAGAAGGGGCTCTTTAACTCACCTCTGGGAGAAATTATACAGGGGCTTGGTTACACCACCTGTGCCTGTGGGAATCCCTGGATTTCTATACTGGAGTCCAGTCCTTGCACAAACTGTTTGCAGCAGGCATCTCTTTGTATTTGAAGGAATGGAGGCAGCCTGTGGAATGGCTCGGGCAGCCTGAAAGATTTCCTGGCTGCCTCAAACTCTACATAAGGGGATACTTCTGCTTAAGCCTTACATACTGCAAGTTATAGGGCTGTCTCTTCCCAAATTAAGCAAACAGAGATTCCCTCCTGCCGAGCTGAAAATCTCAGTATCAGTTTCTCCAGTCCTCAACAAATCCTCACCAGTCTGGCTCTGGAGAAAATGCATAAAGAACCCCCGTCTGCTCTGAGTTCCAGCTGGGGAGCTGCACGGATATCAGCGAGGTTTCAGGGTGTAACAGAGCAGAAACCAGCTCAGCATGCTCATCTTCTCAAGCTAAGTCTGTCCTTCTGTTTCCATAGATTAGCTCTTCCCTGCATTCCCCCTGCACAGGATGCCAGCCTGGCCACGGCAGCAGCGAGCTGTGAACAGCGGGAGGTCCTGCTTCATCCAGCACCAGCTCCCACCTCCCCAACACTGGCAGCTTTTGTTCTGCCTCCTGTCTGATCCCTCCAGCCCCTCTTACATTCCTCCTTCAGGGCTCCCTCCAAAAGTTACTCCACAAAACAGGATCCTGCTTTTCTATTTCAAATCCAGACCTGGCATTGGAGCAAAAATAAAATGCGATCCATCACGGCACAAGAGGCGCAAAGGTCTTTTTCCATCTCTCCCTTGGTTTGTGCAAGCTGAACTGTCACAAGTGAAAATTCAGCTGCTCTTTGGATACACAGGGAACACGTGGACTCAGGCAGTGGGATACAAGGAGTGTATTTCCTGCACAGGAAAGTGAATGCATTGAGTAAACTGATGTTACCTGAACAGCTTCCTGCTGTGAGCTCGTGTCTCTGGGTGAATTCCTCACTGCTCCTGTTCAGAGCTGTGTCTCACACAGCATCACCTGCCTCCTAAATCCCACGTCAGCAGTGGCAACTTTTCCACCACAGACCACATCCTTGGTGCAGTACCAGGTGCAAGTGTTCTCGGCAGATCCAAGTCTGCCCAGACTGTGCCATCCCTTCCCTTGGGAGTTACAGCGATTCTAATCATGAAACAATCAACTTCCTGACTGCCAGCTATTGCTTCCCTGGAACAACAGCATTTCAGAGCCAATGTGTTATCAAAACAATAAACCAGGCTGGGCATGTCCAGATTAACTTTCATCTGCTCTTTCCAGGAAGGAGCAGCTGCTCTGAGAGCTCCCTGTGCATCCCATGCTTGTGTTGGTGTTTGCTTTATCTGGAGCAGGGCAACCCCTTTGAGGGGACACTCCTGACCTTTGCAATTACTACAGTCAGGTCCAGGCTGCAGAACTGGAATCCTTTCAGCCATGGGAGGAGCCCCAGAGACCACAGAACCCACGCTGCTATTGAATGCTCCAGGCCATGGGGGCAGACCAAACCCATCCCAAAGTATTTCCTCCCCAAACGGAGTGGGCCAGCACTGGGCATTTCACTCTCCAGGTCTGTTCATATCGCACCCTCCTGCTTCCTAGTGCAGGTTGCACCTCTAGGAAGCCTCTCTGTCCCTGCTTGTCTCCCTGCAGGACCTGATGGTGTGTCCCAGACAGCTGCCACAGCCCAATCAGCTAAATCTCCTGCCATTCCACTCTGCTCTGATTGAGCTAAACAAGAGTCCCACTAGCAGGAGAGGGAAGGTGGGAAGATTTGAGCTCACAGTTTACCCACAGTTGTCAGGAGCAGCTGTGGCTGCCCTATCCCTTATTCCAGGCCAGGCTGGCAGGTCCCACCCTGCTCTAGTGGAAAGTGCCCATAGCAGTGCTTGGGACTGGATGGGCTTTAAGGTCCCTCCAAACCTCACCAGTCTGTGATTCCATTATTATCCTCTTGTCTGTGAGTGAGTGCAGCCTGCAGAGGTCCATGCCCTGGGGGCTTGGAGGGACCATCAAACCCTCAGACTTCTCCAACAACTGTCAGACTCTGAATAAAAGAAAATCCAGGGCAGAGGTTCAGGAAGGGCACCGTGTGTTCTTATGCCGGAGGCCCTGAAGGAAGCGGAGGTGAATTCCCATAAAGAAATTACCAGGATCATTAAGGATTAATAATTATCTTTGCATCTGATAAGCTATTGGAGCTTTAATTTTCTGCGAGGTTTTTGCGAGCTGTTGTGTGTACAACAAATTGTGTGCGAGCCCAGGGCTCCGATGGCAGCCCGGGTAAGATGTGCTCAGCCACCAGTTATTTTCCAATTAAAGCAAAGCTGTGGTGTGATGAGTAATCATGCACAGAGAGGGAATCTTAATTTGCCTGCCCTTACAACAGCTTACTGGGATTTCTAATGGGTGGCAAACAATTGCAAATGCTAACTAACCAAAATAACAGGGCCCTGGCCAGTGTCAAATCTAATTTCACTAAACGCCAGCATCGTTACATTCTCCTGTGGTGGTTGATTTTGAACGGGCACCAGGAACGAGTTATTCACACTCCATGGGGATTTCAGATTTCATCTTTGCTTCTATCTTAGATTTATTGAACAGATTTCTTTTCTGGGTTAGATGTTAATATTTTTGCCCTTCTGCTAACGATAAGGTTTGCAGTTCAGTGTCTCACTGATGAAGGAATCAGGAGTGTGGCACCTGGCTATGCTGGAAGTGCCATCGGCCACCTTTAGACGTTTCCACTGGCTAAGAAACACTGGTGTTCTCCCCCTTTGCAGAAATCTCAGTTCAAAAGCATCACTCTTCTCCCAGAAATGAATTCTGCCTCAGGAACTGATTTAAATCAGCAACCAAAAATAGAGGAAAAACCACTCTCCTGTTATTTTCACTCTTCCCCTGCTCAGAATCTCATGCAACAAATCAGCTGCTACTTACGGAACGTCTTCCCAAGAGTGAGCTTTTTTCCTGGAGAGGCTGGAAGAGGAGGGCATGTCCCACTGCCACTGGAGCAGCACAGTCAGCACATCACTCTGGAAGCTGCTCCCAGTTACCTTCTACCAACCACTACTGGGAAAACATTTGTGGTGAGATTGTCTTAAGGACCTAAAAAAATTAAAAATGAAGGAAAATTCTCTCCATGTCCTGATTTCTCTCCCTCCAGTCTCCCAGTACAAACCTCCCCATCTCCACCCTAAAAGCCCCAGTTTGTACCTCCAGCTCTGCAACTGCCACGGAGTATCCCGGTCCATGTTTTCAGTCTCCCTGCATAATTTAGCAAGATTTTACTGCCAGAAAGTAATTTCTCTGCAAAGAAAGACCAGTAAGTCTTGCCTGATCCCTTTAGCTCTGTATAACTGCAAATTTAATGACCCTACATGCTGCCATGTCCTGTAAATCTTTAATAAAATTATTAAAGAGCCCCAGCAGATGATCTGCTGCTCAGCCCCCTCCTCACTGACACTCACCCTGAGCTTTGAGCCTTTTTCCCAGTATTTTATCCCTTTCAATAATAGATTATTTTAACCTACATTTAGGGAATTTGGACCATAATCCATCAGGCAAAATTTTCTTAAAGCCTCATGGACAACCAGATAGATTTATACTATCTAGCCTGATAGTTATTTCATTAGCATAAGTGATCAAATTAGTCTGACATGATTTACCTGCAATATATCCATGCTGACTCATTCCCATTACAGTAAATTTATTTGTCCTTAAAAGAAAAAAAAAATTAAAAAAAGAAATTTAGCTGCAAACTAATTGTAAATGAACATTTTAGAAGAACAGTGTTCCTCTGGAATCCCTGCCTGCTGTTATCATTTCTGCTGGGATGGAGCACAGGCATTGTGGAGTTGTTTTGGGAATGGGCTGGACTAAAAGTGGGCCAGAGGGTACGGGAACAAGTGGAGGCACAAAAGAACTATCACTGCAGAGAGAGAGGGCAGCCACAGTCAAGGATTCTTGGCTCCTTTCAGAGAGACACAGCACAAGGAATTAAGCCTGGCACAAGACCCTCAAAGTGGGATTTACTTGATCTGATTTCTACAGACCCTGATGAAGCACCTTGGGCAAGAGGGAGAGAGGAGCAGCTCCACCTTGGAGCTTCCAGCCACAGACCCACCATTGCTTCTTCCTTCCAATAAAACTACTAAAGCCCACCTCCCCAAAAAACAAACAACAAAAAAAAGCTATTGCATGGCCAAACTATCTGCTTCTTAGAGTTCCTTTCCCCACGGTGCTGGGCAATCATGTCCTTCCCTAAAGGCTTCAGTCAGCTGAATGCAAGTGCACCAGGGAGCATCCCCAGCCTGCAGGGATTGCTGCTGGCACCGGGCACGGGCACTCCCCGGGGCCTGGGGTGCAATTCCAGCTCTGCTCCTGTCCTCTTGTGCCACCTTTAGGCACAGCACCTTCCTCCCAGAGCTGCCTTCCCCTCCCACCTCCAGCCTGCCTTGGTTAAACCCGAACTATCCAGAGGAGAGAGCACTCAGGCATCTCCCAGAGTCCTCTGGGCAAAGATGTCCAAATCTGCTTCCAGCTCTTTCACTCAAAGCAGAGACTTTTCCTTCGTTTTGCTGTTGGCTGAGCATTCAGCTGAGATTCCTCACGCAGGATCTAAAGACTGGAGAGGAGGGAGAGACTTTTTATATGGGCAGGGAACGACAGGGCAAGGGGCAGTGGTTTTAAACTGCCAGAGGGCAGGGATGGATGGGATATTGGGAGGGAATTCCTCCCTGAGAGGGAACTGAGGCCCTGGCACAGGGTGCCCAGAGCAGCTGGGGCTGCCCCTGGATCCCTGGCAGTGCCCAAGGCCAGGCTGGATGGGGTTTGGAGCAGCCTGGGACAGTGGGAGGGGTCCCTGCCCATGGCAGGAGTGGAACTGGATGGGCTTTAAGGTGCCTTCCAACCCAACCCATTCTGGGATTCCATGACTTAGGAACTTAACCTCATAACGCTGGTAAATTAAATTTTGTCTAGGGAAGCATTTTGATATCAAAGGATGCTCACAAAGGCCCACCCATGCAGCTATTGGGTAATCTGTGCTACCACCTCAATCATTAAATTACATTAATTAATTTAATTTCAACCCTGTTCTCCAAGACAATGAAACCACATTCAACATTGTGTGGAGGGAAAAGTCAGTCAAGTAGTTTTTAAATGGCCACAGTTGAGAGGTAAAACAAAGGTGCAGTCATTAAGGCATTGGAAAACTGGTCCTTTTTTCACTATATAATCCTCTGTCAAGCCTCCCCACTGGCTGGCACAGTAAAATAATACAGCCAGAAATGATATTTTTTTCCTTCTACATAAACTCTCATTTAGTTTCTCGGGGAAAAGAAAAACCTTTTCAAGCTCTTAAGAGTTTAAAGAGAAATAAAGTTGAGTGTGACAGTCACTGAGGCGTTTCCAGCCTGCTGTATTGGATCAAGGGATGAGTTATGTCCCTGAGGAAGAACAGGCACCAGTGAGGATTCATCCCTGACCAACCAGCAAAATCCAGTGTAACTGAGGCTGGTCCTTAAGCATCATTGACTTCAAAAGGTTTTAAGCACATATTTAAAATTAAGGGAGGCTTTGATAACCTGGGAGCTTGGTTGAATCCAAGGATCTCGCTAGGAAAGGAGGAGATACTGGCTCCAAGCACAGGACACACATGGCACTCCATGTGACCCCTTAATTAGCACAGAATCTGTGCCCTGCCAGGAAATCTGAGTGTCTTCTCATGATGAGCACCATCAACATCATGGCAGTGCTGCAGGAACCTTCTCCTTAATTACACAGGATCTCTGGAGCAACCACGCACCGTGTAATTAGTCCCAAAATGAAGTACTTCAGTAACTGGAATTTAACAAGTAGTGCTGCCATCCTGATTGTCAGCCACTGCTCAGCCACCACAAAAAGATGTTCTTCTTACACAGGAAAACAGATTTTTTCCTGCTTCTAAGATGCTGCAGATCGGAGAATTTTTCCAGGCTTTTCTAACATCAAGTCCTGTGTCCTTACAGATCTCAGGGTTAGCACTGACAAGGGAGCTTATCAGGCAGAATGATCTCTGGAGCAGGTTCCCAGCTGGATTAAGCACTGCTGTGAATGGAGGAAATCAACCCCAAAAAAATAACAGGGAAAATGACAGCCTTTCTGCCGCTTGACAGAGATCTTGCTTTTCCCTTTTTTTCTCTTGTACATGTTCATAATTTTGCAGACAGGTAATTACATGTCTGATGTAAAGACCACCCCTCCTAGTTCAGGCTTCAAAGCTGGCAGAATTCAGTTGCAATTTCATCCCAGCAATCACAGATCCAGCAGAAATACAGCTGGGATGGAGGTGGAAGATCTCACTTCCAATCGAGGTGTTCAAGTGGGAGACGTGGAATCAGCCACGGAGCTGCTGCTTTTGGCTTTACTTTCATCCTCCAGGCACAGGGGAGACCTGAAGGAACGTAGAGCTGAGCTCAGTTGTCCCACAGGACAGGGAGCCAGGCCACCCCAGCTCCCACCCGAGCAGGACTGCACCCAACGTGCTCTCTCAGGAAGGTGAATGAAGTGTGGTGAACCGAGATCGCCCTAAACCCGAGCCTGTTTCCTACAGCCAGCTCAGCATCCCAGCCCTGCCATTCCCATCTCTCCCACCCTGGCAGTGGCAGGGGCAGAGCCAGCTCAGTCTGCCCAGCCGTGCCCTTCCTTCCCCACGGAGCCCCACAGCCACATCCCCTTGGACTGAGCAGCTTCTGGCAGGCAGTGGCTGGTGGCCAGCTGGGCCAGTGAGCTCAGCTTATTTGGGGAGGGCAGGAGTGAGGAACACCTCGGAATTTAGGGCATGGTAGCCCAATATTCCAGATTCCTCTGAAGCAGGGAGTGGACTCTGCTCAGGAGAGAAGCTGGTGTAGAATTCAGAATCACAGGACATTCTGAGCTGGAAGGGACCCACAAGGATCATCGAGTCCCACTCTGAAGTGAATGGTCCCTGCAGGGGTCAAACCCACAACCCTGGCGTTATCAGCACCATGCTCGGAGCAGCTGAGCTGATCCCAGTGAAGAACTACACGGAATTTTCATGAGGACGCTGGTCCAGAGACTCTGCTCTGCTGTCATGAGCTGGTCTGGGGGTGTCAGAGCGAGAGCTGCACTGCCAAGGCTGCCAAGATCAGGTGTAAATGAACACATCAAACAACCAGAGAAAAAAAGCAAGAGTGGAGTGAACAAACATTTGCTTTAACAGCAGCTTCCACTCACCTGGATCTTGTCACAACACCTTTATCTCATCACCAGCACTGCTCAGCATCAGCACCGTGCCATCCTAGTAGGGCAAACAAACCTTGCCACAAGATGTGAAGATAAAGGTGAAGAATAAAAACCAGCTTCACTGGTTTTCTAGTGACAGGATGGTCAGTGGAGAAAACGGATATTCCCTGAACAAAACCAAAGCCTGGATAGGAAATGAGCCCTGAAATTACCATCAGACATTTCCCTGTCTAACAGACGCTTGTTCTGGAGGTCTTCAGTCATTATTATTTCAGGGTTGCGCCTGGCATCACTTCTTTCTGACACATACACATAGAACAAGCCAGAAATGGATCCAAACTGCTCCTAAGATACTCCAGCCCTGGGGACTGTCCCCCTCCAGCCCAGGAGATCTGCTCACATCATTATTATTCTTACCACTGTCCCAGCACCTACACTGAATATCCCTTGTTGTTAAGTCCGTTCTTGCCCTCCCAACATGGATCCATCCCTCCCTGTTTGCCAGAGCATCATCACCAGGTGCTCTCTTGCCCAAACATGCCCAGGTCCCTCTGTCTGCTCCCCAGGCAAATGTTCCCAGGAGCTGTGATGGCTCCAAGCTGCTGCTCATCTCTGTTGGTGTGCACACCTCCTGTCTCCCCACTGGGGCAGGGACTGGTTTACAGATCTTTCTTTTCTTTTTTATGAATAAAAGAAAAGATCTGGTCAATCAGAGACATGGGGTAAAGGACACAGGGGTAGAAGACACAGGAGCCCTGTCTCTGCTCAAACATGCCCAAAAGCCTAAAATAGGCTGCAGATGAGACGACAAAATCGGGAACATCGCAACTACATTGGGATGTCTGGTCACTTTAGCTCTGTCACAACTGTGCCCTGCTGCTGCTGCTGAAGCCTCTCAGCTGCCCTTTAGCAGCACGTCCCTTTCTGAAGCTGCCAGCCCTTTGTTCCTCCCCAGAATAGTGTCCTGCTCGTGCTCACAGGGGCAGGGCAAGGTTGGACACTGTGCTCTGCATTGTACTGTCAGCCTAAATAGAAGCTGATGGGATAATAATTAATTGCAGTCTCCCTGTAATAAAAGACAAGACAAAGACAGAGATATAAATAAAATCATCAAAGGGACTCACAGAATAGGAGCTGTGTCTGCGTTTTGTGGGCAATTTACAAGCCAAAGGAAGGTTGGGAACCCAAGGACTGAAAAGCAATAAAAATCTATGGAGCCCTCAGCAAACCGTGACAGCGTCTCGCTGATCTGCCTTGTTACCAGGCAGAGGTATAAATTCCCTCAACACCTCTGTTGTTTAAGGAGCTGGAAAGGGAAGGGAAAAGGCACGGCTGGAAGTGGGAGTGACCCCAGCTGAGTGAGCCCCGCACAGCGGGGAGGTGCCCTGGGAAGAATGGAGGAGACAGAAGGCACCCAGCCCTGCTCCGGGGGCCGCCAGCAAAGCGCCAGCCTGGAAACGGAGCCTGCGGAGCTCCGGCAGCCCCAGGGCTTTCATGGAGACCTTTTTAACTCTCTTTGTGCCGCCGGGGCTCCTCTCCTTATGGCCTGCACAAAGCAGAGCCTGCCCTGCCAGGGCCAGCTGCCGGGCCCGGCTCTCCGGGCACAGCCGGGGCTCCAGGGGCCCCGTCCGACACTGCCCCGGCCTGAGCAGCTGCAGGCTGAACAGGGACGGGGACAGAGGAGAATCCTCCCCGTGCTCCCTCCCCATGAGGCCGTGAGAGAGGAAAATGGATGGGAACGAGGATGGGTGTGGAGGGAGGGGAGGGCGGGATCCCCTGGCCCGTTTAATGCCTCGTTCTCACTAAAGTCGGACAAACAGGTACCTAAACACCCTCAGAGCTGGTGACACACATCCCTCTGCTCGGCAGCCTGCCCTGGAGCCCAGATCTTCCCACTCAGCCTCAAAGAAGATGACCAGGTGCTCTCCTGAAAGGGGGAGAGGTCCAGCCCTCCCAGACATCTGGGCCGAACGGCTGCTGCTCCAGGCCCCTTCTCCTGGGAAACGGGCTATTGTACATTCAGCTCATCTCCATATGGCCCTGAGTCCCAGCACAGAGACACGCAGCCTTCCCTCATTCATCCCCAAAGTGGATGGAGAGGCCAGGAATAGTGGGAAAGCAAGGAGGTACACCCGCAGCCTCTGTGGTAAAAGCTTTTCCTGCTAAGTGTGTGCGTAGCAGGGACGAGCTGGAATCACAGATCCCAAATCCCAGCCCACATCTGAACTCTGTTTTGCGTTCCTATTTCCTCTCCCCGGCTTTTTTTTTTTTTTTTAATTCTCCTTTCAGAATCCTCTCTGGCTAAACCAAGCCAAGGTAAAGAAACAACAACTAATTAAAAGGAACCGACATTGCACAATTGCTCACAAAATGCTCGTGCACAGTTGCCTTCCCCTGAAGGCAAACACGATCCTCTTCCCAAGGAACAAATAAGTCCTCAACTAAACAATGGCTTCCTTAATGGAGCCGGCAAAGTCTTTCTTCCACGCCATCCCTAAACAACAAACAAAGCAACCAGGGAGGAAAGTCACCTCCCTTTCCCTGCTCCTGCCTTGCCAGGACTTTTCATCCCCGCAGCAGCGATGCAGAGGGAAAGGGGCTCTGCCTCGCTGGGGAGCTGCTGGCAGGTCACCAGTGAGGGACCATCACTGTCCTGTCCTGTCCTGTCCCCGAGCAGCCCAGGCCGGTCAGGAAGGAGAGGGGATGTGGCCCCAGCCAGCCCCGGGGGCAGCACAGCTCCGGCCAGCCCAGGAGCTCGGGCTTTTGCCTTTGCTTCCAAGCAGGGCACAGAACCAGAGCTGGGTTGGTTGGATCTAAGGGACCAAGTCCTGGTGCTAAAAGGAGAAGCTGTCTGAGCTTAGGGTCAGCCACACCTTACCAGTCTGAACAGCTCTCTCTTGTGAGTCCTGCTCTATGCACAGAAGCTGAATTGATTATTTTGGAGCTCTTTTTCATCCTGGATGATTTTATGAGTGTGTGACGCTATCCAAGGACCTGGAGGGGCGATGCCCAAAGCAAACTCAGCAGTGCAGCATCCCCAGCTAGGCTCCAGCGAACTCAGAATGGATCAGTCAGAAGTCTCCTGTCACCTGGCAGGTATCCTGATAAAGCCCATCCTTGTCTGGGTGCAGAGCTGGAGCTGCTGGGTGGTGTGGGGGAGAGAAAGGCAAACTGAGAGTTAATCTGTGTCCTTGACTCCAAGCGAGTTGAGAGCTGCTACAGAGAGTGGGAGAGATCTGGAAAGCGCCCAAACATTTGTGGGGCCTGCCACCAGATTCTCCCTCTAGCTTGCAAGCAATTTTCAGGGTGGGGAGAAGGGATGGAGGCTCCAAGTGCTGCCAAGGGAAGAGCACACTGTGGGCACAGGAGCAGGAAAATCAGAGCCTGGCTGCAGCTGTGCCAGCTCTGTCACTGCCCACTCCTGAGGACCACCCTTGTGCCATCTGCCAGCCGGGGTGGCCTCTCACTGCTCCCTAATCTGGCTCAGCCAACAGGAGCTGTCTTTTTCCATACCCTACACGTGCATGAGCACTTTCCTTCTGGCTCCTTGTCCCTCCGTGGGAGGGATGGATGGATTGGGAATGCACATGAGGAATTATCAGCATACTGCTGGTGTCCCAAACTTCACATCCACAGTTTCTTGAGGTTTTAAAAGACCACAGCCCAGCTTGCTCCTCAGGAGCCCTCCCAATCCACACCTATGTCACACATCCTTTAGCCAAGGCCATTTTTAGAGAGATTCACTTTGTGCTCTTCAGGGCAGCCTTGTACTGCCAGACACCACAAGGGAGCCAGGGAACACAGGGATTCTGGACCCATAAAGTCTCCAAAGACTGCAGCTTGGTAAGGAAGATGGTGGCAATCCCTATTCCCTCACCCAAAGAGCTCTCAAGGCTGAATTCATTCACCATGAAGCTCAGAACTGCAGGAAAGCATCTGGCCAAGGTCTTCGGTGGGTGAGAGCCATCAAAATGCTGTGTGCAGCCTGCCCTCTGTGCAGGGGGACACAGGGCTGGTGAGATGAGCCCCAGAGCTCCAACCCCAAACATTTCTTATAGCACTGAGCCAGGAAGATCCTCCTTGCCCAGCTGGTCCAGAAGCTTCTTCTGCCAAGGGCACTCTTGGTTGTGCTCGTGACCTGAGAATTTACATCATTGCTGAGCTTCAAATCCAGGGCTCACCCCCAAACCCCCCAGCTCCATCCTTTCGTGCAGCTCCGGTGGGCTGGATGGCCACAGGTGCCTGCTGGGGGGGAGTGTCCCGGGGCCACTGCGGTGACCCAGGGCTCTGCAGAGGCAGCTCCTGCCGGAGGTCAGATCCTGACAACAACAAGAGCCTTGTCAGCAGGGCTCTCACACAGCCCTGCAGGACTCTGCCCTGCACAGAGCACACACACGAACAGAGCCACTTCCCCGAGCTGCAGGAGCAGCCCTGGCAGCAGAGGGGCCGTAACCTTTCGCTGCAATACAGGAACTTCAAAAAATCACATTCTGGGGACGGAACAGACGCTCATCTATCACATCTTCAGCTTCAGTAAGATATCCCCTTCCTACCAGCAGGCTTTTTTTTAACCTGCATCCAGGCAACGGGAACTACGCTCGCTGATGGAGTCGCTGGCACAGGCAGCCCGAGGTAATTCCTGCTCACGGGCAGGGGAGGGAGAGCTTGGGAACGGCTCCTGCTCAATCGTCCAGAAGGTGATTAAACGCTGTGCTGCTCAGATCCACACTGGCAGCCAGGCAGGAACAGGTCAGAGGTGAGGAGGGAGGATCTCACCATGTGAATACTGAGTATAAAGAGAAGCATCTCCCTCTGATTCCATTTCCAGCCTCCTGTGCAGTGTGAGCAGGAGGAACAGGTTGGAGGAGAGGCTGCCTGTGCTGTGCTGTCACAGCAGCAGCCAGAGAGGAGGGGACCTGCACTCCAGCTGGAAACTGCTCCAGCCTGGGCGTGGAAGAAGGGGAAGGGTGCAGGTGCCCCCTCTGCCCCCCCTCAGATGGATCTGGGACTATTGCTCCTTTCAGCCTCGGCAGGCTGACCAGGCAGAACCTTGGGCCTCCTGCCTCTCCTGCTCCTGAGCCATCCTCCCTGCTGTGTGCTTTAGGAAGTGTGGCACGGGTTCTGCAGGGTGTGAGCACACACACACTGAACCAAACGCAGTTCAAGTTTTTTTTATCAGGAGGTGATAACACCTGGACTTTGAGTATATATTCAGAGTAGTTTAGTGATTTGTAGTAAATATTCTTGGTGATAGCATGTGTGAAATGCAAGCAAGAGCTCACTTGATCTTCTGTCCTGGATCCTGGACTCCATGGCACAAGGAACCACAGCCATGGGAGTGGTGAAGAACATTGCTGTGTCCTCTCCTGCTCTGCGCTCCAAGAGCCTGCTGGGATTGTTGGAAGGAGGCAGCCAAGTGACAAATCATGGATTTTAAATAAAAACAGAGGAATCCTGATGGATATGGCATAAGGGCACATGGGCTCAGCTTTCCCCAGGGGCTGGACAGGTTTTTGAGCCTCGTGAGAAGTCAGAGATGATGATACCAGATGTTCATGGTGCTCCAAGACACTGTTCCCTGCTCCTCAGAAGCTGCCCAGGTGTCTGCACCTGCAGACCCAGCAGCAGAAGGCAGAGCAAGAGCAGAACACACAGGATGGTCACAACCATCTAATTGTGTGCTGCTAATGCCATGAGGAAAGAAACACCATACCTTGCAGTTTATTTATTATTCTATGTGCCCCAAGAGCAAAAGCAGATACCAGCAGCTCTCCCTGCCGGAGGATTCCTGGAAGAGAGCACTCCATCCAGCTGAGCTCCCGCAGTGAGTGCTGGATCAGGACTGAGCAGCTGTGTTAAAACTCTCCTTCTCACAGAATTTTTACAGCCCCTGAGGTGCTGCAGCCTCACATTAATGCTGCACTTGACTTTGCAGGCTCTGTCCCTCACTCATGATGCCGAGGTGAATTCTACAGAGGCATTTTCCTGAGCTCACCCTTCCAGGCACATCAGATTCACCTGCCACAGCCATGCAGCAGCTCAGAGGCAGCAGCAGCATCCTGAGAGGCTCTTGAGGGCAGGAGGGCAGAGCTGCCAAGTCCTGATGGGTCCTGTCAGCTTAAGCTTTATCTGCTGGAGACCTGCAGGCCCTGAGCTCACACTTGTGGAGCGTTGTGCTCACAGAGGAGCCCTGCGGTGCTACAGCAGTTCCTCTGTTCTTTACAAGAGTTTTCCTCCTCCACAAAGGTGTTGTTTTACAGGCATTTCCTTCTCTTGTGTCCCCCACAGCATGTCTGGGTGGTGCAGAGCTGCTGGGGGCACTTGATGTGATTTCCTGACCACAGTCCTGTGAACTGGGCAAGGAGAACAGCCAGGCCCGAGCCCAAGGGACCTCCTACCCCAGGCTTATCATTCCAGGGGCTGGTTGCTCCATAAACCTGGTGCATGGTGGTGTGACCATGGAGCCACAAGGATCACAGCTGTGTGAAAGCACTGGGCTGCCATGGAGAGCTGTGGGAGCAGAGATATTTGAGTCACTCAGTGAAGACTTAAACTACACTGACTGTAGGTACTCCAGGGTTTAGGACAAACCCCTTCTCAGGGGTGAGCACAGGGGTGACAGCCAGGGCCTGGCTGCTGGCACAGCACAAGGCACAGCTCCAGCTCAGCAGGGCTGCTTGTTCTCTTACTTCATCTTCATCCCTGGGCTGTTCTGAAGGGAAGTTTGTGCGAGACAAACGTTCACAGCACACAATGCCAGCTCCAGAGCAAGCTGTGAGGAAGCAGATTGAGCTCTTCATGCAAACCAGCAGCAAAACCATTCCTTGATGGCTTCTCTTGTGGGACACTTCAAAGGCACCATGCAGCCACAATGCCAACGGGAAGGACTCGCTGAGTACCCTCCCCAAATGAGGAGTAAAAATGAAGCTTCTATTTGGCACTTGCAGCCCAATAAAGATCCCTGAATGCTCAGCTTCTCATTGAACCTAAGGCAGGCTGTTAATTCGTTATTCACTTCCCAGCCTGGAAGGAAAAGCATGTTATACCCGAGGGCCAGAACTGATGAACAGAGCCATAAATCAAGCAGTTTACAAGACCAGCAATTAGGAAACAAGCTGACAGAAGGGAGAACTCTGTCAGTAATAAAGCAGACACACCACAGGATCTGCTGAGTGCTCAAAGCAACAGGGGATAGGCAGTCCTTTCCACACTCCATCTCTAATTCTTCCAGTCATTTGCTGCTTTTTCCCTCTCTCTTCTACATCCTTCTATTTCCTTGTGCCCTTCCTCCAGTTTTTCCTCTGTTCTCTCCCTCCTCTCTTTGAAAAAGCCTCACTCTCCCAGTGAATGCAGGAACACACCTGCTGAGCAAATGGACTTGGCAGCTGGTGTCCAGGAGCAGAGGCACATGCTGGGTACCAGCAGCCGCAGGATGATGGATCTGGGCAGTCCACAGGTGCAGGGTGGCATGGGGGGAGCTGGGTGCTGCTCTCCAGCCCAAGGACTGCACAGTGCAGGAGCCCTGGGCAGGGGACAGCTGCTGGCATGGTGGTGCTGCTGGCAGTGGCAGAGCTGCTCAAATGAGGAGGGGATGGGGTGACTCTAAACCACCTCACTTGCTTCTGTCCTGCTCATATCCTGGATCCAGCACCAGTCAGATCCAGCTCCCTTGACTTTGACAGCAACTTCCAACACCCTCCCATTGTCTCCTGCTCTCTTCCTACTTCCCTGTCCTTTGCCATTACTCCAAATGATCTCCTGGAGTGGGGTCACTGAATGGCCAAGGGGCTTTGGACCTGTTGTAGTGCATCCTAAAATCTTGGTACCTCCCAAGGGTAAAACTCACCTGTGGGTTGTGTAATGTTAGTTCCTACCTGAGAACCTTCCTTCCCTTCCCCCTTCCCATTGGCTGTGACCTTCCTGCATCCCCTAATCACCCCTGCCCCCTGGTATAAGAGATAAGACCCAAGGCATTTTCGGTCTCTCTCTTGCCCCGGATGGACGACAGACAATAAACCCAGGATTATTCCAGCAAGTTTGAGCCTCCTGTGTCTAGATACTTTGAGTCCGTGTTGTATCCACTCCAGGACCCCCTCCACCGCCTGTGCCTTAAGACGAGCAGGCTCGCACCACGGGGGGTGGGACACAGGGGTCCCACCGAGGAGAGGGATAGCAACAGAGTGGCGCCCCACGTTGGGCGCCATCTGTCGCTGCCCGAATCGGCCTCTTTTGCCTCGGCTAGCTGTGGCCGATGTCAGCGGCAGGAGTGGGGAACCAGGCAAGCACTGCGAGGCTCAACCTGGAACCTCCAGAGCTCCTCTGAGCTCTGGCGTTGAGGCTTACAGGGCGACACGGGATGCGGCGAAGGGAGAAAGAGTGCTCAGGCTCTCCCTATTTCCCAGGAACAAGTTTATTCCAACAGGTGCAGGGCTGGGATCACAGGGGAGAGGTCTGAGCCGAGACCCTGGGCACCCCCATGCGCCAGGTTTTAAGGACCGTGGGCGGCTCATATGGCGACCAATGGGACAACAGCCACGGAGGGGTTATGGGTGGGGATTACAATATGCAGGACCAATGGTAGGGACCCGGGGGGGGGGAAAGCAACTGTACAATCAATAGGGCGTCGAGGAAGGGATGATAGGCAAGGAAAGAACTGGAACAAAAGGTGGGGGTTCACATAGATTGACAGGGCTTAGGGGCAGGATTAGGGTGATGGATGGGGAACAATCTGGAAAAATGGGAAGGGTTTACCATGATGGGCACCTGGGGACAAACCATTCTTTATGACCGGGGAGCAACTGGGGTAAACCACCTCTGAACTTAATAAAACCAAGCAATATGGGCGGCAACATGGACCCACTAAAAGGGGACTCCCTGCTGTCCTGATGCCATGGGCAGCTCTGCACCGCGTTACCCCCATAAACCCCCAGGGAAGGGAGGCAGTGCTGGGAGCTGGCTGGACACTCCTTCCCAGATGCTGCATTCCTGTGGAGCAGCGCTGTGGGCAGAGGCAGCCCCGAGCAGCTGTTCCTGCACACAGCACACACACGTGTGAAATCCCAGGGCAGGACATGGGCTTGATCCACCTCTCACATCCCCCTCTGCTCCATGCACTGCCACGGCTCCTGAACATCACAGATATGGGAAATCACAGCCAGAGGTGAGAGGATTTTGCCTGCATTAGCCTTTGGCACCAGTCTCCCTAAAACAAGAGGAATATAGCTAATTATGAACCTCCTTTTATCAAGGAAAGAGGGGAAACCAGACATTCCTCCAATCATCCTGAGATCAAACGGATCAAGTTATGCCAAGAATTAAGTGTGTGATATTCCAGTGAAGCCTGGAGGAACCTGATGTTAAGAATGAGCATCACTCCAACACCCCCTCAGCTGCCTGTGGGTGATCTTGAGTGGAAAGACCAAAGATTTGTCTGGAAGAGTTGTCCATGAGAGAAGGAAACATCTCCTCTAACCTTGAGCAGAAAGAGATTAATAATCCAGCTCCCCCAGTGCTGGTGATGGGAGGCTTTGATGAGCTCTTTGGCAAGTGCTTAGGAAGAGGCTGCAAAGCAAAGTTAAATAATTAAGTCACTGCAGAGCACAGTGAAAGAAAGTAGAAATATTCTCTGATTCCAGAGAAGGAGCAAACAGCTGCATTTCTGGAGGCAGGCTGCATCAAACTCCACGAGGTGAATGGGTTTCAAGGTCTTGGGAAAAGCAAATCCCACACGAGGCCATGACAGCAAAGCACAGTCGGCAGCTGGGACTCCTTGGGATGAGATGGAAAATCCTCTTCCAAGGAAGGTTTTTCCCACTCAGATCTTGGCAAACCACTGTGAGCATTTACATTTCACTTCTCCAAGGTCTCTCTCAGACCAGCCAGCCATGGATTTCACTCCCAGAACAGCTGGACAGTTTCTGAACTACCATGACTCACCCCAAAAGTGTTTGAGGACATCCCAGCAGAGTTGTGTGGGGCTCGCCTCAGGTGTCCTAACCCATGTTCTTGCAGCCCCTGGGATTCCCAGAGCCACACACAGGGACACCCACGGAGCTGTGCTGCTGCTGTTCATCACCTCTGAAACACACCTGCTGCACCATCCCGAGTCTCTCCTGTCCATGGTGCACAGGAAAAAAGAACATGAGGAAATAACAACTGCTGGCACTTGGGCCGAGGGTTTGTCTTCCCAGAAATGTCACAGAGGATTTCCACGGCATCAGGTGGGTTTGGAGTGGCACATGAAGGGAATTCCAGCCGCTGGGCTGTGCCACGCTCCGGGAAGGTCAGAGCCCCACAATGAGCCATATGTTCAGCCTTGGCTTCCCCTCACAGTGCCAGGACACGTCTGGGAGGAAGGAAGCCAGAGGGAATGTGAATCACCACCGAGACGGAGCCTATCCTTGGCTCCCACCCTAATTAACCATCGGAAGGGCCCTGCCTTGCCAATAAAGAGTGTGGGGTAGGTAATTAATTAGTGGCCTGTTGGGATCCCAGCACCTCTCGCCCAAGCCCAGCTCCGTGGATTGATACAAAGCGGATTTAATGGAAACACAGAGATTTTCCCATTATGGCCTTGAGAAATAAAACTGGTTTCTGAAGGAAGCTCATTTACAGTCCTGTCCTGTGACTGATGCTTGGCTCCTCACCCTGCATGTGCAGGAGGAGACTGGAAAGGAACCTGCCTGTGGAATGCAGGAATGACAGAGAAAGAGCCCCTGAGCTGATTTGTGAACTATTTACATTCTCCATCCTCCCTGCATAAGAAACTGGCAAGTGCAGAAGGACCCCACAATCCTTTCCCACAGTAGGAAGCTGGAGGTGAAAGGTGTCCAGGAGCTGGAACAGGGACAGCAAACCAAGGCTCAGGTGGTTCTTGTCCTCTCCCATGACCATGGGTGAGATTGAAGCACCAAGGTGTCAGGCCCAGGGAAAAGAGGAAGAGCAGAAAGGGCATCAGAAAATCACATCCAGGCAGCCCAAAGTATTTTTAAGAGATGCTCAGAAGACAAGACGAGGAGCAGCTGCCAGAGGTCAAAGGATGATCTCATTGGCCTGGGATGGAATAAGATTTTTTTAAGGGTACTGAGGGTCTGGCACCATGTATGATACCCAGTCTGCCCCATCCCACCCAGAGATCCAACCAGAGCCAGCTGCAGCACGCTGCATACGCACAGAATGTGCACAGCAGTGAGACAAAGCCACACTGTTGGGTGTCAGGGCTGGGTTTGTGGGCCCAACCAGTGGCAGAGCTCTAGAGGGCAAAGAGCACAGAAAAAGAGGTCACCCTGTTGAGAACAAGGTGCTCAGAGCCAGACATAGCACAGTATCAGCAGTGGGATGGGGCAGAACAGCCCTGCACAGCAGGAGAAAGGAGCCAGGGTAGGGACAGACAGGATAGAGAGGACCTATGAAGGGAAGAGATCCTCCTTACACAGCCAAAAGGTACCAGAACCACATCAACAGTTCCCCAGATGACAGTATCATTCCCTTACCCTGGAAACAAGAACAGGTTATCACCTCCTGGCCCTCCTGTAGCCACTGTTCCTGCAAGACCCCAGCCCTCGGATTCAGTCACATTTATCCTACACTGCATTAAGCCCATTCTTCTCACCCATCAATTGCTAGGTTTTCCTCCCTGCTCTCACCTTCCATCTTCCCTCTTGAGCTGGGTGAGCAGGACCATCTGATACACAAGCTTAACTTCACGGAATCATGGAGTATCCTGAGTTGGAAGGGACCCACAGGTTGTACAAATGCCTCTGGAGCTGTAGCAGCCTTGGGGCTGTGACCATTTCCTGCAGAGCCTGTTCAGTGCCCCAGCACCCTCTGGGGGAAGAACCTTTTCCTGATTTCCCTACTAACCCTGCCTGACACATCTCCAGCTGTTCCCTCTGTATGCAAGTGAACTGTGAGGGGTGGCCTGGGGTGCTTCTGCTGTTGCTGACCACCCCACCTCGCTGCAACCCCTGCATGTAACCCCCTCTCAGGTGCTGCTGGGCATCCTCTGCCCAAACTTGCAGTTGTCCTCCCTTCTTAACGAGCTCTCTGGCTCATTAACCTGTTTTGCTTCTCTTCATCTCATTTATTGGAGCCTTTCCAGCTCCCTCTCCTGGCTTGATCTCCCTGTCCCTTGCAGCCCTGCTTCAGGGGGGACGTGTGCCCTGCTGCTCTTATCCGTCAATCCCCAAGTCACAGCATCATCCCAATACCAGCAGCTTCACACTGGCCTCTTCTGGGTGACATCCACTGGGAGCTGATGTAACCTCTCCTTTCAGAGTCCTCTGATAGCCCTTGTTCAAATAAACTTATCTTGAAAAGATCAGGATTTTTCTTTCCAACAGACACCTTTCTCACTCCTCTCCATTGGCCCTCATTTTTCCACATAAAGCTGTCAGTTCCATGAAAATGTCAGCTCAAGGCTCGGCAACCATCGAGAAACAGATCAAGTGGAATGAATCATTTGGAAAGCAAAGAACAGAACAGAAAATCTATGATTCATCCACACCTTGGGTACTGCGGGCACTTGTGGTCCCTTCATCTCAAAAGGGGATATCAGAACTGAAACAGATTCTGAAAAGAGCACA
Organism: Poecile atricapillus; assembly: GCF_030490865.1. Taxonomy (NCBI): domain Eukaryota; kingdom Metazoa; phylum Chordata; class Aves; order Passeriformes; family Paridae; genus Poecile; species Poecile atricapillus. The sequence continues at coordinate 19,299,188 of NC_081259.1, forward strand.
ACAGATGGTGGTAGACACACAGCATAATTAAAAGCACAATTACCGAGGCACAATGAAGTAGGCTCAGACTCGTTAGTGTGCAAGAGAAAAGGCTCGTGGGGAAAAAGTCAGGGTGTGAAGTCATTATTGCTGCGAAGGGGGCTTGGCTCCTCACCTCCTCCTCCACGCCAAGGGCTCAGGGCTGTGGATTAAGCTCGGAGAAGCACCCCAGGAGGTGCAGCCCACCCCCCCAAGACCAGGGAATCCATCCTCTACATCTGCTCCTGGAGCTGGCACAGAGGCTTTGCTTCAAGAGTCTCAGGAACAGAGGGACAAGCACATTCACCTCTACAGTTCCCATTATCTCCTTAGCCTCAGTCAAACATCCTCTCTTTTCTCTATCATATTAGGTAAAGGAAGCTCATCCCAGTGTTCTCAGGAGTAAGTTAATTATACCAGTGCTGAAGGCCTTTCCTTGCCTCTCCCCATCTGTCATCTTCCATTCATTCTGAAGGAATGAGCCCCCACCTTCTATCAGCTCATAGCACCCAGCCACCCACCAGATTTCCAAAGAAGCACTATCGTGCTTTTCTTTATTCATGCTTCCAGCAGGAAAAAACACACAGAAAGCTCCTCACTTGTCTTCAAAACCTCCTTTTGCTGTGACTCAACAGCAAGTTTGCCAGCACAGCACCAGGATCACAGTCAGGATCCCTTCACTGCTCCTCTGTTCACCTCCACCAGTCTCACACTTCGGCAGGAGCTCTCCGGGACAAGCCTCCTCCTTTTCCCTGGTGCAATTCCACACCACAAGGCTTGGTTTTGCAGCTCTCATGCTGAGGATCTACCACAGGAGCTCCCCCAGCTGCATCCATCAGTATCCTCCTCTTTCAGTTTGCTTTTCCCTTTTCAGTTTCAGTTCAGTATCTTCCTTTTCTGATCTATTTCTTCCCAAAGGACCGCAGGAGGGACATTCAGGCCCCTCACTATACTGGTCCCACTCCCTTCCTAGACTGGTTGAGCTGGGCCAGGGCATGCAATGGTCTGGGCTGGCCCCAAGTCCTCTGAGGACTGCAGGGAAAGAAAGGTCTTGGAGCCAGATTTGTGTGTGGAATTAGCTGGAATCCCTTCAGAAGCCTGCGACACTTCATCTCCTCAGCAAAACATCTGAGATGCTGCACATTTATTTACTGTGCTGTTCCAAGTTATAAAGTGCCTTTCCAAACCACCCTGGATACACATGGATGGGAGCTGGCATCATCCCTTCTGCACTTAGAAAAGCCCACAAAGAGGCTGGAGGAGCTCTAGGAGCACAGGGGAAGCCTGGTGGGTGTTAAGTCAGTGATAAACCCGCTTTGAAAGCAGAATCTCTACTAGCATAGGAAAGGGCCAAGATTTTGGAAAAGATTTCATGCCATGTACTGAGCATTGTGCTCCAGGGAAACCCAATTATCCAGGACAGCGGCCCAGAGAGGCAGAATAATCCCTGTCCTTGAAGACACACAAAACCTGACTGGATGATGCCCAACTGGACCTCACTTTGAAGCTAGCTCTGGAGACTCCCAGAGTGTCCTTCCACCCCATTATCCTCTGACGGTGGAACTACACATCCCTGACACCGCAGGCAAGTCTCAGGTTGCACAGGGAACAGCAAAGCTCTTCCAGTCAGCCCCAGAGCACTCCCTGGAGCTCAGCTCTCCTCCTCAGCTCCCTGGCATGAGATACCCACAGCACAGGACTTTCTGGCCCAGTCCCTGACTTGGTGCCTTTTACACACAGGAAAATGACTCCTGTCTTGACAGCATTCCCACAGTCTTGCAGATAAGCCAGAGGGTGCCCCTGGAAAAACAAGCTGCAGGAAAGCTGAAATGTTGGAGTGAAAGTCTGGCTGGTTTGCATTTGAATTTCAGTCAAAATGCATTTAGACCAATGTTTGGCTCCAGAAACCCTTCTAGGTTTGAAAGCAGTTCCTAAGAGCCTTGCTAAAGCAGTTCTTGGCAGTGGGGTGGTGCCTGCAGGAGGAACACCAGTTCCCCCTCACAGAGGTGAACTGCCCCTCTCTTACACCCAGACACATCTTGGGACTCCCATCCTGTAAGGATGGATTTTACACCTTCACCTGGGAATCATCATGGAAACCAAGGGGTTATAAAGCCCTTTTATCACCAGGAACATCACAGTAAATAAATGTGCAGCATCTCAGATGTTCTGCTGAAGACAAAAGCACTGTGGGCTTTTGATAAGATTCCAACTAATTCCACATACAAATCTGGCCCCAAGGCCTTTCCTTCCAAGCAGACTGTTACTAAGTCCTTCCACCAAAAGGCTGAATGCAGTGACTGACTGCATTCCTCCTGGCCAGGACTTTCTCTGCCCTCTTCTCCCTTGCTGCAAAGCTTGGCCCTCCATAACAGTGCGGCACAAGGAGAGAGAGGACCATGCTGCAGGATGTGGGTTGGGGGATGCTGGGTTTTGTTGCTTGCTGATGTTTTCAGGGACCTCTTCTGAACTGAGATCACTTGGATTTGCTCAGCCATTTGTACCCTCACACCCCCAAGACTGTGGCAGTAGCACAGGGGAGGGCAGTTCAGCCCTGAGGTCTGTGTTCAGGGTTATGTATTCCAGGACCGGCAGGAAAATAGGAAGGAGCAGAGGCAGCATCACAAGGGGAAACATGACAGCATTCCCTTGGAATAATCCCTTCTGTGGACAGGGGTTCAAGCAGCTATAGGCTCTCCAGATTACACCTTCCAAATCCCTGGGATCAGTCAGAAAGAGGCTGAGTTGTTGTTTCCACAGCCTGACTCTGGAAATGATACCCAGTAACACCTCACAGACATGGTTCAGCAGGGGCCCTGCTCCTGTTCCCCACACATGCAGTAAAGGGGAGTGCTGGCAGCTCAGAGAATCCCCCATGGCATGTTCAGTTGTGGCTGGTGTCCTTTAAAATAATCAGTGCATCCTCCAAAACACCGCCTGCATTCCCTGCTCCTGAAAACTGCCTGCTGGAAGTGCTAATGTGCTGTTAGACTCTGTGTGATGATTATAGATGATAAACATAATTATTTTGGGTCCTGATTGCCTCCGCTGTCTCCATTCTGTTGCTGATGTGTAAAGCAATCTCAGTGTTATCAGTTTTATGGGCAGAGTGTGGAGGTACAGATTTATTCCCGAAGCCAAACCTTCAGGGAAAACCCCCCCACCTGATGCCACGAGGCACAGAGCTGTGCTGACAGATTCCTACCTCTTGGAATGTGGAGTCTTCAAGATGCACCTGAACACTGCCCAGCCCAGGTCAGAGAGTGATGGAGGTGGGTTTCCTCATCCAGCTGTAAATCCCAAGGGAAGGAAAGCAAGGTGATGAAACCCCTGACTAATCCATCCTCCAGAAGAGTTCAGTTGCTTCCCAGCCATGAGAATTAAGACAGCACTGCTAGCTAGCCCTATGGGGAGGATGTCACTGTCCCTTATGGAAGAGGGTGGGGGCAGGAGACAGATGCTGTGACAACTGTAGGGATCTGCACAGGAGAAATAACCAAGGAAGGCCCACTCTTTGTGTTCCATCATCTTCTCTTTACAGTCATATTGTCCTGTTTGTAGCCTTGGGCTGTGAACTCCCTCTTCTACTGCCACATCCTGGGAGAGATGGAAGTGGCAAGGTCTGGACAGCCTGCACAGCGCCATAAACTTTCCTGCCAGTGCAGGAGGAAGTGGTTACTGGAGAAGGCTATGGAACAGAAGGAATAGTGGGATTGGCAGATCTCAAGCTCCCCAAGCAGCCCTGCTTCCCTCCACACTAACCCCATCATGACCTGGCTCCACAGAGACAGCCACTGCCTGGAAAACAACCCTCTCTTTAAGTTTTATTATTAAATAAATAAATCCAGCTTTATCACAAGGCCCTGCAGCCAGAGCAGCCAAGGAAAGGATTGGAGGAGCCAGAAAAGCTCCAGTGAGAGCAGGTAACCAGAGACGTGTTTAGCACAGAGCAGAGACAAGGCTCCTCACACGAGCAGGCTGTGGCCCCCCAGCCATCCCCCCTGGCCTGGCCTGGCTGGGCAGGCTATTTACACGTACAGGCAGGGCGACGCCGAGCCCTGGCTGCTCAACAATCAACTTTTATTCTCTGCAGACCAGCAAAGCCAAGATTTCAGTAAACACACAACCCCAAAAATGCGCCTGCGGACTGGGGAGAGCCGAGCCCGTGCTCTGCCTGCCAAACTCCAAAGCCCTGCTCCGGTGGGTGGTTTCACGGTGAGGTTTCTGTGGAGAGGAAGTGTTTTCAGTGGTCAGGGCAGGGAGCAGGGCTCCAGGAGACCTGGATCCCATCCCTGGCTCTAGGAATCTGGAAAGCTGTGATTGCAGGAAATCTCATCACACACTCCAGAGCCGCTCTCCCTCTGCCCATCCCTCCTCGCTGAGGCACAAAACGCTGCTCTGAGGGAGGCTGATCACACTGCCTGACCTTGCAGGGGTGTTGCAGCACCGGGTGATTGATGCCTGAAAGGCTGTCAGAGCTCTCTGGATTAAAATCTCTCTGGAAGGCACTGGGAGACTGCACATACGGGTGCAGACACGTGAGACATGCAGCTCACACCCACTCTGCTCCCCTCCCTGCCTGCAAATCCTCACACAGACTTGCAGGGTCTACTACTCCTGTGTTTAAATATTTACAAGATGGGCCTGCAGAAAACCTGGGGTTTAGAGCAGAGCCAAAGCTCAGCTCAAAGCTGCCCTCACAAACCCAGCCTGCTGCTCGGGCTGCCCAGGCTCAGCCCCAGCTCTTTGCTTTTACTCACAAAACCAGGCCAATGTGAAGCCTGAGCCCATGGCAGACACAGCCCAGCCCTGCTTAGTTTGGCCAGGATGGAACCTGGGACCTGGCCCTTGGCATGGTTCCCTCTTCTTTTCACCCTCCATGTCATCCACAGGCTGCTTACCCCATCTTTCACCTCATTAATGAAAAAGGCTGGACTGGCCCCTGATCCCTGTGGCATGCCTTTGGAAAAGTACCTCCTTGACCAGCTCCCATCACCTCCTCCATAGGAAGAACCTTGCCTGGAGGTGTGCAGAGCTCTTAGAGCAGCTTTGCCCTCTGGGGAGAACCCACCAACTGCACAGACAGTTTCTATAACAAATAAAAAAGGCAGCAGGAAGGAACATCACACTCTTACAGCATGGCTTTGTGTTGGGCAGCTATGCTGGGCTTGGTTCTTTACAGTATTTAATTCAACTTTTGGGCTCCATTCCTGTCCTAAACAGATCTGGACATCGTTAACTTTTCTAAATCTTCTCTTACCTTACTGGCTGTGTTTCAGAAATAGGTGGCATGAGTCAGTCACAGAGGACCAGTTTAAAACATTGTAAGCTACTTCCCTCAAGTGGAGGGAATAAAAATCACTCAGCTGTGTGTCACAGGCTCTGTGTGTACCTCAGGTAGGAGGAAGATAATGGGAGATGGACACCTGCACAAGGTAGAACCTACCAAGCTGTTTGAAAGGTGTTAGGAGAATGGAAACACTGCCAGTGATAGTGCAGAATAAACTTTCCCACTGCACAGACCTCAGGGCACATGGGGGGCACCCTTTGTGTCAGATCCCAAAGGAGCAGGTGCTCTGAGAGCCCAGCAAGTTCCCACATGGACAGCTCATCTACATCCATGCCCAGGTTCTGGGAACATGCTGAATGCAAGCTGAGATGAGTGACAAGTGCTCCTACACAGCATTTCAGCACAAATGGAAGAGACTGCTTAGGAGCAGCTTGAGGGGTGAAAGAGCTGAGCCCTGTGGAACAAAGCTTTCCTGCCTCCCAGAGCTGGGGCTGTGAGGCAGGATGGGCTGGAGGGAAGCAGGCCCAGCTGAGGGAGCTGGCAGAGCTGGTGGTGGGACCTGCACCCACCCCAAGGCTCTGTCTCAACTCATGGTCGCTGTTTTCCTCAGAGAAGCCAATGAAACACGAACAGAGTCCCCATTTCACCGTAATTCTACAGCTGTGGAGAAAGCAGCCCAGCTCCAGCCTCTTCCCTGTGCTGCTCCAGGATGTTTCATCCCCTGCAAATGGAAAGAGATAAGAGGGGTTTAGCACAAGGCAGGGTTTGTTTCTGATCAGTCCGACAAAGGGACACACAACCCGTTTATTACTGGAAATTAATTGTGCCATCAATGCAGACGCCTGCAATTACTTCTGTTAAATATTATCTTTAATTAACTGCAAAATATATAATTAATAAACTTGGCCCCTCATTTTTGTTAAGTTTCACCGCTAAGACATTATTACTGAAATAAATCTTCCTAGCAGTGTGCATTGACAGAACAGAGGAAGGTGCACGCCTCTAGCACAGGATAATTTCCGTATGGGAAGTGGAATTAGGAGGGAGGAATAATCACCTCTCTTCATGGCTAGGACTGTAGAGACACCCCACTCTGCCACCAGTTGTTTCATCTCGTGCTGCTTGGAAGCAGGCACAGAGAATCTGCTTTGGCTGCCAGGGATGGCTCGCTCTGAAAGCTGTTGGGCAGATGCACGCTCATCTTCCAAGCCTGGAGAAACAAAAAAAAAAAAAAAATTTCCTTTTCTGATTTCCAGTCCATTAAAAAAAGTTTTCTGACTGTAAAGCTGCACAGAAAGACCTCGGTGGTCAGGCTGGCTCTTTCAGAAGCCCCGTGTTGCTCCAGCTCTCAGTGCTCTGCTAGACCTGCATGACTGATTTGCTTCCCACGTACATCAGAACTGTTTGGATTCATGGAGGTTTGGGGATGGCTCTTAAAGCATCCCAATTAGAAATGCTTCAAAAACATTGCTGAAATTTGACTCCAAGCATAAAATTCCCCTTAGACTTTGTCTCCACTTGTGATCTTTACCTCAAGTTTGTTGATTGCCAGGGGTAATTAAAATATTTCCAAAGACTGTTCTGGGCAACACTTTTTGCCTTGCTGCAGGTGACAAATGTTTGTGGTTTGCCTGAGGCTGGTGTTCCCTCCTGTCTGAGCTGAGCATGCCAAACCCAGAGGAATGCCTGCTCCATCACCATCCTCCCTGCCTGGGGAAGGTGGCACAGGGACCTGGGGACTGCTGGCACGAGGGAGGAGTGTACAAGCACAGAGCTCCAGCTCCTGGGTATGGAGAGACATAAAGAGGCACACAGGAGGAGAAGAGCTGTATGGCTTTTATGGAAATACCAAGATTTCCCTGCTTTTGGAGGTACCTGGATGGTTCCCAGCAGAGCCCCCAGGGTGCAGAGCCATTTGCCCACAGCCTGGCAGTGTCAGTGCAGGTGAACTTCAGAAACAGAACCACAGAGCCACTGAGGCTGGGAAAGACCTCTGTGAGCACCAAGTCCACCAGCTGTGCTCCACCCAGCACCACCACCACGGTCACCACTAAACCATGTCCTCAGGTGCCATATGCACATATTTTTTTGAATGCTTCCAGGGCTGGTGGCTCCACCACTTTCCTGTTCCAATGTCTGACCACCCTTTCTGTGAAGAAATCTTTCCTAATACATGTTCTAAACCTCCCCTGGTACAATTTTCCCTTCAAGGCCCTGGTTTGGTCCCATTTGGAGCTATTTCACAGAATCAATGAGGTTGGAAAAGCCCTCCAAGACAATCAAGTCCCACCTATGACTGATGCCCACCTTGTCACCAGCCCAGAGCACAGGGTGCCATGTCCAGGCACTCCTTGGACACCTCCAGGGACGACAACTCTACCACCTCCCTGGGCAGCCCATTCCAATGTCTGACCAACCTTTCCATGAAGGAATTCCTTCTGATGTCCAGCCTGAAGCTCCCCTGGCAGAGCCTGAGGCCTTTTCCTCTTGTCCTTAGTAGAAAAGGAGAAGGGTTGTCTACCTTAACCACTATACCGAGGTTTTGGCAATGAGATGAACTTGGGGGGTGTCAGTTCCTGGCCATCCACTACCACTTTGTCACCCCATTTTGCAGCTGTGGGCAGACTCAAAAGGGCTCTGTGGGTTGTGAGTGCTGGAAATGCACAACCCCTGGCACAGAGCAGGTGCTGTCGCAAAAAAACCATACAGGAGACCCTCACCCTGCTCCAGCCCTGAGTCTAAAGCAAGGGCTCCATTCTCCACTTCATTTAACTACCACTTAAAAGTGGTGTTGGACAAATGTTAAAACAGCCAGGCAATTTGACTGCACAAAAAATTTAGAGTCAGCAAATTATCTAGTGAAATGATGCATATAGAAATGTTAATTCAACGGCAACCGAAACCTTCCACATCCCTTAACATCTAAAGATTATAATTCTACACAAAGAAAAGAGAAGGCTGAGCATACTGTCCTTGCTGGAGAAATTACAGGAATATTCTAGCTCTCACCTACATGCAGTGATATATATAGCAGGGGCTGAGGGAGAGTTTAGAGGTGGGTTTGGGCTGGAAGCTCTGAAGTCTTATTATTTGCCCTGGGTTTACTGGGGGGAGAAGCTCCTGTATCAGCCTATTCCCACCATGTGACTCTCTGCAGAATTTTTCTGTATAAAAATCTAATTTTCATGTTCTATATAAAGCATAAAGGTACTTTACTGTGACACACACACACACACACACTCCCACCCTTGGGAACGAGGACCCTTTGTGCCCACTCCCAGGCATTTTGTTCCTCAGGATCCCCACTGGGTCAGACCAGGAACAGAGGGAGAATGGAAGAGTTAAGCAACTTAACTCTCTGGCTCTCGGGCCGCACAAGGGGAGGGAGCAGGGAGGCAAAGCATCTGGCTTCCCTGCTTCCCTAACAGCCTGGCGGGAAGGCTGCTGTCAATTCCGCCTTCTGCCTTGTTGGAAGAAAGTAGAAGTGACAAGAGGCCCTCCAGGCAGGCAGCCAGGAACCAGAAATTCAATTGTGCTACCTCCTGAAACTGGACCTTTTTTTGGAGACCCTTTCCCTGAAATTGTTTTGACTTAAAAAAAAGGACTGTCATCGCGGTTCAGGGCTAATTCATCACCCCTGCTCTCCTGGCTCTCCTTGCCTCTGTGGAAGCAGATTTGCACAAAAGGATTTCCATTTTCTGGGCTGCGCTACAACCAGCCTCACCCCCAATAAATACACAGACACATAAATATGCACACACACACACAAACACTGTTATTTATAGGTACAGGCTCTGCCACAGACAGACGCACGCCCGCGTGTGTTCCTTCGCTGTGTAACACGGGGGCTGCAAGCGCTACGGCAGCTGAATTTACTCCACACTCACAGCTTAGGAAGCAGAGTGTGGGCCATACGGTGTGTCCCAGGGGCTTAGACCAACTGGTTATTGGCTGGTGCTGTTGTTCCTCTAACAAGCCCCTGGATATACGGCAGGGGCTGCAGAGAAATGCAGCTGGAGGAGCCTTTCCCTGTCAGCAGCAATCTGTCACCGTGCGCTCGCAGCCGCCCTGTGCAGCACAAAAGCTGCACGGCAGTGTCAGCACAAAGGTCAGGCTGCAGGTAGGCTGGGGGGGTTCTTCATTTCTGGGAACGTGCAGCCAGCTTGAGGCACCGTCTGGATGCTGCAGCAGGAATTTCAGCCTCACAGATGCCCGGCTATAATTTAAAACGAGGCAGCATTTCCATTACAAACCCCATTTTTCCCTGTGGATTTATACCTCAGCTATTCAGCTCCACTTTGGGGTGGACCTTCTTCACATTATTCCTGCACAACATTTAAATCCAGCTCAGCCTCTGTTGGTTGTGAGATGGAGAAGGAAATTACGTATGCACACAAATACTCACGAGCACACACAAAAAAGCTTACACAAACATATGCCTGCAGAGAGATCTGTCACAAAAAACCAGACCAGCCAATGCAAATAAGCTCGATTTTAAGAGTGAATTAATTTGACTTGATTATTCTAAATTATTAACAAGTTCCAGCAACCTTAGAATGCAATATTCACACTCGAGCTTTCATCCAGGTTAAATGGAAACAGATAACTTATACTGATAGAGATGATATCAGTATAAATCTGTGACAGCCAAGTTGGAGGCACAAACCCAACCCACCCAGAGCCCCTCTCCTTGCAGCAGTTGTGTGTTAACAACTCCTGGACGCTTCCCCTCCCCTGAAATATTCCAGGGCAATGAATCACCCCTGACAGAGCCAGAACCCCCCTGTTTCCCTGGCTGCCAGGTGAAACCTGACCTGCACAGCACTCCTGTCTGTTTATGACATGCTCTGCCTTAGAAAGCCCATTTTGTTAGGGGTTTTTTTAACTCTCTATCGATTCTGCTTTGATGTAGTCCAATAAAGCACATTGACAGAAGCAATTTATGTTGGCCAGTGTCTCCAGTTCCAAGAAAGCCTTCCTGGCATACGAAGAGGGGTTAAGCACCTGGCAAGTACTCTACAGGTTATTCAGTTATCCCAGATTACCAGGTTCATTCAATCCAAGCCCAGGCCTGAGATGAGGAATGATCTCCTGTTTCTCCCACTCCCAAGCAGAAATAGGTATGATTCTCTCTGTGATCACTTCCTCACACTGCACAGAAACACTAGGAAAGGTGACAAGGATTTTCTCAGTTTTAAAAGGAAAAAGCTGTAAGTGGTCACTGGAAAGAGATGAGCATTTCCTCACCTCTGATGGCACAGAAACCAATCCTGGGGCACCAGAGCTGGCACTGCTACCATCAGGGCTCAAGCACCTGGAAAGTGTAAGATGTTCCTATTCACATTTCTGCACAGGCATGCAAATGCAAATAGTTCCAGTGCCACAAAGATCTTGATGAGGCAGTTGGGAATACCATGGATTTATCCTATCACCTAGAGACATTGCTGGCATGATAAACTGTATTCTCTCTTCCTTTCCTGATTTCACACCCAGACCTTGCTCCTGAGGCCAGGGAAGCACTGACCAAGAGCATCACTCAGGATGTTTAGGTGGATGTTTAGGTAGTAGTAGATGTTTAGGTGGCTCCTAAGTGCAACCTAACAGTTTCCTTGCCTCTTGCTAAGAGGGCAGAGGAGCAGAGCTGAGAGCTGCAGGGATTGGAAAACTCAGCTCAGTTTAGCTACAGGGCAGTTTAAAGTGCCTGTTACATTTTTCATCTGAGTACAGCAAATCCCCTCACTAAGCACCAGCTGAGGTGGCCATAAACTCCTGGAATGCTAATTGGGGAGCAGGTATTGGGCAGGCCATGGATCAGGCAGAGCAGGGAGCAGCTGGAGAGGGACATTGTCCTTCCAGGGAGGAGATGCCACCTGTCAGCAGCACCTGCTGCTCCAGAGGCATCCTACCACGCCGGATTCTCTTCCATCCAAAGCTTCCCACCATCACCAAGCATGGATAGGGTTTCACTCCTCACCAGCTGGAGCTCCAGGAAAGGGAAGTCACTCTCCAGAGATGAAGATGAGGGTGGGACAGAGAGGCTGCAGTCATGACACAGCAGAGACGGCCACTGGGTACCTGCTGTGCCAACAGGACACTTGGGTATCAACGACTGAGAGACGGGAACATCCAGCTCAAGATCAGAAGACAATTTTATTGAGTATGCAAGGCATTTCTATAGGGTTTTACTTGTATGGCACTTATATAGGGCTTGATTTTTGGTAACAATTTCCCACTGGGTACACATTCTTCATGACATGCTCCACCTGGTAACATCTTATCACAAAGTTTCACAACGTGTTTCTTGGTCACTTATTGCCCAGGGAGCACTTATCTGTGTCCCTCTCTCCCACGGTTTCTGCTCCATCAGGCCTGAGATATCAGGCTCCTTTATCAGTTCTGTTCTACTCTCTGTTTTATTCCCCATACTTGGGCACTGAAAATGCAGCTCAACATTTACAAAAGGTAAAAGAACACAAAGAAAACGTGGCCTTAAAACCCACCTGGACCTGCTGTCTGTGCCAGGCTGCCGAGGAGCCCCTGCTGCAAGAAGGGGAAAAAGGCACATTCATTTGTCATGAGGCTGTGAGCACCTAACTTAGGGCTCTTCACTTATCAGAGGAGAATCCTGTCTCCTCACAGAGAGCCCTGCCCAGCACCAACAGGAGGTTCCCTAAAACATCCATCCGTCCATCTGTCCATCTACCTGTCCATCATCCATCATCAATCCATCACCATCCATCCATCATCCATCCATCCATCTGTCCATCTACCAACCATCATCCATCCATCCATCATCCATCCATCCATCCATCATCCATCCATCCATCATCCATCATCCATCCATCATCCATCCATCCATCATCCATCCATCATCCATCCATCATCCATCCATCCATCCATCATCCATCATCCATCCATCCATCCACCATCCATCCATCATCCATCCATCATCCATCCATCATCCATCCATCCATCCATCATCCATCCATCATCCATCCATCATCCATCCATCCATCCACCATCCATCCATCATCCACCATCCATCCATCCATCATCCATCCATCATCCATCATCCATCCATCATCCATCCATCATCCATCCATCATCCATCCATCATCCATCCATCCATCCATCCATCATCCATCATCCATCCATCCATCATCCATCCATCATCCATCCATCATCCATCCATCCATCCATCATCCATCATCCATCCATCCATCCATCATCCATCATCCATCCATCCATCCATCCATCCATCATCCATCATCCATCCATCATCCATCCATCATCCATCCATCATCCATCCATCATCCATCCATCCATCCATCCATCCATCATCCATCATCCATCCATCCATCCATCCATCATCCATCCATCATCCATCCATCCATCATCCATCCATCATCCATCCATCCATCCATCCATCCATCCATCATCCATCCATCATCCATCATCCATCATCCATCCATCCATCATCCATCCATCATCCATCCATCATCCATCCATCATCCATCCATCATCCATCCATCCATCATCCATCCATCATCCATCCATCATCCATCCATCATCCATCATCCATCTACCTGTCCTTCATCCATCCATCATCCATCATCCATCCATCCATCCATCCATCCATCCATCCATCCATCATCCATCCATCCATCATCCATCCATCATCCATCCATCCATCATCCATCATCCATCCATCCATCATCCATCATCCATCCATCATCCATCATCCATCATCCATCCATCCATCCATCATCCATCCATCATCCATCCATCATCCATCATCCATCCATCCATCCATCATCCATCCATCATCCATCCATCCATCATCCATCATCCATCATCCATCCTCCATCCATCATCCATCCATCATCCATCATCCATCCATCATCCATCCATCCATCATCCATCCATCATCCATCCATCCATCATCCATCCATCCATCATCCATCCATCCATCATCCATCTACCTGTCCTTCATCCATCCATCATCCATCCATCATCCATCCACCCACCCTGAGCTCCATGGGCAGCTGGCAGTGCTCAGGGCTGAGTGTGGCAGCCAGGCTGGAGCACAGGCAGCCAGGAGCAGGGAGAGGAGCTGCAGCAGCCCTGGGTGAGCTGTGATGGACACAGGGCTCTGCAGTGGGAGCCCTGGCGTGTGGCTGCTCCAGGATCCCCCGCAGCTCCAGATGGCAGCTCCGAGTGCTCAGGATCACTAGGGCTGTCAGGACAAACACGCAGCACTCGCTGGCAGCCCACACAGGAGTTCAGAAGCCGTCACTCACTCAGGCCGTCCCCAGACAGTGCCAGCAGGCCTCAGATGCTCTCACCTGATCAGCATTTTTGGATGCTGTTACTGAGAGGCAGTTTTGGAGCTTTGGGACCTGCTGAGGAGAATGAGGCCAAATCCCCAGCCTTTCTGCCTCCCCACTTCTGCCCTGCTTTCTCTTTTCTGGAAAGTTTTCCCATGCTAAGTATAGCTCCTAACAGGTGCATGACCAGAGGGGACTGTCAGGGCTGCAGCTGTCCCCACAGAGGCCTGGATCCATCTCCATCTGTCTCACTGGAGCTGTCCATGCTGCCCAGCCGAGCTCTTCAGACACAGCATGGAGGAGCATCAGGGATGCAGGCAGGAAATCCACGTACACACACATGCAGAAGGAGGAGGATTATGCCAGGGAATGCCGCAAACAAAGCCTCTGACATCAAACTAATGCATCCTTTGAGGCTTTAAAGACCCCTTGGCACACACAGGCAGGCTGCCAGCTAACTCATCTCTCTCCCTTGCTATGCTGCTACCAGCCTGATGCCAAGGTCAAGCTTTGAAGGAAAGCTGGCTGCTCTGTAATCCCCTGTGCCTCATTTGGGGATGCCACAGAACTCATAAGGATCAGTGACAGAAAATATTTGACTGAGGCCAAGGCCAGTGTGATGCCTGCAGTGGTTCTGTTGCCCGGCCAGCTGCCAGTCCTGGCTCCCACCCTGCCAGCCCCACACCACCCCCTCCCAGCTGGGACCAAGCACTGGGGCTGCAAGGCAGTGGCACAGGGAGCTGAGATTCCTGGAACACCCTAGAGCAGACAGTGGACATCAGAAATCACCTCCACGTGCACAGGGGTGACAAGGTGTCCCAAGTTGGTAGGAACAGGTGCTGGGATGACCCTCCTGGGCACTGAGCTGGCTCATCACTGTGTAGGGGATATGAAAATATGAGCAACAGGGATAAGTGACAACCCTGCTCACAAACTAAAGGTGCTTCCTACCCCTATGGTGTCCTGGAATAATTCCAGGCTGATAGGACATGAGGAAATGAGCATTTTGCAACAGCCCACTGGGTGTTGCAGCTGGACCAGCTGATCTGGTTCACAATTCTGGGTCCTGGGACATGAGCTAACAGGCTGGCTTGGCTTAATGGGAGGGTGATGAAAACCATCTGCAGGGAATAGGATGGCACCGTGACATCAGCACCACTGGAAGAACAGAGGAGGAGGTTTCTGCAGTCACACTGGGCCACCACAGAATGTGCTCCAGACTGTGCTTTGGCCACAGAGTCCCCCGTTTAAATTTGGGGAAGCCAGAGCCCAACTCCCTGCTCAAGCTGCAGGAAACTGAGCCACAACCAGCCCTAAAACTCTGCCTGGGGCTCAGAGAAGGGGTGGGAGGACCTGGGTGAGACTGGGTGTGTATAAATCCTTGGCAGAGAGAAAATCCATTCTCTTCTTTAATTCTCTGTTCAAATGAATTTTAAAATGAAACCACACTGCTGGTAGCAATCCAGTCACACCCTCCCAAAGGAAGAACCCTGTATCCTGGGATTTGGGGTGACTTTCCTTCACCCTTTCACAACAACTCTTTTCAGGCAGAAGTGCTGACTGAAGCTCTCTGGGTCTCCAAAGACCATTCCATCAGCTCGGTGCTGCTGGGGCTGCCAGGCTGAGTTATCACAGGTCCTGCCCTCCCCTGCCATTAATACCTGCTCACCAAGGGAGCCCTGGCCAGCCCAGACAGAGAAGGGTAACCCCGAGCTGCAGGAGCCTCCCACAGTAAGGAAGAAGGCATCAAAGGGAAAAAAGAGGAAAATAAATATACCCAGACATCTCTGGATAGTCTTAATGGAGCTCAGACAGCCCCAGGAAGGGGATGAATTACTGGGAGTCACAAACATCCCAGGTCACATTCCCCAAGGAGCTCCAGGCATGCCTCCTGCCCAGCCCTGAGCCCGATGTGCCACAGCTCTGTGTCCCACACTCTGGGGTCTCTTTCTGCCCCACTCCAACCCTCTCCTGCTGGGCAGAGGGTCATGCTCCTGTCCTGCTGTCACCTATGTGACTGTGCCAGATAACCTATAAATCATCTTTCTACCAAAGCCCAGAGTAAATCAAGACAGAAGCAAGACCCAGCACTTCAGCAGCACAGCTGGAACATCTGCAGCATTATGCAATCCCCTGCCTGGCCAGACACAAGACTGAGAAAGGGTTTTCTGCTGTAAAACCCAAGACACAGGTAAAATTCTCTTAGCTTTTGGTTTTAATCTCTGACCTTGAGTGCCTTAGCCCTAAGACTCATGCCAGCACCCCAGCAATGAGCACAGTCACCCCCTGAACACTCCAGAACTGAACAGCATCAGTGACCAAACACAGCAGCAGGGCTTTGTCCCTGGCCAGGGACACCCAGCACCACAAACCCAATTCAGGGATCTCAGCAGCCTCGGTCAAATCTCCTGCCTGCACTTTACCATCCAAACAACAATCTGGGGCAGGGGGGTGGGTCTGATGTGCTCCATGGATTAGAGCTGGTGAATTAAGAACCTATAAAGATATTATCCAGGATCAGCCTTGGGAGCCCCAAAACACCCAGAGCACAAGTTTACTACAAAGCCTTCAGAAACAGAGTGTTCTTCAGTCCCCAGCTCCTGGGGCCCTGTGTCTGCATGCAAAATTCCACTTTTGTTACTGCAAAAATGGCATTTTGGGCTCCCACAGCTGAAGTGTCTGAGAATGCGGCTAAAGGATTAAACCCCTCCTCCCCAGACCTACAGTAAATAAAGACAGTTAAAGCAGTTCTGCAAACTAGAAGGATTTGAAGCCAGTTTTGTGACTGTATCAGGCAGTTCTGGCATTCTTTGGACTTAGGACAAGCAGAGCAGAATAAAGGAGGATTGACCAGAGGACTGGGATGGCTCCCTCCAATGCGGAAATTTCTGGATGTGGAAGGGATGGCAAAGAGAAGGTAAAGGGAACAGGAGCAGACATTTGAGAGACATTTACAAACGGATTTCTGAGCCAAAAATTACCCCTCGGTGCTGCCTGCACATCTCTGCAGACGTACCTGGCCAGTGAACTCTGGGTTGAGGACAATTTAACCTGGAGTCTGAACAATGGGATAAAGCACGGGATAAGCATGAAAATGGTTGCAGAGAGCTACGATTGCTATTTCCCTGAGCCACGCAGTGTAAGTGTCGGTGCCTTTGTGAGATTTAATGGTCCAATTACCACAGGCAATGTCACCTCCTCCCCTTGTGCACGCCCAGACCTGCCCTCCTGCCCCATTCCCCTCTCCTGCTCTGCCAGCAGGCAAACACACCTTTGCTGCTCCTTCAGGGGTAGTCCTCAGCTTAATTTCTCCCATCCCCAGGGATGGGGGGGCTGGGGATGCCAGGCCAGTGGAAGAGGTGGTCTCTAGGATGGGTATCTCATCCTAAAGGTAGCTATTTGGGAGCTGGTCTTCTTCCATGGGTGAAAATCTAAGTTTTTACTTAGTTAGCAAAAATCTAGTGAAACAATTCTCATTGAAGCCATGTCAAGCTCTCTTCCCAAACATCACAGTGTGCCACCATCCTGGTCTCCAGCAGCTCCAGCCTCTGTCACACAGCACCTGCTCAGCATCCCAGCAGCTCCACCTGGCACTCACAGCAAGAGACGTGGCTGGGATGTCCAAGGAAGAGGATTGAGAGGGCCCTGCCAGACTACAAAGTGCTTCTATCCCCCAAAGATTGAGGTTGTACCCTGCCATGGATCAATCAGTCTCTGATTAGCTCCACAATCCCTCTCTAAGGAATATCCATAGGCAAAGAAACCTACCTTTCATACGTGGCTGCTTGTAAAGCAACACCTGAGCCAAAAGCCCACAGAGCCATGGCCATGGGCAGTGCTGCTCCTCCCCAGCACGATGGGGTCAGGCCAAGGGAGAGTTAATCACACACTCCCACAGGGGTTGGGTTGGAAGGGACCTCAGAGCTCATCCAGTTCCCCCCCTGCCAGGGACAGGGACACCTTCCACTGGACCAGTTTGCTCCAAGTGCTGTCCAGTCTGGTCCTGGACACTTTGAAATTAATTCCAGAGTTCAATAAGGGGCAGGCACTGGCATGGGGAAGGGGCAAAGCTCCTCTTCTACTCTCCTAAGAGCAGCCTGCAGCAGACCATCCAAGACTATCAGCTCCTTACCAGGATATCAAAAGAAAAAAACACTATAACAACCAGAATTAGAAAGTTTCACCACAGGATTGGACATTTATGTGCACAAGAACAGCATCTGCAGGGACTCCAGATCCAGTGACAATCAGAGCAGCTCTTGCCTCTCCTGCTCTGGGGTAGGAGCTGCTGCCAGCTGGGGTCAGGGGGGAATCTCCCCTCACAGGGGAGTGTTGTACAATTATGGGCATGATGGGATTTTTATGCCTTCCTTTAAGGCATCCGGCTTGGCTTCTGGTGGAGACAGGATAAAGGGCTGAAAGTTCTATTGGTCTGTTCAGCTCAAACAGTTTTTATGTCCTAATACAAAATTAATGGTTCTCTCACTGAGACTCCATGAGGCAAAGCTGCCTGCTCTGGGCATTCCAACCAGCAAAGCAAAAGTGGGGCTGAAAACTCCTCCCTTCCCAATATTCCTGCATGGAACACATCCCTGAGCCCCCACCCAGGCCCACTGACCCACCTACACCAGTACAGTACCCCCAGACTCTCTGGAGCATCATGGTGATGCTGGAGCTGATGGCTGCAGCTGGAGGGGTCCCTCAGCCTCCTGCTCCCTCTGCCAGGGATGCACAAACCCCTGCAATGCAGGTGGGCTGCAGGCACTTCAAACCCGACTGTGCCACCTCTTCAGCAGCTTCTCCCGCTGACTAAAGGGCTGCCTGTCAGGTTAGGCAGGAACAGCTGTCTCCAAAACTGTATTTCGGGATTCACACAAAGGTTCCTTCTGATTGTACAGAACAACACCTCATTCATCATTCAGAGAGCCAGACAGAGCCACTCATCTTCACTTGATGATGAACTTTTATCTACAAACACCTAGACTGACTCACAACCAGCCTGTGAACCCGTCAGGATCTTTTTACCATGCCAGGGGCATGTTTTCCTGGCTCACATCCAGCACAGTGCTGGAGGCTGGAAGAATTCCTTGCTCCCATGAGGACTCTTTCAGGGTTTTTCTGAGCAGACACTGTGCTCCTAGTGGCTGGAGCAGGCTGTTTTTGTGGAGCTGATTATTTTGGTATCCAACTGGAAGCCAAGCTCTGCAGCTGCTGTGTATGTGGCTGGTTTGTGGCTTGCCCTGAGGGAATCCATGGCACTGCTGGGAATTCTGACCCCAGAGTCCTGACTCAGGTGTTCTGAAAAACCACAGGGCCTGCTGCTTCCAGGCCCATCTTTGTGCTCCTGTGTCTCTGCTGGGGCCAGCACAGGGATGGAAAAGGCAGGATTTGAACAGCAGCCATTTCCCACAGCGCAGCTCCAGAAGCTTCTTCCCTTTGGCTTTGTGTCCTTTGTTGCTGTGAAACTGCAACAACTTCCATCATCCTCGTCTTCCTACTTCCACCTGAAGCTCTCCAACACACCTCCACCTCACTGAAGGCTGTCACAGAGCTCCTCTGCCTCCTCCAAGCCACTGCCAAAATGCCAATAATTGCGCACTGTTACTTATGGGGGCGCTTTCACACACGCAGCTTAACTCACTGGGAAAGAGGACAAAAATATTAGGCCCTGACTCTGAGACAGGGAATTTCTCTTGGTGGCCCTTAGACCTCAGTGACAAACTGAGCACACAGAACAGTGAGGCAGAGGACCAGAGCACCTCAGCCCATCCTATGACACCAAACACACCTGCTGTGCCCTGCTCTGACCACAGCACCATGCTGGACCCTCCCTTCAGCTCCCAGCTCTGTCTATCTAAGGAAACAGTGTCCTAATTCCTAGAGGGATGTTGACCAAATCATAAAGATGTAATGACATTGTCTGGGCTGACATGCTGATCAATGCCTTTCATGCAAAATTATGCTTTCTGCAACTAATAAATATTGATCCTTTTTGTTCCTGTGCAGCACCGCAATAAAGAGTGACTTAAATGTCTGCCAGCTCTGAGCTTCTGCCATCATTTTCCAGCCCCCAGCTCCCTGTCAGCATCCCTCTGCACTTCCTACTGCCACTGGTGCCAGTGCCTGATCCCAAGGAGGGCACAGCACCTCCATGAGCATCCACCTCTCTCTGTCCCTCTGTCCTTTGAATGGCACTTACGTTACAGGGGTTCATGGGAAGCAGCAGAAAATAAATGGAATTAGAGGGAGTGCTGGAGAAGGGGAGCAGGGTCATGTCCTGGGTACATTTCGGATAATAAACAGGAGGAACCAGGCCAAGTGCAGAACAAATAGAAACATTTACAACTGCTTGGCAGGGGAATCGTGTAAGTGCTAATGGGCTTAGTTCAGACTCCTTAAATCAAAGCTCTGGGCTCCACAGCCAGCGCCTGCTGACAAACTTTGCTGGACACAGGGATCCATTGAGCCCTGAGGAAAGGCTGGGCTCCACGTGGCAGCAAGTCCTGCTCTATTTGCTCCTCTTCTGGAGAGAGGTCAAGCAGGAGCCTGCCCTTCACAGGCACTCAGCTCCCTCAGCTCCAGCTGCTCCTGGCCGCACAGGCGATCCCAGAGCCGTGTGATGGCAGCCCAAGGCCAGGGTTCTGGAACCCTCTTTCCTCCAGGTCTCGCTCCATTGCCTCTCATTCTCCCATCTCCCCACCCCCAAGTGGAAGAGGAGCCTTTCCCGGTCTCCCAGGAGTGCCAGAAGGAGAAGGAGCCGCACCAGAGAGCGCAAGGTGTGAACTCGGAGCCGGGGCTGCAAATGGATTGATGCTGACAGGCAGAGGCCTGGCTTCAGTCACTGCTGCCTGGCAGCCAGGCACTGACTGGATTTGTGCACTACACGCATTTTGGGAGCACACTGCCTTCCTTTGCTGAAGGGATTCAAACCCATGTGAACAGGTTCACAGAGAACCACAAAGCAGGAAGGGCCAAAGGTCCACAGTGGATATGTCCTGCTCCCTTCCCCACGCAGACAGCAGAGTGCTGAGAAGGCTTTTAAGGCAAAAAAACTACAGGTAAATACACTGCCTCTGGATTACAGAGCTTAAAATATGATGGCATCTCCCCCAGATTGTGAATGAGTTCCCTGAAGAGCTCCTGCACTTCTGAGACTCTACCTTCCCCATTCCCCTCCTGGGAAAATTGGAGAGGCAAAGGGCTGCTGTTCCAGCAGATTTGAGTGGGAGCTGAGGAATCAATGAAGCTCTGAAAGCCAGTGGGGAAAGTCATTCTGCACCTTCCTGACACCAGGAATAAATGATTCAGCGGGAAAGGGAAAAAAAAAATCCAACAACCCTCAAATGAGGCTGGAATTACCCTCTGGAGAGATATTTCATCTTGAGGAATTGTGTTTGCTGCAGTGTTCATCTTACTGAGCCACAGCAAGGCTTTAATATCCAGCAAAAGGTCAAACCTAAATGGGAATTGCCAGA
The DNA here is from genome assembly GCF_030490865.1 of Poecile atricapillus. NCBI lineage: Eukaryota > Metazoa > Chordata > Aves > Passeriformes > Paridae > Poecile > Poecile atricapillus. The sequence goes on from NC_081259.1 coordinate 19,320,298, forward strand.
GCCTGCTGGAGCTCCTGCCTGCACATGAGCTCCCAACCCTCACACGGAGCAGCTACGCCCAAGCGAGGCCTGAAACGGGAGCAGAGCTGAGCTGGACCACACAAGGATATTTCCCTTCCCAATGGGATCCCAGGCACAGCTCAGCCCTGCACTCCCTCCCTTTGGATGGGTACAAAAGGAACAGACCTGTCTCGAGCAGGGGGAGTTCAGAGAGAATGCTGGGAGCTCCCACATGTTTCAACCCAAGGAATCTGATTGTCAAGGAAAATGATTTCAAGGCACCTGAGGGCTGCAGGGGCAGCTGTCAGCTGCTCCTCAGCTGGAACATCAAAGCTTGAGACAATGACAGTGCCCTCCGAGTCCAGCACAGTCTGCAGGGCTCTGGGAGTTCTCTCCTCATGCCCATCAGCTCCCCATGGATAGACAATTACTCCCACTTTTCCCACTTCTGCTTTGGTACTGCTGCTGTCTCCCTCCACCCACACATCTGCTTAGCCTCCCCTTGGTAATTTGTACTCTTCTTCCTTCCCTTGGACCCAGCCCTGCCCTCTGCAAGTCTGGTATCGCTATCCCAGGCCGTAGCAGAGTTCCAGGGATAAATTAGGCAGACAGAAGGTGAAGGCAGAGGTTCCCAGGGAGCTTCCTGTCTCTTCTACACTGTGACAAAGAGAAGAAAGGAGGGAACTGAGCCCTTCCATCCCCCCAAGAGGGCACAGTGCTTGTGAATGAGCTGAGCTGAGCAGAGGGGGGGTTTTACCTAAAGCAGAGCTGAAAATTTGCTTGAGCTCTGAGATTGATACCAAAACTGGTCTCATGCTACAGGCGAAATCCAGACCCTGCAAGGAAACTGATTATTTGGGAACTATCAATAATCCTGACAGCCCCAAGCCTTCCACCAGCCACCTCAGTCATCCCACACAACGTGGAATCCTCTTGATTTCCTGTTCAGAACCACATCAACCTCTACCAATGCATCTTCATCTTGCCCAGCAATTCCAGCTGCCTTTTGAGCCCCTCTTGATGAACAAGGTGCCATGCATGATGGGCAACACACTGGTTTCTGTGCCAGTGCAGAGGAACATCCACTGGGGATGAAGCTACCACTCCCACTTGTGACTCAAGCCCGATTTCACTATGTACAGAGAGATTAAATTTCTCTAAGGTTAACACAAGATAATTTTTTGTTCAAATATTTACAGTTAGAGCTCACCAGAAAATCAACAGGATTCTGCTGGACAGCACTCAACTGTCCACATCCCCCAAAGACAGACAAACAGGGTTTTTATGTGGCATTTAAAGCATCCTGAGAAGCCATCCAGAATGAAGCCCTCACAATTGCTCCTGGGCCAGGCTGGGTCTGTGCCACACATCCCTGCCTCTGAGGAAAGCAGGAAAAACTTGCTGGCCTTTTCTTCCTAATAATGTGTACAGGGTCCAGCAGCCCCGTACTTGGGAAGCCCATGCTATGGAAAATGGGGTCAGATTGCTTCTCCTCGTGTTTGGCTTTGTGGGGCTGTTTGTGTCTCCTGGATGCACAACCTCCCTGGCAACAAACCGGAGCTGTCATTTGGAGATCTTGTCCTTTCTATCCAGGATGTTTAAATTCAAACCTCAAACTTGTGGTTGGCAGGGAATGTGGGCAAGCAAAAAGCCAAACAATCTGCTGTCAGCTCCTGACTGCCCAGCCTGGAACAGTTATCCCTCCTGTCCACAGGGAATGTTGGAGTACAGAGGCAGTGGCTCCAGGGCCCGTCACAGATTTAAGCTGCTCAGACTTACAAGATAGAATTTAAAAAACCCAACAGACAGTAAGTGTACTGAAACCAGAGGGAAGACTGAACTCACCCACAGCTGCACTAAACATCTGGGGCTTGAGGAACATTCCCTGACTGCTTCTGAACCTTTGTTTGCTACTCCCCCAACTCCTGACCCTCTTTTTCACATGTCAACCTCTACTTGAGGCTCTCCTCACCCCCTCCTGAGACTGCTCCTGTCTGCTGTGTGTGCACATTAGGTTTAATGGTTTTCTGGGAGGGAAGTTTGGCAGAGAACTGTGTCAGGTGCAGGAGCTGAGGTGGAAATTGCCCTCTCCCTCCTCTGCTCCTTTCCAAGGGTTAGGAGGGAAGGTGAGCACAGGCTGGATCCCTGTGTGAAGAGCTCTGAAGGGAGCACAGACATCCTCAGATGTTACTCCCACCGAGTTGATTTAACAGCCTCCCTTCCCTAGGTGGACAATCAGCTTTCCAAGGAAGTCAACGACTTTCTGAGGATTTTCTAATAGGCAGTGCTTTTCTGGGATGAAGCTCCTGCCTTTGAAGGTGTCTGATTTCTCCCAGTGCCCTGGGGCTTTCTGCTTACTCTGGTCTTCCATGCAACCACATCCTGCAAAGGCATCCCATGCCAGCTTCTCTCTCTGCTGGATGCAGAAACATTTCCCCGCAGCCACGGTGTTTGTGTATGGTCCCCTCGATCCATCAGGCTCACAGGGAATGCAGGAGTGCACACAGCTCCTTCCTCTTGGTTGTCACCACCGTTCCCTCTAACCAGGCAAGCCCCAGCCCTACAGCTGGCAGGTCAGCCCTCCCTGTGCTGCTGAATAAGGGAATACAGAGGGGAAGGGAATGCAGACAATATCCTAAACAAATCTGCTGTTTACAAAGTCCCCTGTAAACTGTTTACATTGCTGGGGAGAAAGCATGGAGGAACAGCAGCTGGAGCGTGCCCTTCCCAGTGGGAAGAACTCCGCTCCTGTTTGCTGCACTGCTGTGGGAGGCAGTGGAGCTGATGCACATCTGGAAAGGGTGCAAAGGTATGAGAGAAAAGAAGAGGCAGCAAAACCCCAGCACCACCCACTCCCCCAGCCTGTCAGGAGCCCTGGCTACCTCAGCAGTGTCCCAGAGCTCTGAGGAAGGTGGTCTGTCCCTGGGGTGCAAGGGGACAGGGGACAGCCCTGAGCAATGCCTGTGGTGGGGAGGCTGAGCTGTTCCCTGCTGCCAGAGGAAGCATCCTGAAGGAACCAGCCCTGGAGCTGCTTGGCTCTTGGGCTGTGTGAAGAGCCTTGTGACTCTCATCCCTCAGAAATGCGGTGTGTGGTGCCTCCTGCTCATGGTTAAACATGGGGCCTCAGGAATGCCAGCAAGAACATTGCAACGTGCTGGCATAAAATAAAAGAGTGTGCCTCTAATCTGCCTGTTTCCTGTCTGTGGAAAGTTCTTTGAAGTGCCTGTGCTCACGCCAGTGCTGGAACACCCATGACCCAGCTGACCGGCACAGCGTGACTGCCCAAGCCCTGGGGCTGCCACGGGGCAGGAAAGGCTCTGAGGAAGACATGGAAGAGTTAAACCTCCAACACGCTGGATCAGTCCCCTTCACACTGGAAGGTTGGTTTTGTTACTTGAGCAGGATGTGAGAAAACACAGCCTCCACTCGAGGAAGGTGATAAGTGCTGTGAGCCCAGAAATAGTCCCAGAGGGGTACAGGAATGGGCAGCCAGCTGGAGCAGCAAGGACAGGGAAAACATCCTCCCTACACATGATATGGCAAACCCTGACCTGCTGGTTGGAAAGGAACACAGGTACACTGACTAAAAAAAGCAAAAAAGAAAGTGGGCAAACTCAGGCTGCCCAGAGAAGCTGTGGCTGCCCCATCCCTGGAAGAGCCCAAGGCCAGGTTGGACGGGGCTTGGAGAAACATGGGATAGTGGAAAGTGTCCCTGCCCATGGCAGGGGGTGGAATGAGATGATTTTTACCAACCAAAAGCAGTCTGTGATTCGATGAATACAGGTACAATGATTTTTAAAACAAAGGAAGTGGTCAAACTCACCCTTTTGGTGTGAAGGGCAGGCAGGGACACTGCAGTGCTCCATCAGCGTGGGGTAAGGGATGTTCATCCACATTTACTCTCAAACACAGAACAACTCCTCTCTCAGCACCTTCACCCTCCACCCAGTTGGTCTTCTGGGGCCCAGCTGTGTCCCCTTCCTGACCAGGAAGAGGATGGAGAGGTCTCCCAGCAGAGACAAACATCTCAGCCAGCCGGAATGTCAGCAGCATCTGCAGGACCTTTCAAGGACTGAGCTAAAAGAAAAACAACAGAGGGAAAAAATACCCCAACTTTGTCAGGCCAAGCCATTACAAAATACCATCAGGTTTCTTTGTTGAAGTAAAAAAAAATTCAAGTCCAAAATCATTTTTCACAGCCAACCCCAAATAAAATTGGTTTGGTTTTGGTTTCAGAAGCTTTTGTGCAGTTCTAAAAACATCAGCCAGTTACGTTTCTGAATGGAATGGCTCCTCAAAATGAAAACTTGAGCAATTTTGTTTTAAACTAAGTCAGAAAGGACTGGAGCTGTAATCCCACAGGAGTGCTGAGTGTGTTTTCTTGGCTCAAAATGACTTGATGAATTTGCCCTGAATTTTGAGGATATTTTTGCTTGACCCCACATGGCTCAGGCACAGTGACAAAGCACCTTCAGATTCCAGTCCCTGCAGAGGAGCAGTGACCTGCAGAGAAACCCCAGTGCTCCCTAAGCCTTGAGAAACCCCCTTTGGAGGTGGGAAGCCACAGTTTGGAATAGGTGTTTAAAGCTTTTGGTGAGTGAGCAGCCTTTCCCACTTCTATTTTAACAGTTGGTTCTGAGGGTCACTTCTGTTCATTCAACCAGCACAGCCAGGGCAAAGAGATTCCTTCATGCAACATCTCCAGTGTGAACACCTTGCCCAAAAAATCCAAAGGCAAAGGCACAGCACAGCAAATTCATCTGTCATAAATTCCCTTGTGCCTGGTGTGACAGGCTGGTCAGCACCTGTGTCCTGCTAATGGCAAAGGGATCATCTCTTCCCTTCTTCCCAGGGGTTTTATTACTACAAACCTTTAAAACACAGACAAAATGGCCAGGAATTAACCCACACATTTTCTCAGCATGAAGCTCCAGACCCACATGTTGGGCAATGTCCCAGAATCATCTGCTGGAATGCTCCAGACATCTACCTAGAGCAGCCCTGCTTTCAGCCTCCTCCTGTGCCTTCCAGGAGCATCCCCATCCCTCCCTGCTGGTTTAAGAGGATGACTGGGATATGGTCTGTGCCCCTGGGAGCAGTGGGAAAGGGAAGAGCAGAGCTGGGAGGTAGCAGTGGCCAGGTTTGGGGTGAGGATCCATGTTCCTCACACTTGCCCAAGGTCAGGGAGCAGTGGGCGCTGCCCTCCTCACCCCTGTTTGTAGCCAGCCCTCCCTGCTGGCATGCCAAGGGCCCTTCCATGCATGGAAGTACTCAGGAACTCTTGAAATTAATTCCCTGTCATCCCCAAGACAGCTGTGCTGTGTGGAGGAGTGCCACAGCCCAGCAATTAGGGGGCAAAGACAGACTGCCAAGGGAGGCACTGAGGTCACACCTGTGCTGCTCCAGAGCTGTGCCGGGAGAAAGCCCTGACCAAGCTCCGGAGGGAACGGCAGCTCCTAAGTCAAACCCGAGTAATAAGATGGTCTTGGAGGGGGAAAGATTAATCATTATTGGCAGCAAAGAATGTGCAAGTCTAACAAAAGCTAAAGGGTTTTTTTATTACAGTCCAACTGCAGCTGGGAGGACAATGTTAGCTAAGAATCATTAAATCCGTTGCAAGAATAAATTTTCTTTGATCCAACCCATAAAATGGGAGTGAAATCCTCTTAAGCCAGCAGCAGCTCCTAATGGAACAGACATTATTATTTTTTTGCAAACCAATAATAAAAAATAAAAAAGGGGCAGATTATTAAGTGAATAGATTAGGCTCCCAAATGGTAAATATTTACTCAAGCAAAACTTGCCTAATTTAATACCTGCCTCAATTAATTTTTTTTTCAGTTTGGGATTATAATTGAAGGGAATAAGGGCATTTTCTGACTGTACAAACAGGGATTTGTGAACCCTGTTTGACCAGAATACAAGCAGGAGAAAAAGGACCTAGGGAAACTTTCCCTTGCTGACCCCCAGGTAACATCAGTGCTGCTGCATGTGCCACTGATGAGCTGGCAGCTTCTGCAAGCCTGGAAGATGGAAGGTGAAGGCAAGGTCCCCTCTCACAGCTGGTAATTAAATTTCCTGAAACATCTGACCAGGAGGTCACTCCTGATATTATCAAATATAAAAAATATTACAGAAAAATTGAAGTAATTTCTTACTGCAGTCTGATTTAGTCCCTGGTTTCAGGGAAAGCTTGGGGTATTCCTGCCTCAGTGCTTTGCCTTTTCTGCCAGACACAGGAGATGTGGGAAGGAACTCTGAGCTCCAGCATTCTCACAGGCTCCGTACACCCAGGTGGGAAAATTTACCTACCCAATCCCTTCTCTGGGGCATGGGGTGCAAAGAGAGTGTGTCCTGTGCCCAGAGAGCCTTTTCCACCCCAGACACTCCTCCTCTATGCTCTGGACAATCTGTCTTCCTCCTTCATGGGCTGTGCTCCCTTCCCACTCTCCAGAGGGTATCCTTGCATGCTCAGAGCTTTCAGGCCTCTAAAAGTGACCTGATCTAGACACAGCCCCTGCACAGTGGTGCTTTGCATCAGCAGGTGAAGGGAGGGGACTCTGCCCTCTGCTCCCTCAGGTGAGACCCCACCTGCAGAGCTGCCCCAGCACAGGGAGGAGCTGGAGCTGCTGCAGAGAGTCCAGAGGAGCCACGGAGCTGCTCCAGGGCTGGAGCCCCTCTGCTCTGGAGCCAGGCTGGGAGAGCTGGGGGTGCTCACCTGGAGAGGAGAAGGCTCCAGGGAGAGCTCAGAGCCCCTTCCAGGGCCTGAAGGGGCTCCAGGAGAGCTGGAGAGGGAATGGGGACAAGGAATGGAGGGACAGGACACAGGGAATGGCTCCCACTGCCAGAGGGCAGGGATGGATGGGATATTGGGAAGGAATTTCTGGCTGTGAGGGTGGGCAGGCTCTGGCACAGGGTGCCCAGAGCAGCTGGATCCCTGGAAGTGTCCAAGGCCAGGTGGGACAGTGGAAGGTGTCCCTGCCTGTGGCAGGTGGTGAGACTGGATGAGCTTTAAGGTCCCTTCCAGCCTAAACCAGGCTGGGATTCTCTGATTCTGTGATTTTTACAGCTCATATCCACAAAACACACTAATGTGCTCAGTCACAGCTGTCCACCAGCGCTCTCTATCCCCATCACTTGCATGGCAGTTCTCCTACAGATGAAGATTCCTGGAGCAGTTCCACACCCCACTGCCAAGGGGCTGCCTGACCCTTAGCTCTGCCCAGGAAAGAACAACATGGCCATTGGCTTGCAGCTGGCAACCAACTCTGATATCCTGCTCCTGAAGCACACACTGCAATAAGCAGGAAGGGAAACATTTGAATAGAAACCTTCCTGCCTGCAAGCATTTCTGATCCTGGCTTGACCAGCCCAAACTCAGCTCCAGGAGTGTAAACTTCAGTGCATGTCTGAAGCCTTTTGGGGAGGAAGATGAGATAGCACATGGGTTTACCTGATATATTATGCTGTCATGTCAGAGCTCTGTTGCTTTTTTTTTCCAGGCAGGAACCGTGCTGGCAAGTGCTGGTGAGTGCTGCAGGCTCATGGGGACTCTCCACACAGATTCCTGGTGTAGCTCTGGTTGTATGTTGTGCACAAGGGTCAGTGGGGACAAAAGTGAGAGAGAGAAATGGAATCAATAATGAAATCTTGAAGTAAAAATGTGTCCGGTCAGAATACAGTGACAGAGAAGGTCTGGAGTACTTTAGACCCAAACAGCTCTTAAATCCAGGTAAGAAACAGGACATCTATGGCAACAGCAGAATCATCAGAAAAAGCAGTTAATCCCAAACTGGGAGCAAGTAGAGTCCAGAGCTTGCCAGGGAACAACATGTCAACAGGATTATGGGCAAACCTTACAGGGCAGCTGTGATTCTGAAGGCCTGAGAAGCAAATTGTGATCAAAGCCATGCAGGCACAAGAGGAAACAGCATGGAACCCAGAATCCTTCTCCTGAAGGCAGATGGAGGTGAGTGACAGCCCAGCAGATCCTTTCCAAATCACCCCCTGGGTCCCAGGAGCAATGGATGGGGGACTGCTCACGTGATGCTGACTGACAGGCTGCGAGATTGTCTGTGGGAAAGGAACAAGAGGGGTAATTTTATTGTCATGTCCCGCAGGGGGGTGTAAGGAAAATCACAGCATGAGAAAATGACAGTGTATCTGTCTGAGGTCATTTGCATGCCCAGATAATCTGTGGGAGGAGAGCCAGAGTTGCTGCGCTTGACAGAGGCAACACCACGACAATGGGCCTGGGATCAGGAGATTTGCAAGCCCTGAAACCAGCCTGGTGTTTGCTGCTCTCAGAAACCAAAATGACCTGACTTCATCATTTAGGCTCCCAATGATTACACTTTCCTCCCTCATGATGGGCTGTATGATGGTCTGGTCTTGCTGATGGCACAGAGGGACAGTCCCAGGCTCAGAAGTGTGCCCACATCCCGAGGACACACTTAGGGGACACAGAGACATCATACACAGGCAAAGGAGCACAAACATGAAGGCAGACACTGGGTAGCAGTAGCTGTGTGCTGCCAGTGCAGCCCAGGAGATTTTAGCAGGGATCTAGAAGAAGAAAAAAGGGCTTTGTCAGCGGTTTCAGGCTTCTCCTCAGCTGCAGAGGGAGTAACCTGGGAGAAACACACGGTGGCAGGTGGGAACTGACCTGGCTGGCAGGAAAACTCAGTATCTCTGCAGTGGAAAATCCAGCTGATGGTTGGATGGAGCAGGGCCAGAAGGACAGGCTGCCTGCAGAAGGCACAGGCACTTCCCAGGGAGTGTGAAGGAGATGGTGACAGGTTGGGTGAGACTCACTCACACAACCCTTTAACACTGCACTGCCAGAGGCTCCCAGGAAAATCCCAGTGATAAGGTGTGTGGGACTCTGCACAGCACTGATAAGTGTGGCAGAAATCTGATTGCTTTGAAAACCTGGGCATTCCAAAGGGATTTCAGCTGGGTGCACAGGGAGGACGAGGTGGATTTTACAGATAACCTTTGGGCAGAACCATCCAGCTTTCAGCAGAGCCCAGATATGGGTATTTAGAGAAAGGTCAAGTCAAAGAGAATGGAGGGGGTGAGTGCATGGTGAGAAAGAGACATCAAGAAAGTAGCAGGGAAGAGCAAGTATGAGGAGATTTAAAACTCCTGAGCTGAAGGCAAGAGGTAGGTGTCCAGGAAGGGCTGTCAGAAAGCAGAATGTGAATTAATTTGGACAGTGCAGGACGGTTTAGGAGAAAAGTGATCGCTCTGTGAGTCATCAGCAGGGCATTAAATATGCAAAATTTGTAAATAAGGTCACCCTGAGAGGGAACACAGAGCAGGAAGAGAGAAGGGCTGGGCAAATAGCCAAGGATGGAGCAAGTGAAGTAGCTGGCAGTACCTGAGGATTGTCAAACAGGGCAGGCACAGCCTCAGATCCATCAAGGCAGGGGGAACCTTGTCCTCCTCGGGCAGAGGGCAGTGACAAACCTCCCCCTCCACCAACAGGTAGACTCATCACTACCAGACCCAAAGAGAAAACAAACTGTGATGTCAGTGTGCTAGTGGTAGCCAAGGATTGGAAAAGACAAGCCCACAGCTGCAGCTGGCAGGGAATTGTGTGGGAAGCTGAGCCTACCCAGCATTATTCAGCTGCTTCCCAGGCACTGGAAGAGCCAGAGCTTGTGGCTGTGATTGCAGGGGCAGGAGCAGCGGGATCCTGAAAGGCTCAATTGACCCCAGGTTCCAGAGCCAGCTGGGCACATGCCAGCCCTGAGCTCACCCACTCACCTGGAGCTGGCTGGGAAGCAGAAGGCAGCTCGGAGGGAATGCCAGGTTACCTTGTTGCTGGCAATGGCCTCTCATTTGTCATCGAGGGATGCAGGCAATTTACACAGGGATGTGGGAGTGCTGCAGGTGTTAGGCAGCCACCCTGAGAGCTCAAGACAACAAAGAGACCCTGAAAAAAAGCAGATCCATTTCTAGCTGCAGAGAGGCTCTTAGGAAGTCCAGCAAGCCCCAGGCAGAACTAGGGGAAGGGGGGCTGGGAGCCACCAGGACAATGGTCCAAGAACAAAAGGGCTGCATTAAAGGGCCTATTCTTGCAGTTAAGCCAGGTTTAAGCAATTTTGCTGCTGCCTAATCTGAAGCTAATAAGGAGTCAGCTTTACAACCTGGAAATGCCTGGCCAAGTCAGTGGAGAAAAGAGGGTGAGGCGTTTAAGCAGTCCAAACATTATGTTTCTGTCTGCACGATCAGGACAAAGGCAAACCACTTTCAGGTTTAAAGTATACAATCCCTGATGGAAGCAAGATATTACACAGACCTGATGTGGTGCTGTGATGGGGTGAGAAGCCTCACCATCTCTGTCTGGTACAACCCTCAGAGGCAAAGTTCAGTGAGCTGGTGCCAGGGTGACTGGCAGAGGTTATCCAAAAGCCAGGCTCCATGAAATGCAGTTAGTCGGGACAAAGTGGCCTGGTCTCTGCAGGCTGCCTGCTTTCCTGTTTACCTGACCCAGAAATCCAGAATTTCTGTTACACAGCTTCATTTATAAGAGAATCCAGTCTGCAAAGCACAGCTTAGCCCAAATTTCCACTCCCAGACTTGATCAGATCACTCCAGGCTCTGAGACCACTGTCTCCACACAGTAATATACATTATCCTGAGGCTTTGTGTGTGTTTATGTTACCCTTCCATTTTCCCTTCAGATATGACATGCAATTCCTAGAAAATATGTTATAAACTCTTCTGCTCTGGAGTTCTGCCACCTCTGATTACACTCATTTGAGCCAAGCATGTAGTTTCAAAGTAAATCAATAAACAAGGCTTAAAAGGGTCCTACAGACAGAGGCTGGGGGCAGCACCACCTCCCCCTCCCCAGTTATCTCTGCTGTGCTTCAACCTAACCAAGTAAATGGGTGAAATCTGAACAGGAAAACACATCCCAAAGCTCCCAGAGCTGCTTTACAGTATGGGAGGTGGGGCCAGGGCCTGCCTTGCAACTGGAATGGCCCCTCCAGTGTTCCAAGTCCCTGGAGTCAGCCAGTGAGAGTGAGTGGGTGTCACAGCACAATCAGGGCTGGTGGGAGGGTCTCCCAGGGACCCCCTCCCTGCCAGCCTGTGGTACCCATGGAGGGCTGCAGCCAGGCTCTCCTGGTGGTCCTGGAGACACTCCAGCAAACATCTCAGTCCCAGGGAGAGACTGGAATGGCCAACCTGGAAAGCCTGGATTCAGAAAAGGGGCCATGCACCTCCCACTCTTACTGAAGACACTTAGGGCCCCTCAGGCTTGTTATCACATGGACAGTAACACATCCAAGTAGAGCATACCTGCCCATAGATTTATTTGGGGAAGTCCAGGGGGACACTTCTTCTCCCCTAATCCTCCTTTACACTGCTTTTGGCTTCCCAGCACACCAACAGCCATACAGGCACAAGAATCTTCTTGGGAGTGTCCCAAGAAGCTCTAACAAGGTTATACCTCCTCAAGCAGCTCCTCCAAGGTGAGTCATAATGGACCCCATGAGCACAGTACAGACTGCTGGCTAAACACTTCCCTAGGGAAGAGCTGAGAGGTGGGTTATTCATCACCAGGAGCTGTCCTGCTCTCCAGGATCAATGCACACGTGGGCAGGGCAGCTACCAGAGAAACCTCTGACACAAAGCCTGCTTGGATGCACTCACAGCAGGATTTACAGAGCAAATTAACTCCACTGGTTGAATTATTTGGATTTTTTTTTTCTTTCAGAATCTCCAAAGGCTGCATAGACACAATGCTGATAACTCAGCCAGAGAGGAGGGCTGCTGTGGCACACAATGAGAATGAAGACCCCCTCACTCTGCCACCGAACAACTGTTGGGTTTTTGCCTGGCTGCATCCTCAGTTGAGATCTCCATTACCTGTGTGCTGGTGGTTGTATTGGTGTGGCTGCCTGGGCTTCCTCGGGCCAGCTCAGGACATCTGCTCACTGTTCCCAGCTCTGCTGCTTCTGCTCACTATAAAACAGAATGAATCATTCAGGGTAGAAGTGATCTCTTGTTTTGGTTGTCTTCATGGGCTGGTCTCTATTTAGTGCTCTGTTTCCAAATCCAGCATTGTGCGTGCAGAATCTGATTAGGGGAGTTTACACCACCAGAATATACATCCAATGTAGCAATTACACACAGCCCTGGAAGAGCCTCCCACACAACATGCTGGCACAGCAAAGCTCCTACTAGAGACGTGTGGGACGAGCAGCCCACACGTCTCCTGCACAAGCAGATTACTCAGCCCCAGAGTGCTGCTTGAAGCAACATTTTCTTGGGATTCAGGGAGAGATCCCACAGACTGCTGCTCTTTTTTGTGGGCTCTGTCCTCGTTCACAGAGCTATTACTCATTGCCTCATTACTCATTGTAAGGCTGGATGCTGCCAAGGTGCTCTGAGCTATCCCAGCCTGCAAAGGTTCCTGTGAGCTGCACTGAGTGGCACAACTGCCATATCCATGACATTCCTGTGTGTCCAGATCCTCCCCTGCACAGCACCAGGCATCTGAACTGCTGTGGTGCCTCCATTTCAATCTGTGCCTCCAGCACAGGCTTCCTTGCCCCTCACCCAGGCAAACCCCAAATTCAAAAGGCCAAATTCTTCTCTGTGTCCATGCAAAGCAGCCCCTTGTCTCCCCTGCAGAGCCCTGTTATGTGGCCCCCGTGCAACACTTCCAACCCCAGAGCTGCTTTTCCTGCTGGGAACCATCCCCTGCTCTGAGCACCTGCAGCACCGAGCACCTTTAGGGGTGCTCAGCCATGGGGTAATTAATGAACACATGCAATCACTTCTATTATCTGCAACTTGAAGGCAACTCTTATCGAGGCAGAGCTGCAGCTGTGGGCAGCCAGGGCACAGCCACATCTGAGGCACAGCACCTTTGCTCGCTCACTCTCCCTGGCTGCTCTGGGAGTCAGGTGGTGCCGTTCCTAGAAGGTGAATAAATTATTACTGCAAATTACTCTGATGAAGTGGCTTTTATTAGAAAGCCAGACACAAAGGGAGCTTGCTGATTGGCTCCCAGTGATGTCATACCCAGCACAGCACTCAAACACAGAGATACGAATTTTCTCGTCTATATTTTGCATATAATTTTCATTTTCTCCTGGCAATAAAGACACCAGCGGAGCCTTTCACTCGGGGAGGGTGGTGGGGGGTCTGTACTGCTCAAGTGGCTGATGAAAGAGAAGTGGCCTTTGTTTCTCTGTCTTGCAGGGAACCTCAGGCTAATATTTTGTACCCACAAAGGCACTGTGGTTTATTGCTCTATTACAAACCCATCACTCCATTTTCTTAGGTGGATAGCAGAGAAATTGGCATTTTTTGGCTTCATTGTATATAAAATCATTCTGATCACAGAGATTTGGCTATTTACAAGCCAAAGCTTAAAGAGCAGATAAAGCAACAGCTTTCTGATCATCATCAGAAGGTGGATACAAGGCTTTGGGAAAAAATAGGCAGCAAAATCCCAACTAATTATTTCTTTTCCAAGTTTCACATGGTGGTTGTTCCTGCCTGCAAAGCCACTGTGAGTTCTCAGAGAGGTCTGTTGGAGGCAGACTCAGCGAGCAGCACATCGTGTGCTCTCATTCCTCTTCCCTAACCGAATGTCCTATCGAACTTACAGAATTTGCTTACCAAATGTTCCAGCTGTAATCATTTCTGGATGCAACAGGCTTGCTGGTGCAGCTCAGACAGCAGAGCCCTGTGTGGAGAGCAGGCATGGAAGTATCCCTTGCCTCACTGAACTGGAATGAACTCCCAAATTCAAGTGAAGGCTGTGGTTTCCTCAGCAGCTCTCTCACGCAAGGCTTGTCGCAGTTCTGGGCCCCCATTGTTGCTGCTGAACCTGGACATGGGCAGAGGGGAAGGTTTTCCATACCTTCCTGCCTCCATTCTGTACCACCAAGGTGTAAATTCTGCTGGGAATGCCAAGTGTAACATTTCCAGCCCTGGAAACAGGCTCCTGCTTGTTCTGTGCAAACACTGGGCTCTCCTCCAACAGAGCCGGCACAAATCCTGAGCTGACCTACAGTGCCTGCCTATTCCCCTGTGGTTATGGCTCTGAAGTCGTTTGTCCTGCAAGGGCAGAAAACAAAATCCATCTATCACTTGGAAGATGTCCTGGAAACCCCCAGACAGTTGTGCTGATGAAACTGGACACCGAGGGCTACTGGAGAGCTCAAACACAGTCAGATTTGCTGTTCCCAGTCCTGGGGTCATGACTATTCTTCTTTATTCCAGGTGGCTCAAAGCTGGAAATCATTCTCTCTTATTGCCTGAAGATTTGCTGAGCTGCCTGCCCTTTGTGGAAAACAGGAGCTGCCCTCAGACTCCTGGATGTTGGATCTGAGGCTTTTGAAATCCTGAGGGTGAAGGTGCAAGGAAGAGGCATCCGGGAAGGAGAGAGCCTGACTGGGAATCAGAGTAAAAAGAATGTGAAGGCTTCAATCCTAGGAGAGGATGCTGGCTGAGACACACAGCCAGCATCAGCAAAAAGAGAATGGGCTCTCAGGTTTAAGACCTGGAACAGATTCAAATCACCCCTTTTAGGTCTGACCTCCATGCCTGTCTGAGGAAGACACAGAGAGGAGAGGGAGCCATGAATCTTGGATCCCATCCTTATGTGGCTTGGCCCTACATCCCTCTTTGCTTTTACCACTCCATGTGTAGAACAGAGGGTTATTAAAAGCACCAGAAGAATCTCAAGTAAAACAATTTTACTGTTTTTAAAAGCTTTGTTATAGCATCTCTGGAGCTCTGGCTTGGACCACCACAGACCATTGTCGGGAAGCTCTAAACAGCCTTTGGATATTGAATTACTGTTCAGAAACGTATCAAATTCCAAAATTGCAAACACTGTCCAAAAAAAGAAGCCTCTGTAGAACAGAACACACTCACACAATGCAGACAACAAAACCACCGTGCTGGCCTAACTCAGCTTCCCTTCCCCACCCAGAGCAACAGCCTTGCCCCAGTCTCATTCCAGCGCTGTTATTCCCCTGGGAAGCAGGCGGGCTCTAGAGGAGAACACAGTCCCACCTACTCATCACTCACCTCAAAACGAGAGCCCTTCTATCACTTGGCTTTTAATGAAATTGGGGGTTGATATCTCTGTCAGCCCCTCCCTTCCACTTGAGGACAGCATTAGCATCAGTCTGGATTATAATACCCAGTAAGCTGTTCTGGGGCGATATGAATCAAAGCCTTGAAATTGGGGTTGTGTTTAATTAATTGTGGCTGACAGATGAAGGTATTGATTCTAGATTGAGAGGTTCAGGACTGGCCTGGGGGATAATTATTGCAGGGCACACTGTGTTAGGGCGATATTTTTTTAATTTCTGGCAGTGTAGGGGGGAAGCAGGGGGGAAATAAGTGAATAATTGCAGCTAATTAGGACTTGTGTATGCATCCCAAATTAATTTGTTTGAATAATCAACCACCAACAGCCGTCTGATCCAAAAGGAAACAACTGCTCAGAAAGATCTCGATTCCTCACACAAATTGTGCAGTCCCGTGTCTGGGATAAATGTTTTACGGGATTGAGGCCCTAAATACAGAAGGATAATTGGGCAAGATTATTGAGTGGAATCACTTGCTTTTGCCTAAGATCTACGACAAATCAAAGGGGCTGGGCGAGGCTGTGGGATAGCAGAAGATGCTGTCTCTGGCCGTGCCCCCCATCCCATCCCATCCCATCCCATCCCATCCCATCCCATCCCATCCCATCCCATCCCATCCCATCCCATCCCATCCCATCCCATCCCATCCCATCCCATCCCATCCCATCCCATCCCATCCCATCCCATCCCATCCCATCCCATCCCTACCCGTGTGCAACAGGCCCCCCCCGCGGATTGCCGGCCGCCATCCCCTCCCAGGCGGGACACGGAGCTGCGGGATCGGACACACAACTGCTGTCCCCGCGGGGATCACGAGAGCTGTGTCGGGCGAGGAGAGGGCAGATGGAGGCGAGGCTGCGGCAGCAATCTGTGTCCCGGTGCCCGGCCCCTCGCTCCGGTCCGCGGGATCCCCGTAATCCCCCCCGGCAGCCCTGCTGCTACAAACGCTCTCATCACCATCGCAGCGGGGGCAGCTCAGCACAGACAGCGAATGATCTAGCGGGGGGTTAATAAAAGGACTGGCGCAGAACAAAAAGCCTGTCAGCCGCCACAAGATGTGCTCTCCTCCCCTTGTGCCCCCCAGGAAATTAAAAAGCGGAGCCTGCGGTGTGCGGTGTTCTCTGCGGGACCGGACGGGGCGCTGGGATGCGGAAGGGTAGGGTGGGAAGGGGGAAGCAGGGAGTTAAATGTTTGTCCCGGCTGTTGTTTCTGCTGCAATCTATCAAGTGCTGTTACTCTAAAGGACCAGACTACCTGGTCTTTCCAAACCTGAAGAGACAAAGGCACATTTCTGTGTGCTGCTGCCAGCAGCTCCTCCTGGAGAGAGTCCACTACATGCTGCCAGGCTGCTCTGCCTGACACCACCGAAGTCCGTGTTTCCATGGAAATGGGAAGAGAACGGATGCCTGTGACACGACAAACCTTTTCTGGTGTAGAGTTGGACCACTTCTAACATCCCTTTCTAGCGGCAACCTTCAGGACTGGATACTTTGCGGGCACAACCAAAACAGAACAAGAAGGGGGGAAAGATATCTGATAATGTGAATGAAACCCCATCATCCTTTCTGGTGAGCAGCAGCTGAACTCGAAATTGCACTAATTCATTAAAACACCCTTCTAGGCAGAGAGACCCCTGCACGAAATACAATATAATTCACAAGCGGATAGTGAGGATCTGTCCCTCCCGTCTCCGGGCTGGGTTGGGTAAAGTTTCCAGCAGCATTTCCCTGCCGAAGGCTGCGATGGCAGCGCTCAGAGGTTCCCCGATGGTTCCCCGTGCCCAGCCCGGGCTGCGCAGCGCGGGCCCGCAGCGCCCTCTCCCGCGGCACCGGGGCAGCCCTGGCCGGCACCCGCAGCACTCCGGGGCTGCCTGGCCCTGCCCGGCCCGGCCCGGCCCAGCCCTGCCCTGTCCTGCCCTGCCCAGCCCTGTCCTGCCCTGTCCTGCCCAGCCCTGTCCTGCCCTGTCCTGTCCTGCCCTGCCCTGTCCTGCCCTGCCCAGCCCTGCCCGGCCCTGCCCTGCTCTGCCCTGCCCAGCCCTGCCCTGCCCTGCCCTGTCCTGCCCTGCCCTGTCCGGCCCTGCCCGGCCCTGCCCTGCCCTGTCCTGCCCTGCCCTGTCCAGCCCTGCCCTGCCCTGTCCTGCCCTGCCCTGCCCAGCCCTGCCCTGCCCTGTCCTGCCCTGTCCAGCCCTGTCCTGCCCTGCCCAGCCCTGCCCTGTCCGGCCCTGCCCTGCCCTGTCCTGCCCTGTCCTGCCCTGTCCAGCCCTGCCCAGCCCTGTCCTGCCCTGTCCTGTCCTGCCCTGCCCTGCCCTGCTCTGCCCTGCCCAGCCCTGCCCTGCCCTGCCCTGCCCTGCCCTGCCCTCCCCTCCCCTCCCCAAACCAGAGAGACTTCTATGCGCCATAAGGGATTCTGGTGAGCAGAGAGAGGCAGAATTCTTTGCCTACCTCCAGCTTTCCTGCAGATAAAAGTGAGGAGGTTGACAGAGGCTTTGCCGAGGGCATGTCGGTTTGGCATCTGCCAGAGGAGTGTGGAATAAAGCCATTATCCCTTCCCTGGACACAGTGCTCATCGCGTGAGGTCTGGCTGCACCTCAGGGTGTCAAGCAACCAAACACCCACCGGTCTGTTCGTCTGTTCTCGTACCATCATCACAGAGGGTTTGTGCAGCCTCTCTCAGCAGCTGCTCCTGTCCCACGCTGCCCTGGGCACTGTGCTCCGGGCACCTCTGTGCCCACGCTGCAGACCAGCCTGCCCTGGACCTCACCCCAGACCCATCAGTGCAGCACATTAGGAGGAGAAACATGAGGTATTTGCAAAGCCAAAGGCAAAGCAACAACAAATTTGTCTCTGTAGGGAGTTTGCTTGGGATTATTATAATTTTAAAGGGCAAGTTACTGCTCCAGAGCTGGGAGCCAAGGATTTGAATAAAGGAGCTTCATGAATACAGATACATTGCATAGACAGAATAAATAAAGCTGATACACAGCTGTTTTAATTTCCAAGTGGGTGAAAATGAGATGTCCCATCCCCAGGAGATCCAGAAAGGGCTTCAGCCCCTTCATTAAACACAGAGAAGAGGCTGAGATGCCAGGCCTGCCTGACTGCTTGCACCCTGTCACGACAGCAGTGTGCTGGAGTTCCCCCAAGGAATACCACTCCCAGGAAGCAAAGGCTTTCTGGCTGCCATGAAAATACTTGAAAACTGGAAACACTCCTGCCCTTCCTCAGTGCAAGGGACTCCAGGAGACACCAGTGTCAGAGCCAGACCCAGCTACACCCACAGGATATTCAGCACCACATTGCATTTCCCAGAATAAAGTCACCAGAATAAAAGATAAATGAAATAAAATGGGATTTCAATTGACCAGAACATTTAATTCAGCCCAAAAGCAAATGAAGAGACCAGGGCTCCCTTTGAGCAAGAAGCAGCAGCATTGTGACATGTCCCAGCCCTGCTCTCCCCAGTGTGGGCACTCACAGCATCTGGCCAGATGTGCCCCCAGGCCCTACCCTGGCTCTTGCACCAGCACCTGCTTCTGGGAAATGAGTTTTCGCAATATTCCTTCCTGCCACATCCATCTCAGACAGCAGAAATAAATGTCATGTCTCTCACACCGTTACATGTCCTGACAGATCTGCTCAGCCAAGACATTCCTTGTAACACCAACCTTGATTTGCCCCTGACCTCAGTGGTTTTGGCACCAAAGGGATTTTCTCCAGGCTTGGGAAGGTTGTTCCTTCTTTTGGTGCCATTGGGAAAACTCCTGTGTGTGCTGTGTGGGAGGTCAGATGGGGTGAGTGTGAGCAGCCCTGCAGTGACAGGAGGGTGAGGCTGTTACAGGGCTGGGACTCTGCTCCATGCTCCATGGCAGGCAGCAGGTCTGTGTTCCCCCTGCTGCTGCTGAGCACATCTCTGCACATATCCCTGTTCTCCAAGCCTCATTTGTCCTACACTTGCAGTGAGTGTGTGTATTTTTGGTCTCAGGGAAACATTCAAGCAATGATTTACCTGCTCAATGGATTCTGCTGGGTCCCACGTGTCCACAAAGAGCAGTGTAACACTGGCAGGACCTCTTGGTGGTGATCCATTTGGTCTTTTGTGTGCTGGTGATAGAAGATCTATTTTTTTAGTGCTTCTCTGCTTTCTCTTGCTTCCATCACTGCTGGCTGTGGTAACATTGAGAGCACCAGCTTCAGGGTGTGCAGACACCAAAGTGAGGAAAGTCCCTTTCTGGTGCTCTGGGTAAGGTACAGATGGAATCCAAAGCAGACATGGGCAAGGTCCCCATGCCCCTGACTCCATCACTGAACATATACACTCAGCCTGGGATCAAACACTGTGCCAGGGTGCCATGTCCAGCTCTAGCAGCCCCAAAAGCTCCCCTCTGTTCACTCTGTGCTCCATTTGTGGTCACCCCAGCTGCTGGACTGGCACCACCATGGCATTAACCTCAGGAAGGTGACAGTGACACTGTTCTGACAGAGCTCTCCTGGCTGAAGCCCTGCTCACACCTCCTCACTTGCTTTGCCCTGGGCAGGCTCCAAACCCACAGCTCCCTCCCAAGCTCACACCACCTGTTACTCCAGCAAAGAAGTGAATCCCAGTAATGTGAGGACATTTGCAGAGCCCCAGCTTTGCAGGGACTGGAGATTGTAGTTTATGCCTCCAGGGAGGCATTGCAGATGAAAATTAAAATGCCAGAACTGACAAAAGGAATTTTAAAAAGCATTTTCTGCTTTTAGGCAGCTGAGGAATGAACAGATCTAGATTCACTGGGCTTAGGTCAGTATTGTCTGAGATACACAGATCCTTCTCCTTGCTTTGTCCTTACAACTCCTTCCCCTTCCCAGAGGGAAGTCTCGGCTGAGTCTCCCACTGTGCAACTCCCAGCTCAATCTTTAGAGGGGTTTCAGTGGCTTATTTGTTTATATCTCTGAAGACACTAAGACTCCTCCAGAGCCCTCAATCTAGACAGAGAAGCAAATACTCACAACTGTAAATGCATCTTGCCCAGTTTGTTCTCAGATTCCTGCTAACTGCACCCAAAGTTTGGCTGATGCCCTCTTTTTCTGTGTTTTACACAGATTGGAGATCTTGTTTTGCAATTACCTTGTGGTATTTATGATGTGTAAGGTTGCTCAAGGTCCCAACTCTGTACCCTTGTGTCCTTATCACAGAGACACAAGCTGCAGCATGTCACTTCAGCAGAATGTGCCAATGGCATTTGGGGGGCATCACAGTGGCATTTTACAACTGCTCCTTGGAGATTTGATCTCCTCCTTCTCAAAAGACCTTCAATTGTCCTTGAAATGCAGCTTGAACTTTTCATGGGAGACCACAATTGCTAAACATTCCTGTGCTATTTAGAGACATCTTTGCTCTGTTGATAGCAGTGACATGCACAGGAAAGCCACTGCTCTGCTGGCACTCCATTTCTGGCAGCAGGTGCCAGGGTCAGCTCTGTCACTGAGGGGTAAGACCTGCTGTGGGTCTGTCACATGGATGTTAGGGAGAACTGTCTCCCTAACAGTTCTCTTTGGTAGGGCTGACTCCAGGCTTGCAAATATTTGGAAGGAAGCTGGAGTTTTTACATCCCAACAGCCTCTGAAATGGCAGCACACACCTCTCCTGGGCTGAGTCCCAACCTCAGGAATCCAGCAGGCGTTTGTTGTGTGCTGTTACAAACTAGGGTTTTATCTGAGGCTTACTCCCCCAGCTCTCATTAGCAGACTGATGGCTTTGTGATTATTATTTTCCTCAGTTTCTGTCTTGAAGATATTTCTGTGCCTGTCTGAGATTGTCACTGGGCACTGCACCGACTCCCACTTCTCCCTGATTGCTGTGCTGCTGAGACACTGAATAACTCACATGAAAAACGCTTTTCCCCCATTCACAATAAGGTCAAGAGAAGAATCCCTGAAACCTTCTAGCCTAGGAAACAAACCTAAATCGCTGCTCAGGGAGATTCAAGTTCAGCTCCTGCTCACGGCATTGAAAAGGCCATGCAGCACCATCCAGCCCTGCCTGGAGCAGGGCAGAACCTTGTCCTGCCTCCCTTTACCTGTTACCCATGAGCAGCACAGAGCTCACAACTGTTACTCTCTGGCCTACCAAGCAAAAATTGCTATTTCAGTCAGAACGTTGGAGGCTGATGGAAATCTGACAGTCCATGGCTAAGCTGCCAGCTGGGAAGTGGGTGGAAATGAATCTTTTGTCGAATAGTTAAACTGCCTTTTCTCCAGATTGATTAATTCACAAAGAACATATCCCTTCCTGGGTTTCACAGCTGAAAACAAAGCCAGTCTCACCTCCTCTGCACTATCTGTCAGTCGTACCACAAAGTGCTGAACTTCATTGTTCCTCATGTGAGCAAATCCTGGGGAAAAAAGAAAATCCCTAGACTGTCTTCCAATTCACCTGAGGTTCTGAGCTTCCCCACATCAATTTTCCTACAGTTACACCCAAACAGTTGGTTCTACCTTGAGCTGATCCACAGGGCCATGACCCCAGGCAGAAGCCCCAGCACAGACTCAAAGTACTCAAGGCACTGCCAGTTCTGTTTTCAGCCTGACTTTCCCTCAGTATGTATTAAATGCCAGGTGTCTGTTTGATACCTCCATTGCAGTGGCAACCCTCAGATCACATTTGGTTTCCCATGGAGCAGATCCAAGGAGTGATGGGTAGCTGGACAGGTGCCCAGCTGAAAGCTCAAGAGCCCAGCAGTGAGAAGCATCTCAGCACCCGTGTCTCGACAGAGACAGGAGCAGGCTGAAAATCCAGCTGTCCACAGGCTCCTGTTCCTCATCTGGTAGCACAGTTCCTTGGATAATCTCAAAGGCTGCTCATCAGGTGCTCAGGACATAGCTGTGCCCTTTCCCAGCCCTGTGTCCTGTGAAGCTGTCCAGACCCATCTTTCTCACCTTCAACTGCCAGCTAGGTGCTAAATCTGTAGCAGACTCTAAAGATTATCAGCTCTTTTCCTGTAAGGGAGCTTTGTTTGGGAAAGGCTTCCTCCCACACCTCCATATTTGGCATCTTAGCACTCACTTGAAGTGGAAACCAAGCTCCAGAGAAGGCCACAAGACAGTCACAGCACGTGCAGACTCCCACAGGCCACTATCCCACCTCTGGAACAGTGAGACACCTGGGAAAGGGAAATCCATTCCTCCCTGTTCACCCTCTAGATATGGAGGACTTCACAGCCCTCCACAGCAATGCTCTGGAACTGAAGGGTTCCTTTTCAGTCAGCTCCTCCTTGTACACCAGATCAACAGATCGTTCTTTCCTGGTTATTTTTATACTACATAGTTTTTGAGGTTAACGAGCAACCAAAACTGTCCTTGTAAGTCTGAGTTTGGCTAAGGAGAGTGTTCTGTCAGCAGCTGATTCCTCAGGAGGAAGTCACTGAAAAGTCTCTTGTTCCCTTTGGAGATGAATGACCTCCTCTGAACAGCAGATGGAGTAGTCACTTGCTGCTGAGGTCTTCTGCAGCAGGATGTTTCAGCTAGAGGAAAAGGGAAAGGAATAAAGCGACATTCTGTCTTGGCCACTTCTGAGAAGGGAAGTGTCACAACAGTCATTTCTGAAATCCAGAGAGCAGCAGAAGTAGAGAAGCATCAGTTTGTTTTCATCTGTACTTTTGTGAAGATGAAGGAGGAAGAGTCTTTCTCAGCATGTGCACCACCAAGAGAGGCTTTCAGTGCCTTCACTCTCCTCTTTAGCCCTTTGCCTTCCATCAGTGCTCAACAGCCATTTCTACTCAAGATGTGCTGTGCTCTGAGGCACGGAGATCAACCATCCCCCTCACCCCAAATAGCCTGAGGATGCTGCAGGGAAGAACTTAGTCCTGCAGCACTAACAAAGCACAGGCTGAGCTCACAGAATGGAGAGAGAGGAAATCACATGCAGACTTGCAAAAGGCAGTCTCTGGAGCCTGAGCTGGTTGATCACCCAGCAGATTCCCTGCGAATCTACCTGGGTTTCCCTTTGATCTCTTTTGGTTAGTACTTCTCCTTGTCATCAGTGATGCCCAGCCTAGAGGCAAGACATCCTCATAAGACTTAGAAGTGCCACAGAACTACAGAGCAAAAAGGAATTTCATGCTCACAAAGCCTCAGCAATATCTATACACACACATAAGAAAAAATAGACTTCAAATACTTATAAAAGTACCTATTGTGTTCTGGATTTCTGTGGTTTTCCAGTGTGTTACAGCTTTATTTCAAGATCTTAAGATACTTTCTTTGAAACCTTTTCAAGCCCTTCCCCACACAACCAGTTTTAGCACCCCTTTGCTCCTCCATCCCCTCCTTATTTTATAAAACATTTTCTGGGTGTTCTGATTGTACATCACTTTTCTCAATCATGTTTCTATTTTTCTGATTGTTGTCTCTTTATGGAAGAGGTTAGAGACCTCTTTTACCAACTTAAACAAATCTGGTTCCATATGCAGCCACAGTCACTACCTCTGGTTTCATTCAACACCAAGCACTCCATGTCTTACGCTTCCTGTATTCACACAGAAGGAAAACACCAGGGACACCTTTGTCACAGCAAATTCCATGGCCCAAACCTCTGTGGACAGATCTAGAGCCGACAGCTTTGCCAGGCACCGCTATTTATGAGCTGTGTCTGTTAACACACAACCCAGGGGGGTGTGAGCAGTTTACAGTATGAACTATGAAATACACAAGTAGCTTTGGCAGTCTCAGAGGTGACATTCTCAAACAACTGCCTCTCAGAAGACCAATACACACATCCACTGCACAGTCTGATTCAGGGCTTCAACTGGCACGTTAAAATACACCCAGCTTACGCTATCGCATAAGACACGTCCTATCCGGATCAGCCGCCCCCAGGGAGCAGGACTGTGCACCTGAGTGCACATTCCGCAGCTCCTGGAGCTGTAGCACAGCCTGGAAGGTGCTAAGGAAGAGACAAGGATCAGGAGGGTGGAGCAGAGGTGGCCCTGGCGCCGCTCTGTGGGAAGTGACATGATCCCACAGGATGAGCAGCTGATGTCACCTGATGCTGTCCCCACCCTGAGCGAGTCTCTGACAGGGCTGTGGGTGACTGGAGGAGCAAAACTGGCAGCTGAGCCAGTGGGAGAGAACCAGCCCTCATGGACACACCCCCCGTGGCAACCACCCAGACTGGCTATTCCAGACATTCATGGGATGCACACCAAGGGAGGAACAGAGAAAACAGGTTATGTTCATGCTGATTGCTCAAAGTGTATTTTTGCTGGTAAAACTGTGGGGCTCTCAGCCCTCTCTTTTCCCTCTCCCTTACTTATGGAAACCTGACTTGAGGCAGTCCTGTTCTTTGCCAAGTGCCCTCAGCAGCTCCCCCCACAGCACTGCAAGCTGACAGACCCTACAGCACAGCAAGCACTTGGCTCCTCTATTCTCACCTCTCCAGGACAGCCTAAATCCCTCCTCCACAGTCCTCTACCACAGCAAGGGCTTCAACTACAGCCTTAAAGGCTGAAAATCAAAGGCTTCTCAAGGATCCAGATTTTGGGAGTTTTCTATGACAGTAACAGAAATAAAGGTTGCCCTTTTGGTTGGTAGGGCTCTTGGTTTGGAAGACAGGTGTCTGGTAGGGAGGGCAGAAGCCTCCCTTGGAATGAAAATGTAGACCCCTTCTCTCTGAATTACTGTAATTTTGAAATCAAGGGGCTCTCAGGCAGAGATCTGTGTGTAGGAATAACAGTTCTTTACTAGTATCTATAATGAGGCACACAAACAACAATAACTACAGTGTTAGCAAGAAAACAGAACCAGGGACCCCAGGATCCCTTCTCAGCTGAGATGTGAAAGGATGGAGGAGAGGCTTTGCTTCACAAACCCCCTTGGGTTGGCAGTCAGTCCCGGTGCTCCTGCAGGGCTCTGAGGAACACTCAGCTGGAACAGCAGGGATGAGCTGAGGTCCTGGTGCTGAGGTGGATCAGCAGCTCCGTGGTGGTGCCTGGCACTGGCACATCCTGGCAGGACAGGGGGTGTGAGGCTCACAAATGAAGGAGAAGCAGCAGCTCCGTCTGGGTGATGGTGAATTCCCTTCCCCAAGCCGCACAGCTCCGAGAGCGTCTCCCTCTCCAGCCCAAGGAACCAGCCAGCCCCCAGCTGCCCCCGCTCTCCCCCCTGGCCCAGCAGAACTCCCTGCGCTTCTCAAGCACCCACCAAGTACCAGCGGTCAGGTTTTCCCCGCAACTCATGGGGAATACATTCCACAGGTGAGACGGAACAAAAGGAAGACACCCAAGCCCCAACAACCAGTTTGTTAGTTTGAGGAATATGATGAGGTTTTAGCAAAGCCCTTTGTATCACAGGAATTAGGTCAGGTTCAGTAGGCGCCAAACATTTCAAGGCACATTCATTCGCAACAACGTTAGTGCTGAAATGATGAGAATATAAATTGTAACAACCATAATACAGAATCCAAAGTATTTACAATGAGATACAACCCACAGAACATTCACCAATTGGTATGCAAATTGGATAGATGTTGGGGACTGCAGAATAATCCGAGTTTGGATTTCAGAGTTCCTTCCCAGAGATAAGATTGAGCATCTGTCATCAATCTTCTACCTTGCCAAGTTGAGAACACATGAAAACACTACAAGCATTACTCTGCTCACATACACGCATCCTTTAACAACACACAACACACCTCCAGCACATAATTTCACTCTCATTTTTACAGGGCCACACCTGACAGATAAACAGGTTTTGCTGCAGATCTCAGTTCCTGACAGTATTGCAGCTGGAGCCTCACAGGACCAGGACTGGAAGGGCAGTCAAAACACCTTCCTACCAAAGTTTCTCACTTCCTGATGATAATTTCCTAACCTGTCTTCTTCCCACAAATTCTAGTTGTTCCAGTTTCATTGATCTGAACCAGAAACAAGCAGCTCAGCAGTCACTGCCACCACCTCTGATACCTCAGGGTGTTCACCAGCACAGGTGGTGGCTCACGCCTGCTCCAGTTCCTGTGGGTTTTCTGGAAGCCAGGCTGGTCACCACAGGGTGTGAGCACTGCAAAATCCAGCCATTTGGCTCCAATTGAAAGAAATGCATAAATTTGGACATGGATGATGCCAGCTCCAGCCCTGGTGTCTCAAGCAAGATGGGAACAGTTCTGTCTCCCACTGCTGAGCTCTCAAAAACTGGGGGGTGGCAAGGTCTTCAGGGAAGGCAAATTCAAAACCCAGGAGGGAGGGAAAGAGATTCTCTGTGCAGAAATACTTCTGCAACAGCAAATCTCTCCAAAGTGGTTCAGATTCTGCAGAACATCCACACAAGTGGCATCTGGCAGCTTCAACTCTTCCCAACTCTCATTCTGGGAACAGAGTTGCCAGAGAAGCTGATACTAATTATCTAAAACTGGGACTTGCATATTTCCCATATTCTACTTCTGAAGCGCTGCATGACTGAGAGGTTTGCAACTGCCAAGACATGAAAGAGTGTTTGTTATTAACACATCACTATATAATCAGGGGCTTAGCAGGGGGCTGGGCATGCACATGAGTCTTCCTCTGCTGCTGACAGTGTAGATGGAAGTCCCCAGGTACCCCATTAGGTGACAAGTGAGAATGAGTACTGCAGCCAAAACGAAGCAATTTGGCACAATTCAGTAGAGAGATGGCACATTCTACTCGAAAAAGGGCCCGAATTGGAACAGCACAAGATGTTTCCAATTGAGATTGAGCCGTGCTGGCCAAGCTGAGTGGGTGTCTCACAGAGCAGAGCAGCAGTGGGTGCTCAAGTCCAGGACTGAGATCTGCTGGCAGAGCTCAGATGGGGAATGTTGCCCAGTTTCTGAGAACAACACAAAGTCTGTATTCTAATTAGAGCTCCTCTGCTCATCTGCATGGCTCAGCAGAAACTTTGTGAATTTTCTAGGCCGTTATTAGGATCCATACAAAAAGCCTAAATTCAATTTTTTTCTCCTCCCCCAGTGAAGCCACACTAGTAGGAACCACCCACCCCACGTGTTCTGCTGTTGGCTCCCATGGAATGCCACAGGTAGGCACTGATTCCCTGTACATGGAGTGATGTGTGGCTCTGGAAAGAGTGCCCAGCTCGGATTAAATGAGGCCTGTGAGCAAGGGCAGTCTGATAGCAAGGTATGAAGACACACAGATGAGTGAGCTGGACACACAAAACCTGAATAACTGACCCCAGGGTGCCTGGGGAAGGCAGAGATAAGGGACAATATGTTGGGACTGTGGGACAGGACAGGAGATAAGAGGGCTGCCAGGACCTGCCATCCAAATCGTGCCCGGGGTCCTGCCAGTGTTCACTGGCTCCAGCTAGAGACTCCATCCCGGGCACTGCAGACACACATGATCCTAACAACAATAAAGGAATTCATTCTTTGGGAATGCTCCTCCCCTCCCTGCGCTGTTCAACTGGCCAAAGCAGGTCATGAGCTCATCTGAATATGGAAACTCTACTTACTAAGGAGTAAAGACAATTGCTTCAAGCTTGTGAGTTCAACGTAAGAAAAACAGGTTTCCAGATCTCCTTTGGGAGCTAGAAGTTTTGGCTTTCACCCCTCTCTGCTGTTTCCTCCCCGTGCCCATCCTCGTTCCCCTTCCTCTTGCCTCCTGCCTGATAAGGCTTTGGCAAGCCCTCATTTCTCCAAACCAAGCCCATGGTCTGAAAAGCAAATTCAGTGAGGTCAAAAGCTCACACATACAGGTCTGTCAGCTCTGAATGGCCTGAGCATGGGTGCCACTGTGCAAATCTCCATAGTTAACCTTCAAACAAGCAAGAATCACATCCTTTGTCTGCTTCCTGCAGAAAAAGGTGTTTTTTTCCACCTTTTCTCGTTTTTTCCCCATCTTTTTTTTTTTTTTTTTCCTAAAGGGAACAAGTTCCATTTCCAATAACTGAACACTGATTAAAACCACTGTCCCTCTACCACCCCCCCAAGTCACAAGCAGCTTATACCAAAAAACTGTCAAGAAGAAGATATCTTGTACAAAGACTTCATAACACAAGGGAAAAGAAATGAAGGAAAACTGTTGACATTAAATGTTAACTCTTT
This sequence comes from Poecile atricapillus, assembly GCF_030490865.1. Lineage (NCBI taxonomy): Eukaryota > Metazoa > Chordata > Aves > Passeriformes > Paridae > Poecile > Poecile atricapillus. Next base: position 19,348,479 of record NC_081259.1, read on the forward strand.
CCATTCTAAAAAAATCTCTTAAATCTTACCCTTCTCTTCCCATGCTTTTAATAAAAGTATCCCCACTGAAAATTCATTGAGATCAGTTTCAACTCTTTGGAATGACACACAGCAATGACCCAGAGGCAATCAGCTTGCTATTTCCATAATTAAACAGGTATTTAATCAATACTTTTCATTCAGTTTGAGTTAGTCAATATGAATCCAACAGCCCTGTGTCCCTCTGTTACCTCTAACAGATTAATTCCATAATTCTATGGAATTCATGGGATGGCTCAAGGGCAGGCAATAAGGAGCTGGATTTCAGTTCTCAGCTGACAGTTTCACCCCTAATTTTGCTGTTTGAGGCAAATCTAGATCTCCATTGGCTTAAAAAAAAAATAAATATTGACCAAGAAATGGGTGTTCAGCTCTTTAATTGAACAGTTCTCTGAGGGAACTTGTCTTTTTATAAACCTCTTATTTTTGTTGGCAGATTGTAAAATGAATCTTACCATTAATTATCTTTGCAGCCTTGTTCAAGTGCACTGCCAGAACTGTCTATGAAGGCTGAGGACCAGCAGTTTACAAAGATCAGACTGAGGTGGTTCCTCCTCAGCAGCTTCCATTGCATTGATGTGGAAACTGTGTCTGTAATAAAACAAACAAACAAACAAACAAACAACTTTAGTTCTCAGGGCAACAAATGCATCAGCATCAGGTTACAAACTAATCACCCCAAAGCAGAATTGTGCCTTAATTCCCCAAGGTATTGCTGTGTCAGATTGCTGCTCACAGCCACACCCTGACATGGGACTAATAATGGGGTCCCCGAGCAATGACAATGCTGGGTTGAGGCTGCCCCATGGGCACATCTAATTATGATGTTCTGTGACAAAGCTATAAATACCCCTGGTCCCACAGGTGAAGCCCTCATTGCAGCAGGGTTTGTGGGCAGGTATGTAGTCTGTTCTCTCTGCCTGCCTGGGCTGGAGGGCTGTTTGTAACCATGAGAGCCTCACCCCCAGGGAATGTGAAACCAGCACAATTTCATAAACACAGACAGATTAAACATCAGCCAGAAGAGCACTGAAGGGGAAATTATTAAATCTGTTCAAATGAAAAAGCTACTGACAAAACCCAAAGACCACCTGAGCAAAGGAAATTCAAGAGAATTCAACAAGAGAATTCAACAGAAAAGGGGGGTTACACATTAACCGAGCAACTCTGGTGGGCTGAATGGGGTCTGAGAGGAGAAGATGATCACTCTGTGAAGGGACACTATGGCAGGAAGGTATTTGAGGATAAAGGACTGTTTGAAGGATCTGCTGAAGAACAGGGAAGGCAGAATCCTAGTTCGTCTTCATGATTGTCTTAAGATCATGACATTATTGCTTTAGGCTCACAAACCCAGTCAGTGCCCCTGGTCACCATCAGCTGTCAGGTGAGGAGGATTTTTCTCACTTCGCCAGCAATTCCAGCCTCCATCATCCACCTGGCCTTCCCATCTGCACACTCTCAAAGCTCTGAGGAATAATTTCAGAGGAAGAGAATGCATAAATAAATGAGGAAGTCCTTTATGGCAGTGCCTAGAAGAAAAGGAAACCTGATGGGCAATCAATGAGCCCTGAGAGCCAGACATGAATCCATGACGATGGCTGCTGACTAAATACCATCCTAAAAAGAAAGAAAAGTCAGCAAAAATGCTTTCCACTAATCTGTCTCTTTTACTGCTTGCTTTGTCAGAGTCTGAGGAGATGACAATCACTCACAACACAGAACTGAATAAGGAAATTATCGGCTGCCTCAGCCAACGCGCTGTGGCACACAGTTGTCAAACTTTTGCAAAATTTGTCAGAACTCTCTGAGCGAACGTTCCTGTGGCTTCTAAAGAAACCCAGAAAAACTCCCTTTCATTAAAAAGGGAAACCTCCCTTCTTGCTCACTACAGCATCTCTGTGATGAATGCAGCAGGCAGCAAAGGGCGTTCCCAGGCCTGCTCCCAGCACAGGGAGCCCTCAGGGCCGCGGGCAGGGCTAACGACGCCACCTCACCCTGCGGAGAGGACCAGACCAGGGAGTTTTCCACAAAAAAAGAAAGAATGTGTACTAGGGTTAGTTATTAGCTTCGGACAGTGACTGGATTGATGGATGTGAGCCTTTAGAGAAATTTTGGTGTGAAGCAGGGCAGAGGAGCTGTGGTACTACAGACACTGCGCTGTTGGGGCAGAGTGGAAATACAACGCAGACCGTGAAGGTGCTGGGGAACACAGCGATAGCGGCACCGTGAGGAGGAACCCCGGGGAGGGGATGGAGCAGCAGTACCTCCTGCATAGGATGGTGCAGGCACGATGCCCAGCCAAACATCAGCTCAGCGGTGCTGAAGGCACCGGGGCAGTGCTCACCGCGGGCTCCTCACCGCAGCTGCCTGAGAGCCCGGCGGTGCCGTGAAGGAGCCCCCGCCCGCCACGTCCCCTCACAACGCGCCGCCCCCCGCCGCCTACGCTACTCCCGTGCTGAGTTACGCAAGTGACGTAGCGGCATGGCCGGGCCGCACGCAGGTTGCGCAAGGGGAGCGCTATTCCCATACCGATTTACGCAGGCGGCGCAGCCTCATGACCGGGCCGCACGCAGGTTGCGCAGGAGGAGCGGCGCGCCGCGATTCCCGAAGAGGTTTACGCCATCCGGCGGCCGGCGGGGGCGGGGCGCTACGGAGGCGGCGTAAGGAGGCCCCCGCCGGCGGCGCCCCGCCTCAGCCGCGGCGGCGGGGGAGGAGGAGCAGCGGAGCGCGCCCGGCGCGATGTGGCAGCGGTCGGTGTGCGTGGGCCTGCTGGCCCTGGCGCTGGGCTACCTGTGCGTGCTGGGCCCCGAGCTGCCCCCCGCGGCCTTGCGGCAGCTCTCGGCCTCGCTGCTGGGGACGCTGCGCCGCGCCCGCTCGCTGGAGGCGCGCACGGTGGCGGCCTGGCAGGCGGCCATTGTCCGCCCCGCGCGCGGCTGGGCGCGCGTCGCCGTCGGGTAGGTGCGGGAGCGCGCGGGGAGCGCCCCTGGCGGCGGGGCGGGAGCGCGCCTGGGCCGGGAGGCGCATCCCGGTGCCCACGTGTGTGGGTCTGGAACGCGCGGGGATGGATCGGCTGCGGCCCCGGCCCGCAGAGCCGCGTACCTGGGGTGTACCTGGGGTGTACCTGCGGTGTACCTGCGGTGTACCTGCCGTGTACCTGCCGTGTACCTGCCGTGTACCTGCCGTGTACCTGCCGTGTACCTGGGCTGTACCTGGGCTGTACCTGCGGTGTACCTGCCGTGTACCTGGGGTCTACCTGCCGTGTACCTGGGGCGTATCCACGCCGCCCAGGTAAGAACACACCTGCAGAGCTGCTTCCAGCTCTGGCGTCCCCAAGAGCAGCAGGATGTGGAGCTCCTCTGCTCTGGAGCCAGGCTGGGAGAGCTGGGGGTGCTCACCTGGAGAAGAGAATTGCTCCAGGGAGAGCTCAGAGCCTCTGCCAGTGCCTAAAGGGATCTCTAGGAGAGCTGGATAGGGACCTGGGACAAAGGCTTGGAGAAATGGGACAGGTGACAGTGGCTTCCCACTGCCAGAGAGCAGGATTAGGTAGATATCAGGAAGGAATTCCTCCTTGTGAAGGTGGTGAGGCTCTGGCAAGGTTGCCCAGAGAAGCTGTGTCCCCTCCATCCCTGTCAATGTCCAGGACTAGGTTGGACTGGGCCTGGAGCACCCTGGGCTGGTGGAAGGTGTCCCTGCCCACAGCAGGGGATGGAGCCAGATGACCTGGAAGGTATCTTCCAACCTAAACCATTCCATGATTCCATGAAAAAGAGGCGGATGTGAGTGCAGCACCTCCCGCAGTGCTGCTCAGTCAGAGCTGGACATCGGCCGAGGGGATCAATGATCCAGAACACTCCTGGGGTGGGGATTTAAGCTGGGCTCTGGCCCTGTTGGCAGCCCTTCTCTGGAGACATTATTCCCGGCTTAATTGTAAAACAAATCTGTGTACAGTCTGAGGGTTGGGGTCTGTTGGAGCTGCTGGTCCATCCAGCACAGGCTGGCAATAAATAGGTACCAGAGATAAGTTCATAAAGTGGAGAAAGGAGCGAAGCCTTTGCCTTTGGAAAGAGGTAACTGAGGCCAGGCAGAGCTGGAGAGAGATAAGGAGGGAGGGCAGTGGATGTTGAGCTCAGGGAAATTCAATACCCTTCCTCTTTTTAAAATGGGAAGAGAACAAGGGGAAAGTTCAGGAATGTCACATTGATCTTAAATGCTGGGTTTAAGTCTGACCATTAATCATGTTATATTTAGCACTTGACTCAAATATATGGACATGGCAGGTAACTTGACTTTGACTGGAAGATTCAGCCTTTGGATGTTGGAAGGAGTTATCCACTTCCATGGCAGTGTAGCTCTGTGTTAGCAGAGGAATATGACTTAGTTTCATCTTCTTGGATCTGTAATGATTCATTAAACCATAAAATTTGGGCTAAAATGTTGCTTGAACTTACGGTTTCTTTGCGATGCTAGGTAATTTCTCTGTCCTTGGTGTAGGAGGTGGTGCACATCTAGAGGATTTCTGGGCTGCTTACCTCGTGGAGTGGAAAGCCTCAGGGTTTTTCATGTCCTTTATTTTGTGTGATGCAGCTCTTTTTTTGTTGCAGCCCAAATCTGACTCCTGGGAGGTCAGTGCCAAGGGAATGCTGAGTGCTGAGCACTCCAGGCTGACAGGGAGCAGGAACTGGCCCTTGCAGTGTCGTGGGGGAGATGGGGAGAAAGTCAGGGATCCTGCACGAGTCTGATAGATGGTTTGGGTCCCTGTCAGGGAAATGTGGGGCAGAGGAACAGAAATGGCACTTGACAGCAGCTACAGAAGATGCTTCAATTGCATCTCTGTGCAGTTGCTGGTGTCATCTCAGGAAACACTTGCTCCATGTTGTTATTGCTCTGAAACCACAGAGTGAGACAAAGGCAGGTGTTTCTGAATTGTCTTCCTGGGGTTCTGATTCCAGCCAGAAAGTCTGAATCAGACTGGGATTAAATCAATGAGACATGGGGATTGGAAGTTAGACTTTCCAAAAAGCCTGGATCTGCTGAAATGGTTCTTGTCCCTCCCTTACTGTTGCAGGATTTTTCTCCTGTTTCCACTGCATGCTGTTTCTGTTAGTTTGGGATGGTCCTGTGGAAACCGCCGTTTTCAAATATTTCAACTGACAAATTGCTCTCTTGACTTTTTGTAAACAGAACCAGCCTGTGTGTGGAGTTGTGTGTGGGTTTGTTATTAGGAATAGTTGAAACTCCAGAGGCTGATCTAGCTGACTTAAATGCTTTCAGTTTTCTTTTTAACAGTTTTGAATCACATGTACATTTTAAACCCAAAATACATATATTTTTAAAAGCTTCTAAGAATTTAAAATGCCACTGTTTCTATGCCTGTTCTTTTTAAGTGAGAATGAAGCAGAATCTGTATTGTAACATACTCAAACACCTTTGGACCACGCAGCTTTCCTTGTTTTCATTCAGCAGAAAGTTAGAAATCCCTCTTGGAGCACAATCAAACAGATAAAGCTTTAGGAGAGAATCTCAGGAAATTCCTGTGCCTTTTTTCCCTGTGGTTGGTTGTTCTCCCCCTGCACAGTCAGGGGTGTGACCTCACTGCACTCCCGGGTGCCCTGAGGTCAGTCTGGTTTTCCCAGGACGCCTTTTCTGTCTCTCTCCCAGCGTCAACGCCTGCGTGGACGTGGTTCTGTCCGGGGTGAAGCTGCTGGAGGCGCTGGGCCTGGAGCCCAGCGATGGCAAGAACCACGCAGTCCTGAACTCTGGGCAGGACCTGAGGGAGGCTTTTGCCCACTTCATGGAGAGAGGGGCAGCTGCCGAGCGCTTCTTCAGCGATGCCGAGGCGTTCCAGGACATTGCACGGACGGCCTCGGAGCACCCCGCGGCACAGGTGGGTCTGCACTCGGAAGGCAGCCGTGAGAATCCTCTTCCTTCCTTCCTTCTTGCTGCTGACTTTCATTCTCCCTCTGGGAAGCAAATCCATGAAGGAAGAAGCTTGTGCTGTAGCTTGAGTTGTGTTAATGGTTTTTCCTGGGATTCTGCCCCTGCTGCAAATGGGAGGGGTTTAAATGGTCTCTCCCCTGCTGACATTCCCAAGCTGAAATGTCAAAGATGCCTCTTGGGAGCCAGATGGGGCTGAGGCTGTAAAAGAGCCTCCAACACCTTGGGATGAGGCTGGGAGTGAGGAATTGCCTGATTTTTAGCTGTATGGCCTGTTTTCTGTGAGAGAAGCCAGGAATGGTTTGGGTGGGAAGGAACCTCAAAGTCCATCCCGTGCTACCCCCTGCCATGGGCAGGGACACCTTCCACTACCCGAGGTTGCTCCAAGCCCCTTCCAGATGTGACACTTCCAAGGATCCACGGGCAGCCGCAGCTGCTCTGGGCACCCTGTGCCAGGGCCTCAACACTCTCACAGGGAAGAATTTCTCCCCAATATCCCATCCAGCCCTGCCCCCTGGCAGTGGGAAGCCATTCCCTGTGTCCTGTCCCTCCATCCCTTGTCCCTGGAGCAGGGATCCCTTGTGCAGCTCTCCTGGAGGCCCTTCAGGCCCTGGAAGGGGCTCTGAGCTCTCCCTGGAGCCTTCTCTCCAGCTCTCCCAGCCTGGTTCCAGAGCAGCCCTTGGATCTTCTCCGTGGCTGCCTCTGAACACGTGTGACCCTCAGGACAACCCATACTCACTGCTTTTCAAGCTCAAATCAGAGTTTAACTGGAAAGTTTGACGTTTATTACTGAAGAAATTTACACAGTTCCTTTCACTGCACATGGGCACAGGCAGCAGGTTTCATCTGGACCTCAATCTGGAGGAAGAATTGCTGCAGTTTTTAAACCGTTTCTTGTCAGCCTTGCTAAAAACCACAGAGCTTTAGCCACAGAATGGTTGCACGGGAGGAAAGGCTGTTTATGTGCTGAATGAGTTGGTTTTTACAGCACTGTCAGAGTTGGGAATTAATTGATTTTTCCAGGGCAGTTACCTGAAAGTGAATATTTAGATTAAAAATAAAGAATGCTCAGCTTGTTGAGATCTTACAGAGAATTGTAAAATCATTTTGCCTTTAGTCCCAATAACCTTTAGTAACTTGGGGACTGCTGAACCCTGTTCTAAAAAGCCAAAATCTCCAGCCTGTGCTGAGGACTAAATGTGTTTAAAGGTCCCAAAGCAAGGGGATGCCCACACCCAGCTCTGTTTGTTTTACAGCTTTACGTGGGAGGAAATGCTGCTCTCATTGGGCAGAAGCTCGCAACGAATCCAGACCTGAAGGTACACATGTTCCAAACATTTCATGCCATTTGCTCATGTTCTTTGCTTGTCTCATGTTACTTCTGTGTAGCTTTTGGGGATCTGGCAGTTATTTCTTAGGTTCTGCTGGTGGAACTTACGGTTGGACTTCCAAGCTGATTTTTAAAAATTGAATTATTAACTCTTTAAAATCAGTTGTGTTAGGTGATGCTTAAATTTTGGCAAGGGACACGCAAGGGAAACTTTGTTTTGTTTTCCTTGTTTTCCAGATCCTCCTTTGTGGCCCAGTTGGTCCCAAACTCCATGAACTGCTCGATGACAATGTGGTTGTGCCGCCTGAATCCATGCAGGAAAGAGATGAATTCCATCTTATCTTGGAATATCAAGCAGGTACAATGGAGCAGGTGTTCAGTGGAACCCCTGAACATCACTAAGATTGGTGCACAGCCTGAGGGGTGTCATTCTGAAGCTCCATAAACACTAAAATGCTCCCTGAAAACACAGATTTAACCACATGCTGATGAAACTCAGGGTAACCTTCATGTAATGGCTAAAACAGTTCCGTGGCTTTTCTTGCTGCTGATGGAGCCCGTTGAATTTGTGATCTTGCCCAGGAATAAAGCAGCTCACACACACTTGGTCCTGTTTGCTCCACCCCAGGTGAGCAGTGGGGCCGAGTGAGGGCACCCGCTGCCAACCGCTTCATCTTCTCCCATGACCTTTCCAATGGTGCCCTGAACATGCTGGAAGTGTTTGTGTCCAGCCTGGATGAATTCCAGCCAGACCTGGTGGTGCTCTCAGGACTTCACATGATGGAAGGGCAGAGCAAGGAGATGAGACAGAGACGACTCATGGAGGTGAGATACTGAACCCCTGAATTTCCTTCATTTCCACTCCAAGTGTTTCATGTTTGTTTCCCCAGGTTTGAAGGTGTAGGAAGGCTGTGCCTTCAGAGCTCCCACAGATTTCAGTGTTGAATGACAAAAGGAGAGTTGGGAGCTGCAGGAATGGCTGGAGTCTAATCCTGTAACACTCTTTTCCTCGATTCAGTGGCTTGTCCAGGTAGAAGAAGGGCTGGTTGCCTGGCTGGAGGGTGTTGACCCGGTTACTGGGCTTATCTAGCAGTGAAACCAGACTTTTTCTGTGCTGGATACTGAGATGATCCAGGTTATAATCAACACCTGCATTCCTTAAAGAGCATCTGTCTTGCACCACCTGTTTTACAGCTGAGGGCTTGTCCTGATGCGAGGCATTGGCCTTTTTTGTGTTCTAGGATCAGCTCTGCTGCAGCTGCTTCAGATTTGTGAGATTTTTGGAATTAATCCATGAGAAAGGTGCTGAGCTGGCAGCAGATTCAGGTTAGATACAGTTTTTCTGCCCTGGGATTCTGCAAACAAGGAGTTGTTTCATTTCCTCTCCTTAGCAGTACATACACAGGTCAGACATCCCATTGGAATTGTTTATATCCACACACAGGAAGATTAAAGGATGTGTATCTTGAGTCAAAACCATTTTTCTTCTGTTCTTTAACAAATGTGTGTTCTAGTGTTGTTTGTTTCTTTTTTGCTGTAGGCTGTGGCCTCCATCTCTGATATCCCAACTGACATTCCCATACACCTGGAGTTGGCCAGTATGACTGATCAGGATTTTATGAGCAATATTATGCATCAGGTAAGGAGAAAGAAAGGATGTGCTCTTTTGATCAGGTTCAGTATCACAGTGCACACACTGGTGCATGAATATAGAAATCAAAACTCCATGTTTGGGCTATTGGAAGATAAACTGACGATTGAATTTGAGCTGAGCTTGTAATTTTAAAAAATCTCTGGATTTCTTTGCAGAATTTCTTTCCTGGTGGTTCCTTGTTTAGCTTGACACAGCTCTGATCTCAGTGTTACGTTTTATATAGAGTTGATGTGTTGTTACTCTTTACTGTCAAAGTGTGTGTCTGGAAAATTAATTGCACCAAATGGAATGTTTTCTTGCCTAAGTAATTCTTGCCAACTTGTGGAAGTGCAGTGACTGGGAAACCGGGTGCTGCTTCTGCCAAGCCAGCAAGAGGGTACCGCGAAAACCAGAGCCTGGGGAGGAATCCCGGCTCTGAGTCCGCTCCTGAAGGCAAAGCCGCCGTTCCCTGTTTCTGTTAGCAGGTCTTTCCCCTGGTGAACTCCATCGGGCTGAACGAGCAGGAGCTGCTGTTCCTCACCCAGTCTGCTTCTGGTCCCCACGCTTCCCTGGCCTCCTGGAGCGGCGTTCCCGACGTGGGGGTGGTCAGCGACATCCTCTTCTGGATCCTGAAGGAGCACGGCAAGGCGGCGGAGCGCGCCTCGGACCTCACGCGGATCCACTTCCACACCCTGGCCTACCACATCCTGGTCACCGTGGACGGCCACTGGGGCAACCAGGCGGCAGCGGTGGCGGCCGGGGCCAGGGCCGCCGGCACCCAGGCCTGTGCCACCGACACCATCGACACCAGCAAGGTCTTCCTCAAAGCTCCTCTGGAGTTCGTCACCTCCCACACAGAGGCACCGTCCAAAATCTCCCTCAATCCAGACGAGCCCGTGGTGCGCTGGCACAGGGAGGGCATCTCCTTCCACTTCACCCCCGTGCTGGTGTGCAAGGATCCCGTCCGGACCGTGGGGCTCGGGGATGCCATTTCAGCCGAGGGACTGCTCTATTCTGAAGTGTATCCGCAGTAGGAAACCAGGACCCTCCTTCTTCTCCAGCACTGCACGGTGTCTGAGAGCCGTGGATTGGGATTGGAAGCAGTGGTGGTATAGGAACAGAAGCAGGGTGTGCTGTGTTTTCTGGGTATAACTGAAAAAGAGCCAAAGAATAATTCCAGGTATAAACTGTCGGCTACATTCCAGTCACTCGGCAGTGACTCAAGTGCTTCACGTGCAGGTCAGGTGTGGATGTTTCAATATTTAATGTGAAAATTGGCTTTGTCTTAAGGGGGAGGGATACAAAGACCAAAATCCCTGGCTGGCCAAGTTTGCTGTTGGTAGCTCAGAATGGATCTTTTCTGGTAGTGCTGGAATGTGCAGCAGCAGCAGAATTTCCTGCTCCTGGATCCCAGGGAGAGCACAGCAGTGCCCGGCCCTGCCTTGCCTCTGGTAAATTCCAAATAAAATGTTTGTGGGTTATTTCCCAACACACTGCAAACTTTGCTTGGGGTGAGGATGGAATTACTACCTGGTGCAATCACCTCTCTGTGTGCCCAGTTCCAGAGGGAGCCACAGTCCCAAAATGTGACACAGACTGAACCTATTCCAGGCTGCACAGGTGATTCTGGATATCTGTGACTAAAGGTGTTCAACTGAGCCCCAGCAGCCTGTGCTTAGTTTTTTAGGAAACAAAGAGTGAAGATAATCAGGGTTTCTGTTTGGGGGACAGCTCTGTTTCCCTGCCAGGGAAGCCCCAAACCATTCCCTGTGTTTGCTGTATACACTAAATACTCTGCTAATGGTGTGTTACAGAAAAGCTCTTGAGTGCTGGAGACTCACTTTTGGTTGTTTGAGAATGGTTGTGCCAAATTCTTCAGTCTCCCTGCCCTCTATTAGGAAAGGTTAATATATTAGGGAAGGTCCCTCTGGAAGCTCAAGAGCTGTAACAGCGTTTTCCAGGTAAGACTGAAGTGAGGAGGCCTTTTTAAGGTTTGATGTTGGGGTTTTTTTTGACTAGGTCACTGATAGTTTCTTTGCTCTGGCCTTTGAAATTAAAAAAGCAGAACCATGTGTCCTTGTTAAATATTTTGCTTCTATTTTTTTACCTTTTCACAGTCACACACTTAAGAATTGTAGAGCACCAGTATGGTTTTCTGTCTTTCCAGCATGGCTTTCTCTCTGGCCACTTCAGGAACCTGGAGTGTATTTGCACAGCTCTCAAGCCAGTTTTTAGAACTGGGTTAAGTGCAATCAGCATATCTGGGCAAGCCTGTTCCTTACCAGAGCTTGGCAGAGGTTGTTCCAGGTCAGTCTTTGCACCTGAATGGAGGGAGGAGAGTCTGTGTCATTCAGGGTGGAGTGATCTGTTGCAGTAACACTGTCAGGCTGCTGTCAGTGGCGTTCTCTGTTGGGAAAAGCCATCCTGGCTGCTCTGCAAGGATGAAAATTGGCAGCTGTTGTACCTGCACTGACTCAGCACACAATGCTGTCTGTCATGTGTATTCAGCTTTCCCCCCTGAGCAAAGTCTGTGTTGCACAGACCAGAAATATAGTCAGTGCTGTGTTTTCCTGCAGCTCAGCCCACCCTGAGCTGCCCTTGAGTGTCAGCATTTTATCCAGGTGCAGCATCTTCTTAAGACTGGAGGCATTTCTACCCAGATTATTTTTTTAAGATGATGATGATTATTACTACTGTTATTATTATAATTGATAAACTGTAGCACAGGACTTGGAGTTCTGGTTTAGTCTTCCTAAACTGAAAATAAATGAGAAGAACCTCTCATTTTGGCTCACTTAGAGGTCCAAGGCCATTAGCAAGGCTGTTTTGCAGCCTTTTGGGATGGTGGCCTTTTTTGGCACTCTGCTCCTGGGGCCACCAAAGGCCACGGATCTGCCAGCTGGAAGCCAATCCTTGGCCTACACTGTGGATTCTCGACCTGGAAACAAAACAAAACTCAATACACACAAGCTGTCACCAGCAATGGCCCTGCTGCTGCATTTCACTTTTCTTCCCGAAACACTTCAAGGGATGTGAGGCTGATGGGACTGACATTCCTTGTGGCCACCTAAAAACACATTACTGCACCTACAGACATTGTCCCAGGGTCAGTTGTGTTTGCACTGAACAGGAACATGACAGGCTAAAATTAGCTTTTTAATCTGAGTCAGTAACTGCTATAAAGAATCATTTAGAAGTAGCTTAGATTAGGAATCATCAAGCTAAACTGATAATTATTGTTACCTCCTTCTTCCTGCTGCTCCTCACAGGTAAACATTTCTGCTGTGGGCTGTTGTGGGTGTGCTGGGAATGCCTGGCATGGTGAGTCCCAGCTCTAATCCCAGCAGCTCGGGGTGGCCAGGCTGCTGCTCTACCCAGATCTGCTTTATCAGATACATGGAGCTCATCTGTGCCCAAAGTCACTTCCCAAGGAGAATCCTTAAACCACCATGACCTGTTCATCAGCTGTGCTAGTGGGATCCCTGATTAAGTTGTGGAACAATCTATATGGTAATAAATGTGAATTGAATGGAGGGGCCCAGCAGCCTTTGCTTTGTTTCACATGCTGTGAACATGATGTGCTTAACTTCCTTCTGCCTTCCCCCATTAATGACAGGGAGGCAGAGCTCCTGAAATCCTTCCCCTGCACCTGTAGTCTCACAGCTCTGCACAGCTACAGCAATGACAACAAAGAAAAGCTGCTCCAACAGCTGCAAAAATACCAAAGCTTCAAAACCAAGATTGAGCTGACCTTGCTTCCCCCTCATCCTCCGTCTCTACAAATGCTGTTTGTTCTCCTGTGTTATGGGTACCTTGAAATCCCCAGTGATGGATGACTCAAACCTCAGCCAGCCTCACTCCTGAAGCAGGGTTTGCACTGGAAATGTTTATTCACACAGATTCTGCTGGAGATGCAGCAGCAGAGCTCAGCACTGTGACAGCTCTCTGTGGTAAAACCTTTGCATGTCAGTATTTTCACTTGTGTGGAACAACTGTTACCTGCAGCCACCTTGGCTTGGGTTTGTTTTGTCTTCTCCATGATCCAAAATGAGCCTTCTTCCCATGTTTTCTGTGTATGGCACTTATTGAGGGTCAAGTGCTGGATTATTTGGGAGGTGTGAATCACAGGGGCCTGGCAGAGCCTCAAAGGACATGTTCCTTCTCCACTGTGCCCCTGGTGCTGTGCCATGGGAGAGCCAATCCCAAATCCAACTCTTGCCAGTTTAAAGGCACCTTTGTTCCTCTCCAGGGGAGTTTCACAGCATTACTAAGAATTACTTGATTTTCTTGTGTTTCCTGGTTATCTCCTGTTGGGATGTGTGAGATCCAGTCAAGTTTGCCCTCCCTTCCCAAGTTCATTTTACAGAACTGGTGCTGAAATGTTCTTCCTCAGCAAAGACCTCATTAACTGCTTTGTGCTGGATGTTTTAGAGCTCAGCTCAGCTCCTTAGCCACTGGAATCTAAAGCCTGGAGAGCAGCAGAGCACTAAATCCATTCCAAAACTCAATGGAAAACTGACAGTAGTTGTGTTTGGCTTCGTTTTTTTACTATTTATTCTGTCATGATACACTGAATTATCAGGATGTGTGCCACAGAGTGACCTTTCCAGCCATGCCCTGAGCAGAGAGTTGAGTAACAGTCCTGTGGAATGGTACAACAGAACTCAATTTCCAGCTATCCTAAAATGTTGGTTTAGGGGTTCTTTTGGAGCTTGCAGCTTAGGTGAAAGCTGAGGGTTGTGAGTGAGTCAAGAGCTGAAGTCTCTGTGCCAGTATTGTCTCAGTGCAATCTGTCCCAGAGCAGTGCTGGCACAGACTTGTGTCACACAACTGCTGCCTTGCTATTCCTGGGCTGAGGAACCTCAGAGTGCTGGGGAGAACAGGAGAAAAGCAGAGGAAAAACACTGGGTCTGGGTAACCTTTGCTGCAAAATTTGGATCTCAGAGCCAGGAATGCTGGCTCTGCCTGTTGGAAATGTTGGATGAGGTTCTCCTCTCTTTCACTCTGGAGCAGTTTCTTGTGTGGTATCCCAGCTGAATCCAGGTGGAATTCTCAGGGAGTACAGACTCTGCTGGGAGGACTGTTCTCTCAGCAAAGGAAAGGTGCAGGTTGGAAATAGCACATGGCCATTCCCTCCTGTGCCAGAAGCTCTGTTCCCAAAAGCCTGGGATCAGCCTGTGCTCAGACATCTCACAGCAGCTGAGGAACACAAATGATGGCAGGAATTATCCCATTAAAATGCAAGGGGAAAAAATACCCTGGAAACTTCCCCAGTGAATTTCTCAGGAAAGCTGCCCCTCGGTGCAGACTGGATAAAACTGGGTTCAGATCTCACCTGCATCTTCCATTAAAAACATGGATTTTTAGAGCAGTGTGGTTTGAGGAAATGGTAAAGCTTTCCTTGTAGCAGAACTGTATTTTCTCTTCTAGAAAAGTCTTGGCAGATGGAGTACTTGTTATAACATGGGCTCTTTTTGAATGCATTTATGTGTGGAGCTTATTATTTTAGTACAGTTATCCCCCATTCAGCACTGAGGCTCGTGTGTCTGCAGGAGAGGCTTTGCCAACTGAAACCCACTCCCCAACTGGGAAATCTAAATCCTGAACAGCTTTAAGGCCCCCACATCCACCTTGCTCAGTCACAAGTAAGCAAACAAGTACAGGGGCACAGCATGTACCCACTAACACTGCCTGTACCATCAATCAGCATGCAGTTGTCTCAGGGACCAGAACACCACATATTTTGGGTTGAACACATGTTGCTGGATAGACAGATAATTACTCTTGGCTGGAACAAGGTCTTGCTGCCCAGGCATTGATGTTGGAATGTCTTTTAGTTTGTTTCCTGTGCAGAAGCCAAGATGCAAAGTACCTTGTGAGCTGTGTTTTACCCTGTTCATCACAGACCTTTCCCTAAAAAGGGGAAGAAGAGTCCTAAAGCAGATGGTTTCTGCTTCCCTCAAAATTAAGCTCATGATTCTTTTCCATTAAGGGAGGGGAAAGAGGGGATTAGAACTATGGCTGATGCCAGAAACAGGTTTTGGAACATAAGGTGTGATTTCCAAAATCCCTAAATGCCTCAGTGCAGTCCTGCTGAAGAGTCCCTTGCTTAATTCCAGCTGAAAGAGCAGTCCAGCCTCATTACCATTAGCACAAAAATGCTCTCCAGAACGATCCCAAGAATTTACTGCATGCAAATGCCACCATCACCATGCCCAGGGGAGGAAAGGGGACAGGACAGGAATTGCAGCTCTATTTATTATCCAACTGGAATTACATATTTAAAAATGCTCCCTTAGACATAAAGCTCCCAGGAAGTAGGAAGGTGCCACTGCTTCATTTCATAGAAGAATTGGTGCACTGTTGCATAAGCTTTT
This sequence comes from Poecile atricapillus, assembly GCF_030490865.1. Taxonomy (NCBI): domain Eukaryota; kingdom Metazoa; phylum Chordata; class Aves; order Passeriformes; family Paridae; genus Poecile; species Poecile atricapillus. The sequence goes on from NC_081259.1 coordinate 19,363,792, forward strand.
CAAAAAATATCTTTTTAAAATAAATCCCTTTACAGTACCTCCAAGTGCAGTACGTGCTCCCTGTATGACATTTATCCCATCAAAGCATCCTAGCACAAAAATCTGCCTTGAATTCAAGTTTTGGGGCTGAAGTGAAGAATTCTGAGCCCCTGCCCACCCCTGCTCTGCAATCCTCACCTCTTCTTCCCAGAGAACAACTCTGTTAGGCTACAGGAACTTTCAGTGTAAGAAGTTAAATGTGAATAAAAATCTCTGCACTGTACTTGACACTGTTTATTGTCTGGTTTGTTTCAATTTTCCAGCACTCTACAAAAAAAACCTGTTTAACTTCTGGCAGGAGGGAATCCTTACAGCCCTGGGGCTGAGCTGACACAAAACCCAGCAGAAAGGACAGCTGAGGGCAAAAAAAGCCACATTTAAGATAAGCAGTCAGTTTGGGCTATCAGAACCCAGGGGAAAGTGAAGGGTCCTACTCTTTCAGTGTTCTCCAGGGAGCAGGAGAGCACTTCAGCTCCTGGCTGGGCTCTAAAGATGCATTAATGTCTTTCTGGATAAGAGCAATGAACCACAAAGCAGAGCTGAAGGTTGGGATGTACCCAGAGTCCTGCTCATGCTGCCTCCAAGATGTTTCCATTACTCACCTTCCTCTCCTGGACCTGTAGTGAGGGAGGGATGCAGTCCAACAGTGCAGAACTAACAGCATGAAATACAGTGTCAAACAGCTGGGGAGCTTCACCTGCAAACAGAGCCCTGAAGCTTCAGTTTATTGCTCCTCTATGCAAAATCAGCTGCTCACCAGTTCAGCCACTGGAAGGGTTTGATCCTTCTCAGTCCAGAATCCTAAATCACTACTGCTGGCTTTGCTGAAAATCCTTCTGTGGGACTCACACCTAACCTGTGGAGATCTGGACCCCAGTTCTGTAGTGAGTTGTGACTGCACAAAGAGTAGCTACACAGAAACCTCTGGTCACTACAGTTACTGCTTGGAACAAGGCAGAGCCCACAAGCTAAAATCACTGACAGAAAACAGCTGCATCCAGACTAACTGACAGTGGGGAGAAGCCACCGTGGGGCAGGGGGGGCAGGTCCCTTTCCCAAATCCCAGGAAGCACTGGAGAGGCTCCTGCACCACCTGTGCTGCCCAGAGCTGCCCTACTCTGCTGCCTCCTGGCTCTGGAGCTTCTCCTTCCTCTGCTCCTCATCCCCTGGAGGAGCTGAGTTCTCCTCAGGGCTCGTTTCTGAGTCCTGCTCCTGTTCTGGTTCCAGAGGCAGGGAGGGAGGCTTTTTTGGCAGAGCTGGTGTTGCAGCACCTGGGGAGAGAGCACAGTTAAAGTTACTCTATGGCTATGTGTGTGTGTTGTCTGTTCCTTATGTCCTTCCCAGCAGTAGAGATGCAAAACAATCACAGCTTTTAATTATCCTCAGATTCCTTCTGCCTAACATTAGTTTACTGAGTTATCCAGACCTTACAGTGCCCACAGTCCTGCTGAAAGGAAGCTCAGCTGTTGAATTCAGTACAAATGTAGGAATTAACTCATGCTCTGGAAGGGAAAACATTTTCTAGAATCACAAATCTCAGAATGGTTTGGGTTGAAAAGGATCTTAAAGCTCATCTCATTCTACCCTCTGCCATGAGCAGGGACACCTTCCCCTGTCCCAGGCTGCTCCAAGCCCTGTCCAGCCTGGCCTTGGACACTTCCAGGGAGCCAGGAGCAGGCACAGCTGCTCTGGGCACCCTGTGCCAGGGCCTCACCACCTCACAGGGAAGTGCCACTTCCAGTTCCACTGAAGCTGGTTTATGCTCAAGCTGGACCCCCAACCAAAGTGGTTTTTTCATGTCACAGCTTTAGCAAATGTAGGGAGAGATTCCAGGCAGCTAAAGTAGCTGCTTACAGAATTGGATCACAAGAGGACACATGCTGTTTCTACATTTACATTTAAGATGCCAACTGATGTTATGAACCAGCTCCCTTCTCTGATCTGGATAATAAAGTCCTTCAGGTATGCCCTGAACCCTTGATGTGGTTTATTTTTCAGATTTTCTGGCTAAGTCTTCCCTGCATGGAAAGTTTATTCCATGTGTGAGAAATGGAACAGGTCCTTAGGGATGCCAAAGAAAGAGGCCTGGATTACACAACCACTATCCTGGTTCAGTCCACAGGCAACAAGACTGAGAGTGACAGAAAATCACCACGATGAGCAGCACCTCCAGTGCATTCCTCCTTGGAAGCTGAGGGGTGAGAGGAGGTCAGGCTTGGAATGGCTCAGGAGATGTTCCTACCCAGCCCCAGCACAAATAGTGATGGGCTGAGCTTCCAAAGGCTCACACCACCTCCTGAGAACCCTCAGTCCCACTAAATCCAGCAACACCTGCAAGGATGGGCAGCTTTGGAGCAGCCCAGCTGCAGTTACTGTTGTCAGAGAAATTATGAAAGTACTTTGGAAAATTGTCCATCCTTTCCCTCCTCTGCAGCAGCTGTGCATGGCAGCTCTTGGGCTCTTCCAAAGAAAGGCAAGAGGTCTGGCTGCTGAAAACTGCTCCTTTCCAGGGCAACATCACAATCCCATGCTAATGGAATCTTGCCCATTGTGGCTCAGACAGGAAGGGAAACTTTCCCAGCTTCCCACATCCCCACAAAAGCGGGAGAGTGAAATACAGTACACAGAGCATCTTCCTGAACTCAGAAATCTGGGAAAGTTATCACCAAATCTTGCCTTCACTGCTGTGTGAGCAAGCAAATCCCTTCTGGAACACGTGCTGTAACTCTTCCAAAGGGAAGAGAGATTTCTCTTCCTCCCTCCCACGTTTCTCCTTGAAAGAACCCGGAGATGTACCTGGGGGGAGCTGCATGGTTTTCCCATATCCTGCAGCAGAGGACATGGCTTGACCCAGGGCCTGGTTGGAGCCCAAAGGCTGCTGAGAGCTGGATTTCCCTGCCACAGCAGCTTTCTGCTTGGATTTGGACTCTTTAGAAGGCTTGGTCCAGACCAGGCTCTCCCCCATCTGCAGGGCAGCTCCCATCTTCTGGGCCATCTCCACCATCTTCTCAAGAAGCAAAAAGAGAAGAGCACTGTAAGCAGGGATGCTTTAGATAACAATAAAGTCAACAACACCATCAAAAAAAAGACTACAAGAAAGTATCTGTGGAGAGCTGGCTACAGCCTGGTGCTTGGGGGAAACATGTCTGCTAATTCAGTCCCTTAATTAAGAGGGAATCTTGTCTTGCTGTGTATTGATTGAAGAACTGGGCTTCAAAGAGCAGAAAGAAAGCGAGCAGCTCTCAGCAGGCGCCCGCTCCGCTCGGAAAATCTCATGAGCAGAATTTCTTCCTAATAAATGGGCTCAAAGTCAAACCTCCTCCTCATTTGCTGCCAGCCCTGGGGTGGCTCCTGAGCTCAGGCACAAACCTCAGGGTCGAAGTCGGGCACGCTGCTCTCCCTGGCGACGGTGACCTTCCTCTCCATCTCCTGATACTGGCTTAGGGCCCCCTGCTTGTCGCCCTGGTTGTAGAGCAGGACGGCGTAGTTCAGGTTGATGAGGGGGTTGCACCTGCAGCAGACACATGGGATGCATTACATTCCCTGTGGGAACACTTATCCTGGCTGCAGGAATGCTGAGATGTGCCCAAGCAGCAAAGCTGGACACAGCTCCTTGTCTGGCACCGGCACAGAGGCTACAGCCAACGCCCTTGGGGAATGTGGCTGAGACTCCCTTGCCTGATGACAGACCCAGTGCTGGGCTCTGCAAAGGCCCCTGGTTGGGGCCAACTGGTGACAACATAAATCCCTCCCCAACTGCCTCCCTCTCTGCAACACCCTGTTCTGTGCACCTGGGGGCCATCCTGGGACTGCCCTGCTCCCCAGCCTCACCAGTGATGGGGGCTTTGGTCAAACTGAGACAGATGATCTTTCTCTGATTTACCTCAGACTCTCCCAGCATTCCTAGTCTGGAGGAGAGTAGCACAACAGAGCCCTGCTCTTGGCTTTTACTTTATAACCTGACACAACACAGAATGTGCTGTTGACATTTCATTTCCTCACTTCTTCTCTCTCCTTCCCCCAGCAAAACCACACACAGCTGCAGGTAGTGCTACAGGTGAACACAGGTACCTGCACACTCCTGCCTCCCTTCCTGAATGAAGATTTCACAAGGCAGAACTACTTCATACACTCTCATTTTCCCAAGGATCCATCTCCTTCACTGGGCTGCACTAACCCTCCCCATCTGGCCCGGCCAGGAGAGCCAGAGGGGTTGGAGGAGCTCTGCCTGTTCTGTGTGGAGCCCACGGGGGCAGCCCTGCACACAGGCCAGGCAGGGATGCTCCGTGGGTTGGCAAGAAATGTGAGTGAGGGACTGGTGCCCTCTCCTGGAGCACGGCTGGGATAACTGGAACCGTCCATGGCCAAGGCAGAGGGAACAGGCTCTGCAGCAGTGCAGAAGGGGAGGATCCCTGGCCCTGGGCAGCCTGCAGGCCCTGGCTCTCCAGTCCTGCTGGCTCTCCATCCCACTGCAAGGAAAGCAACTCTTAGAAGAAATCTCACTGCATTTATAACCATGGCTTCTCCCTTAACTAGGAAACTGCAATGCTGAGCCCACCATGGAATAAGCTCTCCTCCCTCCCTGTCTTTACCAAAACACTGAGGAGATCACAGTCCTGGGAACAGCCAGTTTTAAAATTAATTGAACCTGATGGAGCTATTTCACCACCTTCAAGAGCTGAGAAGCAATTATGACAGTCAGAGAAAAATCAATAGCTGAATACCCACAGAAAGGACAGTTACAAGCCAGAACCAGGAGTGGAACACCTTTTTCTAACAAGTTTTCCAAGATCTTTCCATTCCAGCCCCCAGCGTGGCACCCAGGCCACTACAAAAGCATTCCTGGTGATGGAAACCAACCACCTGCATCCCAAACAGCTCCCAACACACCAGCAAAGGAAACCTGTGGGGACACAGATTCAGCCACACCATAACTGGCTAAAATCCACAGCATGTCAGCTGAGCCAGCCTCACAGTCTAGATGTTCCCCCCAGCAGGCCCTGGCAGCTGGAATTCATTTTTGCTTTGATGAGGGTTTATTTTCCTGGTCAGACCGCAGAGCTGGAGCATTGCCCAAGTGCCAAATACTTGGGCAAAGTTGTAGAGCCCATTTACTGCTCCTTCTCTTTGAACAAAGCACACAGACTCAGGAGTCAGCTGCCTTGAAGGTCCTGTCCTGCCTTGCCAGGCATGGAAACCTGATTAGGAATAGAATCATGGAATGGTTTGGGTGGGTAAAGCCCTTACAGCCCATCCACTGCCATCCTGTGCCATGGCCAGGGACACCTTCCACTGTCCCAGGTTGCTCCAAGCCCTGTCCAACCTGGCCTTGGACACTTCCAGGGATCCAGGGGCAGCCACAGCTGCTCTGGGCACCCTGTGCCAGGGCCTGCCCACCCTCCCAGGGAAGGATTTATCCCTGGTGTCTCATCTATCACCACCTTGTGGGGCCCCTGCAGATGGAAGTGCCACTCTGCCACCTGCAGACAGACTCTGGGCTCAGGAGTGCTGGTGGGTCTAAGTGTGCAAATATTCACAGTAAACTGGGGAAAGAAACAAAACTATTAATAAGTATGAGGTAATTTTGATTTTGTGCCTGAAATGATGACATACTCTGAGGTTCAGCTTAACACTTCTGAAACCAAGTGCTCTCATTTTAAGACTTAGACTGCAAACATAGATGTTCTTAATGAAGGAGCTGCCCTTTTACTTGCTTTATACAAACTTCTTGCACGTTCTCCCAGCTAAAATCTTCCCAATTCAGAATAGGATCTACCCCAGGCATCTCACTGCTCTGCACTGTGCTCAAACTTTGGGTCAAAAAATATGTTTTCCTCTATTAAATCTGTTCCACCATATAAATACTCACTAAAAGGAGGGCTGGCATCCAAAATCATCACCACTGACTCACTAACCAAATAGCAAAACAAAAAACAGCTCTGGGTTGCTCCGAAGTAAAATCTTCTCTCATTTTTCAGAGCTGACTTGAATTTAAAAAAAAAAAGAAAAAGGTTTTAACACTGTCACTTGCACAGCTACAAGAATAAAAGTATTTCCCTACTAGAAACCATTTAGGGTTGAGGTACAATGAGAGGCAAAGGAAATGAGGTGCAGGGAGGCAAAGCAAGACCAAGCAAGTGACAGCTCTGACAAAGACTTACTTGTCCAAGGCCACAGCTTGTTCATAGGAACATCTGGCATTCTCGATGTCTTCAAGGTTGGTCAGAGCAACTGTACCAAAGCAAAATGTACACACAGGAGGAGATGTTTCACAAGCAGCTGATTTTTAGGACAATTCTGAGTGTTGTAAAATAGGTGTCACAGGGTTGTCTTGATTAACCCTACTGAATGGAAGTGTCTGGGTTGGAAGTGACCTTAAAGAACATCCAATCTCAACCCTGCCATGGACAGGGACACCTTCCACTAGCCCAGGTTATTTCAAGTCCTGCCCAACCTGGCCTTGGACACTTCCAGGGATTCAGGGGCAGCCACAGGTTCTCTGGGCACCCTGTGCCAGGGCCTCCCCACCCTCTCAGGGAAGAATTCCTCCCAATATCCCATCTAACTCTACGATGTCACTTCTGACATGTTTATCTCATTTCATCCCAAATATACCCAGTGCTGGAAACCCACACCCACTCCTTAGGCAACTCAACCCCAGTCTCACATGTGTCAAGCCTTTTCCAATGCTTAATCTGGATCTGACTGCAGTTTTCCCTTCTAATTCCCCAGAGAGAAGAGATTGGGCAACAGCTCTTTAGTGAAGCCTTTATGCAGTGTTTCTTTACTTCATCCCATCTGTGCTGTGGCATTCCCAGGAGGGGTGAGCTCCCATACCTGCCAGGAGCATGTAAAGCTCTGCCATCTTGGGCTGGAAGTTGATGGCAGCGCTGAGGAAGTGGAAGGCTGAGGCATACTGCTGCATCGTGAGGTGCACCAAGCCCAGGTTGTACAGGATCTTCCAGTCAAAGGGAGCCAGGTAGTTTGCCCTCTTCAGGCAGCTGACAGCCTTGAAAAAAAAGGGATAAATGTGCTAGAACAGCCTCCACATGACAGGAATCTTGTGCTTGCATGAAACTGGATGCAGATGGGAGAAAAAACGGAAACTGGATACTTACTGCCACGTATTTCTTCTTCCCAAAGAAGCACATGCCAATGTTGTTCCAGAGTGGGGGGCTCTCAGGAACACTGCTGGCTACCACCTTGTACTTGGACAGGGCAACGTCGAAATCCCCGTGGGCCTGCATCATGCTGCCAGCAGCCAGGGTGGCCTGGGGACAAGACAACAGTGACCCACTCACAGATCACTGTGACAACAGCAAGAACACGAGAGGACAAAATGATTAAACTATTTAGTTTAATCAGGAACAACCATTTCACTTCTAAGGACTGCCAAGCCTGACAGTGGGAGCAGATGGGGACTCTGGAATCTCCCAGCACAGAGCAGAACACAGGGTGAAGAACAAACCTGAGTCTGCTTCTTCCTGCACTACTTTAATCAGAACTGTCTCAGAAATGAGTTTGCCCAAAGCAGCTGTGGCTGCCCCATCCCTCAAGTGTCCCAGGCCACGCTGATGGGGCTTGGAGCACCCTGGGGTAGTGGAAGGTGTCCCTGCGCATGGCAGTGGGTGGAACAGGATGGGCTTTAAGGTCCCTTTCAAATCAAACCATTCTGTGAGTCTACGAGTCCGTAAGTATTACAACATGACATTGCAAACATGACATAGTTTAGGGTATTTTTTGGGGTGACAGAAGTACTTCTTAGAGTCTGCGGCTCTGAAAAGATCTATGCACGAATAGAATCCTTTTACAACCAAGCACAGACAGGAATAGTTCTGGTACAAGATAAGTGGGGTGTAAAATGTACTCAAGCAAGACATGCAGCAAAGCTCTCCTAGTTCACACTGACTGGCTGATACTGCAAATTAATGGGAATATGCATGGGATAGAAAAAAAAGGAAGTGAGTACAACATACTGTATTTAAACCACACTAGTTAAGTCCTTTCTAAGATTTCACAGTGACAAGTAAAATTTGTAAGTGTAAAGGTGTTTTCACAACAACTCATGTTTGTCAACCACACATTTCAATGCTCTGCACTGCTAAAGGGGGAAAAAAAGGGAGAGAAATGAAGTAACAGCCCTAAAAAGGGAAGCAGCTCCACAATGAGGAATGAAACCTAGATGCCAAGCTCAGCTTTCCAGGCCAGAGCCAAGGAAATGTACACAGCAGCTGGAAGCACAAGGTATCAGCAGATGGGAGAATAATAAAATGCACTATCACTTGGATCACAAGGGACCTGGCACAGTTCTTCTGGGATTTTTAAAATCCACAAGGTATTCCTTCTAAAGTAAATTCCACCTGGCTTTGGTGCAACTTCAGATTAAAAACCAAAGGGATCAATTTAACATCCTACATTCTGCCTCCTTCCCTTTCTCTACCTTCACACACATCCAACTCCCTACCCAAGGAAACATCCCAGAAATGTATTTCCCACAAAGCTCTCTGGGCAGGATCCTTTCCAGCCTCTCCAGGCCCAAGATGCAGATTGCAGAGCTCTGACAGTGGAATTAGTTTTAGGAGGTGTCCCCTCATGGTTCATCTCCACTCCTCACCATACCTTGTAGTTGCCAGGATCGTAGGTAAGCACATTGCCAAGGTGTTCAAAAGCCTTCTGGTAATCCCCAGTCTGAGAAAAGTACAGAAGAAAGCATCAGAAATTCAGGAAAAAGGGGAGTTAAGGAGAATACAGGGATTGTGGGGCCCAGAATTTCTGGTTCAGTTATATAGTGAGAAAAGTGAGTTTTACAGTGCTCCCGTTACACACATGTTCGTGTTGGATAATTCACAGAATAGATTCTAAGTATTTGACGTGGCTGGATTCCCTCTTCTGACCCAACCACAAATGAGCTCTGGGTTTACAGGTCTGTGCTCCTTTCTTTGTCCCAGAAAACAGGCTACAAACTGCTACTCTGCACATCCCCAATTCCCTCATCCCAAATTCCTCACTCCCCAGGGCTCTTCTGTTCAGGTGACTTCCCTTCCCTTGTCTTCTCATGGACTGGAGGTGTTAGTGGGCATATATGAGCATGTGAGAGCTTGGAATCACTTAAATCCTAGAGACTGGAACCAGACAAGCTGTCAGGTCCCTTCCAAGCCATCCTGTGATTCTGTGGTTTCGACTGAATTCATCTAAATCTCGTCTCATTCCACCCCTGCTGTGGGCAGGGACAGCTTCCACCAGCCCAGGGTGCTCCAAGCCCCACCCAACCTGGACATTTCCAGGGATCCAGGGGCAGCCACAGCCTGTGAGGCCTCACCTCCCTCACAGGGAACAATTCCTTCCCAGTATCCCATCCACCCGTGCCCTCTGGCAGTGGGAGCCATTCCCTGTGTCCTGTCCCTCCAGGCCTTGTCCCCATTCCCTCTCCAGCTCTCCTGGAGCCCCTTCAGGCCCTGGAAGGGACTCTGAGCTCTCCCTGGAGCCTTCTCCTCTCCAGGTGAGCACTCCCAGCTCTCCCAGCCTGGCTCCAGAGCAGAGGGGCTCCAGCCCTGGAGCAGCTCTGGGGCCTCCTCCTCCTTTCAGGCACTGCTGCCTATTCTTCTCTGCTTGTTCACTCTTTGGGAAGCCAGTTTCTGGAATAATCCAGCCCTTCCCATCCATTTCACAGACACAAGGATAAGCACACCTTTGTTATTTAAATTGATTCTGATTTTCCTTTATGGTGCATTAACACTCACAATTTCATGGCTGCTTTTTCAGGATAACTTGCAAGACTCCTGCTGCAGAAACAAGGTAATGACTAGTCATGTTTTGTTATACTTGGAGGATTTATAACAGAGTTAGGGCGGTTGCCAAACAGAATTCCTGCTCTGGCTCTGGTCCAGGGAATCAGCTTGCTTTTAGCAGCAATGAGAAGATACAGAAAAGCAAGTTCTGTCCTGTTCAATTCAGTTTGTAGAGAAGCATGTGCAAGCAATGGGAAGATGGACAGAAATTAACTCTATAAAAAACCCAACATGGTTATATTGAAAATAATTAAGTTTTTGTAACAGTAACAGCATTTAGTACCTGCAGGTACAGTAGGCCCAGGGCTGTGAGGAGGTCTGTGTTTTCTGGAGAAAACCTGGAACACAAAAGCCAAAGGCTGGGTTTGCTTTTCAGCCCTTCTAGAACAGGGTAAAAATAGAACATGGAATTCTGATGCTACATTGCCTTTGTATCAATCCAGGAAATCAAACTGTTATTATTAAAAACAAATATTAGAACAACTGCCATCAGGGGGATTTCCTCTGAATAACATCACACCTCAGCTTCCCAAACATCTCCTGGGTATTGGTGGGAAGGCACAAGGCTCTGTGAAATAGATCTGGACACATAATAAGATAATGTGGTTTTGTTAAGCTTCAAAGTGAGTCTGAATCAGTGACCTGGAAATACAAAATGAGATTTTCCATCATCTCTCATAAACCACCCTGTAAATCCATCCATCCTAAGCCTCTTGGGCCACGTAGGACAGGCAATCCTCAGCGTTTCTGATGGATCCTACACACTCCTCATCAGAATTTTAATTCACCTTTTAAAAAGATTGCCAATAAATAGGATGGAAATCACAACAAAAAAGGACAAAGCAGAGAGAGACACAATTTGTGGTCTCACTCACCTCAAGAGGAGTCAGTTTTTAATTCCCTGCTACCAACACTTAAAAAAATCTGATCTACACATTCACACTGGCACCTCTAAACTTCAACCAGAACAAAACCACCTGTGCCTGGTGGAATAGAAACATGGAATAACAGACTATCCTGGAGCTGGAAACAGCAAGACAAATGAGAAAAAAACCCCAGGAATAAACAGGAATGAAGAAGAAAGGAGGCCAGGGGAGCACCAAGATAAGAATATAAACCTGGTAAGACGCTTAGCAAGGATTATTTACGTAATAAACATTCCAGATTAGTCAAATGTCTGCCCAACCCCACCCACCACCAGGCAGCAGAGAGGGCAGACATGGAAGGAAACACTCCACTGATATGCCTGTGGCTCCCAACACACTCCTCATCCTCTTTCTAGTGCTGGCCTCCAAGGCAAAGCTACACTTGAAAGCACTGGCAATGCTTGGGAATGCCCTACAACAAGGATAGGTGGGCACTGCAGAGCAGTGATGGGGTGGGAGAAACTCCCTGTGCACCAGCACATCTCCCTCAGCCCCAAACTGCTCTGAGGGGAAGCAGCAAGTGACACCCAGCCAGGGATTTTGGATGGACAGTCAGGGTTACACTGTTTTGAGAGATAAACCTTTGGGATGGATGAAGTCAGTTTTGGATCGCTCTGCTCTCAGGCATCTCCGTCCGTTTGTTATTCCACTTTTTTTCTGGCAGCCCTTCCAACAGCTCCCTTCCTCCCTGCCACTCTGTCAGCAGGAGCAGAGACAGCTGAAGTGCTTGGAAGTGCCAGCTTTGCTCAGAGCCCCCATAATTACCATTAGCTTTTTAATCACGGCCTCAATTCAGATCTGGGACACCAATCAATTTTCTCCTGGCATAGGATGGGAATGGGCAGATGGAAAAAGGGATGTTTCTTACTCTACAGCTTTCTTATATACTTCAATGGCTTTATCCATCTCCCCCTCCAAGAGGTGAATTTTGCCCAGCATCATGTAGGTCAGATCGTGTCTGTTGAGCTCCAGGGCATTGTTGAGCTGGTCCCGTGCCTAAAAACACAACCACAGAGAATAAAAAAATACTAAATGATTACAGAGCCAGCAGCAAAGCAACAGCCCATGAGTAATCCTCAACAGCCAGGGAAGGAGGACAGCCAACAAACACCCCCTGCACCTGGAGAACACAAACCCCAGCCCAGCTAAATCCTTGGAACAAGCTCTGCACCAGCAGCCACCTGCTTTTGGGTGCAGTAAAAGGCAACACCTTCAAGCCAAGCAAGAGGCAATGACCTCCCAAGGAGGAGATGAGCAAGGGCCTGCTCCTGGATTTGAGTTTGTTTGGGCTTGAGGGATGCTCTGGATTTGTTGGGTGAACTGATACTTTGCAGCTTATTCTTCCTTAAAATGCTTATTCCAGCAGTGAGGAAGTGAAAATCTCAGTGGAGGTGTGAGCAGGTCCCAGTCTGGAAGGTGTTAGTGCAGACAACAAATGCCAAGTGTGAGCCCACACTCCAGAGGCTGTTTTTTCACAGGGATGCCTTGAACAGGGAGCACAGCTGGGGTTTGCTGCAAGGGCCACAGCACCCCACCAGCAAGAGCAGCAGGGAGAAGCTGGGCCAAACTGGGAACAAAAAGGGTCTAAATGCTGGTTTTTCCCTTAGAGTAGCTGCATCAGACAGCTCAGTGCTCACCACCAGTACTCAAGGGATGGTTAAGTGAGGAACTGGGAATGGCATGCTCACACCTGGGAACAAAACTGCATTTCAACCTCCAAAACTCCTTTACTAACTCCAGGTATAGTTCAAAAGGAGCTTCAGACACAGGAACAAAACCTTGCCATGGAGGAAAAAAGGACCTGCTGCACCTCCAGCAAACATTCACCCAACTCTTTCCCTCTGAATCCTGCCAGAGCCAAGCAGCTGAGGTTTCTTTCAGGAGGTCTCTGCATGAGGTGCAGCAGTTTGAGCTGGGGAAGTGGTTTGGGGTTCTACCATCACCCTTCTCGTGCTTCAAGACTGCTGCTCTTACAAAGCCAGCAGTGTTCCTGGGTCTGGCTTTAAAGGGCTCAGACACAGAAGCAGCTCTTATTGGAGCACAGCCCATTTTCTGTCTAGTTTGAGGTTTCTCAAACATCCCTTTAAAATTAGAAATGTTCTCTGAAAAATCTTAGATTTTAGAAAAATCTTAGAAAAAGCCTCTGGCCCTGCCACAGGCTGATCTCCCTTTATACAACATCACTGACTTACAGCTGACTCAAAGTAATTCAACACACAAATGGAAACAGAGATCACAAACCTTTGCTCCCACAAACAAAACACTGAAGCAAAAAACTTTCTTGGTACCTCTTGCTGCAAATGATCCATTTCAAGCTACCAAAGACAGTGAAATTTCTGGGATGCTTCCCACTGACATTACCTTGTTGAAGTGTTTCAGGTACATGTAGCATACACCCAGGTTGTGGCTGATCTCCTGCATGAAAAAAAAAACAACCAAAAAACCAAATCAGCACAAGGTATGAAATAAAATCTGACAACACTGACCTGGAGCAGGAGAGCCCTGTTACTGCCCATACCATTCTTGCTTTGTAGAGCAAATAAACCTATAAATTACAGTTATTTCAGGCACCTACAGAACTTAAGTGGGGTTGTACACAGAACATTACAGTCCACTGAGACAAAAACCACAGAAATGACAAATCTCTTTTGAGAGTTCAGGGATACCCTCTTCAGAGAACAAGGAGCACAGACTGGTTTCTTCATCATGGTCTGAAACTTTCTGCCCTCGTGGGTGACTCAGTCTGGCTGTACATCAGTAGGACATGCAGTGTCCAACTCAGCTGGACAAAACTGGAAGATGTGCCTAATTTTCCAAAACACAGCTTGAGCACGATATCCCTCTGGCCTCCTAAACTATTTTGCACAGGGTAGGAAAATCCCTTAAGGATCCTAAAGACTCTGCTGACACTGTAGGGAGTATCTGTGCCCCTAACTCCTCACCCAGAGTTTAAAACACAAGGCACCTTCCCCACCCCAGCACATCCCGAAAGGCAAGGTCCTCCCAATTCCTAATTTTATTCTGCTGAGCATTTCACTGATTCATCAGCTTAGACAGCCTTGACATTTCATAGGAAACTCTCTTACTTCCCCGTTAACCAGTTTTTCTCCACACAGCCTCTCCAGCTGTGCAGAACCGAACCAGTGCTGAACCCAGATTGCTGTGGATTGTAGAATGAGGGAAGAGCACAGCCTGATTCTGCTTCCAGTGCTGAGCCAGGAATGGGGAGTAACTAATCAAAATACCCACTGGCATCTGCCTGCTGGGCTGTAAATAGGGTTACAGGCATGCCAAGCACTGGAAATGCAGGTGGAAAAAAGACTTGTGATACAAAAGGTTTCTGAGTTGTCTGGCACAGGGTAATGTGAATAACACCAAAGCTGTCCTCGTATCCTGAATTTTAGATGTACTGAGAAACAAAAGAATGAGCTCACACATTGCAAGCCTACTTAGAAACACTTCTGCAGGCAAAACAGGCACCTGCAGAAGGCTGCAAGGCATGGCCTCACCCACTGTCACACCTTTCCCTTTGCAATGCTCTTTCTCTTTTTGTCTTTTTATACAGAAGAGCTAATTTAATCACTGCTCCTGTATTTTCAGTTATGTTTTGCATTACAAAAGCTTACGCAATTACTCAAGCAAGTTTTAATAACTGAGGTTTCCAGACTCTCCCCATACTTCCCTTAAAGTACAGATGTGGTTATGTTAAAACTGATCCTTGGCATTGGATCTGTTGCTCAATCAATCCTCTGTGCCCCAAGCCAGGGATTTGCCTCAAGGCGTGGGATTTGGCTCCTGTGATCCAAACCAGGCTCAGATCACAGGCAATGTGAGCTCACCTTGGCTTGGGACAAGTTTGCAGCTATTACAAAGATCTGCAACTCCCTGAACACTCACCCAGTCCTTCTCGTCGAGTTTTGCTGCTTCATTGTACACTTCAATGGCTGCCTTATGCTTCCCCAGGAGAAACCTGCAAAAGGATTGCAATTCTTATGTCTTTCTTGTTTTCAGACCCTGCTGTGCACCCACTATCACCTTTGCCAGTGAAAAATGATCCTGTTTGCTGCATCTCCAGAGATCTGCAGGAGAAGTTTACAGTCTCAGCACTGCTCCCTCTCAGGACCAAGGTCATCCATCCTGACACTACTGGGGATGTAGGGAATGAATGCCCAGGCTCTGCAGCCTGCTTTTGTCTCCAAGGAAAGAGACAGGTGCCCTGACACAACACTCAGCAACACAAAAGGGTCTGTAGGGCAAGTCTGCCCAGCTCAGGTCAGCGCCTGTAGCTCTGGACTTGAAATCAGTATCACCTTTCTGCCTGAAGCCCAAAGAAAAAGAAAACACAGCAACCAGGCAGATAACAGAGATTCTGCTTAAAGAACAGCCCACGCTTCTGGAAGCCAAGCCAAGTGTTGATAAGGAGGAAACATGTCTGGAATTAAGCAGCCTAAGAGAAAAACAAAGCATGGAAGGTCCTGGGTGGCACATCCAAGAGAAATAACAAATAAGACACCACTCACAGGGATCGTGCCACCTGCTTGAGGTTGTCAGCGCTTCGAGGGTTCAGAATGGAACATGTCTGGAAAAGTTCAAGAGATTCTTGAATTTTGCCCTCCAAGCGAAATATCAAAGCTGTAAGACAACATACAGCAGGCAAATGAATCCATTCTCAGCAGGAAAAACGTGCCTCTGACAGCAGGGAAAGAAGGGGGAGTACAGATACATCACATCAATACTCCTCTGCTGCCTCCCCCTCTGCAGCACCAGCACTTTGTGTCTGAGGGCAGGACTCTGAGTGCCTGGAGAAATCCAGGGGTCAGAACAAAAGCTTTAAACCTTGGGCAGTTGCTTGTACAGATGCAGTCTGGATTTCTCCCCTCCCCAGCCTCTCCAAGCTGCAGTATGTCCCTGCCAGTAAATCTCCACTGTTCCCCACCATGGCACTTGGAATTGGAATGCCACATTTTGGGAGACATTTTTTAGGGGCAGGAGGGCAGGGCAGGAAGAGGAATACCATCTTTAGAGCAAGGAGTGAGAAAATGATCACCTGGGGTGGGTAAGGAACAGAAAACATGCATCTGTAACAGAATCGAACACACTCCAACACACTGAAGGCCAGGAGCCCATAACCCAAAGACGACAAATACAGAGAAAACAGGACATTTAATCTGCCCATTTCATATGACAATCCCAAACTTCAAAACTAAGTGGAGCAAGCAGAGGGAAAAAATGTATTTTTGACATAACAATTTATGTTTCTCTCACCTATCCCCTGTCCTGTTCTCTGTATCTCAAAGCAGGGGTGACCTGCTTTAGCAGAAAGATTTTCAGACATACCTTGAACATAGACAGCATATTCACAGAGCCCTTGGGACTCCTGGAGCTGCTCTTTGATGACAGCCTGGAAGGACAAAATTGTAAACTCACATCATTTTAACGAAGCTGATTCCAGAGATTGGGTTCCAGTTACAAAAACCACAACCCCACCTCTAACAAGGGCACTGGACCATGACTGGGACAACCACAAAGTGCACACGACAGAGCTCTGTGCCAGGAACACTGTGGCCCTTTTAGTATTCCTCTGTTCATTCCTATTCTCAAAGATAATTAGATACTACCTGGGGAAAACACCAGGAGGCATCTCTGAAAGCATCCTCTGCTGATAAGGGTATCTACTCCAGGCCCTTTGTGAAGAAATAAATTGAACTTGAGAACTGCAGCGGAGTCAATGAAAGCCAGAAGAACAAACGAGGAGTGAACAGGGAGAAAAGCCTGATGAAAATGTAAATTCTTGCTGGCTGCATCCATGCAGCTCCCAGTTTGGGGTGGGGTAGCTGCATCTTGGATATATTCCATAGTCAAACTGGTCCCACCTTTGGGAGAATGAACACCCTGGATAGGAATCAAGAGCATGATTTCTGCTCTGAGACTCCTCTTCTGTCAGAAGTGGAAGAGATACAGAGGGGTAAGAAGAATTTCTGGGTGAGCAGTAACGTGGTGCTCATCTGGCATTTCAGATGTGTATGGTCAGTACCAGCATCCCCTGCCTCCGAGAGGAACAGAAGTGAAGGACCTGAAAACTGAACCTCAAATACAGCACATGGCAGGAAAACTATTATTAGAGAAAGTTATTCTTGAGAAGATATAAACTGAGGAGTTACTATTGAGAAAAAGGAAAGTTCTTATTGACAATCCTCACTCATGAAGAGAGGAAGGAAAAGGAAGAACAGGACTGAGCTGCTCTTCCCTCACCTGTTCCTGCTAATTTATCAGTGTAACTCTTTACAAAGTGCATGATTATAAAACATTGTACTCAGAAACAAGCAACATCTCCTCAATTCGGATACTCTGGATTGTTCCATCTACATAAGCCCAGATTCTCAGAGCAAGAGAGGGCAATAGAGAGCTATCTTTTAGAGAAATCTGATTAATTCTATAAACCCTACAAAGTCCCACAGCAAAAGGCCCTCAGCTGAGGAATATGATCTCTAATCCCAGATTTTTTTCCCCCCCAGGTTTATTTAAGGTGCTGATGACAGAATTTAGACACAACTGGCAGGAGACCAACCAGTCTCTGTCATGCCAGGGGATGCTGCAGCTGCACACTTGGGGATGTCTGCCTGGCACTTTGCTCAAGCAGCACTGAAAGGATCAAAACCACTTTAATGCCCTCACTCTGGGGAGTTGATGTCAGTAAATAAACAGCTTTTAATGGCCTTTTAGTTCATTGAAAACTATGGGAGATTTTAAAACTGTGTTAGAGAGGGAACATTCAAAGCACTGAGCAGGAAAGACCAAAATTAATTAACACGACAGGTCACTTGTTTCTTACTGAGACTAAACTAATGGATTTTAACAATGTCCAAACTGTCCTAGAATCTCCCAGTTTTACTGCAAAAGCACTGCTTTGTGAGCTCTGAGGAAATGGAAAGCTGGCCTGGCAAGCAGAGGAGTATTTATTAGCTGTCTTCTCTCGATTTTCACCTGCTATTTCCATGCTTCCATGACTGATAAAGACATGGAGATGTCAGTGTTGCCCTCATATCATCCATTTGTTATTTTCTCTGATTTCCTAAGCAGCACATATTTTTTTTTCTATACTTTGTGATTCCATATCCCATCACAGAAACAATCAGCACACAGAATCACACCAAGAGACTCCAATCAGACAACAAAAAAGGGAAACAATTTTCTGTTTTGAGGGTTAGCCCAGCTTGTGTTTCTATCTATGCAAACCAAGATCTGAGAGGAAATTACTGTAATACAACTCCCCGGCTCTGTTAATTAAGAGCTAAATGAAATTCCTCCAGCCTTCCTGCTTCCTAAGCACCCCCAGGACCTCTCCAGCTGAAGCAAGTCCTGACCAACCTGTTCTGTGTTTCAGAAGCCAAAAAGCCTGTTCAGATCTTTGCTGCACATGCCAGAATCAAAATGGCAACTCTTGTCCCCTCCTCCTGCCCATGGGTGCATCATCTTCTTGTGTTCATTTTATCAGGAAAACACATCATTAAATAAGAATTTGCCATTTCCTTAGCCCACTTACCATTATAATCCCAAACAACCGGTTCCAAACCACTCACCGAGCCCAAGATGAATTAGAGTGTGCCACGGATCATATGTAAAATGAAAGAATTTTGCTCAAGAGTAACCAGGATAATTTTTATTTACACTTGGCAGTAATGCTCCCCTCAAAAACTGACGTGTTTTCATAGCATCTCTGTAGCACCAGTGAGAAATCTGCACTGCAGAACTGTGTTATCATCAGGTTGGAAACCCCTATCCATCACTTGGAACAACAGAGGTTTGCAGTTCTTTCCACTTTTCTCCTCCCAGTGACATCCTGAGCTCACACAGAGCTCCAAAGAGCTGCACCCTCAGATCCTGAAGGTAGCCAAGGATTGAAGAACACTGAAGTCATTTTACTTGTGTTTTTTCTTGGTCCTCTTATTCCAAAAGAAGCCAGGAAAAAGGTGGTTTGGAAACTGTCAAGAAAACTGGTTTTTATGACATCAGTAAAATAATTCCCACATTGTGGAGGCAGCTCTTACCTTACACTCCTCGTAGTCTCTGCGGACGTAGAGCAGATAAATTAACCAGTTCCTCCTCTCTAGGACTGGCAGCTCTGGTGCTGTACATAGAAAATATTCACAGAACACAAGGAATCAAACTGAGCAGCAGAGAATCTGGGAGAGATATTCCCAACCACCTCAACTGCCTGCACAAGGCAAGTAATTGAAGAACTGCAATTGCAATTAATGATTTGACTTGAAGGCTGGTGTGCAGACTTCTAACCAGGGTTTGGTTTAATTCTACTTTTCAAACTGGTGTATAAAACATCTTGTTCAGGACAGACACTAAATAAAAGCTCTAAGCAGAAAACTGCCACCTGGTCTACTGGAAGGCATCCCTGCCCATGGCAGGGGGGTGGAACAAGATGGGTTTTAAGGTCCCTTACAATTCAAACCAGTCTGGGATTCTAAAAGACTTGAGGCATCGGCTCCTCCTGGAGCAGATCCTGGAGTAAACAGCTCCACACACACATTTTAATTCAACACCAACACTGCTTGGAGGAATTGGATCTTTGCAAATACACAAGAAGCGGCTTGGAGGAAATGAGTTGGATTCACATTTTGAATCTAGGGCAAAAGAATGGAAGGTCTTTAAGATAATTTTCTGGGACCAAATGAGCATGAAACGGGCGATACGCACAAAAGGAGATTGAAGAGATGGGGTCTGAGAAGGTGTGAATAATTTAAAGAGGTCAAACTTAGATCTTTGAAACTGTGAAGGGACTATGAAACATCACAGGTCTGAGAGACTGCAAAGCTACTGCAGAAAAACATTTGATGCAGTGGAGGAGGAAGCCTTGTGCTCCAGCATTTCAATGGTGCGGAGCTCGCAGCAGTAATTATGGCAAATCACGGATGGATGTTGCTTAGCGATATCCACTTCGGGTTTACAAGTTGAACACACTGCTGTGCATTTCATTAAGGCTGGGAATGTATTGCCTGGGACTGGAGTCTCCATTCCGAGGGGTAACCATAGCAACTGGCCCAAAAGCTCCGTGTTTGTGAGTCAGTCGTGTGACACGAGCGCAGAGGCAAAGCCAGGCGAGGGCTGGGGCAGAGCCGGGGGACACGGCACAGGGACACCTTCCTTCTCCATCCTCAGTCCTCTGGGGCACAGCACAGAGCCCAGCCAGCCCCAAACACCTACCACAGCTCCAGCAGCACAGGGACCCCTTCCTTCTCCATGCAGCCCTTTGGGGCACAGCACAGAGCCCAGCCAGCCCCAAACACCTGCCACAGCTCCAGCAGCACAGGGACCCCTTCCTTCTCCATCCTCAGCCCTCTGGGGCACAGCACAGAGCCCAGCCAGCCCCAAACACCTGCCACAGCTCCAGCAGCACAGGGACACCTTCCTTCTCCATCCTCAGCCCTCTGGGGCACAGCACAGAGCCCAGCCAGCCCCAAACACCTGCCACAGCTCCAGCATCACAGGGACACCTTCCTTCTCCATCCTCAGCCCTCTGGGGCACAGCACAGAGCCCAGCCAGCCCCAAACACCTGCCACAGCTCCAGCAGCACAGGGACACCTTCCTTCTCCATCCTCAGCCCTCTGGGGCACAGCACAGAGCCCAGCCAGCCCCAAACACCTGCCACAGCTCCAGCAGCACAGGGACACCTTCCTTCTCCATCCTCAGCCCTCTGGGGCACAGCACAGAGCCCAGCCAGCCCCAAACACCTGCCACAGCTCCAGCAGCACAGGGACACCTTCCTTCTCCATGCAGCCCTTTGGGGCACAGCACAGAGCCCAGCCAGCCCCAAATACCTGGCTCAGCTCCAGCATCACAGGGACCCCTTCCTTCTCCATCCTCAGCCCTCTGGGGCACAGCACAGAGCCCAGCCAGCCCTGGACACCTGGCTCAGCTCCAGCAGCACAGGGACACCTTCCTTCTCCATGCAGCCCTTTGGGGCACAGCACAGAGCCCAGCCAGCCCTGGACACCTGCCACAGCTCCAGCAGCACAGGGACACCTTCCTTCTCCATGCAGCCCTTTGGGGCACAGCACAGAGCCCAGCCAGCCCCAAACACCTGCCACAGCTCCAGCAGCACAGGGACACCTTCCTTCTCCATCCTCAGCCCTCTGGGGCACAGCACAGAGCCCAGCCAGCCCTGGACACCTGGCTCAGCTCCAGCAGCACAGGGACACCTTCCTTCTCCATCCTCAGCCCTCTGGGGCACAGCACAGAGCCCAGCCAGCCCTGACACCTGGCTCAGCTCCAGCAGCACAGAGCACAAGGGGTGAATGGGGAGCCCTGGGCCACTCTGCCATCAGAGGTGAGGAAGAAGAAACTCTGCAGGGGAAGGGCTGGATCACGGGAGGCAGGTGCCAAGTGTAATTATATTTTGGAATGGCTGAGCTTTAATCACCTCTGAAGCGCACCCGGCTCTCCCCCACAACCCACATCAAGACCAGTTTCACTGTGAATTCTTAAATCCAACATCCTTCAGCTGTTGAATTTAGAAAACATTTCACAAAGCCATTCTCATTTTCTTGGTTTTTCTTTCTTAAATTCCAGAATATCCACCTAGATTTATATTAGAGCTGAGAATTAAATGTGCACACTAGCAATTTAAGGTCAAACACCTTCTAAAGAAGGTTCAACTACCCTAAAACAAATAGAAAGCTTGAAGTCCAAACAAAAAAGTAATCCAAACACACAAAAAGTAATCCAAACAAAGAAGTAATCCAAACAAAAGAGTAATGCAAACAGGCTAAGCTTACAGAAATGCAGATCAGGGATCCAAATGTTCCCGAATTCTGCTCTGCTGTGGAGTATCTAGATCTTTGTAAGTAAGGCATTTTAATAAGTGTGTTCCCAGATCAGATTAATTGATTTCTGATGGCTTTATGCTTCCTATCTGTCCTTCTTAGAATGAAAGGATGAAGGGAAGAGTCAAGAGGCTGCCTAAATAGCCACAAATGGATTTAAATCTCACTATTTCACATGTGAAGCCCATTCACGGGCTACCTAATTAATTGACACTCTGTAATTACTTCCCTGTGTAGGTTATTACCAGTGCCAGGGTGTGACAGAAACACAGCTCTTAGGGATGCTGGAAATGCTCTCCCCCATCCCTGCAAGTGTCCAAGGCCAGGCTGGAAAGGGCTTGGAGCACCCTGTTCCAGTGGAAGGTGTTCCTGTCCATGGCAGGGGGTAGAACTGGATGGGCTTTGAGGTTCCTTCCAACCCAAACCAGTCTGGGATTCTATAAAAGCAGCTGGATTTGTGTGCCCTTCCTGCCTGGCATCTCCTGGTGCCACTATCTGATATAAAACACCAACCCTGACATACCTGGGCAATTCCCACCTTCTTTTGTAAGTATGGATTTAAGGACAGACTGCAAACTCTGTGTACCCCTCAACATTCCACTAACAGTCAGAACTGAAATATCCTTCACCATTTTGTGCCTATTAAAACAGCCTCAAATTAGAAAATCCTGCAGCTGCCTGACACAGGGAATAACCAAAAGATCTCCAGACACACCCCACCAGGTCTCCAACCATCTGTTCATGCCTTACTGTGAGGGTAAAAAGAAAAAGTACCACTAAAGGTTAAAATATACACCAATGTTGTGGTTTAAGATAAGACACCAGTACACCAGAGAGGGGACGGAGGATTGGTTGTTTAATTCCTGAAGGAAAAAGCTTTTTCACACTTATGAGACAAGAAGGATGTTATTCTCCACTCCCACACCATGGAAACACCTGCTGGGAACAGGGATGGGAAGGAAGAAATGATGAAAATCAGACCAAGGGCTGAGCAGAACATCAGGCTGAAAAGGGAAAGGGGAAAAACCCAAGGAGTTGTCTAAAAGTACTGGGCTGGAGAGAAAATGGAGAAATCAAAAGCCACCGTGAGCCCCAGGAGTGAGCATGGTTCACATCTGCAGATAAACCAGCTCTGATACACTGAGCTAAAGTAACTCTGACTGGGAAAACACAGGGAGATTTTATGCTCCTAAAAGTCATTTGGAAATAGCAACAAGGCTGACTGAGGGGATACAAATCGCTTTTTTTTTTTTTCTTCTTTCTCCCTAAGACCAACAAATTGAAAGCAGGCAAACAATTCTGACATTTTTCAAAATCTATGTCTAAATTCATGATTAAATTTGACACAGGAACATATCTGATCCCCCCCAAAAATCGCTGTGGGAAGTAAAGGATTATTGCCAGGCTCTATGCTCTATTCAGATGCAGAAAGAATTAATGGAAATTATTTATACCCCTCTCCAGATCCACAACCATCTTAACGTGCATTTCTGCTTTCCCACAAAGCAGTGGATACCTGCTCCTGGTGCATTTACCTCCCTCAGGTTTGCTCCCCCAGCCTGCTGATAATGGGTCACTGCATTCTCCTGAAGAAAATGGAAATAACAAATGCCTGGTTACTTGGGTCTCTAGCTCCAGAGAAAGGGAATAAAACACCTTTTTCAATACTTGGACCTTCAGGATTTTCTCCTATGTGACTGCTGTATGAAGACACTTTTCTTTGTCACCTCCAGCAATAATTCAGGCACTGCACAGGCACAGTGGAAAAGTGTAGTTTAGATCCTTCTAGCAGTGAAGAAACAAAAAGCCATTATTTGCTGTAAATCAATCTGCCCGAGGGCCAGTCCAGGAAAACACAATCATCAAAGAACTTGGTATCTACATCAAAAAGAGTTTATAACTTGCATAATTGTCTTTTGGCCTCTCTTTTGTGGGACTGCAAAAATCCTGTGCCAGGGAGTCAGGCACCAAATATATGATTAAATGCCTTTGAAGTGTGTTTTGATTGAATTCGAAAGAGAATCCATCTGATCCCCTCGCTGGCCAGTGATTGATTGCACAAGCCACTTCCAGCAATGTGATTTTTCTTTCTGACAATGCTCCTTTAAGGAAGCCAGTGGAGCAGAAACCCTGACAGAGTCAGAGTATGATCATCAGGTTTGTATCTGTGCTGCTCTATCATCACTCTTCCCTTTATTCATCCTCTTATACATTTTCTCGAAGGACTGAAAAAAATAATAATGAGTTATTCCCTTTTGTGTAAACCTCCCTAGGAAATTATTTTGTGCTTGCATCTTCATATTGGGTAATTATAGCTTAGGGATGAACTATCAAACAGGAGTTTAGATTTAATAAAAGGGCTTCAAATTGCTGTAAAAAGAAGAGGGGGGAAAAAAAGCCCCAGAAGCTCTTATAAGATTTTGTGGGGGAAATGATTTCTAAAGCACCAGCAGTAAGAAGTGTCTCAAAAACACATTTTAGTCATCTCAGAGGGAAAAAAACAGCTCAAAGCCCAGCCCTCCTTCCAGTCCAGATTACTGGAAAGGGTCCAAGTTCATCCCTTCCAACTAGGAACACAACCTGCAGCAACCTGAGCAAGAGCAGCAAAGGGGCAAAAGACTCAAGAAGACACAAAGAAGAACTTGTTATTGCCCAAAATTCCCAATAACCTAAAACACACATAACATACAGCACAAGGAAAGGACAGAAAAGCTTTGCAAATGCAGTTAAATATAAGTATTTTTAATTTTTTTATTCTTCAGTAGCTTCATGAGCCAGTCTG
Organism: Poecile atricapillus; assembly: GCF_030490865.1. Classification (NCBI taxonomy): domain Eukaryota; kingdom Metazoa; phylum Chordata; class Aves; order Passeriformes; family Paridae; genus Poecile; species Poecile atricapillus. Next base: position 19,388,163 of record NC_081259.1, read on the forward strand.
GCTCCATTGTGGTGGGTACCATGCATGTGGGAAAGGTTTTCCAAAAGGATTCAGCTGTCCCTTTCCAAACTCTAATTCAAAATTCCATGTTGCAAAACAGCATCATCCAAGAAGCTGAGAGATATTTTCAAAACTAACAAACACCCAGGCAGTGCCTCAGTTCTCTACTCTGACATTTTGATATTGAGGCAGCAGAAGCAGAAAAGAATTTCATAAAGTGAGCCTTAGAATCACAGGATGGTTTGAGTTAGAAGGGACCTTAAAGATAATTAAGTCCCACCCCTCTGCCATGGGCAAGGACACCTTACACTGTCCCAGGATGCTCCAAGCCCTGTCCAACCTGGCCTTGGACACTGCCAGGGATGGAGCAGGCCCTGTGCCAGGACCTCACCTTCCTCACAGTCAGGAACTTCTTCCCAATATCCCATCCAACCCTGTCCTCTGGCAGTTTAAAACCACTGCACCTTGTTCTGAAGAAACCAAAGCAGGAGGCTGGGATGTGGCAAAGCCAGAGAGATGCAGGTTATCAGCTCCCACCATCAGGCAAAGCTCCCTCAGACACACAGCAGCAGGACTGGATGGGTTTGGAGATCCAATCCCCACTTGCATGTGATTCCAGTCATGGAAAACAGCAAACTCCAATGGCATAAAGACAATGCACCTGTCGCTGCAGGAGAGCATCCACATGCGAGAGACAACCCATGGAATTCTGTGCAGAGCGCCGCCCGGCCCATCCCGCTCTCCCAGCCCAGGCTGCTGTGGATGTGTGCTGCCATTATTGCCAGGATTGCCATTATTCCCACTCCTGGTGCTTGGGGAAGGCTCAGACATAGCTGTGGTTACAGCCCAAACGCAGCTCTGTGCTCTCCTTTTAAATAAACATGGAGAGGGAGGATGAGCCCATCTGTGCCTGTCTCCTTTTTGCCTTGAGCTTCACAAGCTGCCAACACCAGGAATTCCACTACCGTTTGTAAATCCAGTGTCAGAGAGGGAATGAGCATCTTCTGGGCAAAAATAACATTAAAATAATAGTGCACACACTCAAACAGATTCTACAGAACAACACAGCCCTGCAGGGAATTGGATTTTCCAAAACAAGGTATGATAATGGATAGAATGCGTTTGTAAGCTCTAATATCAATCCTCTTATCATGGTTTAAAACTAACACGCTGCCTTGGTGTGAGAGGAGCACCCTACAAATTTCTAGCAGAGCCAAATTTAACAAGAAATCCTCTTCCTTCCTCAGACTCTTTTACTGAGACGGTGGCAGTATAAATACATTAGAGCTTTGAAAGAAAACTAGCACAGGAACATTGCTCTTCCTACGCCCAGATCCATCCTTGGAGTTTGAAAATGGAGCTGTTAATGTATTCAAAACTCAGTAATAATGAAAAATAACCCCAAAACCCAGCACTCGGAAGAGGCTCTACGAGCTGTATTTCACTCACCGTGTGTGAGTGAATATATGTGAGAATAGAGGTGTTTGCATGCACAAATCCCTCTAAAACGGATATAAACAACAACAAAAAAAGGACCAGCTTTACACTGCAGCCGTTCTCCATTTAATCCCTTTTCCTTCTGTTTTCCCATTTGCAAATTGTTGCTGGAACACCTTTAAATCAAGCCCTAAAGCCGTGTGCTTGCTCGTTATTTACAGTCAGCTGGGGTTAATAAAACTCATCACACACAGCCCGGTGCTGGCGAGGAGCCCTAACTCATCCCCAGAGCCGCCTCCTGCGGTTTAATAGCTCCACGAGGTGCAGGGAAAGCTGGAAAGAGGCTGGAAAACAGCGGTTTAAACAACAAAAAAAAAGCAACATTTCTGACTCTCCACCTCCCCCTGCAGGAAAATTAGCCAAGGATAGATGAAAGACTTCAAAATTGTATCTTAAATCTGATTTATACCCTAGAGCATGGGGAAAAAAGGACATTTTCTGTTGCTACTTTGCAGTGCATAAATCTCACTGAGTTGCTTGCTTGGATTTGTGGTTTTTTTCTGATTCAAGACATTTACGGTTCTGAATTATTCCAGAGAAAGATGGTTTCATTTATGAAATAAATACACTGATCATTCAATTAATTTGCCATATAAACAGAATTAATTTATGCAATTATTTGTCTTCTACTATGTGCTGCTCAAGTTGAACCTCAAGGTGAAGTGGAATGATCTGTAAATAAACACACACTTGTCATCCCCCTGGACCTTCCAGTGACAGTGAGGTTCCCAGGGGCAGAAACCAGTTTGGTCACTGCAAAATCTGTTAGCAGTAGGAGGCTGGTGAGACACCACTGTGCAGTCCTGAATCCATCTGGAGGGGGATGAGATTTACACACCTTGACACGATCCTAATCATTACTCCATACAAATTTTAATTCAGGCCTGATAATGCTCAATTCAAGTCTAAAATTTGATTCAAACAAATAACACTGGAGAGAAATTTAGCAACAAATACCTTTAAAAAGAAATTTGAAAAAGTATGGTCTTCCTGAAAAATGAGAACTGGAAGGAAGTCTGTTTGCTCTGCACGAGCCAATTTTGACCATCAGCACCGACTGCTGAGCAGAGATGTACTCAGAACAAAGGAAAACAAAAAAATAGGGAAAAACCCCAAAAAGCAGGCTACTTTATGTGTTAGTTTTAGGTCCCTGAGGATGCAGACAGAACACTTGGAGACAGTCAAGGATCCAAGCCCTAGCACAACATCCCAACTCTTCTCTGTTTAAAGCACGTCCTGCTCGATGCCTTGTGCCCCTGTGGGCACGGTGGGCTCGGAGCTCGCTCAGTGTCTGTCTGCCGATGCTGTTCCAGCTTTGGGAAGCACAGCACACCACTGCAAAGGCAAGGCAATGAAATGCCTTAGGAACAGCAGAGGTGCTCTGAGATACTCACTGCTGCCTCCTCACCGTCTCCTCCCACAGCAACACTGCCATGGGAAATATTTCCCTCGCAAAGTGGCTGCAGGCATTCCCAAAATAACCGGCTTCTCATTAATTCCAGCATCAGGAGCAAAGTAGTTTGGGGATTTCCAATCTAATCTTTCCTTTGGCTTTAATTCCGATGCTTAGTCTTTTTCTGTCTACAGCATGAGGTATTTTACATGGAAATTGAAACTAAAATTGTTATAAGGCGTTTTTAAGAAAAGCTTTTCCCTTTAGAAAGGAAAATAAAATTCCAGCATGGAGAGGACCACAATCCAGCCACATCAATCTTTGAAACTTCCTGCTCCGTAAGGAATAGCACCAAGAACCTGTTCCTGTTTCATCCACTGCCAAAGAATGTTACATTGAAGGAATATAAGAACAATATAATATATATATTATAAGAATTATAATATAAGAACAATATAATATAAGAAGGAACAAGAACATAGATATATATACACAAAAAAATAGAAAAGCTGGTCTTGCAAACATTTCAATACTCCCTACTGCATATAGTTTGAGTTCTTCCAGCCCCGTTGCCTCAGAAGTTTTCCAGGTGGGAAATCCCAGTCTATCCCAGGATGAACATTTTCCTGCACACCTTCACTCTTCCTTACTGCCCAAATGTGTTAATGATATAGTCTTTAATTACACAGTCACAGAAGCACACCCTGCCTCCTTCTAATTAGAAGTATAAAAATGAATCACAGTCAGGCAGGGAATGAAATTGTTGAGAATTATGAATAAAACAGTGACTAAATCCCAGGACTTGCAGCATGTATAATGCAGCTGGAAGCGTCGGCAGTGAAGGGGACAGGCCCTGCAAGGAGTGAATGAAGATATTTTTTTATTCAAGAAGCCCTTAGTGAGCTGCTCCTTGCTCAATGTCCCATCATTCCTGTGCCACAGATGCTGCTGGAGAGCTGAGCTAAATGCAATAGGTGATGATGTCACTGAAGACCCAGATGCCCAAATTTCAGCTGCACACACATTGGGAATTCTGACTCTTGAGTGAGCTGCATCTTCTGATGAAAATGAAGATATGGGTGACTTGCCTTGGGCTGTCTCCAAGGTAAAGGAGAGGAACAGGCATCCTTAGGAAGGGATTCATCCCAGCACAGGTGGCTGGGAGAGGTCAGGGAATGGCACAGACGCCCTTTCCACTGACTAAACATGGAGCACGGGTGATCTGCTGAGACTTGCTCTGCATCAGAGACATCTCAGTGCAGAGAGATGAATCCCACCCTTCCTAAATTTGTCACTTACTATTTTTACAGAATTATTTTTAAATTCCCACCAGGAGATGCCATTTTATCTGTACGCAGCATGCCAACAAACCGCTAAGCTGAAGCTTTTAAAGCTGAAGGCATTAAAATCAGAAGAAACTTGCCTGGCACCAAGGACTTTCAAAGAAGCTTCAAAAAAATGAATTTACCTGTTTTAAAAGCTGGCACTAAAATGTTACCTGTCGTGTTGCCTGCAAAGGATTCCCTGCTCCCGTCAGCACAGATATTAATGTACACACACAAGAGGGCAGAGCTGTGCTAGCACATTCCAATTTAAATATTACCAGCTCTTTGCAGTGCAGGGATTACTGGGCTGTTATTTTGGGGAGAAGAGGATGAAGTGAAGGATATTATAGAATTTAATTACCCAGAAATGATAATCCATTTTTTAATCTCACTACTCAAAACTAGCAGCTGCATCAGATCCTGAGCATCACACACAGCACTCTGCTCCCCACTTATCGGCGAGATGGAAATACCCAAGTCTCTTACATAAAACAATGATGTAATTACCAACTAATCTAGCTTATTTAAGAACCAATTTCTTCCCACAAGGTTGGGGGTTCAAATGGACTAAAAGATCTTGGCTTGCACGTGGCCAAATGGAAGCGAATGGGTATGGACAGATAAGGGCTGGATTGGCTCCCTCCGACCACAACATTCCCACTACAGCCTTTTCTTTCTGACACACTTAGAAGTATTAATTAATTTAACTCAAGGGGGTTGTTTTTATCTGGATTTCTCAGGCAGCTTCACTCTTACAAGTTCAAAGGCAGCTTTGAAGCCAGCTCAAAGAATGGATTTATATTGATTTAAGAAACTGTATCAGAAATTCAGAAATGATCAGCACTGCAAGTGCGTGGAATAGACTCTACAGGGTAGAGAGTTCCTGCTCTTCAGATTAAATACTCACAGAGTCCCTTAGAACATCTGCAGGAGCAGGAGGGATTCCCACTGGTTCATCTGGGTGAGCAGGAGCCACACGGAGAGACAGGATAGCTCATCAAAAGCCACTTACCTATTTCTGCATAATCTGAGCATTATTTATTACCTAAGAGCCACATTTTGAGATTGTTTATTGTCACTGGCACTTCCTAACCAGAGCCACCACCCAACAGGCCAAGCAGTGCATTGCAATATATCCATTTATATTATACTTTTGATTTCATGTCTCCAAATGTTTTGTTCACCAAAAGCCTGCAGCATCCCAAACCTGTCACTGGACATTAGGCCAAGCTTGAGATTGATAAATGGAAAGCAACAAAAGCCAAGCACTTTGCCAAAGGTCACGGTTAATTCCTTGCTTCAAAGCCTAGAAAAAACATACCTACAAAGCATCCCAAAAACACCCCAATGCCCAGGCCTGGGAGAACACTTGATCTCTGCTAATAGTTTTACAGGGTTTTCATTTTGAAAATTATCTACCTGACCCTTCCTGTGGCAAGTGTAGAGGTGGTTGATGACAATTTAGAATTCTCATTCTTGACAGATTAATGGATTTTTAGGACAAGTTCTTCCCAGGGATTCAAGCAAAATCCATTTTGAATCAGTGAGTTTATTATACTACGTACATATTTAGGATTCTACCTTGTCATTAAAACACCATCAGTGCATCTCAGAAAGTCTGAGGTCTCATATTCATGTGGAAATCCAAATGCATTTAAAATTGTCCCATTAACCTCTGAACTGTTATTAGACAAACATGAGCTCAGAACTTACTTTCTAAATATTTTTTCCACAGTAAAGGGAAATAAATTGAAGTTATGTTCCATAAAAATCAACAATACAATCAGGTAAAAGCACTTCTCCACTCCAGTACTATCAGAGCCTATAAAATTATTTGATTTGACTGCGTGGGAAAAAGAAAGTGGGAAGATGGGAGACAGCCTATCTCAATTCTGAACCAGTAAAGCATTTAGGAAAATATCTGATTAATTTAGAATGCAGGAGGGAGATTAAAACCCCACCTCAGCAGGCTGACATTAACTCCTTATCACTTCCCAGAACAGAGCTCCCTTTATTCCACCCTCGGTTGCTTGGGGATCCACACAGGGAGAGTTACGGATCTTGATGGAGCAACAAAGGGAACTGATTTTCGGAGCAGCTCTCCCAGCAGGGGATAAAGGACAAAATAATGAATGCTACTCCTGTGTCAGCTGCTGAGGGACAACTGTCACCAAGTATGGCCACAAGATACCTGGAGGGAGTCACCTCTACCCGTGCCAGTAATTCAGATCGTTGTGTGGAGAGATTTCGAACCCGATTCCACCAGCACCATCTGCTCCAGAACCTTTAGAGCTCCTTCAGCCTTGTTGAACACTCATCCTCTTCCCTCAGGGCTGGCCTGCCTACAAGACAGATTCTCCCAAATCCCAACTTTCGGGCTTTGGCAACAGCCACATGATGGATCAGCTACTTCACGAGCAAATTGTGCCTCCAAGCTCAAGGTTATTATTTTAAAAGTCATACAATCCAGTTGCTAAACTCAGGTTATAGGTTCCACCTCTTCTTGGCTCACAGGCAGGATCAGGGGAGGAAAGCAAGGAACAGTGAGGGGAAGCTACTCAATTCAGGTTCAATATATCCAATGTTTTCAGACCTGCATGGCTCAACACGTGGCCTTCTGCTTAAAGCTCCAAACCTCACCTGGGTATTTTGGCATTCCAATGATTTTTGGCCAATTTGAGACTCCATTCTGAGAAACACACATTTAATACCTCACTCCTGCCCAGCACAAACACAGACAAGCTCAATAGGCTGCAGCACTGTGGATTGCCTCAGCAATGACTTGGTCCCACTCTGCTACACCTGTGTGCCATCACATCATCCATTATTGCTCTATTTGGGCATGAATTTTGCCCACACCGAACTGTTCATATGCTCTCTGCATTTCACAGACCTGTTTGTGCTAATGATGAGTTCAGGATCTCTCTTGCCAGAGAAAACACTGACACCGGGGCTTTATCCTGCTTGAAAACACAATGCAAATATAAAGAAGCAATTTGCTGCAACACAAAGTGGCCATTCAATGTTTAAAATGTCAGTTTAAAAATAAGTTTAGCAGCACTCTTCTGTTCAAACAGCACTGATGTAGCCTGGCTCCTAAAGTTCATCGTAATTCTCCTCAGCTACACTAAAATGGGATGAGATATTTAATTAAGATGTTCTACAAATATTCCATTAAAAAAACCCAGCTGTCATGGGGAAAAAGATGCTGGTCTTTCCTGCCAAATTCCACAAAAACATATCCAACATCCCTTCATTCTCCCTCCTCCTCTTTTCCATGTCTCCAGTCCCCCACCCACACATAGAGGACACTGTTACATCACTCCAAGTACAAATCTTTTTGCTGCCCTCATTTCCCAGAGATTAACGATCAGGCAGCTCAAATCAGCTTTCCCTGCTGCACTGAAGTCAAATATTAAATGGCAAAGCCCAAAGGCTTTGAAGGCATTTCAGTCAGAATGACCCGAGGTGTGCCAGGCACTGGAGATGCCTCAATTTACCTTAAAGGACACAAAAGAGAATTACAAAAGTCACAGGCTAGAGGATTTTTATTTTTTTTTAAATCACCATAGTTTACTTGGAGTCAAGGGCTGTGTCAGTATAAAAGGGAGACCCAGAGCCACAAATAAATGGGACTTGTACAATGAGGCAGAGCAGGGTGGGGGCTATGGAGGATGAGGAGATGGGAGTCACAACCTTTGTAGGGAAGGATAGAGATTAAATGCTCACCAGGGAGCCCATCAGTGCCTCCATGGAAGTCAGACTAATTGCCTCAAAGTAACCAATTTGGAGTAATTTTAGAGCAATCCTTGTTCTGACAGAGTTGAGGGTCAAGATAAAAGTAAATCTGGGAGTTATTTTTACTTGCATGCAGGCCTGAAGCCCTAGCAATCTTCTCCTCAGCTCTGGGCAAGCTACCAAAGAGGCCTGGGCTTGTGTTGAGACCTCCAGCCCCACCTCCAGGACAGCCATACTCTGCTCAAGGGCTGGAATTCTCCTACCAGGAACTGGGACTACTGGCCTGAGCTCCCCAAAAGCAAAGTGGCTTTTCCAGCTTCCCAAGGCCTCCATGCAGGACAAAGAACCCAGTTAGGCAGAATGTCATTGCAGTGCCCTTTTTACTGCCAGCATTATCCCAAGGCAGTCTCCATCCCAAGGAATACTCTGACAGGCACCTCAGGACAGAGCCAAAGGACTGTGTTCACCACCTGAGGCTCCCTGAATGCAAGGGCAAGGGAAAAGGAGGACTGTTTTCTGGCACTGGGAGTAAATACTCTTAATTAGAATCGGAATTGATGGGGCTTTCTGCACGCTGGAGAAAGGAGAATCCATTGAAAACCATCCCAAATGCTCAGCTCAGGAGGGCACAAAAGCTCTGCAGTGACCAGATCTGTGTTGGAAGGGGAGCAGTGCCACACAAAGAAATACTCATGGTGTGTGTCAGGACAAGTCCTGCCTCAAGAACAAAGGAAAGCGGGAAAGGAGAGGCTGAAGAATTTACCAGATCCCTCAAAAACCAGCAGGATTTGGTCAAACATTTTGAGCCAACAACATAAATTGTACCTGTTCCAGTTCAGATTCAACCAAGACTTCAAAACAACAATTTGCACGGAGTGAACTAACACATTTCCAGTATTAAAAAGAAACTACTAACAAAAGCAAAGAAACAATAATTAAACTCAGTCACAACCTGCCTGACTTGATATCACTTTTTCTTCAAAAACTGGAACATAAAAAAACCCCACAAGACATAGTGTTTGCTTCCCAAGATTATTTCCAGAGCAAGACATCATTCTGAAGAACCCAAAACAAACCTGTTATTATTTGAGAGGATAAATGAGTACCAGACTCATTAACAGCCCCATAAGTAAGTACACAATAAAATAAACAGTCTCACAGATTATAAGCAAACATGATACAGGCTGTGGCTACGGTAAATCAGCCAGGAACAGCACTGAGCTCACAGAGACCCTGGAAAAATACTGGTACTCAGCAAATTACAGTCTAGACAGTCTCCTCTTTTCCCAGAGGACATTTATTTCCTCCTAGACATCTGCAAACACTATAGAAGAAACCTTACAACTAACCTGCCCAAGAAACACAATCATATCTTCAAACAAACCTTTTTTAGGACGGGGTTTTGTTGGTTCTGTAGCCGCTGGCGATGAAGAAACCTGAAAAGACAGAAACCAGGAGTAGTAAATATACCAGGCAAGGTTTCTTGAAACTCTGTTCCAGAAAATAATCAGAAAGGACAACTGGCAAATCCCAAAGGAGGGCATAAAAATAGCAGCATTGCTGCTGGACAAACTCTGCCCTGCCAAGCAAGGCAGAGATTTCTGTTCCACAGCTCGATTAAATAAACACCCTCACTGTGCAGCGCATCCCTGTTCCTGGGGTCACTTCTCATCACCAGCATCCTGGGAACTGGTCTTTACCTTGCAGAAAAACGAGACTGGAGCATTTAAGAAGCTAATTAGAGATCACACAGAAAATAAAACATTTATCATAAAATATTTATGAAGTTAATTAGGGCAAAGCTGTTCCCGGGGAACCATCTGAGGCCGCAGGATGTGAGCACAGGGATGCCCCCATCATATGGAGGGCAGGGAACCTCCCCCAGCAAGCTCCCAGCCCATGGAAAATACATTAATTTTATACAATTTTCTTCCTTTGCATCAAGCATCAAATCTTCACAGAAGAGAAATGGGTTTACACAGGCAAGTATTTTTATTTTTCACTTTGCTTTTTGGGAAGACACAACACAGCTCTTATACACCTTTGTCACCTCCTCTCTCCTTAATAAATAATTTTTAAAATCAGAGATTCAGTCAATCTTTGTTCTTTGCAGTGTTTTGGGAACATTTTCTAGTTGCACCTTTTTTACTGGAGATGGGGAAAATCAGAGATGCTGAGACACGAAAAATAACCCAAAAAAGGCTCTTCTTTTTTTTTTTTCTTTTTCTTTTTCTCTTTACTTTTTCATTTCTTAACGGTTTCTAAAATTTTATTGACTTTTCTGATTCCCATTGTGAAAAACTGAGTTGTTTTTTTCATGAAGTTACCAAACTCCAAGCATTCCATCCTCAGCAGGAATAACCAGCACAAACAGCTAATTTGTTTATATATTGCAATTTATTTTTCAATCTGCACACCCATCATTCCAAGTCCTCTCACTCAGCTCTGTTAAGACTCCTGGAGTTTCTCCTATTTCCTCCTCACCTGAGTAACTTTCTAGTCATCTTTTTGTCCAGATCATTTCTAAGTACACCAAACAACCCAGGCCTGGTACTGACCCCTGCGGGGCTTCACCCTCCACCACAAAAAACTAAGGAATTATGGAATGGGTTGGGTTGGAAGAGACCTTAAAGATAATTTCGTTCCAGCCCCTGCCATGTGCAGGGACAGCTCCCAGCCCCAATGTCCAGCCTGGTCCTGGGCACTCCAGGGATCCAGGGGCAGCCCCAGCTGTTCTGGGCACCCTGTGCCAGAGCCTGCCCACCCTCACAGCCAGGAATTCCTTCCCAGTATCCCATCCACCCCTGCCCTCTGGCAGTGGGAGCCATTCCCTGTGTCCTGTCCCTCCATCCCTTGTCCCCAGTCCCTCTCCAGCTCTCCTGGAGCCCCTTCAGGCCGGGCTGCTGAGCTCTCCCTGAGCCTCCTTTTCTCCAGGCTCTCCACCCCCAACTTCCTCAGCCGCTCCTTGTGCTGCAGCAGCCCCTTCCCCATCCTCACTACTCCTCCCCTGTTCCAGCACCCAATAATCGATTACTACTGTTAATTACTTCAGCAGAGGCTGAATTTCCCTCACGTTTTCCATACCAAGTGTGCAGATTAAAAACTCGCTCTTCAAAAAGAACTTCCCCGCCATCGCCGCCTTCCCTCACTTCTCTTCCCTTCCCTTCCCCTCCCGTCCCGTCCCTCTCGGCCCCCTCAGGCCGGGCAGCTCTCGCCCCTCACCGTGGTGTCCGGCGGCTCCGCCATGGCCGCGGCGGGCCGGGGTTGCCATGGCGACCGCCCGCCACTTCCGGCGCGGCCATGGCGCGCGGGGCACGGCGGGAAGGCGGTGGCGGGACTCCGGCCTTCCCCCCCCACCCCAGCCCCTGCCCTCGTTTAACCTGTAAAACACCCGAATAAACACATAAATAATAAAATGTCCGGCTTTTGGAAGGTTTTATTGGGAACTCCGTGGTGTTGAGGGAAATAAGGCCGCCAGTGAGGAAGGACGGCCCGGGAAGGGCTGAGCGGCCGCAGCGCCGCTCCCTCCTCGCCCCACAGGAGCAGCACGGAGGGAGGTTGGGATGGCGGATTTTATTTTCCTTTGTATTTCCAGTGTCTGTGGGGATGGTGTCCCGCCGCCAGCCAGGTAATTCACCTGCGAGAAAGGAACTGCAGCAGATTCTCCCACAGAACAGGGCTTTTGTCACTGTCTTTAGGTTTGCCAAGAGCCACGGGGATTGAGGACGCTACAGACCGGGTTTCCTTTGGAGTGCCCACATCCTCGGTGTATTCCTTTCGGGAACACGGAGTGAAAACCCAAGGCCTCTGTGCTTGCACCTGCCCAGCCCACCTCGCTCCAGCTTCCGAGTGTTTCCAGCGCACGGGCGGCTGATCCCCCCGGGAATGGCAGGGCAGGGCCTGCGCCATCGCACCCCGCCGGCAGCGCCGGGCAAAGCGCACGGACCGGGCCGCGCTGCCTCACGGCTCGGTTCCAGGGCAAATAACGGGAAAAGCGGGCACACAGGGACAAAAACACAGCCGTGCAACGCCGGTAGGAGCGGCGAGGAAGCCGATGTGACCCCCGCTGCCAGCTGGAAACAGCAACCCCCTGTTACAGCCCTGCCTTTTTTATTTGATCCCTTCACAACTCCCATCCCCTGGAAGCTGGCAGAGTGGCAGGAGGCTTGGAGGACACTTGCCTGGCGAAAAATACCACAGAAGGAATTCCTATACAGGAGTAAATTTAATAAAACCACCACCAATTGTTTACTTTAACATAGCTCTTATTACAGAAATCATAAAAATGGACTCAGTAGCTAAACTCATTAGTTCTTTCCCCTTTTAATTGAAAAATACTCCGCTGATTTCAGCTTCTACTGCACTAGATGGAGTGTTAAATAGTTGCCAGGACAGGACACCCAGTGATTGAGCCCAAAACAAACACAAAGACAATTCCATCAGCTTTCCTTTTCAATGTTACGACTCGTTATAATGAAGTGAAAATTAAAACAGCAAGAAAGGGTCCATTTGACAGATGAAAAGGGGAGGGACAGGAGATCCACAGCCGAAATCTCGCAGGAAGTCTTTGGAGAAGTGGTGCAAAATGCCCCTCCTTGTCCTGCCTTGGGACCAAAACAAATCTCTAAACACACACACACACAGGCACACACACACACACACACACACAGACACACACGCACACCTCCTCTGGGATCAGAGCACGTGTCCTGCGTGCACGAGTGGGAACACAGAGCTGGATTTGGGCAGGTAAAGATCTGGGGCAAAAAATCAACCAAGAAAAAGGCAAGGCATCCTGAACCAGAGCTCCAGGAGCTGCGAGGGGCCGCGTCCGTCGCCAGCAATGGATACACACACAGACCTGGGGGAGGCCCTGGACAGAAAGGAGCTGCAGGAAGAGGAGAAACCCAACTGCTCTGGAAAAAGTGTTCCAAAAAATGAAAAAAAAAAATAAAATATATATATATATAGATATATTCACTACACCAGCACACACTTCCCCCACCCCAGCCCAGGGAAAAAAAACCAAAACCAAACAAAAGAATCAAACTGAAAGAAAATGCACAGCAAATAGACATAATCTTGAAGATTTTTAAAGAATAAATATTTTTTTGTAATTAAACATTATGCAAACACGTGCCACGCTTGCTCTTTGTCCATGCATATGCGCTATATACAACTTTGAAAAATACTGTGTTGTCCTCTTTTTGTTTTAAAAGTCATATACAAAGGTTGGGTTTTTTTTTTTTTCCTTGCTGTGTACCCCCCTCCTTCCCTCCCCAGAAATCCTCTTTACAATGAGCCAATCCACATTCATCCGTGTACTTGTGTGGCAGAGAGGAGGAGGGGGGCGGGAGAGCCACCCCCCTTACCAAAGTCCATCAAAATGGCTGGTTTGGACATGAAAAGCAGTGTCAAGAAACTGGTTTAAGTTTCATCTGTACTACACACAGGAAAAGAAAGAGAAAAGAAAAAGGAGTCGGCTTGGAGGATGAAGCTACGTTACAAGTTAAAGTTGGAGGGTTTTTTAGTGCGTCTGTCACACTCTTGGCCGCCTAGAATACTGTTGTACAATGGTTTATCTACCTTTTTTTTTATTACAATATAATTTACTTAATTTTTCTGTTAACAAAACAGAATCCCGGTACTACAGACCAGCGGTGTAAGAGGCGGAGCAGCGCCCTGGGTGGGTTTTATTGGAATTGCATGAGCACTCTAGGATGGGAAAGGGTTCAGAGTTCATTGCTGCGGGGCCAGGCTCAGTCCTCGATGTACTCCCACAGGTCCTTCTCGTAGCCTTCATGCACGTGCTGCAACAAAACCCTCCGCCGGCTCTCGCAGTATCTGCAGGGGACAGGCACAGCATGGAAAAGGCACGTCAGGAATCATGGAGTATCCCTGGCACCGAGTTATCCTAACCTACAGCACGCCTCACTTCTGAAACAGATCATCCCCCGAGAAGGGAGTGTATTTACAGCCCGTTAGCAGCGCTAATTAAGACTTTGGCTGCTCCAGTCACTCAGCTCCAGGTCCCTGGTTGGAAAACCAGTGTGCAAATTCAGAGTTTTTCAGGCAAAAGTATCCCCAGAGCCTCTACGGCTGAGAAACTTTCAGGAATAACGAAGAGGAGGAAGCAGCAGCTGTGGTTTGAAAAAGCCTGAGCACAGGTTGGTGGTGACACATGGAATGGGATGAACTCTCCTCAGACATGGGCTGGTACCTGCCCTAAGGCCCATCAGGACAACAAAAAACCACGTGTTCAAGGCCAGGTGGGATGGGGCCACCTGGTCTGGTGCAAAGTGCCCCTGCCCACGGCAGGAGGTGGAACAAGATTTACTTTAAGATCCCTTCCCAACCCAACCCAGTCCATGATGAAAACCTCAGGAGTACTGACACAGTTTTATTTCCCGGTGGAGATGGAAGCAGTCCAAAGGGTTACTGGTCTGGCTGGAGAGCAGGTTTCACCACATGTCCCAGCATGTGCCTCTCAGAGGGACACTACACCCTTGGAGTATTCCCACCTGCACTGACTGAAACCTGCCACACATGAAACTGATCCCAGAGTCCAGTTCAGTCCTCCCAGGATCACCGATCCCGAGGAAAAGGGATATCACAGAACACAGCAAAGGATGCCATGGTCATTTTGTGTGTGTTAGAAGACAAAAAGCACAGAAACACTGAATTAATTCAGGTTCCAAGAGCAAACTCTAAATGAGCATCTGAGAGGCTCTGACTGCTGGGAACCAGGTTTGCTTGGCAGTGGTCAGACATCCCTCAGAAAAAATCTCCCAGTGGGAAGCTATCCCACAACACCCACTGACACGTGGCAGGAATTCCTCACCTACTGCTCAGGACCTTATCAGAGTGACTGATTTCTGCATTGGAGCAGCAGTGGCTCCCCTCACTGCTGTCAGCTGGTGCAAGAGAAACCTCTTGCACAAAGTCCCATTGACTTTCAGGACCATGTGATGGCAAACACACGGTCTCTGCTTTCCAAACTTTAGTTATTTTTCTGCTGGTTGGGTGTGGGGGGCTTAATCCTGTTTTCTAGATATGCCTTTGCAAGCAAAGAGATCCAAACCAGCCTGGAGGGCAGTTCCTGCAGCTTCCCAGAACTCTTTAAAGCCACCTTGATGACATCCTGCTCCCAGTCTTGCATCAAAGGGCACCGTGCAGGACCTGATTAAGACATGACTGAACTGGTTAATTAGGGACCTGCACGGGCTTGACAGATGCATTCTTTCTTCCCAGAAATGCAGGTTTGGGATACTGTTTCCGAGCAATTCAGGCTATATAAGGTTTTAATTTCATCCCTACAAAAGCATCTAGGTTCAGAGGACTGACATAAACAAGCAGCTTCATCTGAAATACCAAATTAATGGTGGCCTTAAAGGGTAAATTACAAAATGTCTTAAAATAAAAAAATGTCAGGGAAGTCCTGTCCAGCCCCAGCTGTGCTGCTGAAGTTGGGCAGGATGAGCCACCAAATCTTAACAGCTCCTGCCACGCCCCATAGGCCATTGAGTCCTACAGCTCACCCTACCTCGGATATTTTCTTCCCCCTAAGCCAGGCATAACAAATTCAGTGATTTTGGCAAAATGCCTCAGAAATGCAAGCCCTAATCCTGTGACTCATCTGCATTTTCAGCTTTGTACTTTTCCACTGTGCAGAAATTAGTCCCCTGGGACTGAACAAAGCAGTGGCATCTGTGTCACCTGGACCCCAGTCCCCTGCTCCCCTTCCCAGCTGGGCAGGCTCCTCTTCCTTAGGGACAGCTTTCCTACACCCACGTTTTGCACAAATGGACCCAGCAGACAATTAAAAGAGCCAATTGCTTGCTGGCAGCTCATCCTAGGCCAAAGCTGACAGCTTGGAATGACAGAGTCACTCCTTGTTCTTTGGCCCTCACTCTGCAGATCCCATCCTGGTGCTGGCCATTCCCACAGGCTCCTTCTGTGCAGGAACAGCAGTGTACTGAGAGCCACTGCTTCTGGACACAGGACTTTTTCCACTCCGGGGTTGGATCTTCCAGCTCCTGCTCTGCAGAGCAGATGGAAGGCAGAGCTGGGAGCCTCTCCCCACAGGCTGTCACCTCCCCTGAGAGCTGCTCCCAGCAGGGACACAAAAACACACTGCCAGCATCTGCGTGAGGGCCTCTCTGGGAGGATTCGGGGCTGGCACGGGACAGCGCTGCTGCTCTCGGATATCCAGGGACTGGCTGATCACAATGGGTGGCACAAAGCCAAGAGCAAACAGCTTCCCAAGGATGTGGCTCTGGAGAAACTGTCTTGGCAAGTGCTCAAACCACTACCTGACACAGGGCATGGCAACACTTGGCAGCTTTGAGAGGAAGGAGTAATCCAACACAAACCTGTACTTATCCTGTACTTTCTGCTTTATGTCTTGCAGCGAATCTTGGGATATATCTCGCTCCAGGTACCCAGAAAGCACCTCTGTAGCATTCTCTAAGTCTGCTTGGTTATTCTGTAAAAACAAAAGAAAAAGAAGTGTTTGAGGTGGCGTAAAGAAAAGGAGGAAATTTTTATTTCAGCGCAATTGGAATAAATACCAAAATAAAAAAGGATTAGATATCATGGAATCCCAGACTGATTCTGGGTGGGAAGGGACACTGAAACTCATCCAGTTCCACCCACTGCCATGGGCCACCTTCCACTAGACCAGGCTGCTCCAAGCCCCATCCAACACAGCCTTGAACACTTCCAGGGATGGGGCAGCCACAGCTTTGTGATTCTGTCACTCCTCCAGCAAACAATCCTACACAACACCCAGACTGCCTCTAACTTTTGCACAACAGAATATTAAACCAGACTAACTTGGGTAGAAGCGGGGACCAGAGGCCTCCAAGCATTATATCTTATTTCCTCAGTTTTGCAATCTGAATTCCTGATAACCCCATTTTCTCCTACCTCAAAGATAATGGACTGATTATTCTTTTTGAGGTAGAAGGCAAAGACGTAAGTGTACATGAGTGTGGCACGACACTGGCAGAGGACGTCGACTGCTTTCTTCAGGAACTGCACCTCGATCCATGACATGTTGTGCTGCTGCATCTCCTCCATCTTCTGCTTCACCTGAGCGTAGAGCTTGTGCTCGAAGCGCAGGCTCTGCATGTGGTTCATGTAGCGGTTGCAGTAGAACAGGTACCTCTGCAGGGCTGCTCGGGATCGCTGTGTTAATTCCCATTAGGGAGAAAGAAAACAAATAGTTAAAACAAAGTAATGGTTGCAAGAGAACTAAACCCTTCACAAGGCTCTTCCTGATCCAGAGAAGAAGCTTCCTTTCCACAGGAGGCTCCTCTCCCATCGCATTGGGCAGATGGCTCGGCGCGGCCCCACTAACCCTGGGAAGCGCCTCGGGCACTTCCCAGCACAGCTCTGACATCCTCACTCCCAACTTTGGAAGCAATTACAATCGCACTGCTCAAGCCTCATCACTTTTGTATTTCAGCCTTCTCAACTCGAGGTACAGCACTCAAATGCTTCCAGTGTCATGACAAAAGTGAGAAGATGATGTTTTGTTTGGTTCCTTTTTTTGCTAATAAGGAATTCTAATTACTGTGCTTGTGCTAAGAGGGCAATCTCAGGTTGATTACAGAGCAGGGGAAAGGCACGGTGTACTAAACAGTGCAAGAGAACCAAGATGACTCAATACACAGTCATTAATCTTATTTTCTTCACACTGACAGACCAGCTGTAAAAAATAACACCACGGGCATGGTTCAACTTGTGTGCTGTGGATGTACAAAGGTAGCACATACCAGGCAAAGCCATCCCTATCTTAAAAGTCAAAAGACTTAACTGTCCTTTGGATTTGTGCCCGAATCCGTGAATTCCTTCAGAGCAGATGTGTAGGTTTACAGAAAGCACACCACAGGGCCGGTGATCTCCCTCATCACCAAAGGTTATGGACTCACCTCCTGTGCATCCCTTGCTGCCTTTGCATCATCCTCATTGTAGCGATTACAGTTGTACCTGTAACAGGGACACCGATTCCACAGATTTCAGTCCAAATCCGTGCCGTTTGCACCACGACCTCCTCGCCTTCCAGCAAGGCACGCTCCCGAACTCACCAGGCAGATCCGTGGGGCTCCCAGGGACCCAGACACACCCAGCAGAACTCCGCCTTGCAGTTCTGGTTCCGACAGACCATGTGGTTGCAGCCCCCGTCCTTCTCGATGGTGACGTGGCATTTCGGGCATTCCTGTCCACAGGACAGAGAGCACCGTTAGCAGGGCAAGCACGGAACCCCAACAGCCTGGGGAACTTGGAAGGGTTCCCACAGCAGTCAGACAGAGCACGTCAAGGGAAATACATGATTTAATTCTTCCCTTTGGACATCGAGATCCTCTTCAGTCAGGCCTTAAAATACTTCCAAACCCGGAGCAGTTAGATAGAAAAAACTTAAGGAATAACATATTTTATCTATGCTGCTCTCACAGAGGGACACTGGGCGAGTCACTTCATGACCTTCCCCAAAATCCCAGCAGAGGGGTGGTCTCTAAGAGCCTGGGAAGCATGTGGCTTTCCTCACCACCAAGTGTCTGGACCACTCTGGGACTGAGACCAAGCCAGAATCACGCTGTTACCAATCCGAGCTGTAACATGCCATCCAGAAAGGAGCTGAAAACATGCAGCAAGACTCTAGTGTGCTTCAAAGAAGCTGCTGTCAGCTAAAAAGACACTTCTCTTCTGAGGTGTTTCCATGTTTCCCATCAGGTCCCTTTTTTCCCTTCATGTGACACCTCACCGAAGACTTTTCCATAAAAGCTCACATGGGGTTACCCTTTCAGGAGCAAGGCTTTTGACAAGTATGAGTATCTCAAAGGGCAGCTCTGCACAGGGAAACATCTGGGAAATATAACATCAATATCGTGGTCTCCATGAGCTTAGAAATTAACAAATCAACAAAGCAGCAAGTACAGAGGAAAAAAACTGCATAAATAAAACCAAAACCTTTTTAGGCTGAATCAGCTCCTCATCCAGCGCATCCCACAGCCACACCAGCCTTCAGGAAGTTTCTGCATGAGCCAGTTTTTATATATAATACAATAACATATCCAAACCAGAGATACACACACCTGTAAAATCAGCTGCAGCTTTTGGGTCAGAAGCATGTGAAATCCCCTCCCCAGTCTGGAGTATCTCTTTGCTACCAAAGCAAGCAGTCCCTGCCCTGGCATTCAGATAAACTCTCAGCAAAGGAAGAAACCAACATGCACAATCACTCCATAACTGCTACTTGGATATAGGACACAATCCAGCAGGCTCTTGTATGCCCACTCTGAGTGTCCCAACTATTACTGCATTTTATATGAGTCTGCCAGTTTGTACTGTCATGGACAGGAGAATTTGCACATCAAACCACTGGGATCAAGCAGCAACAAAGCACAAAAGAGGAATTTTCCAGACCTGCCTTCTTCCCAGTCACCTGTGTTTGTCCTTCAGACTCAGTAACTGTACTACAGAGTAAGTGAAGCACAGTAGTTCCTGTGCTGGTCCCCTCAAGGGCACAACACCAACATGTTCCCTAGGACTGCCCACAGGACAGATACTCAGCCAGGGAAGCTTGTTACCAGTTAGTCAGTGCAGTTCTGTGAACTTCAGAGTCCAAAATGCTCCCTCCTTCAAGCAAAGCACTCAGTGCAGCATCTATTTCCCTTTTCCAGGCAGCACTCCTCCCTCTTCCAATCCTGCACCAACAAGTCAAGACTCAAATTTAGGTTTATGCCAGCAATGTCCTGCCCAACTGTGCAGATTCCTGCTCAGTCTGGTCATCAGCCTAAGCACAGACAGTGGCCCTGTCCCTGTCCCAGCACGATGACCCCGGGGCACACAGCCAGGGTGGTTTTTCAGAGGCGGTTGTGGAGGTGTGCAGTTCTTCCAGACACATCTCCTCCCATCAGGTGCCGACATCACTCGTGGGAGGCGTAGCTGATCCACACAGCTGCGGTGATCCCTCCTGCTGAACAAAATCCCACAGGCTGCAAGAGAGGGAGAGCAGTTCCCAGGTGATCTGCCAAGCTGGAGATGTGCCATAGGCACAGCACAGGGATGCAGGGCCATCTCAGCCCCAGTGAGGCACCATCAGGAGCATGGAAATTCTGCCCTCCTGTCTTTGAGGTGGGACCAAGCCTTCCAGTGCGTCCACAGTGCTCAGGGCTTTGAGCTCTGGAATGCAAACTAGGACAAAAAGACCCTTCCAGTGCCTGAAGGGGCTCCAGGAGAGTCTGGAGAGGGACTTTGGACAAGGGGGAATGGCTTCCCCCTTCCAGATGGCAGAGTTAGATGAGATATTAGGAAGAAATTCATCCCTGTAAGGGTGGGGAGGCCCTGGCACAGGGTGCCCAGAGCAGCTGTGGCTGCCCCTGGATCCCTGGAAGTGTCCAGGACCAGGCTGGACACTGGGGCTTGGAGCACCCTGGGATAGTGGAAGGAGTCCCTGCCCATGGCAGGGCTGGAACTTGATGTAAGGTCCTTCCAACCCAAACCATTCCATGATTCTCTGATCTCATTACAGCCTTCTTCTCACAGGGAATGCCATTCTTTCCAAGCCTTTATGCTCCTGTCTGGCAAAGCACAAGGAGGAGGTGACACAGTGTCTGTGCAGATCCCTAAAGTGAAAAGTGTGAAGTTGAATATTATTGAAAATTAAAGCCATGAAAAGCACATACTAAAGAAATGCTGGACACCAGCAGAAAAAGAAGTAGTAACTACTCAAGTCACCAACACAACAAGTGGGAGAGATTTATAGATTAATGAGGATAGGGAAGGAAGATCTCCCTGAGAATTACAGCTACGCAACAACAGGCAGCAAATCAAGTTACTAAACCTGCAGATTACTGTGCACATAATCAGCCACAGCACAACTGAGAAGTGACCTCATTAATATTGTTCCACTCCAAACAATTCCGTACTGGGCTTTGAAACAAAAGCCTGGGCAAACGTGGCAAAGGAGAACAATCCTGATTTTTTTTGTAAAAGCCCATGCATATATAAAGCACCATAAACCTCATCTGCTCTTTTATGAACCGAAAGCTAAATAGAAACATGTTTCTTATTTCAGGGCAAGTGAAAGAGATCAGTCCTTTCCAGAACTCCCAGAGGAACTGGTGGACATCAGCCTCCCACAGCTACATTCACACCAACACCTTCACCCCTAGCCCATCCCACAAAAAGAATTCTCAAAAACCAAAGGGATTTCTTAATGAATTTCAACAAAACCCAAAAACTTAATTATGGCTAGCACAAAACAATACACCGTTCTAACACCCAGAGTCACAGAGCAAGACTTTTTTAAACATCAGTCTAAAACAGTTTTTTTAAACAGCACTTCATCTGAGAAAGGGAGATGGAATTTGGGCACCTTTAACAGAACAGAGATCACAGCTCTGGCACTGTGGGAAATGCAGGAGCACAGTTTGGTGCTGGTGCCCAGGAGGATTCCAGAATTTCCATGCATTAGAGCAAATGCAGAAGCTCCAAGAAGTACAGAGGGAGCACTTGTCCAGCCATTAAGTGACCAGAAAAGGGAGAGATGTGGGCTCATGCCATTTTATCTTGTGCAGGGAAGAAAAACAGTCATTAGTTTTTTTGGAGAAGAAAATGTGCCTGGTTTATCCATCAGCCCTTCAAGCTCTGTCTGCCCTGGAAGGAAGGATGGGGATGTGCCAGGAGCCAAAGAAGCAAGGCTGGGGCATTTTTTACTATCAGATAACAACTTTCATTAACTCCAACTGAAGTTCCACAATAAAAAGCAGAGCCCTGTGTGAAGGCCGGCACCTTTACCAGCTTTGTCCTTTTCCCTTTGGTATTCCAAGAGGCAGAGATGAACATCGCTGACACTCAGGTTCCAAACAGGTTTCCCCTCCTCCTTTTAGACCACTTTCAGATAGTCCTGATTGACCTTAGGAGCTCAAAATAAATGCACAAATCCAAGTTTTCTCTATTTTTTACTCCTTTGAATGTCCACTTAACAAAAGTAATGGATCTCTGTGGTTTCTTTATTTCCAAATAACCAAAACCTTCCTAGTTTAACTCAAGAGAGGACCTACTGAAGAACCCAAGTTTGTCAAGCAAACTGAAAAAGGAAGAAATGTGCAAATCCTTGGACTATTCAACCCCGTTCCTCAAAAAGACTGAGAATTACAGGCTTGATAAAGAACTTGTATTGCCTTATCTCAACCTTAAATTAATCTAGTTAAGCTCAACTCATGTGAAAGTAGCTTATTTTAAGAAAAAAGGCATTTACTCCAGCTCACTCTGCTGCAAGGACCGTATCTTTTGTAGAAGTAGAAGGAATTTAGGTCTCCTAAGTGCAAGTTAATGAATGCAAAAGAACAAAAAAATCGTATCAGAAACCACAGAACTCACTACTCCAATCTCCACATTTTTCATTCAGACCACTCTACGTAATTCATCAAAAAATGCATCACATCATTCCAGTTCGGGAACAGAACCCAATTCAGCTGGGTTTCACTTTTCTATTCTCTCACACAATTGCCTAATTTTCCTTTCCAATTCCATCTCCCAGGACAAGCCGGAACAAATGTATCTCACATTCTCCCATTGCAAAGGATTATCCAGATTTCAAGCCCACATTCCAGAGGATTGGTATGTTGCTTTTACACCTTCATCTTGGTATGACAGGAAGTCTCTTTCCCTGAGAGGAGCCCACATGGGACAGGACTCACGCCTGGATGGCTCCACAAAGCGCTTTCCAAAAGCCAGAAACAGCAACGGAGCCTGTAGCCACAACTGAATTCCTTGGAGAGCTGTTCCCACTGATAATGGGGATTTTTGCATCTGATGGTACATGATTCCTTTCTAGGTTCTTCAAAATGAAATTCAACACAGAATTTAGGCTGGGGAGCCAACAGTGCAGGCACAAAGCTGCGCCTCGCCAAACACGGCTGCCCTGCCTTCCTGTAGGAACAGTACAAGAGAAAGGAGGGATGGACACATGTTCCAGCTGCACGGTTCCCATCCCAGTCTATTGCTACAGCCCACACCCAGCCAGCCCTTGGGTCAGGGATCAGCAGGGAACTGAGGCAGGAGGGAGGTGGCTGCAGCCCCACGATCACAGGCTGCCCTGGCTCTCCAGAGGCTGCAAAGCTCCCAGGGCACACATCCCAGCGGCCAAAGCTGGAGATTCCCACCTTCCCCAAGGCAGAGACCAGCATGAGGGTGGGTTACTCTTCCTGCCAACTTTCCCCTCAACTGAATCCAGCATCAGCTCAGAGAGAAGAATGCCATATTGTCCTTCAGCTAATTCAATGGATACGGATGCCATAAGACTCCAGGACTGTTGGCTTGCTCAAATGTCTGGAGTAATTACCCTGATGGCAATTTTTCTCCCTGTTGCAGCCTGGGCTCCTAAGTATTCCCATGTAGGAATGTCTGGAACAGTATCAGAGGAAGGAGGCTAGACAGTGATGTCCAAGGACAGCTCTGCTGCTCACACCAGACTGGAGGTACCAGCGAAGAAGCAGAGCTGGTGCCAGGTGCCACCCTTCAGATGGGTGTTCCCCACCCCCAAAAATCCTCTTATTCCCAAGGCAAGAGCAGGCACAAGATGGGGAACCCCAAGATCAGCCTCCTGAGGGCTTTAACAGGCAAAACAGGGCTGTGGCTGTTCCAGTGTCCAAATATGTGAGGCCCAAGGCTAGCAGTGCTTACACTCTACCTTTTCCAAGCTATTGGCTGCTCTTCCTCAGGTTTAATAAGATCAGTCCCTGAAGACCCAGCAAACTCCAAACAAACCTGGTTCAGTCCCTGAGCCACTTTGGAACACAATGAGACACAGCCAAATTCCCTTTGGTGACACCGTGAGCTCCAAGCAGGGCCCACAGGCCCCACTCCAGCCCAATGTGAGCTGCACAGCAGGGGTTTCTCTGCCACCACAACACAACATTCCAGCTCGATGAAAACCAGGCAGCCAGCCCCGGAAAGCAGCGAGGCTGCTGCAAACAATGCCATTAACCAGTTACACAACAGAGCTAAGAAAACAAAGCAGCCATTTCCTAACTCCCTCCCCACCTTCCTTCTTCAGCTGGGAGCCTCAGGCCTGCTCCTCACCCCCCACCCCCCATGGGATCTTCTGCTTTTGGGTCCTTACCACCATGACAATCTCAGTTTTAATTTGTCTCAAAATGATCAAATGTTAAAGTTTCAGGCAAAGTTGGGCTAAGTAGAAGGAAGACCTTTACATAATGAAATCCCAGACAGCTGTTCTGCCAGTCTCCACCTGGAATGCTGCCCAGCGGAAATGAAGGCTCCTCCGGAGGCCAATCCCAGGGATTTGAAGGCAGATGTAAATGATCCCAGCCAAACTGAGCCACGGCTGGTGGTAACATGTTCCACACAGAATGGGCCGTGCATTTGCTTAGGGAAGCCACCGGTGCCAGACAGGAGCCCAAAGACTTAAATCTTGAGCTTCCTTTGGGTCTCCAATTAACTGTTTCTTCCAAGCACTTTCCTTCACTGAACTTGAAGAAACTCACCTGATTCCAGGCATTAACACCTGTTCGCCCTTCAGACAAGAGCACTTCAGTGTACTGTGGATTTTACAGCTTGCTCTTAACACTGAATAGAAAATACAATCCTAGTGCAAGGAATTAGACTGATATCCTTTTCACCTGACAAATCTGTATAAAATCTCTATATAAAATATGAGAAAACCTTTCTCTCACCTTTGTGTTGGCTGCAATCCAATTGGAGGTTTCACTGTCATCATCACACTTCTTAATCCATTTCTTTAACCACTGTCAGAAAAACGATGGAAGAAGAACATTAAATCCAATTGGAGGAACTGCAAATGTTCCCAAGACAGCTGCTCACATTAAGGAAAGGTACACACAGCCACGTGGAACAGGGGAGTGTTGATGCTGGAAAACTGCGCAAACAGCCACTAATTTAGTGGCAGACAGTTCCTGCAGCCCCATCGTGATCCACCAAGCACAAGCACCTGGCACAAACATTCCTGCAACAAGTTAACCAACATAAACTTCATGTCTGACTCTTAAATAATGACAATTTGGCTTTGAGGTGACTAATTGTGCCATTCCAGTACCTGAAAGGAGCCTACAAGAGAGATGGAGAGAGAGTGTTTACAAGGGCCTGGAGGGACAGGACACAAGGAATGACTTCCTACTACAAGAGGGCAGGGATAGATGGGACATTGGGAAGGAATTGATCCCTGTGAGGGTGGGAGGCCTGGGTACAGGTTGCCCAGAGAAGCTGGAAGGATTTTCAGCTCAAAGGTGGGGCTTGGAGCAACCTGGGCTAGTGGAAGGTATCCTGGCCCATGGCAAGCTGTGGGACTAGGTATCTTTAGGGTCCCTTCCAACCCAAACCAGCAAAACCAAATTAGTTCCTCCAGTACAAGGGATAACGCCTGACAAAGCACCAAACACCTACAGGAACAACTCATACAGAAATGCTCCTTATCCAAAAAGCACCTTCACTCCTCTGCAGGGGGTCACAAGGCTAACAACCTCCTCTTCCAGACAATTCCCACCTGGATGAGGCAGTGCTCCTTCACAAGGTGAGGCAGCCAGTAAAGGCACCCAGTAGGATTTCACTGCTGGTTCTCACCCTGTGATTTTAACAGGTGAGCCACTCTGCTCCCTGGTGGGAACAACAACTGGGCTCAATGATTCCTGGGGGGCCCTCACAGCTCAGGAACATCTATGATTCCATGGGCAGCCACAAAAACTTGCGCTTCATTGCTAAGTCTTGTACACAAATTTATCTTAAACTTTTCCAAAACACAGATTTTGACAAGACCCTTGAGGTGCTCACCTTGCATTTAACAGGATCATGCCAGTTTTCACCACAGTTAAAGCTGTAAGGGAAAGAAAAGGAAAATAAGAAAACAGGGAAAATGATTATACTTGTAATTAAACAGCGTAAGTTTTCTTCTGGGTTGTTCAAACCCCGTCCTAAGGAAATTCAACACATCCCCTCCCCCTTCAATCCTGAAATCCCTCGAGGACCACTTCAAAACAGTTGACAGAACAAGGGGGAATGGCTTCCCACTGCCAGAGGACAGAGCTGGATGGAATTATTAGGGAGAAATCCTTTACTGTGAGAGCTGTGAGGCACTGAAACTGGTTTCTAGAGAAGTCACCCCATCCCTGGAAGAGTCCAAGGCCAGGCTGGACAGGGCTTGGAGCAGCCTGGGATAGTGGAAGGTGTCCCTGCTCATGGCAGGGGGTGGAACTCTATCACCTTTAAGCAGCCTGGGACTCCATGAACAAGCACTAACACACTTGCAGGGCAGTGAGCACAAAGCAGCATCAGCAACTTTTCCTTGCAGGCTCTTACCAGAACTGACGGCCACATTTGCAGCGCACGGGTTTAGCATCTGGGTATTGGACTTTAACGACGTGGTGGCAGTCGGGGGCAGGACACCACTTTAACAGTCGATTACACTGTGAAACAAAGCACAGAGCCCACATCACAGAGGAAGGATGTGCTCACGGACAGCTCCTGTCCTGCATCCCTTTGGCGTGGATGCAAACAGCTCAGAAATTAAACCCAAACCCCTGCACCCATCACTTCTGGCAGGGACTGAAAGCTTGATCCCATAACAACTTCCACCCTGGGCTCCACAGGATGGCTGAACCCACACAACTGGGAAACTGGGACACTGCAAACATCTTGCAAAGCACCCTTCTCCAAGTTTATTTTGAGGCTATAAAACTGTTAGCATTTTGCTAAAGCACTTTTACTTCAACTGGCAATATGTTTAAGGCATGTTCTTGTTTACAGCATTTCCTGGTTTTCAATGTAAAGTATCTCAGGTAACATTCAAGAGTCATAAATATTATATAACTATTATGTAACTATTATAACTACGTAATTCTGCTTCTCAGAGCCCAGATATTAAGCAACAGCTCTTCCATTCTCTTTAGGTCTTTTGTCCTACAGTTTTTTTTGTATTTTCCTACAACTATCCCTGTAAGGCAAAGGACCATAAAACAGCCCCTGCATTCACACCTGATTAGAGACTATGCAAAAAACCTGCTCTGCAGTTCTAAACAAGTCTCCAGCCTCTGGCTGGGTACATGTGTGAGACAAAAACAACCTACAAGCCATTAAAAAATTCAAATAAAAACTCACCTCTACAAAACTATTGGTTATTAAATGCTGGTACTTTAATTTAACCTTGGAATCTGTGATCAGACGCCTGTGGGATGAGAAGAAACAGAAAAATTGTAGCAGAAATCTTGTTTTTTCTATATACTGCCAGTAAGTTAAAATAAATAGGTTTAATTCATCCTTCTACACTTGCAGGTGCTTGTTGTACTTACCTGTTCTCTATTTATTTGTTAGATCATTTATTATTATGAAAATTGCATTCATTCTATTCAATATATAAACATATATATAAATATATTAGCTTCAGAAACAGAAAGCTTACGCAGTTCAAAAGAACTGAACCTCTTGGTGTGAGGATTTTTAAATAAAAACACTTTCCTGAAGAGCCCAAGAAACAAAGCAAGTAATTTAATGAGTTAATTTACATAAAACATGCACATTTTGTGACAAATCCCTTTAAAAAGCTCCAGAACAACCCTTGTGTGGCTAATAACTTTGGGAAGCCTCATGTTAGCTGGGTTTCAGTGGAATGCTACAGCTTCAGCTTAAAAATTAATGGGTTTTTAATCTATTTGCCATAAAAACAAAGTTGATTTGAATTCAACATCACTAGGAGAGCACACAGCACGGACTTTAAATTAATTCCAGTCTGCTTGGAGCTGGGAGAGCAGAGCAAAACTGACTGATGGGAACCCTTGACAAGCACAGTGACCACTTTTCTCCTGGGCACACCAGTCCCAGCTGGCATTTGCAGACTGCCCAGCCTAAATGCTGTTATCCAAAATAACTTAATTATGGATTGCTGAGCACTTCTAAAAATGTCTTTTAGCTATGAAGTGTCTTCCCAATATATCCAAATATAAAGCTGAGCTAACACACCCTTTGTGGCATTCCTGGTTTAAATCCTACAATGGAATACAGCTTTATACAGGCCATACAGGTAAATATTGGAATTAATGGATTTTCCTTTCCAGCTGCAGCCAAAACTAAGTGTAGTCCTGCATGTTATCCTTACAATGCTCCCTGAGGAGCGGCGTGTGCCCATGGGATGTGCACAAATCCCAGCCCTGGGCAGCTGGGGAGCTCCTCACCCAAGCACATGCTGGTTATTACATAAATCACAGCACGTGGCAGCTCAATTCCCACGGCTAAAATAAAACAAATCGGCTGACAAAGCATCTCTCCTGCAATTCTGGACTCAAACTTACTGAAGAATGAGAAAACAATTTGAATTTAGTATGAATTATAAATCTCAATTTTTTTACCCCATACCTAGGCTTCAAGACATATTAAATATCACCTTGAAAATGTATAGTATTATAACAATATATCAAAGTACTGGAATTTAAATTATTAGTCATGCCATGACTAACCAGAGCCCATAATCCACTGGTTTTTTGCTTATCAAATGCTTTGATTGCCCCAGTCAACATCACCAGGTCAAAATCTTCAAGAACTTTGCTTTGAGTATTATTGTTTTTTGGCAAATCATAAATGAAACTAGACAAATTAAGAGGTGAAACCCATGCCCAGAGCCCATAAATACTATTAACTTTGTGTTTGTATCGCTTGGAAACTGAGAGTTGGAGGCTTTGTAAATAGCAAAGGACCTAAAAAGTAATAATTAAGGACACAGAAGTGGGTGCAGGTTCCAGCTGAGATAATTTACATTTTTGCAAAATATATTGACATATCCTAAGATTGCCACAGTTGGCCATCTTGGCTTTTAAAGGAAAGAGTTTTTCAAAAAATGCACCTTCCTCCCCACAGAAATCCAGGTAAGATCAGGGAAAGGTCAATTTTTACCTCTAGGAACAGTTTCTGGTTTTACTCAGATAAATAGGACTTGTTTGCTTTAGCACCCAGCTGCCACTGCCCTGTCCCAGGTCTCATCCCTGCCCTCTCTCCAGCCAAGTGCAATCCCACAGCACTTGGCCTCCCTTTTCTTCCATCCTTTCCTTGCTGCTGCCACTGCAGCCTCCGGTACTTTCATATTCAATTCAATTTCACATGCACTGCTTGAACAGCTCATTCCAACTGTTGCAACCAAGAAAACACTCCAAATAAGTCCTGCTGAGAGTGTTTGATTCCACAAATTGAAGTCCAACCTCTGGTAAACAAAAATCTCAAATCAAGTTACTCAAGATATGCCAACTTCAGCTCAGTTTCCACCCACTGGGCTCTACAAACCACCTCTCAACAGGCCAGAAAAGCATTTCAGCTACTTCCACTTCCATCCAGCCTACACTCCATGAGTAACCAAGAGCCAAAATTGGGAAAAATCACTACTCTGAAAGCAACTGATAATAAAAAACACCAAATTAATATCAATGAGTGAGTCAGGCTTCAGGAAGGAAAGAATAAGGTAACAGAATAAGCCTCTATTGAGATGCTTTTCAGCAAGAAGAATTAAAATGAACAAAGTTCAGAGTTATGAAGGATATTGCTCATGCAACAACCTCCCCCAGTATAAAAGAGAAGGAAGCTCATGGAGTTCACTGCTCCACCATGAACTAACAGTCATTCTACAGCTGGACTACTTAATAACTCCAAGGACGCAGGCTGACACGCCAGTTTAATCAAATCTCATGTTTGAGAGTCAAATGCCTCCTATCACTGGGCAAAAAACACACCCTGCATCAGCCCTTAGGACTCCTGTCCTCTGACTCACTCATTAACTACAGCTATAGTGGTTGACCTGGGCAGAAGTCCTAAATTCCTAAGTAAACCAAAGGAAACAAAATGCACAAAGCAGTAAAACAGGGTTTGGAAACCCTGGTGTCACACTGACCAAACTGGTCAGGGAGTCTTTCCTCCCGGTGCCATCACGTGCGGCTTTCACACCTAAACAGGAAGTTAAGAGACATTCTGGTATCAAAACAGAGTTCAAGACAGGATTCTCTGCTGCCTGCAAGCCTCTGTGCAGTTTGTTATAAGCATTTGAACAGATTTGAACAGCACATGAGTAACACAATGGAAAGAGAGAGCAAAGCTAAGAGCATTACTTACATAACTGTATTGTCGTCCACTAAGATATCACAACCATGGGCAGGGCATGAAATGGTCTGAAAAACACAAAAAGATCATAGGAGGAACAGTGGTTATCCTGGTTTTGCATCACAAGGAATTCCAAGGCAACAGACTTGACTACAATCCAGAGCCAAAGGAGTGCCCTGCCTCTCCCACCACATCCCAGGTGTGCCACTGGTCCCTCCTTCCCCAGCCCACAAACCTTCACCAACTCCACAGAATTCTCCCCAGATTCACCTCAGCAGAGCCTGCAGCCCCCAAACCTTTGGGGTTTGGGTTTTCTCTGCTGTTCTTTTGGCTTTGTTTTTTTTTAAACTCTAGCAGAAAGACTATCCCCCGTCTCTCCAATACACAGAATTTCCAGAAATAAGCCAAGAGATGAGTTGAGATTTTACCTGTCCCATGCCTTCCTCCATTATTTTGGTAGTTAAATATTCACTCCAGCACTGCATACAGAACTTGTGTCCACACTCTAGGCCAGTGAAGTACTGCAATGACAAAGAACACAAGACATGGCCTCATTTTATCACGTGGATTCACTCCATAATTTCATCCTCCTTGATGCTGTGCAGTTCACCCATCCCATCCCTCATTCCCCACACCAAACTTGAGACGCTGCTATTCATTTTGCATCATCACCCCTACAGAACATTGCCACAGCAGCCTTAGTCACTCTTCCAAAGCCAGACTTTAATCCCCAGCCTCAGCAGCAGGGAAAGGTGTGGCCTGGCCAGTGTTTCCATCCTGCCCAGTTAAATCTATCCTTGTTTTAGGAGTGAATGTGGAGCACAGCATGGCTCTCTCCCATTTTACTTTGGAAATCAATAAAATAAATGCAACACCAAACAGGTCACAGTGATAAGAGTCTTCACTCCTCCTATTTTTTCCCCTTGGCACATGTGGGTGCTGCCCGAAAATCGCAGACCTCCTCAGGGAAGTTCCCCCTGAAACCCAGATACTCATCAGATGAGGACACTCAAGATCCTAATTGGCAGGTGTAAATTGCTAAATAAAATTCAATAATGATCTGCTGTCACAGACAGCAACAAGGACAACTCCATCCTTGTCTGCATCATCTGCACAGAGCTGTCAAGATATCATCTAGGACTGAGTGGTTACACAAGGGGTGGAGAAGCAAACCCTGCTGAGGGAAGACTGGAATTAAAGTACTTTTCTCTGGTCAGCTTAAAGTTATTTTATACTCTGAGTCAGCACCAAAGAAAACTGTATTTAAAACCCTTCATTTGTACCCCTATAGAAGTAATATTTGCTGGCTCAGCTTTTCACACCAACTTCTCAGCTAGTGAGATAAAACCAGAACTCTACCCACAACCATCAAACTATAAAACTCCCCAGAGGAAAGAACTTGGCATCCTCAGTGGGACAGCCCTAAACAACAGCAGGACAGTGGTAATTGTGGAAAGGAGAATCCACTTGAGGCACATGTTCTTCCCAGACATGACAGATATACTCTGTCCATCCCACAGAGGTGCAGCAGCTGTGCTGTGCCATCTCTGGATGCTCTGGCATTGCCCAGGGAAGGAGCCTGTCAGCACCCCTTTCCCAGGGTGATTACAGTGCTCTGACACTCCTGCCACCAGCACAGGCCTGTGAGCATCAACATAGGTCAAACTGACTTGAGTTCCAGGTAAAAATAGAGACATCCACCCCAAAAAAACCAACAAGGAGGTCAGAGAGGAGGCTGACACCTATGTGGTGCCAGGTACACTGGCTGCAAGAGTGAAAAATGACACCTTCCAATTTCTGAGCCCTTACTGAGCCAGCTAACAAGGTATCTGATGTTCCACAGATACTGCTGTGACCAAGTGACATCTTCTGGAGATGCAGAGTTAGAGTAAAAACTCTTTAACATCTGTAACTTTTGGGATGCCACAGAGCATGAAACTATCCCAAAGACAGCATTGGCTTTTCCCTGAATTCTGGCTTCTCCACATGTGATGGGAAGCAAGCACAGAGAAGGGAATCATCCCTTACTGAATCCAAATACTCCTGCAGCTGGCACACAGGAGGAACCAG
Organism: Poecile atricapillus; assembly: GCF_030490865.1. NCBI lineage: Eukaryota > Metazoa > Chordata > Aves > Passeriformes > Paridae > Poecile > Poecile atricapillus. The sequence continues at coordinate 19,420,305 of NC_081259.1, forward strand.
CACAGAACACATCATCATGTAAGACCTGTTTTGGTTATTTCAGGCAGGGAAATGCTTTGCTAAATGCCCACAGAAAGGCAGCCACCACCATGCTTCCTCCCAGGCTGCAAAGAATGCAGAGAATCTCTCAGCTCTTTTCTTTACTTTGAGGGAGTTCCCAATTATTTTTGGCTCAGCTGACAGCAGATGTCAAGGGAACAAGTAAAAAGGCCAACATAAAACCACCACGGGGATGGGGGGGAGCAATAACTCCTTAGGCAGCTCATTAGCCCAGGGGACAGCTCTGCTGTCACCACATCTCTACAGTCTGGACAAAGCAGGATGTTCCCAAAAACACCTCCAGCCCACTCTCCTGAGGATGAGGGCCAAGAGAAGAGGAAGGCAAAGCCACAACCCTCCCAATTCCTGTCTTACCAATAAAAGCATCACCCAAAATAACTGCTGGGACCGGACAGCGCTTACTGGGACATAGAGCAGGTGAAACATCTCCCTTAAGTCCTCAGACTTGCAGAGTGAGAGTTTCAAATGCCTTGTTTGGCAGGTGCTTCCCAAAACCTCAAAACACAGCTCTTTGGAGGTGACTGAAGAGCTACAGACACTTTGTAGATGGGAGAGAGGGAATTTCAGGACTAACATTCCTGCAACAACTGCACACTGTAAAACTTAGCATCTCCAGACTCTCAGCTTTCTGTAGGCTGAAAGGGGCTCTCAGTGCAAAAACCCCACAGCTTTCATGTGGAAAAATAATTAGCTGATCATTGCAAGTGGATTGTCAAAGCTGAGGTTTTAAGTTGGGCATTGAATATAAAAATAATCCTAAAATTTATAATTCGCATTGACTAAAACAGCTTCAAAAAAGATTTCAATCACCTCAGACACAGGCACTGCACTATTCTAGACCTTTTACAGAAGAAATAATAAATACTCATTTTCCTATAAGCTCTAGCTTTTTTGTAGGGCAAAGAAGCAGAATCCCCTCTGATGTCTTTTAACACCAGCAACAGAGACAGCCCTGCTCACCTCCAACGTGTCCCTGCTCCAGCTAAAAATCTGCTCTTCTAACAACTGAGCCACTGCTATTTGAGCTACAAAATCAGGAAGTGTTAGTGTGTTTTGTGCTGTTCTTTCCAGTTTCAAAACTCTAGATAATGCAGGTGTGTGATTTTGGGGGTTGTCCTGTGCAGGGCCATGTGTTGGACCCGAGGATCCTTGTGGGCCTGTTCCATGATTCTATGATTCTGCTTCCCAGGCAGCAGAGGACAGGCCTGGCACTTGTGAGTTGCACCCCTACCCAAAACAGTAACTATGTTAAAATGGAGAGAATGATGTATTAGAATATATTGCCTTTCTTTTTCAAAGCACCTCATCACACAAAGCAGGAGTCTGCCTTTCCAGCTGCTCTTCAAGAAGGAAGTTGGGGCACACAAGGCTGAAGAGGAGACACATGAAACCTTGTGGTTCCTGGCTCAAGAGCAACAGGGACCTTAATTCTGAGAATGGGAGGCCTGAAACTGGGCTTTGCTCAGCTCTGTGCACTCCAGGGAAGAAGATCCAGAACAAAGGAGAACAACCAAGGAACTTCACCCCAGGCTATTCCTGAGCCACAAAACTCATCATGGTTCTTTACTGAAAACATACCCAGAGCAAGAGCAGAGCTTTATGCCAGGGCAGCTTTGCCTGGAAAGGCCCAGCATGTGTTTTAGGGTGTTCTGGAGGAGCAGCTCCCCCACAAAGAGCAGGTTCCAATAAAGGAAGAATTCCTTACGATCAGCACTTTGCCTTTTGATGAACTCTCCTATTTGAGCTTTTCCACTCTACTAATTTTCTCCCCCATCTCCCAACAGTATGTCCTGCCCCTGGGAGCCCCAGCAGAGCCTCGACCTCTTAGCAATGGATGGGAATGCTTCAGTTTGGTCAATAAAAAATGTAGCACTATCACCCAGGACATTGAGGCAGAGCCCCAGTGAGCACTGGGTAACACACCCTCGTGTCTGACCAAGAGAGTGTTGCCCAAAAATGATAAAGATCCAAAGATATTCACATTTTACTTCTACTACTTTCAGTCTAGACTTCCTAGTTTGACTAGTTTGTAGCATTACTTACTGCTTTTAAAAGCTATTTCCTACCTTGTCTTTCTATTTAAGTAAATCCCTTTGCCCATCACGTTTTTCACAGATTTTTCATTTTGTATATGCTTTATGTGTACATCTCAGTTGGTGTCTGACCTTTGCAAACATTCCCTGCTTGCTTTTTCCTGAACTTCACCACACCCGAGCCCCAGCACCCTCAGAGGTGTTCTCCAGGAAAATGTGAAGTTTCAGGTGGGAAATCTGGGGAGTTGCTGGTCAGGCAGCACCAAGGCAATCGGGTACTCACCGAGTTTGGGTAGTTCAGATAGCAGATCTGACAGGACATGTCCTGGGCTGATGACCTGGTGTTCATCTGGCGCGTTCGCGACTTTTTACTTGGGTTAATTACGTGACACTCTGCAAAGAGCTTCTCCAAGTTGCCATCGAAGTACCTGCACAACACAGGACAGGATGAAAATTTAACCACCTTCTAAATCATTTTTCCATTCTAGCTAGCAGTTAAGTGTACAAAGATGTTTTTTATATTTCAAAACTCATACACCTACTACTTCCAACAAACTCTTCTCCAACACAACACAGAGGTGGATATTAGACAACTACATAATTTCAGAGACTCTCACTTCAATTACACACTCCTGAAATTCAGGCACCTTCAATTCTTCAGCTGCATTTCAAGTAATTTTTGATTCTCCCCAGTGACTGCTTTGCATTAAAATTCCAGGACAGGAAACTAGAGCAAGAACACCTGAATTCACACTCCAGGCATTGAGACACCTTCCTGAAGTGCAGGTTTGATGCCTTCAAGCTCAATTCTTTTTAACTGAAAATTTTTCATAATATTCTGATCATTAGCCATTTGAGCATCTTCTCAGTTAACATGAGGTAATTTAACAACCTCCTAAAAAATACAGGTTTACAATGCTTCCAATGATGCACCTACTGGAAAGGAGGATGCAAAACTGCTTGAGGAGAAAAAAGATTACTTCCTTTCTATTTCCTGTTCCCTTAAGGAAAACAATATTGGTTTGCTTTAAAGGCTTTTAAAAAGCTCTTCCTTGGAGAGGACCACCTAACTGGAGAGAATTATTATCAGAAAGCTCAGCCTCTTCCCAGAATCCTTCATACACCTTTCTCCAGCCTGGAATAGCTGCAAATAGCTAATTAAACCAGACAATTTAACCAGCCCTATCAACTGCACACATCCCCCAGCCAAATCCACTAAGTCATTCCCCCACTCCCTTACAGCTCTACCTACCAAGAAGGCTTGATTTATAATTTTAAAATATCCATTTTCCTGCTGTTTCATATGTTTCTCAATGCAGTTCATGTATTTTAGATCTTAAATTCCAATATACTGAATCTGGAAGGAAGTGGTGAATTCTGGCATCACAGCATCCACGAGGCTTTGCCACTGTTCTTCAAGGTTAGCTCATGATTTTCCTCAACCAAGTTCTTTTGTTTGTTTAGAGAATTATATTTAGAAATTTGTATATTATATTTAAATCTAAATATATATAAAATTATATATTTAGAAAATTTTACCAAATTAATTCAGTGCAGTCCCATTATAGGCAGTATCTGTTTATTAAGAATTATGGATAAATATTAAGTCTACAAAAGTTTTCCAGCCTTCCAACTGCTCTTATAGGCAGCAGAAGCAGCACAGGACATGCTCTGAGGAGAGCAGACACACAGCTGAGTGTGAAGTTTACAAGGAAAATAATCATGTATACAAATACTATGATGCAACTTGAACCCTGATACTCATGACCAGCTAAATGCTTATGGAAATACCAGAGGTTTTTTTAATGGTGGGCTGGTTTTAAGGGTGAATACCCATGTCAGGAACTTGACTTTTTTCACCCGGAATTACCTATCCCCTTTAAACACCTATGGATAGTATTCCTGCTTCTCCATGCTGTTTTCTTCTCAGGCATTTTCTTTCTGAATAAGTAATTTCCACATTTATTTTTTTCTATGTCTCAGACTCATACTCATGTTGCCACTGGGCCGTAAGAACTCCAGAGAATGCAGAGGAAAACGTGGATCTCCCTGAAAACACACAGTTCCAATGGATACTCCAAAGTCAAACAGCTCCCAAAATGCTCCACCACTCCATACACAAATATGCCAAGGGCTCAGTCAGAAGACTCTTGCAGTTCCTTCAATGGTTAGGAGCAAAGCCTAATTCCAATTACCATCCCTTTTTCCCATTTGTTCCAGCACCACCACAGACTATCCATGCCGGTACATTTCCCTTTGTCCTTCCCATGCTCTCTGCTCAAAGGATTCCCAGGCAGCGGCTCTAACACCCTTCCCTCCCACAGCAGGTGAGCTCCCTGTGATATTCGCCACCTTCCCTGGCCAGCAGACCTTCTCCACCACCAATTTCCATTTCCATTCATCCTCCCTGAATCCAAGGAAGCCAAAACACACACAATCCCAGTTCTGATCTGATCCCGATCTCATACAATTTCACTTATATTTCTCCTGTAAATCCCACCTAATTAATTGCAAAAGACTGTTACATTTCTCCAGATCTCCTCCATGTCAGCATCCCTCCTCACTTCCATCACAACTCCAAAAACTCTGATTTTTTCTCAAATACTCTCTATTAAAGGGTTGGTTCTCGCTACCTCCATCCTTATTTTCATTCTAGGGAGGAGCACAGCACCTGTAACAACCCTTTAAATCCTCTGCCCTCATTTCCCTTCACAATGCAGATATTGAGTAATTCCAGTACTTCTAGCGTATGAGAATTTCCTCTATTAATTCTTCAAAGTTAATTTGCTTCATCACAAAGTTGGGGTTTTTTTTCTGCTATTTTAAAATGAATGGACAAACCAGTGTTTGTCCATTATTTTCAAGTGTCTCTACTTCCTAAGACCAAACCTATAACAATACCAAGTTTTTTGGCAGAGGGATCAAGCTGTCAGCCCCTTTATCTCCTCAAAATTCCCTCCTGCTGTTTGTAACTGCCTAATCGCCATTTTCCAGACATAATCAAATCCTACCCATGGGAGTATCAAAGATAAAAAGCCTTTTCACTGGAAAAAAAATTGCTTCTAGCACACACTTTGGGATATTTACTTCCATGGAAGAGCATTTGTGAGTGTCAGTGCATCAATATACTCACAGTTAAAGATATCTCCACATCTAAACTCCTGCCATGCACCATTTTTCACCTGTTCAGCTTCTGCTGAAGAGTGTAAAGTACTTATTTGTTCCAAGGAAAGCAGGCAGCAGGTTCTGGAGAAGAAGCAATCTGGGCATTCCTGACATCCCTCCTCCGCTCAGAGGGAACAGGGACATGTGGCCACCAAGATAAGCAGCTACAAGGGACTGCTCTATCTCTGGCTGTGCCTCCAGGGATTAAATCGGGCCTTGGGGACATGTTGAGACACTTTTCTCTTAACAAAATGACCAAGGGAAGGCACATAAAGCAGGAGAGCTGCATTTTAACCTCTTCATCACACAGAGGTTCCTCCCCAAACTGTCCTCTGCTGCTCTCCTGTCCCTGTGAATCAAGCTTGCAAGACCCAGGAAAATAATATTTGACATCATTATTTTCCCAAACACATGCAGCATATCAGAGGCTGAACTAGTATTTCCTCCACTCACCACTTCCCTCCTACAAACAAATCCACCCCAAATCCTCAATTTTGCTTTTGCACACAAACAATTAGTGTTTTACCAGTGGGACAGGGCAGTTTTTCAATTGTGGCTGTTACTACTTTACTGTAAGTGGACTAAATGTCTGTAACACATCTGCCTTCTGAACACCACTGTCTAATTACTCCATGACAAAGCTGTAACAACCTGCTCGTTAAAAACAGGAATTAAAAGGCTTAAAAAAGTGAGAAAACACAGAAATTTTCATGTCAAAAGCTCAGACTACCCCACTTATCAAAAAAAAGAGAAGCCACTTGGCTCAAGTGCTTTCCTCCAGGCCAGGTCTGATAAGGCTGCTGGGAGGTCGTGCTGACTCACCATGAGCTAAGGGAAAACAGGCACTGATTAGGAACTGCAAATACACACCATCAAACAACAGCAATTTTCAAGCAAAATATAGGTTTTGGGGTTTTTTTCCCCTTAATCCTCACCTATCACCAGAGCAGTGACCAAACCCACCCAGCTTTCTACTACTGCTGAGCCCTCCAGATGATTTCATGAAAGTTATTTGGTGCAGAAGTGACAGAAAGCTGCCCCAGGCACTCAAGAGATCATGTTTTGCTGTGTTTCTAATACAAAGGACATCAATAAGCACCAAAACTGGGACCAGTGTGCAACAGGTCCAGTGAAGCAAGTAATGTATTCTGTTACTCACAGGGGTAATCCTGCTGAGTTAAGTATTTTAATGAATATGTTTACCTGTGTATTTGTAAATATAGCATGTACTTAAACTGTAAAAGCCTTAACAATAATACCTCACATTGACGTGGCTGGCACCTCCCTTGAGGAAAAACAAAAACAAAACCACAGCCCAATTTTTATTTTTAAATTGACAGCAGCCCTAAACAAGCTTCCAGTGACAAGGGATGAAACCTAGTGTACAAAGGGATGGCTTCTCAGTACACTTGTGCAGAGCTATCTCACAGCCAAGGAGAATGAACTTTACCCCAACCAAGAGAACCAGCCCAAGAAACTCAAACACCAAGTGAACAGACATGTTGTGGAGCAGGAATTAAATCAGAATTCTTAACAGCTGTAGTCAGAGTTAAATAGTGGATATATTTGTAACACAAAGCTTTCAGACTCCCAACGTTTACTAAAAGAGGTCAATCTCAGGAAAATAAAGACTAGAAAGCTGTAAAAAAATACAATCACTTCAGAAAAAAAATCTAGGTTAAACAAAACATAAGAGATACCTGAGCACCATCACTAATCAAAAATATTACACAAAGGGCTCTAGAGATGTCCTAAATCCATTTGCCAAGCATAGCAGGTATATTTATACTCCAAAACAATTACTACCAGTGTGAAAACCTTAGCTCCTCTTTCCCTGGGTGACAGAGTACCAAACTACAGGGGCTCAGCCCAGGGCTCAATGAAGGGACATTTATCAATTCACAGGAGCACCAACAACTACTCCTGGTTCACCAAGCACATGTCATCTCCCCATACCCTGATCATCAGGCAAAGGAAATGGTAATTAAGAGAGAAGTCAAACTAATGATCCTACAAGGCCCTCCACACTCACCCATTGTCACTTCACACCAGAAGTAAGAAAGACACAAACAGAAAGTCCCGGTTCAGCTTTTACTGCTCCTTTTGGTCCAGATTAATTCTCCTCCCATTTTCTAAAGTAAATTAAATTCTCCAGCTCCCTCAACTCTCTTCAACACCAACACTGGCACTGGAATGAACCAAATGCAGCTGGATTTGGTCTCCACTGTGTAACAACGAACTGAAAAGTACCTTTACCAAGCAACATTCCAAGAGCTGGGAATGAAAGATGGGAAATAACCATGAAACACTCTACTTTGAGGGGGAGGGAGAAGAAAAATTCAAGCCATTATTTACACCCACTGAAGAAAACCTGGAGCTGTGGAGATGAAGACAAGGCAGGACCATTATCAGTCAGGAACAATTTAGCCTTGGCCAGAGCAGCAAATAAACATGTCAGGAATACACATGCCAGCATGACAGGCAAGAGCAGCTAAACCCAAATCCAAAACAGTTGCTAGATAACAAGAACCTGTTCCTGCTTGCTTTTTTCCAAAGCCTGTACATGTTCAAACTGGAAATCCCTCTTTCCAATAGGCAACTTAACTTCCACAGCTTCGAAGTCTACCCAGGTATGAATAATATTAAAACAAGGAGTCACAAGTCACCCTTAGCTGGGAAAGGGGGAACATTTAGAGTTTACACAAAATATTCTCTTGCCACACACTGTGCAATCATCCATTCTCAATTAATCCAGGAACAAACATTTTTTCCAGCTCTGCAGCACAAGGTGGCTGCATGCTAAGGTGGCTGCTTACCTCTCCATCAGCTTCTCCTTATCCCAGTTGAAATGGCTAAGCAGTATTCGAGTGATAGTCGCCGGATTCTGGAGAAAGAAGAGAAAAACAATCAATAATTGAGTAACCAAGCCAGAGCTTTGAATAGGCAAGGGGAAAATCAGAGTGTCTGATAACATCATCTGTTCAGACAATACATGTTTACTGGCATGGACTGGGAAATAGCTGGACTTGACACATAGACAAATTTCAAAGGAAAAAAAACCCAACTCTATAAATCCAAGCCATCTGTATAAAATGAGAATTTGGTTGAAGATTTAATGACCAGATTAATTACACCTACCACAGTGCCAACATCTCCAGATCCAGCATGCCCACACAATGCAATTCCAGGATGTCTGTAAAATGCAGGAAGGGTTGATTTCCACCCATCATACCCATTTTTGCCACAATCTCCACCCTACTTGCAGAGCAAGAATAATCCAGCCCTGACCATCAAAACATTTGGACTGAAAACTGTCCCAGAACACAACTGGCTGCCAGTGTAACAAAGTCCTTGGAAGACCTGAGAAGTTCCTGAAGCATCATGAAATCCAGAAAAAACTTATGGACAGCTAAGGAAAGAAATGCAGCCTAGAAAGGTCAGAAAGAAGGTGGAACATAAAAGCTGATTTTCAAATGTGTACAAGTTTTTAATTCCAACTAAATCTGAATCATCAGCCAAGAGTTTGATTATATGAGAAACACAGACCATATGGCTTCTGTTACACCCCAGAACCACATTTTAGCTCCCAAAATCCACTCTCTGAACCCAGTTTTAGGACCGTTTACATGCAAAGGAGACAAGAGCAGGGCCCTGGGAGTGGCTGTGTGTACTTTGCCATTTGACACCAAAATGGAAGTTTGCCTCAGGGCCAACGTTCAATGGACACTGAAGCTGTTGAAAAGTAGGACATAAACCAGCAATGTGATTTCCTGAGCCCCGGAGCTACAGCCACAACCTGATGCTGCCAAAAGCCAATGCTGTCACCCACAGCAGCGATCCCATCCCATCCCTGAATGTCCTGCCCTCATCCATCCATACTGCTACAGCCATTTTATGCTGCAAATAATGGTTCAGAAACGGATCTCCTCCTTTCCTTTAGGTTGGTTTTTTCATGGAATCAGCTCTCTGATCTATTTGATTGCCTGACCACACAAACAGCTGCATTAGCACAAGGGGAAAGCAGGACAGGCTCTTTCACCACCAACACAACCTTCACTGAAATAAAGCCCTCAGGTCACAGTGTAATAAGCACAAAGAACCAGTCCTGTGGTTTATACTGTAAAAAGTGACACTCCTCTCCTTCTACAGAGTGTTCTGACTCTTATTAATGCCAGCACAGATTGTTTAAGGCCAAACTAAGAATTTTTTCCCGGCTTAAAAAGCCCATGTGAACCAAAGCAGCTTTAGAAAGGTCTGACCAGATCCCTGATGCAGTCCCAAAGCAGCTGGGACAGCAGATCTACACAGTATGGGGCAGGAGATACCAGAAATGGGTACTTAACACTGCAAGGTGACAGTGTGGTTCTGGTCCATACCTGAACCAGTCTCCCAGGTGACAGGATCCAAGCTCTTCCCTGCAGCAACACGAGTTGCCTGGCTGACAACCACACGTCACCAGCTCTCTGACAGCATCCCTCCCTCATCCAGCCCTGCAGAGGGGAGCAAGCAGCTCAACTCTTTCAAGTCAGTCCTGCCAACAAGAAGCTTAATGGGAATTTAAGGGTCTCCTTCACTCAAAGGCTCCTCCAGCAGCCTCTTTTGGGCTTTAGTTTCTGATCTTTCCAGGTTATTTTGTATTTGGGTCTACACAACATCCTTTTCTGTAACTCTGTCTGTACTACGTAGCAGTACCTAAAGGAGCTCTTAAAAGCTCACTTAGACACAATTCCTGGAGCAATTTAATCAAAGATGAAAATATACCTTAGTAAATAAACCGATCTTATCTCTAGATTATCTTGGTTATGATACCAGCCCCTGTAATTCTCCAGTTAAGAATTCCAGACAGCAAAGCACACAGCCCTTCAACATAAGGAGCCTTCACTCAGCCCAGAGATCTGCCAGATGTACAGAGAAACACAATTTTCTTCATTTCTCAAGCAAAGGCATTGAGAGAGCTTTAATTAAAATCAGCCCAAAGTCTTGTCCTACCTCCTACCACAGCAGCCCACTTGGCCACTTATTAAGGCTTCTGGGAATACCTATTAATTGCTTAATAGGCTGAGGGGCAGCTGAGGCAGTGGTCTCTGGCTGACTTTAAAAAGACAGGTTTACCCTGCACTGAAGGAAAGTTATGGTACCTGGATAAGAAACTCAAACGGTCTGCAGTGATTATTAAGTAGAACAAGGCTGGTCCAGCAAATACCACTCCCCAAAGGACATGTGGTCAGAAAGGATAAGAGGGTTTCATCTGTGGCTTCTGCATTTTCCCAACACACAGGCACTGCCACTTTCCAAACGTTTCCCTAGGTCAGAGCCCCCAGGTACCCCAGGACTGCGAGGTCAGGGTACAAAACTGGACATTATTTGGGATTATACTGTTGACTCTGTGTACTATCACCTTCTCCTGGCTTTCTGGCCTCCACCTTCTTCCAGCACTGTTGGTTGAACATTTTAAAAAGAAAGGACACGCCAGCAGCATGACAAGCTCCCACCAGAAATAGCTGGGCTGCCTGCTTTCACTGCCTGCCACATCCCAGATGTAGCATTCAAACCTCCCCTGGCTGTTTCCCGGATACAAAAGGCAAGAATTAACATAGCCCTGCCCTTGCTTTTCCCGGGACAGGGATACAGTCTAGGCTGGAGGTGCACAGGGAGCACAGAAGACTGGGAGGGAGACAGCTAAGGGGCAAATCAGTTAAACACAAATGCTAGAAGTTCTGGCATGAAGGATTGTTCCAGCCTGAGACCAGGCACATCATCATGGAACAGCTGTTCCACGGGAACAGCTCATATGCACACGCTTCCCTCAGTTATTCCAGAGCAGTGCTGGAGGAGTGAACCACAGCACCCACCCCAGTGAGAGCTGTGTCCTGTGCCTCGGGCACACAGGGTTAAAGCACCACCAAAATAACGTGGTATTTCAACACCAGCTCCACTCCAGCCTTCCACCAACCCTCAGCCATCACTCTGGACACTCATGCTGTAAAAATTAATGGAATGTCCAAATCCTGGGTTACACAGCACTGGGAAGTCACAGGCTCTGCTCTGCCTCCTCGTCTGGCACACAGGATTATTTCCTACGACTGACACCACGCAGATTAGTTATGAACAGGCTCCGCTGCTGCTCAGACGGGATTATTCCCGAGGCTGCAAGAGCACGCTCCTACTAAGGCTGGTTTTTGTTTACAAAGACGAATTTTCCTACAGAAAGCAGCCAGGGACGGAGAGAGAGCAAAGGAACAGCCAACACGTTCTCCTCCAAACGTGGTCTGATGAAAGCTGAAACAGCAGATCTCCCTTACAGCAGCCTCCTATTAAATTTTACATGTCGGAGCTGAGGCGGATTGCCTGGAGCCGAGGGCAGCAAGCCTGTTGATATCCAGATAGGAACAAACCCGAGGAAAGCAGCCATTTTGTTGAAATTCTCTGGGCACTTCAAAAGATTCCCTAACAAAACATTCCAAATAAAGCTCTGCCCAGAGAGAAACATCCTCAGTCCTTCAGCAGGGATATTTTTATTTTTTTTTTTAGCTAACAAAGCAACCAAGTCCCACATATGCTTCAAACAAATTCCACTCCACCACAGCTTTTCACTGGAGGTATTTACATTTACTGTCCTTATCTATGTTGCTGTGCTTCAGCATACCAATGCAAGCAGGAGATACAGCAATAGGAAGCCCTACAAAGGTCTGGACGTCACCAAAGAAGCATTATTAATTCAAATAAAACTCCTTAATTTAATAGAATTTAATTCAACTGGAAGTTTCATCAGTGATAAGAGTTAGAATTCTTTTTGCTGTCAAAATAAGAAAGTATGAATTGGAAGGAAGAATCTGGATGCACTTAAATACATAAATGAATTATAAATTAAATATTATTAGAACATTAGCTTGAATCAGAATTTCCAAGCAGAACAATTTGCTGAATGACAGTTGGGAGCACTTGATCCATTCATGTTTCCATCCATCAAGACGAGCTGCATGGTTAAGTCTTGATGTTATTACGAAGAAAAGCACATTCTACAGTTAGCTTCTGCTTACATGCTGAGAGTCAACTCCTGGTTCAGTTTCAGCCTTTACTGCAAACAAAAACCATTTAACAACAACTTCAGCTCAGTTCTCCAGCAAAATCCTTTCTCACCTCTTGGAGACATGATATTGATAAATTCTTTGTTTTGTTTCTTTCCATGTCATGGCTGGTTTTGTTTTCTAGCCACGGTAGCTTCTGCATTCCAGAAGTTTTCACCTCCATCCCAATAACAGAGGCTCAGACAGCAATAAGGAACTGATGCCACTTCCAGCTGGGCTTTTCTACACAGTTGCTTTGCACTTGAGAATCCAAGCAGATGCTCCAGAAACCCTGGCTTTCCCCAAGCCTCAGAACTCTGAACAGGGTTCAAACCTCAGCAATGTCCACTGCTGTATTCCATGTGGACACAAGACTGGGTCTACATTTCCCAGCAGAAGGAATGGTTTTACATCAGCTGACAAGACTGAGGGTTTGGCTTGGTAGAGGAGCAAAGAGCCATCAGAAGCCAGTGCTGGTCTGAAGCCAAGCAGCACAAACATCTGCTCCAGTGAAGTGGCACCTGGGGACAGCCATCACATCACCACTGTAAATATTTAACCAGCCAAACCCCCAGTGTTTGCAATAGTAGAGCACCAAGTGGAAACTCCCGCTGCCCAGCATCTCCAAGGCTTGTCACGTGCACACTGTGCCATGGGAGAAGCACTGATAAATAACCCACAGATCACGTTTAATGGCAGTGGGGAGAGGAGGAGCAACCCCACCATGAGAGACTGTGACCAGTGCCGTGCACCAGGCACCAAACAGCTGCATCATCACATAATAACCAAGGGGCACCAGCCCAAAATTCTGCAATAACCTGATGTCTGCTCTTTGGACCCTCTGCTCTTCACCTGCACCCCTCCCAGCTTCACACAGATAATCTCAGACATAAAGATACAGCTAGAAAATGTTTCAAATCAGCTTTGAACCTGCTAAAACACATAACAGTACAACTGGTTTGCACTGTTCTGCAAGTGCACTAAATGACCCTCATTTGTAGAGATCCATTCACATCATTTCTTCCAGGAGACAATTACAGGAAATCTTACAAGCAAAAAACCTCATTTCTAGCAGCTTAAAAAAATTCCCAGGAAGACAGCACTGAAGATGAGATCCAAGTGCTGAGTATTTCCAGGACATGATCTCTAACTTGCTAGTTTTTAGTTTTTCACCACCAACTTAGCACTCTGAGAAGCTGCAGGAAAACTTCTGTGTAATCTAATATTCCCTAGCTCAATTACAGCCAGGACACGAGAGGGCTGCTGCAAGAAGAGGACAGGAGCTAAAGGGTTCAATCTGCAACCCATCCGTGCTCTCTCCCTCTGCCATCACCTGGGGTGTGGGAGAGAATCATACGTTTCTGTCATTGGCCATCTCAGGGTTCACAGGGACAGCACAACACACTGGTGGATCTCAGATACTTCTCATCTTCCCCTTAGAGATAATAACAACATGAGTACTGCTCATTCTCTGTACCCCACTGAGGGATGGTCCTTGCAGCTAACATACTACTGAAGCCGTACCAGAAGACTTGAGTTAGAACTCTAAACTACCAAAAATGTACCAGTTTCCTGCCGTTTCCACACAACTCCAGAAGAAGCCAAGCTACTCCCTGTAACTGTTATCATCTGCTGTCCTCCATCTGGCATTTGCCTTCCCATTAACACATACACAGCCTTCAACTTCGACACCCATCATCTCCTCAGCTCCCTACATCCTTCTTCATCTCGTTAACCTCCCTTCACACATCATTTCCTAATTCTGAAAATTAAGTTTTACGGAGTTACTGAATTAGTACCATTACGTGATGGCACCAAATGGTAGTTTGATCTGATGATCTCAGTTTGTAGTAACTTACCTGCACTTTATTGACTGTTTCCAGCTTGGATGAACATACGTTCTTCTAGCAGGGGAAGATAATAAAAAGCAACTTCAGCGAAAACTCTATTACTTCAGTTAATTGGTTCAAGAGACAGAAATGAAGCAGTCAGCTGCTTTACATTTTCTCAGAGCCTTTTGGAAAGCTTTCAGGTTAATGATTAGGAGCTGCAACGAAGAGCCATTGTCTAACAGAGCTTTTAAATTCAAAAAAATACTAAAGCAACAATTCCAGGATGAATTAGCAAATTTGGAAATGCAAAAGCTGAATTCACACTGTAATACTTCTAAATAAAAGAAGATGGCATGGATTTGCCCTGCTGCTCTCAGACGATTGCAGAAGTTCCCCACCGACTGAAGACAAATTAAAAATGACCAGGGAAGGCCTTTTCCAGCATTTCAGCTATGCTCCTTCCAAAGCAGGAGAGCTAGGGTTTGATGACAGAACACAGAGGGATGTTAACCCTTATTTTATACATTTAATCTGAAGAACACTTTGGGTTCTACTTCCTTTTGCTATAGTTCTGGAGTATAAAGTCATGCTTTAAAGAGGAAGGACCCAGAGATCCTGAGCTGATCAGAGGTATCACCCAAAGTATTTCTCTCTTCCTGGTGTCTCCCAGCACAAGAAATCTCAACATATGAACAAAAGCTCAACAAAGCTGGGTAGACAACAAGAGCCCCAGCTCTGGTCTCTGGAGTCTGCTGTGTGACTGCAGCTGCCACGCTGAGCACCAGAGTGGGAGCACATGGGTGCCAGAGTACGCCGCACACCGGTTTTATTCAATCCTATGCCTCCCACTCATGGATTTGCAAAGACTTGCCTTGAAAGAGTAGGAGAAGGTGATGGCATCATTTCCATATAATTCCTCCAGTTTACTATTTCAGCAGTTCTGTAATATCTCCCCATCCACTATGGAGGAAGCAAAAAGCCTCCAATGCTGCAGCCAGGCTGGGCACAAGGTAAGAGGAAAAACCCTGCAAGTTTTGGCTACCATGGATGTAAAGGGTTATCCAGGTAAACTCCAAGTCCCTGATAATCACCAAGTTCCCCCTCAAATCAAACCTTCAGTCAACATCCAGTGCCACAGAGCTGCTCTGACAGGATGAGAGTCCATGAAATAGAAATGGATATTTAGGAAATTAGTAACAAACCTCTGCATCCCATCACAAATGACACACGATCACCTCTGCTCATCAACAGAACACCACTCCCACAACCAAGTGCCGCCAAAGCATATCTGAGCCTGCTTCCCTCTTAACACCACTGCTCTTCCAGACCTGCAGGTTCCATTTTTCCTCTTCTATCCAACATGACCTCAATCCTATTGAAATTCTCAGCCCACCACAATTAGTTACTGCACTGATCTTGTATATGTATCACAAATGTGTCCAGTACTGTCAAGATCAAAAAACTTGGGTTTTCTCCAGACAACAAGCAGAATCACTATGGCAGAAAGAACGTCACTAGATACTTTCAGTTCTACACAGTCTCTAGAAGACTACACACAAGGACAGATTCAATTCTGAGAAGAATTCAGATTCAATACAACAACTCACTAATGCTTGGCTTGAATAAAATACACTGTTTTGCTTCAAGAAGAAAGCAAAAGCACATTTTGCCACAGAAAAAAAATAATACTGAATGAAGGCAGTGACTGACAATAAGTACCAAAACACCATACTTGGCCCAAGAGCACAGGTCAGAAATCTCTCCCCCTGCACAAGATTCCAGAGAGGCCAAGGAAGACTCTAGACACCCAGAACAGCTTAGCTGTGCACCAGCTCTATTTTTGCCTATGAGATGAAGTGACAGCAACTTGGATTATGATATTAATCTGAAACAGGGCAGTAACTGGGCAAGACCAGACCAGCTCAGAAAATATTTATTCAGCAGCAACACAAGCTCACACAAGCACTGGCTCTCAACTTGCCACTGGAGTCAGTGATGGGAGCACGAGTGACCAGACACAGGAGCTGACTGGGTAAAGGGGGTCGCTGGTTTATTTTAACACAGACAGCATCATCCTGTCACCAGACAGCTGAGCTGGCACAACCTGGACAACAGGGAATTGCTTCCAAGAAATCTGTTTAGTCTCAGTCTGCCAAGAGCCATGTGTCAGGCATGTTAAAGCTGGGGCTTCCCATATCAACAGACCCCCAAATCTTATTGTCCCAAAGACTGTAAAGCATATTGGGATATACTTTGATGCCAGGTACAGCCAGAGGTCCCACTTTTTTTTCTCCATTATCTCACCATCGACAAAGAGCAGGCCTTCACCCTCTTCACCCCAGTGTCCGGAGGCTGTATTCACCTGGTCTACCAAAGAGCAGATCTTCATAGTAAATTGTGGGAACACTGCCAACAACCACTACCAAATGTCCCCAACATAACCACGTGAGCTTGACAGAAATACACTTTTTTTTTTTTTAATGTCTTTTATTAGTCAATGTTGGAAAGAGTAGAAGTGGCATATGTCAGGCCAGCTACCCATCAAGCTGATAAAAAGAAACAACCCAAAGCACATTTTTCGTGTACTGTCTTCAGTGACTCAAGTCCTGAATGAACTGTGCATTTCTGGGAAAGTACAGGTCTGCTGATGTGAGCTCCAGAAACTGTCCTGTTTGCAGGCAGAAATGAATGTTAAAGGAATAAAGCTGAAACATGAACTGTACATCTGCTTTCTTCCTGCAAATCATTTTGTACAAGTCTTTTGGAGTCTCAAAAAAGCTTTCCCTGCTCTTTTCCCAAGCTCCAATATGTATGGTACACTGACTCGGCTCCTTCACCATGATGTGCACTGCCAGGGCCTGGCCCAGAGCCAGGGGCACCCAAAGGGCTGTAGCCACATCCTGGGATTTATAAATCTGCAGGAGACTGGCACTGTTCCCCCACACCAGGGAGATAAACTGCTGGCTCTGCTGGCTCCTGCTTCCAGCAGCTCATGTAAGGAGTAAGCACCTCAGCTTTGGACAGTGAATGATTTCACAGTTAACAAGACCCAGCATTTCATGGATTCTGCACACCTTTAGGACAACAAAACCTTGCTTTTGCTGCTTTAAGCACATTCAGAGGCACCACCCAGTCCAGGGCAGTGCTAGGAGGCTGCTATGAGCAGATCAGTGGAGGAAGTATCAGAAGCAACTTGAAGAAATAATGATACCGTGGCATATCTGAAATGTTTAGAAGAAATCAGACAAACTCTAGGAGGATGAAGGTATTCTCAGCATCATTCTCAGATGAAGGTATAACTCAGCATCACAGTTATACTGGGAAGGGTAAATTCCCAGTAACCTGTGGATTTTTTCCACAGCCTATTTCCACAGCAAGTCTGTCTGTAGCATCAAACATGTGCCATGAAAACAACTAATTGATTTTCCGGGCTAACTTTTATAAGCTGTCAGCAAAAGGCTCTCAAATTGGCCTTCGGGTGATGATTTAAGGGTGTACCCTCTTTAGAAAGTGTGCAAGCAGAGGACCAGCCTCCAAGGATGTTCAACATCAATGTGTCTCTCAAACACTGCTGGTTATGTCTCAGGTTTGGGTGATCTGCCTCCCATCTGCTTTTGTTACTGGGCACTGCTGAGAACACCTATCACAGGGTGCTTGGGCACAAAGACACATGAGAAGATATAATCCAGCCAAACTCAGTATCACCTCAAGACAACCACCTTTGACTCCTAAAAATCACAGGATAAGCTGACTATGAATAGAGCTTTAGCCCCAATAATTAGTCCTCAGACTCACAGGTGTTTGGGGGATATAACTCACTACGCAAAAATCTCACAGTAACATGCCTGCGGCAGCCTGTCCTGAATCCTGACTTCCAGTTCAGAACATTATAATTAACATTTTCCAACAAATATACAGACAGGAAAAAGAAAATGGTACGGGATGATAACTTCTTCCATGAGCACAATGAGTTGGCACCCACAAATCCCTGCAAGTTAAAGATCTACCATGGTAAGTAAACAAAAGCCATCCCAATGAATAACTTCTCTCACTGCAATGGCAAGGTTACTTCGAAAATATTTGGATCCATAGTCACTGGTGGCATGCAAGTGTTAACACCTTCAGTGACAGCATGACTGATGAGAAAAATGGCCTTAGCACAAGAATTTTTAGCCAGGGGCAAATTTACATGAGCATTTTTGGAGAACAAAAAAAAAATCTTTAACATTCTTCTATCTTCTCCTTCTCCTCCAGGCCCTAGTGAGGTGAGCACTTGGTACTTCAGTTCTTCAGTCCCTCATTGCTTCTGATTTTGTCCCTTCTTCAAAGGAACACCCACTCTTACGATCCCTCTTCACTGGGGCAAAGAGGAAGTTTTCCCATTGCAGTGAAGTATCACCACACTCCACAGCATTTTAGGAAAGAAAAAAACACATTCCTTAAGGTGATTTCATATCCCCATCACAGGCAAAGTATGTTTTTAACACTCAGTGTCACCCTGACAAACAGACAGGAAATGCACTCTGGTGATGCCTATGCCTTAGTCTACAGCTCTCAGTCAAGGAAAAAAAAAATTAATTTAGCCATCTTAAGTAGCTCTTTAGGCCCAGAAAACCACTGCCAATGCAGCAGTGGCTTGGGGATGTAATCTTTGGCAGCATCTTGATGCTGGCAGCAGCCCCAGTGCAGATGTGGTTGTGGCTTGTACCACTTCCCTGCAAAAAGCAGCTTTACCTGCAAAAGCATTGTTCTGCTGGCACAACCTGCATCTGCACTTGGAAAACCTGCCAGCATCCTTTTCCCAACAAGCCTCTTCTAGCTCAATCATTTTTTAATGATGACTTTGCAGTTTATTTACCACACTCTACTCATTTATTCTTACTTAGTTTTACAGCCAACAAAACACAGCCCTGGCAACATGTTATTTTATAAGCTGGGATTTCCGCTACAAGAAGTAATTTTGCCTGTTTATACCCCAAAACGTTTTCCTCCAAGGGCTCTGCAGATGCCACCTTTGAAGAAAGGATATTCTGGAGGCATAAGGAGTTCAGCAATCACTTGTTCGCTCTTGTTCCCAACAAGATTTACCTCAAAGTCTAACTGCAGTCTCTAATTGCTGCAGGTATTTTTAACCAGGTACCTGAGCTCCCTCGAGTTTAGAGAAAATAGTCTGGAGGGATCTGATACAGAAATAGCAGAACACAAGTCATACAGCAGTGCAGGAGAATGGGAAACTTGAAGTGTTTTCACCATTTTCTCGTTTAAGGGCTTTGAAGACTTGCCTCTACACAGAGTTGCACTCATTTAATCAGAAGTGTTTCTACAGCTGTTGAGTCAAAGCAGCAAGTAGGTGCAGATTGCCTACCTCTATTCCCTTTTGGCAGGGAATGGGAAACAAACCTGGATGTGCAGTTTTGTATTTGATGGACTGCGCACTAGCTGACAAGGATAGCCCTTGTTCCTCTCCCATTAAAATATTACTGTCATCAAGACACTGGGCTTCTGCAAGAGAAAAAAACCACCTAATCAGCCCTGCCTTGTAACTGTTGTGCAGGGCAGCAAGAGGAATAATTACACTAATGACTGGTGAATAATTGAGTGCACTGAACAGGCTGGCACCCAGCCTCCTCCAAATCCCAGTGCTCCTGGGATGCAGAAACACCCTGGCAAAGGACATTAGGGAATTACACCATGGCACACGAGAGTAACACAGATCCCAGACACCCTCCCTCCAAAGAGTTTCAGTATCCATCATCCCTAAAGAGAACTCCAAGTCCCTGCACTGTCCCCCTCCTAGAAGTTATCATCCCAGCCAAAATGGTTTTGTGCACATTTTCAAGCATCAATTTCAGCTCTATTAACAATACAAATAAGGACATTTCAAGCATTTCATATTACCAAGTAAAATAAAGAGACTGGTTATTACAGAACAACCTAATACGTATCTAAAATGCATATAAATCAAAGAGTATCACCTCAATTTGCTCAGATGGCCTTTCAGTCATTGCACAAGTATTACAAACTATCAAAACAAAGATATCTGACACATTATTTCATCAGATCTTCAGAGCATACAGAAATTGTTAATTTTTTTATTAAATTGTTATTTTACATTATAGTTATTTTCCTCTATACACACTAGGTGAGATTTTACTCCAGGGACCTTCCACTTTAAACTACTGCTCCCAGAAAAATTACACTGCTAACTACAAGCTGGAATGTTGCTCTTCTTCCCTTTTTATTAAAAAGCTGCTGTCCAGCCTACTTTTAATACACATTGCTTAATAAAGTTCTGTCACTTCCAAGCTCCTGCTCTGGAATCCAACCTCAAGACATGGCTCTCCCATGCTCTTCTTTCCACACCATTCCTTTCACTCTCTATTTCTCAGATCCTAGATGATTAGTATAAAGGTAACTAGGAGTTAACTTAGTCTTAAGTTTTTCTTCCCACACAGGAAAGCTCAATGCAAGACAGACTGTTTATTCATGTGAGTCCTCCTGGCTTCCTCTAATCCCTCTCCACAGTTCTATCTGCCAGACAAAGGAATGCTGATTGCATTTGTGTTTTGTTGAACAAGAACACACCAAACCCAGTTACCAGCTGCAGAGGGCATCAACATTTTGAAAAACTCTCCAGAGCTCTTTCCAAAGTTAAATATGCACTAACTAGATGTGCACACAAAACAGGCCACAGAAATGTTGAGGTCTGGATGCACACCCATTTGTTTTGCTGACAGAGTTGAACGATGCTAACACCATCACTTCTGGCACCTGGAACAAAGCAGCTGAGCTGCTCATGGGGTCAAACGGCTGAGCAAGAAGAGCAGAGAGGAGACACTTTTAAACAGAGAATTCCCTGATCCCCTGTATTCCATGGCCCTGCAAACAGCTGTATCCAGGCATACAGGGAATGGGAACTGTCCAAGACCAATATTCACGTAAGCACGGCTCTGTTGTGGGTGCACGTGTCTGTACACCCCAACAAGCACCACAGGGGATGAGTGTCAGACACTCAAACACCAGAATGGTTCCAGTGCATTGGTGTTTCAAGCCAACCAAGCCCATCTCAAGTGCCCCAACTCAGAAAACCAAAGGCAAACCCCAAAGAAGAGAGAAGCACTGCATTGTCACTACCATACCAGGTCCACACATACACATCAAAGCAAGCACAGTAAAAACAGCCATATCCTGCTGTGATTTTTACACAAGAGTGTTGTTCAGATACCAGCTCCTTCCTCTGTGGTTCTGGAAGTGTTTTGCAGATGAAAACAGCAAAAAAAACCACCCTTTGCAGGGCAGCACCCAAGATGCTCCTTCAGAGGTTGACCCAGTCACGAACACCAGGCAGGAAGTGGGAACCTTCAGAACCATCTCAAATTTTCATTTCTTTACCTTGGAAGAAAGTCTCTTCAGCCTGTCTCCTTAATAAGAATTGCAATTATTAGTTTAAAAAGAAAATCTTTGAACTAGCACTCAAAGAAGTCAGTTAGTTTGGCATTTGACTACTTTCACAGGCAATTAGACAGATTCTTCTGGTTCTACTAAGTTCTTACTGTGTGTTCTCCACTTTGAGAGGACTTTAACTGTGCCCAAGTAGAAGTCTTTTGAGCAGGAACTCCTACTCTATCCTGATTATCTGCTGAGAAACAGAGTTCAGTCTGCATCCCTCATCTGGTGAAATAGCTGCAACAATCACAGACAATTTTTCTGAAGGGCTGCAAAGGCAATAAGCAAATATCCAAGCTTTTAATTTCAAACATTGGGATTATCTCCCTCCAGCTCCCAAATTCCTCAAATCATAAAGCAATGAAAGCTTCATCTGTTGTGAATTAAAATGCACATGAAAAGGCCAATTTGTGGTGACACAGTACAGAGACAGTCCCTCCCCTCAGACCAGGAAGTCTTTCACACCTCTATGTCTGAGACACAAGTACTCTCCCACAAGACCTAATCTTGAAGCAGATGGCCAAGACATGATCCTTGCACTGCTTGTCCCTGGAAACAAGAGATGCCACATGGTACTTTAGCATAAAACTTTTTAATCAAGGAAGATACAAAACCAGGAATGTTTTAGAAAGACTGGGGAAAAGGACCTTAATGCGCCAGCATCTTTAAGAGGGCACCAGTGGAAACCACCAGGAGAAGACCAAGAAGCCCAGTTTTAGGTAGGTTCTATGCTCAGTTACTACCAGATCACAGAGCTCTCAGCTACTGCCCTTGGCTCCTCTCCCAAACACATCCCCAGAGGACCACAACCTTTTGCTGTCACACAGATGTGTCGAAGCCTGGCAACAAGGACAGGCAGCGTAACACAGCCATGGAGAAGCTGTGCTCTCCTCTCCAACTGTCTGGGCTCCATGCTTCTCCAGAGGGAGAACACCAAGGGGAGACACATGTCCCTCCAAACCAATTCTTTGTTTCTCCCTTTTTACTAGGCACTGGCAATGACTACCAGCTTTGTACTCCACCAGCTCCCAAAACTCAAGGCAAGACTGCTGGCAATGCCAAAATGCACCACAACCGCCCAAGACACTTTCACAAGGGCTTACTCACTTCTTCCAAGTCTCTTTGATGCTGTAAACAGATATCTATGTGAGGTTTTAGATTGAAATTATTCCAAACATCTGGAAAAAGTTCTCAGTCTCTAAAAACAAGGAGAAGACTCAATGCTGATGGTTCTGTTTGAGTGTTGTGTATGTAGAGTGGTTCAAACCCTCACCACAGTGAGCTGCTCTGAGCACTGGAGATAATGACCTGGCATTGCTACACCACCTAAACATGGGATCCCTCCTGCAAGAGCCTCTGCACTTATATGGGCATTCCAAATTCGGGAAGGGAACAGACTTGTGAAGTATAAACTCAAGTTACACCTTAAACAACCACTGAAGGAAGCCTTGGATGGCAGTTTTCAAAGCATTTATTTAAACAGTGTTTCCATCACAGCTGAAGCAAAAGCTAAGAGCAAGGTAAGGAATTCTATATAGGCCAAGTTCAGGGTTTCCAACCAAACAACGAGGATGGTGAAGATACTTAAATATTATCAGCATTTCCATTATCAAATTATTAATGATTTTTCTCCAGCTGAGTGCCTCATCCCCTCAGAGCCTCCTGCACCAACATCCCACACAAAGTCAGCAGCCCTCTCCCAAACCTCAGGCATCTGTATTCCAGGCTGTGCTCAAATGCACCATTTGGCATTACTGAGCAGCTATGAACCCTCCCAAGGTGTTTTACAATAAATGAGACTGCAATTTCCTTGCAGTTGCTGCAGCTACTAAATGACTTGATGAAATTCAGCAGCATTATGTGCTTGTATGCACCCAACAGCCTCCAAAACATCCTTTGTGACTGTCAGGGATCCAGCACTGCCAGCTACAAAGAGAAAACATCACTCTCAATACTCAGATCCCAGTAATTCCAGAAGTACCAGAAATCTGGAGGACCCACAACAGGTGAGTTTAGGACTGAGCTGTGTGGAGAGGACTTCCAGCTTCTAGAGTTACTGTCAAATTCCAGATTCTTTTCCTAAGCAGAGGAAAGAGTTGCTACCTTCTCCAGGAAAAAAAAATAGGCTCCTACAAAGAAATTCTGGATTAAAATGTTGACTCGCTGTTAAAACAAGCACAGTGTGGGATCAACTTTCTTCAACTATCACACCTGATAACAACGGCAGAAGCACATTCTTGTTTGTCTTGTTAATGAAGTAAAGGGGAAGAGAAATTAGTTTAGAAATAGAAAACTGAAAACCATTCAACAGGTGCCAAAGACACAGGGCTGCCCTAATTTACAAAAGGCACTGGAGCTTTGGGGTTTATTTGCTATTAGGAACTTGGACTTGTGCCAGGTTAAAACTAAGGGGTCAGAGCTTGGGACAAGCATAAAAGGGGAATCTGTGTTTTTGTTTTTAGTGATGCTTTAACATCCAGAAATAGCTCTTGTTTCGCATCAACTGCAGTCTCAACTCTGACTTCGTGGCACAGCTTCCAATTTATAGCAGAAACAACCCTTCTACTTTGCACAGCAGGAATGGTCCTGCTCACTGAAATTAAACCCACAGGGAATAGCAAAAACTGTATTTACTATTTAGTTTTAGCTTTCCAGAAACAAATATTTTAAAGTAGCTAAAAAACAATGAGCATTTTCAGTCTCACTTTGAAACATCCCAAAACACGCCGGTCCCCATCTGCACCCCAAGGCCCCTGAGAATAAGGCTGCTTTGCTGTGATTTTGGAAAAACTACACTGAGACAAAAGCAACCAGCATCAAATGTTTCCACACATGGCCAACCATGAGATTTGCATCTGACCTAACAGAAACATAAAGCACAAAGCAAGTGGGTCATATTTAAGTACAAAGTTGAAATTCCTCTGGAGACTTAACAAGACTTCTACCTGGTAATGCTGAAATTTAAAGTAATATTAAAAAAAAATTCTATTATACTCAGAATTACATGTCTAGGCAGTCAGGAACAGACACCATGTCATTTCCAAAAGTTTTGGAGTGATTGCTTATACAAGGTTCCAGGAATGCTTTGTCACAATGAAGTTTATTCCATTCCTTGGAAATATTAAATGCATTCCTACTATAATGAAACACCTTATAAACACCGCATGACAGAAACATGGGGTTTAACAAAGCATTTCCTTCCAGCATCTTAACATTTAGGCCCCTGACATGAATTTTATTATCAAATAAGTAACCACACAAGGTTTGCTAATGCACCTCACGCTGTGAGAGGACCCGGATGGAAGCAGCACCAGCCTCGAGTGCTTCCACCCACAGACTCCCACCTAATGCTTGTCAGCTCCAAGCACTCCGAATTTCCAAGATGTCATCTCTAGCATTAAATACAGTTTTAAGCACTACCCTGTGCAACAAGCAGCAATTCCTGTTGCTCACTGACAATTCATCCCTGTTGTGGACAATACCTTTGGAATGTACTGCCCACAGTATGCTGAATTACACCAGTATTGGTAAGATTTCCTGAGTTCTGCCTGGCAATCAGGATGTTTTGTCCAAGCAAGTGAAGCCACTGTTCAACAAGACCCCTCTTGTAACAATGGGTTTGCACTTGTTGTGACAGAGCTCTATTTAACCAGGGCTGTGGAACTCCAGGGGCCTCTGCAAAAAGCCATTCCTCAACAAATACGGGTTTTTAACTTCAGAGTGGTTGGGGATTTGGCTTATTTTAACGGCAAAGCTCCTACCAGAGCAAGGACCTAACCTTGCCTCCAAAGAAGTCATCCAGCTCCACCATGTAAATGAGAAACCTGTACTTGCTGCGAATGCTCTGATGTTACACCTGACCTGGTCTGCTCTAAAAAATGTAATTTAAAACTTTTAATCAAAAGAAAAGGTATTTTTGAGCTAGACTAAATTTTATTGGATCTAGGAATGCCACATCCTTCCAGAGAAAGGAAGCTCAACATGCTCACAATCACACAGCAGGCCAGGCACAACACCCAGCCACATCCAGGATCCTGATCCCCACTGTGGGGTGGGGAAAGAAAACAAGAGACTCAACTCCTTTTTTCTGCCACCTCAGAGCATCATCCCAGTATTTTCAACACCTTACCATTACAAAGTCCGGGAAGAATGAATATGGTCAGTGACATCACAACAATGTCATTGGAATGCTCCAGAAAAAGGGAGGCAAAAAGGGAAAATTAATCCCACCTGGAAAGACTGGAATTGCACAAGGTTGCAACAAAGCAAGGAGAACACCAGGCCAAGCCAGGCTACAGAGACACATCATGTGCTCTACTCAGGGCAGAAATAAATATGCCATTCTAAACATTTTTCAAGTTTATTTTCAGAAAAATCTAGAGCAAAAATGGAAATAGCAATCTGATACAAAAAAAGAAGTGACAGTGGATTATTTGAACAAAAGTTCAGAGAGGGAGAATATGGGGAAGATGTTCAACTGTGGGAACTGTGCCTTTGGGAGGAGGAAGCCTTTTGTTCCACAGCACCTCTATGTCTAGGTTTTTACAGTCCCTTGCTAACTTCATTCTGCCAGCAGCTGGAAAACCACCAGAAATCTGCCTGTTTACTTAGACAACTAAAATTCCAAATACCATGGCAAACAGCTCTCTGCTCCACCTAATCACAGGGAGAGGACGGGAGGAATACTCTGAGGTTTAAAAGTCTCAGCCAACCAACAATGCAAGGTTAAGGGGTTATTTGTACCCCTATTTTTGCATTTGGAGAGCAAGGGGAATTCTTGTAGTGTGACACATGGAGGCAAATCAGATGATGAGCATAAGCACCAAATACTGTACAAAAACCACCATCAAACACCTGAAATCCTGCTTATGCTCAGACAATAAAGAGCAAGTGTAAAATATTCTGAATATTTGAGACATTCTGAAACCTGCCTGGTTCACTGCAGGTCCAGTGGTCTTAGGGAGGCCAAGTGATAGCAGAGTTTGGCACTGAGCAGATGTCTCCAAAAGCCCATTCCACACTACGGGGTGAATGACATGCTCTGTGAGCAGCAACTTAGCCACAAGTTAGCTCCTACTTCTGCAACGTCTCCATCAGATCAAATCCCTGCCCTGAAAAGTTCATGCTTTTTCTCACACAGCTTGTATTTGGAAATGGCCAAATGGATGGGAGAAAAAATTTAATTCAGTCCTTTCAACTACAGCCCTGTCAGCTAATAACTGCTCAAATTGAGTGTTTTAATATAAAGTTACACCTGCCATGGCTCAGATACCTCCTTGCAAATACTCTGTGGCTCCCTGTTCCACTCTCCTTTCCCTGCAGCTGCAAAACAAAACCCCATCTATAACTTACACTTGATCATCAAAAAAAAAATCACTCATTAGAGAGCACAAGAGCTACAGCTGAAGTTTTCAGACTGTATATTACATCTGTCTTGAACAAGTAAGTTCAAAGCACTAAAAATGTAACCACAACCATCACCATTTGCTACCAAGAACCCACGGCAGGCACACAGGGACCAAAGCCATCCAGTACTTGACTGGAACAAGTGAATCACAGCTCAGCAACTGAGGATCCGCAGCAGGATCCTGAGCCAATGTGACTCCAGAAAAGGTTTACTGAACCAGAAAAGCAGCAGCAGCAATCCTGGTTGGGCGCCAAACACAAGGAAATAAACAGAACAGAGAGCTGGAAGATTTCACCAACAGCCACAGGAGTGAGGATGAGCAAATCCTGAAGCATTAGCCGACGTCGGGCCACTTACCTCAGAACAGCCCAGAAATCTGATGGCAGGAAGTTGGCATTTAACAGCCATCCACAGTAACTGAGTGTTTTCCTACCCTCTTCTGTTGCATTCCAGGGCCTAAGTTGGTTTTAGGTCCCGAGTTTACCCATGACATTCTGAACAGACACACTTTGTGCACCCTGCTCTGCTAAACCTGCAAACACCAGACAGCAACTGGAGCAGGAGAGCAGCCATGGGAAGGTCTGGGGGGCGGTTCTGCAGAGCCCAGCACACAGTCAGGCTTCCCGATGCCACCGCAGGACAGGGCACAAACAACAAGGGGCTCAACGCATTTCCCTCCACTAGTTCTGCAACTCACAGGTAGAGCACACAAGTCAAACAGCTTCAGGGCAGTCTAAGAGGGGGGCAAATCCACTCAGATCAGCCATCAGGACCTCCTCTAACAAATTAGCTCACGAAGAACATGCGGTTGAGTCCACCAGCCGGGTCTGGAAAATGCAGGAGCAGG
The DNA here is from genome assembly GCF_030490865.1 of Poecile atricapillus. Lineage (NCBI taxonomy): Eukaryota > Metazoa > Chordata > Aves > Passeriformes > Paridae > Poecile > Poecile atricapillus. The sequence goes on from NC_081259.1 coordinate 19,448,162, forward strand.
AACACTCACAACTCCTCACTGGCAGCAACTTTTCCACCACTTGTTTTATGCAAAGATAAGGAATATGTCAGAATCTGTTCAATAGAAACAGAATGGGCCATGACTTTTGCAATCTTAATCATTAAACACAGACTCAGTATTTTAATGGTAATTTGAAAGAGTAAAAAGCTTAAGTTCCCAATTGTTTGTATGTCTGCCTGCCAACTGTTTCCCTCCCTACATCAGGATCAATAACTGGGAGCAAAGAAACATCCCTGCTTAACCATGAGATCTTCTTTAACTGCAGGGTAATCAGTTAATCCGAGCAGACTCCTTTATTCAGCTTTATACGGGCAATGCTGTCATTAAAGTTATAAACTTTAATTTGACTCAAGGAATGCCATTTTACTAATTTAGCACGCAAATATTTTTACAGCTGTTTGCATCAAGCTCCACATAAACTACAGGGGATTTACAGCACATAAAGCAACATTTTAAAGCTGCTGTTAGAGCCACTGCAGAGCACAGGACAGTTGGAGAAAAAACACTCACTAAGGCATCCTGTGTTTAAAGAGATTTACCAGCACAAACAACCAGCTAAACAACTACTTTATGGGCACTGGATCCCTCAATATTTAATATCCACAGACTTCTCATGCTATTCCCGTTGGAGTACTGGAAAAGGGTAGCAATTCCTAGTGACCCTAAGTAATGGTAAGCAAACAGGAACTAAAGAAAACCCATCACCTGAAGAAAAGTGAACTGCATCAGAAACTTGATGGTGAGCTGGAGCCAAACCCTGCCACAAACATTTAGAAACGGATGCTAAATGGCTTCAGTGGCTTGATTTTTTTTTTTTCCCAAAAAAACTTAGGGGCCGACAGGTAAGACTTAAGATACTTTGATCTAAAGAAGGTTAATGTTATTTCAAACTCCATTTCACTTTTAAAGAGGCACCCGTAAAAACTGAGGGTAAAAAAAGTTACGGTTGTGAAGGGATTGCCCGCACCCCTCCTGGTCTGTGCTGGAAATAAACACAAGGTTCAACCTCTGTGTGTGGCGGGGGGGAAGGGAGACGGCAACAAAACCAGAGCAGTGCCTCTCCTGGAATTCCAGGGCTTGCCATGGACTCCGCGGGTTATGGAGGAGCTATTACCCGCCTAACACCATGAGGACGGAAGGGAATAACGAAAAAAACATAGATTACGGCCCCCAGCTCGCAACCACACAAAGAAAGAGAAGCCCTTTCAGTGCCAAAGGCCTCGTTCCCGACGCTTCCACAGCAGGAAGCGAGATCCTGGCCGGGCCCGAGGGGCCTCCCGGGAGAACCGGGCGACGAGGAGCCCTCTCCACCCCCAGGGTGTACCGAGAGGAGTCGCTCCCCCGCCCCTCCAGCGTCGGGGGATACCGACTTGAGCCTCCTCCAGCCCCGGGGGAACCGCCAAGTGTATGTGAGGCCCTGAGCCGCGGACGGGCCGAGTCCGGTACCCCTCAGGAGGCCGCTGGCCCGTCCCGCCACCCCCCGCGCCCCTTCCCCCGTGTGTCCCCCCCCCCGTCCCGGTGCCGGGGGGCCGCACCTGGATGACCTCGTTGACCTCGCGGATGCACTCCACCATGTGCTGCAGGATCTGCTCGGCCGTCAGCACCTCGTAGCGATAATCCTCCTCCTGCTCGGGGCCGCCGCCGGGGCCCGGCCCGCCGCCCAGGCTGCCGCCGCCGCCGCCGCCGGGGCCCAGCCCGCCCGTCTCGCTGCCCAACAGCCCGTCGCGCTCCCCTCCGACGCGCAGCCCGGGCTCCACCAGCTCCACTTCGCCCAGGTCCAGATTATCGTCGGGCTCGTCTTCCTCCTCGTCCTCCTCGTCCTCCTCCGCGCCGCTGTCCTCGCTGCACTCCTCGTCCTCGTCGAACTCGTAGTTGTATCCCTCGTCCGAGTCCATGGCGAGGCGCTGAGGGAGCGGCGGCGGCTCCCGCGGCCTCCCCGCGCCCGGCCCCGCCGCCGCCGCCGTTGGCCCCGGCCCGGCCCGGCCCCGCCGCGCCTCAACCGCCGCCAACAAAGGGCCGCGGCCGCCGCGCTCCGTCACCGCGCGCCCCGCGCGTCACCGCCACCCGCCCGCGCCTGCGCGCCCGCCGGCATCTCACCCCGCCCGCCGCCGCCGCCATCTTGGGTGCGCGACACGCCCCCACCCAGCCCCCGCCCGCCTCATGCCGGCGCCGCCATGTTGAGTGTGGCGCGGCGCCAGGGTGGGTGCGGCAGGGAACCGCCGTGGAACCGCCGTGCCCCTGGCGTGGGAAAGACCTCCGAGACATCGAGTCCAAGCTGAGACCCAACACCATCCTGTCCATCAGACCAGAGCACTGGGTGCCACGTCCAGTCCTTCCATGGACGCCTCCATGGATGGTGAGCATACACCATCCACGCATCCAGTGCCTGACAACCCTTTCCATGAAGAAATTCCTCCTGATGTCCATCCTGAGCCTCCCCTGGTTGAGGACGTCTCCTCTTGTCCTGTCCCTTGTCCCCTGGGAGCAGAGCCCGATCTCCTCAGCTGCCCTCTCCTGTCAGGGAGCTGTGCAGAGCCAGAAGGTCTCTCCTGAGCCTCCAGGCTGAGCCCCCCAGCTCCCTCAGTTGCTCCTGGTGCTACACAATTTAAGTGGTTGGACTGGACCTTGAAGCTCATCTCATTACACTCCCTGCCATGGGCAGGGACACCTTCCATTGTCTCAGGTTGCTCCGAGCCCTGTCCAGCCTGGCCTTGGACACCGCCAGGGATGCAGGGGCAGCCGCAGCTGCTCTGGGCAACCTGTGCCAGGGCCTCACCTCCCTCACAGGGATGAATTTCTTTCCAGTATGTAACTTTTTCCTTTTTCAGTTTGTACCCATTACTCCGTCCTATCCCTACAGATCCTGATGAAGCTGGGAGGGTGGGGGAAGCAGAAGATTTGGGGGGTTGCCAGCTTCCTCTGCCCACATGGGACATGAGGTGGAACTGGGGCATGGAGCCCTTCTGAAGTGTGCTGTGGGCCAAGTGTGGAGAAGACTCCCAGTGCCACCATTAAATTGAGTGGTGTAGGGTCTGTGGCAAGCGACTTGCGAGGACCATGAGATGTAAATGTAAGGAGAGCATTAGGGAAAATATAAGAAAAGAGGTTACACTGCCTCAAAATCAGAATAAAATTGAACTGAGACCCTCCAGGCAGAAATTCGTAATCATTCCATGGGATAAACATGAGCCCACCATCTCTGGGGGGACCCTGACTGTGCCAGGTGGCATCTCCAAGCTCCAGTTTTGCCATATGGTCCATGAAGATGGTACTATCTGGGTTTTCACCGGTGCCAGGCTTGATTCCTTTTTTCTGTTAATTTGGCATTTTGCAGGGAGAACACATGAGTGGTTTCATCCCCAGAACAGGAATAGACTTTCTTACCTCCTGGAGTTGACAAGTGCCCTGGGCAGTTCAGGAATGCCATTCCCATGTGGTCTCATCCCTGCCAGAGCCTCTCACTTGAACACTGAGTGCCAGCAAAGGGCAGGATGGACACTGAGGTGCTGCAGGGGCTGAGCACCCTTTGTCTCAGCTTTCCCTGCCTCCAGCATCAGCTGTGCTCAGGAGACTCACTGGGCTCATTGTCTGCAGCCATTTGGGGAGCTCACGGAACTCCGGTTGGCTTGGAAACAAGGCTGCAGTCTGGCCCAGAGGAGAACCAGCTGCTCCCCCCTCTCCTACCACTGTTCACCATGGATGTGAGAGCCTGGCACAGCCCTGGGAGGGCTTCAAGGCCACCTTCTTCTCCCACTGGTGCTCACCTTCCACTTCCTCATGCCCTGGGGAATAATTTCTTCCCAGGGTGAAGTGGGGCCATTCGGATGTGGTGACATTATTCACCCACTCTGCCCGGATGAAGATGAGACTCATCAGGACAGTATGTGGTGTAGGTGCGACAAATTTCATCAGCTCTTTGGGACAGGAGTCATCAGGTGCAGCAGGATCCTGCTTCCTGCTTCTATACAAATCCCTTGTGAAACAGGAAGAAAATTAGAAGCCACATCCACAGGGGCATTTATTTCCTCATTGAACACGGCCGCAGTGACAGGGTTTTACAGATGCAGGTGCCCTCAGGGATCCGGGGAGATTAAGTGTCCAGTGGCCTGGTGGATATCTCTAGAACCCTCGCTGGGCACCCAGCTGCATCTTCCAACACACAGGCAGCTCCCCGAGCTCTGCTCTGCCTGGGTCAGGAGCACACAGCAGGTGTGGACTGAGTATGCACATTGCTTCATGCCATGCTACCTAGTCAATAAAGCCAGTTCTCTAATTACCCAACTTAGGTGGAATTGCAAAGGCCGGAGCTTGAATCATCCTGCCCTACATAAATGTAAGTAGCCCTGACTTGGTTCAGCTCTAAATGCACCATCTGGACATCTGCCAGGCTGGTCCCACCTCACACATCATGTGTGGGCTCAGGTGATTGCTCCAGGTCCTCACCCCATGCTTCATCCCTAAGGGGCCTGTGTGTCACCCCCTGGGACTCTGAGCTAGTCCTGCCCAGCTGGTGACATGCCCAGCTGCTGGGCAACAATGACAAGACACAGGCCATTTTGGGGCTGCTCATCTGCCCACAGGACCCCAAGAAAGGCACTGACCAAGCAATGGGGTTTGGCTTTATTGGATTTTGGCAGCTTTTGACACAAAAACCGTTGGCCAAGGTGACCTTCCCCTCAGGGACAGACCTGGGAGTGTGTTTGGGAAACAGCTGTTCCTGGGAGCAGGGACTGGCCATCTCCGGGTGCTCTGAGAACCTCCCCACAGCCCTGTCCTGGCCCTGGCCAAGGCTGCAGAGTTCAGCCTGGAGCCTTGCACGGAGCCCAGAGAGAGGAGGTTCTGGAGTCAGGCTGGGAGAGCTGGGGGTGCTCACCTGGGCAGTAGATTGCTTCAAGGAGACCACAGAGCACCTGCCAGTGCCTAAAGGGGCTCCAGAAGAGCTGGAGAGGGACCAGGGAGAAAGGATGGAGGGACAGGACATAGAGAATGGCATCTCACTGCCAGAGGGCAGGGTTAGATGGGATACTGGGGAGAAATTCCTCCCTGTGAGGATGGTGAGGCCCTGGCACAGGGTGCCCAGGGCAGCTGTGGCTGCCTCTGGATCCCTGGAAGTGTCCAAGGCCAGGCTGGACAGGGCTTAGAACAATGTGGTCTAGTGGAAGGTGTCTCTGTCCATGGCAGGGAGTGGAACAAGATGAGCTTTAGAGGTAGGGACCTACCTTCCTACTCAAACCGTGCTAGGATTCTATGATGATTCAGTGATCCCAGTAATATTTATAAACAGTGATGGGATCTTCCCAATGACATCCCACAGATAAAGGAAACCAGTTCACCTTCTACAGTTCCAGCCTTATCTTTCCCAACTGCAAGACAGGGATCAGCACTTTGCAGCCGGTTACTCCAGCAACAGTTACACTAATACATCTCAAAAATACTCTTTGGAATGAAATTTTAGCCATGCCTTTTGCAAAAGGCCTTCCTTTATTTTGAAGTTTCCAACCAGTGGTCACGTATGAAGCCCTGGTCACCCACCAGCTTCTTGTAGGTGGTTGGCAAAAGGTACCTAAGAAAAGCAGGGCTGCTGCCTGTAGCTCATTCAGAGGGGATCTGTGCTGTCTCTGTGGATTTTAGAACTCCAGCTACTGAGGAAAGCCAAAAACTGCTCTTCTGCCCACTCTGAAAAATGATTTAGATCTCCATAGACACCTGGTGCTTTTTCACTTTATTCTTGCAAGAGCTTAATTACCCAAGTGATTCTGGTAACTGTTAACACTGAAGCTGACAAGAATAAAATATTGCCTTGCAATCACCTTGCTCCCCAAAGTTAAGCACATGCTTACAGGATTTATGGAAGCATCGCCTCTGGGCACAGGGAGTTTGTCACGGCACATCCACAGGCTCTGATCGATTTCAGCTCAGCCCCACAGCCATGACTGGGAGCAGCCAGGGACAGCAGCCACATGTACTCAGCCTCCGCAAGAACTTGCAGCATCTCCTCGTGACAAACCCTGATTCGTGATACCAAAATGCTGTGAAAGTGCTGGTGCCCCACACCACAAACCGCCTGCAGATTCGGGGTGAACCTCCCATCTCACCCAGACTCTTTCCTGCTCCCGCATTCCTTGAGGCAGGCAGGATCTCTGGAAAAAGCCTTTCTTCTCCATCACCAGAGACACACAGAGCTCCCACGCTGGGAGAAAGGAAATCCAGATTTCTTAATGCCTAGGGTTTGATTTTGTGTGTCTGCACACTCCTTAACAACTTCAACCATAAGCATGGGCTGAGCAGCCCCTCGGATCACCACCCCAAAGCTGTGCGAGCTGGAGATAACCCAGAAGAAAAAAGGCTCTGTGATAACATCAACAGTGGAAACACCACCAGCCTGAGCTCAAGTCAGGACCCCAAATCCTCCACAGTGATTAACACATCTCACTTCAAGCTTTCCACTCTCAAGCTCATAACTGTTGAAATATTTCTCCTCACTGCTGCCTGCTCACTCCAAGTCTCCCAGGCCTCACTTCCCTCACACGTGCTCTCCCAGCTGAAGAGGTCCCTTCTGTTAAACCCAATCTTTGCAGAGAAATTCATTCAGCACGTGCACCTGCTGAACCATTCGATGGCAGCATTGATAAGGGGTGGTCTAGGTGGGAAGGTAGGGATATGGAAATGAGTTTTCCCATGTTTTGAAAAGCGCTGGAATGCGTCCTTGTGGCTCCAAAAGCATCCTGCCATACACCAGCCTGCTGTGGCCCCCCAAAACATCAAGGTTCCTCATGGGCTGAGTTGTTAGAGCTGGTGAAAATACCTTGGATGTGGATTTAGCATCTCATGTTTAGAATCTTCTTTGTGCACATGCTAAAGCTCTACCAAATGTCTCTGGGGGCTCCTGCTGGGTGTTTAAATGTGAGCACCCCTCTGCTTGATGACGAGCAACATCATCCCTGAAATACAAAGGTGTGCAACAGGAGGGTCCACACCTGAAAAGACTTGGCACATGCTGACCACACTTCCTCCAGATCACCACCACAAGTAAGAACATTTCAATCCTGCAACGCTTGTGCTTGCAGTCCAAACACATCATTATTTTACCAAGGATTGAAGTGAAGGTAAAGAAGAAAATAGTTTTGCCCAAAAAGGCTCTGAGATGCCAAACTTTAAGTTAGAGGTCTTATAGGTATTTCCAGGAGATGATCTGTGTTTTCCAAAGCCCTCTTTCAACCACACCACCAGCAGGTCCCTTAAGCTGTGAGTAGCTTCATTCAGGAGCAATTTTCCCAGACAGTGTTGGCTCGAAGAGCAAAGCAAATAGAAAACGGATGCCCTGTGAAGGTGTTCATGAATGGCTTTCTCCATTCCCACTTCACTGGCTCAGACACTTCTCATCAGAGGAAGAATCTGTGTGCAAAGCACCCTCCTGGTTAAATGCAGAAGCAGCCAACATTATAGGGAGTTAGGCAGCATAATAAATGGATTTATATCTTTTAAAAATGCTGTGGTACAACTGCAGTGACAGCCCAAAGGCCAACTTCATGCCCCAAAGGCAAACAAACCAGAAAGACTCAAATGTGACACCAGCCAGGTTTTATAACAATTTATATTAGAATAATTAATTTGGATTGCTACCAAATTCATTGTCAGTAGCAAGCAGGTAATCCAGCAATGTCCTGGTGCAGAAAGTCCCAGCTTTTGTATCAGAGAGATGACAAGAGTGGTTTGCAGGTACTCCCACCACGGATCTCCCCCGAGCCAGTAGAGCCTTGCCTTGGATTCACTCCCTGCATGTTCATTGATGAACTACCTTGGAAAAGGCCTCCCAGGTGGTTATATCACCCTGCAGATACACTCCCAGCCCATGAGCTGGGCTATTGACGGGCTACTGAAGAGCATCAGCAGCTTCAGGCTGCTGGTGCTCCGTGCCTACCACAGGATAGAGCGTAAACCAGGTTCTCTCAGCCAAGATCCACAGTTAAACACACGCTTAAGCAGTTTTCTTATGTAAAGAAACATTCAAAAATCAGACTGTTAGTCTGGATTAATGCCGGTCAGCTACAGATGAACTTCAATGAGTCATCCCCCAGAGACATCAGGTCCCCTAAAATAGCATCAGCAACTGAATCTGTAGAAAGGCTGGAATATTTGGACTGAAAGCTCTGATCACAATGCTTTACATAAGCTGGCAAACATGCCACCCTCTCCAGGCTGAAATGAGAATTCGCCTCAAGCCAGGGCACTCCCACAGCTCTGTCTCATGTGCTGGGAAGCACAGTCCTGACATTGCCTGATGCAAGACAGCAACAAACTGGCTTGTTTTTCTTCCACTGGAATTTTAATACAGTGCAACTACTTGGGAACAAGTCCAATACTGGAATCAATGAAATATAGTCAGAAAATGGTGGCAACAGCTGGTGCTCCAGAAGTTTGCACAGGAAAAAGCAACAACCCCAGCTCCAGACCACGGATGCTTTATGTAGACTGGCAGCAGGAAACTTGAACACAAGAATGACAGGGGCCACTTTCCCAGAGGTCTGACACAGGCTGGAATACAGGTGTGCTTTGTGATGAGGACAGAGATAGAGAAGGACCACAAAATCCTATAGAATAGTGAGGAAGCAGCCTGGCATGTGCCATTGTGTTGAATTTGTGTCCTGCCACCTCTGTAGGGAAAACAAAGGAGGATTTTCAGGAACCTGAGGGAACCTTCAGGCTTTAATTGCCCCAATCAGCCTCTCCTGGGACCACCACCCATGAACTCCATAAGCTCCATTCAATCTGAGGTCCAGGCAACCAGTTCTTCCTGATCTCTCCTGTAAGTGTACCTGCTCCTAGGTATTCCTAGACTGATGTTGGACTTCACTTAGTGCCTTTAGTTCTCTGTGTGACACCTGGTCTGTTGGTCCACCCCTGTGCTCTGTTAGCCTGGCTGTGGAGGTACACCCACCTGGTAAGGCTGTGCGTGTCCTTGGCTCCTGGCTCACCTTCCCATTAGGTGGACATTGCCATTTTACATGGCTGGAAAAGAAAGATGCAGTGCTGTGTGGGAGTTGAGCTCATGGCAACACCATTTGGCTCACTTTGACCCCCTTCCTGATAGATGTGAGCTTCTCTATCTCTAGGCGACTCTTAGGCCTCTCCCTGCCTCCCCCCTCCCATGAACCCCCTATTAATTTTCACTAACCTCATGAAATTCCTACAATCCCATATAAACTTAAACCTGACTATGATCTCCTCCTGATGCCCCACAACTTTTTCACCTCCACGTGAACTTCACTGGAACCTCGCAGCCTCCTTCAACATTGGAAAGCACCTCCCTCCATCTCTCCCCAGCCCAAATGAAACTCTTCTGTATCTTCCCAGCTCTTTTTCTTTCCCCATCAGTCCCCAGCTTTGTGCTGGTGCTATTCTAATCTTTGACAGCAATTTTCTTGAGTTTTTTTTTTTACAAAATGTTTTTTTCCTGTTGATCCTGTTCTCTCTCCACTGCTCCCATGAGGGACAATCCCTTACATTCCCTACCAGACCTTTCCATAGCTACGTCCTGCTCACATAGGGTGGTTTTTACTCTTGTATGATGGGGCCATCTCCCTTGTCACACTTTCTCCTGTGCCATTTGTTTAATTTCCTGCATGCTCCCATGCCTCTGGCTTGTCTCCCAGCATGCCTGATACCTTGGAGCTTTCTGGGACAGCAGGTTTTTAATAATTTGATGGAGTGGGTTCCATTGTAGGTCTGTGCTGGCAATTAGATGGGTAAGACCTGGTCTTAAGGCCCTTATTTGAGTTTGGGATTGCTAAGGAAAGCAGAGCTGGAGGGAGGAAGCAAAATTAAATAGAGTTCACCTGAGGTTAAGGCTTTCCTTGGAAAAGCCAAGCACTGTATGGAACACATCCCTGCAATACTTCACTGTGAGGATCCACCATGGGATAAAGCCCCTTTTATTTGTACAACCCAATCAATATTTCACTAGCCACATATTAAATATCCTTGGAAACCTGTGCAAAGGGTGATTTATATGCAGTATTGCTCATAAAAAATACACAGCACCAACTGAAGATGCCCAAACCCAAGATGGATCCAAAGCACAGGCAAGGGGTGCTGATTTTACACTGAGAGAGGGTCTGGTTAGGTTAGATATAAAGAAGAATTTATTTACAATGAGGATAGTGAGGCCCTGGCATAGGTTGCCCAGAAAAGCTGGGGCTGCCCCTGGATCCCTAGAAGTGTTCAAGGCCAGGTTGGACACAGGGCTTGGAGCAATGTGGGATAGCGGAAGACGTCCCTGCTCATGGCAGGGGGTGGAACTAAACGGTCTTTAAGATCCCTTCCAACCCAAAACACTACACGGTTCCACGAAGGCAGCACGGGTGAAATACGTGTTTTAAACCATTAATCTCCTCAAACTCCGAGGCAGGCTGCTGAGGCTCCCTGACGGCAGGAAGCATGGCTGGGGTGGGGACGGAACGGGACGGGGGGGGGGGGGGGGACTATAAAGCCTGAGGGCTGGGGGAGAAATTACATTTGGTGGGAAGCTGGAGGAGCTTGGGGGCTTTATTTGAACCGAACGAGGCGACTGTGGACTACTGGGGGAGGATGTGGGGCGAGGGGGCAGCGCCTGGGGGCTCTGAGGGCGGGCCCGAGCTGCCATTTCGCGGCCGCCCGGCCCCCCACTGTCGGGCGGTGCCGCCTCCCTCAGGCTCGGGCGCGACATGGCGGCGGCGCGGGCGCTGCAGCTGTCGCTGCTCCGGCTGCTGCTGCTCCCGCCGCTGCTGCTGGCGCTGCTGCCGGGCCCGGCGGGGGCCGTGTGGCCGCAGCCCCAGGCCCAGAGCTTCCCGCCCGGCGGCGGCCGCTGCCCGGTGCCAGCCCGGCGGTTCCGCTTCGCCGCGGCGAGCGGCTCGGCCGTGGGGCCGGGGTGCGCCGTGCTGGACGCCGCCTTCCAGCGGTACTGGCCGCTGATCTTCGGCAGTGCCACCGGTGAGGGCCGCGGCGGGTGCTGACCCTTCCCTCCGTGGCTTTGAACTTAACAACCTCCCACACCCTCGCTAACTTTGGGGTCAAGCCACGAGGTTTGCTGGCCGTCTGCCTCCCCTCAGTTCTGCGGCGGCAGGTGGGGTGGGAGTTGTGGCTTGGATGGAGTCTGGTGGCAGAGGCAGCGATGGGTTGGGATTTGGAGGGCAGTGCCTATGGCATGTATAGAAGAAATCTAATCGAGTTAGGCATAGCACTAGTTGTCTTCCTGCCAGGATTTAAGTTCTTGCTGTCAAGGGTTTGCTCCATGTCATTTTTTACTTCCTCCGGAGGGTGTTACAGCTCCCCATTGCTTCATTTCGCTTCCTTCTCTTGTGGCTGCAGGGAGAGCTGCTCCCGGTCTTGCAACCGTTCCTGCTTCAGGGCTGCTGCTAAGTCTTGGCTGTTCCCATTCCTAGCAGCTCTCCTGTGTGAGGTCTCACCTTGAGGAAAGACTTGCTGCTTTGTGTGTGTTCTTCCAAGTACGTACTTGTGCCACGGGGGACCTCTGCCAAGGTGGAGCTAAAAGTCCCGAGGCAGCATGGCTTTTCTGCCAGGGAGAGATTAGCTCCTGGATTTGTCCTGAAATTTATGATGGTAAGATGAGGAAAGGTAAAAGCTTTGAGAGTTTGTGTTTGCTTTGGGACAGGCTCGAAAGGTTTCTTGAACCCAGACTTCTTCATGAGAGCACCCATTACTTGTCTGGGATGAGCTGCAGGAAATCTCTTGGCAGTGGAGCTGACACGCAGGGATGCTCAGGAGCTGCGTGGGTCTGCTGCAGCCTGAAGTGCTATATCCAGGGAATATGAAGCACTTCATTCATCAAAAAGAGATAGTAACTCTGCTCCCAAGTGTTTTAAATGTCAGTGTGAACTCTATTGCTGCTGATCAAAGCAGAGAAGGGTGGCGGTGTTGGAAGCCGCTTGGCTTTGTCTTGAGTACATCATACTTTGAAAAAAGCAGGTTGGAAACAGAGAACCCTTTGGCTTACTTTATTTCAATTCTTGTGAGTAGCAGTAGAAATAAATTTTCATTTGAGAGCCAAAAAGACTCCTCTTGGTTCTCTTTTGCTGCTAGGAACTAAAAACAGCTGATCTAATTATTCACGCTCTCCTGTTCCACTCAGAGGGGAAATGTGACCATCAAATCACTTGGAGCAACATTGTGATCACAAGATCCAGCTCACACTCATCACTTTCCATATGCCCTGCTTTATGATGCTCAAACTACACAAATTATTTTAAGGCCTTTTTTCCCCTCTTTGCCTTCGTTTTCTTCTGGTCTTTTTTTTCCACATGGGTAGTCAGTAAGAACAGGCAGTGGAAACCCTGGATGAAACAAAATAATTTGTATTAATAGAGGAAATAAATGGCAGAAACCATTTTCTGGTGGTGCTGCCTCTCAGGTGTGGTGGTGGTGGTGCCTGTCTGCAGCTTGGGCCAGGAGGCTGTGTTTGGGTTGGGAAGCGCCTCACCAAGCAGGTTCAAACGCGGTGTGTGGTGGTGGGACCAATTCTGTTGAGGCTCCTCGGCAGGATGAGTGTTCCCAGGCCTGGGAGCGGCTGTTCCCAGTGAACTGCTGCCTTCCCGAGCGGAGGGAGCAGGTCTTGCTGTGCTGCTTGCACATCTGTGAGGTTGCCTTGGCTACCAGCTTGTCTGCAACCGAGAGGAAAGCTCAAAACAGGGCTGGCTTCAAGCTGTTTTCCTTCTCTCCGCAGAGGTTTCGTCATCCCTTCGTGGAGAAATCAGGATTTCTGTGAGCTCCTGTGAGCTGTGGAGCAGGGGCTCTCTGCATTTCTCTGAAATGCTGGCAGTGCCACAGTCTCTCTGGAAACTTCTTGGTGCTCTTGGCTCATTCAAAGCCAAGCTCTTTATTTTCAGTGACCACATTGAGCATTGGCTGTTCCTGGGAATGTTGTGGGGTGTAGGCATGGACCTCGGCTGGGATGAGCAGGGTCGCACCCTGCTACCCCATGCTGCTCCGGGCAACTGACTGCTGTGAGTGCATTACCTCCTAGTGAAGCACTCCCTTTGGAATGGGGGAGTGACTCAAGTGGGGATTCAGGCTTGTGCATCCTTGGAAGTGCTCTTCAGTTAGGGAAGTGTGCCCAGAGTTCCTACCTGAGGTCTAAATGTGACTGGGTTCATTTCTCTGGCTGCTACACCTGGGACCTGCTCTGCAGAAGGGGAAGTCGGTTGGGAGCTTTTCTGAGCTGGGTGAGACCTTTTGATTGCCTCTAACTCAGCCCAGTTTAGCAGATTCATTCTTCACCCTTTTTTAGTGGTTTTCTTTGCCCTTTTCCAAGATGTTTGGGTGTGGCAGAACTCTTGGGCTTGTACTTTTTTCCACTACTGAGAGAGCTTGGAAACAAGAAGCTCTTCACCCTCATGGAGAAGCTTTAACTAGTCATGGCTGTATATTAAAAGCCAGGGCTGGTGTCCAGGAAGCCTTGGGGGTTGCTGCTAGTCCGTATTCTGATGTTTGTCCTCTCTTGTGTGTTCCTTTAAGCTTCCCTGTGGGCTTCCTCACAGGCTGGGGTCAGCTTATGTTCTCCTGGTTGGCTGTGTTGAAATTAGCCCCTGCTGAACACTGTGTCTGTTTCGGGGTGCAGAAAGGGGTGCCTCTTTCTGTCTCCATCCCTAGCTGGGCTGGGAGGATGGTGGTGGGCTTGTAAGCAGGGAAGAGAGCTGGGATGGGGTTGATGTGCATGGTCTGTGTCCTTTGCAGAGAATGAGTCGTCCTGGGAAACGCCCTGCACCAAGCTTCTCATCTATGTTTCCACTCCAGGCTGCGATGGGTTTCCCAGACTGGACTCCAAGGAGAGCTGTAAGTGTCAGGGTTGGGAGCAGGAGGGAACGTGGCTGTTTCTGTGCCTGGCACTGGGAAGTAGCACTGTGCAGTTACCCTTGGATTTGGGGAGGGCACCAATTCCTGCTCTTAAGATGTTGGGGCAGGGCAGGAGGGACATACCTGAGGGTGCTGATAAAGCAGTGGGGAGAGGTTTCAAACAGCAAGAGAGGGCCAAAATTCAGTTGTGTGGGGTCCTGGCATGCGGTTCTGTACCTGAACCCTGCCCAGTGCTGTTGTGGCTGTATGGGACAGCCCCCTGATGCTGTGTTTCAGATAAGCTGTCTGTCTCCAAAGGCTCCATGCTGCTCTCAGCAGAGACCATCTGGGGAGCTCTCCGAGGTGAGCTGCACATCCTGCAGGGCATTCCTGCTCTCTCTGCCTCGGGCCTGTGGGAATGTCTCGCAGTGCCTCGCTTTCCATAGACTTCTTTGTTAATTGAGCTCTGCTCCTTTGGGGGTGTCTGTGCTGAGGAAGGGGCTGTGTGTTTTCCTGCAGGCCTGGAAACATTCAGCCAGCTTGTTGGAAGAGATGAAAATGGCACGGTGAGTCCTGGCTTCATCCCCTGGGGGCAGGCTGCTCTCCATAGTGCCCCTGCCTCCATGGGGACAGGCTGAGGGTTGCTGGGGTGCTTGGGATAAGTGGGCACAGCCTTGTCACGACCAAGTGGAAATTCATGAATCCATGGATTCAGCCAGATCCCTGCCTTCTGAATGGTTGAAGAAGTGCTGCAGCTCTTTCTGGACAGTTTGCACTCTGGGCACTGAGGGCACGTCTGTCCTGCCAACCCTGGGATCAATGGTGACCTTCAATGTTTCTTGCTAATGGCTGTTTGCCCTGTTGCCTGCTCAAGTCTTCCTCGTGTCTTCTTTGTGCAGTACTACGTCAATGAGACAGAAATCGTGGACTTTCCCCGCTTCCCTCACCGGGGACTGTTGCTGGATACCTCTCGTCACTACCTGCCCTTGAGTGCCATTCTGGAAACTCTGGTAGGGCACCCATGCTGGGAGATGAGATGGTTTAATTGTGTGTCCCTTCCCCTGAAGGGAAGGGGTGACAACGAGCTCCCTTGTTTGGGTGATTTCTCAGCTGCTGCTGTTAAAAAGAAAACTCTGAGGTATTTTGGATTCCTACAGTCCAGGTTACTCTTCAAGGCTGGGTTGTTTCTAAGGCAAGGGAAAACACTGGCGAAGGTGGGTGGTGGTTCTGTGCTCATCCCAAGCAGAATTAAACTTCCAGTTCTCCACCAGCGGCTCAGTTACAGGGAGAGCAGAGATTTTACTGAGCAAAGTGTTCCTGGCCCTGTGTGGTTTTTGTGTTTAGAGCGAGATGTCTGAAACCCTCTTGGTTCCTGGGGAGCATTTAGGGACTCTGCCTTGTCTTCTAGAGATGGAGGACCTTGTCCTCTGTCTGTGGCAAGCTGGATGACCTTTCAGAAGGGATGGGGCATGTTCACCTTTGTCCCTGTATCTTCCCAGGATGTCATGGCTTACAACAAGTTCAATGTGTTTCACTGGCACATTGTGGATGACCCATCTTTCCCCTATGAGAGCTCCACGTTCCCAGAGCTCAGCAAGCAGGTAATGATCACCATGTAGTGCCCAGCTCAGGTGGGCAGATCCCTGCCTCTGCTCCTGAGCAAGGTGCTGAGCTTTCCCATGTTCCCAGGGAGCCTTCAATGCCATGACCCACGTGTACACAGCCAGTGACGTGCGCACTGTGATCGAGCACGCCCGGCTGCGCGGCATCAGAGTCATCGCTGAGTTTGACACCCCCGGCCACACCCTCTCCTGGGGGCCAGGTGAGGAGCAGACCCTGCCCACTGCTGCTCTGAGGAGAGTTGCAGTTGTCCCAGGGGCAGGAGTGAGTGCTGCAATATGGACCCTAAAAGCTGGGTGTGGGCAGCAGTGTCCCACAGGCTGGCTTTAACAAGGAGTAAACCATTATTTGGGGGATGTGGGACCCAATGGTCCAACTTCTAGAGCAAAATCCAAAGGGAAACATTTCCATCTTTTCTTGGGTCCAAGCTGGGTGACTTTGTGGGAGTGTCTGCTCTGCCAAAACTAACATCATGGCTTATTGCAAGGATCTTGTGTTTAACTGAGGGTACAGCTGGCCAAGCTTCCTTGCTGTGCTCAGCTGTGTCCCAGTCCTGACACACTGCTCTCTGCTCCAGGGACTGCGTCTCCTCTTCTATGTCTAGAAGTGCAAGAAGCTCCAGGAAAACATTCCACTGTCTTTTTCTCTCCTTCCCCTGCCTCCAAATGCCAAGGCCCACGTTAGAATTCACCATGTGTGTGGTCACAGCTGGAACTGTGGCTGTCTCTCCTTCCCTGTCCCCTGACAGGCCCTGAGTTGTGCTCAGGGGCATTGTAGAGGATGACATGGTCACACTTTTCCCCATTCTCACCATCCTGCATTTTTTACCATCAGGTGCTCCAGGTCTGCTGACTCCCTGCTATATAGGCAAGGCTCCCTCTGGAGTCTATGGGCCCATCAACCCCATTGTTAACAGCACCTACCAGTTTGTGACCAGTTTATTCCAAGAGGTCAGCACTGTGTTCCCAGACTTCTTTCTCCACCTTGGTGGCGATGAGGTGGATTTCACGTGCTGGTGAGTCTGAGATCAGTCTGGAGGGGGACTGAGGGTAAGTATTTGGGATTGGAATCCTAGCCCATGGCTTCTTGGTCATGATCTTTGGTGTCCTGCTCTGCCAGGCCAGGAGTAATGGTGGTGCTTGGAACTTTGGGGATTTCTGTGCTCATGGTGATGCTGGATGCAGGGAACTGCTGGTGCTGGTCCAGCCACAGCTCTGGAATACCTGGGCAAACCTTGGACTGATGTGGGAGGGACTTGACCATGCCTTGGCCTTACTCCAGAGCTCAGGTTGTGATGGTTTTATTCCTTCTCTTTGGTGCACAGGAAATCCAATCCAGAAATACGTGCTTTCATGGTGGAGAAGGGCTTTGGTGAAGATTACAAAAAATTAGAGTCTTTCTACATCCAGAGGTAAGGACAGGCCATCCAGAGCCTGCAGCTGCACTGTGTGACCAGCTCAAATGTCTTCTGTCTTGGGGACACCAAATCTCCTTTTCAGGAGCATCCCCATTGGTCATGTCTCCCCAACCCCAAAAGGGAACATTTTAGTGGGAGATTGACCACAAAAAAAGGGGCTGAGGACAAAGAAGCCCCATAAGGGGATGTGCTCTCTCCCTTCTCCTTCAGAAGCATCTCCACATCCCATTGAGGATGTTGGGAATATCTGTGCTGCTCCTTTGGCTGTATGTAACCACCAAAGAGGGGATCAGTGGGATCACCCAAAACTCGCTACTTTTCCTACTCCAGGCTTCTGGACATTGTCTCTTCCCTTGGCAAAGGTTATATTGTGTGGCAGGAGGTGTTTGACAACGACGTGAAGGTGAGAGCTGCCTGTGCTGGGGTGAAGAGTGCCAGCACCCCAGCCTGACACACTGGTGTGCTCTGGGGGGCTGTGCTGGGGTGAACAGTGCCAGCACCCCAGCCTGACACACTGGTGTGCTCTGGGGGGCTGTGCTGGGGCTGGTGGGGATTACTCTGTAAAATGAGACTGGGGTCCATGTCAAGATGGTGCTGCCAGTGAGCTGCCCTCATCATGGCTTTGTCACACTGCCACCAATGCTCTGCTCCCTCTAGGATGCAGGTTTTAACCGTGCCCGGGAAACCCTGCAAATGGGCTTATCTTTCCTTCTGTTGTACCTGCAAAGGGAAGTGGCTCAAAAATCAAGCCCAAGTCTGCCTCAGCTTCCTTTTGGGAGTGTGGAGGGGTCAGGGCACTCTGCATGGGGGAGCAGGTGATGCTTCTGTCACTGCACTGATCCCCTGCCCTGTGTTCACCTGTGCTCCTCAGCTGAGGCCTGACACCATCATCCACGTGTGGAAGGAGAACAACTTGCGGTACCTGGAAGAGATGGCCAATGTCACCAGGGCTGGCTACCGGGCTCTGCTCTCTGCACCCTGGTACCTCAACCGCATCTCCTATGGGCAGGACTGGATAGAAGCCTATAAGGTGGAGCCCTTGAACTTTGGAGGTGTGTTCCGTGTGTCCCCTTTCTGCATGGCAGCTGGCTTGACGCTCAGACGCAGCGCCAGAACTGGCTGTTTTGCTGTCCCCCTCCACAGGCAGCCCTGAGCAGAAGGCCCTGGTGATAGGTGGCGAGGCCTGCATGTGGGGTGAATATGTGGATGTCACCAACCTGACCCCCAGGCTCTGGTAAGGGAGGTTGCTTGGGTCGCGTGTGGTTGGGCTTGCATCCCTTTTCTTTGCCAGGGAATGTTATTTGCTGAGCTTGTGGGTTTGGTCTGCACATGGTGCCTGTCCCTGTCCCCTCTGTGCTGGTAACAGCTTCACTGAGGCTGAAATGAGAGTTTGCAAGGCTGTAACAACCTGCTGCTGCTAGAACTAGGTTGTGTTTAACACCCGTCTGTCCTGACACCCTGGTCTGCTCCTGATGGGCATGTGTGCGGGAATAGATCTTGGGATACTCTGAAGCCTTTGTGTGTGGAAGGATGCTGGCCAGGAAAGTGTTTGGGAGTTCAGGGCTTCATATGAGAAGCTTTTGAGCTCCCCCCTGTCCTGACTGCCTGTCCCTTGTCTTAAAGGCCGAGAGCCGGGGCCGTAGCTGAAAGACTCTGGAGCAATGAGACAGTCATGAACGTGGAAGATGCATACGCCCGGCTGGTGGAGTTCCGCTGCACCCTGCTCAGGTAACCATCCTGGGACAGCTGCCCTTGCACAGCTGCTCTGGGCTCAGCCCTGGGAGGGCAGCGAGGGAGAAGGGCTTGCTCTGCTGCAAAATGACCCTTGTTCCTCTGGTAGGCCCTGTTTTTTCTGCTGCCTGTGCGTGGGCAGAGCTTGCTTTGTGCAGCACTGGAAGAGCGCTCCTGCTGCTGGCGTAGGCTGGTGGCTCTGGCGAGGAGAGGGCTTTGTGCTGAGGAAGGAGGGGACTTGTCAGCTCTTGCCACTCCTCCTGCTGTACCAGCTTCCCCAGGAAACCTGTCCTCACCCTGTGCTCCCACACATGAGCAAAAGACTGAGTTTATAAGCATGGGATGAAAACCACTCCCTCCCTGTCGCACCTGAAACGGGATACCCACGGCCACCCTGTGCCACTGGAAGCCCTCAAACCCAGTGGTGGCTCTACCTGTGCCTCCTCCCTGATGCCATCCTTCTGTTCTCTTCCCAGGCGTGGTGTCCAGGCACAGCCTCTCTACATTGGATACTGTGACCATGAATTTGGCGGGGTTTGAAGGGAGAGCCTCACTGCCCTCAATCTCTGTGCACGCAGGAGGAACGTACCCCCCTCAAAAGGGCAGAGGGACCCTTCCCACCCCACCTTCTGCTGTGGGTTCGTTGCAATGAACGTTTCTTTTGCCTTGGCATGCGCTCTTTGCCTCTTTTTCTATTTTTATTTCTTTAAATCTATAAATAAATGACCCCAAAGAGGAAAAAGGTGCCTACTACTGCTCATCTGGGGCTTGGGACACTGTGCAAGGGTTAGCAGGAGATGGGTAGAGCTTGCTCCAGAGATACTGGTGGAGAAGCATCCTGGCATCCTGGCGACTCCCAAGCTTGCAGGGTGCCTGCTCAGCTGCATAAACTTTGCTTAGCTTCTGCTGCTGTCCCAGGGTTTGCTTCTGCAGTCACGTTGTGCTGTGGGGTCCTGTCCTTGTCCCTCTCTCGTCTGATGGCCAGGCCTGAGAGCCACCACCACTGCTGCCATAAACCCTGGCTGCTGCCACCTCCTCTGGCTTCTCCTCAGCAGATGACACCCTGGAGCCTCTTTGAGGAGCCCTTGCAAATCTGCTGAGTGGTGCATGGATATTACGAAATCTCTGCTCAGCTCTTCAGGCCGTCACCTCTGCCTGGAATTTGGCCAACTGACCCGTCCTCCTCCTGCTCTGTTACTCCCAGGGTGAGGAGCTCAGCTCCAGGTCTCCTCCATCCAGGGGGGTTTTGATGGTGTTTTCCTCCAAGAAGAAACCAGTGTTGCTGCTGTCCCATAGAGCTGTGGTTGTTGTCCTTCGATGGTTGGGATTGCCGTGCTGGAAACGGCATTCAGCTGAAAGTAGGGAGTCTCTCAGGGAGAAATCCTGGCTGGCTGAGACTGTTGTATCTGTGTCTTGGTCTTAAGTGAGTGAGATGTGCTGTTATGGCTGGAAACCTTTTATGACTGAACTTTAAATTAAAAAAAATAGTGAATTAACAATTACTACTGCCTCCTATTTTTAAATGTCAGGATTTTTCCCCCCCAGAGTGCTGTAAAGTGGTACCTTGGCTGGATTGTTTTGTCACTGCAGGGAGCTGCTGCCAGCAGGGCTGGGGCAAGCAGGACCCTGACACTGGGAGGGGTGCTGTTTTCCCGCAGATGATGCTCTGCAAGAGAGGCTCTTTACCATCTGTAGACGGATTTTCGACAGTCTAGGCAAGGTGTTCAGTTGCTGGACACTCTTTGTGTGACCCAAGACACCATCCTATCCCAGCTCCCTGCCCTCATCCCTCATTCCACCTGCCCTTCTGCCTTGCTGGGCTCCCTTTCCCCCACAGCCAGGTGTGAGAGCCCCCAGAGCTTGGGATACCCGTGGAGGACCCGCCTACCTTGCACCTTCCACTGAAGCCTGGTGTGATCCACATTAAACATCATCCGTGATCTCATTTCCCAGCGTGCCTGCACCAGCATCTTCCCAAAACCACCATCATGGAGGTGGCTCAGTGACGTCTCCAGCCTCGGACAGGCCGGGATCCCGGAAGCACCCCGCTTTCCCCACCGTGGCTTTGCTGGGTGGCCCGTTCCTTCCAGAACATCTATTTTGGTCGTGTAAAACTTGCCGGGGAGCAGGGAACAGGGAACAGGCAGCGTGTGAATCACTCGGGGCCAACGGGTTTAAAAATAAACCCAAGCGGCGGCGAGGAGCAGCCGCCAAGCCCCCGGATTCCGGCAGGATTGTGCTCCACACGTCCCAAACCCACCCGTGGTACCAGCCAGGGGAGTTTATTGGGACACGCTTGCAGTGGTGTGCACCCGTGTGCCTCATGTGTGTGTGTGTGTGTGTGTGCTTGTAAACACGTGTGTGCATCGGGTGTGTGCTTGTAAATACTGGCGTCTGTATTGTGTGCGTGCTTGTGAACACGTGTGCGTTGTGTGTGTGCTTGTGGACACATGCACACACGTGGTTATGGGTCCTCACATCCACTGGTGCACACACATGCATAAGGATCATTGAGCACACGTGCATTAAGGGCCCTTGCTCACACACATGCACAAATGCGCTTGCTCACACATGGCCTGAAGCCACATGTGCTGTGCATGCCCTTGCACATACTTACACACACGTGTGCACTCTTGCAGCACCTGTATGTGCTTGCACACGCTTGGGCACGCATGCATGTGTTTGTGTAGAGTTGCATGTGCTTGCACACGCGCTCACACACGCACACATGCATACAGCATTGCACACGCTCACACCCCTTCCACACTCACAAGCCCCTGCACACACAAAGCAGCGTGCAGGGGAAGCCAGGCCTTCTCCCACCTGGCTGCTGCTTTGGGACTAATTAATTAATTAACGACCAGGTATTAAATACCAGGTATTAAAGCTGCTCAGTCTAATTACAGATCTTTCGGGGTGATGCAGGAGGGAAGTGCTCCCCTCCTCCCCGTTCTGGGGCAGCCCCAGGGGGGGAACAGGGGCAGTGTGGGGTCCATGGAGGTGAAAAACCCAACAAAGTGTTCAAATGGACCCTTTTTGAGCCTCTTCTGTGTGTTTAAACCCTGCTCGGAGGTGGGGAGCAGAGAGGGGCTAAGTCTGGAGGCTACTGATGGACTGCAGGGGGAAGGTGGGAGGCTGCTCGGCCCTTTGGCCAGCCCTGATGGGGGTCGGAGGGATGATGGGGGGAAAAGGGGGATGGAAGGGGGTGAGGGAGTAGAGGCAGGATGGAGGTGGTGGGGCATGATGGGGGTGATAGGGAGACGGGGGAAAGGGAGGAACATAGGAGGTGATGAGGGAATGAGGGGAAAGGGGGTGCGTGAGAGGATATGAGGGGAATGGGGGGAGGCGGGGCAGTACAGGGGGTGATTGGGGGGATTAGGAGGGAGGCCGGGGGTGATGGGGGTGATGGGCACTATGGAGATGACGGAGGAGGGTGATGGAGGTGATAGGAGGTGATGGGGGTGATAGGGATGATGGGAGGTAATGGAGGGTGAGGAGGATGGTGGTCGTGATGGGGGTGATTGTGGTGATAGGGCTAATGGGGATGATAGGGATGATGGGGATGTCGGGTGGTGATGGGGGGTGATAAGGATTCTGGTAGTGGGGCGCGGGGGGTGGTGGTAATGACGGGGATGATGGGGTGATGGGTGATGGGGGTGGCGGGGGCCGAATGGGGAGACACGGGGGGCTTTGGGCGCGGGGGGGTTCGGGGTCAGCCCGGCAGGGCGCAGCAGTGGGCGGAGCCGGGTCGCGCCACGCCCCTCCTTCCACCCCCCGCTTCTGATTGGCCATCGCCCCCTCATTATGCTAATACAGCGCCCCTGGGCGGGGCCGTCCGGTTGACGTCACGGGCCCGCTGGCGGGCGCGGGCCGAGCCGAGCCGAGCCGAGAGGTGCCGAGCGGGGCGGTGCCGAGCGGTGCCGACGCGAGCCGAGCGGTGCCGAGCGGTGCCGAGCGGTGCCGGGCGGTGCCGAGCGGTGCCGGTCGGGCGGGGCGGGGCGCGGAACGGGCCATGGCGGCGGCGGCGGCGGGCGAGGCGGCGGGGGCGGCGTTCAGCACCGCGAACAGCGGCCGGGTGAACGGGCTGAGCCGCCCGCCCGGCGCCATCGCCATGAAGGACCACGACGCCATCAAGCTGTTCGTGGGGCAGATTCCGCGCAACCTGGAGGAGAGCGACCTCAAGCCGCTCTTCGAGGAGTTCGGCCGCATCTACGAGCTCACCGTGCTCAAGGATCGCTTCACCGGCATGCACAAAGGTGCGGGGGCGGCGGGCCGGGGGACCCCCCGGGTGGGACGCTCTGACATGGGACACCCAGGTGTGGGGCTGGCCTGAGGTGAGGTGGGACACCCTGGGGTGGGGGAGACCCTCAATACCCTCAGTGAGGTACTGCTCTGGTGGGACACCCTGAGGTGGGGGGGATCCCCAGTGAGGTACTGCTCTAGTGGGATAGCCTGAGGTGGGGGGAGATCCCCAGTGAGGTACTGCTCTAGTGGGATAGCCTGAGGTGGGGGGGATCCTCAGTGAGGTACTGCTCTGGTGGGACATCCTGAGGTGGGGGGGATCCTCAGTGAGGTACTGCTCTAGTGGGACACCCTGAGGTGGGGGGGATCCTCAGTGAGGTACTGCTCTAGTGGGACACCCTGAGGTGGGGGGGATCCTCAGTGAGGTACTGCTCTAGTGGGACACCCTGAGGTTGGGGGGACACTCAGTGAGGTACTGCTCTAGTGGGACACCCTGAGGTTGGGGGGACACTCAGTGAGGTACTGCTCTAGTGGGACACCCTGAGGTTGGGGGGACACTCAGTGAGGTACTGCTCTGGTGGGATATCCTGAGGTGAGGGAGACACTCAGTGAGGTACTGCTCTGGTGGGATATCCTGAGGTGAGGGAGACACTCAGTGAGGTACTGCTCTGGTGGGACACCCTGAGGTGAGGGGGACACTCAGTGAGGTACTGCTCTGGTGGGACATCCTGAGGTGGAGGGGATCCTCAGTGAGGTACTGCTCTGGTGGGACAGCCTAAGGTGGGGACATCACTGAGATGGAGCACCTAAGTATGGGCCACCCGTGAGGCAGGACAAACTGAGGTGGGGGGAACCTCTCCGGTGAGAGCTCCTGTCCCTCTGGTGGGATACCCCTGAGGTGAGGTACCCCTCAAGTGGGGCCGCCTGAGATGGATCATCTTGACAAAAGGATACCCCTCAGGTGGGATGCCCTGAGGGTGGGGACCCCTCACTTGTGATACCCCTGTGGTGGGATAAACTGAGAAAAAGCACCCAAGTGTGAGGCACCCCTGACATGGCACAGCCTGAGGTAGACTATCCCTGAGATGAGGGCACCCCTGAAATGAGGTTCCCCATCAGATGGGACAACCTGAGGTTTGGTACCTTAGTGTGGGCAATCACTGAAGCGGGATGCCCTGAGATGAGGATACCCCTCATGTATCCTCATCCTGAGACGGACCATCCCAAGACAGGGGTACCTCTAAGGTGGGACATTCCTGAGGCAGAGGCACCCATGAAGTGGGATTACCTGAGGGGGAGCACCCCGAGGTATAGATGGGATGACTTTGGAGGGGGCACCATAATCTGGAAGTATGCCTGAAGTTGGAGCCGCACTGGTATGGGAGCACCTCTGAGATGGGGGTACCCGTGGGGTGATGTACCCCTGAAATGGAGGTACCCCTGAGGTGAGGTACCCAAATATGGGGTACCCCTCAGTTGAGTTATACCCAAGGTGGAGATACCCTTGATCTGGAGGATACCCGTAAGTATGGGGCACCCCAAAGAGGGGAAGCCCCTGGGGTGAAGGTACCCCTAAGTTGGAGGTAACCTTGAGGCAGAGCACCCTGAGGTGGGAGCACCCCAGTACGGAGCATTTGGATATATGTCCCCTCCTAAGATTGGGGTACACCTGAGGAAGAGGAGAGCACCCACCTAGGGTCAGGGTGCTGCTGTCTGGCTTGGGGGCACCCCTGGGATCAGAGCATCACAGGGCAGGGAGCACTGAAATGGATTTTAGAACATCTGTCTGGCTTGGAGGCACCTGTCTGGCATCGGCACACCCACATGAGTTTCGTGCACGCCTGGAGTTGGAGCACCCCTGGGACACAGACACCCACTGTGGATGGGGACACGCCATGTCTGCACTGTGCCCCAGGTGCTGTGGCACTGTGGCACGGCACGTGAAGCCCAGGCACTTGGAGCAGTGACGCAACGAGGGGGTCACTTAGGCACCGCTGAGGTCTCTACAGAGGAGCTGCAGTGTGCAGCCCCAGAGCAGAGTCGAGGCACCCTGGTGTCACCCAGACAGGAGCCACAAGCTGTCACCAATCCGCCGTGCCACAGCCAGCACCTGCTTCGCTGGGACTTTCCTGGGAAGCCAGAACTTGTGGTTTTCCAACGTTTGTGGTTGCTGCTTTGTCGATGCCCTCCAGCTATGGGGCAGCCGCCTGGACTGTCATCTTTGGCACTGTGGCCTCCATCATTTCTCCAGGTGTCTCTGAAGCTGCTTGTGTGCCTGGATCAATGGGATTTGCACCCTTCCAGGCCCCCTCAGCGCTTCCTCCAGCACGGGCTTCAACGTCTGCGGCCCAGCCGCGTGATTTAATTGCGGACGCTCCTCTAATTTGAACGGCATCCTCCCTCCCGGCGAGCCTCCAGAGCAGAACCGCTCCTGCGCCAGCCCTCCGAACTTCTCCAGAATGCCCAGGCACTGTCTACATTGTCGCCTGCAGGAAAAACAGGGAAAAAAAAGAGAGAAAGGAGAGCGGAGAGCAGGAAGCCAACATGATTACAGATGGTAAACACTGGAAATGGCACCGGGACTGAGGCGAGCTGCTGTGCTGATCTCCCCTTCCCGCCCGCAGCAGGAGAGTATTGATCTAGGGGGATTTCTCCTTGCTCTCCATGAGGGCAGATGTCCCCAGTACCCCAAGGCGAGTGAAGGACCCCATCCCACAGCATCCCCCACCCTGCCGACATGCTCCCTCTCCTCCCAGGCACGCTGATTGTACTTATTAAGAGTTATTAATACTTAATCAGCTGGCGGATTTAATTGTGCCAATATTAAAAATGCATCAATGTCAATTTTATTCATTAAATATTTACTTTGTTGAAGGGAAACTGTTTTGCTGCTGTTTTAATATCACTTTCAGATGCTTTTGGATGTGACCCCAGCAAATTGGGGGGGAGCCCTCAGGGAGGGAGCGGTGCAGCGGTGGCACAGGCACCAGGAATGCTTCAGGAGAGACGGAGGGAAGAGGACCGGACCCTGTCCCCAGGGCTCGCTCGTTGCTGCCAGCTCTGTGCAAGCGAGTGGCTCGGCAGCGTGAGTCAGCGTGGGAAAACCTCACCCCAGGCGTATTCCCGATTTCCAAAGCGCCATGATGTCGAAGGA
The DNA here is from genome assembly GCF_030490865.1 of Poecile atricapillus. Taxonomy (NCBI): domain Eukaryota; kingdom Metazoa; phylum Chordata; class Aves; order Passeriformes; family Paridae; genus Poecile; species Poecile atricapillus. The sequence continues at coordinate 19,474,174 of NC_081259.1, forward strand.
GCTGGAGCGCCTTCGCCACATGAATCTCATCCCAAGGAGGATGCTCAGGGCTGGGAGAAGCGTGGTGGCAAGACAGGGTGCACGGCCTTGACGCCTGGAGATCTGCTTCCTGGAGGACTTGGGCTGTGGCTTTCCCCAGGGCTGGGGCCAGAGCACCACTGCCCGTGTGCTGCCTGCTCCTTCCTGGCTCCCTCCTTCATCCCGCTGCTCCATCTTCTACCCTGTTCTGGGGGTGAACTGTGACCCTGTGTGTGCCCATCTGGGTGTACAGTACCAGGGTACCAGGGTGCTGGATTCTGGATGCCATGGGGCCAGGGTGTCAGTGTGACGGGATGGTTGATGCCACGGTGCTGAGCTGCTGGATGCCACAGTGCCAGGGTGCTGGATGCCATGGTGCCAGATGGTCAGGGTGCTTGTTGCTGGATGCCGTGGTGCTGAGGTGATGGATGCCAGGGTGCCACATCCCAGGTTACAGATGGCCAGGGTGCCAGAATGTCAGGGTGCTGGGATGCTGGATGCCATGGTGCTGAGGTACTGAATGCCATCATGCCAGGTTGCTGGGGTTCTGGATGCCACCGTGCCAGGGTGCTGGGATACCAGATGCCACAGGGCCAGGGTTCTGGATGCCAGAGTATCAAGTGCCATGCTGCTGGGGTGCTGGATGCCACACTACCAGGGTGCTGGGGTGTTTGGTATCACTGTGCTGGATGCCAGGATGCTGAGACACCACGGTGCTGTATCAGCTATGCCACCAGCTCCCTGTGTGCTCAGGGTGCTGTGGCAGTACTGGGCTGGACACTGATCCCATCTCCCTGTCTCCACAGGCTGTGCCTTCCTCACCTACTGCGCCCGTGACTCCGCACTGAAGGCACAGAGCGCCCTGCACGAGCAGAAGACACTGCCAGGGGTGAGTGACACCAGGGGGTTGGGGTGAGTTGGGGCAGGGGCTGGTGACACCTCCCTGAAGCACGGGAGAATTAAGTGACACTGAGGTGGTCGAGCTGAGCTGGAGCAGCACCTGGTGACACCTCCCTGAGGCATGGAAGCCTTAAGTGACACCGGGGTATCAGGGTGAGCCAGGGCATGGGCTGGTGACACCTCCCCAGGGCATGGAAGCCTTAAGTGACACCGAGGGATGGGGTGAACCAGGGCGGGGGCTGGTGACACCTCCCCGAGGCGCGGGAGCCACTTCCAGCAGCCGCAAACCAAGGCATCGATTTTCCAGCCGCCCGCGTGCTGTTGCGCTTTCTGTGGGCTCCGACCTCCCGAGCTTAACAAAGTGAAAATAAATATTTAATTATTCGCCTAAATAAAAATCAATAGGCCCGCGGGTTGGCTGGGGAAAGAGCCGGGGCCCATGAATATCAATCCCTGCCGTGTGTGTGTGGAGCTGACAGAGGGGGATGAGGTTTGCGGGGATATGGCTTCCTGAGCCGTGCCCTCACCAGCAGAGCCATGCTTCAGTAGGTTCAAGAGTTAACAGAACACCTTGGCAGCCTAAAGGAGGCCGGGGTCAGGCCCTGCCTGGGCGGGGTTCTCATCAGGCACACACGTGTGTATGGCTGCTGCCATGGCCACTTGCTTGGGGGATGGGGTGTGTGCGTGAGCACATGTGGATGTGCCCCACAGGGTCTCACGGCTGTGTCCACCCCTCTGTGTGTGTGTGCACACCGCAGGGCAGGGGACTGTGTGCTTGTGCTCACACCTGCGGTGCTGTGTCTGAGCACACCCCGTGAAGGTGCTCACACCTGTGTGTGCTCACCTGTCTGTGTCTGAGCACTCCTTCTGTGCTTGTGCACACCGATGTGTACGCACTTGTGTACACTTGGGTACACACCTGTGAGTGCCTGTGAACACACCTATGTCTGTGCACACCTCTCTGCTTGTGCACACAAGCACACACATGTGTTTATGTACAACCCCTCTACCTGTGCATACCTCATACTAGTGCATCCCTCCTGTAACTGTGCTCACCCCCTGCACCTGCTCATACCCCTTGTACCTGTACTCACACACCTATACCTGGGCTCACATACCCTGTACCTGCTCATGCCCCCTGTACCTGGGCTCACCCCCTGTATCTACACATCCCCTGTATGTGTATTCACACACTTGTACCTGTGCTTACCCCCTGTACCTGCTCTCATACATCTATCCTCACACTGCTGACCCCCTGTACCTGTGTACGCCCTATACCTGTGTACCCCCTATACCTGTACTCACACCCCTATACCTGTACTCACACGCCTGCACCTGCTGACCCCCTGGACCTGTACTCACACCCCTGGACCTGCTGACCCCCTGGACCTGCGCACTCCCCGTGTTCCCACCCTCGCCACCCGGCCCCAGCCAGGCTCCGCCCCCGGCGTGTCGGGGGACCGGGGGCGTGTCCAGACGGTGATGGGCGTGTCCCAAGCGAGGCCCCGCCCCCGGCTCGGCTCGGTGGGGCTGCGGCCGGCCCGCCCTGTGCCCCGCCCCCCGCGCGCCGCTGCGCGAGCCCAGCCGAATCCAGCCGAGCCGAACCGAACCCAGCCGAGCCTAGCCGAACCCAACCCAGCCCAGCCGAGCCCGGCCTTGCCGAGCCGAGCCGAGCGAAGCCGAACCGGGCCGAGCCGCCTCGGTTGGAGCCGAGCGCAGCCGAGCTCAGCCGAACCGCCTCGGTGGAGCCGGCGGTCCGGCCGGTCCGGCCATGCAGCTGCCGCAGGTGCCGGCGCCGGGGCCGCGGCCGCCCGTGCTGTGGGTGCCCGCCGGGTCCAAGATCCTCTGCATCGAGGTAGGGCCCCGCCTTTGTCTGCCGCCGCCTCCGCCCGGCCCGGCACGGCCCGGCACCGCCCGGCAGCCTCCGCTCGCGCCGGGGTGGGGGAGCTGCACCCGGGGGTTGTAGGAGGGATGTGGGTGATGGCGGAGGGGTGTATCGGCTCCCGGGGATGCTGTGTGGGAGTGGGGATGATGGCGAGGGTGTGGATCCTTGCTCCCGGGGATGGGCATGGAGGGGTGTTGATGGTGAGCAGGGCGTATCTGCACACAGGGATGAGGATGGAGCGGTGTTGGTGAGGGGCTGCATCTGCTCCCAGGGATATGCTGGGGATACAGCAGTGTTTGTGATCGGGTGTAATTGCACACGGGGATGGTGGGTGTGAGTGTGAGTGTTGGTGATGGAGTGTATCTGAACCCAGGGATGGGAATGAGGATGGAGCAGTGTTGGTGAGGGGGTGTATCTGCTCCCAGGCATAGGATGGGGATGGAGCAGTATTGGTGATCAGGGTGTATTTGCACACAGGGACGGGGATGGAGGGATGTTGATGAGCAGGGTGAATGTGCACACGGGGTTGGGGTGTGTGAGTGGGAGTGTTGCAGGGTGTATCTGCACACAGGGCTGAGGATGGAGGGGTGTTGTTGGGGAGGTGTATCTGCTCCCAGGGATGGTGTGGGCGGGTGTGGGTGTCGCAGGGTGTATCTGCGCTCAGAGATGAGGATTGGGGGTGTCGGTGACAGGGTGTATCTGCTCCCAGGGATGGGTGTTGGGGATGGAGGAGTGTTGGTGAGGAGGGTGTATTTGCACAGAATGGGGTTGGAGGGGTGTTGGTGTGGGGATGTATCTGCACCCAGGGATGGGGTGTGTGGGTATGAGTATTGCTGTGAAGGGTGTATCTGTGCCCAGAGATGGGGGTGCATGTGTTGGCAGGGTGGTTGTTGGTGATGAGGGTGTATTTGCACTCAGGGATGGGAGCTCTGTGTGTGTGTGTGTGTGTGTGTGGCCGAGAGGGTGTATCTGCACCCAGGGAAGAGGAGGGTGTTGTTAGAGGGGTGTTGGTGATGTATCTGGACCCAGGGAGGCTGTGTGTGGTGTGGGTGTCGGTGAGGAGGGTGTTCTGGCACCCAGGAATGCTGTGTGGGGAGCATGTTTGCAGGCAGGGATGGAGAATGATGGTGAGGAGGTGTATCTGCCCCCAGGGATGGGTTTGGTGTGTGTGTTGGCTGGAGGGTGTATTTTCCACCGCAGGTTTGTGTGTGTGTGTGTGGTGCAGGTGTGCAGGGGGCAGCGCTTGGGGGTGTTACACCCACAGGCAGTGTGGGGAGGGGTGTGTGCATTGGCAGGGGTATGGCTTTGACCCCCCAGGTGTGTGCAGGTGGGTGTGCAAGCATGTGGATGTCTGATGTGTGGGAAGGGGAGCTTAGGGTGTCTTTGCCCCCAGTGATGGTGACAGGGTGTGGGTGCACATGGGCAGGGGGAGTGGCAGCAGTGGGGTGTGTGGGCACACCGGGTGTGACAGGGAGTGCAGGTGTTGTGCTGGGCTCAGGTGTGCGTGGGTGGCCGTGAGGATGGGATGTGGGTGCTGTTGGGGGTGCCGTGAGCCCACCCAAGGTGTCCGTGTGTCCTCAGAGGGCTCCCAGGGGTCCCACTGCTACACTGCTGCTAGAGTGGGGAAACTGAGGCAAGGGGCATCGTATCCCCGGTGCTGGCTGTGCATCCTGGGGTGCGTGCCTGTGGCTGTGTGTGATCCATGGCAGTGGGGAGGCTTCTGTGGGTGTTGCGTGGCACGCGGGCTGGGGTTGTCCAGGTGTCTTTGGGGCTGTGTGCGGGGTGCACGGCCACATGTGGGTGTGCAGCGGTGCTGGGACAGACGTGCGGTGTGCGCAGCGCTGCGTGGGCACAGCTATGTGGCTCTGGAGGTCTACGGCTGTGCCGAGGGGGGATTGGGGGTGGGTGCGCTTGGGGGGTGCTGGGGGGCTGTGGTTGTGTTCAGAGGTGTGTTGGTGTGTGCAGGGTGTGCCGGGGTGGTCATGCACGTGCGGGGCTGTGCAGTGGTGTGGCTGTCGCCAGGATGGCTGTGTGGCCTTGCTGGCGGTTACCCCCAGGGCTCTCTCCCAAGCTGTTCCTGGGATGAGTGACTGCCAGTACCTCGGTTCCTGTCTCCCTGGGGTGGCATGGGCACTCACTGCTCCAGTGTTACCGGCCACCTCCATCTCGTTTGGGTGCATGGTGGCCTGCTGGATCCTCTGGCTGTTGGTTGCGAGGACAAGGAGGAGGAGTGTGATGCCACGGAAGGAACAAAGGCCAGAAGTGACCCTGTCCCACTGGGTACATCCCCCCACAGTGATTCTATGGGCTGGCTCTCCCTGCTACCGAGGCTCTTGGGGGGCTCTGAATTTGTGTGGGGGACAGTGCCTGAGCAGTCAGGAGGTGGTTTAGCAACCCCCTGTGCTGTGGAACACCAGTGGTTTGGTCTTGGGGTAGCTCCAGCTTTGTGGACTGCTGGTGATGGTGCTGGAACACCCCAAGCAGGGTGTCACTATATCCTCGAGGCGTGGGAGATGGCTGGGAGTTAGGGATGGATGGATGAATGGATGAATGGATGGATGCTGTGGGGGTGAAAACGCGGGTGGTAGCAAGATGGGAGATGGATGGGCAGATGTAAGGGTGGTAGAGATGGATTGGTGTTGGGGGAATGGATGGGTGTTGGGGCGTGGATGGAAGGTCATGGCAATATAGACAGATGCTATGGGAATGGATGGGTGTTCTGAGGATGGGTGTTGGGGGTATGGATGGATGGATGCCATGGGAATGGGTGTTGGAGTATGGCTGGATGACTCCTGGAGGAAGATGGGTGTGTAGGTGATTGTGTGGGTGTCCAGGATGGATGAATGGATGGATGGGTGTTGCAGGGAGGGCAGGTGGGTGTCAGGAGCAGGGGAGAATGCCTGGGTGGCTGTTTAGTGTGGGAGGATGGATGGAAGGCTGTATGGACACAGTGCAGGGGTGCTGTGGGGACAGCCAGGAGGTCTGGGTGCCACAGGGGATCACCGAGCACCCTGTGGTGTGCGTGTGGTGATGCCAAGGGTGCCAAAACCCCCTTCTGGGGGTGTCTAGAGGCCAGGACAAGTTCTCCTCAGTGCGGTGTGGCAGCCCTGGGGTAGGTTAGCTGGTCCCCGAGGCCTGACATTTATAAACATCAGCCGCTCCCAGGGAATCAATACAGTTTAATAACCGGCGAGCGGAGACGGGAGACACATCAAAATGACACTCTGCGGCTCCGTAAATGTTATTCTAAATCATCCTCACTGGGTTTATTACATTAGGCATACAGCAGCGGGCATGGGAAATTTATTCCATCAAAGGCCATCGCACTGGTAAATGGGGCTGGTGGGTCAGTGGAAGGGGCAGGCCGCCCCCAAAATGGGGTTCCCTCCTCCTGGCTGTGACAGGGATGTGAGGGACAGCAGGCTTCTGGCTTTAGGGTCTCAGTGCTGTCACAGCCTCCTGAGTTTGGGGTGAGCCAAATCCTGCCCTGGCACAAGGTGGATGTTCGAGGGACTAGTGGCATAATGGGTGACACTGTGAGGTGTCCCTCAGTGCCACCCTGTGCCACCCCATGACTCCTGGGGACTCAATCCCTTCCCTGGACCATCCCCAGCTCTGCGCTGACATTTCTCTCCACGTTTCCCTGGAGACGAGGCGGTTGCTGTGGAAACCTCCCTCCTCTTCTCTCTTACCCATCCTCTTCCTCACCCTGATGTGGGGGGAACTGGCTCTGCCCCCACCCAGCCCCAAAATTTAGGGACGCCTTCCAGGGGTGCAGCGAGGGGCACCAGGGATGGGGGTGCACACACACGTGGGGGTGACTGTCCCCGTGTGTGCTCAAGGCGTGTTCGTGTGTGCACCCCCGCGCCGTCATGTGTGACATCTCACCGTTGCCGTGGCGACCCTATCGAGCACATGGCTCGGGCTCCGCAGCATCGCGGGGGAAGCACGCTTGTTGCCATGGAAACGGCCATAATTGTAGCGTTTTTCGGCTAAAAGAGGGGAAAAAGGAGGGGGAGAGAGGAGGAGAAATGGCTCCATGGGGCAGCGGGCCAGGGATGTGCCTGCCAGCCCAGCGTGTCCTGCTGCACACGGGTGTCATGCTCTCGGATGCACACAGCGGTGACAAGAAAGAGGCCAAATTTGGGTGAGGTTTAGGAAAAGGAGGGCAATGGTGCCAGAGGGGCTGGGGCCGGCGGGGTGCTGCTGCTGCCTCTGCAGTCCTTTGCAGTCGAGGAAAGCGGGCAGGCGGCCAAGCCTGGCACTGGCAGCCCCACAGGCGCCTGCAGCACCGGGTGCCCATAGCAAGGGCCGGAGCATTGCCCTTTGCACGTGGCATCCCTGGGTCGCTGTGGCCACAAGCCCCAGAGCTGTTCATGCAGGTCCCTCCCCTTTTCCCCAGCTGCTGGTGCCAGTCATTGGCCAAATCCTGCTGTTCCCCATGGAAAGGCTTCAGGGGCCACCACACTGACCACCCGCTCTTGCTTGTGTTGCAGATGAACCGCCCCATCCAGGTGAAGCCGGCCGACAGCGAGGGCCGAGGAGGTAGGTCCCCAATTCTCTGGATGCCTGGCACGGGCAGGGTGGCACAGGGTCCCCCAGGGGGTGATGGGGGACGTGGTGGTGGCATCACGAGGGCTCCTGTGGGAAGCTTGGTTTGCAGAGAAATCCAGGAAAGGAGCTGCCTTGGCTGGTGGCATCCAAACCGGGGTGCAGAGCAAGTGCCATCTTCTCTCTCCCTGTCTGGTCAGCTGCGGGGAGCATCCTGATGTCATCCTGGGAATGTCCTGACATCATACCACAAGCACCCCAACATTCTGGGGGGCAGAGCAGCCACCAGCTGCTCCCCCTCACCACCTTCATTTGCCAAACAATGCAATTCCCTCTCCAGAACTGCCTGTGGGGACCCCGGGGCAGGAGCTGGCTGCATGTGACCCAAGCCCCTCTCAAACTACCACCCCCCCAAATTCTTTGTGAGCATTTGCCACTCATCAGGCTATGGCATTGCCAGGCTGAGGTGATCATTTGGGCAAAATCGCAGGAATTGGATCAAAATCCCTCATCTGTTGTGTTGCTGGGCAGGCAGGCGCTATCAGACGTGCAGGATGCTCCTCTGGGGCCGCCTGCACTTGGCAGCATGGCTGGGGTAGATCCCCCCCCATCCAAACCCTGTTATTAAACACATCGGGAGCTGGTCCCAGCATGTCCCAGAGGGACCTGGCAAATAAATTACCCACTTACCGAGCGTAATTGGTGAAGGATTAAAAATCGATGGGTGATCTGGGGCTCCTGTCTCCAGCCCCTTCACCCAGGAGGCAGCACTGGGCTGCCCAGCCCACTCCCCCTGTGAGGTGCTTTATGTTTCACTAGACACCACACGAGCCCTATTCCCTTAACTAATTTTCCTGGTACCTTAACGGACGAAGCATTCATCGTCTGCTGCCATTATTTATTTATTTCCCCAGCAACGCTCTTGACAGGGCACCTTATTTTCTTTGTCAAATGCCATTAGCGTGCGGCGGGAGCGCGCGGCCGCACAAGACAGATGCTGGTAATAATCATGAAATTCTCATTATTTACTATCCCTTCTCTTGTGTTTGGGTTATTGATGTCCCCTGGGCACGGCTGGAGGCTGCGGGTTGTTCTGCGAGTCAGTCACACGAGGGTGATCACCTCTGGTTTGTGGGTTCTCTTTGTTCCACCGCATCCTGCCCCAGTGCTGGGGGAGCCAGCCCCTCCATCCCTGGGAAAAACCCCAGCTCCACTCCATAAAGCAATGGCTCTTCCAGGATTCACCCCACAGCAATTTCCCCAGAATAGAGGTTTTCCCACCCTGAGTGTTCTGTAGGACGAAGATGATAAGCCCGGCACCTTCTCCATGGGATCGGTGTCGCTCCCTCCCTTTGATGTCACTTGGCTCCTTCCCCTCCACACACCATTCGTGATGAGGCGTTGGGATGGAGACCTCCCACTCTCCCCCTCTCTGATGGGCTTGGTTTTGTTTTTAGAAGACAGGAAGCTCTTTGTGGGCATGCTGGGGAAGCAGCAGAGCGAGGACGATGTCCGCCGCCTCTTTGAGCCCTTTGGCCAGATTGAGGAATGCACCATCCTCCGAGGGCCTGATGGAGCCAGCAAAGGTGGGCTTTGGGGCACTGGGTGGGCACTCTGTGGACCCACAATGGCCAAACCCAACCTGTCCCATGTTCCCTTCTTCCCTCAGGTTGTGCCTTTGTGAAATACGGCAGCCACGCTGAGGCACAGGCTGCCATCAACAGCCTGCACGGCAGCCAAACCATGCCGGTAAGTGCCAGGCTTGCACCCTGCCCCAGCTGACCCCATGCTGCCTGCTTAATCCAATCACCCACTAATTTGATCCTCAGTCTAATTGCATCAAAATCCTACAGACTGACAATTTGTTGGCCACATCACCCCAGGTTCCTCCTTGCCAGGGTGCTGAGCTCCAGAGGTGGGAGCATGGGGCTAATTATCTCCATGCCAGAGAAAGGGGCAGTTTAATTAACGCTGAAGGTCAGAATTGTGGACAAGGAAGGGAAAGGAAGCAGAGGTCAGGGAGTTGCCACTGGGGAAAAAAACTGGCTGTAATTAAACCTCACATTGATGATTGGCTGCTGTTGCCAAGCTGGGCAGTGTCCCCAGGGCTGAGGATGCTGCGGATGCTGCGAGCCACACCCACGGCAGGTACACAGTTTGGGGGCGTTGCTGTGGTCCCACCATCAGCCCCATCTTCCCCCCACCTCAGGGTGCCTCGTCCAGCCTGGTGGTGAAGTTTGCAGACACGGATAAAGAGAGGACCCTGCGGCGGATGCATCAGATGGCGGGGCAGCTGGGCATCTTCAATCCCATGACCATCCAGTTCGGCGCCTACGGGGCCTACACGCAAGCGGTAGGAGCTGGTGCAGGCCAGGAGCTTTGGGGGACCCCCATGGGTGGCGGGGGCTGGTTTGGCCCATGGAAACACCAGTGGCAGGGGATGTGGATGCCTGGCAGGGCTGGTGTATCCCTGTTTAAGGACAGATGCAGGGCTTCCTCCCCACAGCTGAGGGTGGTTCAGTGGTCCCATATTTAGTACCACCAAGACCAGGACTCCTGTCCCCAGGTGTGGCAGTGGGTGGCATTTATCCCTCTGAATCCATTCAAAGCAGAGATGATGATTTACCCTCCCCTCTCTCTCTCTCCTTCTCTCTGCCTTTTGTTCTGTCTCCTTTTCCCCTTTCTTTCCCGAAGATCATGCAGCAGCAGGCAGCCCTGATGGCGGCCGCGCAGGGCACCTGCCTCAACCCCATGGCTGCCATCGCTGCTGCCCAGATGCAACAAATGGCAGCCTTCAATGTCAGCGGGCTGGTGGCTGCCCCCCTCACCCCCTCTTCAGGTAGGACCCTCACATTTGCCACTTGGCATCCCCCGGGGGCACTCTTGAGGTGCTGGCGGCACTGAGGCCGTGCTCCCGCAGGTACAAGCACCCCTCCCGGGATCAGCACGGCGCCGGTGCCCAGCATCGCCACGCCCATCGGGGTGAACGGCTTCAGCCCGCTGCCGCCCCAGACCAACGGGCAGCCCGCTTCCGAGACCATCTACACCAACGGCATCCACCCCTACCCAGGTACAGCCCTCGGGGGCGGGGGGACTGTGCTTGGCTCATGCCGGGTGCTCAGGGGGTGCTCCCCATCCCAGGAACACCAGCCGTGTGCTCCCGTGGCATCGCTGCAGGGAGGAGGGAATTCAGGCAAGGAGCAGCTCTGCCCCTCCATGGTGGCGCTTGGCCAGGAGCCCTTTCCCGTGGGAGCTGCACATGCATCCCTGGCTTTCTCTGGCTGTCTCTGGCTTTCTCTGGCTTATCCTGTCTTCTCCTTTCTCTTCTCTTCCCAGCTCAAAGCCCCACGGTGGCAGACCCCCTCCAGCAGGCCTACGCCGGCATGCAGCACTATGCAGGTCTCAAACTTTGCTTCCCACTCCTTCCCTTTCTCCCCTCTTGCTCCTCACCCATTTTTTTGGGAGATGAATATCACCCTGGGGTTGAACACTGGACTGGGGCAGTGTATTTGGGCACAGATTCATGAGGAGTGCAGCAGGTGCTGTGCTCTGGCAGGAGCTCCAGGGTGGCAAAGCCAGTGAAAGCGCCGTCTCCTCATCCCACTGGCTCCTGTCGTGGCCCCCCGTGCAAATTTTGGATGGTGCAAAGTGAATTTTAATACCCATGGGGCTGAGAGAACTCCATGTGGGAGCCCTGGAAGTGGTATTGGGAAGAGGGGGTGACATCTGGGAGGTGACAGTGGGCCAGCTCCACACCAAGACACCGAAGTCTTTGGATATTCATCATGTGACCAAATCTGATGGACATGGGCCGTGGAGGGAAGGGAGTCAGAGCCTCCTGTGGAAATATGCCAAGCCCAGCAGCCATTTAATTAGGAGCACTGATAGCAACATTCAGATTTGCAACAGAAAATCAAGTTTTGGACCCCAAATCTTTGGGGTTTTTCAGCCAAAAATACCATCTTTCCTCAGCTTTGAGGCCAGTAATATTATTTGAGTAATATTTGAGTAGTAATATTTCTGCTATCACCAGCATCACTCCTAGGAGAGCTGTTCCCACACACCTGATGTGTTGGGAGGGGTGGGAAAGGCCAAGCCAGCAGCCGTGGGGCAGGAGAAGCCCCTCAATCACAGGTGGCAGCAGGGGACATGCCTGTCCTAGCCCTTTCCGTGGCTGGGGCGGGTGCTGTGGCCTCAGCTTCTTGTTTCTCTCTTCCAGCAGCATATCCCACTGCCTATGCTCCCATCAGCCAAGCCTTTCCCCAGCAAGCACCCCTCATCCCACAGCAGCAGAGAGAAGGTGAGGGGTGGGGGTCACCCCATGTGGGGCCGGTGGCTCCTCGGTGTCCCCTCAGGGTGACCCCACCTGGGAGCTGACATGTCCTGTCCTTTGTGTGTCACCCAGGTCCCGAGGGCTGTAACCTGTTTATTTATCACCTGCCCCAGGAGTTTGGGGACGCAGAGCTCACACAGATGTTTCTGCCTTTCGGCAACGTCATCTCTGCCAAAGTCTTTGTGGACCGTGCCACCAACCAGAGTAAATGCTTTGGTAAGTCCTGGGGTGTGGCTCTCCCTGGTGTCCCAGCTCGGGGCGCCAGCTCTTCCCAGTCCCCAGCTCAAGGTTCCAGATATCCTTAATATTGCAGCTTGGAGCTTTGGCTCTTCCTCAACATCTCAATTCAGGGGTCTGCCTCTCTTCAGCATCCCATTTTAAATATCTGACTCTCCTCAACATCCCAGCTCTCACCAGTCTCCAGCTCCTGAGTCCCATTCTCTCTGGTCTCCAACCTGGAGGTCCAGCTTTCCTAATATTCCAGCTCGAGGGGTCTGTCTCTCCCCAAATCCCAGCTCAAGGGCTTGGCTCTCCCCCATTCTCCCTAGCCTGGAAATCTGGCTCTTCCTGACAGCCCAGCTCAGAGCATCTCTGTCTCGGGGGTCCAACTCTCCCTGAAGTCCCTGCTTGGGAATCTGTCTCCCAACATCTCATCTTGGGGATCTCTCTTTCCCTGGTCTCCAGCTCAGATGTCCATGTCTCCCTGCTGTCCCTTGCTTAGGGTCCAGCTCTCTCCTTATGTCCCCAGCTCAGGGATCTGTATCTCCCTCTCACAGACCTTGGTGTCACTGTAGACTCTTCCACTGCGGTGTCCTTGGAGGCCCTGTCACCTCAGGGTCTCTGCAGACCTGGCCTCCAGATGTCCTCTGAGCCCACACATCCTGTCCTGGTGTCCCCACAGACCCCATCACCCTTGTATCTCCACATACCTGCAGACCTTGTGTCCCCACAGAGCCCAGTGTCCCTGCAGCCCCTTCCACTTTAACAGACCCTGTCACCCCAGTGACCCCACAAACCCCATCCCTGTCCCTGCAGGCAACTCCAGTGTCCTGTGGACCCTCTTACGCTGCTGTCCTCACAGCCCTGTCACCTCGGTGTCCCTGCAGGTGCCATCCCCTGCAATCTGTGGCTGTCTTGTTACCCCAGGACCCCCTTTCCCATTACTCCCAAACCAGGATCATCCCACAGGATTTCAGTGCTTGGGCTGAGGCGAGGCAGCTGCCTGTGATGTGTGTGGTGACAAGCCCCCGTGTCCCTTCCCCGCCAGGTTTCGTCAGTTTTGACAATCCGACGAGTGCTCAGGCAGCCATTCAGGCCATGAATGGCTTCCAGATCGGCATGAAGAGGCTAAAAGTGCAGCTAAAGCGGCCGAAAGACGCCAACAGACCCTACTGACCCCAGCTCAGCCTGCGGAGAGGTGAGGGGGCCTGGCCCTGGGGGACGTGGTGCCCGTGGAGCCTCCCCCTGTTACATCCCCGAGTGTGTGCAGGGATCTGTGCCTGGCACCACCCACCCAATGGATCTGGGTCCCTCCCTCCGTCCTTGCCTCCCAGAAACAGGCTGCCAGCCTTGTCCTTCTGTTTCAGGTCGGACGTCCCGCAGTGTCTGACGACTTTCCCCTTCCCCAAGTGCAGTATCCAAACCCGTAACTCTCTTTCTTTGCAACACATCCCGGAGGAGGAAGAGGAGGAGGAGGAGGAGGAGGTGAAGGAGAAAATGGCAAAGAAGAGAGTGTTTTGGTCGTAGCTTTTCCTTTTTGAATTTTTTCCCAAACTGGTCTTGTTTGTTGTTTAACGGGAATGAGAGGAAGACAAGGAAGGAGGGGAGCGATGCGGCGCCGGGGCTGCGATTCGCCGCCGGCCGCTCGCCGGGACTCACCGGATCCCTCGCTGGGAGCAAGGCTGATGGCTCCGGGCAGCCGGGCCACGATCTACCTTTGTTTTTTGGGTTTTTTTTTAAAGCACTCATTTGCTGCTACCGATTTCCCAGGAGAAACGAGGAAAAGAGGCTCCAAATGGATTCTTAAACCAAAGCCGGTGGGACAGGACCAGCCTCGGGCGCTTCACCTGGAGGATGTTTGTTTGGAAAATAAAGAAAAACGGCAAGATTTTCCTTTTTCCCTGCATTGGGGGGAAAAAAAAGAAGGATCAAAGTATGTTGGACTTATAGAAGATATATATAAATAAGTATATATATATATATCCCATGGAGCAGGGTGGCGGGACACGCGCTTCCCCTGCTTGTCACTGGCACAGGGACATAGGATTACTTGTTTCAGAGTCATATCATTCCTTAGAGTTTAGGGACCAAAGGACTATTGCTTTTTTTAAATATATCTATAAATAAATTAATTTAAAAAAAAAAACAAAACAAAACACACAAAAAAACGTTGGGAAAGCAGAAAATCCAAGAAAAATTAAGAAGGTTGAGTAAAACCCTCGGGCATTCAGAGCCACGAGCGTTTCCTACAGGGCTCGGATTTGGGGGGTTCAAGGGCTCGGTTTTGGGGGCCAATTCGTGGCTGGGGACTGGGGGGATGCAGAGGGGATTTTGGGGGGGGCTGCAGTGGCTCCCCCAGCTCCATGGCCCAGGGGGAGTTGGAGCCCCTTGGTCACCTCTGGCAGAGGGTGGAGTGATGTGGTTCTTTGCATTTTGGGTTGGTTTGGGGGGACTTTTGGGTTGGGTTTTTTTTTTCAGCCAAAAAAAACTTTAAAAAAAAGAAAAAAAAAAGAAAAATGTGAGGTTTCGGCCAAAATGAAGTGAAGCGAAATAAACTTATTTTGTCAAAATCGTCACCTTGGTTGGTTCTTCGGAGCAATTACTGCCGCGCCTGCCGCCCAAACATGGGCCCCCTTTATGGCCAGCTCAGCTCCAGGTGGACCAGAGCATCTGCCAGGATTTGGTGAAGCTGGGAGAGGACCATAGGCCTCTCCTTTTATTTCCTTTTTCACATGAATTGCTATTTTTTTGGAGGAATTCAGCCTGGCTGCAGAGGGAATCAGGACAGGACACAGCCCTGTGGTTTCACAGATCTTCCCAAGGGATGGAGGAGATTCGGGGGGATGTGGCCATGTCCCACGGGATGTCCCTTTTTGTGGGTACAGCTGAGTGACTGCTGTGATCCCAGGAAAGTGACTTATTTTTTATTTGAGGAGAGGAAAAAATCCCAAACCCCACAAATTTAAGCAAAACCCCGCCCAAGGGGTGGGTGGCAGGGCCAGGGACGGGGGAATGGCCAGCAGCTAAGGTTTGGGTTGCCCTTGGGTCCATGGAATGTGGGACAAGGGGGGATGGACAGACGCTGGGATCCAGGCAGGACAGAGGACAGGGACATGACAGAAGTGACACCGAGTGCACCCATTGGTGTAATGAACCTGTCAAGACTCAGGGTACCAAAACCAGGATAATTCTTACATTGATTATTAAATTCAGTCATAAATCCTGGCTGAAATCGTGGCCTCACACTGCTGTGACTGACCCAGAGAGCCCCTGGCCCTGCAGGGCTCGGTGGTACCCAGCCCCCTCTGCCCACCCTGAGCCCTGGCAGCCTCTGGGCTGTCTCTGCTGGGTTTGCATCCAGGTCTGGGTGTGGCAGGACACGGCTGTGCTGGCACTGCCTCAGTGTCCATGGAGTTACTGGGATTGGCATGGGCTAAAATAAAATGCTGTTCCTGGGAGGTTCCTTCTCACTTGAGTCTCTGCTGCAGCACCGGTGCCTGGCAGAGCCACTCTGGGGTCCCATGTCCCCACCCCGAGGCACAGTCCCTTCTCCATTGTGTTGCACTGTCTCTTTGCCGTGGTGTGATGGGGCAGTGGGTCCCTCCCAGCCCTATCCCAAAGCTGCATCAATTCTCTATGATGCTTCCCCACCATCCCATCCCTTCCCCTCAATCCTACCCCTTCCCCGTAAACCTCTTCTTTCTGCATGATCCCCCCTTCCTCTCAATCCCATCCCTTCTCCAAGATGCCATCCCTTGTTTCTTGCCCGTTCTCCACAATCCTGTCCTTTTCTCACAATACCTGTGCCCTAATCCCTTCCCTGTGCCTCTACTCCTCCCACACTCCCACTCCCCCCCGAATCCTTCCCTCTGACCCCATCCCATCCCTTTCCTGTGCCCCTTTCCTTTCCTCACAATCCCATTTCCTCCATGTGCCCCCATCCCTTCCCCAGCATCCCCATCCCACACCCCACACTTTAATCCCAGTTAAATTCACAAACACTGATTCCTTTTCTCTTTTTTTTCTTTTTTTCCTATGTTTTTGGGTTTGTTTTGGTTGTTCGTTGTTTTTTTTTTTTTTGCTTCGGTTTCTCATCACTGATAAAAACGCCGTCGCTGCCAACGCCAGGAGGGGTGGCCCCCAGCCACGCCGGGCCCACGGCTCCTTCTCCACGCTGCCACAGGGTTGGGGACAGTGGGAAGGGGACAGGGAGGGGATAAGGGACCGCTGAACCCGCCTGGTGCTCACAGGCTGCCCAACGCCTGCCTATGTACAGCTGGAGCTGCCAGTGTTGCCCTGGCTCTGCCCTGCCCGGGGGGCTCCAAACCCGCTCGGCCCCTGCCCAGCCTTGCCCGGGGCTCACTCGATGCCCGGGGGGTCCCGAGGTCCCACGGCCGCTCAGTTTGTGTACACCTGAGTCCCGATCACACGCATGATCTCCTTCTGGATTTTGGGGTCCTGAGTATTGATATTGGCATCTCCCACTTGGCCATCTTCGTACCTGGAAGAGGAGAAGGGGGTGAGGGGGGTCCTGTGGGGGTCCCACAGGTGCGGCAGGGTGGGCGCAGCCAGACTCACACAAAGAAGAAGCGTGTGCAGACATGGTCCGAGACAGGGCAGACCCAGATGTTGCCGTGTTTCTGCAGGTCCTTGGAGGTGATCACTGCTGGGGCAAGGGGCTGTTAGATGTGGGATGGGGGACAGAGGGCCTGTCTGGGCACAGCCCATTTTCTGGGGGGAGCCTCCATCCCTCCACCCACCTGATGACCCCATGGGTGCTGCCTGTGCCCCCCCCATTATCCCCCCACATCCCCACACCTTCGCACAGCGCGATGCAGTTCAGGTTGCGGCTCTGGAGGAAGCGGGACTGGATGGAGCGGGTCTGTGGGAAGAGCAGCCGGCGTTACCACCCTGTCCCCAGCACCCATGGGAGCCACGTCCCCATTCCCATCCTGCCCCGGTGTCCCCAGCCCATCACCTGGGGGATCGTGTTCATCCGATTGTACCTCTGCACCAGCTCATCCTTCGAAGGCATCCGGTGCTGCCCTTTCCCCATTCCTGTGGCAGAAGCAAAGCAGAGGCCGTCAGTCTCTCAGGGAACACCCTGGGCTGATGTGGGGACGCATGCCACAGACAGGGATCGCCACCCTCGGTGCTCCCACCCTGCAACTGAGCCCTGGGAACACCCCAAAATTGTGCACGGCAGCTTCTGAAGCCTAGAAAACGTTGGGGGTTTGATTCTTTGGCATTGGGAAAGCCCCAGCCTGGCTGGGAAGAGGCTGGTGCGATGGGATGGATATGGGATGCTGCCACTCCCGGGCAGCTTCTCCAGCCAGCACGATGCCAAACCTCCCCGGGCCCATGCAGGGAGTGGGAATGGGAGCACAGGCAGCACCAGGCAGTGCAGGCAGCCTCTTACCTGAGTATCCAAAGGAAATACTGGAGATGGGGCTCAGATAGATGCCCTTGCCATAGGCTGCTCCATGCAGCTTGCGGGAAAATACCAGGGTGAGCGTGGTGGGATCACCCCGACAGCTCGGGCATGGCGGTACTGGAGGAAGCCTGGCACTTTCCAATGTCTGCCCCCTCCCCACCTTCCTGCCCCCTCCCTGCCCACCTGCTGCCCTGGGGTTGCTGGCTGCAGGGAGCAAGCGGTACCTGCAGTTTGGTGTAGGAGGCGTTGACCAGCCCATTGCGGAGGATGGAATGCCAGTTCTCAATGTGAGAGCCACTGGAAAGAGCCAGCCCCACATCAGCCTCCCATCAGCCCCACGGCACCCACCCAGGGGGCTCCCACTGTCCCCCCACCTTGGCAACTCACTGGAAAGCGAAGGTGCTGCCGTAGAGTTTCTTGGCTGTGCGGAACCGGGCTTCCTTGGCCGGGGGGCTGCTGAGCAGGAG
This sequence comes from Poecile atricapillus, assembly GCF_030490865.1. NCBI lineage: Eukaryota > Metazoa > Chordata > Aves > Passeriformes > Paridae > Poecile > Poecile atricapillus. The sequence continues at coordinate 19,491,981 of NC_081259.1, forward strand.
GAACTGGTGGGAGGTGTGCATGAACTTCAGCTGCTACCAGGGGAACGGGAAGAGCAACGGCAGTGCCGGCAGGAGAGAGGACAGACAGACAGACAGACAGAGATCATGCACGGCTGCCTGGCACAGAGTCCAGCCCAGCCTGGCTTCGGCGACTCTGTTTGCCAGAAGGGTCCTTGGCACCCCTGACATCTCCCCATCCCACAGCCCAGGTCAAACATCCCCCTTGCTATATCCCATGTCCTGACTCCCGTATCTCCCAGGCTAGAACCCCACCCAGAGGGATCCATCCGACATCCCAGAGCCTTCCATCACCCATCCCATATCCTTACATGCCTCATCCTGCATCCTGCAGCCCATAGCCTACATCCTGCATCTCCTGCACCCCTCCACCCCACCTCCCACATTCCACACCCTCCATCCCATACCCCACCTGGAGCCTGCCCTGGCCCCTTACCCTGCTGAGGGGCAGCTTGACAATGTGGGATCTGTTGCTGGAGATTATCCTTGGCAAGAGGAGGAGGAAAAGGAGGAGAGTCAGAAAAGGTCAGTCCCAATCTGCCCCAAGATTGTTAGATGCCCGTGACCCCCAGGAGAAAGGAGATGAGAGGGTTGTGCCATGGATACCTGGCTGCCCCCCATGCCATCCCAAGTGCTGGGGAATGTGGGGCAGTGGGAGGGGCAGTGGGAGAGGGCCGCAGCACCCTTGGCCTTACCACTGCAGGAGGGGATGTGCCAGGGGGTCCAGCTTGTCCATCTGCTTCTTGATCTCCAGGTAGGAGCCCTGGTAGAGGCAAGAGGGGGTGCAGATGAGTCCCCAGCACCCACCCAGCTACGGGCAGACGGAGATCAGCGCCAAAATGCCACTCCCAGCTTGGACCCCACACCGGGGAGGTCACATGGAGCCATGGGGCTGTGGGGCCACGCCACGTACCTGGGTCATCTCCCGGATGGACATCACACTGTCCAGGGCCTTCTGCAGCCTCTCGTAGTTCTTCTTCTGCACATGGGGCAGGAGAGGGGTGGCCATCAGAGGGGTCTTTGGGGCTCCCCGTGACCCCCCGGTGTGGGAGAGCATTGTCCCCCCCAAGAGCTTACCTTGGGGTTGAAGGCCAGAGTTTTGGGGTCGTTGGGGTCCACCACAGAGGGGTAAGGCTCAAAGATGATGCTCTTGCGAGGGGACTCGAGGGCGGCGCGGCACATGGCCACCAGCAGGTCCACCACCTTGGGGCAGAGCAGGGACTGAAGGGACAACGCCCCATGGGGCTGGGGGACGTCACCCCTGAGCCCAGCCCTACCTCGGCACCCGTGGCCACCTCCTCGGCCGCGCCGGACATGACGCCCAGGGTGTAGAAGGAGAAGACGCAGAGCTCCCGGGTGCACACGGCCGGCTGTGCGGGGGACAGGAGAGCAGTGAGGGTCAGGGATGGTGACACAGGGGCACAGCCCACACCTGGCCCAGCCCTGCCACCCCACCTTCAGCATGGAGCCGTTCTGGAAGACGTGCTGCTCGTCACACACCACACAGTACTCGTTGAGCGTCGGGATCCGCTGCTCCGCGTACTTCATGATCTGAGGGGCAGGATGGAGAGGGTCAGGCCCTGCCACAGACGTGGAGCTTGGGGGAATGCTCCAGGCAGTGGGGTGGGGATGAGTGGGGAGGGTGATACGGGAATTGGAGCTTGGATAAGTGGGATGTGGGGTACTGGGGAAGATGTTCTGAGCAGTGGGACGGGGCTGAGTGGGACGTGGGACAGTGAGAAGGATACTCTGGGCATGAGGATAAGGATGAGCACGACATGGGGTAGTGAGGAGAATGCTCCAGATAGCAGGATGTGGAGAAGTGGGAAGTGGGACAGTGGGGAAGTGTGCTCTGGGCGGCAGGCTGAGGATGAGGAGGATGCAGGACTCTCACCTGGACGAGGAAGCCGTACTCCAGCGTGGGGATGTTCTTGCAGTGGCCACCGACCTGTGACGGAGCCGGAGCGGAGCCAGCTGCGTTATCCCCTTTCCCACATGCACCCCCAGCTCTGCATGGCACTGGCAGCCCCCAACTCCCCCTGGCACAGCAGGACCCCCAACATACCAAAACCCTGACATTCCAACATGCCCCGGCACAGTGGGACCCCCAACATGCCAACCCCCTTCCAACACAGCAGGACCACCAACATCCCAACACCCCCGACACAGCGGGACCCTTGACATGCCAACACGCCCTGGCATAGCGGGACTCCCAACATGCCAAACCCCTCCTGGCACAATTGGACCCCTGAAATCCAAACACCTCCTGGCATAGCAGGACCCCCAAAATGCCAACATCCCCTGGAACAGCAGGGATGCAGCACCAAGAGTGGGATAAAATCCCACTGGACCCCACAGCCAGGCCGCAGCTCCCCAACAGCACCCAAGAGTGGGGACAAGAAACCCTACAGGGGCTCCCCCATCCTAGGGGGGGTCCCAGCACCCCACGACACCTCATCTGACCCCAGAGGAGCCCCTGGGAAGGGGAAGAAGAGAAAAGCAAACCCCAAGGCGGGGTGGCACCCACCAGGATGTTGAAGGGGGCAACACCTGCCTGGGTGCTGGCGGGTGGGTAGCCGAAAACTTCCACCTTGGGATTCTTCACCATGCAGGACACGGAGCGGTTCATCAGGCGGTTCACGCGAGGCTCGGGGATGCCCAGTTTGCCCTTCAGCACTGAATCTTGGATAACAGGGAAGCTAGGAGACCTGCAGGCACAGAATCCCCTTGAGCACCTGTCTGTCACCGTTCCCTGCTCCTCCATCACCCAGCACCAGATTCACTCGTTGGCTACTGGTTGGAGCAATCTCCACCTGCTTGGGATCTGGTAGGGAGCAGCATCATCCAAGTGGGGAAACTGAGGCACGGTGCCAGGCCTCACCCAGGATGAGGGGACAGAGGGCTGGTCCCTCATGGGGACAGCATCGGGACCTTACTTGGGGATGGGTGAGAAGATGCTGAGACCAGCACGGAACTTCTTGATGGTGCCGCTCGTCTTGAACCAACTGTGCCGCTTCTCCTGCTGGGTCTTCAGGAAATCGTTGCTGAGGTGTTTCCATTGCTGGGATGTGAACATGCCCAGGATCCTGGCAAACAGGGGGGACAGCACCTATGGCTGCTTGCCGGTCTGTGACACCCCCACACCCCCAGCCCCTCATCTTCCCCACACACAGATGGTGGTGAGACCGTCAGGGGATTGTGTGGTGGATAAAAGGTGGAGGCAAGGGGACGTGTGGCTCATGGCCAGTTTTGGGGCAGAACAGTGACTCTGTGAGCCACCCCACCCACTACCCTCACGTGCCCACCATGTGTCAGCTCTTACTTCTTCAGCTGCAGACCCAGCCCAAAGCCCTCCTTGTTGGACGGCTGGAAGACCTCGATGGACGGTTCTGCGGGGAGACAAGAGGACGAGCCATCAGTGCCTGTCCTGAGGGCACAGGGACACCCCATCCCACCCGTGCCCCACTCACCGGGGCCATCGAGGTACTGGGAGAGGGAGAAGCGCAGGCGGAGGACGATGGGCTCCGTCCGCAGCACCTTCCACGCCGTCGCCACCTCCTCCTGCCAAGGGAGAGACACTTCAGCACAGCCACCTCATCTCCACCTGGGCAGGGGGATCTGGGGACCCCCTGGGCACACGTGCCCACCCTCCCCGTGCCAGTGCTGCTGAAGGCACCCCAGGGACTCACATCGAGGAAGCTGATGTTCACGTGGAGGTCAATGTCCACGTCATCGATGGTCCCGTACTCCCTGTGAAGACACGAGTGGCTGTGGCATGGGGGCCTGGCACGGGGCTGGAGTGGTGCCCACTGTGCCAGGGTGGGCAGGCTCATGGGACAGTGACACTGGCACATGTGGCTCCCCACGCATCGAGTGGATGCACAGGGGGAGTGCCCAGAATGTGGATGAGAACCTGGGAATGTGTGAGCACAGCCAGATGCTCAGGGGATGGCATGGCCAGGTGTCCTCGGGGTGCCACGGCAATGGCACAGCTGGATGTGATGCCACAGCCAGGTGCCTTGGTAATGCCATAGTCAGGTGCCCCGAGGATGGCACAGCTGGTTATGCAGGGATGCCACTGCTGGGTGCTCCAAGATGGCATGGTCAAGTGTGGGAATGGCATGTCCAGGTGTGCTGGGGATGGCACTGCTGGACACCTGAGGATGGCACAGCTGGGTACCCCAGGGACAGAACTGCCGGGTGGCTGGTAATGCCATGGCCAGGTGACCCAGTGGTGCCACAGCTGAGTGCCCTGGATACAGCACAGCTGGGTGCCCAGGGATGGCACAGCTGGGTGCCCAGGGATGGCACAGCCGGGTGCCCAGGGATGGCACAGCCGGGTGCCCAGGGATGGCACAGCTGGGTGCCCAGGGATGGCACGGCCAGATGTTCTGGGGATACCGTGGCCAGGCGGCATGGCAGGACGGCACAGCACAGTTGGGAACCCAGGGACAGCACAGCTGGATGCCTGGGGCTAGCACCAGCCGGGTTCCTGGCCCGGTGCAGGGGGCAGCACCCACCTGACGGCCACGGCATTCTCGCTGTAGATCTCCTTCACCGCCTCAATGTCGGCGTCCAGCTGCGGGTGCCGGTACAGGTCGGCGGCGCACGTCCCCTGCGGCACAGCGGCACCGTCACCCCCAGGGCCTTCCACAGCCCCCCAGCATCGGGATCAGGCCGGGGGCTCCGAGCCCCCGCGGCACCGGCACCCACCTGCACCCCATAGAGGAACTCCTCGGACTCATTGTCCCCGTCGGAGTCATCGTCCGTCCAGTACTGGCCCTTGAGGTCCTGGGGACAGAGGGTTGGGAGGCAGCGGGGATGGAGGAGAGGGTTGGGAAGGGGATTGGGGGAGCACATTAACAGGGAGGGAATTAGGGGGGAGCAGACTGGGAGAGCTGGTTCTGGGGAGAGAGCTGAGGGAACAATTTGGGGAAGCAGTTTGGGGGGAGAAGTAGGATAGAGAGAACGACAGGGGTTGGGGGGAGTGTTTGGGGGCAGCAGGATGGGGATGTGGGATGTGGACAGTGGGATGAGGGGAGCAGGATGGGAGAAGGAGGATGGGGGGAGCAGGTTAGAGGGGAGCAGGATGGGGACAGCGGGATGGGGAGAGCAAGATGGAGACAGCAGGATGGGGACACCGGAATGGGGGAACAGGATGAGAACAACAGGATGGGGAAGCAAGACGGGAACAGAGGGATGGAGAAGCAGTGTGGGGGAACAGGATGGGACAACAGGATTGGGAAGCAGGATGGGAACGGTGGGATGGAGGAGCAGGATGGGAACGGCGGGATGGAGGACCAGGATGGAGGAGCAGGACAGGGACTGCGCAGGGAGCTGCCGGGGAATGCCCGGCCGATCGCGACGCGGGGGTCCCTCCGCCTCCTCCAGCCGCATCCCCGCCCCCAGCCGGGGGACCCCGGGACACGGGGGGACACCGCGGGCCGCTGCCCCTCCCCCGCCCCGGGCCGCCGCAGGCCCCTCCCGCCCCATTGGCGGGCGCGCTCCCCCCGCGGCCGTGTCCCCGTGTCCCCGTGTCCCCTCCCGCGCCCCGGCCCCTCACCATGTCAGCGCGGGCCGGCCGGCGCGGGCACGGCCGCCATGCTGCCGGGGGGCCGGGCCTGACGTCAGAGCCGCCGCACCGCGTCACCAGCGGCGCCGCCATGACGTCACCGCCGGGGACCCCCCGACACCCCCCCGAAGCCTCGGGGGCGGGGCCCTCGCGGAGGGGACGCGGCGCTGGCGGGGTCCCGAGTGTCCCCAGGGCACGGTGTCCCTGTCCCAGCACGGGCTGCCCCCTGGGGCGGCCATGTTGGGCCCCCCACAGTGACCCCGCGGTGCAAGGCAGGCGCCGTGTCCTCAGCACAGGGTGCCCATTCCGGGTCCCCTCCGTGTCTGTCCCAGTGTTCCCAGTTCCTCAGGACAGGCTCCACAGTGTTCCATGTCCCCCCAGCACAGAGTACACAGTGTCCCCAGCACAGGGCCCCCAGCACAGGGTAACCATTTTTGGTCCCCTCCATGGACCGCAGGGTCCCAATGTACCCGGTGCGGGATGTCTCTGTGGTCCCAGCATGCAGTGACCAGTTCAACCCCAGATGGCTGTCACAGTGTCCCTACAGTCCAGCACAGGGTCTGTGTGACAGGTCCCCGTGTCAATGGCATGTCCCCAGAGTCACCACGGTGTCAGTGTGGAGCCACTGTCAGGGTCACCGGCAGAAGGTCCCCATGGTTCTGGGACCGTGTCCCCAGTATCTCCAGCATGGGGTCCCCATTATTACCAGCCAAGGGCTTTCACGGATCTGGCATACCGTGTCCATGCCCCTCACAGGTGGGACAGCGGCCCCAGCACTGTACCCTGTGCCCCCAGCATCTCCAGCCTGGTCTCTCCTTGACCCCAGCACAGTGTCCTCAGTGTTCCCAGCACCATGTCGCCAACGTCTCCAGCCTCGTGTCCCCAGCACTGTGTCCTCGTGGCCCCACTACAGAGACTCCACATTGGCCCCCAGTGTCCTTTGGAAGGTCTCAGGACTCTCCAAAGCACCCCAAAACACCCAGATCCGCTGCTTCCCCCCAAAAGGTGGGGGGCCCTTGAGGTGTGAGCTGGAGGTTTAGTGTGAGCTGCGGGACTCGCTGTGAGTTGGGCCGCGACCCCTCACAGACCATCCCGCGGGGCCGCGGTCCCTTTAAGGCGACGGCCACTCACCGTCCGCGCGCGCGGCGGCTGCGCCGCCTCCTCATTGGCCAGCCGGGCGCGTGCCGTGACTCAGAGCTACCTCCCCGTGCTTTGTGCGTCCGCCCGTGAAAGTAGCCCCGGCGCCCCGCCCTTGTGGCCCCCACCAGAGCGGCGGCGGAGGGATCCGCTGGGGGCGGTGCTGCGGCCAGCCGGGATCACCTTGGCGAGGCGTGGGGGTGGCGCGCAGAGCGGCGGCGGCGCTCGGACGGAGAGGAGCGTGACTGGACGGCGGCAGGTAACGGCGGCCTGTAGGGCGGCGAGCGGTGGGGCCGGCCACGCTGGTACCGCCGTTATCCCCGTGTTTCCGCCGCCGGGAGAGGGTCTCCCCGGGCGGCGGCTGAGGGGAGGGGGCGCGCGCCCTATGGGCCGGTTGAGGAGGGGGCGCGCGGGGGGCTCGCGGTGCCGACCACGTGGCTGCCGGCGGCCCCAGCCCCGCGTCCCCTCCCTCTGCCTCCTCGAGCATCCCCCCCCCAGACCCCCACACCGGGGAACGGCCTTTCCGAGCATCCCCCCGTGACCCAGCGGTCGGGATCGCCCGCTTCGAGCATCCCTTCCGATCCCACGGCGGGAAACGCCGGCTCCGAGCATCTCCCCGCGGCCCGCACCGGGAAATGGCCACACCGGGCACGGGGGGGGCGGCGAGGGTCCGGTTTGTGGTGCGAGGGCCCAGGGGAATGGAGCGGGACACGCAGGAGCGGTGAGCTCCGTTAACCGGAGCGCGGGGCGCCGCTGCGGCTGCAGCCCGGGTGCTGCTGGGCCGGCAGTGCCGGAGGAGCGGCTGCCAGGCTGAGTCAGAGGCACTCGGAGTGAGGCGCTGGGCCACCGCCCCCCCGCGCCTGCACTAAAAGCCGGCAGTTCCCCGAAGGGCATCAGCTTAAATCAGCGTCCGGCTCACTGCACCCACCATTGATGCTGCAGCCTCTTCCCGGCCCCCCCTCCGAGAAGGGAAGGCCCCTTCTGAATTCATCTTCTCCCGTAATTGTGCCGGCTTAGACACGTCCAGCTGATTTGGACAGTTTCTTGAACTGTGACAACCTTGCAAACCTGTTTAAACCCCTTTTGCACAGCTACCAGGGCATGAATAGTGCTTTTGTTAGCAGACAATGGCAACCTCCCGACTGTCTTCTCAGACTACTAAAAGTAGAGGGCAATTTCTAAAAACCTGCTTTGTTCTGATAAGGCTACTCCGTATCGGCGAGGCCCAGGTTAACAAAAAAAAAAATCAGTGTTTTATGGGGGTTTTTGTCACGTTAAAGTGGTAACTTTCCTGCTGTTACTCATCGTGACTTGCCTTGGCTCAAAGGTGCGATGACAAAGAGGTTTTTGGTTACTCAGACACGTCCGGGTACTTGTGCAATTAGAATTAAAAAAAAAGAAACAAAAAAATCCAACAATAAAACTTGTAATTTCATGCCCAAGATCCCCTTTATAGAGCAGAATTCTGGCTAATACAAAGGCGTTCGATGGGTTAATGGGCCGTGCTGGTGCCAGCAGGTTTCCAGCCCATCACCGGATTAAGCAGAAGGTTTTTGTGCTAGGCAGTAAGCACCTCTTCGAGCCACGTGCTTGAACCGGGGACTTCTGCCTGTGAAACCCTTCTGAGAAACTTGGTAAAGAGGTCGGAGAGTGCAGCAGCCTGCGTTTTTTATTACCTACTCCTTTTTCCATCTAAAGCTATTATTAAAACCTCCATCAACCTGTTAGCCGGAGTGATCCACCGCCGGCCTTACTTCCCTTTCCACCCAACAAATGGATAATTTAATTTGATGGGAGCAAGACATTTCCCAGGCGGGCTGCAGCACGTGCTTGGTCCTTTATGTCCTGCCTGGCCGTTGTTCTCCCGGGGGAGGATGGAGCCGCAGCGGGTGGTGATGGATGGCACGTAGGGAATGGGGCTGCAGTACCGGGGCACAGCCACGTGCAGCATTCTCCGTCCTGGAGTGGGGATGCAGCACAGTGGTCTGCACTTCTGCCTAGTTAAATGCAAAAAGAAAACCCCCAAGCTTTCTTTTATCACTTAAAGCAGGTTTTTACAGCTTGCCTGAAGGCAGCCAGGTGCTTTTTGTCGAAAGGCTCCGTGTCCTCTGCAAGGTTAAGCCTGTAGGTGTGTCCTACAAATATCCTCGAGATAAATCTTTCTCGTCACCAAACATCCGATGCTTGCCACCTCTTTATTTTTTTAGTTAAGCCTTCCAGGGGAGGGCAGCTCAGCAAAGGCACGGCTGAGCCAGCAGCACACAGGGAAGGTGCCAGAGCCAGCCTGACCTTCCCGATCCCCATTGCCAAAAAGCTGGAGAGGCAGCTCCGTTGTGGGTCTCTCCTCCCATGGATCTGCAGCTCAGTGCTGGGGAGAGCATCAGCCAGCCGGGAGCAGGTGGTGGCTCCTGGATTCCATCCAGCCTTGCAGAAAAGGGGTGGAATTTTGGGGTGGCCATTTTGTCCTTACCAAACGACAAGACACCACCTCTGGCACCAGCTTCATGGCAGGACTGTGCTGTCCTCCCTCCCTGGGAGAGGGGGTGCCAGGCCAGGGTAAAAACCTGCTTCTTTGCAGAGCTGCATTTCCCTGTCGAGTGCCTTTAACTTCTGGAATGAGCGAAGCTGGTGTTTTTCTAGGCTGCTTTTAGGAATCTGAAGGCCTGCCTGGTTTCATAACCCTGCCCTGAGCACTAACTCAAACCATTTCTGCCTCTGGGCAGGGACACTGGGCATGAGCAGCCTTGTTCTGCAGCATCTGTGAGGTTGTGTAAGTGAGACTGACCAGTAAATCCCGAGTCATCGCCACCCCCTGGGAGCCTCCTGTCTGGAATTCCTGCAGGCAGTGACACAGCTCTGCCGCTGTCGCCTGGGGACAGCCCCTGCTGCAGTTTTTACTTCCCTTTGTCACCAGTAACAGCAAAGGCTTGGCCCTGGGTGGGGATTGCCTGGGTGAGGATTGCTGCTTCCTCTCCTTCCTCCATCCCCAAGGGGCATATCTGGAGAAACCATGATTTTAGGCTTTCTGTCATCTGGCCCATGGAGTGAGCTGGCTGGAATTAGTCACCTGGCTACAGTAAAACCCAGTCCCCACCTCAAATGGCTCACTCTGGAATATTCAGGAGCTGTGGAGATACCAGGCACCATTGGGACACCCTGCCCGAAGAATAGGGAGGTCAAGTAATAAATTCAGGGATTTAATCGTTATTCCTTGAGGAATGAATTTGGGTTTATTCAGTGCTGGAAACATTCAGGTGTTGTAGGATATTGCTCAGTTCCCCTTCCCTCACTCTGCCCAGACTGAGTGCTCTTGTGTTTTCTGGTCTTCTTGAAGTCTTTGCTCCCCTGTTTGATGTTAAAAAAAGCAGAGTAGTGGGAAATGCCAGACATTCCTGTTATAAATATGAGACTGGTCATTCCAGTAAAATTCAGTTGATGCCTTGTTAAATGCACGGTGAAGGAAGGCAGGAGGGAGTACTAAGACAACTCTTGGTGGTCGTGGGCACGGTGCTGTGGACACATGGGTGTTTGGGATACTTTCTGGCTCCTGCGTTTCTGCTCTCAGCCCTGGACAAGGTCACTGTGTCTGAGGTTCATTTTTCTGAGCCCTCTGAGCTGCTGGAAAGTGAACTTTCCCTTTCTCATTGTAAAGACTTTCAGGGTGTTAAAATTATATATGCAAATGACTTGAGTGGGTGGGGGATTTCCATGAGGCAGAGAGAATTTGCTTGCTTATTTTTTATAAAGTATAAAATATTTTTATTTGTTCCAAGTTGTGCTCTGGCTGCAGTTTCCGTGTTGGGATACCGTTGTTCGGTGTTTCTCTTGTTCCTAGAAGCTGTGCAAACCTGATTCCCTGTGCGTGGAGGTGATTTCCCAGCAAAGGCTTGTTTTTTTTGGCATCTGAGGAAGCTGACACTGCTCTGCAAGTGTCGGAGGGTGCAACAGCAAGTGTTAGAGGGCTGAAACACAATGTTTTAGGACTGACCAGAGGGTTTTCCTATAATAATGAGACTTTCTTGGGCTTTTTATGTGGGCAGACCTTCTTGTAGTGACTCCGGTGATTCAGCAGCTTCTGGCAGGGCTGAGGGAAAAGAGGCTTTGCCAGGTCAAATTATGGTTTTTGCTGGCCTGGCTGCTCTGTGGCGCATGGCAGCGCAGTGAGGGTGAGTCAGGGCTGCCTGCGCGAGGATCTGCACGTAGGAGAGGAAGGGCTGGGCTGCGGAGCAGGGGAGGAGCATCGGGGCCAGGCAGCACAGGATGACACCAGGCAGGCTGGCAGGGTATGGTCTGAGCCTCACTGTGCTCAATCCTGCCAGCTCAGGCAGAGTTTTTGGGTTTATTGGTGCCTCTGTGGCAAAGCTGGATGTGCTGAGCTGGCTGGTGTGTGCCTTTCCTGCCGTGGTTTTTTGGTGGGCTTTGTCTGTCTGGGGTGGGCTGAACAAAAGCTCAGCTCTAGAACTGCTCTGTCCCAGCTTTTAGCTGAGCACCAGCCCATGTTGCTGTAAGCACGTCTTGGAGATGAAGGCGGCTCATGCCTGCTCTGAGTGTCACCCATGTGCCCAGGGCATGGAGTTGGAAGTTAAACCAATCTTTAAAGGCAAAATGAGTGATCTGCCCATGCCATAGTCACCACCTTGCATCACTCTTTTCCCAGAGGCTTTGGTAATGCTAGGATTTTAGCCTGGGCAGGTCCAAGAGACAAAGCTTTGAGCTGCCACTACTACCTGAGAACACAATTATTGCAATTAGAAATGCCTGAGGCACCCGGTACTGCTGTAAAATGAGTGTTCTCCCATCCCAGTGGACTGTTAGCCTCAGCTCAGCTGCTTCTTTGGAGGATAGGTTCCCGAAAAATAGGTTGGTCCTGCTGTTGTGGGGATTCTGTAGTCCAGAGGAGGCAAACAGCCTGAGTTCTGAGAGGTTTTTTTAATCCAAATGTTAAAAAATACAACCAGTTTTAAACTGTGCGAGAAATTTCTGGTGCTGTGGATGAAGGGGAGTGCAGGGGGCAGGGGAGACCTGCAGCATCTTCAAAGAGGGACTCTAAATGTATTACATCTTCATCAACTCAAGTCTGCTCACTTGTCCAGGCTTAAAGGATGGGGTTTAGGCTTATGGGGACTTTGCCGTGATTAGGTGCTCCTGGGCAGAAGGCTGCCCATGTCCGGCTGTGCCGCAGTCACGCCAGCGCTGAGCTGCCCCGCTCCCAAGTGGGATGGGAAGCGCAGTTGAGGCCTGTAGGAGAAATGAGCGGAGAGCTGGGAGGGAGGAGGCAGAACCTCTGCCTGCGCACTCAAGTGCTTGAATTTTGTTGCGTTGTGTAGCTCCAAGGGAAGACTGGCAATGAAGAGAAGCTATGAAGGGAACATCTGCATAGAAGGCAGGTGAGCTTTGGGTGGTCCATGTGGGGGATGACATGGAAATAGAAATGTGCCTTGCCTGTTAGGACTCTCAAATAGGAACATAAAGATAGTTTGACCCAGTAGCAGCTTTCTTGTTACCTCCATATTCATCTCATGGCTGTCCTGGTGTCTCTGCTTGATGGGCAAGTTGGGGTGGGTGATTCCCAAACCTGGCACCGCTTTCTTCCCTTGCAGACACAGGAATCGAGTGACCATGTCGAAGCACCACGATGCAGGGACCGCTTTCATCCAGACCCAGCAGCTGCACGCTGCCATGGCAGACACCTTCCTGGAGCACATGTGCCGCCTGGACATCGACTCGGAGCCAACCATCGCCAGAAACACTGGCATCATCTGCACCATTGGTAGGCCATTCCTAGATAGGAGAGAATTGCAGCTCAGAGCCCACACCTTGGTGAAACTTATTAGGGAAATTGTGAGAGGGATCTGGCTTTTATCCCTTGCCAGGGCTGAACTTGTGTGGTGAAGAATCATGACTTTCCCATATTTGCCTAACTTGTGTTACTGCTGGGAGTGAATCCAGCATCCAGCGAAATGGGAATTGCTTGGGTTCCGCTGCACTCCGTGGGCAAGTTAAAACAATATTTGCTGCTGCAGCGCTGAGCAATGCTGTATCCATTTACCTTTTCTTTTCCACATGAATCAACCTGGTCTGTGTGGGTTACCTCATTATTTTTCCAAAGTTAATGTTCAAACTTTTTCTTCCTCCTAGGCCCGGCCTCCCGCTCTGTGGACAAACTGAAGGAAATGATTAAATCTGGAATGAACGTTGCCCGCCTCAACTTCTCTCACGGCACCCATGAGGTAAGGCTGGGGCCTGAGCAGCTACAGCCCATGTGTGTCTGCTGATCCTGTCCCTCAGGGAGAAGGGAAATCCTGCTTCATCCAGACCATCCTTGGTGTGGGAAGGTCAAATAGCTGCCTTTGGGGAAAGCGTGCTGGTTGTACATACTGAGCCAATGATAACATTGAAGTGTATTTTCTGAGCAATTTTGAAAGCAATAAAATTCCTCACCCTGCCCTGTAGCAGGGAGACAGGTAACTGGTATTTGACACTGTGTGCCAACTGCTTGCCATGAAATCCTTCAGTTCTTCCTCACATTGTGCTATTCCCAGAGCTGCTGGTTCCTAGTGAGCAGCAGAAGCTGAGAAGACCTGTCCCTGTTTTGCACCTCTGCAGGAGGTCACACTATCAGTTAATCTCACTTCTTGTTCCATTGCTGGGGATTTCGCAAGCAGGCAATCAATGAATAACCCTGATCAAAATGCATCTCTTATTAGTGATTTGATGTAATTACTGTGCCTAGTGGGAAGAATGGGCTCCTGGGTTTTCTGGCTAAGCAGCTGCTCCGGGTGTGTTCCTGGTGCTCTGGAAGGTCCCACCATGGGGCTTGGGATGTGGTGTGGTGAGCTTAGAAGAATAAGGTCAAAAGAAATCAACACTCCATGACAGTCAAGCCCTGTTGCTATAAATAGCTGAGATCCTCAGTGATACTGGAGGAGCTGAGGATCCCATTCTGCTGAGGTTTTTGGTTTTTTTTTTTTCTGACCTTGGCCACTTTCCAACTTTTAAAATGTCACCCAGTAGCAGCTGTAGGTGGCTTTACATAGTGACCCATGAGCCTCGTGGTGTGTAACAGCTTGGCCTTTCACCCTGGTGACCTTTAATGGGCACAGGGCCGTGTCAGGATCAAAAGGGCTGATACTTAACTGTGGGCAGCCATCAGACCTTGACTAACCACACTGGGATAGTGTCAGTGCATGCCTTGCAGTTGGGAAATCAGCTTGGAGGAAGAATAGTGTGGAGTAAGTGCATCCCAGGAGTTGAATCTGTGTGGCTGGGTGGCCAGGTGGCTCATCAGGGAGTTGGTGGCCAGGCTGAAGCTGGGAATTCTCACACTGTGAGAATTCCCAATTGCTGCAGTCTGTGAGCTTGGCTGAGGTTTTCCTGCTTTGTGTGCTAATTGTACATTTCACACCAACAAAGCTGACTGCAGGCACTGGTGTGGCTGTCACCTGCAGATTGTGACTATCAGCCATAGCCAGTGCTAAGTTTGTGTCCCCTCCTGGCTCCTCCAAAATGTCCCAGTTCCCAGTGAAGCCCCGAAGCGTTTCCATCTGTCACAGGTGTTTCAGTTCTTGTGTCCACCCCAAAGCATTTACCAGAGCTTGAGCTTTAACAGAGGTGCTTTGGTACCTGCCTGGCTCTGTTTTACATAGAATAAAAATGGCTTTTACCTCCAGCTCTGCCTGCATTCCTGTTCTGCATGTGTAACTCTTCAGAAAGTCAGATTCCCTAGGAGCCAGTTAATCCTGGATATCAAGCTAAAATGGAAAAACCCCAGGACGCTGGGTTCAGATGGGTGTTGTGGCACTGTCAGGGCTCGTTTTCCATGCTGCTTCTACCCCAGCTGCAGTGCCTGGAAGGGTCAGGGCCATCTCATTCCCATCTTGCACACTCAGTCAATAAACTGACTCATTTTTCTGCTATAAAGAGTTATCAGCTGTTAAGTATTTCTGGCTAAAGGGCACACATGCGAACTTCAGCATGGCTTTTTCCAGCATCACCTTCCTGGTGCTGGCTTATCATCCCTGATTTACTGAAGTCAGTGTGGAGGGCTCGTGTTGGGGTGGGTGACTGGCACGAGGAGACCGGGTGTTCCAGATGAGTCAGGTCAAACTTCATCAGTCCATATGGCACAGAGAGGAAAGGCTGTCTTACCTACTAAAGTCTGTCAAGTGTTACACAACTCTTACTAGCTGTATGTAGTTAAGGTTATCTCTTAATGTTGTTTAAACAAGCAAAGTCAACTGTTGGCCATCTGTAGCATATTTGAGGGAGCTGGGATGGGTTTTCTCACAAAATTATCTTAAAGCTGGCAGCATTTAGCAAAATGCTCTTGCAAACAAGGTTTGGAAGCCAGGCGTGTGGTACTGGAGTAATGAACTCCTGTCTGTGATTGCTTTGACTCTGGAAATAAACTGCAAATATTTACACAGATAACGTTCTTTTAGCAAATCCTTTATCTGTGGGAATTTAGGCCAAAGAATGAAAAGCCTGTCCACCTGCAGGACTGATAGTGGCTCAGGCTGGAAGTGTGTGTGGGAGCTGGCAGTGTGGAGAGGCATCTTCCCTTGCTCTGATGTGAGGAGGAGCACAGCTGTCGGTGGCACTGGGACATTCTTCTGCTATCAGGTGTCTTTCAGTGCACACAGCTGCTGCTGCTGTGAGTATTCTGGTGTGTTGAATAGGCAACATGGGAAAGCTTTTGGAAAAGTTACTCCTGTTGGCTGGTGAGCCATCCTCAAGTGGCAGATGTGTGTCCTCATGGAAAATCGCTTCAGCCGGACCTTGGGACTGTCTCCTTGAATTGTCCCTATGGAATTAGTGCTGTGGGCACACCAGATAACTTCCAGACCCCACCTTCATGGCAGGAAGTATCTTCATGCCACACTTCATGGCAAGTGTATCCTTGCACTCTCCTTTACCCGAAGCTTAAATTTTGGGTTAAATTTTATAAATATATATATATATAATATATAATTAAAAATTAGTTTAATTTTGAAGGTAGAACTGAAAGTTAGATCAGAATTGTGTTTTTGGACAGCCTTTGGGGTGCACAGGGATCTTTTCTGTAATCAGCAGAGTAGAACCAGCTTTACATTTCCATTTTTTTCTTTTCTTGCCAGTATCATGAGGGCACAATCAAGAATGTGCGAGAAGCCACAGAGAGCTTTGCCTCTGATCCCATCACCTACAGACCTGTGGCTATTGCACTGGACACCAAGGGACCTGAAATCCGAACTGGACTCATTAAGGGAGTAAGTTGCTTTTTTTTATCCCATGTTTTTCACCACATAGACAGGATACCCTTTTAAGCCTGTGGCCCTTTCCAAGCCAAAAACCCACCATAGGAAACAAGGTAACAAACCACCTCCCAGAAGTTCTGACAAACTGCTGTGAGCTGGGAGGTGGTGGTGTGCTGGTTTTTACCAGTTTTGTTGTCACACAGAGTGGCACAGCAGAAGTGGAACTGAAGAAGGGCGCAAAGCTCAAAGTGACCCTGGATGATGCCTTCATGGAGAACTGTGATGAGAACACGCTCTGGTTGGACTATAAGAATCTCATCAAAGTTGTAGAAATTGGCAGCAAAATCTATGTGGATGATGGTCTGATTTCTTTGCTGGTGAAGGAGAAAGGTGGGTAATAGCCATTTCAGCTCTGCCTGTTTGGGTTTTCCTTAGGACATACTTGTGCTTTTCCCTCCAGTAACTTTCTTAGCTTGCAGTTGTATGTTGAAGAAAGGAGAGCATAGTTTTTGATGGTAGTGAGACTTTGAGCTAAATTTCTCTATCTCAAGTGTAGGAGCTTTCCAAAAACTAACTTCAGCTGGGTTTCACTCGGCTGGCATCTAAACCTCATCTTCAAAGGGGAATGTGTGGTAGGGCCATACCACTGTTCATGATCAGCCAGGCTAATTCATGCTCTTAATGCAGGATTTAACTAGTTTTACAGCACAGACCCTGGGCTTTGTAGCTAGAGACAGAACTAGTTTTAACTGGTAATGTAGAGGCAAGGTTACTTCCATGATACTCCCTTTATAGTGCTGCCTAAATTGCTCTAGCCTCAAGCCTCTAATCTGTGAGCATGTAGGGAGTGGGAAGTGAGGCTTTTGGGGTGCTCAGTTTGATGTTGCAGGGCTCTGTGTGCAAAACTGCAGCCTGCAGTTTTCTTGGGGGAGGCAATCTCAACCTCCTGCAGGGAACAACTGATATCTTACCCAGGAACAGTCTAGAAGTTGTTTTAGACCAATCTGTCGTGTTCCCAGGGGTAAACTGCAAGCTCGTGTGGTACAGAAATGCTCTGAAGAGCTGGGATATGCTTTTTATCGCGTGTGCCACTGCTGGCACTGCAGTTCCCAGGCTGGGAGGTGGTGTGGGAGCTGGTAGCAGGAGCTGTCCCAGAGACACTGACCATGAGAACACATTTTTCAGGGAAGGACTATGTTATGACGGAGGTTGAGAACGGCGGCATGCTTGGCAGCAAGAAGGGCGTGAACCTGCCTGGTGCTGCCGTCGACCTGCCCGCTGTCTCTGAAAAGGATATTCAGGACCTAAAATTCGGTGTGGAGCAGAACGTGGATATGGTGTTTGCTTCCTTCATCCGCAAGGCTTCTGATGTCCATGCTGTCAGGAAGGTGCTGGGGGAAAAGGGAAAGAATATCAAGATCATCAGCAAGATTGAGAACCACGAGGGTGTGCGCAGGTGAGATTTGTGCAGGGGATGCTTTGAGTTTGTCACACTGAAATACAGCAACTCACACACTCCCATGCTGTAGCTTCAGACAGCTTTGTGTAGCACTGAATATGTGCTGTGCCTTGCTCCTGGTTTTCTCCTTTTTTCTTTGGCACTGCAGGAACCCAAACAGCCCATGCAAAGCATGTGTGCTCTTTTCAGAGGACAGACAGATGGGAAGGTGCTTTGCAGAACAAATGGGATAACACAGCTCTTTTCTTGCTGTCAGGTTTGATGAGATCATGGAGGCCAGCGATGGCATTATGGTGGCCCGCGGTGACCTGGGAATCGAGATCCCTGCTGAAAAAGTCTTCCTTGCCCAGAAGATGATGATTGGGCGCTGCAACAGGGCTGGCAAACCTATCATCTGTGCCACTCAGGTACTGGAAGTGCCACCTTAGGCTCCTCACTGCCAGAGTCTGGCCGGGAGGGAATGCTGGGGGCATTGCCATGGGTTGATGGGATTGGTTAAAGAGTGAGATGCAGAGAGGTTTTGCTCATAGCTGAAGAGCTCATATTTACGCATTTCTGTGTTTGGGTTCTTTTCCAATTGGATTACAGGACCTCTTGCCAAAGGTTCTACACCTCAGAAGATCATGTAGTAACGAGCCTTTGGGGCTGCCCTTGGAAAGTCATGGGAAGAATGGCACATGCTTTTCCTTGGCATCTTGTGGCAGCACATCCCTGCCTGACAGGGAAGGCTTGCTGGGGTTCCCAGATCTCTTAGAAAGTGTACCCACACTGCAGCTTAAGAAGGAACTGAGTAAAGGATCCATCTCGTTTTTCTGGAAGTGGTAGGGATCACATGCAGAGTCCTTGAGCACTGGGAGGACTGGTTTCCTGGCTGTCCTTGCTCTACACACAGGCTGTGGAAGGTGAAGACAGTCTTTAGACAGCAGTCATTAAACAAGGTTCTGGATTTCTGTTGGCATATGCTCCTTTTTCCTGTATTGCTACAGAAATGCAGCTGGAACACAGCCTCAGGCAGTGTCCCATGGTGTTAAACAAGTGGTGAGCTCCAGCTGAGGGGAAGCTGAGCACCTGAGGAAGACAGGAGAACTGGCCATACTTGGGGTGTGGAAAGGGATTAAGAAGTAATAACCTGACTGAAAGCTGTCCTGTTTTCCACTCTTTTAAGTGGGGATGCTTAGAAGGCTGGTGGAGTTAACTGTTCTGAGTTTACTACCCTGTACATACTGTATAAAGCATTTGAAATCTTGTGTTGGGGAAAGGTGACTTCATTGGTGCAGACCCTGCTCTTTATGACTTCTAGATGATAAAATCCCCAAATTCGAGAATGTATTTGAAATGGATATAAAATGGAATGTTCTCCTTTCTGGTGGAGGTTTTGAATCAAAGCTGGTTTAGGGACCGGCCCCCTTCTCTGTTCCATACCCATGGAGAACTCCTGGAGTCTTTAGGTTGCATCCCACTTTCTGCCCAAGCCACAAGGAGTATTGAAGTTCAGCTGCTTCCTCTGGCAGTGTGTTGATCGCTGTGGGTTTGTTCTCTCCCAGATGCTGGAAAGCATGATCAAGAAGCCTCGCCCAACACGCGCTGAGGGCAGCGACGTCGCCAACGCTGTCCTGGACGGAGCAGACTGCATCATGCTCTCTGGGGAAACAGCCAAGGGAGACTATCCCCTCGAGGCTGTGCGCATGCAGCACGCTGTGAGTACTGCCCTGCCCTGCCCTGCTCTGCTGGGGACAGGACCACCTGGCTCTAGGCCACCTGAACTGGCCACTCAAAGGCCTAAATGGACCTGGCTGCCTAAAGTAGCCATTTCTTTACTCACGCTCTGCTGTGTGATTTTTTTTGAACAAACATGGTCCTGAGGGCCTGGCATCTTAATTTGTGTGCTCCAAACTTGCCAAGCAGAGCTGGGAGCTGCTCTGCAATGCTGAGCTGTAAAACTTCCTATTTCTTTTTGCCATTACCTCAACAGAAATGTCATCCAATGTCCTGCAATTGCAGCGACATTGCAATTGCAATGTCATCCAAGTGCAGTGGCATATTAAATGCCTTAAACTTCTGCAGGATCAAGGAGCTGCTGTAAGCAGTTTATCTATAAATAATGAAAGGTTTTGGCTGAGTCCTGCGTGGGAGGGGGTGGGGAGGCTCCTGAGGGTGATTTACAGTACTGTTGCATTCAGCACCTGCTGCGTGCGGGGGGTTGGGGGGTTTGTTGCATGAGTACTGACAGCACCATATTTTTACATGCCTGAACTGCCAGAAACCTCTGCTCTGCTTCAAGTTCGTGTTTCAGCTGATAAAAGCCTGATGTCAAGTACCTGTGAGCGTTGCTGCTCCCCAGTTACCAGCGCTGTGAATCACAGCAGTGGTAACTCACAAGTTCTAACTCTCACCAGTTTTATTTGTAGTTGAGGTTCTATAGGTTATTCAACTCAGCCAGTGTTGGTTTGCAGTGTGTTACCTAAACATCTTTTACCTCAATATGGAGTGGTGTTTTTTGCACGAGGCAAATGCAAAATACAACTTACGATCACTGGGCAGTGGTGCTGCTTTACTTTACTCTAACAGCATCTTAAAGCTTCTCCCTCCTTTTCCAACCCCTAAATCACAAGGATCGACTGGCTACCAAGACTTGGGACCTTGCTGCAGCAAACTTTACGCCTGGGTTTCCATCCTGGCATTAATTCTTTGGTCTGAGCAGCTTGTGTTGTACCTGTAGCCTGATTTGAGGATCTGTTGCATGTGCTTCCCTCTTCCTGCAGACCTGGGCATGGTGTTCATTCCACCAGGGCCCCTGGAGAAGCACTGAAGATTTTAACACTCTGCAGAAATTGAAATACAGATTGACTAAATGTAAGATGTTCCAGGCAGCAAGGTGCCAATTCTTACGGTAGGAGCAAATGCCAGTACAGTGAGGATCTTTCCTCAGAACTGATTCACTTGTTGTTAGTCAACCCCAGAAACAATGTCCTGAGTAACCATGGTCTGGGGATCTGCAGCATGGCTGGAGCAGGTGGATGTTACCATCTGAAGTGGGCAGTAGGAAGCTTCCAAATACTGGGCAGGCTGATTGCTGAAGGTGGGAGTGGGCATCCTTGCCATTCCACTCCAGGATCCACTCTTCAAAGCCCACCCTGGCCATGCTATGCTGCCTGATGGGACCAAGGTTTAAACAGCCTCTCCATTTTCCTTTCTCCCAACTCCCTGGTATCTCCACCAATGCACCAACTGGAAACCCTCTACAGCTATTCCTGCCTGGGCAGATCCAACTGTGGGGTGAAGTTAAGGATTGCTGTGCCCCTGTGCAGCCGCTGTCAAAGCAGACTCCTGTATTCCCACGTTCCATTACACCTGGGGAGTGCAGGCTTCTCTCTAAAATCAGGTTTGCTCTCTGTGTTACATGGAGCTGCTGCCTTTGTACCAGGAGCTGAAAATAAAGCACCAGGCTTCCAACTCCTGCATTTGGAGTAAGTGTTGTGATGCAAATACTCCCCTTTTATCTAAGTCCAGCAGTAACAAAATGCTTTAGGACAAGTTGGCACTGGCCTGCTGTTCCGGCCTGCTGCCTGTGTCCTGTTATTTTTAGACCTAAGATACTTAACTACTTTGGCTTAAACTGATAACTGTGGAAGGGATAATTCCCAGCATCACATAAAATAATTCATTAACACTAGAGTAGCAAAATTCTGATTTTTCTAACTCCAGAGCTTTCACTATAATGGCACATCAGTCTCTAATTTCACATGAACTTGTCATGCTTTGTGTAGCGGCTGCTCACTTTGAGTAAAGTTGTCCTTGAGAAGATCATGAACCTTTGCATGCTTTTCTAGTCTCTGCAAGCCTTCTTTATCGGGTTGTCAGGCCTTCTGAGATGATTAAATGTGATGATTCCCAGGATCTTGGGATGAACAGGTTGTTGAAGCTGTTGCCAACGTTCAGCCAGAACACAAAGCCTTTAGTTGCCTCTGTCTCATCTGTCCATATCTGGCACTCTACAAACACCCCTAACATCCACACTGTGACAACCCTATAAGGAAGACTTGTTCCTGTTTATTTCCCTATTACCAAAATGAAGTTAGTATCCCACTTGAATGTGAAGCTTTATTGACTCTCAGGTTAAAACAAATCTTTATAGGCTCTCAAAGTGAATCTTTATTTGCTCTCAAGGTAAGCCAAATCTTCACTGACTCTAAAGTTAAACTAAATGTAACAAGGAGAGAACAGTGTCCTGCCTTCAGGGGTAGCATTCAAAGTGTGTTGCTTGCATGTTGGCTTCATAAAAACTGTTCCAGCAGCACTCTGGTGTTGGGAGCCTAGGAGAGATTTCTTACAGAATTGCAAGCAAGACCATGGGCAGGCAGGTAGGTGGCATAAGAGTCTCTCAAGGAAGTCATAAGCAGCCATGACAAAGCATGGGCTGGCTCTGGGCTGGCTTGTTCTGGTCCTTGCAAAGTCATTTGTGTTTGCCTGCTCCGCTGGAACTCCCAAATGCAACAAAAATGCCGTGTTTGGAATGCCTGCCCAGTGACTGGGGCCTGCCAGGATGGTTTGGCCTACCACAGTATGGTGGATCTTAGCAAAATCAAAACCTGAGAGCCAGAAGGCTTCACAGCTTCATCCTAGTACCCTCTTGCATGCATTACTATGACAATTAAGCAAGTTAATGTGTCTCATATTCCTCTGGTATATCTTTCCTTCTTTTCTTTCCTCTATTCTTCTCCTTCCCTCCCACTCGGGCCTGCAGATCGCCCGCGAGGCTGAGGCCGCAATGTTTCATCGTCAGCTGTTCGAAGAAATTTTACGCCTCAATGTTAACAACAGGGACCCTGCCGATGCCATGGCGGCGGGCGCGGTGGAGGCCTCTTTTAAGTGCTTAGCTGCAGCCCTGCTAGTCCTGACCGAGTCCGGCAGGTAGGGCTCAGAGAGGGGGCCTGGGCCGGCCCTTTCCGTGCCAAAACACACTGCACTCTAACACTGCAGTCCCTGGCCAGCTGCTCGCTGCCCGTGCCACCCTTGTGTAAGCACTGCCGTGTGAGCTAACCCTGTGCCAGGGAGGGACCCCAGCAGGCCAGGAGCAGAGCGAGAGTGCCTGGCAGTTGGCATGAGTGTCACCTGAGTGTGGGCTTGACAGGGCGAGGTGCCACCGTGCCAAAAGGAGCCCTCGGGAATGGAGTGGTTTCTCTGCAGGGATGAGCTCAGTCTGAGCTCGCTGGTTAATGGCAGTGTCCAAGGCTGGCAGCTGGGATGTGGCAGCCTGTGCTGGAGCACCTCGCCCTGCCCCGTGCCCGAGTGCCTGCCGTGAGTGTTGTCTCCGAACGCGTGTTGCTCTTGTAGATTGCCCGGGAGGCCGAAGCCGCCATCTTTCACAGGCAGTTGTTTGAGGAACTGCGTCGTCTGACCCCCCTCAACTGCGACCCCACTGAGGCCGCTGCAGTTGGCGCTGTGGAAGCGTCCTTCAAGTGCTGCAGCGGGGCCATTATTGTCCTCACCAAGTCTGGAAGGTAGGAGGGGACACTGCCCCCAGGTCAAGCCTGCTGTGTCACAGGGTGGGGGAAGGAGAATCCCAAAAATGTGGCTTTGAGAGACCAGTGGAGTCAGGTTCTGGCGGTGCCTGCAGTGCTGGTTCCTCAGGAGATGGACACACACATCCCTACACTCCGAGTCCTCGGCCTGCCTCTGCCAGCGTGGCACCAGCTCCGAGCCCAGCCTCCCCTCACTGCTGCAAGTGGCAGTGGCGCCAGCTGGAAGAGCCAAGGGAAAATAAGTGTTGCAGCTTCAATTCAAACTTCTTGGCAAGAAATCATCAATGTAACAGTGAGGCAGAAGTTCAGTGAATGCAGAATCTATTTCATTTTTTTAAATCAAGGCTTTGGCCTTTTGTAGCAGCATCCAAGTTACTGGTCCCTTGCTGGACTTCACAGTCGTCAGCCCTGCTTGCCTGAGCCCAAGGGGCGAAGAGGGACTGCGCAGCCTGGGATTGGTAGGCAGGGAAATGGAGAGTGTTGGAAATGTCCTCTTCCAGGATTCCTTGTGCCTGCCTACAGGTAATCTCTCTGCACAGACAGGCATCTGGCAGGCACCAGGTGAGCTCTGTGGCTGCCGGTGAAATGTGCTGGAACAATGTAGTTTGGGATTTCTGTCCAGCAACGGTGATAGCTGCCAAGCAGAGACTTGTTCTTCCAGTTGAGGAATGGGAGCCGGAGCCTCATGGATCAGCTCTTCCATCTAGAGAAACTGGGCTGCCTGCTCCCAAAGCACGTCCGACCATAAGTCTCAGACTGCTTTCTGGAAGAAAATCAGGATTTCTCACATTGGATTCACACCAAAACAGTAGTGCAGCAGCAGAGGTGTGCTTGTGTATTCTGGGCACCACCTACGTGAAGATGTGGACCACCGGTGAAGCCTTCACCAAAATGTACAGCTTCAAATGATTGTGAGCAGAAAATGACTTTCTGCAGAGATCAGGAGGGAACTGTAAGCACCGAGTTCTGGATACCCTTGTGCTTCTAATGTTTCTTTGTCATATGTTCCAACCTTACACTTGACCTTTTTAAAGATATTTGAACTCTGATATTTGAATATTTTTAGCTGTGGATTTGGTTAACTCTTGTGAGTACCTGATTCTCCCAGATCTCTAGGGAGGCAGCTTGGACAGCGTGGGAAGGATTGTCTGAGAGCTGGCACGTGTGGTTGGGTGCTTGGAGCAGTCTGCTGGCCCCTGCTTTAAGCAGCAAATTTTGCATCTGAGTGTTGCTGAGCTTGGCTCCACTAAACAAGGCTGCAAAAGCAAGTGGAGACACCAGCATGTCTGTTGGGAAGATGAAGCTGCAGATGCCACAGCCTTGCAGTTTGAATCTGTCTGTTTGCAGATGCTCTCTCTCAGCAGTGCTCAGAGAAAAGAAAGCTGTAGTTTAGTCCCCACCCAGGCTGTGCTGCTGCTGCTGTTTTAAGGCGTTTTAAAGACTTTGTGCCCAACTTCCCAGTATAAAATTTGGCTTCTGTTGCATTTGCTTCCCATGGGTGCAGGAGCAGAGCTCTGTGGAGGAACTGGCCTGTTTGCTGGCTTCAGTAGGTGTCTGGGAGGCAGATGGCTTCCTCCTTGGCATGCTTTGGGCAGCACTGCTGGCACTGGCTCTTTCCACCCTGAAAACCGGGAGCTCCTCAAAACAGGGAACTTTCAGGGACCCCTGTTGAGATGCCAAGGCCTGCTTGCAGAGGCCAGAATAAATGGCACCTCGCCACCCTAACGTAGCAACAGAGACAAGTAAAGGCTTGTTCCGGGACCAAAACACCCTGATGGCACTTGCTAAGCTGGGAGGTGAGGAGATTGTCACCACCAGTGGGGATAGCCAGTGCTGGTCTTCCCAGTTGCCTAACTGGGAGCCCAGAGCATCAGGCTGGTTGGTGAGTGGCTCTTGTGGAGACTGGTCACATCCCCCCAGGGGTTTTGGGGAGTCCTCGTGGCTGATAGACCTTGGGGCTGCAGTGCTCCCAGAGGCCGTTCCAGGTGTCCCCTCTGAGGCTGTGCTGGCTGTGTGGAGCCCCACGGTGGCTGTTTCTCCTGCAGGTCGGCACACCTGGTGTCGCGGTACCGCCCGCGGGCCCCCATCATCGCCATCACCCGCAATGAGCAGACGGCGCGCCAGGCCCACCTGTACCGCGGCATCTTCCCCGTGCTCTGCAAAGACCCTGCCCAGGACGCCTGGGCCGAGGACGTGGACCTGCGCGTCAACCTGGGCATGAATGTTGGTGAGTGGCAGCGCTCCCCCTCCCCTGGCACATGGCTCTGGTGGCACGTGGTGGCCCTGAGCACCTAGGTCGTACTTTGGGGTCACTTGATAGGGACTTGTGATGGGAAGAGAGGAACTGGCTGCCTGTGTGGTAACTGGATCCGGACGGGAAACGGGCGGTGGTTGCTTGAGTTGCACCACGTCTGATTGGGAAATGGGGTGGTGGGTTTGGCGCAGCTGCCTTTAAGGAGTTTCCAGCAGGCTTTATGGTGGTGAGTGATGGAGCTGTGACATTCATCATTCCTGAGGGACAAGGGAAGCCTGGAGTGGGGTTGACTCTTTCTTGCACCCCCTCCAAATCCTGTGCTGTGGAATTTTGAGCTCTGCCGCAGAGAAGGGTGTCAGATGGGTGGGCAGCAGGGAGGTGGGGTTTTGATACCCGCCTGGTGCCACAACTACCATGACACAGGCAGCCTCGGTGACTTGGGGAGCAGGTGATAAACACTGCTGCCCCATGGCAAGGAGATGGGGTGGGAGACTGGGCTCTGATGCCTCCCTCTTCTCTCCTAGGCAAAGCTCGAGGGTTCTTCAAGACTGGTGACCTGGTGATCGTGCTGACAGGCTGGCGCCCTGGCTCTGGCTACACCAACACCATGCGTGTGGTGCCCGTACCCTGAGCGCCCACTGGGCCTTCCTTCCCCTGCCCCCCTCTCCTCCCACTGCCCCACTCCCCTCCCACTGCTCAGTCTCCCCTTGCCGTAGACCAGCCATCGCTTGCGCTGTTCTCCTTGTCCCTAGAGTGGATGTAGGTTGCTAAACACCACCCAGTGCAGCAGCAGCAGGGGCAAGAGACCTTAAATCACTAAAAAAAATATACTTGAAGTGTTTAGTTTTTTAAAAAACCTCTTCCTGTAGTTAAAGTCCTGCCTTGATATGTGTTGGAGTCAGCGTAGGAGGTTCCTTCGTGCTGCTGGGATTCCTCTTTCCTGGTGACTGTCCTCGGGGTGTGAAATGTCCCTTTCCCTGGCCCTGGTGTGGGGTTTTGGGGAAGGGGAGAGGCAATGTGTGGTCAGCGGTTCTACTGGACCCCTCCTTGCTCGAGGCAAGCTGCTACTCCCCCCTCCTGTATGGCCACACGCCTCCCCAGACCCAATCCAAGGCAGATGCAGCCTTTCTCAGCTGGTTGTTTTGGGGATGGGGGCAGGGGAAGGGTGTCGGCTCCATGCACAGAGCGTCCCGTGCTCCCCTCGCAGCGTTGTCTCCTGTGTTAGTCGTGTCCCCCCACCACCCCAGAGCCCCCCCTCACCCAGCACTCCGATGGGCCCTGGGGCGGGAGAGCACAACTGTCCATCAATAAAGAGAAGCTGAAGCACCTGCCAGGCTGAGCTGCTCCGTGAGGGTTGCTGAGGGGTCTGCAGGGGTAGGGGGAGATCTGGTGGAAAAGGGCTGCAGGAGCTGGGGAGGTGTGCAAGGGTGGGGGAGCGCTTAGGGTTGGGGCTGGAGTCTGCAGCGCTTGGGATGTCGGGGATCTGCAGGCATTAGCGGGGTCTGGGGTGGGGGTCTGCAGGCTCTGGGGGAACTGCTGCAGTTTGAAGGGGGCCCAGTGCAGTAATTCGCTAGGGTTGGGGGTGCTTGCAGGGGGTGGAGGAGCTCTACAGGGGTTTGGGGTTCAAGGGAGGGATCGGCCCGGCTGCAGACATCTGTTGGGAGTGGGGGCCAGAGGAGGAGTCAGTAGGGTTGGGGGCTCTACAGGGGTTTTTCGGGGGGGGTTCTGTGGGAGCCGGTGTTTCCGTGCTTGGGGAGAGAGCCAGGACGGGACCTGGGGCCTGATTGCCCCCCAGGCCGCTTTCCCCGGGAGCACAGGGCTCACTCCCCGCGTGGGCTGAGACCTGCCCGGAGCGGGTGAACGCCGGAACCCGCCCGCCGCGCGGCCCCTTTAAGAGCCGGAACCCGTCAGGCCGCGGCCCTCACAGTGGTGGGCGGGGCCTGTGGGGGCGGGGGGTGGTGCTCAGTGTGGCGGGAGCGGGGCTGGGCGGTGGGCGGCCAATGGGCGGGCGGAAGGGGGCGGGGCTCGGCAGAGTGCGGCCAATGGGCGGGCGGAAGGGGGCGGGGCTGGGCAGCACGCGGCCAATGGGCGGGAGAGAGGGGGCGGGGCTAGAGAGCGTGCGGCCAATGGGCGGGCGCCGTGGCGGCGCGAGGAGGCCGGTGCGCGCGGGGCCGCGCGCAGGTAGCGGGGGGGCCCGGGGGGCTCCGGGACTCGGGGGGGACCCGGGACTGAGGGGGGCTGGGACCGGGAAGGGGTTCGGGGCCGCAGGGTGCCGGGGGCGCGTCTCTCCCGCCGCCGCCGCGGAGCCGCTGCTGCCCCTCGGCCTGTCCCGGCCGCCGGCGCCGCGCTGGGGGGAGCGCGGAAACACCGAAACCCCCTCGCCCATTCCCTGAAGAGACGGACCGGACCGGACCGGACCGGACCGAACCCGACCAGGCCGGGCCGGGGGGGGGGAGTGCCGCCGCTGCCTGCCGGGGACCCGGCGGCTTCGCCTGAGGGGCTCCAAGCGCGGGCGGGGATGGGATCTGCGCTGGGGCTGCCCCGGGCGCGGCCCCGGCGGTGGCCGAGACCCTCAGCGGCACCGTGCCCCTCACGGCCCCGGGGGTCACTGCCCTCCGCGCTCCCTCCGTGCCCCGGGGCGCTCGGAGCCGCTCCCGGTGAGACACAGCGCCCCGGGCGCCGCGGACATCCCGGGACCGGGGTCTCGGCTCTGTTCCTGCCGTGACCCCCAGGTTCCCGGGGCGGGGAGCAGCGGGGACACCGCGGGAGGGACACGCGGGGTTCCCTCCGGCCTTGACGTCGCGCCTCGTTCTCTCCCGCCAGCGCCGCTCGTCTCCGGCCGTTCCCTTCCAGCATCCCGGGGTGGCTCCGCTCCAGCTCCGACACGCGGGACTGAAATGACCTTGGACGCCGGGACCAAGGGCAGCTCGCCGAATCCCGCCCGGGCTCGCTTGGGCCGCGGCCGCCCGCCCGCCGGTGCCTCCCTCCGCCTCTGAACCTCCTGGGCTTTGCTGAGAGGCGGGATCCCTGCCCGGCTCGCTCCGGCCCTGGGGAAGGGATCCAGCGGAAATCGCTCGCCGACGGAGGGGCTCGCACCGGACCTTTTCCAGGCTGGATCCCAGCGCCGCGTAAGGGAAGGGAGACGCCGATTCCGTGGGAGGGAGAAGCACCGGGTTTCGCCTGGCAAAACCTGGCGGTTCGGGGAGCCGGTGTGGGCGGGGAGGGGGCATCAGGAACAGACGAAGGGGGCACCAGATCGCTGGATTGTTTTTGCTTTGCTGGGAACTTCTACACCCGCCCTCTCTGTCTCAGGAGCTCTGAACTACAACTGTTTTTGTTGCACTTGTATTTTGGGACACTTGGGATGGTGAGTTTACCTCAGGAGCAGCTTCCTGCTTAACAAATTCTTTGAGGAGGGTGACAGTATGAGCTGCTAGAAACTGTTTTCCTCACTGTGCTGGCACTGGAAGCACCTCTTGGAAGGGAAACCTTCCTGTGCCCAGAGCCCAGCCTTACCCTGTGCTCCCAAACTCTGGATGTGTATGCCTGATGCATCTAGGAGCCAGGTTGGAGCAAGAGCTGGACAGAGGAGACAAAGTAGCTCCTGCAATGTCCCTACTGGGACTGAGGATGCTCCTCACAGGCCCCAGACTCTCCCTGGAGCATCCCATTGCTAGTGCTGTGTCCGGGATCATTTTACCCAGGAGTTGTCCCTGATGGTGGCCATGAGAGGGAGAATAAACAAGGATGCAGTACTTTTGAGTGCTTTCCAGCCTGTGTTTTTTCTCATTTTAGGGGATTTCTATGTGTTTGGTGACCTCAGAGGGGTTGTGATGCCTTTGCCTCTCCCTGGTCCCTGTGTGGTGCCCCTCAGTGTCAGCGTTGGTTAGGGATAAATCCGCTCACCCGGATTAAGCTGTGCAGGCGCTTGGGGATTTAAGGGATGACGTGAGGGAAGCCAGAGAGTGCTGAGCTCTGACAAGGAGGCTCCAGATCAGGTCAGAGCCCCTTTTCCAGCATGGGAGAAGGGCAGATGAAGGCTTTGGTGCCTCCATGATAGGAGTTTCAGCTTTAGGGCATCATGGCATCCCCTGGCAGAGGATGCCCTGAGGAGTCAGGCAGGGAAAACACCTTTTGTGCCATGTTGAGGGATGTTCTTTTGGTGCTTCTTGTCAGTAAGGTCTCCTTTCCTTTCCTGACACATCCTTTGACCTGAGCTCCTAAAAACTCACAACCTTGGCATGACCATCCCATCCCTGCAGCGCTCAGACTCCAGGGCTGTGCAGGCAGCTCTTTGCCAACAGTGGCTGTGGGGAACCAGGAGCTATTTCCCAGCCTGTTTCCAATCACACGGCACCAGGTTCTCCTGTGCCCCCACTGTTTGTGTTACCTGTGGTGGGAGCATTCCCTGTGCCTCCAGCTGGGAGTCAGCCGGGCTCCATTGCACCCAGACAGTGTTTTGGTCAGGGCTCTGGGGCTGTGAGGATGTGGGAGTTCAGTTCTCAGCCCATTTGGGCTGAGATCCAGCTGGGATCCAGCTGCTGGGATCCAGCACCCCTATCCTGCCTCTTCCTGAGTAAGGGGAGATTATTTCCATGGGTTTTCCTTCAGACAAGCCCCTCGGAGCAGGAGCAGGATGTGTCTGGGGAAGTACAGGTGGCGAAGGAGCCTCTCTTGGAGTGTGGGAAGTTTGTTTGGCTCCTCGGCCTGGGCTCTGCTGCAGTGCCACGGCAGCATCCCCGCGGGCACCGGGATGTGCTCCAGCTCTGCGCTCATCCTGTCCTGCCTGCGCCCCACCTGCTCTGCCATCACCCCCTGCCTAGTCAGCTGAATATTCCCTGGAATAATTTCCTCTCCGTGGGTCTGTGGCTGTTTGCTGGCTCTGCTGTGCCACCGGTCCCCTGGGATCGTGCTCAGCGTGGCTGCCAGTGCTGCGGCAATCTCCACCGAGGGTGGAAGTGTCACCTTTGTGGCCTGCCAGGTGATAAACTGCTTTCGGCGCTGGGCCTGTGTTTACTTAGCCTGCCGTGGCTGATAAGCACCGCTGATAACATTCCCGATGGTAAATAACCAGCTCTAACCTGCCTGATGATAGCTCTGCCCTGGGAAGATGGTGTTTTGCCGACCAAGAGGAGCAGACCC
Source organism: Poecile atricapillus (assembly GCF_030490865.1). NCBI lineage: Eukaryota > Metazoa > Chordata > Aves > Passeriformes > Paridae > Poecile > Poecile atricapillus. Next base: position 19,522,321 of record NC_081259.1, read on the forward strand.
TGGCTGAAATCCATCCCCCCAAGGAGTTTCGTAGAGCTGTGGTTTTTCCCATCCCAACCTCCAGCCCTCAAGGAGGAGAGTCTCTGCTTTGGAGGGTGTTATCCCAGGGAGCCACAGCAATTTGGCCGCTCTGTTGTGAGTGCTGGGGAGTCCCTGGCAGAAAAACGGCTTTTTTTTTTTTTTTCTCTCCACGTGACTTGAGAAATAGCAGGAATATTCTTGCTGTCCTTGAGCGGCAGATTCTGAGGTCTCTGTGCAGACTGGGATTGAAGGGGACAGATTTACAGCTCCAGACCCCCTTTTCCCCTTTCCCTAGGTGGCTAATGGGTGTCTTCTTGCAGTGCCACGCCGATGCATGAGAAGGCAGCTCCCCTGAAGAGCCCCGAGCCCAGGCACGGTCGTGAGAAGCTGGAGGTGTCCCACAAGCAGAAGAGTTTGGATTCCCTCGACGGCAGGTGAGGAGCAGCATCCCGGCGTCTGTCTGCGGTTGAGTGTTCTCTCTTTTCCCTCCTGCTGTGGCATTCCTGCTGCCTTTGAGCCCTGAATACTGCCTGCCAACTGGGGCACGGCACAGCGGGGGCCCAACTTTGTTTTCTCCCTGAAATATTGTGGGTTTAAAAGAGGGAGGTGAAAGGGGTTTGGGGAAGGGGATGGTTTTCCCACTGCTGAGGTTGTTTGTAGGATATTGCTCCCTCCATGGTTTGTCCTTTCATCTGTCCGTGGGATTGACGTGGATGGATGTCCCTGTGCACGGCCGAACCTGAGTCCACCCTCCTGCTCAGGCACATTCCCAAATTCCTCCCTCTGCTTTCCCTCAGCTTTGCCCCAGCCAAAGCTTCACATTTCCAGCTCCCAACCTGTCCCAAGCTGCTGCCAGGTCAGCTCTGGGCTCCTTCCCCCACGGCTGGGGTGTGAGTGAGGTACCTTGGTTTTGGTGCTTTCAGTGGCTCTCATCAGAGATCAGCCCTCAGCAATGCCCAATGCCACGATAAATCTTGGAGACACCCAAAATGTGGCATCCTGGGGTCTCTCTTCAGTCCTTTACGTTTTTCCATGTCTCATATTGCAGTACACGTGTTTTAAGGAGTGGGTGAGAGACCTGTAACTCTTTGCTTACCTGGTGATTATTGTTTTTCCTTCCAGCCTCCGCCTGAATGAAACCCTCAAGGATGAGGACATCAAGAAATGCCACCGGGAAGTGGTAAGCCTTTGGCTTTGGGGATGACCAGGCTGGTGTGTTGTAACCTGTTGCCCCAGGAGCCCACCTGGGGTCTCAGGTGTGGGCTGAAGGGGCTGGAGGCAGCCTCTGCTGTGGGGTGGGGCCTCCTGCAGTTAATTTCAGGAGACCTGGTGATGTTTTTGTGTGGCCTGTGTTCTGCCTTGTAAACGCTCCCAAGATTTTCCATCTAGAGCAAAGGAGAAAGTGGAAATGTTGACTGAGAGCGGTTAAATTCCTGTCCATTTGAACCTTTTTGGTTGTTCAAATCACACCCAAACTAGATGTTTTTGGTCCACCTACAGATTAGAGGTCCTCTGGAAGAGGAAGGAGTGACAGGAAGTGGCATTTTGCCTCTCCCCACAAAGAAAATGGAGGAGAAAACAATTTTTTTTGATTTCCTCAGAGGCATCTGGGCGGGTGACAGGCCCAGCAGTGGATGTGTGCTGGGACCAGGGGGTGTTTCTTGGTGCTAATGCCCTCCATGTTCTCCTGGAACGCTGCCACCGGCACCCCCACCGTCCTGACGTCCCTCTGGGAGGTGTCTGAGCCAGCTCCAGGTGCTGCTGAGTCTTGATCCTCTTAGGGCCCAGCTCATCCGGTGACAAGGTGCGCAGAGCAAAGGTGACCTTGTACCTGTGGGCAGGAGGGCTCTGCCCGCACGGCTGCCACGCACCAGCCTTGCTGTGCCAGCCTTCTCTGCATCCTGGCGGAGCAGCTCCTCCCTTGGAATTTGGGGGGCAGCCGTATCCCTGGGGAGCATCCCGGGGGCAGGGGGCACAAAGCTGCCATACGGGCCCGGCTGGGCAGATTCATGGAAGGCGTTTGGAGCTTTACCTTCGACACGGGAGCGCCGCGGGGCCGACCTGCCGAGCCTCCTGCCGCGGCTGCCGGCAGGCTTTGAAGCGGCGCTGGGAATATAAATAGCTGGATGGCGCGGCACGATGGGCGCAAAGCAAGTGTTGTCACTGTGTCCCGGATAAGGGAAGAGGAGGAGGAGGAGGAGAGAAACCGCTGGGCAAAATAAACTGCCTGCGGATGAGCCCGGCAGAAAAGCAGCTCCTCGCCGAGGCTCAGCAGCCTTCGTAGATATTAAGGGAAATGTTCATCTGGGAGGATGGCACAGCCTTCGCCGGGTGCTGGATCATCCAACCTTCCTCTAATCCGTCGGGGCTCCCATTCCCAGCCCGGTGGGACCCCCCTGCGCCGGTCCCGGGTGCGGGCAGAGGGAGGTTTTCTTGCAGAGAGGGGTTTTTGGGTCTCTTTATCGGCAAGGTCACCAGATAACTTTGCTCTGCTTTGCTTTCAGGCTGCTAGCAAGTACAACTCCCAGTACCACAAGCTGTTCAAGGACATCCCGACGGAGGAGAGCGTGCTGAAAGGTGGGTGGCAGGGTGAGGGTGGGCACGGAGGTGGCAGGATCTGGCACAGGGATTGCTATGGCTCTCTGCCTTGCAGTTTGCTCCTGCGCGCTCCAGAGAGACATCCTCATCCAGGGAAGGCTTTACATCTCCCCCAACTGGCTCTGCTTCTACGCAAACCTTTTTGGGAAGGACATTAAGGTAATGTGGGCACCAGCTCACCCTGGTCCCTCAGGGCTCCTACCCACAGCTTATCCCTTCCTGCCCCCAAATACCACCAAAATCCCCAACAGAAGCCTCCAATGGGAAGGGGAGCATGGCCGTGCCTCCCTCCCCTGATGCCACCACAATCATCAGCCTGGGGAAACCAAGTACTGGTTTGGTTTAAAATTCCCTGATGCAAAACCTCCTTCGAGCCGCAGTGGCGCTTGAAGGGAGATCAAAGGTTTTAGGGGGGTGAGATTTGGATCTCTCTCGGCTTTTCTTCTTGATTTACAATCTGATGTTTCCCCATTAGTCTTGTCCCTGACAGGGATCTTGGGGAGAGACGACTTCCTTTAAAACTGGGCTGAAGGACTGAATTATTTATGTGATGCTTTAAACAAATACCTGAAGGAAGCTCAAGGTTTCAGCAAAATTACCCTGCCAAAAATAACATCCTGCCTTATTTTTCACCCGCCTTGGGCTTGCACGGGGGGCTCTCCTGGTGGGTCTTAGGGAGGCTGGCTGGATGGTGCTTGTGCTGTGTCCATCCCTGTGTTCCTGCCCTATAGGTTGTGATCCCAGTGGTGTCTGTACAGCTGATAAAGAAGCACAAGACTGCTCGGCTGCTGCCCAACGGCCTGGCCATCACCACCACTGCCAGCAGAAAGGTAACACCAGCACCCAGCAGATGCCCAGGTCCAAACTGGACGTGGTTTGAGAGCAGTGAACGAAGCGATTCCCATCCCTGGTTAGGAAGTGAGCGCTGCTCTCTGTGCTGGCTGCCAGCCAGGGCAAACACCACAGCTTTGCTTTTGTTCCTTAATTTCACTTTGTTCCTGGATGAAGCAAAGCCCAAATGAAACTCGGCCGAGCCTGACAAATCCCTGCCAGGCTCACCTTTAAACTCCTTAAGCACAATCAGGGAAAGGGTTTGGGCTGGCGTTCAGCCAGAGCTGGCGGAAAACTCGGATGTGGGGCTGCGTTTCCAGCTTTTAAATCCCGTTGGATGTTGTTGGCTGCGGTGAGCTGATGTAGTGTGTCCAAGTCCTCGCCTGCCCAGGTGCTGCTGCCAGCACTGTGTGTTGCCTGTCCCTGCCAGGGAGGGGGTTCCTGCAGGATTTTGAGAGGGAGTTATTTGGGAGGTGGGCTTTAGCAGGGAATGGTGCAGGGCAGGATTTGGGCATTTGAAGCCATGTGTGGCTGCCCTGCACATCACCCAGGGGCTCTGTGTCAGGCATGGTGAGTGTGGCCCTGTGTCCCTTCCATCTCTGGGGATGTTTCTGTAGGTCCTGGCCCCATTTGCTGCTGTGTCCCTCTGGGTTGAGCATGGGAAAGCTGTAGTAACAGCAACTGAGCAAGACTGGCCCCAAAAAAATCTGGTCCAGGTTTTAGCAGGCTGCAAAAATAACAGCAGGGAAGCTCCGCAGGGAAATGCCTGTGGGGGAGACGTGGCTCCTGAAAACGGGGAGATTCAAGGGCATGATGTCTCTGCATGTCCCTGCCTGTGGAGAACTGGAGTTGGGATGGGGGAATCTCTCCCAACAGCTCGTCTTTTTCTCTTGCAGTACATCTTTGTATCCCTCATCTCTCGTGACAGCGTCTATGATGTCTTGAGGAGAGTCTGCACCCACCTGCAGGTACCCCCCCTCTGTGTCCCATGGCCCTGGGACTCTGCACCTGCCCTTTGGGCTGAGCACAGCTCTTCATCCTTGCCTCCAAGGCTTTGGACTGCTCCCAAAGTCCTCTCCAATTCCCAGCATCCTCACTCCACAGCAAGGGATGGGAAGAGGGGCAGGAACGATGCCTTGGGCATGTCATGTCCCCGTGGGCTTTTCTGGGTCATGGATGAGGCAGAGCCCTGAGTTTCTGCTCTCTCTCAGGGTGTGGGTATGAATTATTTATAATCTGGTGGTAATACTAGTTCTGCCACTCTGCACATTGATGCATTTTGCCCAGATCTAAAGTTTTAAGGGAAGGAAAAATGGTACAAAGTTAAAAAAGACTTTAAATTAAGTGGGGGAAGACATCCATCAGCCCTTGAGCTGGACAGGATGACTGTGGGGACCTCTTCTCCCTGACTTTGAAGCACGTGGGAAGCTGTGCAGGAGCCCTGCCCTTCCCAGCAGGGTGTGTGCCAGCTGTGCCAGGGCAGCGATTTGGGTGATTCAGCCCTGTTGCCAAACTGGGGGATTTATTCTTTGAAATGTGCTAGGCTCTGCCCAGATGTACCCTTCTTTTTTTTACCCCTTGATGTTTTATCCTGTCCATGGAAGCCCTTGGCTCAACCATGGCTCCACCAGGTTTTTGGTGAGGGGAAGCAGTGATACAGTGCCCTTTCCTCATGCCCCAAATCCCCATGGTTATAAATTCTAGCAGCTGCTCTCCACAGTCTCAGCAGAAAAGCCCAAATTCCATTCTGTGGCCGAGGCTGGAGCAGGGAGAGGTGGCACTGTAATGCCCAATCCTTTTCCCCCATCTAGGTTTCCAGTAAGAAGAGCTTGAGTCTGAAGGAGCTGTCGGAGGAGCCGGACTCCGTGTCACTGGTGAGGGTCAGGGCACCTGTGGGAGAGGAGAGACCCCCCCTGACCTCATGCTGTGGGTGGAGAGGGCCCACCTGGTCCCCTTGGTGGGTTTGACACCGTCTGGTGGCTGCTCAGAGAGTCGGGAGAGCGTCGGTTCTCCTGTCGGTGCCATCAGAGGTTGTGTGAGGCCGCGCCTGTTGCCATCACAGCTTGTCCTCTGGGACCCTCATCCCCAGACTTGGCAGAAGCAGATGGGTCAAGAGGATCCAGCTGAGTACAGCCAGTGACTGTTTATAGACAGAAAAACTTCAGAGTGATGTGGAAAATGCCTCCACTTCGCTCCCTGACAGCTGATGCTGTTCAGAGCTGGGAATGTGGTTGAGTTATCCCTGTGGGATGGGTAGAATGGTGGGAGAGGGCTGAACCATGGCATGATCCAGGGAGCACAGGGGGGGCCACAGCCCCCCTCACCACGGCTGCTGGTCCTGAGCCTCAGGCTGGGTGCAGGAGGTGACAGTTGGGGTGCACCAGAGGGTGACAAGTGTCACCCATGGTCTGGTGACATCCCAGGGGTTAAAGATTCATTTCAAGGGCTGAATTGGGAGTGACCCAGGCTGACCTTGCAGCATCTCCTGGTACTTTGGTGGGATGCGGCCCTTTGGCAGCTCCAGCCCTGGGAACTCTCCATTGGGGGAGCCCCTCTCTGTGCCAGCTGCCACCCCACTTGATTTGTTGTCTTTTTGGGGCACTTTTTTTCCCTATTTGGGGCATGCTGCAGAATTCCAGGTGACCGCCCTGAGCTTCAAGGGGTGGAGGAGGCAGCAGCTGGTATTTGGGGCAGGTGTGGGGTGCGTGGGCAGATCTTTCCATGGTAGAAGGAACCTGTATTCCTGTGGAGCCATCATGGAAAACGAGCTCTCCCTCAGGATGATGTTTTGAATGTGCTGGTGCTCCATGGAGATGCTGTGAGGTTTGAGTTTGAATCTGGTCCCACCATATCCATGGCACTGCTGGTTTCATTCATGGCTCACCAGGATTGTTCCCACAGGAGGTGATCGTCCCTGAGGGCAAGTGGAGGAAGGTGTCACCTACCTCACTGTCACTGTCACTGCCAGATGCCAACTACCAGTGCATCCACCGGACCTCTGTCAGCAGCCTGAGCGCCAAGGAGAGCTCCTTCACCTCTGAGGAGCCACTGGTTTCAGGTGAGGGACATGGTTTTGTGCCCTGCTCCACATGGTACCAGGTGATAACCTCCATTAAAGTGTGTTCATCCATCCTCCGCTCTCATGCTGGGGAATTCTTGCAGATTAGGCTGGGAGTCAGCGATGGAATCCTGGGGATGGGCTGGGGTCTCCTGCCTGCAGGGTCTGAGCCCATGGAGGAAGGAAATTTGATGTTTTCTGATTGCTGGAGGAGCAGGAGCATCAGCCAAGTGTGGCTGTGATGCTGACTCTGGGTTTGCTTTCAGAAAGTGCAATAAATACCGAGGAAGAGCTGGAGGCAGAGCAGAGCTGTGTGGCAGAGCTGAGACCCTCTGACTACCAGCTCCTGAAGATCTTCATTGTGCTGTAAGTGTGCTGAGGGCGCAGGGAAGCTGGGGGGACACCAGGAATGTCAGTCTCAGTCTCAACTGGATGTTTGGCTTGTTCCTCTGCTCCCAGCATCTGTCTCCTGGTCGTGTCCTCCTCATACCTGGCGTTCCGCATCTTCCGTCTGGAGCAGCAGCTCTGCTCTCTGAATCGGGATTACCTCTCCCGCGGGCACAGGAGGTGAGGGACCCTCAAGGACATTTTGGGACACACAGGTCGTGCCATGAGTGGAGGACTTGAGGGAATGTGGGTGAAGAGAGGAATGGCTCCGCTCTGCAATGTGTCTGAGGAATGCTTTGTCCCTTATCCTGGGCTTGCTGTTGGGCTGGCCAGTGACAAAACCCACAGTGCCATCTCCACACTGGAGGTGATCCCATCAGCTGCTGGTGTGAACGACTGGGAAGCTCTGCTGTCCCTGAGATTCTGGAGCTTGGGAAGAGGTTTCCTCATTGGTTTGGTGCTGGTTTTCCTGTTGTAGGAAGCACCAGGACATCTCGTTGGAGCTGGGCTGTTCCTGGGGGCCATGGGCATCTGCATGAGATGGACAGGAGGGGAATCTCCTTGGGCTGAGGACATCAGAAGGCACCGGGATGGGATACGGAGCCTCTGCAGTCACTCATCCCATCTTACCCCACTCCCTGCTTACAGGTGACCGTTCCCCAGGCGCTGGCTGAGGATGGACACTGAGGTAGTGGTGCCCTGCCCATGGACCCCGGTGCTGTGTCCTCCCAACCGTGGCTGTTACACGTGGTCTGGCTTTCTCTCGGCCGGTAAACTGGGACCAAGTATTTTCTCTCTTCCTTCGGGCACTCGCTCCTGGTGGGACTTTCCAGCCAGCTTCTGGCCACCAGTGCCAACTCCCCATCCCACTGGAAACCTGTTTTCTCCCTGGGACACTGCTGTGCTGTAGCACTGGACAATGGCTCGAGGCTGCCGAGCACTTGGATCTTCCCTTAGGACTTGCTGCTAAAATGGATGCTGGTTTTTATTTCAGGCATGGTTTTTTCATGTTAAAAGATGACCTTGGGCTGACCAGGAACCCCCAAAAATGTGGATGAGTTGCAACTGCTGCTCTGGGAGAAAGCCACCTATTTGTCCCTGTCTCAGCATCCCTGGGAATGTGCCTGGAGGAATGGCCCTGAAGACAGGGATCTGTGGGGATGGGGGGAAAGGGCCCACTAGCCCTGTGTGGTGTCATCTATCCCATGTGGGGGTACAAGGCAGGGCCCCCCAGCCCTTCTCTCCTGGAGCACCAGGCTCAGAGAGCAGGGGGATGTGTGTGTGTCCCTTGCAAAGCACTTTAAGGTCCCCCAGACCAGGTGTCCACGCTGGGTTCCACACCTGGCCCAGGTGTGCTCACTCCATGGAGGCGTTGGAAGGGAGCCCATGGCTGGCACTGGGGAATGGCCTGGAGAACAGCGTCTGTGCCTGGTTCATGTTAACCTTCCACTGCATGGAGCTGAGTGCTGCAGGATTTGTCCTGCAGGATTTGTCCCACAGTCCCCCTGGAGCACACTGGGGCAGCAAGTGATTCCTGTGGGATTCCTTCGGGTTTTCTTTCCTGTTTTTTTGGAACTACAAGTGCAGACGGGGCCAAATCCCAGCGCCCTGGGGAAGAGCTCACTGCTCCCTCCGGGCTTGGAACGGCTTTTAAATGAAATGAAAATAAACCCAGGAGTTTCTAGCACATCACTATTTCTCACCAGCGTCCTCCACAGCAGTGTTAGGCTGTGAGCCCCAAAATCAGGCGCCCCAAAATCTGTGCTGTCCCAGTGCCCCTTTAGGATGTGGATGTCCTCTCATGGGGACAGGGATGCTCCTGACCGAGGGGCCAAGGTTATTGCGCTAGATGGCAGCAGAGACTGCGGGATGTGACCTGCTGGTGGCAGGGCCACCACCCTGGGGACAGCGGTGCCGGGGGGAAGGAGCTGAGTTGCAGCCCCACCCTGCTGGGGTGGGCAGGGTGAGCCTTCCTCTTTCTCCTCCTCCTCCTCCCTGCACATCCATTAAATTCCATTCCTTTCCCTGGCCTGGCCCATGCAGCAAAATGCGTGAAAACGGCCCAACTTGAAAACCACGGTGGCATTGGTTAAGTGGGGACAAGGGGTGGTGTCACCTGCTGTGGGCGGGGTTTGGTACCCGGGGGTGCCTCGGAGGGATGGTCTGGTTTCTTCAAAGCCCTGGCATTATGGGGCTGTCAGAGCCTTTGATTCCGTGGGTGACCTGGAGGATGAAAGGCGCCATCCTGTCCCTGCCAGGGACTCACCCAGCTCGTTTACCCGGTGGAAATGGGTTTAGGGTTGTTTTTCCAACAAACGAGTTGGTGTTCAGTGGGTCCAACCTCAAAGTGAGGTTCTCGGCCCCAAGAAGAGGTTTAGAGGACTGGGTGGGGGATTGGTCTGATGTGCTCAGCCTGGTGTTTGGGTGCTCCAGCAGCAGGTGCTTAGGGTCCCTGTGCTCAGCCCAAGCCAGGAACGTGGTCTCCTCTAAGGACTCTGGTTAAAGCCACGAGTGCGGTAACACATAGAAGATTTGGAGGAGCACTGGGGTGAACCCCCAGTGTGTTTGGGGGGTCCCTGCTGCCAGGATGTGGTTGGAAGGCTCTGGTTTTGTTTCCCAGCTGGTGTCTGCCCGCCTGGTTTGGTGTGTGTTGGCTCCCCCAATGCTTGAGCCTATTTGCTTTTCTTTGTGTAAACAAAAGCCACGTAAAAGTGTCGGGTGCAGGGAATGTCCCTGGATGCTCACCTTGCTGGCCTGGAAACAGGGATGAGGAGCACAGAGTGGTGCTGCACAAGCACAGCCCCTGCTCTCAAATCCTCCTGCTGTTCCCCCTGCACACCCACCACTGCATCTTCCTCCCTCCCTAGCCCAAGCCAACCTCTAAAATAGGACTGAGAGATGAAATCAGAAGAAGAAGGCACTGTCAGACGGATGAGTCAGAGCCATCATGCTGTGACACTGTGCCACAGCGTTAGCAGGGACACCAAGGCCGGGAAGCACACGGTTTGGTCTGAGTTTTATTCAGGATTTGGGAGTGGCAGTGACGTTGCTCTGGCAAAGCCCCTCAGAGTCCAAAGGGAATCCCCTTCAGGGCTGGATCCCGTTCTCACTGCAGCTGAGCGGGTTTTCCAGGGAGGGCAGATGCTGGAGGCTGCTCTCCTGTCCAGGCAGTGTTAGGAGGGAGGGCAATGGCCCCAACCCTTGTACATGGCCCCAGTGCTGCCATGAGGGTGTTTTGGGGCAGTCTGGGCTGATTTCTTGACTTTCACCTGGAGTAAGGGAAGGTGAAGCCCTCAATCCCCTCGGTGCTGTGCTGCTGCACACACCAGTGGAGTGTGAAGAGCTCCAAGGTAAAAACAATCCTTCCTCAAGGGTTGTATTTAACTCGGATTTCCCTCCTCAGGTAGGGGTGTGGTTGCTCTGCTAGACACTACCTGAGCAACCTGCTCTTTGCTTCTCACCAGGTGAGAGATTATTCCTTATCCTGCAATGACATCTCAGTTTAATTTTTATTTTCTGCACTGCTAAGCCTGTCTTTAAGGAGAGGATCCACTCCTGGATCTCAGCCATCATCCAGCACGGGAAGAGAAGTGTTTCAGTTTTCTGAAGTGCATTAAGGACTTCAAGGAGCCCGCAGTTATCTTTGGCTTTTATACCTCAAACTCTGTCCTTTTGTTCTCCCTGGTGTGGTTTTTTTTTCCTCTCAAGTAACAGAACTGGTTTTGTGTTAGAGCAGCGACCGCTAACAAGGGTTGGGGAGCACTGACGAACCCTCCCCGCTCAGAGACGACCTAAAATCCTAATGAAAAACCCCAAACTTCAAAGAGTGAGCGTTGCTTTTCATCTCAATAAAGTTTCTTTTCCTAGGACTGGCTTTCTCAGCTTCCTATTAATCTTCCAGCAGTTCAGAGTCAGGTTTTAATTTGCAATAAGAACAAGCAGGGGTGGGGAACCGAAAAAAGCCAAGAGCACCTGGCTGATGAAAACTGACTTTGATTTTGCCCTGTTCTTAAATTAATTTTAGCTTTTCCTTTGCAGTCTCATCTTTTTTGCAGTGACATCTCAATGTCAGGTTTTCAGGGGTACAAAATCCTGGCTGCTAAATGCCACATTGCTCAAATACTGTTAGCAGGAGGCACAAACTGGAACTGTCCACGATAAAGCACTCGGGGGCTTGGGTTTAAAGAGCATTTGCTAAACCTGGCTTGGAAGGACAATGCCTGGAGCCATCTAAAGCCACCTAATGAGGGTGTGTTGCCTGCTGGGCACAGGTGGAGAATTCTCTTTAGCAACCTGTTTTGCTGCAGTGATTACTGTAAAATTTTACCATGGAGAGGGTTTCTTTGAAAGCAAAGTGACTCTTGTCATTAGAAGTTGAAAGGCCAGTGATTTTGAGAGGAGAATAAGGCTTTTCCTGGAGGGAGTGGGGTGTTTGGGGGGTGTAGCCATGCTAGAGGGGTTACATTCTTTTTCTTTGGGACAATCCTGTGCATGGGCATTCCCTCAGGCACTGGGGGTGCTGCCTCTTGGACCGGGAAGGCAGTTTTTGGGGGGCTGGAGGTGCATCCAAATCACTTCTGTGCCAGTTTTGTGATGAGAGCTTTCCACTCCGACCTCTTCTGGGTGATGTAGGAGGGGGTGAGGAGCTGCAGCAGAGGCTCCATCCGGCCCTGGAAGTAGCCATGGCACAGAGCCTCGGCATTGCAGATCACGTACATCCCACAGTCGTAGCTGTTCTGCTGCGCCGGCGCCTTCTCCTCTACAAAGGTGGCTTTGCCCCCTCTTTTTCCCAGAAAGGCCTCCAGTTTTCCTGCCACTTGCTTGGCATGGACAGAGTTGCATTTACTGTGGGAATCGTAATGAGCAAAGCACTTCTTGTCCCTGAAATAAACCAGTAAGCTCCAGTGGGTGCCCCCAGCGGCCTGGCTGGAGTTGTCATTGATAGGCAGGAACAGCAGCTCCTTGCGGAGAAGGTCCAGCGGCTGGAGGAATATGGCTATTTCTTCCTGACTAAGGGCACACTTGATGAACTGAGCCACCTCAGGGCTGATGAAACAAACACGGTGGCTGAACTCCTGGAACTGCTGGTTGGAGAAGTACTCGAAGGCGAAGCCGATGATGTGGTCGTTGAGCCAGTTTGGAGGCTCCAGCAGGGCCACGTCCGACTGCCTCAGCAGGCTGTCCATGTAGCTGAGAACCACGGGATCCATCCTGCGCTGCTCCGGGGAACCGCCAGGGCTGCAACACAGAGACGGAACACGGGCTGGAAATTGGATCACAGCTGGGATGTGATACAGCCCAACAAACGCCTCGAGCTCTTTCTCAGCAGCAGTAAGCGAGAGCCCAGGATCCCCAAATGGATATTTGCAGGACCATGAACAATCCTGGATTGAGCAGCAACCTGCAGTGGCTCCAGTGAGATCAACCATCCACCCTGAGGATCTGAAGCTCACAACAAAGGAGTTTCAGAGCAGTTCCTGCACAGAAACTGGGAGTGAACCAGAAGTCAGGTGGTGTTTGGGTGTCTCAGTGTTTTACCTGTGCAGTGACAAGCACTGCAGTTCTTTGCACCACTGGTATTCCCCTAAATAAAAACGTTTTTGGGCTGTCTGACAGACATATGGGCCCTTTCTCCAAGCACAGAGTGTCCCAACTCTGTGCCAGAGGCATGACCTGTTCCAGGAGAACCTGCTGGGCCGCCAGCACAGGAGGCACAGCCATGAGTAAGGAGTAACAAAGCAAGACAAGATAACAAACAAACCAGTTCCCAACCATGGGAATCTTTATGATAACTCTCTACATAGCCAGAGTAGGATTTAGAAGATTTTCCATAGGGAAATTTGATTTAGAGCTCCTAAATCTACCCTGGTTTTCCTTTAGCTCTGACACCCTGCAGCCCTTCCAGGCTCCTCAATGCCTTGATGCATCCACAGCCTCTAGCTCCTTTCTTGGCCAGGACAGGGCTGGAAATGCCACAACTTGGGACAGGGGTGACAAGGAGCTGGTTTTGGCCTCACCCTTCCCTCCTCTGTCCCAAAGGCAGCACAAAAACATCTTCAGATTTCTGAAAGCCTCATGTGAAAGCTCAGAATGATAAGATCACTTTAATATGATTCACTATAAATAAGTCACCAATTTTCCATCACGATAAACAGGAATGAAGCAAATGGAGCGTTCTGTTAGGAAGAAGTAGATTCACACTTCTTATTGTGACATGAATCATGAGGAATAACCCTTCCTGGCCTGAGATGCATAAATTAAGGGATTTGTCTCTCAAAAATCTTGGCAAGGTCCCCTGGCATGTGACAGGCAAGGAACAGAATGGATGAGGCATGGTCCACGTGTAACACATCGGAAGGAAGGACCGAGGTGAGTGTTTGGAACATGAAACAGCCAGTGAGCATTTCTGTGTGGCTGGAGGATCCCGGAGATGCCGAGCAGCAGGAGTCACCAGAGGAAGGGAGCAGCCCTTGTTTATGCTGAGCCAAACACAATGGTATTTGGACACACTTCCGACCTTAATGTGCTCCATCTCTCCAAGCTCGTGGTGCAAACCTTTGTAGTATAAAAACTAGAAATACAAACAGAATCCCAATAGCTCCTCAGCCTGCCCGAATATAGCCTGGTTTAAAGATCTGGACATCCTCCAAACATCCAGTTTGGGGGTTTAACATGGGCGCTGCTGAAATACTTGAATGTGCCTATGAAATGCCCCAAAATTTCCTTTACATTGTGTTCTTTCTGCTTCATCTTCTCCTGGACATGTAGAAGTGCAGCCAATAGCTTTCCACTCCACACCAAGAGGGATTAAGGGCAAGGGAAGCGTGTGTCCCGTGCTCTGTTAATTTTCCACTCTGCAGAAACATTGCTGTCTCTTTTTTTTTTCTTTTTTTTTTTTTTTCTGTCATGACATTTGGCAGGTTCCCCCAGTCAGGAAGGAGAATACAAGTGCTTAATTGCCACTAGCTACTACTTTTAATTTTATTGCCATATGGTATTTGTGAAACTGCCTGTGAGTTCCCTGGGATGACTCACCACATGCAGCTCCAAGGAAAACCCTCGGGAGGCTCCCTCAGAGCGGGTCAGGTAAGCAGCGAGGACCAAAACAATGTGGTGAGGCTGTGAAAAGCCACTGGTAAGGTGGATCTTTTGGGGAGAACCTCCCATAAGAGCTAAAGATGGATCTGCAGAGGAGCCAGGATGTGGATCCGAGCCTCTGAGGAGTGTTGAAATCCCGACATGGATTGGGAGCAGCTCTGCTCAGCCACAGCCAGGACTCTCCTCCTGAAGGTTCAGGCACGCTCTGTTCAGTTTCCATAAAAATAGGAATAAATACTGGCACAGGCCTGGAACATTTGCTGGAGGAGCCAACAAGTGTCTTGCTCGTTTGTTTTATTTGCATATTAGTAGCTGGAATTTGTGCAAATTCCCTGGAATCCTCAGCTCCTCCAAGGGATTTCAGCTGCCCTGTTTCCAATGCTTAGATGAGGAAACCAGGGAGAAAGGAACATTTCAATACCGACACCATCATCTCATTTACAGATTTGAAAACGGTGCTGTGTTGCATCAATAGGGCAAGAGGTCAAGTTTCCCTCACTGAAGTTAAAGTAATTTAACAAATTAGCTGCTGACATTAGTGCCAGTTCAATCCATGAATGGATGGGGCTCTTTCGTATCCAGATGCAAAGCAAAGCCTGTGTTTTCCAACACTTGACCAAAATGCACACCAAACCTGTCATTTTCACACCATTAAAGACAACAACCCTCTGCAGGTAATTGTTGAAGGCACTTGAGAGACCAGGAATGAGACTCCTTAGTAACTGAGCGTAAAAAGGCAGTGACAGAGCAAAGGGAGTGTGAACTAAAGATGAATCAGAGTCCTAAAGTCTATTTTAATAAATTAAAGGTGCTAAGAACCTCCAGCATAGTTTAAGGTTGAATGGTTTAAGGTGATACGTCACTAGAGTCCTGTTCCTAATTTAAAGAACATGGAGGTAAATAGGAAAATGGTCACCTGGAAGACCAAAAACACAGACTTTATCAGGGAGCAGGAGGAAGGACAGAGAAGGTTTTGCCTTTGAAAGATCAAGAGTAAAAGACCCTATGGTTTAACTTTCTATTCACTTTTCCTGGAAATATGGGGTTTAGATACCACATCTGGATAGTTGTTAATGGAGCAGGATTAGTCAAGGAACATTAATTTCTATTTACCAGCAGGAGCCAGGCTGGGTGACACCTGAATCTCTGGACTTACGTGTTTCCTGACAGAGCCAGAGGAGAAACTCAAGGAAAATTAAACAACTCAACCAGAACAGAAGCACAGTTGTCTCCTTTTTTGTTAAATATATGTAATCTCCCTACAGCTGTAGGTTTTAATCCCTGTATGATACAAGAACATCCCACTTCTGAAGGTTCAACAGGCCATGAGTGCTGAAATGAGAGGAAAATACTCCAAGCTCTCTACTGACTACGCCCAAACTTCTCTGTTCTGGGCAAATTCCCCAAACCAGAGACTCTGCAACCAAACTCAGGACCTCTCTTGGTGTCACAGCATCTCCCAGGGCATGTAACCAAGAGCCGCAGCAACAACACCCAATGGTTTTTGCTCCCCAGGATGGGGTTGACCAAAACCTGGAGTTTAACAGGAAAAAAACCCTCAGCGACCAGAATGGCTGAGGACGAGCAATGGCACCGGGAAGGTCCCGGAGGTCCCGGTGGGATCGGTACCGATGGGATCCGGCTCAGATCCTTAACCCAAATGCCGATGCACTCGCCCCTCACCTCCCACAGAGCGGGTCTAATCGAGGGAGCAGTAGGAAGGAATAGGGAGGGAATAGAGCTTGCCTGAAAGACTTGGAGGTCACAGGAATTCGGTGAGGAGCGGGAATTCTGTCAGGGGAAGCGGTTCGGGGTGTCCCAGGCCTCTGGGAGGAGCAGCGGTGCTGACCCCGAGCGTCTCCCGGTGCCGGGATCGGAGCCCCGGGGAGACCTCGCTCATCCCATCGCTGCTTTCTGTGACTGACCGGGAATTACGGGGCCAGGAGAGAGTGCACCCGGGCCAGGCACAGGGTCAGGGCCTGGCTGGGGTGGGAGCAGGGACCACCCACAGCACAGTAACTCACCTCCACTCCTTTACCCACCTTACCTTTGTTTTTCCCCTTAAAACGCGGGCTTGAAGCTTCCGGGCCCGAGGCCGGGCAGCACCAACCCCCGGCGGCTGCAGCGTGCGCGACCCCCGGACCTTACCGGCACCATGTGGCACCATGTGGCACCATGTCCCGCCGTGTCCCCTCCCGTGTCCCCTGCCGTGTCCCCTCCCGTGTCCCCCCGGCTCTCACCCGCCGCCTCATCGCCCGCCGCCGCCGCCGCCGCTCGGTTACCGCGCACTGCCGTAAAGCGGCCGCGTCGTAACGCCAGGGAGCGTGTCCAAGGGGGCGTGTCCCGGGCGTGCCCGTGGCGGGGCGGGGCGGTGCGCGCGCCTCCCTCCCTGCCTGCCTCCGCCGGGCGGGCGCGTGAGGGCGGCGCGCGCGCGCGGGCAGTCGGGCAGCGCCCGGGCGGCGGCGGAGGCGGCGGGAGCGCCCGTCCGCACCCCCCCCCGCCCCCTTCCCGGGACCCTTCTCAACACCGACCCCCGGGACCCCCGGACCTCCCTTAGCACCGATCCTCCTCAGCACCGAGCCCCGGGACCCTCCTCAGCACTGACCCTTGGGACACTTCTCAGCACCGACCCTCCTCAGCACAGACCCCCGGGACATCTTTTCAGAACCGACCTCCTTCAGCCGACGACCCTCGGGACCCCCTCAGCGGCGGCGGCGGCGGCGGCTGCGGGCGAGGGATGCGCCGCGCCCCGACACCCAGGTAAGCGGTGGCGGCGGGGAGTGGAGCGGGGCGGGGGCCTCCGGTGCGCGGGTGAGGTGTTAGCGGCGGGGCGGGGGTCGTGAGGAGAACCCCGCCGGAGCATCGCGGGGCCGGCAGGAGCCTTTGTTCGGCAGAGAAGGGCGAGTCTCCCCGGCGCTGTGGGGTCTGCCCGGTGTCGCGGAGTCCCCCCGGTGGTGTGGGATCCTTCCCGCCGGAGCCGCCCCCGGTGGGTGCCCGGTGAGGGGCGGCCCCGCGCCCCCCCGTGCCCGGGGGTTCACCCCCCGGTGCCGTTCACCCTCACCGCGGGTGGGTTGGACCCACAGAACATGGAAAAATAAGCCTGGGGGGAGGAGATTTACCTCAGAGGCGTCCCCAGTGTCACCAGTGGGGCCGTGGGCTGTAGCCCTGAGTGTGGCAGTAGCCCTGGGGCCACGGCTGTGGACATCGGGACGGGAGCGGGTCGCGGTCGCCCGCGGACGCCCCGTGGCTCCGGCAGCCCGGTACGCCACGCAGAGCCATTCCCCAGTCCCCATCAGCCATTCCCACCCGTCGGAATGAGGCATACCTGCCTTTGCCTAGCACACTGTTGGACTTGACGGCGCTTCCTACCCTGGCACGCCGGACTCTTGTGGGAGCACTGCTCCTCCGAAGGTTAAAACAGTCCGTATTTTTTTTCCGGAATTTTCCTAAACGTAGCCAAAACGGCCTTTGCTGTATCCCAAAAAAATAAACCCCCTCAGACGTGACCTGCGCTAGGATCTGCCGTGAGTTCGGAGCCGGGCGTTTTGCCGCCCTTCTGCTTCTCCATCGGCCTCCTCCTCCTCTTCCATTTACGTTTTCCTATCCCCAAATCAAGCCGAGGTTGATAAAGCGGGGAGCGTGAGCTCAGCAGAAATCATGGCTTTGCCATCCCTCGCTGCAGCGCGGTCCCTGCCCATCGGCGGATCAAAAAAATAATCACGTAGCGGCAGAGGAAGGAGATTTGCTGCTACGGGAGGAAAAGCGGCGCGGTGCCTCGCTCAGTCGATAACCAAGTACTGTAATAAATCGCTCTGTAAATAGATTGCTAGGTGGAGAATTGGGTTTCTGGCCGGCTCAAGTGCTTTCCTGACTCTTTTCCCGTGGGACTGCTAGGAAATGACAGGGGAGCGTTGTGTTCCTGTGGAGAGGTGCGTGGATGCTGCGGCGATGGGCTGTGAATCCTTAAGCATGACCTTACAAATCTGAGCTTATCCATAAACTCCGGCTAGGTCAGAGTCTGCGTTATCCTTCAAGACCATCATCTTTTCAGCCCCTCACCCTACAGTCACACAATTTCCCCTACTTCCTTGAGTAAACTCACCAATTTCAATGACTTTTCTCATTTTAACATTTTATTTAATTAAAAGAGGGTTTTCCATGCCTTTTCCCCTCACTAAGGCTGTCCCAGTCTTTGCCCTCCCTCCTGTAATTTTTGATTCCCAAGACCATTTTGGAAGCTGTCAGTCAGGTTGCTGATGGCAGGGAAGGTAATTCAGCAGCCCCAGCGCACAACTAATAAGCTTTTGTTTCCTGGGCTATTGATGATGGTGCAACTTCATATTTATTTTTTATTTATTTATGTATTTATTGTGATCAGTGCATAAATCTGTGTGGCTTTAGAGATTCTTCCTCTATGTTGAAAGGCCTGGTATTCATCAGCAGCGCTTGGAAAAGGCTATATTGGAATTCATCATATATTTAAAATGTAGATCTGTTTTGTGAAGTTTTTGTTCTGTGCACCCACTACTCCTGTTATGATTTATAAACTCCACATTTTAACCTTTTTTTTCCTTCTCATTTTGGATGAGGAAGCTGCATTTTAAGGTTGAAGGTATCAAATGCCTGACATGACTACTACTGTTACAGCATCTTTCACAGACACTGGTACTGAACCACTCAGACAGTCCAACCTTTGGGATCCTTTGCCAGGCAAATCTGAATGCTTTATGCCTAAATTATTTGTATCTGGGATGTTTATGGTGTGTTTCGTGAGCGTTGATCAGGTTTGCAGGAAAACCCCTGAGAATGTGAAGCACCTGAGGTCGGGCACCTGGGAAATGTGAAACCCAAGTTACCTGTGCAGCCTTAATTTAGCTCGTGTCAAGGTGTGGCTGGACTTGAAATCCTCAGCCCCTGCTTGATTTCTGGGAGAACAGTGTTCTGCTCTGGATGGAAGAGCAGATCACTCCTTCACATGCCCGCAAGTCAACAGGGGGAGTTCTGGGAGCACAGGGACAGTGCTGGTCCCTCCACTGGTTTTGCAGCTTGGCACCACCAAGCTGGCAAGGAGCACCAGGGTTCTCCATCACAGGCTTGGGACCACACTTGTCCTGTAGTCCTGGAACTCAAATACCTCAAGTCTGGGGAAACCAGGAGCAAACTTCCAGTGCCTGAATGGGGTATACAAGGAAGCTGGAGAGGGACTCTTCTTCAGGAACTGTTGTGCCAGGACCAGGGGGAATGGCTTCCTGCTGCCAGAGATCGGGGTTAGATGGGATATTGGGAATAAATGGTTGGCTGAGAGCGTGGCGAGGCCCTGGCACAGAGAAGCTGTGGCTGCCCCATCACTGGAAGTATTCTAGGCCAGGTTGAAAAGGGCTTGGAGCAACCTGGGATAGTGGAAGTTGTCCCTGCCCATGGCAGAGGGTGGAACAAGATCAGCTTTTAAGGTCCCTTCCAGCCTAAACCAGTCTGGGATTCTGTCATTCAAGTGTGACCAGAGAGTTTCTAAAGTCGTTTGGGTTGGTTGATTTTGGTGAGCATAGTGTGGCTGTTTTCGGCTCAATTCTAGTTCTTGCTCTAAACCGTGCAACTTTTGAACTCAAGTCCCTTAAAAATACATTTACGAGGGAGCAAACAAGGTTGTTGAACCACTGGAAGCATCTTAGCCGGTCAAACTTGATTTCAGAAATTCCTGCGTCCCCTCGGTTTGTAAATAAAAGGGAATTTGTGTTCTTTCCCACTTGCACGCGAAACACCGGGGCTGAAGGCATGTTTATTGTGTTGCTGATGAAGCTCCCAGCCTGGCCCTGGACTCTGGCTCCCTGGCATGGGCTGGGTGCAGGTTTCAGCTTTGGAACATGGTGTGTTTTTTGTGCTGAGGTTTAAAACAGCATCTGAATTTCTCAGGCTTTGTCCTGCGTGCCGACGTTTGCTTCACTTCCTCTCGAGTGAACGGGATTTCTCCCCTCTCGACAAAGTAAACATGAGCATAAATATTTAAAGGATCACGGCTCAAGTTTGCAAATTGGAGACTTTCTCTAACATTCCTTTGGACAAAAGCGGTAGCATTGGACATTTGGGATGTGTCTGGGTGCTTCCCTGCTCTGGGGAGAAGCTTGGTAATTCTTTGGGCTTCATGTGGCAAAACTATTCTGCTGTGTTTTCAGGTTAGGTGGCTGGGATTATCACAAAGCTTGGGTTTCTTATGGAATTCTGAGGACACAATGCTGCTGATAGGATATCTGTGGATCATTGGAATTGAGATTGTTTTTGTGGAATTTTATTTTTCTTCTACACAGGCCAAAATTTTCCATAGGCTTTGGGTTTACGGGTGAAGGCACAGGTGGTCAGAGTTGAGACTATAGAAACCAAACACGTGAAACTCTTGCCAGATAATGGATAAAAACAGGAAAAAAGGGAAATGGAATAGTCTTTGTTTTCTTTGTTTGACTCTTTAATATGAAATCTCGAGCTGTGTTTGACAGGTTGAACACCATGGTGATATGTAAGTCTCACTCCTGTGATTGTGTCAATGTCTTAACCTCTGTGTCTTGGAATTAAACTTTTAAAAGTGAAACTCAGCAAACCGCCTGACCTCAGAAAATATGAAAATTCAGGAGGGAGGGCTACTGAACGTGGACTTTTAGAGCTGAACTAATTTTTGTGTCTGTTTTTAAACTATTACCAAGAGTTGCAGTTTTGTTAGACCTTGTGGTAGCATTATTCTGTCTGTGGGGAGGAATCTATGGATTCCTTTTTCACAAGTACCTGTGGAAATGTGCATCCCTTTGGGAAGGGACGAGATGTCTCTTTGTGTAGGGTTATCATACGCCTTTGACTGTTCACACTGTGCCAAACCATGGTTAGACAAAGCCATGGGTCATAGTTTTGGGCTCTGTTGGTGTTTTTTGTCAGCCCTTTTTTAGAGTTTTGCCAAGAGCCTCATGAAGAGACAAGAGTGTGGTATCCAGCCAGGCAAATTTTTTGCCGAGGGAGATGGGGCTGAGGAGTGGAAATGCCATGGTGCCGCAATAGGACCGCAGTGAGGCCAGGTCATGTCGATGCCCTCATGGAAAACAAGGAAGATGGGAGCTACAGGAGCTGATGAGGCAGGCAGTTTATCCTGGGCAGACGCACAGTGTGTCCTGGTCTGGCTGTAGATACCTGTGCTGTCTCTGCATTAAGCACTCAGATACAAACTTGAAGTTTTCTTGGACCCTTTGAGATCCATCTCCATCTCTATATCCCAAGGAATACTGATATTCCGTAATTGCATGCTTTCTCTGTTGATGTGAGATCATCACATGGGGAGCTCAGCCAACTGTGTCTCATCCAAGCTCTCACTCACCTACAGAGATATGTTGCTTTTTTTTTGCAGCTACATGCCTGACTTAAAACAACATGCAGGCATAGCTCTGCTGTAGTCTCCTGTCATCTCTCTGTTGGGTTGTGATGTGCTTTTAAAGATCTCTTCCAGGTCATGGAGGAAGTTTATGAAATCCCTGTTGGTGTTAAGGCCCCTAGGGATGGGCTGGCTCCATGTGTTGGTGGTCCCCTTTGAGGGGAGGGACTGGACTCTTGCAACCCTGGTAGTTTTGGTGGTTCCAACTGTCTGCTCAGCTTCTCTTGGAAAAAATGTCTTTCCTTTTCAGGGTTTCTGTCCCTGTGGCTTGCAGGAGTTGCTGCAAATCCCTGTTAGGAGCAGTAGGGAGCAGAGCAGGGAACTGTC
The DNA here is from genome assembly GCF_030490865.1 of Poecile atricapillus. Lineage (NCBI taxonomy): Eukaryota > Metazoa > Chordata > Aves > Passeriformes > Paridae > Poecile > Poecile atricapillus. The sequence continues at coordinate 19,544,046 of NC_081259.1, forward strand.
CCATTTGGATGCTGCATGAAGTAGCAAAGGAAAAATGTAGTTTAAAATAAACAAATGACTTGGTTATCCCCTTTAAATGTAAAAGTAGCCAAAATATGTGTGTTTCAATGTAATTTTTCAGTCCTATTTGCTGGTCTTTCACCTTGAATCACTTCTGGCATCCCCCAGTTGACCTCGAATCCTAGAGTTACTCTTCAGATGCCCGTTCCAGGTCTTGGCTTTTATCCATCAAGCACAGATAATCTGACAGCCTCTGTGCTGTTTTTTCATCAAAATTCATTGGACTGTCTTCTATTTCTTGTGAAGTATGACCTTTAGAAAGGTAGAGGATCCTGGATATGCTGTATCATGGCTGAGCACTGACAGAAGAGCAATGTTTAATCAGGATAGATCCATCTTTGGAAAACCTGAGCTTTAAAACCAGCTCAGACTGTGAACGTTTTTGATAGACCGCCAAGAATTCTTTTATTGTATTCAGCATCTACATGGTTGGTTTTGAGGGATGAACTTAAAATAAGTTAGCTGAAAATATTTACTTTAGTAGGCTTCCGTAACTCTACTGTCTTTTCATACTTCACGTAAATACATAGACCAAAATAAAAATTCTCCTAAATGTTACCATTTAAACTTTTATGGCACTTGTCTATAAACTGTTGGGTTGGTTTGTGCTCATTGGGTGCACAGGACAACCTCCCCGGGGAGGAATTAGTAAATGATTTAATTGTTAAGGAATGTGGTCCCATTAGGAAAAAAAAAAAAAAAAAAAAGAAAAAAGAAAAAAAAAAAAAAGACTGCAGTGGATCATTAGAAATGTGCTTGATTAAAACAATGCTGAGCAATTTGTAATGATTTTTTTTGAAATAAATGGGTTTTTTGGAAGAGGGAGGTTATGAGGGTAAATAACCCTTCTGGGGATTTCTTTGAGTGCAGAAGAGCCGGTCTCTGCTCCTTAATTCACCAATTGCTTCATAAATGGGGCATCATTATGTGGAATTTGTTGCTGCTGGTGGTGGCAAGGATGGCTGAATCACTCCAGCTGAACAAAGAGATTTGGAGAGATGTTTAAAAACAGAGCCACTGTTTCTTTTGCTTCTTTTCATCCGAAAATAAAGATCCAGCCCTGCTGCCAAGGGATGCGGCGGCCCAGGCTCCTCCCTTGGGATTCGGGCCCCACGTTTGCGGAGCGTGGCGAAACGTCTGGCTGAGCAACGAGGGCACACTCTGGCTTTCCTCCTTCCCAGCCAAATGTGGCACAAATAACCTGCCCAGGCAGGCGCTGGCGTTCCCCGCCAGGACAGCCGGAGCGGCCAGCGCTGCGGATAATCTTATCCGGAGGCACTGCACCCTGCCCGCTAGGTAGGCAGGCAGATAGGAGGACAATGCAGAGCAGAGGTCAGGTTTGAGGTGCCTGCAGCAGATAAGGAGGAATCTTAAGAGTTTTTCTCAGCTATGAAGAGAATGAACTTTACCAAAAGCAACGGAGAAGTCTGCAGGGAGAATTGGATGAATTCACAAATCCTTTTGCTGCTCGCTGCTTAACCTCGCTCGACTCCAGGTGTTGCCAAGTGCACCATGACTTGTCAGAGCACTTGTTTCAAAATGAGTGTTCCCTTATCCAAATGCATCTCTGATCTCACTGCAATGCACAGGGATTTGATTGAGGAATTTATTAGCATTGATAAACATTAGTAGCAGTATTTCTTCTATCTTTATGAAATAAGTTGCCAAGAAGGATGACTTGGCAGCCATTGCCTGTTCCTTGTCCCACCTGTTTTGTAGAAAAAGAGAGGAACTTGTGCATTGTTCCAGGCTCCAATCTCTTTGTAATTCCAGGTAGGAGCTGCTGCCTAGGAGCTGCTGCCTTCCAAGGTTTTATTTCTGAGTTCAGCTGTTTTATGCTGTGTTTCTTCATTTCTGTGATTGAAATACTCCTCTAGAGCTATCACTACTCATCTGGGGTGAACAATACAATAAATATGAGGAGAAAGATATGTATATGTGTATATATATATATATAAAGAGCACTTCCAGCAAATGGGGTAAGGAGAAAAAATGAGCACAAAGGTCCATTTCTGAGGGATTGAGAATTCATTCTCCTACCTAAAAGTCTTTGCTGAAACAAGGGGGGGAAAAAAATCCCTGCTAGAGTATATTCCTGTTCCCACAGAGGGAAGATGTGAATCTCACCCAGGGTTTGCTGGCTTGGTTTTAGCAAACATTAGAGGTTTTCTCCTGTTTTTTTTCTCTACAGCTCAGCTGCTTGGAGGCTGGTTTAATTTTTGTTTTGTTGGGGAAGATGTGAAACCTGAGGAGCAAAAGCCAAATGAGATGTTTAATGCAGTTGTTGCAGTCTAAGGAGTGACCCTGCGTGAAACTTTTTCAATTGCAGACAAAACTCATTTGAAAACTCATTCTGAAAGTAGCTCAGTCTGATATTCACGGTTCAGACTGTGTAGTGGGGACATTGTGACCTTCTGTCTTGTGTTGAGTCTATTTTTAATAAAAGTGGAATCCTTGAGAGAATATCTCAGAAAAATAATTGGAAATTAAAACCTGAAGACATAGATTTACAATGGTTTGGGTGCAGTTTTCTGTGTATTTTGAAGTTTTTCTTCCCCTGAGCACCAACTATCTTCTGCACCGAGAAAGGTGTTGGGTTTTTTTTTTCTCTTTTTGTAGGACTGGATCAACTTTCTTTTCTGTTTTGTGAGCATTAATCTACATACTTTCTTCTCAGGTATGCTCTTCAGGGGCTGCGAGTGGGCAGGTATTCAAAAAACTTGAACTATTTTCCTTAGGTGAAGGATCATTACAGGTTCAGGTGCTGCTGTTATTAGCGAGACTCCTGCCAGCTGCAGTTTAATTTTCTAAATGTCTAAATGTTGAAATTCCAGATTGTTGCACAAGTATGTGTGTTGGTGTGCTTTGAGAGGCTGGAACTCAGGACTGCTGGGATAATTCTTAGCTCATGATGTTGATGGATTTGAAGAAAATGTCAGTCTGGGAAATTAATCACTAAAATCATAAAAAAATTCAACCCGTTTGGTTTCTAATGTAATGCAGCCCCATGTAATGTGGGTGCAAAAATATTGTAAAAGCTGCAAAGTCAAGTGGGAGAATTGAGCAGAACATAGTGACTTAGGGACCTGGTGCACACCAGGAGACCTTCAGATGCTTGTCCTGGTGGGCATCTTCCTCAGGAGCAGCACCAGCACCTCTGAAATCTGGACCTGAACTGGGTTTTGGCAGATTGTTTTGGCTTTAGGGTTTTTTTTGCTGCTGGTGTGGTGGGTTTTTCTGTTCCCTTTATTTTTTTTCCCCTTAATACCTAAAAATACCCCTAGCTCCGGTCACCTGGTAGGAATCACCTATTGTAGAGGCAAGTAGGGAAGTAAAACCTCTGTGGTGGCATTTGCTCACTGATAAGAGTATTTTTTTAATGCATTTCCTTTCCTCATTCTCAACATGCCTTTTAATTCCTCAAGAAAAAAGGTGTGGGGCCTTCTGGTGCCTTAGTGGAGATTGAAATCCTGTGTTTGGTGCATGTGCTGAGATCCACAGGGGAAGTCTTGGGTGGGTGAATTTGGGGTGGACAGCTGTACAACTGTGTGTTAGTTTGAGGAAAACAAGTGTTATACTCATGTTACAAAGTACTGCTGTGGGATTCGTGTTGCAGGTGAAATTTTGGGTTACCTGCTTCACTCACCATAGCGTGCTGAAAAATTATCAATACAGATTTGATTTTGCTTTTTTTTCCTCCCCCAATTCTTAAACCTTCTGTTGTCCTGAAGCTGTTGATTTCTGGGCAAAAACAATATGAGGCAGTCGCTGTGGTCTGCAGGGTGGGGCTTGGAAAGGTCTTGTTGCTGATTCCCTTCGCTGGGAAGGGCTAATTATAGAGACAAACTGGGGAAGGAAGAGAACGGGGTCAATTAGAGCATCCAGCACAGTTTCCTTTAAATTAGAGGTTGGGCTGGAGAGATAAAAAAAAACTAAACCCCAACGTTAAAGAGGCACAGAGTGAGACTTGAAATGCTTTGGTGCACAGCGAGATCAGCAGCTACAACAGATGTCCTGCAGTTTCAATTTTAAGCGAAGAACATGTTGAATTAGGAGTTTTATTGCCAGAATTGCCAAATTGAACTGAAAAGACAGAGGAGATGTCGCTACTGCTTTTATTCTTTAATATGCTTTTGGCTTGCAGTAGGTTGAGGTAGTGAATGAAGCAAAGAAATACCTTGCCCCTTCACTGATTAAAATGGATTTTGTGGGGAAAAGGAATTAATTTTGATTCTTTAATGCTCAGAATGTTATATTTTCATAAAAAGACTACCTGCATCTTTGTACACGTAACATGGATGTTTTGTATGTGTTTTATCCCTTGTCAGAGAGGCTACTAGGGCTAAACTTTTTCTTGGAGCCATATTATGGGTTTAAAAGTTTTTTTCCCTGGATTTACGTATTAGCCAACTCAGATTAGAGGACACAGTATTTGAATATATGGTGCAGACACAGTACAAGCTCTAGGCTCAGAGCTCTGCACGTGTGGAAAGCAATAAACCCCAATACCAACTGGAATTTGTGCAAGTCAGTGAAAAACCAGAAGAGCCTTTATGGTCCAGAAAAGCTTCCCAAATGATCCTTTCAGTCCCATAACACCCTCTTGCCTCAGTTTTAGGGCAAAGCCTTGATTGGCAGACCCTCCCCATGTCTCCCGAGTCCATTTGCTTCCCCTCTGCCAGATCACCTGCCTGGCAGTGCACAAAGGGACATGGCAGAGCAGGGAGAAAAACCCCGTATTTGATCTGAGTGTTCCAATCCAGATTGGCAAGTTCCTTCTGCCGGTGGCGTGACTCATCCTGGGCTTCCTCAGTGGAGGCCACCACTGGCAGGGCATCAAAGGAGCAGCCCGTGCTTCCAGGCTGGAGCTGAACCAGGATCTTCCTGGAGCAAGGGCTGTTTTTCTGGTCCTGGGATGCCTCAATGTACAGAAGGTGGTGAGATGCTCCCAAATCTCGAGGGAATTGGTGATAAATTTGATGAATTCATGCTGAGGGTAAGAAGGGTTTCAGCTTTGAGCAAGGCACATGCCTGTCCAGAGGGTCCTGCCCAGCTGGGGATGGGCTGGGAAAGGCCCTTTGAGGTCAATGACACAACCAGCAGAACAGTTTGTTCACTTCTGGTTTCTCGGGCAGAGCTGATATGCAGGGGCTTAGTGTGGCAGTTAGGAAATCCTTCAGCTAGGAAGGAAATTTTTAGTTCTATTTTTCCTGAGGGCATAGGTAGAGGTGCTCTTTGCTCAGGGCTATGGTGCAGAGAGACTCCTGCCTTCCTCTCCTTCATTCTCCTGGTAAAACTGATATCAAAACACTTCTCCCTTATTTTTGGTTCAACCAGCTTAGCTCTAAATCTTTGAAAGACTAACTTTTTTGTCATTTGGAGCAAAGACTGTGAGCAGCTCCACCGAGTTTAGGATTGTGCCACCAGGACCTAGGAGAGCCTGCAGGATGTCACTGGTGGTTTGATGTGGGAACACCTTCATGAGCTGTAATTTTATTTTTAAGGATTTTTTTTCCAATTGAAGGGCACTGTCAAATGTTTTGTAGGTTTCTAATATTATTTTAGAAATTATTTACAATGTTAAATAATATTTTTAGGCTTTTTCTACCTTTTTATTGTATTGTCTGTATGCCCAAATTACAGTCCCAGGTCTCTTGTGAAGTTGTGAGCACTTCTACTGTTTGAGATGGATCCATAGGGTCTATCAAGGAGGTGCAGGCACACCTACAGCCTTGGCTGTGGGATATTCCTCATTTGTAGGTGTCATGTAGGGGAGAGAAAAGCTGCAGAGAATATGAAAGGGATGTATAAATATTTAGAGGATGTTTCTTTCAAATGTCTGGCAGGAGGCTTGGAATGTCATGAAAAGTGGTAGTTTTCCTTTTTTTTTTTTTTTTCCCCGTTCCTGAATAGGTTGGAACTGGAGATGAGCATCCTGAGCTGGCAGAGGAGTCAACCTCTTGATAGTGATCTAGACTTCTACATGAGGGAGAGCCTCAGAGTACAGATTAAAAACGCAAAGTTAATGCAGTGAGGATATATTGGGATGCAAGAGAAGAGCAATAAAATCATGTAAAACAATGACTTTTTGCTGCAATGTCCTGGCAGGTCAAAATTGTCTTTCTCAGATCAGAGGGGGAAGCTGCTCTGCCAGCTGGGATAAGTGCCTGGAAAGGGAGCTTTAACTTTTTTTAAGAGGGATTTATCCCCCTCAGTTTTTAATATATACAGTGACATTCTAAATACCAGATTGCTCCGATTCCTCTTTTGCTTCCGTTTCACGTACACGTTCCTGTCCTTGTGGCTATTCCATGCGTGTGACATCCGCAGCACACGGATGGGGTTATGGTTTTCATATCACCTCCTTGTTCTGTGTCTATCTCCTGCAGTCCCTGGGGTTTTGGAGGGCTGCTACAATACTTACGTTTCAGTGCTTTTTCTCATTTTTTTCACCTGCTGTCTGCCTGTCAGTCTGTGCTTTCCCTCCTTTTTGTTGTGCAATATTTTGTCACAATTTAGGACATTTTAAAACCGAGCTCCCTACTTTTTTTGGTACAGTCATCAAATTGACATTTTTATTTCAGATTGTTTCCTGCAGAGCCCTGAGTTGATTTTTTGCCTGTGTCTGATGAGTCAGCGCAACTGTTGAGCACATGAAGCTTCGCTGATTGCCGAGTTCTGTTTTGCTGTTCGTTTTTTGAGTTAGCCCTTTAGCTGAGAGCACTTAAATGTAAAGTATTGCAACTTGTGATGCACTCGGTGGATCTCAACACTGAGTTTGGTTTATTTCTAATTAAGATTTTAGATGGTTGCCTGTAGGTGGTTGTATGTGAGAACTGCCTAGAGAAAGCCGCTGCCCTGGGTACGATGTGCTGAAGGAGGTAATTCTTTGTTAGCTCTGTGATTTTTAAGAGTCTCATTTAATTTTGCATGGATTCAGGTGTCTGACCATGCTCAGTGCTGCTGCTGCTGTATTTTATTCCCTCCTCAGCCTACTCAAGACGTTAGACCCAGCTTTAATTTTCTTTGTTTCCTATGATTCTCGGTTACCCCTCTTTTCAGGAAATCGGTGGCTTCCTGCAGGCTATTTGTAGTTGCTGCTGGCCAGCTGAAGCGAGATGATGTCTATGCACTGAAATATGATGAAACCCTTGGAAAGATTTGTTTGGAGCTACCAGGATGAGGTTTTTTTGAGGCATTGTTTAGGTGAAAGCCCATGGCAGCAGCACTTCATTAATCTTATTTACTGGTGTTTGAAGAATACCTGATGTTATTGTCCATTGCTTCATATGGGAAATCTAATCTCCACTTGAGTTAGCCTTTGTAATAAGGCTCCTGCTTGATAAGTGAGTAGACAAATATTGGGGCCTTGCCACCGAGGGCTTTATCCTTCCCTGAGATAAAGCGGTTGGGCTTGAACGTAGGTTATTTATGCATGGAAAATAGACTTATCAGCATTCCTGAATTGCCCCTGTTGCAGAGACCGGGCACTCCTGTCCCTAAACAAAGCCGCATTTAGATCGATGGCTTCTTCCCTAGCCCAGGAATAAAATATTTTCCTGTTTTCCTGCATGGCTGGTATTTCTGGCGCTGCCTATGGGGTGCATGCAGAAAATGCGTAAAGAATCCGGTGTCTGTGGGCAGATCCCACGTCAGGCCAGGGCTTCAGCACCGTGGCTGAAATAAGCGCAGCCTGTTCCCTCAGCGCCTACACGATCTGGCGACCTGGCAAGAAGGAGGAGGAGGATGGCAAGGGTCAGAAGCAGATTGTTGCCCTCTCGTCCATCCTGCAATCCTGGAGGAACGAGTGAGTTGAGCTGCCCCAAGCCTCAAAACTTCAGTGACATACAGGGTAAGTGTCAGAAGGTGGCTGGTGTTGGAAAGAGGGAGGATAAAAATTATCTTAAGTTGGATTATTCTGAAGCGTCTTTGTGACTTTCCAGCGTGTTGGTCCTTATGATGTAGATTTTTTTGCTTTCTGTGTAAAAAAAGTGGAGGGAAAATTGCTTCCAGAGATGGTCTTGCAGCTGATGGCAGGGAGCACTAGAATAGAGATGGTAGTAGAGTTAATAAATGGAGGAGGTTTCTTCCTGTCCTTTTACAAAATTCCTGTTGAAGCATTGTATTATGGGAGAATTCTTTGCAAAATAACACCAGGACACCCCTTGGAGAGATCCCCTTTATTAACCTCTTGCAAAGCCAGCCCATGACATGGCTATGTTCAAGATGAATCTGAAAAAGTTCTTTGAAGTTCTTCATCATCTTACTGGAGATGAAATACCTATTCTCACTTCATCCTATTTCTATATAAACTTATTAACTGACCTTCTCTACTTTTTATTTCTCCTAATTCATATTTTCAATGGCCTGATGGACCTTCTGGTGGCTTTGATGGTCATCTGACGGAATCATTCTTTGTGTTGGTTTATAATGGCGCTTCCGTTTGTTCTGGTTTTGGTGTGGAATAAAGGGAAACCTTGGAGACATAACGGGGTGTTGAGAGAGAGGGGAGGGGGATGTAGGAGGCTGTAGCTGGACAAAATCAGTCCTAATCAGCATTTGCAGTCAAGTGGGATGCATGAAGTAGTCATCAACTTGCGTGTTTTTGGTGGAGACAATTCAAAATTCAATTTGAACACATCATAAAATATCCCTCTGTTAATTTTGAAAGCTTCTGTGTGTCTGGGTCTTTCTTGGTTGTTCCTCCCATTTGTGCTCCTGTGAATGTTTGCCAGCAGAACTCATGGGACTAAAACTTCCTAGCATCTGGTTGGTCTTGGACCAGTAATCATCTGCCTGGGTTGTTCACCTTCAACCTGAACTGGTGAGCAGAGTCCTCAGGCATGGAGACCATGGATGCTCTCCTTTGTAAACTCCCCTAAACCTCGATGTCCAATGCTTTGTAGGTGTCTCAGCCTGACAGGATTTCTGGTGGTTGGTGTGATGGGCATCCACTAGACTCATTTGGACAAGTTAACCCCTTTCCTACCAGCCTGGTCCAAAGTCAGAGTCACACACCATGGACATGTTCAACTGGAGTTTTGGCCAGCTATTCATGCTGTTGGCACATGCAGTAAAATACTCGCCATCCCTAGAAATGTTTTCAGTTGTCTGGTTGTCTCCATGGTAAGCCCACCTCAGTTTTGGCTTTCCTCATTCCCAAACTTAGAAAGCAGTGCCCAGATGATCACAGAGAAGGAGTGTTGGAGGATGTGACCTCCTCTGCAGGAACGTGCCGTCCCTGTTAAATCTTTGGCTCAATCCAGTGCTTCTCATTTTCTTCTGAAAAACCAGCTGGTTTAACTTCCCTCGGCACACCACCCAAAAAATCTCTGAACCTGCCAGTAAAGAACAACCTGAAAGGAGATTTCATGGAGAGCTGTGGCAAGGACCTGTTGGGATGCAGTTAATTTTTTTATAAAATCAAATTAAAAGCATGTTTGCCACGGCTACTTATTGGAGGAGCTGTTGTGATTTATGTTCTTGCATCTTTTGCTTCTGAGATGAGACGCAGCGTGGCTGAACGATGAGGTTCGGGGGAATATGAGCCAAACAGATGCACTTCAGAAAATGAAACTTCAATCTTGGATTTACTTAGCTCATTTCCTGGTGTCATTACCTTATCCGGATGATGAATGTGCCGAGCTGTGCGATCCTACACTGAATGCATTTTGAAACGTTTTTTTCACGCTCCCTTCTGTGGATCTCATCACGCAGCCGAGTTAATCCATTTCAGGCAGTTTCATTTCCATGCCATATGTTCTTCAAGGCGTTCTGGAGGGATAATTATGTGGATATAATTTACTTTCCTATGCTATGCCAAGATGTGCTCTGCTTTTCAGGTACAGGGGGAGCCACACGTGTCTCATTGAAGTCTTGATGACTTTCTGAAGGTTCCGTCTCCTGTTGTCTTTTAGAGGAGTCAGGAAGGACAAACTCGAGGACAAGGAGATCATGTACTCACTCTGGAATGTTTATTAGACTGACTTAACGCCCTATCCTGCTAGTGGGATGTTTCCTTTAAAAAGCAACCATCATTTCCATAACATTAATTATTGGGGAATGTAGGAATGTAAATATTGTGATGAATTTGCGGGATTGAGAATCTCTCCTGCTCAAATCCCCCTAGCTAAGTGTTAATGTAAATTATAAAACTGAATTACGTACTCAGAGAAAGCCCAATCTCTTGGGATTTTTTCCTCTAACAAATCATGAAGAACAAACTCAGCTGCAATTGCAAATGGCTGCCAAGGCTTCACTGATTTACCCAAATTACTGGAGCAATGCACTGAAGCTGCAAATTCAAAGCATCTGGATGGTACTAAAAAAGCGGAAACCTTCATTAAACAAATCTGTGTTACCACTGTCGTTGAGAAAAGTTTGTTTCAATTGATTTGTGTTAGACGTGAACAGGTTGTCCTTGGACTGCAGATGTGACTGAAGTTTGGAGGGAAAAACACTCACTTGGATTATTTGGTGATTGAGCCTAGGAAATCTCTTCCTTGCACACACTTCCATAGGGTTTGGGTTTTTTTTAACTAAAGTTTGATTTTTTTTAATGATGAATGAAGACAGAATGAATGCAAACCAGAATGCCATATTTTTTAACTTGACAAAACAGTGCGGTGAGAACACTTATTTTTACTGGTTTTGTAGAAATTATGTCTTTTAATATAAATGATGAATTCATGGTTGTAGTAGGGAAGAATGTTTTGAAAATATGTCTGCTGATAATTGGCTTTATAAAAGAGATTGAACAATTAAAAAGGGATGGTGTGTAATGGATGGTGTCCCTGCTCATGATGGGGTTGGAATGAGATGATCTCTAAGGTCCCTTCCAACCCAAGCAATTCTGGAATTTTCTAATCACTTGGGAGCAGCTTTATTCCATCAAATCTGTTGCTGTATTTTATGCTATTGAGACTGAAACCTCTACCCAGTTGATTTGAGGACTGTGGCTGGATTCTAAGTGATACAGGGATAAAGGTGATAAGGGAGACTTGCAAGGAGGGATGCCAATGGTTAGATGATAAATCATGGAATCCCTTCAGTGGTAGCAGTTTGGAAGATGGAGATGCAGCATGTACTTTCCTCATGGCAACATGGGAGCCTGGGGTGACTTTCGATGGGGGGAATCCCAAACCAGCAGGTTACAGAATGTGAGGACAAGGAGCTTGGTCATCTTTCACTTTAAATTAAAATTTAAAAAAAATTTAAAAATGCCCAAATCTCTATTTCAGAGAAACATGCTTTAAAAAGGATAACAACCAAAAGCCCTCATTCATTAAAAAAATTACCCTTCAAGCCTGATCATCCTGTAAAGGTCATGGCTAAGGATATTTAAGTCAAATTGCTGATGAGTTTTACCTCAGGCTTCATTGGAAAGGCTCAAGGAAAGTGGAAAATCCTTGAGGCTCAGGTGTAAAGTCAGCAAGGACAAGCAGGAGTAGAACAAATGGGTTCCCCTGTGTCTGTCAGACCCCAAACAGTGACAGCACAAACACATTTATGTACTTACATATCTGGGAAACTTGGGTTTGCTTTCTGCCTGCAGCCAGGGTATAGACAACAATAACAATCCTAGGCTGTTTTTCTGCAGGAAGGGACTTTTAACTGAGGATGAAAGATAGCATAGGGTAGAATACAAGTTTTCTGTCCTGAAAAGTCAGTTAAATTCTGGTTTCTGTTCTGTGGTCTGTGATTCCTGTGCTCACCATATAGGTGGACTTGGTATACTGGGGACAGAATTTTATAGGGTGATACATGAACATTGGCCTATTGTGAACAGAAAGAACATTTGTTATCATTTTATGTCATAAACATAAACACTGAAAATATCAGTGATGGTAAAGAAATCAGGTCTGTTTTGGTCCTGTCTGAAAGATAACCTGGCATTCACCTGACAAACCAAGACAACTCCTCCAAACCTTTCTGCTAAAATCCCTGTGTCATCAATTCCTTTCTGGGGCACTTTGAATTTTTCCTTGGTGTATTTTGAAATTTACAGGGGTGACCCACCTGCACATTCTTCCCGCTGTGCTCATGCCAGCAGCAAATCCCAGGAGCTTCTGGGCACGTCGGCCCCACGCTGTGTCTCCCTGTGCCTGATGAGAGCTGAGAGGTGGCATCTGCTCCAGACACTCGGGATGGCTGCGGGGTGAAGGGAGAGGGGATGGATTGTTGGATGTCATGGCCCCAGGCACCTGCCTGTTGTGGCAGCCCGCTGTCCTAATGTTTCTAATTCTGCCAGTGAAATGGAGTGGAAGTAATTCCAAAACCCAATAGGTTGAATATTCTTGTTGGTTTTTTTTTTATTATTTTATTGCTGAATGTCCATTTTGCCTCCCCACCCCTCCCTGTTCCATAATGACCTTGCTTTGCCTCCAGCGAGAAAATTGAATGTTGACTTGTCTTTTTAAATACTCGTTATTGGATTTGCCCGACCTCTTTTTCTGCTGTGGAGAGTTGTGCTGGCTTCATGCCAGTGGAATAATTTATCATAATCTGAAAGCGTTTGGTTAAAAGGATTTACTGAACCCCTCCCCAAACTTCTGCTTTACATAAAATGATTCCTGGGGAACTTAGAAGTGTGCTGGTAGTTGGGGAGATGAATGTTTTGAAATAAATCCTTTGAGTATGAAAAAGATAAGACACATGCACAGGAAATACTTCACCTGGATTATTTGCAATTTAGTGAATATGAATTAAAGATTTAATAGCTTGAGAAAAGTAAATGATGTAGTACTTTTAGGCAGGATTTTGGAGGGTGCTTGTGAACTTCAGGGAGAGGTTTGTGATAAAACATTGTATTTTAGTGTGGCAGAAAGTATGGGTTCTCTTTTGTGATCAATATTGGATTCTCCTAAATGTGTTGGAGAAATCCATGTATTTTCTAAGTGAAGATGTGCTTGTGAAAAACCACTGAGATCTGGATATCTGGAGGGCCTGTCATTCCCATCTCAGTTGTCCTTCATGGAAATAAAAGGTGGAAATGAAGCCGCTTGTGTCACCTGAGCCTGTTCCACCAGGATCAGCGTCGTGTTTCAGTTTCTCCAGATAATGCATGGCTGACCTTGGCTGTGTCCTGTCCCCTCCCAAAGGTGGGGATGCCAGGTTTAGGAATTGTTTCAAGTTTGTGGAAGCCATTTGGTTGCTCATAATAATTTTTAAAGAGCTTCAAGAAACAAAAGGATTATGTTTATAACCAATTCCTCATGGTGAGATTGCTCACTGCAGAATTGTCTTTTTCTGTGCTGATGGCACAGAAAGAATCCAAAATATACTTAATATTTTTTATTAAGGAAGAGGCTTAAAACCCAGACATGCTGCAGTCTTTGCAGGGTTGTTTGTATCTCACCTCCTGTGTCATGTGTAATCGATGGCTTTCTGTGCTAAGATAGGGAGCTCTGTGTGTTTTGTGGGAAGGAGGTGCCTCTGCTTTTGCTTGAACATGGAAGAGAAAAATTGGGATGGACAGGTTGGCATGTGGTGGAAAGTAAAAGGTGAGAGGGCCCCATGACTTTCTCTGGGAATAACCCAGCAACCGAAGCTTATACTCCTTCAGTAATTATGGAATCACCTCAGACATGTTCAAAGCCAAGGTGTCCCGTGGGAGACTTTAGATTTAGAACAGGTTTTGTAGGAAATGAGCACAGGAGTTGGGAAGGAGATGTTTTCACATTGCACTGGGCACCCCGTTTCAGGATAAGGGCGATTATCCGCTGCCTGCAATTAGGGCAAATCCGTCACCGGAGCCGCTTTGGGAGCGGCCTGTGGAAAATGCAGGAACAGATGTCAGAGAAGCAGTCTGGCAGACCTGGCTTAGAGGAGCTTCTCTTTCTCCCTGTGATGGTTAGCTTGGGATGGGGAATTATCTTGGAGATGTTTAATACTGGGCTGCTGCAATCTGTCATCTAATTTCTTCAGCCATCTGAGGATGCCTGACCTCCCTCTGCTCTATGCTCTGGGGACGTTTGTTTTCCCTTTGTTTCAATCTTCCCTGTTTGAGGATGGACCAGATCAGAATTTCTTTTTCATAGCAGTGCTCTATCCTAATGAGAAATCATGCCTGCCAGTGGAAAAAAATTGGAAAGGTCACCCCCAACATGATACTGTGGATGGAAAAATAGTCCTAAAGACAAGGGAGGACACATGAAAGTACAGATAAAAAGCAAATCCATCGTGCTGTTTTGAATACGCTCAGGTTTAACTTGTACTCACTGGAGCATTGAAATCATTCTGCTGCCAGTCCAGTGAATATTTCAATTTTTGCTGCTTGGTCTTTCAGGAAACCAGATCTTCAGCTTCCAGATGAGATGGGTTTTTTTCCCAGAGAATATGAGATACAGACTGTTATCTCAATTGACTTAATTGCTATCTTATTGGATATATACAGTGATTTATAAAATAATTTTATTTTCCAGAATGTGCTTTCAAATTTTATTTTCTCTACAGCCACATTTGTCTGCTCCCCAAGTTTGTGTCAAGCTGTAGCTTGGTTGGGAGAGGTGGAAGCTCTTACTCAAGTGCAGGATGTCATCCTGATCCCTGCTGTGATATTGTTCCAGCTTTTGCCCCAAATAGGGAAGATTCAAATTAAATGCAGAGTCTGTGCATGTCTTTGTTCCTCATTGTCATCTTAGTCCTTGTTTGCAGCTTCTATCTGTCCTTCTTTGTGTTGGGTGGTTGTAGGGATGTACCTGTTTATGAGGTTTGGAAATCAGGGATGCTTTCCTCCTAATCCTATCAGTGATGTACAATTAGCACAAAGTGTGGGAGCCCACAGAAACAGCTTTAAATAACCCAGAGGCACCATAAAATAAATGTTTATTGCAGCAAAATGCTGGGTCAGAGCATCTGATGTAGATCCTTGATAATTTAGTGCTTATTTAATTTTAAAAAGGCGAATGATGACATTCCTAATGGATTTATTGGTTCCCTGATGCTGGTCATCAAGCATCTCTGAATTTCTACTGCCTCCAGTCATTATATCTGATCCATCAGGAATCTGATCCATCTGATCCATCAGTGAGGACCTTAAGGAGGAGCTGAATTTTGCTTGTCCAGGGCTTCACATTCTGCTCAGCTGGGACCTCACCTGCAGAGCTGCCTCCAACAGCAGCAGGACCTGGAGCTGCTGGAGCCAGTCCAGAGGGGTCACGGAGCTGCTCCAGGGCTGGAGCCCCTCTGGAGCCAGGCTGGGAGAGCTGGGGGTGCTCACCTGGAGAGGAGAAGGCTCCAGGGAGAGCTCAGAGCCTCTGCCAGGGCCTGAAGGGGCTCCAGGAGAGCTGGAGAGGAACCTGGGACAAGGGAAATATTTCAATTAAGCAGGATTAGCTCCTGCTTTTTTTTGGTTTGTTCTTTTTGCTTCTGTCTGATATCAATGTTTTCAAAGAACTACAAAGCCTGTTTTTCAGGTAGCTGCCAAGAACTATTTTTAGTGGAGCTGTCAGCTCTAATTCAAGGGATTTTTACTACTTCTCGCATTGTGAGGCAGCTTTTGTTTTTGGTTTCTAGTCCTGATGCTTTCAGAACACTCTTCCTCAAGTTTAAAAGCCACTCTTGTGTTGTGGCATTTGCCTGACAGTTTAATTTTCAGATAGAATATATTGGTTTGTGGTTCATTTAAATCCAGCATCCTATTCCTGCTCTTGCTTGTAAATTATCATCATTTGTGGGCTGAATATTTTTTATAAATATGACCTTTAGAGGAAAAAGACTATTTTTTTTCCTCTGAACTAGTTGCTGAAAGTCTTATTTAAAGTATGACTCATCCTGTTTGGTGTTTTTTTTGTTTGTGGTGGGTTTTTTTGTTGATTTTTTTTTTTTCTCTTGCAAGGTAAGTAAGCCAGATCTGGCAGCACAGTTTTAGTATTCTTTTCCCTTTGATCTTCGACAGCACAGTTCTTAGTGCTCTAAGTTCTTGTGCTGCATAGACTGCAGAGAATCTGTAGGTTACTATGAGCTTTGAATCAGTCTCTGGATAATAGAATCTTGCTCCTGCATGGACCACAATGCTTTCATGTTGGTGCTACAGGATTTTCAGTGTTCTGCATTGAAAAGAAACACTAATTTTGGAGGATTTTGAGCTGCTTGGTATAAAGGAGTAGAAGGTACCTGTATAGTCTGGATACAGAGATCAACTCCCTAAAATATATTAATTATTTATAAGTTATTTCTATTTTTCTGATAAAATCTTTAGATTATTAAATATCACTAAGCTGTTTGAGACACTGAACGTGGAGAGGGGACAGATAACAAATGGCATCACCTCTTACTTAATATGAAACTAAATCCAGCCAGGAGCAGTCTCTTGATTTCCTGATGACACTGCAGCTCCTGCTGCTGAGGGCTGACCTTCATTGAATGCAGAGAAGATGATTCTCTGTGGGGAAATGATTTCATCGCCCATGGAAAACGGGAAGGAGGTGCAAGGACGAGAGGCAGCTGAAGGGTGAAGTTAGTTGAGGGTTTAAGTTCCTGTCTTTAAGGAGGGTTTAAAAGAATGAGGATGGGCTGGAGTGGAAGCTTCAGTTATTTTTTGGGGAAAATTCTGACTTGTAGCAGAAGATACCAGCAGCCACAGGGGCACATGGCACTGTAAGATTATGGACTCCCAAAAATAACTTTATTCCTATTCAGATGCTTGAGGAAAGCTGGATTGTAGCGTTGCTTAAGGAGACTGAGCTGAAAAATCAGAGAATCGGCCTTTTAAACTCTTGCTTATTAACAGATATGGTCTACCTAAAATGGGAAAATATGGGATTTGTCTGCTGCCCAGCCAGAGTTAATTTGTATGGTTCATTTTGATTTTGAACAGTAAATGTCCTATCAAGAGGAAAGTTGGAATTATCTTGGCAGAAGAGAAAGCTCATGGGTTTGTGTTGGTGGGTCGCAGGTAATAATTCTTGTGAAATGCAATAAAATTGTGTAGGGAACACTGGAAAGTTTTATTTGAAATGGACTGGTTGCCAAAAAGAGTGTTTTGTGAGCAGGCTTTAAAACCATCCCTTCCTCGCTGTCGGTCATGGTCCATAATCCTCCATAAAATGAGGAAAGGGAGAAAGAACATCAGTAACCACATTATTACATCTTCTCCTGGTGCTATTGCACTGAAATTTGACTTTGCTCCTAAGCTGAATTATCTTCTTCATAATAAAAGCAAAGCTCCTCACACTACAGGAAAAACATCTGAAATTACTAATTATTATTTGACCTAGTATTCAAAAATAACATAGTGACATTCAATTATGTAAATTGTCCCTAATTTAATGTTTTTAGGGAAATACAGCGCAGGTATCATCACTTCCATAGTGATTTAATGTTTATTTTCCTGTGTCCATGGACTCCACAATAAGCAAGGCTGAGAGGTGTTGGTGTTTGTCTTGGCTTGTGCTGGAAGTGGGTTGAGTTCCCCAAGGACAGAAAATGCTGAGGAAAGATCCATGTTGAGGATCTAAGGGAGGACATGATTCTTTAACCCAGCAAAATCCTTTGTCATGGATCTATTTACCGATATTTATCAGTATATTGACGTGTAGTTGATATGGATCTATCTCTCTATCTATCTAATATATATGGCAATATTCAAAATACTCTGCCACTTAATCAAAATGATGAGAAATAATTTATTGGTGATAACATAAGAATAAATTTTCCTTTAATGAGCTGCCCTTTATTTAAGTTATCTTTGAAAACTTCCAAATGCAGCGATTCAGTGGCATTTAGGTGCCAGCACAATGTATTTGTGCAATTCTTGGTGCTTCTGTAAATCTTTCTGCCTTTTTCTCAGCTGTTATCTCAAGTGTGGTGCTTCTTGGTTCTGGAAGTGGTCCTGGAGTGCCTCCACATCCTTCAGCGAGTTTCCTTTTCATCACAGCAGCCCTCAGGCTGCCCCTACCGCCTGCAGCTCTGCATTAGGAAGAGAAGGATCCCTTGACTTCCCCAGGTTTTGTTCTCTGAAGCTCTTGAGCTCCTCTAGCATAGAAGCACCTTGTCCTTATCGCTGGTGTAATTCCTGAGCTCTCAGAAGGTATTTTCTGCAGCTATTTTGGGGCTGGAAGATGCTCCTGGGTGCGAATTCCTCTAGTCCTTGGCAACATTGCTTACACTTCATATCCTTCATTTTTAACAGCTTCAAAACTGTTTTTATTGTAAGTGCTGCTGGTTTTCAGGCTCTACATGTGAAATTTTAGTTGCAAACTAAAATATAAATAGCTGGGCAGAAGATTGTAGAGCTAAAAGGGAGTCCTGAGTCCATTTACAGTTTCTGCAGCTGTCTCTGTGCTTGCTGGCTCTGCTCTGTGCCTGCATCACTGTGGGATTTGACGGTGATGTGTGTGTTTGGGATATCAGCTCCAGATTTGTTTCCAGTTGGATTTCCAGAGGCTGGACTGCTCTGTGTCCACCTGTGAGGAGCAAATCCAACCAGTCAGGTTGGAAAAATCTGATATTTTGGCTGTTCATGTGAACAGAATTGCTGTGTTGGTGAAGGATGCCGTGTCCGAAGATGATGCTGGAGCCTGGAGTTAATCCAGGAAAACCTGAAGGGGCTGTAAATGTAATTCTATCAGTTTTATAAAAGACAGATTTTTCTCGGTGTTTGGAACAGGGTTGTCCCACCTCTGGCCAGTGATTACTGCATTAGTCATTAGAAGCAAAGCAATATGTAGCAAGGATTTGTTTCCCTGCAGGACTCAAAACACTCAGGATACACCAGGCTCTTCCTTAGTCTCTGCCTTTTTGTTAATCCTTGCCATTTTCTGACAGCTCTCATTAGTCATATAGGGAATGTGGGAGCAGCAAATTAACTTAAACAGGTGCTACCATTGCAGCCTGAGAGAGGATCCAGCAATTCCTTTTGTTTCTTTAAATTTTATTTTTTATATTACTGATTTGTTGGATTCTGGCAAAAAAAAAAAAAAAGGCCAAGGGGATCCCATTCTCTTTGTAGGGGTGTGTATTGGGAGAACAGAAGTGCTTCCAGAAGTCAAGATTCAGTGACTCAAATCTGAGAGGATTGAGAAATCAAGAAAGAGGAAGGATTCGGGGTAGGATTTTCTTTGCACCATTTATTTGGGTTTCCCAGCATCACGCAGAGATGCTGTGACGGAAGTGAAGATGGAAGTCAAGTCACTTCTCCTGTGCAGCTGCCTCAGTCAAGACCTCACCAAGCCTTCCTGTAGCTCCTTTATTTAATTTTCACTCCTTTTGGCACTACAGATGATGGATCTGTGCCTTTGGTAGCATCTGCAGTTGGTGAGGCAGGATTCATGCAGTTCATTCACTGCATTGCCCAGGTTAATTCCTTGGATGCTGACTCATTTCTGCACAGAAAGTGCTTTGACCTCAAGGGAAAGAATAAGTGATCCTTATTGTTTTTCACATCCTAATTCAGTTCCTGCTTCATCAGAAATTTGTGTAACATTTTAGAAGTAACTAGTTTCACAACAGCTTTTCTTGTAATTTTATTTAGGGTTTTTTTTTTTTTTTGGGTTTTTGGAGGGTTTTTTGTTTGTTTGTTTGGGGTTTTTTGTTGCTTTTTTTTTTCTTCCCATTTTAATTTTGTCTCAGCTGAAAGGTCTGGTAGCAGCTGAGAAATTTCCACAGGAGATGCATCAGCAAGGATGTGTTAGATAGCAACATCCTCACCCACTTCCAGTTCTAGAAGAAGAGGAACCACAGAGTGATTGTCATACCATAGGAAACTACCAAAACCTAAAGACAAGGTGATTCTAGGCTCTGGAAGGGATTATTGTCCACTGAGGTACTTCATGTATCCATGCACTTCTTAATATCAGTGTCTGATTAAAGTATGGGGGATCCAAGCCCATCTCTGAAAGAGAGGAGGAAACACCTCTGATGCCCAGCAAGGAGCTCCCAAGTGCCAAACTGAAACTCAAATGTCATCCCCAACTATAGAAGTGAACAGACAAGGGGCGACAGAGTTGCTTAAAGTGCTGAGTAAAACTGAAAGACACAGGGAAAACCAGTGTGATATGACTTGTCTCAAGTTTTTCTGGCCATGGAAGAGGCTGATGAGCTCAGGAACAACTTAGAAAACATTTGCAACCTATTTTAGTTCCAGTGTGGGCAACTGTAGGTCTTTGGGAATGATTTACATAGGGTGAGCTGTGTCACTGCTTCTTTTGTGTTCTGGTGAATCCCCTTTGGAGGCTGAGGAGGCGTCTCTGGCTGTACAGGCATCTTCCCTTCCAGAGATATTACCTTCTGCTTGAGGCAGGATGGTTGACACTCCTTTTATTATGGCTCTTGATAACAACAGCCAAACCCCAGTTTACAAATCTCACTTGGACTGGGGACATCGAGGAGGTTTAATTCAAAACCTGGGTTTGCAGGAAGTGAAAGGACACCAGCTTTTTTAGGTTCGCTCACATTTGCCTTGAACTCTGAGCAAGACAAAGTGGGTTTAGCAAAGGAGAAGAATTTCTTTCTTTCAAAGGAATTGGGACCAAATGGAAAATTTTAAGGGGAGAGGGAAGAACCCCCCGAAACAGTCAGATGTGTTATTGGGATGTTGCTGTCATTCCTCGCCTGTGTGTCTTCACTGCTGGTCCCTGTGCAGTTTTGTTTCGGCTCAGTGCAGCAGGGTCCTGTGTTGCTGCAGAGCTTCTGGGAATGTGTCTCCACTTCTGCTTTCATTTTCTGTTCTAATTGAAGTTGTCTCACTCCTTCGGCATCTTGCTTAGGTGCCTCAGTCCAAATAAACTGCTCTGCAATTCAGCCAAAAGACCTTTCTGTTATACGTGGACAATCCTGGAGTGCTAATGGGTATTTTTTTCTCCTACCCAAGCTTATTATCCTTTAAGAAGTAAATTTGAATTGTGATTACAAATCAAATTGAGGACATTCCTGCTTATTGCAGGAGGGTTGGACTAGATGACCTTTAAAGGTCTCTTCCAAAAGAAACCATTCTGAGATCTCTGTAATGCTTCCAAATCTCACTTCTCCTGTGATAGAACTTTCATTCTTTTGGATGAAAATAATTTCAGAGAAATTTTGCACCTTGCACCTTCCCCACACCAGATACCTGGGTGCATAAATCTGTGTTTTGGGTACCACCTCCTCCTGCACTTGCACACGAGGTTCTTTGAGAGGTGCCCACATAAGTGATTAAGTGGCAATAATTATATTTCTCTCGCATCAGCAAACAGTGGGAAGGGAAAAACACGCATGGAAAAGGAAGATGATAAAAGGAGAAGGTTACGTGTTATGCAGATTCTGAAAGGAACTGACATGTGAAATGGTGCAGTGACAACCAAGAAGTTGAGCTTCCACCTGGGTATTCCTCCTGTGTGTTGCTGGCACGGATGTGTCGGTCTGGTGTCAGTTTTGGTGTCACCAAGGTCTTATTTTGGGTACCAGCAGCACGGGGCTGAAGGCTGCTGCAGGAGAAATATCCAGAGAGCTCTTGTGCCCATAGATTCAGATTAAGCAGTGAAGTGTATTTGGACTGGCAGCTTCTTTATCAGATTTTAGAAGTTTATCTGTACCAGGAATTACTGCCCTGCACGGTGTGTATTGGGAGGTGCTGGTAGATGGATAAATCCAGGCTGTCCTGAGAACCTGAGGATTGGGAGGAGGATTGGGAGTGGGGAGAAAGTTTCCCTGTTTCTGTAGTCCTTTGCCAGTTTAGGGAATGTTATAATAAACTCAGTGAACTTTGCTTCCAGAATTGCCCCTTTAGCAGCCTCAATGCTGACACTGATCCCTGTTTTTTCCAAATCATTCGGTATTTGGCAAACTCTGAACATGATTTCAGGCTTTAGCTGTCTCAGATTATTTATGCCGGCTTCGGATGCTTCCAGTGGACAGTTTGTTTTGGATTTTTGCCACGTGCTGCTAATGCTGTCCCTGAAAATGAACATATTGAGACTGGTCTTTCTGAATGTGTATTAAACTGTGATCATGTAGCAAAAGATCACATAGAATGTGAAAATCAACCAGTATTTACATGTTTAGAGTCTGTACAAAGCCTAATTGGCAATCAAAGTTTTAGTCTTTTTCTGTCAACTTGCTAATAATCAGATGATTAGTGTCAGTTTTATCAGGACACTCTGAGCCTTGTCCTTAGAAATAGTAATTGATTTTGTTATGCAGGAGAGCCCAAGTAATATAATTAATTTGTAACCATGTTTGGAGATTGTGCTTTTTTATGTTGGAAATAAAATTATGTTAGTGTAGTAAAATTGAGCAAATTCAGCAATCAGAATTAATTTGAGAAGAATCTTCATTCAAACATGGAAAAGGATATAGAAAATATTAGGCTGAAAGTATATGGTCAGAGGGCTGGAGCCAGTCTGGGAGAGCTGGGGGTGCTCACCTGGAGAGGAGAAGGCTCCAGGGAGACCTCAAAGCCCCTTCCAGGGCCTGAAGGGGCTCCAGGAGATCTGGGGAGGGACTTTGGAATGACAAGACAAGGAGGAAATGGCTTCCCACTGCCAGAGGGCAGGGTTAGATGGGATGTTGGGAAGGAATTCCTGGCTGGGAGGGTGGGCAGGCCCTGGCACAGGGTGCCCAGAGCAGCTGTGGCTGCTCCTGGATCCCTGGCAGTGTCCAGGGCCAGGCTGGACAGGGCTTGGAGCAGCCTGGGATGGTGGAAGGTGTCTCTGCCTATGGCAGGGGTGGAATGAGATGAGCCCTAAAACCTTTTCCAACTCACACCATTCCAAGATTCTGTATTGACTTCAAATGCCATAAATGTTTCCTTTCATAGGCATGCAGAGTCCATGAATTTTTGGCCAGAGTGTTCCCAGGAGTTTGTAATAGGCAAAATGTATAAATGAAGTGTAGCATCATTTTTACATGGTCACCTGTAAATGTAAGCATGTAGCGACTCGAAAGGCCTTTAATTAAAATATTGCCTAGAGCAAGTATTAATGGGTGGCAAAGTACAAACTTTGTGTCATTCTTTTCATGTTCCCATTTAATTTTTTATGTTTAAATGCAAAAATAGTAATTTTTCAAGTCATATAATAGCTAATACAACAGCCTGCTGGAATGGTTGTCGTTAAGAGAACCTTTCTCCCTGATATATGCTAATTACCTTAGGATGCATATTTCATTGCATTATTTTCTCCAAAATGCTTCAGAAAAGCCGGCTGCATGCACAAGGTGTGTTGGATGCTGAGCCAGAGCCAGGCTCAAGTGCAGCAGGGCATGGGAGACCACAACCGATTAACTTCATTAACACTGCTTTGACCTCCCTCAACACTCCGAGCCATGTCTGGGGTTGTTACCGGTAAACCCTGTGGCACCCCTGGGATTTATAAGGCTTGAATTAACACCCCTTTGCTTTCTGATCTGGAAGCTTCTGGTCTTTGAGTGGTTTTGTGGGAAGGACTTGGCTCTTTTATGTCCCCAGAGTTGCTGAGGCTTTTAGCATCTCCATGGGGTTCATGCTTGGCTCGCCCTGCTGGATTCATGTTTGGATGCAGAAGGCACAGGTGTTTGTTGTTACACCAATTCCATGCAGAATAAACATCTCTAGAGATGGGTGGGTGGGTGGGGTGGAGCGGCCTGGTGCTTTGTAGCGTATTTATTGAGTGTGCAGGAGGGAGGAGGCAAGGTCAGTTTGCTCAAGGTAACCAACTTAAAGTCCTGTTTGCACTTTTCACGTGAGTCAGCAGTCTTGGATATGCTCTGATAACATCAATAAAAACAGCCATCTCTCTTGGCCTGAGCTTTGAAGTAAAATCTGGATGAGGAATTATCAAGCTTAAGCGTAGGGGGTTTCTTCCCCCCTTCTTGATGAAAAGCTGATGCTGGAGTTGCAGAGCCACACAAAGCAAGCCCAACCCAGCACTTCCCTGACATCATCCCTGTTGCATCTGTGCCTGTAGTAAAGCCATAGGAAAGCAGCTGGAACACTTCCCGGTGTATAATGTATGTCCTGCTACCAAGCAATGCGCCATGAATCCCTGCCAGATGTATTTCACTGGGACATATTAATTTCTGTGCTTTGAAGTGCGCGTGGCTGGGGATAATATACTTAATGAAATATTGGAGCGAGAAACAATACAGCATAAAATAGTGCTGTTCGTTTGAGGGCCTCAGAAATGAAACAATTCTCCAAATCCCAGCCTTGGAGTGGATGTAGAAGATGAGGGTGGCTGTACTTGGACTGAAGGTCCTGGATCTGGAAACTTGTGGGAGACTGCAGGAACAGGGTGATCAGTGAAATGCTTTTGCTGAGTATTCTTCCCAGTATCAAATATCTAAAATTCCCTAAACTGTTGTGGGTTTTGACTTCATGTTTTTTGACCTTTCTTGAGCATTTTGTTGATGCCATGAGGGAACTGTCGTAGTTGTGAGGTCTTGCTCCAGTGGGGCATTGCTCAAGGAAAAGCTCAACATTACAAATAATGTTAAGATGTGCATCATGTAAACTTTAATCTGTATAAAGTGTCACTGCCACCTGATTGCCCAAATCCTGGTGCTGAGGGCCCTGTTTTTCTCCCTAGTTCCCTTTTTTCTTTCTATTTGAATAACTCTTAACATCTTCCAGGGCAGTTTGGAGTTTGTTAGAACTGGTGGAGACCTGGGGCCGTGTAACTCTGGATTTACTTTTATTTGGAGCTGCTGGTGGTGTGTATTATCTTCTTGTAGTGGTGAAGTTTGAGAAATCGGCCGCACATTTGTTGTTTCAGTGCCAGAGATACAGTTTTGTTTGGTTATAAGCAGTACAAGAGAAATAAAAAGTGCAATGTACAAATGAGTTGGTTGCAATAATTCATATCCAGTGTAACATATGGACATCTCTGAAAAAAGGTGAGTTGGTAGGGGAAAAAGTGCTGCTGATTAAATCAACATGGCTTCAAAATCCCCCAGACAGGAAGGAAAGAAGTTTATCTCCACTGACACAGGAGTGGGGAAAAATGTATCTGTGGCAAGGGCCAGGTGTGCAGGGGAAGGTGATGGCCAATTTGTTTTAGCAGCTAAAATTTGTGGGTGCTGAGTACCACACAGAGATTGATTCAGGAGGTTGCCTGCTGTGTTGCTCAGAAAATTTTCACTGAAAATTAGAGGGTCTTTCTGATACCTCAGACTGGGGGCAAAATTAGCAAAAGCTTGAGGTGCTGGGGGAGTTACATCTGAGTAGGGGGAGCCTGTGTTGGGTGCGTAGTGTTTGGGTGTTGAATACCTTTACCTGCTACAGCTTTGGGCTATTTGTAGGATAGCACCTAACCTGGTTTGATTTTGTTTTTTTTCAGCCTTGCTAACGTGATGACCTGACAAGATACAGCGCAGTCCTGACTATGCAGCACAGGGACTGATGGGAAAGGATCCAATATGAGTGTAAATGATGTTGGAGGCAGACGACGCTTTGAGGATAGCGAGTACACGCTGCACATCTACCCCGGGAGCATCGCAGAGGGGACGATCTACTGCCCCATCACCGCCAGGAAAACGTCCACGGCCGCCGAGGTGATCGACTCGCTCATCAACAAACTCCAGCTCGAGAAAACAAAATGTTACGTGTTGGCCGAGGTGAAGGAGTTCGGAGGGGAGGAATGGATCCTCAACCCCACGGACTGCCCCGTGCAGCGCATGATGCTGTGGCCGCGCATGGCGTTGGAGAACCGGATCAGCGGCGAGGATTATCGCTTCCTGCTGCGGGAGAAGAACCTGGATGGCTCCATCCACTACGGGAGCCTCCAGTCCTGGCTGCGGGTAACGGAGGAGCGGCGCAGGATGGTGGAGCGCGGCTTCCTCCCCCAGCCCCAGCAGAAGGACTACGATGACTTGTGCGGTCTGCCGGACCTGAACGAGAAAACGCTCCTGGAAAATCTCAGAAACCGCTTCAAGCAGGAGAAAATCTATACCTACGTTGGGAGTATCCTCATTGTTATTAATCCCTTCAAGTTCCTACCTATTTATAACCCCAAATATGTAAAGATGTACGATAACCATCAGCTGGGGAAGCTGGAGCCCCACATTTATGCTGTGGCAGATGTGGCTTACCATGCTATGCTCCAGAGGAAGAAGAACCAGTGCATCGTGATTTCAGGAGAGAGCGGCTCGGGAAAGACACAGAGCACCAACTTTCTGATTCATCACCTCACCGCCCTCAGCCAGAAGGGATTTGCCAGTGGAGTAGAACAGATTATTCTTGGAGCTGGCCCAGTGCTTGAGGTAAGATGGAAATGATAGTAGTGTGGAAATGTTTTAACAGTGAAAAAAACCCCAAACCTGAGTAGTTGGGGTTTTATTGTGACACTTGCTCTGAAGTTATCTGCTAAATACTGATAATAAAGTGACAACAGCGTTAGCAGTGAGAGAAGGTTGTGTTTCCACCTATAGAATCCTACCTGCTTCCAAAAAAAGAGGAGAAAAATAAAAATGCAGCAGATGGCTTGCTGCCAAATTTGTTAATGCTTGTTTTCACTCAAGTGTTTCTTAATGCTGGTTTATCTCAGTGGTTTCTCAGTGGGAAAATGGAAATGAGAATTATCAGTAGCCATTTTCTAATATATTGGAACAAAAATTCATTGCACGTCATGTATTGATAATGTTGTATTTATGGAGTTTCTGTGCATTCAGCTTCTTTGAGCTGGGAAAGAAATCAAAGGTAACTTTCATGGTCAAAATTGTGTTTTCTGACCATGAGTGCTTGATTTTGCCACTTATTGTTTCCTTTATAGGAACTCTTCCTGTAAATTAGAAGTTAGATATACTGGGCCATTTACTTTTCAGGTATGTCCTTGGAAACCATGATGGATGGAAGTGGTTTGGTGGCTGCATCCTGTCCTGTCCTGTCCTCTCCTCTCCTCCTCTCCCCTCCCCTCCCCTTGAGAAAACACCGGACCAAGCTCCCATAGTCTGCAATTAATAGTGGTTACTGCGGTGACCCACACTGGTGACCACATTAATTTCAGAAAACTGGTATGGAGACTATTGCATTCCACCCCCAGTCCTGTTATTCCACCTGCAATCCTGTTATTTATTTGAAACACTTCCATGCTGTTTAGTTTTTGATATGTTGGTAGATGTGTCATGTTGGACCAAGGATGTTTTGTGGTTCTCTTTAGCGGTGTCAGAGGGAGCATCTCTGTCTAGGTTAGATTCCCAGAGGCAGAGAAGAGAGATCTCCATGGAAAGGTGGGGAATTGTTTTTTTCTTAGATTCTACTTTTCTCAGGAATAGGTTGTCTGCTTGCTTGGCTCTTGGATGGTGACCACTCCCTTCTCCTGGTGACCCTTCACAGAATGATTTGGGTTTGAAGGGATCATCCCATTCCACCTCCTGTCATGGGCAGCAACACCTTCCTCTACCCCAGGTTGCTCCAAGCCCCATCCAACCTGGCCTTGGACTCTTCCATGAACAGGGCTTGGAGCTTCTCTGGGCAGCCTGTGCCAGGGCCTCCCCACCATCACAGGGAAGAATTTCTGCCTAATTTTTAATCTTCTTTTCCTTTAAAAAGCACCTTTGTAGTTCCTCTCCTTGGCTCCCTTTCCAGTAGATGAGGTTGCTCAAAGCCCCAGTGGCTGGCGGGTTGTATATGTTGGGATGAGGTGGAGGGCACGGATGCACTCCAGCCTTTTGTTTTCCTTTCGCAAGATCTGCAGCTGTTTTTGAGGGGAAAAAAATCCTGAATCCTATCTGTTATATTTTTTTTTGCTGTTGGAACAGAAGTTTGCATTCCTTCGCTCCGGCAGCTGGACGGCTGCTGTTGTGCTTTGTCTGCTTCCAGGCCTCTTGGAAAAAGTGGGAGTAACCCAGAATTTCTTCTGCTCTGCTAGCACCAGTACCAAATAGTCACAAATCAGGCAGCCTGAAAGATAAAGTGGCTGTATTTCTGCTTTTTCTTCTCATCCTAGAATTTCCCAAGAAAGGGATCTTCAGAGCAGAGCTTTGGGTTGTATTACTCTGCAAACTGTTTGCAGATTTGACCTTTTGAGTTGTGGTCGAAATAAATTGAATAAACTCTGGAAGTGTAGACACCAAACTTTTGGGAATTTTTTTTTTTCTTATTTTCTTTTGTGCTTCTTCTCTCCTCCAGACACCTGCATTCCCTTTGCTTTCCCTTTTCATATTTAAGATCAGATTGTGTTCAGCTCAGGTTTGTCTTTCAGAGGCAGCGACCCAGCTCTTTGTGCTGTGACTTTTGATTTAGGGAATGGAGCAGCCAACAGCTCACTGGGACCCGTTGATCTCTTTCTCTGCTTGAAAAGTGTCTCTGGCAGGACAAGTGCATGGAACCTTCTGTTCCTGGGAATGCCTTTGCTGTCATGGTCACACAGCAGGAGCGGAAGTGGAGCAAAATTAAGATTTTTTGTTTTAGCTTCTCTGTTTTTCTAATTTACCTTTCTTGAACAGCTTCAGGCTATTGTTTGGGATTTTTTTTTTTAATTTTTTTTTGTTGCACAAGATTCCTGAGTCTTGTCCAAATTGGACTTTTGGGGACAGCAAAGACAAGCTGTTACTGCCCTCTAAACACGGTGACATCATTCACTAGTTGCACATAGTTTGAAGTGTGTACTGAGACCAGGCGTGTCCTTTAAAAGTGTATTTGCTCTAAATCCTATGGATTTTCTTTTTCCTCTGCTGGGATTTAATAGGAAAATTTTGTTGTAGTGATGTTTCTTGGAATGGTTGCAGTATGCTCCTTTTGGTGATAAATGATATTTTAAAATATTTGCATATTTATGTATTATTTGTCATAAATCATATTCCTTAAACACCATACTAATTTTTCCAATAACAAGATTCCAATTTTTTAAAAAACAGGTGATTTTCTTTATATTTTTTTCTCAGTTTTCATCCATTTTTTTCTAAAGCTATAAGAACTTGCTTCTTCAGCAGAGCTGAGCTTAAGATGTGCCAGGGGAAGTTTAGGTTGGAAAAATTTCTTCACACTGGAGAAGATGTGGCTGCCCCATCCCTGGAAGCATTATTCAAGGTTCTATTGGAGAGGTTGCATGCCTAGGTCTGGTGGAAGGTGTTTCTGCCCAGGGCAGGGGGTTGGATTAGATGACCTTTGAGGTTCCCTTCTGATCCAAATAGTGCCATGATTCAATTTGTGCTCTACCTGGACAACTGTGCTTTATCCCTGGGGATATTTTATCCCAAATCTGGGGAACTTGATGTGAACTTGGAATGGTGTTTTAAAACCCTGTTTTCTCTTTAATTAGATTAGCTAGAAAGATTCAGATGAACTTGATGTTGGAATCCCAGCTTGTTTTTCTGGAGTGTAGCCCTTAGAGGTGAGATGTGGATGGAATCATTACCTTGTACTGGTGCATGGTTCAGGCTGTGAGCATCCTCCATCCTCCTGAACCATGCTTCAGCTTTCTGGGGAGCTCAGTTAATTTATAGCATCTTTCTAATTTCTTTCTTAATTCTGCATAAAACTGCAAAAGTAGGAAGTTCCTCCCTGGCTCAGGTATGCCCAAAGGTCCTGAGACAGGTATTGAATGAACCTTGGTCTAAAGGAGTCTGCACCAGATTATTTTGCCATCAGTCCCTTTCTCAGCATCTCGTTTGTCGCAGGGGTACAGCCATGGCAGCTAAACACAGCAGATGTGTTGTCTGAGCAGCTGTTTATTTGCCTTTTCAAACATCCCAGTGGGGATCTCTCAGTTGCTTTAAGAAAAAAAAGAATAAAGCTAAGAGCTGTGTTCCTGGGAGAGGCCTCGGAGCACAGGCGGTGGCCAAGGGGAGCTGCTGCTGCCCTTCACAGCTGATACGCATCTGCAGCATCTCTGCCAGAAAAAAAAAGGAATTGATTGCTTGAATTGCTTTGGAAAGAGCTGCAGAGAGCTTTCTGTAGACATGGCCCTGCTATTTGCATTCCCAGTGGTGGTGGCTTGCACAGGAACCTTAGGAACAGCAGCTGGAGCTGCTTTTTGGTTTCTGGAGCAATATTGTGCAACGTGTGTTTCGCTTTTGTGGGGGAAATCAGAGTAGCCACCTGAAGGCCTGGGAAGCTGAAAGTCATTATTTTTTCTTATTTCTTTAATCCTGATTATGGGGTTGTTAGAGGGAAATGCAGGCAGCATCTAGATGTTGAATATTATTTTCCGGGACCTTGCAGCACGGGGTCCTCCCAGCTGAATTCAGCCCTGGCAGCTGGAGCTGTGGCCCTGCGAGGTGTGAGCAGAACAGCTCCACACTGCTGGAATTGCAGTGGATGCTGCTGGATGTTTCCAGAGCCAAACAAAGAGCCATTGAGTCAAGTTAAAAAAATCAATTAACTGGAATGATCAGGCATGTCCTGGACTTGCAGTAGGTTCGGATAGCACTGGACAATGCGGAGGGGTGAAAGCTCCCTGTGCACCCAGCCTCCACTGCTTCTCCTGTGTGTGCCAGACCTGGAGTTATCCTAGGTAGGACCCAGCTCCACTGGCAGATCCCACACTCTTAACTCCTGTACTCTGGAACCAGGGTAAGAGGATACTTGATTTGTATAAAAATTAGGGTGCCATTATTTGCCTGTGAGAAATGACACTTGCAAATGGACCATATTCATATTTTTGCCTGGAACAATTAGCATTGGTACACTTTGGTACACAATGGTACCTTTTGGCTATATTCCTTTTTTTTTCCCTATTCCTGCTTGAAACAGTATTAATGGGAAATAAAATGTGGGTATATTTACATTTTTATTCCCTACTTGGAACAGTATTAATGGGAGGCAAACACATTCCATTAAAATGGTGTGATGGTTTGACATTGATTGATATTTAGGAAAAGAAGTAAGAAACACTTAGCAAAAGAAATAGATTCTCTGATTCGGTTCACAATGTTTAGTTTCCAGTACACTGATTTTTAAGTAATTGAGTTGTATTGTGTGACTAAAAGTTTTATATGCAAAAAAATGGATTTATATGAAAGGGAGAGGGAAGATACATTTTTCTGCTCATTATTCACTTTTGATCATTTTTAACCTATGACACGGGCAATTATCACTGCTCTGCCATCTGAGTTTGGGGTAGGTGTGAACGCTGCAGCCAGGATTTTTTCCCTCTGCATTCTTGCCTCCCCAGCGCCTGGAAAGGTTAGAGGGAGAGCAGCACACGGAGATTATCCAGCTGGTGCCTAATGTGGGAAGAATTTGTGCAGGCCTGACACAAAGGACTCCCACAGCAAGGCTCAGGCACCAACTGCTTTTCACCAGCCTTGCAAAATGCTGGGATTCTTCAGCTGGGGAGGTTTTACAGTTTCAGGCTCTGTATCAAATAGCATCTTGTTCATCCCTGTTTCTGACACTGAATTATTCAATATTTTCACTGTAGAGTCTTCCTGCCATATCCAGATGGGCTGTATCAGTGCCTGGGTGTAATACTGTAATTATTTCTCATTACTTGCTATCTTCAGCAAATATTTTATTACTCCAAAGTCCAGATTATTGCACTTGAATGACAAAAATTGGTGTTTCTGCCCTGAGATGACAATGGGGAGATGGATTTGTTATTAAAGCAAGTTTATATGAAGCTGCTTTTCCTCCACCCTTATGAATTGGGAGCTATTTTGTTTCCAGGAGGGAAATGTCAAATAAACCCTGACCTTGTTGGGTGGAGTGCTCACCTTGCAAGATATCCTGACTTTATGGATCTCTAGATAGCCAGACTTTATGAATCCCTAAGTACCAGGATCTCTGGCTATCCAGATTCTATAAGTATTTATGTATCTATACAATATAACCCTGAATCTGAGCCTGGCAAGGACCACGTGTTTGTGCAAACCCAGATGATGCTCAGCATTATATGGTATTAGGGAACAATTTACTTAATACCATTTTTAAATATCTTTGTCTTATTCCACTAGTGTGTCTGTTATTTGGGTTTGTATTTGGCTTTTTTGGTAAAACTTGAATATCAAGGTGTACGTTTAACAAAACATGAAGGAAGGGCCCATTTTCTGACACCTTATTTTTTCCTTTTTCTATTTATCAAATGCTGTAATTATAATGTAGCACTTTGATAAATAATGTTTTTGATAAAAAGATCATGTTGCTGCTGTTCAGCAAGGCTTCCACGAAGACTTGATAACCAAGACAAGGACTTGTTATCCCTAATGTGCATAGTTAATACAGCACCATCTTTTTCTAGTCATGGAGTAAGAAATTAATGCCTTAGTAGGGATTTTGTTTCTTCCCTTCCCTCCCCTTTCTCCCCCTTAAAATACAGATTGTTTTTTTTCTTTTCAGGAGCATTTACTGATACCCTTTTGACTTTTCTCATGGCTGGGTAGCCTGTATTGGAATCAACACGCTGGGCTGGGTGCTGGGTGGATGCCAGGTGGGTGCTGTGCTGCAGCCCTTGGTGGGGAGCAGAAGAACCTGGGAACAAGGAGCCTTTGTAGGACTACACCCAGTTCTGCTGGTATCAGTTGACAAATTTGGGCTTTTTAATGATTTCTGCCATCCCTGTGGCTTTTCTGGGCCCGGAATGTGAGAGCTGTCCCCTAAACTCCTCTGGGAGAGCATTTGGGTTTGCTGCCCTAGGAGCAAATCCTCTCCTAATAGCTCAATGACAAGATGTCCTGCTGAGCTCAGAAATTGTATCCCAAGCAAGCAGATAATTTTCTGACTGTGTCCTCCATGTCTTCAAGGGAGAGAGGTTCCCCCCTCTTATTTATAGGGCAGGAATTACTATTTGTAACAAGAAATTGTTATTGTCACTTACTTTATACAGTGGGGAGATGGAGAAATTGTGATTAGTTATGGAAGGGACCACAGGTGCCTGGTGTGTGTCCAGTCAGCTCTGGAATATCTCCAGCGAGGGAGTCTCCACAGCCTGTCTGGACAATCTGTTCCAGTGCTTGGTCACTGCGCAGTGAGAAAGTTCTTCCTCCTGTTCAGATGGAGCTTCCTGGGATCAGCCCCTGCCCGTGGCTCTGGTGCCATTGCTGGGCCTGGAGCAGAGCCTGGGCCCTGCTCTGCCCCTCCTGCACCCAGGGACACCCAGGGACACCCAGGGACACCCAGGGACAGCCAGGGCTGAGGGCCCCTCTCAGCTGGGGCTCCTCTCCAGGCTGAACAGCCCCAGCCCCCTCAGCCTCTCCTCAGCAGGGAAGTTCTCCAGACCCTTCCTCATCTCTGCAGCCTCTGCTGGACCTGCTCCACTCTGCACAGCTCCCTGCCAGGAGGGTGCAGCCTGGTGGGGCTTGGGCTGTGTTCCCAGGAAACAAAGGACAGGACAAGAGGACATTGTGTTTAAGCTGCCTCACAGGAGGTTCAGGTTGGACATTAGGAAGAATTTCTTCACAGAAGGTGTGACTGGGCGTTGGAATGGGCTGCTCAGGAAGGCGCTGTCCCTGTTCCTGTAGGCTTTGAAGGAATGACTGGATGTCACACTCAGTGCTCTCGTCTGGCTGACAAGGTGGTGATCGGTCACCGGCTGGATCTGATGACTTCAGAGGTCTTTTTGAACCTGAAAAATTTCATGATTCTGCGATAACTACAGCCCTGCAGCAATGCAGTGTGTACATCCTCTTTTCCCCTATGATTCCTGTGGGAATAGAGAAGTCAGTGCATACACTGAGGAGAGCGATGAGGGTCATCACTTCGGGTCATGTCACTGAAAATGCCTTAACCAGGAATTGCTGGCATGGCCATTGTTGTTCACCTCTTCTGCAACACAAGGATTGCATTTTGTTGTTTTCAGCGTCTTAAGAATATAAAGAAGTTTAACCAAGCGCCTCCTGATTTGCCCCAATGGCTTTGACAAATCCAAGAGGAATCAGTTAAAAGAAGTAAGGCACTTCAGGGAGGCAGAGGCAGGGAGCTGCTCGGGTTTGTTTGCTGTTTAAGGTTAAATATTACGTAGAGGTTAAGTTAAAGCTCGGCGGAAGGCAGTGGAACAATCTTCTCCCAATCCCACGTTGCACAAGTCACACAGGAGCTCATGGCAGCAATTCAGGGTAGGCAAATAAAATCATTGTTTGCCGTGTTTGCGGAAGGGATCTGCCTTAACGACAGCAGCAGGTTGCAGCTCCCTTCTATTCCCTTAATTAAGATGGATGAGGGATAAACATCATGCCAGACAGTCGAACATTTGGCTTTGTCACTGTGATTGGGGATTTGGACTTCTCCAGGCAGAGGCTGCAATAGGGAAGATGAAAGGACAAGCAGAATCTGAAGAGTTTAAAACAGTGGAAACCTTTTGTAAATAATCTATTTTTAACATATAAAGTATAAAAACCAAATTATGTCCATTTTGCATCAGCGAGTTAACAAAGCTCTCTCTCCCTGGGTGGTTGGGGTCCCACCATCACTCCCTGCTCCCGTGCTGAAGGGAGCACCTCCTGTTTTGGAGTGAAGAGCCATGGGGAGCAAGATCTTCCTCCTGCCCCACAAGGATCTCTGGGCTGCAACAGATGAAGGCTTCAGCTCATCCTCATCCCAGCCCTGGGAGGACACAAGGCAGGGCAGGATGAGATTTGCCTGCTAGTCCCACCACTTGCAGACAACTGTAGCTCAGAGATCTCCTAAATTGGCACAATCTTCATCTAATAAGTCTGAATGGGGGTTTTTAGGGTCAGCTTGACTGCCAACAGCCATAAGGACAGCCTGAATAAAGGAAAAGATGTTACAATATTGATTAAGAGTAATCAAGATAAAAAATAATTAAAAATTTAGCACAGCACAAGACAAAAAGAGGATTGTTGGCTTTTATGAAAAACATTATTTATAGTTAGGGAATATATATGTGTATATATTAAAAAAAAGGAAAAGTTGAGCAATTTCTGCCCATATCATTTAAAAAAGAAAAATATGTAATTTTTTTTTGCCAGTGTTGTCCAGATCCACACTACTCTCATTTGAAAGGAAATAAGAACAAAAGAACACAATTCCTCTGCAGTGACTTTGTGGTAGAGACCAAAGATTTACTGATTGTCCCAAAATGGGCAGATTTACTTAAGGTTTTTAATTGGGAGAAAAATCTTGGCCAAGGATCTCTGTGAAGGATACCAAAGGAGAGTGAAAGCAGCTGGGTAAAAATCCTCAAGTCCAACATAAGGAGAAAATGTTTATACTTAATTTGTTTTATCATTGAGAAAATCAATTTTTTAAATTTTTTTTTTGAGAAACAACAGGTTTGGGAAGCAAAGTTTTGGTGTGGTGGGTTGGGTGGGAGCTGTCTCCCAAATATTTGTTGCTTGAGTGCTTTCCAAAGCAGAGCAGATCCAAACCTCAGCAAAGCATCTGATGTGCTTGGAGAAGAAGTAGAAAAGAAATAAATGAAGAAACAAAAGAAAAACAGACAAAGCAAATTTTATAATGCAAAATGCTTTTTTGAAGAATTAGTGCTTTCCTCAGGATTCTAAATATTCTACATACAGGTTGGTAGGTGTAGGGAGTAGTCCTGAGTCTCTCATGTGGGAAGTTTTGGAGTTCAGTTGAGGGTTTTTTTCTTATATCTACAAATTGAATTATCCTTTAATTAAGGAGATTTGGAAAATAGTACTGAAGAGCAGCAAATGCAATATATTTTGTTGTTCAGCAAATGCAGGTAGAGTGGTTTCCATCTGATGGACATGGGGAAGGTTTGGTGTCATCTCCTTAAAACAGCCTTCTCTACAAGGCTCATATCCACTTCTTCATTGAGAGGGAGCTTTGCAAACTTTGGAAATACACTTCTCTGGTTTAGTTTGAGGCCCTGGAAAATGCAGAGTTGGAAACATCCGAGTTTGTCTTTATCTCCAAGGCTACAGCCGCGGAGCTGGCGATGCTCGGAGGAATGTGTTTGAATTATTAGGCTGAACTCTGCATTTCTGGGCCAGAGTGTTCCTGGTATTTGGAGGCCTCTGGGATAGAGGTAACCTTGCCAGCAGGTCATAAATTTAAGCCAGGCTTTTTTACCTTGGTCAGGAAATTCATGCTGGAGCTTTCCTTAAGCCAGGATTCGCAGTGATCTAATCCCAGCCTGCTGCCAAACGCGACCTGGGAGTTGTTTTCTGCCGTTTCGTTGTTGTCTCTTTGTTTCGTCCGTCGCGTTCCAGATCGCTCGATTTCCCCTGCTCTGCGCTTTTCACCGGAGCTGTTAATCAGGAGTGGATGAATGCACACAATCAGCCTGCAAAAACCTCACTGCTCGTGGGGCAGCGGCCAGCATGTGCCAGCCAGGGAAAATGATAATGAGCAGTTCGTTTTAGTCTCTCCAAATAAGCGCTAGGGGAAAACCTGCCGTGGGATTGTGGCTGGTTTGGGGTACTTCATACACAAGCAGGTAGAAATCTGCATTGCAGGTGTCATATCTAAATCAAATCAATAAATAAATAACAACAACAACAACTTGTATGATAACACATGTCAATATCTGCCATAGGAATAATAGTACAATATGTTAGTATCTCCTATAATACTGATATATATGTATAATAAATATATATGTATAGTAATATTAATTATATTGTAATTTGACAATATATTTAATTATATTGTTATTGTTATATTAATAATATATAAATAATGCATTTATAGAAATAATATAAAGATATTAATATATATTAATATAATAAAATATATAGTAGAATATATAAATCATATATATGATTTATTTTGTATACATATTGCTTCTATATAATTAATTTGTGCGATTAATAATTGCACAAATCTGCATTGCAGGTGTCATATCAAAATCAAATCAATAAATAAATAACAACAACAACTTGTATGATAATACATGTCAATATCTGCCATAGGAATAATAGTACAATATGTTAGTATCTCCTATAATACTTATATATATGTATAATAAATATATATGTATAGTAATATTAATTATATTATTATTTGAGCAATCATTAATATATTAATATATTAAGAATATATCAATAATCATTTATATAAATAATATAAATATATTAATATATATTTCATATAATAAAATGTAGTAGAATATATAAATAATATTTATGTTTTATTTTATATATCTATATTGCTTCTATATAATTAATTTGTGTGATTAATAATTGCACAAATCTGCATTGCAGGTGTCACATACAAGTCCAAAATAATATATATATTATAATATATGCCATAATAATATATGTAATAATAATATAATTACATATATACACACACATCAATGTGCATTGCAGGTGTGAGAGAAGTTCAAAATAACATCTGTAATAGTATTTGTTATATTAATATATGTAATGTAATAATAATGTAATAATATATGTACACAAAGAAAAATCTACATTGCAGGTGACTCAAAGTAGTCCAAATTTATATATATATTAATATGTCATGTAATAATCTATGTAATAGCAATATATCTGTATGCATATATACAAAAACAAATCTGCATTGCTGGTGTCATAGGTGTTCATAATTACATATTATAATTATAATAATTATAATAATGATACTATAACATCTCAGGTGTCATATAGAATCCTCAAACAATTACTCAGGTAAAACCCCACTGCATTTTCTGGGTTGTGGCTTAATGTGAATGTAAAAAGCTTTATTTTAACTTAATTCTCAAACTATAACACAAGTAAGCCCTTTATGCAATGGAAAAGCACAGCTGTGATGGACAGTTAAAATATTTTGGAGAGTATTTAGCAATGGAAATTTGTCCAATATGTTAATTATTGCATCTGTTAATGAAAGGTGAGGTGTGTTTGTTGCACGTTTGGTACGAGTGCAGATGCTGCTCCAGTACATGGCTGTATCAGTGGGAGGTGAAATTCATATGAATTAAACCAGTTTTAAAGGAATTTCTATGGATACCTTGGAATAGCAGCTGCTCAACACTGGGATGCTGATGATGTGTAATTCCCAGCAGTGCTGTCAGTGTTGCTGGGTGGTGATTTTTGTGCAGCAAATCCAGCACAAGGTTTATTTTCCCTTTTTTTCTCTTTTTTTCCCTGCAAATTGAAGCACAGAAAGACCTGCTCCCACGTCCTGTCCAGACTGCCACCGGATGTTTGCTTTAGATCAGAATATTCTATTGCTAGATATGTTAGATTAAAATTAAATGGTTAAAATATGATATTGTGGAGAGAGAAAGACCTTCAAAGTCCTTTCTGCCTTGGGAAGTATGTCTAAAAATTTAGCACAGGGTCACCTGCCATTTCCATTGCCAGTGCTTATAGCCAGTCTAAATTCACCCGTAATCCACCAGTGCTCCCCATTTTTGCATCGTGTAGCTGCTAAAAATGATAAATAACCCAACTCCTGCTCCTCCACTTGTGCTGCAAATCAGGGGAATGGGGATTCACCTTCAATTTTGCACAGTGAAATTTCCTAAATTGCCTTGTGTCCATGCACACTTGACTTCTTGAATATTCTCAGTGTAACAAGCGGGCATCCAAGAGCTGTTAAGCCTGGATTAATGCTGGGCTCGGGCTGCTCCAGGAGGGATTACAAAGCATAATATTGGCATTAAGGCTTGGAGATGGGAGTGAGGCTTTCCAAAGTGCTTACACAGCACAAAGAAACTGCCGGCGCCTTTCGGCTCGCGTGCGGCCCTGGGCTGCGAGGGACGACCCAGGGCTTTCTAGAGTTACATCACAATTATAATATTTGTAATCACAGAGATGCAATAGAAATAACCTCCTGGCACAAGGGAAATATGTGGGTAATGAATGGGTGCGACCTGCCCGTTGCCGTCCTGGGTTTTCGTGCTGGCTCGTGCAGCACTTCCCGCTCTGCAACATCTGGTTTTCATCTGCTGCAGGAAAGTCAAATAATTTCAATGAAACTGGGGGAAAACATAATGCTTTAAAAAAATAAAAAAGACAGTATTGATGTTTGCCTGGTTTTTAGCTGGCGTTAATTAGATTTATCAGCAGGGTTTATCGACAGAGTGGATGCTCACTTGGATGTCTGAGTTCATGCATCATCCAGCGGACAATGCGATTAACAAGGGCCGAGTGCCATGTTTTTCCTTGGAAGAGATGATGATAACTAATGTGAGTTGAGATTACTCTGGATTTTGGTGCATCCCCCAGGTGATGAGTCAGCAGGGCACTGGGGCACAGAGCGGGTTTTACTGAGGGGAGCAGCCTTGGTTCAGTGGGAGTGGCCATGGTTGCTCTGGGGTTAAGGATATGGCAATACCTGCATCACCTTAGCCTACAACAAAAGTGCATTCCCTAAACTGTCACATATTAGATATATTGAAAAAAATGAAATCTACAATAGGTGTACAGGATATATTTATAAAAATATGACA
The DNA here is from genome assembly GCF_030490865.1 of Poecile atricapillus. Classification (NCBI taxonomy): domain Eukaryota; kingdom Metazoa; phylum Chordata; class Aves; order Passeriformes; family Paridae; genus Poecile; species Poecile atricapillus. Next base: position 19,583,261 of record NC_081259.1, read on the forward strand.
TATGAGATACAAAAATATAGGTATAATATATACATGAGATGTAGAAATATTAAGTAAAAATGCATTAATTTCTTACTATCTGTCCCTCTAAATCAGAATAAGGTTGTCATTGACATCCATTTTCAAGTTTAGACCAGCATGGGTCAGCATCTGCTTAATCTCCATCACATTAAATCCCCCCTAGATCCCCCCCTAGTTTTTTAACTGCACTTTATTGATCGGTGGGCTTTTAAAGACATCCATGAGCTCTCAGCAAATGGAGCATTTGTCCTGCTCCATGCAGACTGACCCCATTGGGTGGGGAGTTCTTGAGGAATAGGCAGGCTTTTTGTTCCATCTAGGATGCAGAACTCTTGTGGGTTGTTAGATTGTCTCCCCTCGGTGGGTTTTTGGTGCTGGGAAAGCTTCATTAAGGTAGAATTATGAGTAAGCAAGATATTTCTGTTTTTCCATGTTAATGGTGTCTGTTCAGCAAGAGAAATGGAGCTGGGAGAAGCTTTTCAAATAAGTAGGATGTCTCACCTCCTGGATTAAGGCATGAGGATCTGTGAGAGCAAATACTGAAGGAGCCATAAGTCTCTATTTCGATTTAATGGTTGTAGTTTTTAAATTGCTTTATGGTTATTGTGCCATAAGATCTTAACCACTAATTTTTCCAAAGACTTTAATTAAATTTCAAGCTTTCAACTGGAAATTCAAAATAGAAAATAGGTTTGAGCTTAGTATTAAGTTTCTTGCTTTGAGAAAAGTCACTGCATTTAATAGAACCATGGAATGGGCAGGGTTGGTATGACTTTCATTTATTTGACGCGATTCAAACCACAGCTAATTCAACTTCACCCCTGATTGCCAGATCCACACTTCAGTTTGTTACAAGCCAAATTTCTCTGGACAAGGAAGCAGTTGAAGCAGGGCACCTGCAATTTCTCAGAATGTTTTCAGGAAAATCATGGTGTTTTATTTTTTTCTCCCATCCCATTCCTTACCATGGAATCAACTCAGTTTAATTTTGTTCTTAATTTTATGCATCTTACTTACTTACTTACATCTTATTGGTGCCAGACACGGGGTTAATGGGATGCAGAAGATGGAGAGTTCAGTGAGTCAGGACTTAAATGTGTGGATAATTCAACGTGGATATCTTCCTCCCTCTTTCTATTTATCACATGACTTATCTTTGATGCATTTATTTTCTAAAGTGGCAGTGGAAGGATTGCAAATGCAGCAGCAACCCCCAAACCATATGTTTGTAGGCTGGATCCGGGTCTTGATACAGTTGGGAATAGTGTTCCCCGTTTATTTGTGCCAAATGTCCCAGGCAACAGCAGACTACAGGTGGGAATCTCTGAAGGTGATGCTGATTTTCAGCATCATTTATCATCAAACTCGGATTTTAGAGCTCCTTAGCCCCAATTCTCTCCTTTCCCCCACTCACCCCCCACCCTTTTTTTTGTGTGTCCAACCCCTGATACTGATAGGATTATTTTGCCATGCCTTGTTTCAATCCCCACGTGTGTTTTAATTATTATAGTGACTTTAGCATGGGCAGCCAGTGAATTATCAGTAGCTGCCCTGTCCTGGATGCCATCCCAGGGGGGAGATGGGGAGGAAGGAGCAGTAAAAAAGAGAGAGATGGCCGGGGAAAGGCCTCGCTATCGGATGCCGGAGACCGGGTGAGCGAAGCCTTCCTGCTGAAATCCGGCCAGCACGAGGTAGGACAATCGTGCTGCTGTTCTCCTTTGGAGTTATAAACAAGAGGATGAGGCTCAGCAAGAGAAAGAAAGGTTTCTTTCTGTGGTTTTCCCTTCTCTCAGTGTTTTAGTTTCCTTTTCCACCCTCCTCCTGAACTGCAGGCAGATCTATTTAGAGAAGAAATGCTGTTTCCACATGAGTTTCATTTTTTAATGTAGTATTTTACATGCTGATTAAGGTCAATAGAGAAATACATTTAATATTCTCTTGAAAGATGCAAACAAATCCCTCCTTAGTTAGCATTGATGGTGTTTTTGTTGGGGTTTATAATGCTGCTTTGAGTGAGTCAACAGGAGCAGCATCCCCATCTTCCCCAGCCGGGATAAACAGATGCAGTCCAGTGATTCCTGCTACATCTCATGCATTTTTTAATGCAAAAAAGGAAAGAAATAACAATAAAGAAAGTTGAAATAACAATAAATTCACATAATCCTACTGCAACAAGAGTGGTTGAGCTCCTTGCTTTATTCCCCCTTTCAGGATGATGTGTACATTGTTATTTAAGGGAGGGATCTTTCAGCTCTACACCCATAAAATCTTATCCCTCTAGGAGATATTTGTGGAAATATTTTGACCAGTTGAGTGATCTTGTGATTTTTGTTTTCATCATTTTGAGAATTGGGTGGTGGATGATGAGGCTGCCACCTCTGAGCAGTGACTATATGTAAGGAGTAAAGGTTTTGGAAATGGATAATAGGTGCTGGAAAATGTGAGATCTGGATCTAAGTCTCCCTCCAGCCTGTTTTTCATTGGCAGTTCTGTCTCTAAAGTCCTGTAAACCATCACCTCATTGTTCTGCCGTATGAAGGGACACCCAGGACATCAAAGCAATGGGTTTGGGTGTGTTCTTAGGTTTTTTATTGAGAACACAAAATTATGTCTTGGATCAGTCATCATGATCCAAGACATTCACCCTCTGGAGATGCTCCATCATGCAAGGTTGATATTTGTCCTGGCTGGGGGCTGGGGTTTTGCCTCTGGCCTTTGTTCTGCCCTTGGCTCTGCAGGGAGGGATGCTCCAGCATCCAGCCTTGCTCCTGGAGCAAGTGCCAGAGTGCCAACAGCTCCTTTCCTTGCAAATAAACGCTGGTTCTCCGTTCATTTTTACAAAGTGTAATTAGTAACGGCCCACTCTTCATTGTGCTGTGCTGCTGCGTGTTAGGTCACCACTCACTTCCAAATAATAGATGGAAATGCGGTTTTATTTTGGTTATAAATTATGTATTGCTGCTCAGCACAGGGAGTGCTTGTTTTTCCTCTGCCTCCTCACATCCCTGGGCTCCTCTTGTTAAGTATCCTTTTCTCCCATTAAATTCAGCCAATGAATCTCTTGCTAAATTGAGAAAAAATACTCTGAATTTGTACTTGGGCTTTGCAGTTTGTCTCAGCCTAGCAGAAGACATGTACTCAAATCCCGGTTGGGTTTTCCAGCTATTCCAGTCAGGCTGGTTAAAGATACTTTTACATCTGTCTACAAAATTTCTCACCTCTTTCTGTGTCCTATCACAGCTACTTTGATACCAGTATCAGGTTGTGATTTTAGTTTATTCACTCTATATTTAATTACAGAAGGTTTACTAAACAGCTTAAACTGTTTAGTAAATCACTGTAGTGATTCTTCAAAGGTTGAACGAAGAAATGCTGTTCTGAATTTTACTGTTGTACAGGCTGCAAATTTCTACAAGGGGAGTTGTAAATGTTTTGTTTAGTTACACCATGATGGAGAGGGACTGTGTATCGTCAGAGTAGCAAACAACCAGGGAAGGTTGGTCAGGCTGTGTGGTGGCAAAGAAACAGAAAAGGTGTTAAAAGAAATGAGATGTACAATACCTGTGTACTGGAAACCAGCACTTCAGGAAGTCAGAGGAGAGGGAAGTTAATGAGCTTGTGCTCTAACAAAGCCTTGAGTATTCGCATGAAATTAATTGGATAACGAAGCCTGGTTTGCCATTTGTTCCAGCAAGCAATGCCCCTGTGGATTTTCCAAGTGCATCTGCTGTATTTCTCCTGCTGGCAGCTGTAGTGGGAAACACTTGTGCACAGCTCCCAGCCCAGCAGGTCACCAACATTCATCCAATACACCTTGCTTTGGAATATTTGTACTTTCAATGCATTATTGCACATACACGTTATCCTGTGTTCTTCTGGAGGGCAGGAAGGTTTGGAAAGCTGGTGTTCCCCAAAATACTATGCACAAAGATTAAGGAGATGGCAAAATTAAATGCTGTTAAATGCCTTTGGAGATTTAATTGGTTCTAAAATGTTCTCAGTGACACAGCATCTTCCTGCTTCCCTTCCCTGCCTTCCTCACATCTGGAAAGATCTCAGCAGCTGGTGGGGGGGAGATCCCAGATGGAGCTTCAGTGGCATTTGGATGCTGCTGTAAAAATTTGGACTGTGTTCCTTCCTCTGGTTTGCTCCATTTTGGGTCAAATCAGTGCAGATGGGTGGTTTGGGCCAGCTCCTTGCTCCTGGAAGTCTTGCAGTGAGATTGGATGCATGTGGCTGCTGTAAAAATTTATACTTGGAAGTGTTGTTAAAAATCCTACCCCTCCATGGAATATACAACTATATTTATTAATACATACATGAAAACATGGAATTGAAGGAAGGTGCTTTGAGTCCCCACTTCATGATCTCCCCTGCTTGGCCGAGGTGGATGATGAAGAGCTGCTGCTCATCTTGGTGCAGACAGAAGGAGCAGCAAGGCCACTGCATTCTTGGCATGCTGGCAGCACATCTGCCCTGGCACACCAGGCCTGGGCTCGGTTTGACTCCTGCCCTTTCCAAAAAGGAAAAGGAAAACACGCTCCCAACATCCATCCCAACCACTGGCATTTTGCAGAGCCAGGCTAGGAAGAGGTGGACAGCAGAAAAATATCCGTGTTGGTTTTGAAACATTTTCTGCGATATGGAAAGTTGGAGTATAAAATCTCACGACATTTCCCTTAATTTCATTAATTCAGGGCTTTCCTTTTTTGGTTGGATTTTCTTTTAAACCCCAGAGCTCTGTTCCCAGAAATACCGGCCTTGGCAGCGTTGAGGAACATTGCACAAAGCTAAATAGGTGGTTTTGGCAGGATAGCTTTGGAAATGAAAGCTCCTTCCCTGCCTGGAGAGCTCTCCCATGACAAACAGAATTGCAGCGCTGTGCCCATCTCGTGCCGCGGGGCACCGGCTGCGCCGCGCTCGCCTCGCAGCTGTTCCTCCTCGCAGGGAATGGATGGTGTCAGATTCACCCCCAGCCCAGGAACCTGCTTCGGTTCATAGGAAACCTCTCCATGGTGAACTCAAGGAAAGCCCAAATGAACTCCTCTGGGAAGGTGACAGGCGGTACCTGTTGAATTGTCCTGTTCTGCTTTACCTAACGGCTGGAAACAGACAGCCTCTCCTAACACAAATATCTGATAGGAACACGTTGATTTTTGAGACTTCTCTTTTGTTCCCTAAAAAAAGCCAGTGCCAGCTATTGTTTTTCCTGGTGCTTATCAAATATTCTGGTCTCTGATAAGACAATTATTTTTCAATGCTTCCCATTGACCAGTGAGGTAATAATTTTTTCAGTGCTACACCTCGGTCTGACTCCTGCAGGTGTTGGGGTCCATCCCAGCACTTACTAATAAGTATTTTTAAGCTTTTGCTTCACCATTTGGACTGTGGAAATAAGGGAAAAGGTGTTTTTATGGGTCAGTCAGACATCTGAAGCTGCCTGTGGCTACTGAAACATTACAAAAGCTGGAAAACACAAGCCCAGCAGCTCTGCCATGGTGGAAGCGACTCATCCAAGCTGCATACGAAGCACAGAAATTTTATGCTGCTGCTCAGTGGTGCTTGAAATTTTGGAATTGCATCAAGAAGAGTTATAGATTATTTATATAATCCCACAGAAAAGCAAGGAAGGGCTGGAGATGTGTGGATTCACATTTAACCTTCTCCTTACTCAAGAGATTTTTTATATGGCAGAAAAAAAAAAAGTGGGTTTTATTGTGTTGATTTAATGGCAAAGCTGTGATTTGGTTGGGTTTTGTTTGTTGGAGGGGAGGGTGTGGATGATTTTTGTCCCTAAGAAGCAGAAAGTGGCTGAGGTCTTAGAGGAAGGACAGCAGGGGCGGGAGCCAAGCTGAGGCTCGGGTTACACTGGTATGTTTTGGTTGCTGCCTAACGTGTTTTTGTTTTTCTTCATTACACATATTTCTCCTGGGAAAAGCAGGAAAAACTGTGTGTCAAATATACATCAGGGCTCTGTGCCTCTGCTAAGAGGTTCCAGATGGGGAGTGTTACGATAGGGACACTTTCTCCTGCCTTTCACTTTGTTGGTGACAAACTGCAGGAAAACTTATATCAAGCCCAGAGTGTGCAGTGAATGCTGCTTCTTTTTTTTCTTTTGAGTTGTTTTTGGGCTACCCAAATATGCAGTAGGAAGTTGAAACTTCATTTCCAAACATTTATGGCCCCATGTTGAATCATTATATTAAAAAAAAAGAGTAAAAGAGTTTTGGAGGGACTTGGAGAGGCTTCCTCCAGGGGCTGGAGAGTGTCCAAAGCTTGTCCAGCAGACCACATCCCTCTCCCTAAATCTGAGGCTGATGCCTGGGAAGGAGGGGATGGAAGCTGGTGAAGATGCCTCTGCAAAGGATGAGTCTCTTGCCAGTGGTGGTTTCATTTCTGTGCTGGGCAGGGGCTGTGGTTGCACCTGGGGTTGGCATTGTGTCTTCAGGACGACCTCCCAGGACTCTGCTGGATTGTTTCCAGACCTGCCCTCAGGCTCAGGGTCCACAGCTGCTCCACCTGAAGTCAGTGGTGTGGGAATGAGCTGCAGTCAGGCTCTGGCAATGGCAGCCTGTCATCACCAGCTCCTAAATTCAGCGAGTCACAGCTTCAGCAAGTCTCTGAGTGCTACAAGAGCTCTCAGCAGGTGACAGTGGTGACAATAGCTAAGCAAAATGTTGACCAACAGTGTTCTCAGGATGTAGTTTCCTGTGTGGATCATTTAACATAATGAAATTATACCTTAAAACATATCATTTATATATTGTGTCATTTGAAACATCAATGTTTCCAAGACAACAGGCCAAAAAGACCCAAACCGTGTTACTTTGTGAAGGATGTGAAGCCACAGGTGAGGGGTGGCTTTCTAGAGCTGGATGTAATGCTCCATGCTCTAAAAACTGGGAGATGGTTTGGAGACAGGAATTTACCCCCATCTTCTGCAGAGCACTGAAATATATGGATGGTTGACTGTTTGAAAACAGAAAAGTCACATGTTCTTTATCAAGCGCTTCAGGGCGGATGAGACACGAATGATCAGGAGCTCTGGAGACTCCAAAGCCTCAGCCTGGAGAAGAAGAAGGCAAATGTGGTGCTGGAATGTTGTTACCTGTTTGTCATCATGGAATTGCAGCATGGTTTGGGTTGGAAGGACCTTAAAGCCCATCTTGTTCCAAACCTTGCTAAAGGCAAAGACACCTGCCCAGGGTGTTCCAAGGCCCATCCAGCCTGTCCTGGAACACTTCCACAGATCCAGAGGCAGCCACAGCTGCCCTGGACAATCTGTGCCAGGGCCTCACCATCCTCCCAGCCAGGAATTCCTTCCCAATATCCATCTAACCCTGCCCTCTGGAAGTGGGAATCCATTTCCCCTTATTCTTGTTCCTCCATCCCTTGTCCCCATTCCCTCTCCAGCTCCCCTGAAGCCCCTTCAGGCCCTGGCAGGGGCTCTGAGCTCTCCCTGGAGCCTTCTCCCCTCTCTGAGCACCCCCAGCTCTCCCAGCCTGGCTCCAGAGCAGAGGGGCTCCAGCCCTCAAAGTCTCTCCATGGCCTCCTCTGGACTGGCTCCAGCAGCTCCAGGTCCTTCCTGTGCTGGACCCAGGGCTGAGGCAGCTCTGCAGGTGGGGTTTCACCTGAGTGGGGCAGAGGGACAGAATCCCCCCCTGCCCTGCTGCCCCTGCTGTGAGTTCAGCCCAGGGCTGGGGGGTTTGGGGCTGCCAGGGCAGCTCTTCTCCTCTTCTCCTCCACCAACAAATTCCCCCAGGGCTGCTCTCACTCCTTTATTTGCAGCAGTCCTTTATTCAAAGTGAAGGAAGCCAGCAGTGCTCCTGGCACTGTGTGAAGCTCTTGCTAGCAATGGCAGACAGGTTTTATTTGCAGCAGCTGCAGTTTGTGTTGCATCGGTGCACTTGATCCAGCTCTGCATAAGGGGATTATAAAAGGTGAGAAGGAAATTGTGATATGACTTGATGTTGCAATGCATAATATAACCTGTTATATAGGTTATATCCTCCTCAGTCATCACTTGAAATATATACATTAATGGGTTTTTATCCATCGTCATTCTATTAGTGCTGCTTTGTTCCCACTGCAGCTTGTTTACAGTACTTGTATTGCTGACTGGGGGAGTGTAAAACCTCCTCCTTTAGCTGTGACTTGTTTCCAAGTGGTCACTTTATTGCCATTGCTGTTTTTTTGTGATTATTTTATGTCTTTATCCTATGAAAAAATCATTTGAAGCAACAATAAGGAGATTTTGCTCAGTCCTGGCACCTGTTGAACACTTGCTGCCTGCATTTGATGGAGTAAAGTTTGTTCTTTGGCTGCAGAACATGAATGTTGGGAGTTGGAGAGACACTGTAATAACACCAAGTTTCCCAGCTTCATTTTGAGATGCTTCTTTAAATCCAAAGCTCAACCTAGGATGAAGATTTTTTTCCACCCAAATATTTGCTGGCCAATGTGTGCAAGTTTGCTGGAAAACACGAGCCTTTGGCTGTTCTTCCCAGGGTTGTCCACCCTGCTCACAAAAACATGAATGTCTGAGCAGAGGAGCAGGAATGTCTGCCAGACCGTAGGGATTTGGCAGCCTGTGCCTCCAGGATCCGTTGTACAGACGTTGCTGGTGACTGCCAGCTCAGCCGGGATTTTTTCCCATTATTTCCCTTGCGTAGGAAAACTGTCCCTGTTTGGGAAGAGGGCTTAGGTCGGAGGCTTTGGTTGAGTTTTGAGGTTTTGTTTTCTTGCATTGTGATTTCATGGCAATTCTTTTTTTTCCAGAGCATCATTTGAAAGGAAGAAGCTGCAGTGGTCTGATCCTGTGCTTAAACATGGGAAAAGGAGGAATATTCTGCCAGCAGTGAAGTGTTTGCCAGGAATGCAGACACTAAATCCTATTTCTTACATAGCTGGTAGAGCCTCTGCATCACATCTCCCAAACAACAGTGTGCTGTAGTGATGTTTATAGGGTTTATCTCAGGTATTTTACCTCATATTGGTGCTCTGGATATTTCCATCACACTGGCACTTCAACTAAATTGACTCCTAAACCTTCTCTAAGTTGCTGCTCTCCCATTTAAAGTCCTTCTCTTCCATATTTGTATTGGGGGAGTGCAAACTCAATGTGCACAGGGACACGTGGTCATAACTGAGCCTGGATTTTAAGACAAGTTGTTGCAAAAAATTTGTTGTTTAATTTCTCCAGGCACTGAGCTCTTCTGTGGTAACCAGGGACAGGACCTGAGGGAACAGCTGGAGCTGTGTCAGGAGGAGCTGGGTTGGATATCAGGGAAAGGTTCTTCCCACAGAGCAGGTTCAGGCACTCAGCAGGCTCCCCAGGGAATGGTCACGGCCCCAAGGCTCACAGAGCCCCAGCAGTGTGGCCAGTGCTCTCAAGGAAGGGGGATTATTGTGGTGTCCTGTGCAGGGACAGCAGCTGGACTCCATGGTTCCTGTGGAAGATATTCTATGATTCCATGATTCTCCATTCCAGGATGCTGACATGATTCCCCAGAGGGGGAAGGTGCTGTCCTTGAATCATCTCAGTTGTCACCCCAGGTAGGGTCAGTGCAAGTGTCTTACCATGACAAGACATTTTTAGTTGGCATAAATTGTCTGTAATGAGAAAAAAAATTATTTTAAAAGATGTTTTATAGTTTGTACCATGAGAGTTGTATTTTGCACATCAGTTTAATTACAAGAGGGTTTGTCTGTTGATGGGTAGAACTCACTTGGCTGCTGTTCAGTAATTGTAATTATGGAATGAAGGATTTAGTGTGTTTTTTATTGGAAGAATCCCACTGAGTTTAATTCCATGGAGTGGTGGCTGTGCTGTCATTGACAGTGAAGTGTCAGTGAAGGGATGAAGAGCATTTTAAACTTCATAAATGCAACAAATTGAATGTTTGCTTGGTGTGGGGAGGCCCCTTAAATAAGGTCTTGGCCCTTTGGGCAGTCTTTGCAAGCCATATGGACCTGTTCTCCATGTCCTCCATAGGGGCAGGAGGGAGAGGAAGGGTCTCATCAGCACTTCCCAGGTGTCTTTATCCTCCAGACTTTCCCCATCTGAAGTATCTGCAGGTCATGTATTTGAAAGATTCTTTTGTGGGTGGTTAAGAGCAGGGACAGGACAGGCACCTTTTGGTTGCTGCACCTGCTTAAAAATTGAGTATTGATTTTATGGGAAAAAGCAGGAAACTCCATGGGTTTGAGAAGCTCATAAGTAAAAAATTCAGCTACCACAGGAAGCAAACACCACCAAGGAGATGTTCTGCTGTGTTTGCTGTCAAAGACTGATGTAGGATTAGGTTCTGTTCATGTCCACAGCCAGGACATGCTTGCTCTAAAATGTTGGAGACAAATATCACCAATTTTTAAGCAAACAACAAAAAAAAAGGTATTTTGTCATTAAACACCTCGAATTTAAGTTGCTTTGTCATGTTTTGGTTTGAGGGTTCAGAGAAGGCCACAGAGATGCTCCAAGGGCTGGAGCCTCTGCTCTGGAGCCAGGCTGGGAGAGCTGGGGGTGCTCACCTGGACAGGAGAAGGCTCTGGGGGCTCCAGGAGACCTGGAGAGGGACATGGGACAGGGGATGGAGTGACAGAACAAGGGTGGAACAGTTTTAAACTAAAAAGGAGAGATTTAAATTGGATATTAGGAAGAATTTCTTGCCTGTGAGGCTGGAGAGGCCCTGGCACAGGTTGGCCAGAGCAGCTGTGGCTGCCCCTGGATCCCTGGAAACGTTCCAGGCCAGGTTGGATGGGCTTGGAGCAGCCTGCTCTGGTGGAAGGCGTCCCTGCCCATGGCAGGGGGTGGCTCTGGATGATGTTCCAGGTCCTTTCCAGCCCAAAGCCCTGTGTGGTTGTGTGGTTCTGTGTTCTGTGAAATGGAAATCCCGTGTTTGCTCTTCAAGGTGCTGCAATGACCCCTTGAAGAAAAGAGCAGCGAGGTAGGAACATTTGCAGGCCTTTAAAGGTCAGTGTGTGGCAGCTCAGGGCTGCAGGGCAGGCTCAGGCCCTGCTCAGGCCCTGCAGCACAAACACTGTAAATAATCTGTGGTTTGTGATTTTGACCACAAAAGCACCGCTGGCCTCATCCGTCAGTGTGGGACACGGAGCCACAGCCGAGAGAGCAAAACCCTGAGCTGTTGGCTCTTCAAGTCGCATTTAGCTGCTGTAAATTAGATTTTCTGTATTACTGTTGAACCACAGCTTGGGGGGTTCCCATAAAAGCTGTTTTCTTTGCAGCCATTCAAGTTGTACCTCATACCTTTCGACTTTGGTGCTTCCTTAGGGGCCGTGATCTCTCTGCATCCAAGTGGCTCCCCGTGGAAATTGAAAGTCGGAAAGATCCGTCAAAATAGGGTTGTTTTAGCAGAGCAATTTGGGCTGGAAGATTTTATCAGGAGGTGGGAGCTGCAGGTTTAAAAGCTCTTCCCAGAGCAGGAGCAATAATGGGAAGGGATTTAGCACAGTTCTTACTTAAGCAGTGTACGTGCAGTTTATGTTCTGGGCATAATTCAATATATTTCTGTTAAAAAACAATACAATAGGGCAAGAGGAGTGCTGGCAGCTTGGTTTTGGGTGGAATGAAAACTAGGCAAAATGATCTTTATCATCCTGCTGTATATGTTTCAGGGGTAGGAAGAAGTTTGTGAATGCCGTGGACACCTAAAAAAGACATTGAATTTCAAAAATTCCAATATATTTTTTTTCTTCTCTGTGTGTTTTTTTCATTTGGAATAAAGGTGTTGATGGATTTATTTTTTTTTTTGAAGCGTAATGTATAGGATCTTGGTATAAACAGCCCTCAGATCTGGAAATATAAATGACAGGGGATGTTTGAAACCACCGCTCTTTGTGGATGCACACGTTGGGTTTCTCCAACAGAAGCTGTGGGAGAAGCATGGGAAGGCACATCTGATGTGCATCGTGGAATCCTGGGAGGGTTAAGGTGGGAAAAGGCCTTTAAGATTTTCCATACAACAACCACCCAGCACCATCACCACGTTCATCACCAAGCCATGTCCTCAAGGTGCCCCATGCAGTCTTTATCTGAGCACTTCCCAGGATGGGGACTCCAGCACATCCCTGGGCAGCCTGTTCCAAGCTTTACAACCCTTCATGTGGCATTTTTTTCCCTAATATCCCACCTAAACTTCCCCTGGCACTGCTTGGTGCCATTTCCTCTCATCCTGTCCCTGTTCCCTGGGAGCAGAGCCCGACCTTCCCAGCTGCCCTCTCCTGTCTGGCAGAGCCAGAAGGTCCCTCCTGAGCCTCCTTTTCTCCAGGCTGAGCTCCTTTCCCAGCTCCCTCAGCTGCTCCTGCTGCTCCAGCCCCTTCTGTATTTCTGTTCCTTGGTGGGAAATAGATTTGAGCAAAGCTGTTCCCAACGTGTTCACACAGTTACAAGTCATTCATACTTTTATGAATACATTTGATTAATGAACTCCCAGTTTCACAGTAAACCAGGGAATACGAATCTTCCAGCACTGTCTTGTCTGATATTAACCTGTTTCTTCTCCCTGGCATTAATGAGCTTGATGGAATTTTGCTTCCAGTCCCTTCTGTGCCCCTCTATGGAATATAATTATTAATATAAGTATTCCACAATAGCAGTTTAAGCAGTTGACTTGCTTTTCTCCTGGTATATTCATGATATGGCTTTCTAAAAAATTCAATTTACGTTTCAGGTTAATGGGGAACCATTTAAAAACTCTTGTCTATTAATATATTTCTTATCCTGCACAGCAAAGAGAAGATGATGTTTTTATTTTTCCCTCTAATTGTGAGGGCTAAAGGCTCCTCTTAGGGCTGGGGACCTAAAACATGTTGGCAAAGGCCTGTATTTCCACTTGTTCTTTCACCACAGAAGCTGTTATTCCATAAGGAAATGCAGCTGTTATTCTGTAGGAGAATACTGCTGTTATTCTATGGAGGAATAACATTCAGTTTGGATGATCTATAGAGCAGTGTTTTATTGCCAGGTAAGAACAAGTCACCACGGTGTTTTCTCGTTTGCTGAGGTTTGGAAAGTAACCTTTTTTCAGGAAAGACATTAAAATAATCCTTATTCTGACTGTAATCTGGAATTAATCCAGATTGCATCAATAGTCAGTCGAGAACGAGGAGGCTGCAAGCCTCTGGCATCAGGAGGAACGTGGAGCATTTAGGCAGGAAACTGTTAATCCCTTTTTTCCCCTAGTCCCAATAGGCATCTCTTTGTGCAGGAGGGCTGGAGGAGGAGGAATGGAGCTGCTTTCTCCAACCTTCTCCAAACTGCTGGATCACCCTCCGAGTCCAGAGGGACTCCCAGCTCCTACAGAGGAACGTATTGAATTTTGTTTCCTTCCAAATGTTGAGCCCTGGCCAGTAAAAGCTTTGGTCTCCCCAAGAATCCTCGGAATGCTGTTATGGAGTTTTGTCCATTGAGCTGCTCAGCAGCCTCGAATCAATGAGTCAGTAAAGGGCAATCAAATGAACAGAAGATAATTTGTTTTAGAGAAGTTAAAAGTTGTTTTCTGAGGTTGAACTATTATATTCTGCCCCTCTTTCAGGGGACAGGGTGTTCTGGTCGGGTCTGTATGGATTAGACACGTATAAATTGAATTAATAGCATTTTTTTATAGCCCAACAGTCCTGCTAAAGAAACCCTGTGAGTAAAGCAAACAAAAATGTATTAAGTTGTCTCAAATCAAACACCAGACGTTTCTCCAGCTACTTGTTGGCCCGTTCCCAGCGTGCCGGACCTGGAGAGTCACCCAAAGTTTGCACAAGAAGGGATCCAAAGACCTTTCTCATTTATATCAGCACGAAAGAAAATGCATGAAAGAGGGACATTATGGGCTGTGATTTCTGGAGATATTTGGGTTATAACATATCATGTGGTCTGGCACATTCATCCCCAAAAAAGCTCATAAAATAAGAGGAATCTTGCTGTTCCCCACTCCTGTATTTGAAATGTTTTCCCCTAAATTTCCTTGCTACAGAATAAGGAAGATTGATTCCTGAGTAAGGCTCTTCCCAAAGAAATCTTAATAAATGCACTTTGTTTGTCTCTGTGAGCATTTACTTAAGGTAGAATTACAGGGAATTGAACTAGAAGATCTTAATATTGTTCTTTGCTTAAATTCTTTATTAAATTTTATGAAAATTTATTATATGAGATTATATAAAACTCTGCTGCCTCCTCTTTGGTCTGTTCAGGTTCATCTTGCTGCTTCTCTAACAAGCAATGTTAATTAGGTGTATAGAAATTTTATCTCATTGCCTTAAGATGGTTTCTTAGAACATGAGTGATCCCATAGCAGAGAAATGTTCATAATCTAATTAACACAATTTAAAACTAATACCTAAATATAAGGTGATGCACTTGCATATCTTGAATATTCTGCTTAAAAGCTTCTTGCTGTGTCTCTGCTCGCTGAAATACCTGGAGGTAAATCCTTTGGAAACCTTAAACGTCCTGTCTTTTAATACCAAAATTCCTGGTTTGGGGAGAGGATGACTGGATTTTCCAGGAGAGATCTGGAGCTTCAGGGGAGGTGTGGGTGCCTTCAGTGTCCTCTGCAGGGTGAGTTGAGGGGGGATGCTGGGTGCAAGTAGGATTTTTGGAGCAAATAAGCAAGAAAGAAGTGTGAACAGCCTGAAAAGATGTGAATTCTCTGCAGGGTTCCTGAGCTGCAGCTCCGGAATCATCATTCCAGAATAACCTGTTTGCTCGGCAGGTTTCGGCTCTCCCAGAACCTGCTTCAGTCAACTAAAGCAGATCCATATGCAGTAGCTGGAGTTTAAACAAATCCCTGTATTCATGTAAGGGGAAAATCTCGTTGTTATTCCATGGCAAACCTCTGTGGGTTCTTAAATCATTAAATCTGAGCAAATTGGGAAATAAATCAGCCTGGGAAGGGAACCGGCTCATGCACGGACAGGATGCGTCCAATGCCCTTTCTCCAAGGTCTCATTTTGTTTGGCCTTTATATTCTGCTTTTAGTTGGGAAGTTTAATCCACAAAGGTCATTTGAAAAGCTTCAGATTATAGATGGAAAGCCTTTTTAATCTTTTCTAATAAATAGCTGAGCAGGGAATAAATCTATTGGGAGCTGAGCTCTGATGTTAAGCCTCAGCACAAAATGCGCAGACATGAGCAACACTTGGAAATTATCTCTGAAATTATGATTACCTTAAATAAATTTGACTTAGAAGAAAAGGTGTGTGGTTATGAAAACTGGTTTAATAAATGAAGCGTTAATTGGACCTGGTGGCTTGGCAGATTCTGTCACCGTGGTCCTGATGATTAAAAAAGTGATTTAGGCACAACTGCAAACAGCAGTTTCAGTTCAGAGATTTCTTTTAAATGGCAAAAAGGACTCTCTCCAGTCAGTGCTTTGGTAAGGCAGGGCTGGAATAAAAGCTTTGCATAATAAAGACTTAAAAGCATTTTGATTTTGGAAAAGCAACAGCAGCAAATGGAAACAAGGGTGTCTGAAATGCTGAAAATACTCTGGGTTATGGCAATGCTGTGTATGACATTGTCTAACATCTGAGTAGCCTTCAAAGCGTTTTCCCTCCTAATTCCACATATAATTAAAAAGCAGCTTCCTCTAGCTCATTAAAATGTAGAGTCTTGTTGGAGCAGGGTACTTGTATATTTATTTAAATGAATAAAGCACAGCTTTAATGCAGACTGTAATAACTTCAAACATTAAATCTCTTCTGCGCAGCTCACACCTTATTTTTAACCAGTGTTTAGTTTCTCTTTATGAGCAGCAGCTTGCAAAGGAACATGGTCCCCAGCAGCTCGTTGGATTATTTTGTGAACCACTTAAAAAACTTTCCCTGTCCCCTTTTTTTTTGATGTGAAATGATAGGAAAGTCCCCCAAGTTCAGTTGTGAGTGACGCCCATGGAAATCAGGCGAGGCTTTTCCAGTGTAATGATGGCATCTTCCTCTTTTCACAGGCATTTGGAAATGCAAAAACAGCCCATAACAACAACTCCAGTCGCTTTGGCAAATTCATCCAGGTGAATTACCAGGAGACGGGCACCGTGCGGGGGTAAGTGGTGCTGGGTGTACCCAAACCTGAACAGGCTGCAGGAGGCTCTTAGGTGCTTTGGCCAGTGTCTTTCCCAAAATTGGAATAGGAAATAAAAATTCATAGGTTTTAGCTTATTCAAATCTGCTGTTATGGAAATATTGGTGCATTCAAGGTGGGTGCTGAGGTGTGGATACACCTGAGCTGCCTTCAAGCCAGCTGAGCTCTCTTTAATCCTGATGTCAAACTTTGAACGAACCTGAAAAGCAACATCTCCTCTTCAGACAGGAGTTAAGGCAGGAAAGGGGAACGTTTTAGCTGGGGTGGGGTGGGGGCTGAGCAGTAGATGTGCAGTGAAAGGTTTGCCTCAGGCTCAGGAGCCATGGGGAGGTTTTAGTCTATGGCTGGGAGTTCTGGAGGCTGTTGAGCCACACTCTTGCTCTCTGCCTGATTCCCCCTGGCTCTCCCTGAAAGTCTCTCCTTAACTCAGCCATTGACCAGTGGAAGCCCCTTTTTCCTCCCAGGTAATTGCAAGGAGATCCTTGTCTCCACTGTGCTTCTCAGTTTATTTCAGCATTGGAAATTTGAGAGCAGACCTGAGGAGAAGAATTTTGAGGTAGTGATTGATGAGAAGCTCGTGGAAATGTGCACTGGGAATCCAGAAACCCCCCATAGTCTGGGCTGATCCCTCAGCATGGGCAGCAGGAAAGGGGGGAATTCTGCCCCTCTGCCCCCTCAGGTGAGACCCCACCTGCAGAGCTGCCCCAGCACAGGGAGGAGCTGGAGCTGCTGCAGAGAGTCCAGAGGAGCCACGGAGCTGCTCCAGGGCTGGAGCCCCTCTGCTCTGGAGCCAGGCTAGGAGAGCTGGGGGTGCTCACCTGGAGAGGAGAAGGCTCCAGGGAGAGCTCAGAGCCCCTGCCAGGGCCTGAAGGGGCTCCAGGAGAGCTGGAGAGGGACTTTGGAGGGACAGGACAAGGGGGAAATGGATTCCCACTGCCAGAGGGCAGGGATGGATGGGATATTGGGAAGGAATTCCTGGCTGTGAGGGAGGTGAGGCCCTGGCACAGGGTGCCCAGAGCAGCTGGGGCTGCCCCTGGATCCCTGGCAGTGTCCAGGGCCAGGCTGGATGGGCCTTGGAGCAGCCTGGGACAGTGGAAGTGTCCCTGCCCATGGCAGGGATGAAATTACCTAAACCCAGCTTTCTCTCTGGCTTTAAATAGTTTCCATGGCATCCATACCAAGGAGCTGTAAATGAGCAGGGCTTCATTAACTCCCCTTTTTGTCCAGGTTAACTGAGTCAGTTGGAAAAATGAGGAGTAGAAGCATACAGCAGGGGCTGTATAATTTCTACAGCTGGCTAAGAGACCTCTTGCTGGGACTTTTGTTATTATTTTAGAGAATTGCTTTTAAAATTTTTTGCTTTCTTATTTTATAGCAGAACAGGATCACACAAAGAGCTGCCGTTAATTTTTCAGTGAGCTTGGGTACTCCACGTCCTTATCCCACTGGTTTTGCATCCTACATCAAACCTGAAGCTCTTTTTCCCCCCTTATTTAATTCTGGTGCACAGTTCTATTAAAAGGATAAACCTCATTTTTTAATACCTCCTGGGTAACAAGAATCCAACAAATGCTTTAACTATGTATTATCTTGGCATGATGTAGCAGTGCTGTGGTTGTGGCCTCTATTTTTATTTGGCAGAGATGTGCAAATAACATGATATTCATACATTCTAGTTCATAAAATAGGAGGAATTTTCTTTGCTTTCTAAAAAACGAGCTTTCTTGGTCTTTGGTTGCACAGTGTGATGTGACTGTACTCTGCTGTGAGCTTGCAGGGAAAAGAAAAGATGTTTAAAGAAAAATATAAACATTTTAAAAACAAAAAGTTTATGTGGCACACAAGCACATTTTTTTCCCTGTGAAAGATTTTTGTAGAAGTTTAGCCTATACTTTTTCAGCACAGCCCAAATCAATTATCACCCTGTGTTCTGCATATCAGTAGCTTTGGTAATGGAGCTATAAATTGCAGCTCTGAATCAGAGTTTTCCTCTCTTCAGAGGTTGAAAATAGCAGTTGAATATTTGCTTACAACCCCTCTGAGTATAACCCAAAACCTGAAGAGAAGGAACAGGCAGGAGGTTGAGCAGGACCCAACCCCACCCCATGAGATGAAATCTTGGATGGTCTCTCAGACTGATGGAACAGGAGTAGTGCTGCAGTTCAGGGCATTCCCAGGAGAATTCCTGAATTTTGGGCACCCTGGTCCATGATAAAGCAGGCCTGGAGGAAGATTTTTGCAACCTGTTCTGTCCCCATGAATTGATCAAAAGCCTTGACACCTGACATGATCCATGGAATGGCAGAAGAGCCAGATAGGAGAGGCTTTAGAGACAGCTAGGAGGGGTTTAAATTAAAGCCCTGTGAAATACAGCCTCTCTGTGCTTAAATCAGTGTTTTACACAGGATCATTCCTTTCCTTTGCTCTTAAAGGTAGAACTGACATAGCTGACAATGGTAAATAAAAAGAAATTTGGAGACATCAACTTTTTAAGTTGGTTTTCCTGCTCACTCTCCTGTTACAAGTAGGGACAGATGTTGTTCTTGGGACATGGATTCATTGTGACCTTTGCATTAATCAAGGGAGCATTTTACTAAAATAGCATTGTAATTGCTGCATCAATTAAAAAAATTAAATATAAAATAAAATTTTAAAAATATAAACTGCTTAAAATTAACATTTCAAATGAATAAATAAATAAATTTAATTCTACTGATTGAAATAATGTTTGGGACCTCCAGAAGACCTTTCTGATCTAAATTATTGCTTAAGAATGATTTTTGGGGTTGTTTATAATCAGAGCAGAAATGACAGGGGTGGGGATGAATGCCAAGGGCATGGACATGTTGCAGGTTGTTGTACAGCAGTGTCTGAGCCATTATCCAGTGGGATCTCATCAGTGGGATCAGGGATACTCTCACTCATGTGTTCCCTGACCCTGCCGTGAATTCATGGCTTGGGAAAGAAAAATTGGGTTCAGGTTAGAAAGGGAACATAAAAACCCCATCAAACTGCATGAGAAATATCCATTGACTGTTCCCACCTTCCTCCCAGGGAATAAACAGGGGTACAGCTTTACTGTCTGGCTTCCTTTACTCCTCCTGTCCAACAAGATCATCCCATGGGGAGCTGGATTTGCCACTTGCAGTAGCCTCTCCCTAGAGTTACCATAAGAATTTTCACAAATCCTCTGCATCTGTCCAAATGATTTATATTTTAGTTTTTATGGAGGGAAGGGAAAAAGTTGTGCTGAAGGTAATAATTAGATCTGGCTTTCCCATCTCTGGTGGAGGAGCCAGTGTGGAAACACCTCCTTTTGTCCCACCATGCCCGAGGTTCATTGGGTTTCCCAGCTCCTACATAGCTCTGACTGTCAGTGCCACGTCACTGGGCATCTGTCAGCATTAAAACACAGCTCCATCATCCAAAGGGCCACTTAGAACTCCAGCTTCTAAATCCCTGTCATTACTGGTTAGGTCTGTTTGGAAGAAAAAAACCTAGGGAAGTTTTGTTTAACTCAACAAACCTGAAAAAAATATTTAATATGTAGATTGAGCGTGTTTGTTGTGGAGGCTCTTAGGAGAAAATGTAAACTGCAGTGCTTTCACAATTGTTTATTTTTTTTTTGACTGGAGCCAGAAGTTAATAACCCAAATTTCTGCTGAGAGGTCGCTCTTCTGGAAGAGGGAATGGGGATTTGGGGGCTGATTCTGCAGCTCAGTGGCATCTTGCACACTTCCACACGTGGATGTATTTGTAGATGTGCACAGCTCCAGGGCTGCGGGCAATGGGATTTTGCTGGCTTTGGATGAAATGGGGATCCGAGCTCCTTCCTTGCAGACAACATTTCTCTTGCCCATAGGCTGAAGCATCTGAGATCATGTTTTTCAGATCCAAGTTAGTTTTGGCTCGGTATCAAACCAAAAAACCCTCAAAAGCCAAACATAATATTGGGCTTGTTCTGCCGAGGAAGAAATTTATATAACTAAGTGAAACAAGGCTGAAACTTCTTTGTGTGGGTACCAAGGCTGAAGCCCCTGGTAAAGCTGTGCTCATTGAAGCTGAGTATCAGGTCAATGAATGATGCTTTGATTTTTCCCTTGCAGAGCTTATGTTGAAAAATACCTCCTGGAGAAGTCCCGACTGGTCTATCAGGAGCACAACGAGCGGTGGGTGCCTCTGTTCTGCCCAAGGCTTGGGTTTAACTCCTGTATGTGGCACAGATAACTTAAATCCCTGTGGAGCTGGCACAGGGGATAAGGATTTTCACTCTCTTAACCCTGTGCTGCAGATTAATGATGCATTTCATATTTGAATGGTTTTTTTAGGGAGAAATGTGCTAATGGAGGGAATAAACTCCCTTATTTTATCAAGATTTGTCTTTGATTTACCAAGGAATCATAGAATGGGTTGTATTGGAAGGGACCCTTAAAGATCATCTTGTTCCAACCCCTGCCATGAGCAGAGGACCTTCCATATTGTTATGTTTCGTTTAATTTTCATTGTCTTTATGGCAGATAGATTATGGTGTGCCACTTCATTCTTGTGCAACTTTGTGAACTGCTTAATATGCCATGTTAGGAGAGAAACATGGTATTTTCATTCTTCTTTGCAGTTCACTGAAGCCTTCAGAGGGACCTCTAGAAAGAGCCAAAATTATATAAGAATGAACTTACATGAAGTGTTCTTTACTAATTTGCTGCATGTTCTTTGTTGCATATTCCTCTCCTCTCTCAGTAATTATTATGCCATTTTTAAATAATTTTGCTGCCTTTAGTTGTCTTTCAACTCTTGGCACTTCTGGCTGTGTTTCCCTTTGGAGACAGATGTGTGAGTTTTCTGGAACGCTCCAGGGCTGTTCCTGGAGTTAAAGAGCATCTACAGCCTTGACAAACATCCTCTTGGGTGTTGTGAGATGATTAAACTTGGATCCTCTTGGAAAACATCCAACATAAAAGCACAGTTTTAATTTTAGAAAGAAATTGTGTTAATCTCTGTTAGAGTCATCTGGAAGCAGAATAGATGAGTGTCCCTTGGGCTGGGTTTAGCATTAGTGGTATTCAGGTATTTTGAATATTTGAGTTTTTGAATACTTGAAGATTTTTCAGTCGTGTTTCATGGAATTGCAACTGCAAAGTCATTGCCTTTTTAATAGCAGTAAGGTATGAAAAATTATAATTTCTGCATTGCAAGGAAATACGTTATGATTCTAAGAAAGGAGATCGGGCTCTGATAAAGGAGCTGGGGACGGTCAGGCTCTGCTCCCAGGGGACAAGGGACAGGACAAGGGGAAACAGCCTCAAGCTGTGCCAGGGGAGGCTCAGGCTGGACATCAGCAGGAATTTCTTGTAGCACAGCCTGGTCAGGCATTGGAAGGGGCCATCCAGGGATGTTTGGAGTCCCCAACCCTGGAGGTGTCCAGGGAATTCCTGGACGTGGCACGCAGTGCTCTGGGCTGGGAACGAGGTGGGGTTTGGGCACAGGTTGGACTCCATGGGCTGGAAGCTCTTTTCCCACCTAAATAATTATGGGATTCTGTGAAATATGTAGACCTTGCACATGGTTCTGAAGGAAAACCTGATCATCCCAGCTAGAAATTATTCAAGTAGATTCTAGAGCAGTGGCTGTCCTTGGATGGAGAAGAGGGATCTCATTCTCCATTGCATAATTGAATCTGTTCCATCCCTGCACAGCAGGTACAGAGCAGCTCTAAACGGTGTCAGGCCTGAGCTTGGGAGCTGGAAAATCAGGTTGGGAGGTTTCCATGTGCCTCTGCTCAGTGCTGCTGCTCATTTTCGAGTCTAACAGCTTTTGTTTTTCATTTGTCACCAGGAACTACCATGTATTTTATTACCTCCTGGCAGGAGCGAGCGAGGAGGAGAGATCAGCATTTCACCTGAAGCAGCCAGAGGAATATCATTACCTTAACCAGGTGGGAGCACTGTACAGGAATACAATCTATGGTCTTGCCTTTTCTTCTGCTGATACTTAATGCTAATAAAGAAGAGGTGTGGAGTAGTAAAAGTGGAGGGTTTTACAGTTGTGGAGTAGTAAAAGTTGGTTTTAATAGTTTATAGGAAGTCTTCCGTCACTGAAATAATTCTGCATTAGCAATCTGAGCACCTGGTAGTGTTTCAGGGAAAAAATAATCAGTGTTTTCTGTGCCTGGGATATGTTAAATATATTGAGTTTTTGATTGCTGGAGGGAGGAACAGTCAGAATATCCTGCTCTCTGTGTGAATGTCATTTACTCATTAATATCTGTCTCCTGAACAGGAGAAAAAGGGAAAATGTGGCATACTGGGATATAACATCTTGCATGAGGAAGTCCTAATTCTGTAGCTTCTGGCTGGCTTCTAGCAGAGCCCTTTGAATTTAACAATAGAACAACTCTAATATAACTAAACCACAGCAGCCATTGAAAACCTGGAAACTAATGATGGATGAAGTGTTACCAACAGCCTAACAAACTCAGTTTACATGATGATAATTTTATAATAAACTGATTTACTTTAGGTATTTAGGCAGTTATCCAGTGACTCTTGGAAGTAGGGACTTCAAAAAGACCAACAAGAGGAGGAATAAATGGAAAAGGAGTTAAGTTACATGTTGATTTTAACTAATTGCAATTTTCTTGGTGCTGAAACATGAGGAGCAATGTAGAGTGATTTAACCCCTAAACTGGAGAGAAACTTGGACCCACAGCCCAACCTAAACTGCCTTTAGTCTTTTTAGAAGTATAACTTCACTCAGGAATAGCTCTCAATTACCAGGGACTTTTTAAGCATGCTTTTAAAGCAGGCAATCAACACCAAAATCCATTGTATATTAACGACTCCCACACACCCATCACAGGATTGGGAAATATTCCCAAGTGAGGAGCACTCCGAGGGCTGGGGGCTCTTTGCTGGAGTCTCTGTGCCTCAGGCGTTGGCTGGAGAACGTGCTGTGATCTCCAGCACCATCTGTGCCACACTTCTGCAGTGGGAAGATGCCACCATGGAATGTTTTGTTGGATTCCCAAGTTCTGTTGGGCCATCCAGTTGCTTTCTGTTAGTTGAAAACATTGCTTTTAATTACAGTCCTTTTCTTTTACACTGCAGTTTAAGAGCATTTATATTTAAAGAAAAATTAGAACTCTAATGGCACATAGTGTGAGGAACCAGTAGCAATACTATAATTTAGGGTGAAATGTTTATTTTAATCTAAATTAAGGTGCTGTGGGTCAAGTAAGCTGGAGAAGGGTGCTAAGATCAGTCCAGTGGATCAGGGAAGCAGATTCTGGACTTCCCTGAACACAGTGTACGGACAATAGTGACACTCTGAGTTTTTGGCTGGTTTTTAAATAATTTTTTAATAGTTAGGATTAGAGTTAACACTGACAACTATGGAAAAGCAGCACTTCTAGGTGTGGTCTGGGCATGGTTTCACATGAAGACCATCTGATAGTGCAGTAGCAGCTTTTCCCTGCCCTGCAGGAGAAAGGAAAAAGAAAATAAGGAGAAAAAGGAGAAAAGAGATAGTGGAGAAATGGAAAAAGAAACTTTGGAAACATTTAAGAGAAAAATTACAAAATGACCCGTGAACATTTGCAGTCTCTTCTTAAGTGTGTCCTGGAGAAGACCCTGCCTTTTTAAAAGGAAGAAGAACCAGCTCAGACATGCACTGAAGTGTTTTACAGAAAATTAAATATTCATGTAGAGAAGCCATAAAATATTGAACCAGGCCCCTGAAGTGAAGGAGTGACTCAGTCCTGAGTCAGGCTTTACTTTCCTCCTCCCAGGTTCTTCGGATCTTGTTGTGTTACGCAAAATAAATTGGGAGTTTGTTTTGTAGATGGGAAATAATCTATTCAGATATTTCACCAAAATCTGCTCTGTAAATA
This sequence comes from Poecile atricapillus, assembly GCF_030490865.1. Lineage (NCBI taxonomy): Eukaryota > Metazoa > Chordata > Aves > Passeriformes > Paridae > Poecile > Poecile atricapillus. The sequence goes on from NC_081259.1 coordinate 19,607,257, forward strand.
CAGGAACCAGATTGAAAATAAAGGTTTCAATTTATTTTTAAATGCAAATTTACTGAAAGTTATCCCCTGAGTATGGGGGACTTCTCCATCTCTTCCCCAGTGGCAAGGTGCACCCACCCCTGTGTACCCTGCAGCTCACTGAATATTTTCTGTGCTGGTTGTTAACTTTTATCCATTTTGAAATCAGTCATTTGCAGGTTTAGATCCTTATTTTCAGCTCCTCAGGAGCTGTCTCTCCTTCTTGGGGCTGGTCACTGAAACATGCTTTGACTTCCCTCTACTCCATCTCTGTCTGATTGGAAAAAGACACAAATTCCTAAAAAGTTTTGGAGTGTTGCTTTGAAGAATCTCACTTTTGCTTCACTTGTATTTTTCCGGAGCAGAGGTTGAGAGTAGATACAAACCAAATCTGTTCTTCAGTGGGATTTTGGCTTCAGTGGCTCTTCAACTCCAGGTAAATCAAGGGTTTCCCCAACTCTGTAAGAGAAGGAAAGGTTTTAGTATCCATTAGGATTATTGATGAGAGGGCCTCACTGATGCACTGTGAGCAGGAACCAGCACCAGGAATGCAAAAGCATCATAAATCTTCCCTTAAAACAAATAAAAACTAGGGAGTGACTCTGCAGAATAACAACAACTATTTTCCCGGTTAGGGAGCAGGTGCTCGGGGTGATTTGGGGTGGGAACACCACTTAACCCGCTCTGCCTTGCTTTCAGATGACAAAGAAACCCCTCAGACAGAGCTGGGATGATTATTGCTATGACTCGGAGCCGGTCAGTACAAGAACCCTCCTCTTCCGTGTTGCTGGTGCAGGGCTGCTCTCACTTGAGTGTTTTAGGGAATGAAAAGAAGGCCAAATCCAATGAAGTTTAACCCATTAACCACCCTTTGTCCTGCAGTGGTGTTGTTTGTGACAGTACAGCCCTTTTATGGTTCCTTCCATCTGGAAAGCTTCTTCAGCAGTTGGAGATGGTCAGCTCTCTACAGTCATCTCAGTTTTAGAAAGCTAAGGGGGTTTTCATTCCTTCCTGATAGAATACGTGATGATTTATGGAAATTGTGATGTGGCAGCAATGTGAAAATTGAAATTCCATTCCAATAAAACAACAAATCAATGTCTTGAAGCCCCAAGAGATGCTTCGGTACATGCTGGTTGTAGTGGTGTATCTGCTCTCCAGCTTCCAGGAAAAAACAGGCAAACCCAAAAACATCCCCCTAGCCATCTGTGACAAAATCAAATCCTGATATTGTTCAGAGTGCAGAAACAATCATTCTCCTAAAATCCTTCTGCTGACATAATCATCCTTTCCAAATGGATGGCGCCAAAAAAGGGAATGGTGAAGCTTCTCCCCCTTCCCCACCGACATGCTCTGGGTGTCTGTGTGTCCCGTGCTGCTCCCCACGGGTGTGTCCTGCATGTGGAAGCATGTTTGGCATCAGCTGCTTGTCCTTCCTGCTGCCTTTCCCATGTGCTTGATGACTGCATAAGTCTTGCTGGTGCATCTCAAAGAGTAAGAGGTGGTCTGGGAAGGAGCTGGAATTCACTCAGGCTAAACAAGTGTCTTAACAGCAACATTTCCCTGCAAATCCTTAGCAGGGGAGGAGGGAATTTCCCTCACAAGGTTAAAAATATTGAATATTGGATTGGCATCCTTAATCCTTCAGCATCCTTAGGGGTCCTTCAGGAGCAGGGAGTGATGAGTAGATGCTGTTCTAGACCTTAATACCCTTTATAAGTTGAAAAGCCCTTAATTGCTTTAGGAATGGGTTGGGACAATTTGCTGAAGGAATTAAAATTAAAACAACCCTGAAATTTGGTACCTTCTCCTGGCATGACCAAGAACACCCTGCCAGCCTGGGGGCTGCCACGTCTGTGTCCTTACCCTGCACGACAAAACCACGTCATTACCATTTGGCTGTTGATTTGCTAATTTGTTCAGGATAATTTTATTTGGGACGATTTTCTGTCACAGTCCTGGTAAATCACATCTTGACTTCAGTTGATGATTCACTCTTAAGCCTACACTGGGCTTCTCCCCATACCCATGGACTCAACCTGCTGCAGACCCCAAGTTTATAAAGCAGCTCTGTTTTATCCTCTTCAAATTTTCCATGGAAATCCATGGATCACTTCAATGTGACTGTAGGAAGCAGGGGGACTCACTTTTGCTGGGAAACTAATTGCTCTGGCAGGATATTAACGGCAAGTTAGGTCTGTGGGGATGGACTTTGTGCCGCTTGTCTGCTCCAATATCAAGGACACTCCTCTATTTTATAATTATCCTTCATTTATCATCCATTAGGAAGCGGTCCTGTGCTGGAACACTGCAGAGAGCATCCGCTTTTAAGTAGAGAATTTGTCTTTCCATGCGGATTAATGAGTCGGGCAATTGTTATGTAAATCGTTAATTAAATTGCCTTCGGCATAGATTGTGCTACTTCAGAGTTGTCCGGGGTATTTTGCTGTTGACTCGTGACTTAATTTTGGAGGAATGATGCCAGAAAATGAAAATGTCTCCTGGAATGTGGAGTGCCACTAAAAGCACTCGGGGTATTTAAAAAAAGCTTTAAACCAGCCTGATTTCAGGATTTGTGGGGGTGGTGTTGTCCTGCCAAGTCCAGGTCCTGCCAGAACAAGGGTGGGAAGTTCTGCTGAGTTCTCAGTGGAAGTGCAGTGATGAGGAAGCCAGGGTTGGAGCTCATGAGAGTCAAGGTCTCATCCTGAAGTTTATGGTGGGAGTAATCGGTGCCTGTGGTGTCCCTGCTCTTGGTGATGCCATTGTTGTGTTCCTTTGGAGAGCTCTGGGTCGTTTCAGATCACTTCCTAATGGAAGGTGGAAATGCCCTTTTCTAATGACTGTTCCCTAAAACAGGCTGGTCTTTTCTTCTGGAATTTCAATCCCTGCCTTCATCGATGCTGTGCATGGTTTTAAATGGTTTTACTGTTCAACAGCTCCAAAATCACTTTGCCCATGGAGCATTAACTGATCTCTGAGGACAATTGATAAAAAAATTTCGATTTTGTTGTCCAACTGCACTTCTCTGGCTTTTAGTGCAGTTGTGTGGGAGTCTCCTATGTAGCAATAAATATTTAAAATATGTAAACAATACAATAAATAATAATATCAGCATTTAAATATATAAATAATACAAATAAATCTATATCTTAAGTAAGGGTTTTCCACTCTAATTATAACTATGGCTGTAATGATGTTCTGGAGTGGGATGAAGAAATTTGTTGATATGGTTGTGAGACTTTAAATGCTGTAAAACACAAAGCTGATATTATAAAATAACTTAATTCTGTATATTCTGTATTTATGATTCATTTTTTGTACTATCAGTGAGTACAAGTAATGCAGATTCCTAATTACTTGTCCAAAATTTTTTGCACATTCGCTTGTGTGATAAATAAGATGTTCAGGAGATGATCAAAATAATCTATGTGCATTCAGCTGCTTAATTAATTCCAACTGCAGCTACAATTTTTATTTGTATTATTCTAATAAACTTTTTATAATATTTTATAGAATTTTTTTTTATACTTACTTACATTTGGATTAACTTGTTAAAAGTCTCTAATTACTTGTAAAAAGTCCTGGTTTAAATGTTAGCAAAATACTCTAAGGTTTAAAAAAGCACAATACTGTGTGCTACACAATAAATTCATCTTGATGCATAGATGGGTAGTTTTTATAGGCAGCAATGGGTAGAATATTAAATATAGGCTGGAAAGGCAGAGAAAAGAATAAATGATCCATGGGAGGCCTACAGTGAGCCAAAGCGGAAGAAATTTGGCATTAATGGTCTATATATTCATTTAAAGAGCATTTCTGTTCCTTAAATATTGGTACAGGACAGCTTTGGGTGAGTCTGGAATGTCCCTGGATTTTTCTGAACATGTCAGTGACTGATATCAAGGGAAAAACTCAACTGTTCAGGCATGGGAGCATCCAAAAGTATAAAATACCCTGGATTTCAGATTCTCCCAGTTTTGAAATAACTTCTTGGTAGTTCAAATAAAGTTACTGAAAAATATATTTAAAGCTTTGCCTTTTCCACACAGGAAAGGCAAAGCTTTAAATGAAAATGATCCACTGATACCTCTAAACACAAAATGATCCACTGATCATTTACATGAAGTTACCTGAATTCTGTTTAAAAACTGATTTTCCCTCTTTAGTTATAGGACAGAATGTGGAGTAAACTGCTTGTAAATGTGGAACAGATTTCATCTTGTTATTTCCCATCCTTTTTGTGTATGAGGTGTCCCACACTGACCAACTCTCACCGTGCTGTTGGAATGGGTTCACTCTCCTCTTTCCTTAGAGGCCAAACCTGGGAACCAAGGTTGTATCTCCATAAAATATTAGCCAAAAATGTTGTATTTCCAGTGCCAGGTTGGAAATGTTGCTGATAAAAGACCTGGAGATCACTCAGTGATATTTACAGAGCACTGACTTGGCTGTCTGGACCTGATCTGGTGTTAATTTGTGTCAGTGCTTCCTCTGTGTGTTTAATCCAACAGGATTGTTTCTCCGTGGAAGGGGAGGACCTGAAACACGACTTTGAGCGGCTACAGCTCGCCATGGAGATGGTGGGGTTTCTGCCCAAGACACGCAGACAGTGAGTTTATTTTCCATTTTAATAGCTTGGAGATGATCCTGGGTAATGTCACCTCCACTGGCAGGACATTGTCCAGAGAAACTGTGGCTGCCTCATTCCTGAAGGTGTCCCAGGCCAGGCTGGATGGGCCTTGGAGCAATCTGGTCTAGTGGAAGGTGTCCCTGGCTGTGGCAGGATGGAGCCAGATGAGTTTAAGGTCCCTTCCAACACAAACCATTCTGTGATTCTTTGCTCACTGCTCTATTTAACAATTCTCTTCATGCAAATGGAGCGTTGGCAGAAGCTGACATCTTGAAGTATTTCTTAAGTGTTCATGAATAATCACGTCTCACTCTGCATGTCATGAATCCAGAGCCTGGTTTAATCAGAAGTCCTCATTATCCCTCATCAAACTTAACTCTTTGCATGCAATTCTAGGTCTGTAGACTCATTTCCCACTGGCCTTTTTCACTAATTCACTGGACATGCTGGTTTGAAAACTGGACTTCAGCTGGGTTACAGCACCACTGATACCATGGGTCACAGGGGTCATCTTCAACCAAAACCACAAAATAATCCCTCCTGTGTTGATTTTTGGCTTGAAAGGCTTGAGTAGGCTGGGAAGAACTTGGCATAAAAAATTACCTCAAAGATATTTTCATACAACTGAGAATTTTCAGAAGCTCGTCCTTTATCCCTCACTTGTAACAAATCAATTATGAAATCAAAACTGCTTTTTCTCTATCTTCCCCACACACATGGATAAAGCCAAGGATCCAGAGTTGTGTGAATATGTTCTGTGTCAGAGGCTGCTTTTTCAGGTTTCAGGATGAGGTTTGTCTAAAGCCTGTTGAGTGGTTTAATTGCCTGAGCAAAGCAATCAGGAAGTGTCAGGACTGAGCAGAGTCGGGTGATGCAGTAAATTCTCACTTCTGATTTGCTGTGCAATGATTTTTCTTGGCACACAAGTTGCTTCTGGTGAATTTTGCGTGTCAAAAATAAAGTGGATTCTTCACGAGCAGATTTATTTTGCTTGGTGTTACACAACTGCAGCACAAATAAGGAACCACCTTCAGCTGAGATATAGGAAAGATGTTTTAAGTACTACTATACTTGAAAAAAGTAATTTCTTTATAGAAGAACATGGGGTTTCACCTTTGTGGAAACAGAAATTTTTATAAAATTCACAACAGGGGAGTCAGTATCCCTGTTCTGGAGATAAGGGAGGACTCGGAGAGGTGAAGCTGTGTTGTCCAGACAAGCTGTTGGCATAGCTAGGAATCACATTTGGGTTTATTCATTTTTAGCTCCCAAGAGAGTATAGAAATAGAGACAAACAGGGTTTATAGCTGAAGTCAGCCATGGCTCAGGAGTTGGGCTTGATGAACCTTGTGGATCCCTTCCAACTCAGGGTATTCTTTGAGTGTCTGATCCTGCAGTTTTCTGGAGGGGGAGATAACTTTCAAATGACCAAATTCCCTCTAAAACAGAAAAATTGGTTGGATAAATTTACTTGAAGCGTAATACTTTTTCTTTGTCTCAGTTGCTTAGATATTACAAAAGCATTTTTGCTGTTTTAAACAGTCTTTTGTTCCTGGGTGGGACTAGATACAGGAAGGTGACAAAAACACATGTCCCAGAGGACTGAGAGATATCACCTGCATGGCTACGCCCACTCTACCCCTTAATTTAGGCAATTGTATGATAAATATGTAATCTGGATATCAAGATTACTGAAGGATTTCTATTTTTCTTACAACATGGGCTGTAATTTTGTAACTGTGTGTTTGATGTGTTAGAGAATTTTCAAGGAAACTGTATGAATGCAAGTTTGGTACTTGACTAAATAAAAATCTTTTTGACATGAGGCAAAGTGGATGCCTTGGATTGAAAATTAGAAGAATGAGCCAAAGAGGGACGTGGCCCTTGGGGGTGAAATTTGCTTCTTTGTTCACTTTGTGAAAAACCCAAGTGAAAATTAATTCTGTCTGTTTAGGATTTTCTCTCTGCTGTCAGCAATCCTGCACCTGGGGAACATCCGGTACAAGAAGAAGACGTACCGGGATGACTCCATCGATATCTGCAACCCTGAAATACTTCCTGTTGTGTCAGAGCTGCTGGAGGTAAGGCTCTGCTTTCCCTCCTGAAACTGTCACACCAAACAAGCCACCTCTGATTTAGGACCCAAAACATGGTGCAAGTTATTCCCAGTTTTATTAAAAATTAAGTTCTTGTGTGTTTCCATGCCGATGGGCTGTTCATGTTTGTCAGGGAAAAGGTACAGGAACTTTTTAAAAGAGGATTTTCATATAGGGTTTTTGCCCCTGCTCTTCAGCTTCAGGTTTCATTGGCTGAAAATCCTGTTTCTGTGATCAAATGTGAAAGGTTGCAGGGTGCAGATGTGAAGCAAACCTGCTGTCCAGCACGGCAGTGTCTTCAATTGCCAGCCACCAGCTGGTGCTCCTCAAATGTGTTCCAAAGTCTGTCTGAGGAACTCGAGCACTTGTACAACCACAGCCCCGTGTTTTGGTTCCCTGCTGGCTGTAGGAGGTGCTGAGCTCCCTCACCATGTTTTTTGTCTGTTATTACCTGCCAGATTCCACAAGGGTTGGGTTTGGGATGCTGCAGATCCATCTCATCCCTCTAGTCCCTATTTATGGGCCTGTTATGGAGTTCTTTGGTGCATCTGTTGCTTTTCTGCTGTTCAGGACACGATACCTTGGCCTTTGTGAGCCACTGCTGTGCTGGTGTCCCTTGGGAAAGGTTTGTAGGTCTGGCTTAGGCCATGTCCAGCTCTGCAAATCAGTGCAAAAGCATTAAATAAGTTCTTGGGAGATCTGCTCTGTCAGCCCAAGCAGGTTATGGAGCTGTGTTACTTCTTTTCATGAGAAAAATCTTGAATGAGCCAACTTGTCCTGCTGGCCTTCAGCCTTCAAGAGCTGAGCTCAAAAACCTCCTGACATGGACTGAGGTTGCCAGAAGCTCCCCTTGCTGTCTCAGTTCACTTGAAATGCTCTAAACCTCTTGCAACTGAAATGTTTTTCTTGGAGTTGATTATAGCAACAATTATCTTTACCCTTTTGTACATGATGGGTAGTCTGGAAGGTGAATTTGTGCTGATTTTATGGTAGAATCAGAAGGCAGCTTGTTCTTTGGTGTACACATGGTGCTCTTCCCATTTATTCCATTAAATAACTGTTGTGTTATCTCCCTACCTACAGAACTTGGGAACTGGCTCTCAGGGATTTTCATGGCACTCCATTAGTGCTTTGAAATTAGGGAGGGGAAAGCTTCTGTAAAATATGGTCTGAGCAGCTGGATGCTCTTTGCATCTTGGCCTTGGAGACTGCAGAAATAAACAGGAAGAAAATATAAGTGGGGAGGAGAATGTTGTGGATTTACTCTGTCAAATGTGGCCAAGTCAGTTAAGTAATTGTTTTTAAAAAAAGTTTTGAGCAAGAGAGCGACTTAGAGATCTGAAAAAGTTCCAGGCTTTGGGTCTTTGCCTTTGCAAACAAACCCTTTTGCAACATCTGCACGTGGGGAGGTCGTGGGGTGGTTTTTACACATAATTCTGTGAAATGAGGCATTGGCTGAGCCATGTCAATCCAACAGTGCCTTAATGCCATGGGCTGGAACAGCACCCACAGGCAGTGTGAACAAGATGTAAAAATAAATATTTGTTTTTCACCATTTGGGAAAAAAACAAACAAACCAAACCACTGGGATCTGATGTAGCTGAGCAAATTGATAGATTGCTGTTCATCTTGGTAATTCTTTTTGCAAATTAAATGACCATCTAGAACATAAAATACTTGTTAATTAGATCAGGACAATGCTTTCTGCATTGAAGTGGGATCTGATGAAATGCACCACTGGCTTTGGGTGAGTGGTGTTGTTTGTCCCTGACACTAGGAACTGGGACTGGAAGTATTTGCTGCCTCCAAGTATAAACCTTTTAATAGACCCGCTGAAATCAGCTGAAATAAAGCAAATAATCTCATTTTTAGACTTGATTTCCCTTTATGAAATGCCACGTTTCTCTTTGCAGACCTCAGCAGATGTTGCTGCTTATTCAGGTTTGACCCAAAGGAAGAACCAAAGGGTTCAAACAGATGAAACAGATGATTACAAAGAGCAGCCACCACTCTTTAGGGCTACTTACAACTCTCCACATTAAGTTCAGTGAGTTCTACTCAGCCAGAGACCCAAAATACTGGTTAAAACATTTGACACTTTGTATTTTATCTCATTTGGGTAATTATTTTTATTACATTCTCCTTTTTTGTGGTCACTGAACAGTTTTGCTTTTCCCATTGTTGTTAAAATTACAAATTGGCTTGAAAAAGTTGTTAATCCCCTCTCCAGATCTTGGCATTAGACACTAATAACTGAGAAACCATCTCAGAATAAAAGTGAATATAAGTTGACAGAGCTGAGCTTCCTTTCCTATGGTCACTGGCTGTGTGGTGGGACCGTCCAGAGCACAGCAAAAGGATGGAAAAAACTGTGATGTGATACTTCCTTATCTTGGAGGAACTTTGGGGTTGATTTTTATACTCAAATGACTCATTGGATTTATTCAGTCAAGGTTTGACATGGAAAAGAGAAGGAAAAAACCCAACCAGAGCTGTGTTGGCCATCTCTGGAGCAGCCAAGAGAGGATGCAGAGGTGCTCCAGCGTGGCTCGATGGGGATGTAGCCTCCAAGGGCAGGAGGGGAGCCACCAGCCTGACTGAAATTAGGAGCAGGCAAAATTAATGTCTTCTCCCACTGTGAAGGGCAACCTGGCCCAGATTCTCATGAGCTGGTTGGTTTATGCTGGAACCTCTAATGATAACTGGGGGAATTTCCCTGCTGCACCAGTTAATGCAGCACCACTGCACAACTGTTCTCCCTCTGTGTAATGAGATTTGTGTCCCTATAAAAGGAAGCTAATACAGAGATTTTCTGAAGGAATCTGGGAGGAGATGATGATCTACAATGGATTTGCTTTTTCTTAGATATCAACAACCCCACCCAATCTGTTTTTGCTTTATTAAACTATCCAGAACAGCATTTGTTGAAACTGCAATATAGGATTTTGGCCAGACTCTGCAGATCATTGTTTCATTTACAGTAAAACTCCAATTCCATTTTTTATTTTTTTTTCAGGAATAGACATAGCGTGTGGATTATGTGATGCTTTTGGCAGGTTTTTCAGGGCCTTTGTTTAAACTCTGCTGAAATACTGTGCTAAGGAGTGATGTCAAGGCTGCCTGATGGATCAAGCAGACGTGGAGTCCTGTGCAAGCACTGAAAATATCCCAGGGCCTGGGCATAGAGGGTTGTGTAAATCTGGGTAAACCTTTGTGTTTCTAGGGGAAAAGCCTGGAAAAATTCATTTGTGGGCTTATTGACAAAAATATTAGAAATTATCTAGTTGACCTTAAAAGAGACTTTTTGTTTTCTGTTGGAACAGTAGGAACATTTTAATTGTGTGTGTTTACTAAAATGGGAAATCATTTCCATGGATGGAGCATTGAAGGAAATAAATTCTGTCTTTGCTCAGTGGAGCAGTTTTGTATTCAGTTTCTAGGTTTAAGTAACCAGTGCAATACCTAACCTCAGTGCAAATAAAGGTAAATACAAGTTATCAAGTGCCCTAAATTAGTTTTGCCAGATCTCCCAGTGCACATTTGTGTTTGGAGCTAAAGTTGGCCTCTCCAGGAGATTTATGTGCACAAGTTCTTCTTCCACTAAAAAATGGCCTTCAGCTTCCCAGAGGGATCCCACAGGCACTGGGGCTCCTCCTGTGATAAATGTCTTGGAAATTAATTGGGGAGGGGGTGAGGATTATGAAGCAGACAGTGCTTGCTTGCTTCCAGCTTTTTCTTCTGGATTTGTTTTCCAGATGCTGTTTTGTAGAATCACATAATGATTTGGGTTGGAAGTGACCTCCAAAGTTCATCTAGTCCAACATCCGTGCAATGAGTAGGGATATCATCATTGGATGCAAAATTTTGAGCCAGAATTAGGGACAGAAAACTTCAGAGAATCACAGAATGTGCTGAGTTGGAAGGGATCCACAAATACCATTGAGTGTAACTCCAGGACCTGTGGAGACACAGGCCCTACACAGACACCCCAACAATCCCACCCTGTGCCTGAGAGCATTGTACCAACACTCCCTGAGCTCTGGCAGCCTTGGGACCGTGAGCATTCCCTGGGGAGCCTGGGCAGTGCCAGCCCCCTCTGAGGGAAGAGCTTCTTCCCAATATCCAACCCAAACCTCCCTAACACAGCTCCAGCTGTTCCCTCACATCCTTTTTAACTCTCTGGTTATTTGAAAGAAAGTCTGAGGAAAAGGTTCAGCTCTTTTCCAAGAAGAGCTGATAGAAATCTGAATTTATTTTCAGCTACTCCACACAAGGCATCTTTAGAGTGAGCACTCAGCACTGTAATCCCTTTCTCAAATATGGAAGGAGAGACAAAACCTGATGTTTTCTTGCTCTCCAGCTGGAAATGGTTCATTTTTCTTCAGCTGCTCTAACATAATACCCCAGAATTACTGGAGAAGCAGTCTGTGCCTGCCTTGGCTCCAGCCCAGCCCTTGCTGGCTCCCTGCTCCCGCTGTGCTCTGCTGACATTCCCAGCTGTGGTGCTGCTGGTCACCCCTCACTGGCTCATGGAGCTTGAGGTCTCCCGCCCTCTCTGGGCCCACTTGTGGCAACAAAGTCTTAAATCTGCATTTTGTCCCTGTAACTAAGATCTAAACTCCTGCGGGAGTTGCCATGTTTAAGAGGGAGAGCAGGCCATGCCCTTTAGCATCTGGAAGCAAAAATCCATGAAATGTGACCCAAGAGTGAAACTCCTAAGGCACAAAGTAAAGGAGTGAGTGGTGTTCTCCTCTTTGCTGCTCTGCACCAATGGGAGTCTCTATTTTAGTATTTCATGGAGGAGGAAGTGTAGGATGTGGGGAAGCTGCAAGTATCTCTATGTCCTTAGTCATCAGCACATGCTGAGTTTATCTTTAGAAAGCTCCAGTGGCTCCTCCCTGGCATCAGGAGTCAGCCACTTTCACGCTGTGACCTTGAGTGCAGATTAGGATGATTTGGTTGCACCCGTGGTGTTCATCAGAGGCAATGAAGGAATCGAGATCAGGCTCCACTGGGTGGGAGTTGCAGGCAGGGGCCTGGGGAGATGCAGGGATTCCTGTCCTTGCCAAGAGTGGTTTTGTACAAGGAGATGCTTCACTGGGATCTCCCCAGGTCAGGAGGTGAAGGATGCACATCCACAGGTTCCCTCCATCCAGAGAGCAGGGGGAGAAAGAACCGGAGTGACCATGAGATGGGGATGTGAGGGATGGCGTGGGTAGTTGTTTAAATTGCTTAAAATCCCTGTGTTTGCTGACAAATCTGGAACTTGGAAGTGTTTATGTTGTTGAGGAATATTTCTTTGGACTGTTTTGATTAGGAACCATCTGACACCCCTCTGCCTTGTTGCCTTGGATAATTTAAAAAAGCCAGCACGCTGGCTGCGGGTTTGCAGCATCCCTGAAGTGGGATAATGGATGGTGTGAAAGTCACTTTTGTTCCAAACTGTGCAGTTGAGGGAGAGCAGCCGATGGTCCCGCAGTCGAGAGCTGCTGGAATAGTGTCTGCAGAGCTGGAAATTACAAAATCACATCATCTGGTGAATGTAGAGGAATAGAAACCAAATGTGAAATCTTGCTGTGGATCTCTGAATGAACCAGGAGATTCTTTTTTTCCCTGTTTGATTTTGAAAGGTAAAATCAGATTGTAGGAACTGGGGGCTCCTGAGTAGTGCTGATCACTAAAGAAATGAACCTTGAAGTGTCATTTCCAGTGACAGAGACCTTGCTGGCAGGTGACATCATATACAGGTGACCTGATGTATTCTGATTTCCACGGCCACAAGTTCTTGTTGCAGGAAGAATCAGTTATATAAAAACTCCCTGGATTTTATCAGGGAGACTCCCATGATAGCAGTTTTGGCAGAAGTTGATTCTTGTACAGCAGGGCATCATTATTGCTATGGTTTCTGAGATTCCTGACTTTCCACTGTCTTGTTTGCACTTCCTCTTCATTCCTGAATTAAACCCTGAAGTCAAAATATGTACATAGAATTGTTTTGGTTGGAAAAGACCTCTAAGATCATTGAATCCAATTGTTAGACCTCTACATTTCCCATTTTCCATGTCAAATCATAAATGCTTTCCCTGTGATAAAAATATGGCTTTGGGTGGCCTCAGGAACGTGGATTTTGAACAATCAGAGATGTCCAGAGGAGGTCTGGTGCCTGCGTGGAGTCCTTCAGGCAGGATTAGCAGTTTGTAGAGACTTCAGTGCAGCTTCTCTGTGTCAATCCACATTCATTATTTCTGGGCTCCAAGATTTTCACCCAGATTCATGATGTCATTTTTGACTTGGACATTTAGTGAAGATCAGTCAACAACTCAAAGTCTTTAGGTCTAAGTGATATATTCTGTATTCTTCTGAATTCCTCAAAGTAGGAGGGTCTTGAAACTTGGAAAAGTTTGGATTGGGAAAGTGGCTTTTCCCCAGCAGCCACAGGTGCCACTTAATTTGTCAGCACCATTTTCCTATTTGCTGAGGTGTCTGTGTTTACACAACTGAGTTCTGTTCTGCAAACCTGTGAGGGCTGATTAGAGACTGTCACCTTGCCAGGAGCTGGGGCTTCAGGGAGTAAACATCCAATAGCAGAGTAAATATCAGGTGCTTTTCCGAGGGTTTCTTCCTCCTTCTGACTCCTCCCCACCCTTAAAAGCACAGAAAAAAAACCTCCTTCACTTGGATATCTCTGAAACTGATGACACTGCTTGGCTTATTCTAGAGTAATTTGTATGATTTCATTTTGACAGCACTAGAAAGTTGACTTATTTTGCCAAGAGAAAGTGTGGGAGTGAGGAGCCACACCAGAAATACGGAAAGCAGTGGGAAATTGTTACGACCAGGATGCCTGAATGCAGAAAATCAGGTTCCTTTGAATACCCTGGTGTAAGGTTTCTGATGCTGGATTTATGTGCTGAGTTGGCTCCTCCCAATGGCATGTTTTTACCCATTGAATTTAACTCTGCAAGGACTGGCAAAGTGGTTTAATTTTATTTTTTTTTAATTAAACTTTGAAATTTGAATGTGTTTGCACTGAATTTTAATTTTTTTTAAAGTTTAAATGTTAGCATTTTTTAAACTGGATTTAAAATAAAATAAAAAAATCACTAGAATAATCATTAACATCTGTACTTTTGTTTTAGGTGAAAGAAGAGATGCTGTTTGAGGCCCTGGTGACCAGGAAGACAGTGACAGTGGGAGAGAAGCTGATCTTACCATACAAATTGGCAGAGGTCAGTACATGATGTTTGTCATTAAAAGGCAGCTCTTGGAATGAAAAAGTATTGAAAAAGTTTTCAATACTTTAAGATGCACACTCAGAGTTTCTTTCACTTTTTATTTATTTATGTCAAAATAATGTAGGAGAAGCTAATGGGTGTCCTAATCTAGGAAATGATTGACTTTTCTTCTATTCCATTCCTGGAAGGCAGGTTTGTACTTTATTCTGATGGTTTGTAAGTGCTTTAATGACTTGTGGTTGTGTGAGAGTTGTCCAGAGCAGAGCTGGGCATTGCGTGTGTGGGTGCAGCTTCATCTCCAGATGTCATTCCTTAAGCTGGAGCACTGATTCCACAGCAGAGTGCTGACCCAAGACTCCAGGAGATTTTTACTGCCTTCTTGAGTGCCTGTGTGAGTGGTGGTTCTTGTATGGCAGGAGCTGCAGATCTCCATAGGAGATTCCCAATAGCTTTTCCTCAGACCCCTCACAACCTGGGACCTTCTGTGATGCTTTGGAGAAGCCACAGCTCCATCAGCTTCTCTCAGACTCTGGTGTAGTTATATGGGATCTAAATGGGATACTCAGGAATTCTGAATTCTATTCTGTGGCTGGTAAAGAGAAACAAAATTTTTCCTCTTACATTCTTCAAAATACAGAAGTTCTGTTCTTGTTTTGGCTATTTCTGCCTCTAATATTCTTTTGTCCCTCAGATTAGGAACACTGAGCATTGCACCACACTTGGTCCCTCCATTCCCTCTTGTTGTAGGGTTGGGTGAGAATTCACAGCACCTTGAACAGCTTCTGAGAGCAGCCTGTTGTGTCACAAATAAGTAAACACATTGTGTTGTCACTGGGGTCAGCTGGAGATATTTTCACTCCTTTTTCCAAGGGGGTAAAAAAGTATCTTTTCTCTCATTTTGAGGGTGTGCTGAAGCTCAGCAACTCTTACTGAGCTTTCATATTTAGAAGTGAAGTGTTGCCTTCCTGCAGAGGTGAAATGTGCCATAACAAAGGGCACATGAGGGCTCTCACTGGGTTTTTGTGATGGACAGTTAATCAATGTGGTGTTCCTACTTTTCTCTTTCATCTTGGGAGCAGACATTGAAAAAATGGCTAGAAAAGTTTAAAACTGAGCTATAACTACCCTTTTGCTGGAGGGCTCTTAGAATAATGGTATCATAGAGTGGGCTGGGTTGGTAAGGACCTAAAGATGATCTTGTTGCAAGCCCCTGCTGTGGGCAGGGACACCTGCCTCTGGACCATGTTACTCCAAGCCCTATCCAACCTGGCCTGGAGCACTTCCAGCTGTTGGAGCAGGTTCACTGCTCACAGAGCAGAATTTGAGATGCTCCAACTTGAGCCTCCCCATGGTAAGAGGTCTTCTCCTGGTCTTCCTCTGGCTCAGGGAGTGGGAGGAGTGACTTAAATTCAGACCTGTCTGAACCAAGAAGAAAGAGTGGAATTCATTTGACATTTTGAGACTTCACAAAGACTACTGATGGCTGATAATCCCCATTCATGACTCACTGGACTCTTGGGAGTCAGCAGGCTGGTTATTCCTGTGTATTTAACAAAGGAGCATTATAGTTGGCTCCAATGGATGGAGCCATTGAGGGTTTGAGGATTTGCAGACATGGGTCTCCCACCACGACCTCTGTAGCTCATGGGCAGCTGCCCTTCCTGATGGACACAGCAATTCTTTTATTCTTCAGATGCCTGTGGGTTTTTTCATAGCTTGGTACACTGAAAGTTGCAGTGGAGTTTGTCTGGAGCAGGCTGTTCCACAGGCTCTCAAAAAAAGGATTGCATAATGTCATTCTGGCATGTCCTTGGTTCTTTACTCCATCAAGAAGAGCAGGTTGGATCTACCAGTCTTCAGGCTGCAAGAGAGGTGATAGATGCTACATCCCTGGAAATGTCCAAGGCCAGGCTGGATGGGGCTTGCCCATGGTAGGAGGTAGGGGATGGATGGAGATGAGCTTTAAGGTCCCTTCCAGCACAAACCATCTGAGATTCCATGTAAAAAGCTTAAGATTTAAGTTTGGGATAGGTTCTGAGCTTTGATGAGGTTCCCACATGCATCCACTCCATTCTGGAGTGTTTCACTTTCTGTGCTTGGCACAGGGGCTGACATTTGCTGCTCCCTTTCATCAGTGTTGGAGTATGTGGAGATGACACCTCGGTGCAGAAGTGCATTTCATGAGAAGTGAGTGTGATCATTCCATGATCCCAGCCTGGCTCCTGAGAGATCTGCGCCCTCAAGGTCCTGCTGTGATAACTGTCAACCCTCTTAATAGCCTTGAACGGGCAGAGTTGGCCTGAAGGGATCCTTCCCTTTGGTATTTTGGAGGCTTCAGAGCTGAGGCTGGAGTTTTGTTTTCCAAGCCTTTTCTCTTCCCCTTTCCCGGGCTGCAGCCCCGGAGCGCGTGGAGAGACCGCCTTTGTTGGATTTGCAGTGATGTCACATTCCTGGCTGGCTGCATGCTCCTGCCTTCTTCTTGTGTGCTGATTGGAAACACAGTCCTGTCATCTGGGGCTTTCTTTTAAAAACAGTGGTTTGAACGCTTGGCAGCTCGCTTGAAACATTCTCCTTCAGTTATGAATTGATACCAGACTGATTGTTTGTGGTTCTGTTCATCTTTGCAATAATTTGGGTAAAACTGCATCTTTTATTCTGGCATGTTTTGGGTAGAAGGTACTGAAAATTGGGGACAACTTGTGGATGGACATCATGGAATCACAGGTGGGTTTGAGTTAGGAGGGACCTTAAAGCTCATCTCATTCCACCCCCTGCCATGGGCAGCAACACGCTCCACTATCCCAGGTTGCTCCGAGCACTGTCCAGTCTGGCCTTGGACACTTCCAGGGATGGGGCAGCTGCAGCTTCTCTGGGCACCCTGTGCCAGGGCCTCACCTCCCTCACAGGGATGAATTCCTTCCCAATATCCCATCTAACCCTGCCCTCTGGCAGTGGGAGCCATTCCCTGTGTCCCATCCCTCCATGCCTTGTCCCCAGTCCCTCTCCAGCTCTTCTGGAGCCCCTTCAGGCCCTGGAAGGGGCTCTGAGCTCTCCCTGAAACCTTCTCTTCTCCCAGCAGTGTTAAAGAAGCTGCAACTGGCAACCACCTCCTGTCAGTTTATTCACACTGTACTTCTTCTCTTAGGACTTCCTCTTGATGGCTTTGCCCAAGGAGTTGAGTTGGGCTTTTCCCTCAGGAATAATGTGCCATTTTAAAGTTTAAAACTCTGTGTTTCTCTTAATAAAGTCAAGATTTTTTTATTCTTGTCCCCATATAATTATTCTGCTGGATGATCTTGGAGAATCCAAGAACTGGATTCCAGTGCCTGAAGGGGGCCTACAAAAAGGCTCCAGAGTGAGTTTTTACAAGGGCCTGGAGTAATAGGACAAGGGGAAATGGCTTCAGACTGAAAGAGGGCAGGGTTAGATGAGATACTGGGAAGGAATTCATCCCTGTGAGGGAGGTGAGGCCTTGGCACAGGTTGCCCAGGGAAGCTGCAGCTGCCCCATCCCTGGAAGTGTCCAAGGCCAGATTGGACAGTGCTTGGAACAGCCTGGGCTAGTGGAAGGTGTCCCTGCCCATGGCAGGGGGTGGAATGGGATGGCCTTTAAGATCTCTCCCAACTTAAACAGTCTGTGAATCTTTGATCTAGATCAGGTAACAGGTTAAATGTAACACTGCAGTCCAGTGTGGAGGTAGGATTCCAGCAATTAAAATCGGTGTCTCCTGCGTGCCAGCAGTTGCTGGTGCTGTCATCTTCAGCTCAGCAAGTTCTTCCCAACAGAGAGGAGATTACATTTCACTTTATTTTATCCAGGAGCATTCAAGGTGTGTGGCAGCAGCACCTGCTCGAGCAAAGCCATAGGTAGGAGCAAATAAATAGCTGTGAGCCAAACTCCAGGGTGGGAGTCTTGGTGTGTAGTCAGTGCCCATCCTTGGGATGTTACAGGGATTATGGGATGAGCATCTGGTTTTTCAGAAAGAGCCTACAAAGCATTACGTGCCCTCAGCTCTTCTCATCATTCAGTAAATCATAGTTTTTTGTTTAAAGGTTGTCTGACCATGCTGTTAACATCCCCATGTTGCTGGAGCTACAGCTCTTTCTGAAATGAAGGAGAGGGCAGTCAAGGGGAGGTCTGGTTTTGCAGGGAGAAATCAAGACTACTTTGTTTCACTTCTCATGGCTGTGGCACCACAGCAATCATGGGCTTGATTTGAGACCCTGCAGGGGAGCTGCCATCCTCTCTGGCAATCAACAGCACCACATTCATAAACAAATAATATAAATTCAATATAAATAATGCTTATATTCATCTCTGGCAGCTGCCTCTTATCTCCTGAGCCACACTGGCTCATTTGCCATGGAGCTGCGTCCTGGAACCATCCATTGTTCCTTTTGCAGCACTGAATGGTGTTTTAATGCAGTGCTCAAAACAACTGCGCAGTTTGGTCCAGTGCAAAGCTTTAGAAGCTTTAGGCCATAGATAAACTTGGGAAAAAGGCTGCACAGACATGAAAGGCTGCACCCATGTGATGAGGTCTTGGCCTGTTGTCCAAAACAGCTGTCAAAGACTTTATCAGGAGCAAGATGGTGCATTAATGGAGCCAGCAGCATTTCATGGGTTTCCAGAGAAATCACAGTGTTGTGTTTGGTAACAGCGAGCTGGAGAATTCCACTTAATTTAGCAGTGGGAAGGATCCTTGGAAAAGGCTACAGGAGCAATAGAGCCATCCGTGGTAGTAGTGGTGATTGGACCATTTTGATTGAGATCTGTCTTGAGCAT
Organism: Poecile atricapillus; assembly: GCF_030490865.1. Lineage (NCBI taxonomy): Eukaryota > Metazoa > Chordata > Aves > Passeriformes > Paridae > Poecile > Poecile atricapillus. The sequence goes on from NC_081259.1 coordinate 19,626,021, forward strand.
TGAGCATCCCTGCAGCCACATCGATCTTCTCCTTGATAAGGTAAAATGCAGCAGGCACGTAGTTGAAAAAGGGAAAAATGGGATTTTAATGATGGCAAAGTAACATGCTGTGGGTTGCTGTTGTCCTTCCTGAAGTGCCCCTCAACTCCAGACTTTGGGCACTTTTTTCATGTATTATGATGTGCATTTTTGCAGTTATACTGAGGTAGGAAACTTTCACAAGCCACAATTCAGGTATTCAAAAAAAAAAAAAAAAAAAAAAAAGCTAAATATCCAGTGACTTGACTGATGTTTTGTAGTGAACATGCAGGAGCAGAGCACTTGAGTCACATCTTTGTGGAGAACTTGGGGATTGTTAAAAATCTTTCTCTTGATCCTGTTTGCAATCTGAGTATCATCTTAATCCATGTGAGTAACTGCCCTCCTGGGCCACATCTGTCTTCCTGCTTCCATCTAAATAATCCAAGGAGTTCAGGTTTTTTCCATCTCTACTCACTGCAGGTCTCCAAGGCCTTAGAATATGCCTTGATTCATCCACTCATTTAACTCTCTCAAATCCACCTGGGTTGGTGGTTCCATCCCCTTTCCATTGTGCTGGAGACGAGCCTGTGGCTGAGTTCTGTGAGCATCCCTGCCTGGTTCCCATCCCATCTATTCTGTTTATCAGCCTGGTGTCCAGCACCTGCTTCTCTGTTTTGCACCAGTCTCTGCATTTTTTCCATGTTCTTCATCCGATGAGACAAAAAATTGTTATCAAATTAAATACATCTGTTAGTGAGCCCTGGTTTTTTTTCCTCCAGAAAAAAAAAAATTCCATGATGTTTTCAATTCCTTAACTTCATTTGACCAATATGATTGGTATTTCTTAAGCAAGTGACTTTACTAATAGACATTATTTTAACAGATCTTTAGAATTTTAAGCCATTTGTGATCAAGGACATGTTAGAAAGTGAATTTATTCACACTTTTGGGAGAATTCTGATGTGAAATTGTGCAACAGAAGAGAAATAAAAGATGTGAGACAACTTTTTGGTCAAAAACTGACCTGATTCTTGCCTTCCTTTAATTCTGGAGAGCTGGTGGAAGCTGATTGTTTGATGTGATGTCATTATAAGCAGGCCCTGTATTTAATAGAATGTGTGATCAGAATTGTAAGTGGAAAATGGGTGTCTGAAAACTCAGAGGAACTGAAAGGGACTGATTTGTACCTGCAGCAAGGCAGTGCAAACAGCTCTTGGGGAGCAGATGTTGGGCCAGTAGCCCTGAGCTCCCCCATAACCTGGGCAGCAGGGAGAGGGGGGATTCTTCCCCTCTGCCCCACTCAGGTGAGACCTCACCTGCAGAGCTGCCTCAGCCCTGAGGTCTCCAACATCAGAAGGATGTGGAACTGCTGGAGAGGTCCAGAGGAGACCATGGGGAGGCTTTGAGGGCTGGAGCCCCTCTGCTCTGGAGCCAGGCTGGGAGAGGTGGGGGTGCTCACCTGGAGAAGAGAAGGCTCCAGGGAGAGCTCAGAGCCCCTGCCAGGGCCTGAAGGGGCTCCAGGAGAGCTGGAGAGGGACTGGGGACAAGAGCCTGGAGTGACAGGACAAGGGGGAACAGCTTCCCATTGCCACAGGGCAGAGTTAGATGGGATTTTGGGAAGGAATTCCTCCCTGTGAGGGTGGTGAGGCCCTCAGGTTGCCCAGGGCAGCTGTGGCTTCCCCTGGATCCCTGGAAGTGTCCCAGGGCCATGTTGTATGGTGCATGGAGCAACCTGGGCTAGTGGAAGCTGCCCATGGCAGGGAGTGGAGCTGTGGATGACCCTGAAGGTCCCTTCCAAGCCAAACCTGTCTGGCATTCCTTGATCATGGTCTTTGTTCAAATGGCCAGATTCTCTTCAGCTGCCGGGTGCTCCATGCTGTTGTTACGTGGCCGTGGAAGGTCACCATGGAACTGTTCTGTGACTGTGTCCAGAGCATCCAAATTACAATTAAACCTGTGAAATGCTTTTTATTCTGCATAAATAGGTGCAGCTGTAAGTCATGTGAAATCAGCTCATGTTTAGTTAGAAAAGCAGTGATGCAGTTCAGGTCAGAACTTAACAGGCTCCTGACAATCTGCAGTGTGCAGGATTAGGCAGGGGGTGACAAACATTGAACCTTGTGTTTTGAGTGCCAGCAAAGCAGGAGAGGAAAGTCCAGGTCTTCTGGAAGCATTTGCTGAGGGCTCCACAGCTTTGATTTCATTGTGCTTTCATCCTCTCTTGTTCATTGTCTCTGGGTCTGTGCTGGCTCAGCAGAGCCAGAGAGACTTCTTGGAGTGGGAGGAGAATTGGATTTGTGTCCTTTGGGAGAAGGAGAGAGGAGAGAACCTTTGCCCAGGAGTGGTGGGCCAGGCACATCTTTCTCTTCTGGTGCCACAAAATCATTAGATTTTGTTTTTTCACATCACTGAGTGTCACTTTACGTGGACCTTCTTCAGCTGGGATGAATTTTTGCTGAGGAATACAAGACTCTTGGAATGACCATCAGAGGATGGTTACTTGGGATGATAAACTCCACAGTGTAAGGGACTTGATATCGGGGTGAACATCTCATTATCAGCTCAAACACTCAATTTTCAGCCCAGTAACATTTAACTGGCAGAGACACAAGGTAGAGAAGCCTTGTGGATTGAACTGTAATGAGGCAAGAAAGTATTTTACTACAGCAAAGAACTGAGTGATGTTTCATTCTCTATATCCTTATAGTGGGACTGGCTGATGCATTTTTCAGCCCATTATAAGGGAGAAGAAATGGAATTCTAGGGCCAAATGGCAGAACATTACCTAAGATGTTAAAAAAAAAAACAAAACACAAAAAAAACCAACAAAGGAAAATATCATAGTTGCAATTAATCACAAACCTGAAAATATTCAAGGAGAAAAAATGAGAAGGAGGCAAAATAATTAATAACATGAAGAAATGAAAATTCTCAGTTCTGAAGTACAAGAATAGGGAGACTTAATGGAATAGAAAGCAGAACTGCTGGAAGCACCTACTTATCCCAAAACCCATTAGCTGAGGAGACTGCTTGTCACCACGGGTTATTAACGTGAGGAGCTCAGCAGGAGCCCTTTGAAGAGCTGCTACATTGATGAGTGGATTCAGAATTCACAGAAAAATATTAATGGAATAAAACTGGAACCCCACAAAGCTTTTAAGAGCCAAGCAAATGTCTCTGCTTCAGGACATGAGGGCAACCTGGGAGGGTGGAACTTCAAAAGAAACCTCTTTGTGGGATGAGGTTTCTCCCTTTTCCCTTGGAAATGCACATCCTCATGTGCAAAAGCTGCTGCAGTCACTCTTCTGCTCCATGCCACCATGGAAATCCCTGTGTGTTAACTGTGTTCCTGCTATTTGTTTGGCACTGATAGCTGGGAAAACAAGGAAGACATTGGGGTTCCAAGATTCCTAAACAAAGTCAAAGATCAGGACTTTAGGAAGGAAAATGCTGACTTTCCATGAACTGCTCTGCCTGTAGCCCACTCCAGCTGCCCTTTCAAATCAAATCCATTCTCAGCTCTTTAAACGATTCTTTTAATTACATCTGATTACTCAAAAGACGCTTTAATGTCACAGAGTTCTTTTAGTTACCTAAATTTCTACTAAAATCATATGAAAAAATTTGAAAGAATGCAGACAAGCTGTTCCTGGGTTAGTTAGCAAGGGATGTTGTTTTGGTACAGTTGCTTGGAATATGGGATTTTCCTGTGTAATCCCAAGCTGAATAAATTCAGGTTGATTTTTTTCCTCAGCCCAGAGCTGTTGTTCAGTGGCTGAAGAAAGAGGAGGTGTAGAAATTCCATGGCTGGATAGAGTCTGTTGCACAAACTTTGCCTCTACAGCAGTAGATGCTGAGGTGTGATGAGAAATAACTTCTCTTTGGGGGTAGAAATAACCTGGAATGGTGACAATGGTGCACTGGCAGAACGAGTTAGTCTACACTTGCCCTCTGTTTGGGAAGGACCAATATAAAGGCAGGATTTGGCTTTTAAAGGCTCAATGGCTGGTTTTGGTGATTGATTGGATTCCTTGGTGAGGATCCCAGTAAGCTGTGCCTCTAAATGCTGAGCAAATTTCCCTAAATGTGGCTTCCTCACATCAGGTCACACAACTTCTTCTCATGGCACAAAGTAATTTATTAATTTGTTTTTGTACTGGTTTCACTGTGAAAATATGGGTGGAGTGGGAGCTCAGTTTGTGCCATTGGCAGAACAGACTCTGGATGCAGTAAGGTGGAGGGAAACACATTTTGTCATCAGTGGACCCTTCAAACTTGGCTGCTTTGTTCTCCTGTCGCTCTGTGGTGGGCTCAGGATGGCTCTGTGTGAGCACCTTTCCCTAAGGGATGTTCCATGTGTCTCCTTTCATCATCATCTCCACAGGAGAAGCAAAAACTGCAGCCTTGCTTTCTGGAAGAGTTTAATTTTAGGAAGAGAGAGTTTTTTCCTTTCTTTTTCAAAATCAAGTTTTGATTTGTTGCAGATGACACCTTCTGACCACAGCACCCAAATCTCAAGGCTCTGAATGAAACCTTTTTAGGAAGATGATGCTCATAACCACCTGGTTCCACAGTTGGGACTCAGAGAAAATCTCTAACAAGATTTGTGTTGGTTTCCTTTGCTCCTGGCTGTACTTGGGGGCTGTTTCTGAAAAGCATAACCACAGCGTGTTCCAATCATCTGCTGCAAAGTGCCAATATCAGAGGCTTGAAATCATCTCTAAAAATAAATAGCAGGCAGGCTCTGGCCTGGGATGGGGATGGGAGTGGTGGGTCTCCCATCTGTCCTTTCCCAAACCTGATGGCCACCAGTGGGGACACAATAGCTGGATCTTCAACACACCCTACACAAAATATGTTCTTGTTCTTATTTGAGGTTTTCCACTTTGTCTTCTGTGTGTGCATCCATCTAGTGACAGGAAGGAGTAAGGAGAGAGCAGTTGCAGGAACACTCAGGTACTTCCTCAGAAACCACAGGAATTCACAGAAGCACATGAACCATTTTAGGGGGAATGGATGTGAGATAGTGTGAGGATCACAGAATCACAGGATGGTTTGGGTTGAAAGGAAGCTTAAGGATTGTCTCATTTCACCCCCTGCCATGGGCAGGGACTCCGTCCACTATCCCAGGTTGCTCCAAGCCCTGTCCATCCTGGCCTTGGACACTTCCACAGATCCAGGGGCAGCCACAGCTGCTCTGGGCACCCGGTGCCAGGGCCTGCCCACCTCACATGGAAGAATTCCTTCCCAAAATCCCATCTAACTCTGCCCTGTGACAGTGGGAAGCCATTTCCCCCTTGTCCTGTCACTCCAGGCTCTTGTCCCCAGTCCCTCTCCAGCTCTCCTGGAGCCCCTTCAGGCCCTGGCAGGGGCTCTGAGCTCTCCCTGGAGCCTTCTCTTCTCCAGGTGAGCACCCCCACCTCTCCCAGCCTGGCTCCAGCCCTTAGAGCTTCTCCATGGTCTCCTCTGGACTCTCTCCAGCAGCTCCACATCCTTCTGATGTTGGAGACCTCAGGGCTGGGGCAGCTCTGCAGGTGAGGTCTCACCTGAGCGGGGCAGAGGGACAAAATCCCCCTTTGCTGCTGCCCCAGAGCATGGGAGAGTTTGGGGCTCCCAGAGCACACGCACAGCTCACACTGAGCTTTTCATGACCCAAAATGGATCCACCACTCTGTTCAGCCCCTACAGGGAATAGTGAGTCCCGAGTCACCCATGTGTGTGTGGGGAATTGTGATTTCCTGCTGTTGCACTCCCTTCCCTGCTGTGACCCAGCACATGTGGTTTCCATCCACGTCCTGCGTCTGGGATGGACGGAGCAGCCTTTGGGGCTCCCCCTTGGCTCACAGGCCATGGGTTCAGGCAAGCAGCATTAGGGCTTTTTAAAACAGAGGCTTAACACCCAGAGGAAAGTACTCTTGGAGGATATCAGAGTCAAGTTTAATCCCTGACTTGGAATCCAGGAGTGTTACATCATGCTCGGGTGGGAGAAGTATGATGTCATTTTCCACACTCATATTTTATCTGAACATCTTATTAAAATCCTGTCATTCTCCTGGGTCATTTCCCTAGGAGAACTCAGATCATCAATGCACCACTCTGGCTTCAGCATGCAAGAAAGGTTTTTTAATTATATTTATGTACAATTAAGCAGGAGGAAAAATATCTTTAAAGGCAACATTGAAAGAAAAGGAGTGAAAAATGCAATTTTTTCATTTTTTATTACAACAGAAAAGAGGAAGAGCTGGCTTCAAAGTAGTTTGAACATTGTTGTAAAGGTTCATTTTTATACTTTAATCCTATAAATGTACCTGCAAAGGAAATACTTAAAAAAACCAAACAACAAAGCACTGAAGCCGTGCACTATCTCTGGCTCCCACCCTCCCGGCTGGCTGCCACATCCTGGCAGAAACCTTCCACTATCACCCTGGAGATGGGAGGCCGCAGGATTGGTCCTGCCAATGGATTTTATCCAAGAGATGCAAGTGTCAATGATGTTTTCCAGAACTTATGGGTGGATTTTCCAATGAGAAAAAATAGCCTGTAATGTCATTACCATACAACGCTGCATCGTGCCCCAACGTGACGCTCAAACACTTCAGGATTTTGTCACTAAATCGGGTGTAAAGTTCTCACATTCAGAGAGAGGGTTTAGGTATTAGTTTCAAATTTTATGTTACACCTTTTTTCTAATTCTTCTTGTGCTCTCCTTCCTCTTTTCCCAGTTTCTCAGTACCTTCCACGATCACCTTGGGCCAATTGGTACCTTCACAATCACCTTCCTTGGACAAAGGTCCTTCTCTGACCTGCCAGTCTGTGTTAGTCAGAGGCATTTTAAGAGGATTTCCCAAGCCATACTAACACCCTTCCCAAAAATCCCAATAGGACAAGTCAATTCAACAAGTTTATCCAGAGAGACAGTTTTGCAGTGTCAGCATACCATCAGATTGACAAGTCCTTCAAAGCTACTTGCTTACTTGCAAGTAAACCACTAGTAATTCATTATTTTTAAAAAAGAATTCTTTCTAAAAATAATTAAAAATATTTTAATATCACAGTGTTCTCATCCTGGATTAGTGTTTTCCTCCTGCTGGCCATGGATGGAGTAGGACACATGGCATGGGAGAGGATTCTTCCCTCTGCTCTGCCCTCATGGAGCCCCACTGCAGAGCTGCCTCCAGCTTTGGGGTCCCCAACATCAGCAGGACGTGGAGCCAGTCCAGAGGAGCCACGGAGCTGCTGCCAGGGCTGGAGCCCCTCTGCTCTGGAGCCAGGCTGGGAGAGCTGGAGAGGGACTGGGGACAAGGGATGGAGGGACAGGACACAGGGAATGGTTTCCCACTGTCAGAGGGCAGGGATAGATGGAATAGTGGGAAGGAATTCGTGGTTGTGAGGGAGGTGAGGCCCTGGCACAGGGTGCCCAGAGCAGCTGGGGCTGCCCCTGGATCCCTGGAAGTGTCCAAGGCCAAGCTGGATGAGGCTTGGAGAAGCCTGGCCTAGCAGGAGGTTTCCCTGCCCATGGCAGGGGTGGAACTGGATGATCCTTAAGGTTTCTTCCCCACCCAAACCATGCCAGGATTCTATAAACAAGGCACTAAAAACCTGCATTTGGACCAGAAGCGGGATTTAGTCCTTGTCTGATTCCAGCAACTGAGAGGTTTCTGTCTTTCCTTCAAACCCAGAAATGTTCTCCCAGTTTTGGTGAGGAGCTGTAGATGCTCCAGCAGGTTTTGTGTGTGGTGCTGCTCTCCTTCCTCACCATCCTCCTCGCTTTCTGCTCTTTCCCTAATTTAGCTCTCACAGCTACTTCTCTCCCTTCCTTAGCTGCTGCTCCGTCTCTGCAGAGGAGTGTCAGACCCAGCAAAGCTCCCTCAGCAGTTCTGTCCCTACAGCCACAAACCCAAGCTGCAGCCACTTGCCACTGGGGTTTTTTTCAGCTCTCATGGAGCAGTAACTGTCAGAGATAAAAACTGGATTTTTATAGTATTTTACTACATGTGGTCACTACTCCTCTGACATGAGCACTGGGAGTAGTGTCTGGCGCCTCTAAGCGCTATTCAAATAAAAGTGTATTTTCAGTTTGCTTTTTTTAATCTCTCAATTAGTAATTCCTGTAGCTCATCATCTCTGAGATGCCCACATGGGCTGTTTTCAATTGTCTGCACATCTAAGGCTCACTGAGAACGGGGGCTTGGCTTCTGTTCCTGGTCATCAGATCCCTTTAGGTGATGCAGATCAAGCACATTAGGAGAGCTAGAATTCCTCCTGCTTTTGCTTGTTTTAGTCTTGGGTAAATCTTGTCCCTCTTCACAGTGGCCAAGCATTGTTAATATGTGTATCTTTAAAAAAGTGCAAGCATAAATTTAAATATTTTTTTCTTAGAATAGAAATTGATTCCTTTAATCATTTATTTGCATGCAGCATGCTTGTGTTGAATAGATACTTTGAAGCAAATAAGAAAACATGTACAATCTTTTCCTGATTTTTCCCCTACTTGGAAATGAAATAAATCATTTAAGCACACAGAAATGATTGAAGGAGGGAGATTTTCATCTGAAAATCCTAGGTAAATAACATGGACAAAATTCAGAAGGTTTTAAAATGTGTTTTTTTCCTCTGAGTCATACTGGAATGAGACATTTGTGTTACAGTAAGTACAAATGTAATCATGAAGCCAAATTTCACCTTAGAGAATAAATGGGGAAAAATGGGAATGGCTGATAAGGATTTCAAACCAGACATCAAATGATAATAAAAATCAAATCCTGTATATGATAATAGCTCACTAAATAATTTCTGTGGTAGCATATCAACAGGTTCCTGGGATTTAGTGCCAAATCCCTGTGAGCAGAAACACTGATTAATCAGAGATCGTGCTGAAAATTTATTCCACTTATTAAAAGAAAAGCAAACAAATGGAGCTGCCACAGAGCCACTAAAACCACATATCCAGATTTGATTTTTGGAGGGATTTCCTGAAGAGGAACAATTCCACTGCTACTTTTTTTTTTTTTCCCCTGAACATTTCATTGGAACCACCTTTCATCCTTGTATAGAAATTATAGGAAGCCCATCAAAGGCCCTAAGGGAAAAGGGGATATTTCCTCTCTTCCTGTGTTCAGATCTGATTTCCTGAAGAGGAGAGGAGTCTCTGTTTCTTCTCTCCACCAGAAGAAAATGTATTTTGTGGTGCCCAACTTTATTTAAGTAATTGAGCAACTGTTCTTTATGTTTTATACCAAATCCTGCAAACTTCACACCTGGAAAGGAACATTTCTTATCACCTTGGATTTACTGTAATTGTTCAGTATTTGTTGATAAGAGTCTGGAATGGGAATGTGTTGCTTGTTTTCCTCCTGGAGGGCAGGAAACAGCTGCACATGTGTCCACATGTTCCGGAAGAGTTGGGGGGTCACCAGGAGAGAAAGAATCCATAGGTAGTTCCTATGGCTCTATCAACATCACTCCTATTTTAACAAATGAATTTTTGGAGCTATTGCAAGTTCTTGGGAAAATGACAAAGAGTGTTGCTTATAAAGCCATATTTTTGGGGATGAATGGGAATTCTGCATTGGTAGGGAATGCTGGCACTGGCAACATGTTTATCCAGCATGAACAAATAGCATTGATAGTGTCCATAATGGGATAGACACACACAGTCTCCTGGGAAAATGCTGGAAAACTGGAGGTAAAAAGGGCCATGACCAGCAATGCAGCAAGTCTTGTGGACTGAACAGCAAAGCACCAAGTTGCCTTTGGGGTTAACAAGTCAGGCTGCCTTGTAAAAAGTCTTCTCTTCTAGATCCAAAGAATTTTCCAGAGTTGTGCATGAGAAATGGCATTTAAATATCAGCTTTTACAAGTTCTCATCACTTGTAGAAAGTCTAGAGTGGGTAAACTGACCTTGTCCCCACGTCTGGGATGTTCCTAGTGAAAAACTGGGATTTAACAATGTTACATTGACCAGAATTGTTGAAGGTGCAGTAAAGTTGTGTTGAGCAGCTGAGTCTGTCAGCATGTCTTTATGGGTGCTCCCTGGATTTGCATAATGCTGAGAGGTGGGATAAGGGCTGTCAGGGTTAATAAACTCCACGGGTGTTTAATCCTCATTAGGGCTTTAAGTCGTTTGGTGCTCGCACTCACTTTCCAGTCGTACTTAAATCCACTTCTCATTAACTGAGTCTGTGCTGGGGTCTAAACCCCAGCTCTGAGCACTGTGCCCTCCCCAAGGTGCATTTTTCATAGCAGTGACCCAAAATATATTGTGGTGTCCAATGTGTGTGTGTGTAAAAAGGGCATTTTTTTCTATGAAAAATGAGTTTGGGTGTTTTTGTCTTGCTTTTCCAGAGAGCAGCACATAGTGCCAGCTGTGCTCCAGCAGTTTCAGTGATGGAGTGAGGCTCAGAAACCCTGCTAGGCAAACTCGGATATATACATGGCTGTGCAAATGTAATATTAAGTTGTGGTTTGATGATCATAAGAGCTGCCCAAACCCAAGTATCCGTCCACCACCTTTTTCCTCTGTCCTTGGTCAGGCTATGCTGTCCTCCGTGTTAGTTATGGGGGAAGATGGACAAACCTCTCAATGAGCTGAGATGTTTGAAGTCTTCAGAATCTTTTTAGAGACCTGTAGCTGTCTCATAAATACCACTTTGGAATGATTCTTACTTGGAATTGCTCAGTGCACCAATACCCTCCTCTTCCTAAGTGATGCAAAAGCGACGAGCTTTGCTTTGTTTTGTTCTTCTAATTTTCTGATTGTCTTTGTTGAGCAATGCCCTGAACAGTTCTTTGTTTCGGTCTGGCTCTTTCGAAACAAAATGTCAGAGGAAGTATTTATTGCTTACAAGAGCCCTTCATCCATGGGTTTGTTTGGGTCAAAAATGCTTAAAGCTGAACACCAGGAGCCAGTTGCTGTTCCAGATCTTCTGCATGGTTGGGTTGGTTTGATGGAGTCATTGAGGAGAGGGTCTGTCTCTTGCATTTCAGTCCCACTCTGGATCCCACTGTGGTTCCTGTGGTCCACACTCCAGAAAATGTTCCTCTTGGCTATGGAAGGCTGTGACTAAAACCACAGAACTTCCAGCAGCATCCTGATGGTTTTATCCACAGAGAATATCCCGAGTTGAAACAGGCCCACAAGGATCGTCGAGTCCAGTTCAGTGGGATCTCTTGGCTTTCTGCTCCCTGGGACATCCAGTCACTGAGATACTGCTGTAATTTTTGCTCTTTGCCTTTCAAAGTCCTTCAGCAGTTGCTTTCACCCATTCTCTGTTCTCTGGGCTTTGTTTATTCCCCTTAGTCTGAAAAATGTATAAATATTTGAGGTTTAGTTCAAATTGAACTATTGCTGCTGTTGCTCGTGTGTTAGGTTAGTCAGCAGTAAAAACACTGAATCCAAAAGGATCACAGGGGAAACTTCCAAAAAAATCATGTGAAAATGTCTGTAGAAAGTTAGCTGAGGATCTTGGAATCATGGAATCACTTAGGTTGGAAAAGGCCTCTAAGGTCATCGAGTCCAACCATTCCCCAACATTGTCAAGGCCACCACTGACCCATGTCCCCAAGTGCCACATCCACAGGGCTTTTAAATCCCTGCAGGGATGGAGACTTCACCATTTCCCTGAGCATCATGTGCCAGTGCCTGACCAAGCTTTCCACCAACCTGAGCCTCCCCTGACACAGGTTTAGGCCATTCCTTCTTGTCCTGTCCCTCATTCCCTGGGAGCAGAGCCTGACTCTCCCCCATGGTGCCTCCTCCTGTCCGGGAGCTGTGCAGGGCCAGAAGGTCCCTCCAGAACCTCCTTTTCCCCAGGCTGAGCTCCCCCTCAGCTCCTTCAGCTGCTCCAGACCCTTTCCCAGCTCTGTTCTCATCTCTGGCTCCAGCCTCACAGCATTTCTTGTTGTTTTCCATGTATTCAGCCTTGGTGGGGATTTGAACCCGCCTGCTTTCCCTGGATTTTCTGGGTACCAACAAATATTTTGGATAATTCCAGTTTGAAATTTCAGCCCTCAGCTGAATGCAGAAGGTCAGGAGTGAGGGATCCTGACTGGAACAGGGGGTGCTGTGGGATGGCAGCAGACAGATTTGCTTAAATATATTTAGTGACTTTGTAATCTCAGCTCTTAAAGAATCTCCTGTGTGTGTACAGATGTGTTTTACAGAGACTTTTAATTTGAGCAAACTTGGGTTCCTGAGATTACATCTTTTCCAGCCTCTAAAACATAGGCTGCTGGTGCTGGAACTGTAAGTCCTTGTTCCAAAGCACTTCAAAAGCAGATTTTAATTCTTAAGCCTGTCTTCCCCTTGTTCCTTTTGACAGAAGATATTTCCAGAAGTTTATCTGTTTTTAAGGTGGCCTGAATCTGATCATGACAACTTTCAGAACAATTAATTTGGCAATGAAATCTTACCAAAAAATCAAACATTATATCAGGATCTTAACAAAAGTTGGTCAACCCAAAAAGTGGAGTTGCTGGCATATAATAAATAATATATAGATCCTTTCTAACTTGATAAGCAGAAAACTATTGATTAAAACCTTGTCTGTAGCTTATTTCCTGACTCGCCGAGTCAAAGCACGTTTGATCTGTCTCAGTGTGGAATCAGCAATATTTCTGTGTGGGTGCAATATGTCCCGCTCCCTTTCATCCCCAGAGATTTGTTTTGGCATTGCAGCAGCTATTTTTATTTTGCTTTGTGAGGGAAATCAAAATGGTTTGATGAGTATCCTGTGTTCCAGATCTGCCCAAATGTCACGTAAGGAGACTTGTGGAAGAGACCAGAAGCTGTAGGTGTTGACCTGAAGACAAGCTGTATGTGATGAATGGGATATAGGTCAGAGACTAGAATTAATTTATGTAGGATAGTACAGAAATAAATAATTTCTCATTAAATAAAGCATAAAACCTTATTTTAAATGCTCTGCTGCAGCTCCTGAATTTGAAAAGAAATAATATTCCCTGATGGTCTTTAGATTGGGTAGTTTTGGAATCTGTTGAGGATAGTGAGGGGCTTTATTTAAAAAGTGATGTCAGTGAAGATCTATTCTAAAAAGTAAATATTTTATTGAAATTAAATAAAAAAATTCAAAGAAAGTCCCCCCCTCTAAACCCTGAGTCATTTAAAATAGGTTTATTTCAGTGCAGGTATTTTTTAAATGGATGAAGGCAAAGTGCTCCATCCACCTTGTATTCTCGACATGTTGCTTTGCCAGGAGTTTCCTTCCTGTTCTTAGGTTTAAACCATCACTTCTAAAAGTGGCTGTTGAACACTTTGGGGTCTGGGCCACTGATAGTGGGATCCAAGCATAGCAAGGAAATCACCTCTTCAGGGGCTTCCCAGATTTCCATGTAGCTGAGACCACCTTGGGAATAAGAGCAGTGGCTCATCTCCCACCTGCACATTCTGGAGGAAACTGGGCATTGCTGGTGTCAGGGAAACTTCCCCGTCTGAGCCTTCAGGAGACTCGTGGCAGTCACACTCCCAGCATTCCTCAGCACTGCAGGCTTAATGAGAAACTCATTTATTTTGGAGAAAAGAAACAAACAGGGACATTCAGGGGTGAAGTCCTGCACATCCCTGTAGCCTCTAATGAAAGGTAATGAAAAGCATTGCGACATAAACCCGTATGTGATGCTGTAGGAGGAACAGCAACGTTCTTTTTGGCTTCAGACAGAGATGGAGTTTGTTTTCAGTTGCACGTTGGAACAATTAATTGGGCTGGTTTATGCCAGGACAGAGCATTAGGGCAGTGAGAGGCATTCCTGGATCTTGGCCTTCGTCTTTCCCCAGAGACTGATTTCTCTGGTGTGACAGTGGCACTGATTGTCTTCCAGCTTAATCAAAAAAGTGTAGCTGGAGGGTAGGGATAGAAAAATTGCCTTGAATTTTCTATTAATCACTGAAATACTTTCTCACATTAGAGGAAATAAAAAAAAAAAAAATCAGACAGCAACCTCCCCCACCAAAAACAACCCGTGTTGCTTTTAATAAAAACAGCCAAAAAGCCTTCCCCAAACCCTTTTCATCAGTAAAGGGAAGAAAAAGCAGTTAGTGGGAACTGGAGCTCTGTGTGTTTGAAATGCAGGCTGCTTTCCAGCCCGTGTTGGGGACATTTCAAGAGCTCACTTTAAAAGTGCTGTTTTGGTCTGAGCTGCACCAAAATCCTGTCAGTCCTGTTGCTCACCTGTTTGCATCACACACTTGCTTTTGGTTGGTTTTTGGGTGAGGAATCCCTCGGTAATTGTGGCCATTTTTTGTAGTTACCTTGTGAAGTCGCTTTTTATTGCCACTGTGTTATGGTCAGCAGTGTACAGAAGCTGTGAACGTACTCAGTCATGGAATCATGGAATTGTTCAGGTGGGAAAAGCCCTCTGAGCCCATCCAGTCCAACCATCCCCCAGCAGTGCCAAGGCCACCATTAACCCATGTCCCCAAGTTCCACATCCACACATCTGTTAAATTCCTCCAAGGGATGGGGACTCCACCCCTGCCATGGGCAGCCTGACAAACCCTTTCCATGAATAAACTTTTCCTGACATCCAACCTAAACCTCCCCTGGCGTGGACTGTGTTAATCCCTTCTCCTGTTCCAGCTGGACAGGGAGAGGAAGTGAGACCATGTGCTTAATTGCATTTTAAGAGCAAAACATTGGCAGAACGGCTTGTGGTCACGCTGAATGCTGCTATCTCAAAAAATCAAGGGAAAAAGAGGTGGGAATAAGCTGATAGAAGACAAACTATGCTTTATTCCTTCAGCTGGGGTCAGTGACACGAGGCCACTCAGATGATGTTCCTCGAAGGGAGCATTGGTGAGAAGGATTTCAAGGCAGTGTGTGACGAGCCACTGATTTCAGGGTTTAATTGAGATAATTATGGAGGAATTTTCTGGTTCCTTTTTTATTCTGCTGCTGTGGCTAAAATGAACCAAAATGTAGCAGCCATGGCTGGTGCCATAAGTTTTTAGGTGATTATTTTTAGGTGATTAATATGTACCAAAGCTCTACTCAAGGTGATAATTGAAACCAAGGAGAGAACCCCAAGCAGCAAGAACAAAGATAATCTTTAAATAGGAATTCCTGCTTTCTGGGTCTCTATGTAGGTGCCTGTCCAAAAGCCCAGGGATCTTCCTTTGATCTCAGCTTTCATCCCATCAAGCAGAAACTCTTTGATCCTGGCTGTGGTGAGGATGACCCTTCCTCGGTGCTGTTTTTCCTCTCTCTGGGAGAGCTGCTGGAGGAGCGCTGAACCTGCCTGCTGTGATTTGCAGCTCCCACTGGTGGTACCTGGAAAACTTCAAGTTTTCAGGAACCCTCAGATTTTCTAGAGGGGTTTTTAACCTTCCCTTTTGTAGCCCTTCTGCTGCCTGTCCTGGCCTGTGCTTTCACATCGCTTGCTGTTGCTCCTGTGCAATATCCACCCTTCTCTTTCCTTCTCCCCCAGGAAACCTTTCAAGGATCTTGGTGAATTTATTCTATTTCTGTTTAATGTATGTATTTATTTTCTTTCTTTTCGCTACCAATGATGGGATTTGTGGTGTATCTCATGTGTGATCCACTCAAATGCATGACAGAAACCAAGCCAGAGTCAGGGGTACATCCCACAGCCCTGGGATTACACCCAATTCCCAGTGCTGCCAGGACCATTGACATAACGTGGCATAAATTAAAATAGCAGACAAAAGCTTTGGCAAGGGAGAAATTTTATGTTGGATGTGGGAGCTCGAGATGCAAAAGCCATTTTAGTGCAGAGCAGGAATAATTTCCAATCACATTTTTTTCTTCTCTATTTCAGGCTGTGACCGTGCGGAATTCCATGGCCAAGTCATTGTACAGCGCCCTGTTTGACTGGATCGTGTTCAGGATCAACCACGCTCTCCTCAACTCCAAGGACATGGAGGAAAGCACCAAGGTAACATCTCAGCAGCTCTTTTGGCTCCTCTCTTGAGTTTTTTAAATAGATAACTGAGTGGTAAAACATTACCCAGGCATGCTGCTTAACATGAAGTTAATTTTTCCTCGGATCATAACTGAGTGCATCATTATTCAAAGTGGTGCTTGCTGAGCTGAGAAGGACGAAGCACTTTAAGTATTATAAGCTCAAAGCAAACAGGGAAGAGATTTTGCTGTAGCCACAAAAGCCAGTTCCCCCACCTGCTCCAGGAGCAATGGCAAATAATTTTCCTCTTTTTGTGTAAAACTTGAGGACTGTGTATAATTGAGGGGGGGGAAAAGGGAATTCTTGTTACTGCATTTTGATGAAGTTGCTCCATGATAAATGATGAACAAACTGGGTGCCTGTAAGTATTGAGGCAGTACAGTAGAAAAATTAATTTAAAGAAAAAAGGTCATGATGGGAAGAGTGGAGCTGGTGCAGTCCAAACTGAATTGATGGAAGGAATGATGTGAAGTTTCCTGCAATAGCAGGGTCTGGATGCTGTGACCTAGCACATCTTCCCTAACCCTCTTGTGTCCACACTCCTCGTGGCTGGGGGGTGCTGACCCCAAAATCCGTGTCCATGCACACAGGCACTTCCAGCTCTCCAGTTACCCTTGGCTTGGGAATCTGAGACATGGTCCAGCAGCGTGTGGGGCTTTTTGGGGGGGTTGTGCATCCAAACTAAAGTCAAAGCTGCCAAAAGGAGGATTTTTGCTAAGCACTGACATTTGCATTGTGCTGTAGGACTCAAGTTGAAGTCTTCACTGCACTCTCAGTGTGGTCACTCCTTTATTTAATTCCAAAAAAGGCTTGTGGAGCATAATTGTGGACTGGAAATGAAAACATGCTTGTGAAGTCTGGTTATATGCTTTTCTGACAAAGAAGGGTTGTTACAGTGATAACATCCAGCAAGGCTTCTGACTGCACATGCTGCCTCTCCCTCTGTTCAATATTTTACAGAAATGTTGTATTCTTTCCTGATTTTTTCCAAAGTCATCAAAAGTTTTGTCTGGGCTGTCAGGAAAACACAAACCCCACTGTTTACATATTTGGTGAAGCAG
Organism: Poecile atricapillus; assembly: GCF_030490865.1. Taxonomy (NCBI): domain Eukaryota; kingdom Metazoa; phylum Chordata; class Aves; order Passeriformes; family Paridae; genus Poecile; species Poecile atricapillus. The sequence goes on from NC_081259.1 coordinate 19,643,039, forward strand.
AAAAGTGGATTTGTTTTGACAAGGAAATGCATCTCAAATGCTAATTATTTTTTATAAATGACCCAATGATTTTTTAAAATTATTGTCTGTTCTGTAATATTTAAATACAAATCAGTCTAGGACACTCTTGTGTGCTTAGTCAGCACGGCTGTTAAAGTGAGACACCACGGTAGCTGTTTATGGGCTATTAAACTTTTGTTCCCAACCTCAAATCTCAGCAGGTAAGAGCCAGAACAGCCCAAATTCCTGCTTTTTTCCAGCATTGCTGCTGCACATTAACCCTCTGCTTCCTCCAGCCATGACTCCCATGGAGTGTAACCACCTTCCTCCTTGCCCACCTCCATGTGTCATCTCATGAATTCACAATTCACACGTTTCTGACCCTTTTTTTTTTTGCCCCAAATTGTAATGATAATATCCAGGTCAGGCAGGAGGAGCTGGGAGTGGTGTTGCCCCTGTGGCAGAGCAGATCCACCCATGCTGGCAGATGCTCAGGACCCAGAGCTGCAGGAATGTGCTCATGCCCAGATCCAGGGAGGCAATCCTGGGCTGTACTTGGGCCCCAGTTTCTGAAGCAGAAAGGCAGCTCACAAAATACCAAGAAATATCTGCTGCTTTAGCAGTTTGTCTTCAGAGTCCTCTATGAATTGGATTGATTCTCACAAATCCCCCAGAAATCATGAAAATGCACAAATCCTCCCCATTATAGGGGTGGAGACGGTGAAGAAGAGGTTTATGTGCATTTCAGAGCAGCTTCGTTAAACATTGACCAGCCAATTTTCCCTTGAGCAGTCCTACCACGTCACCTCCTCAGCCCTATTTTTAGCCCCCAGTTTGGGTTGTTTCAGCACAGAGGTAGGAGAAATGTCTCCCTGGACTGGGCAGGGCTGGGAATAGCTGCTCCTTTGCCCTCGAGGAATAACATTGCTGCCAACAAGTGTCCGAGGGCATCCTGGGCTCTGCAGCTGCCATTGAGGCACCAACCAGGAATCACCAGAGCAGAGAAATGGAGCCAATGACCTGGTTCTTCCTTCCACTTCCCAATCCTCCTGAAATCCTTTTCAGCTCGTTCTTGGAGAAACCCCAGATGAGGATACAGGTTCTTCTTACCCTCACATACGTTGTTTTGAGGTGGGGCAACACCAGTGAGTAACTGAGAGCATCTCCAAAGCCAGGGAATGCCTCCTTGCTGTAGGACAATACCTTGGCACTTGGGTGACACCTCCTTACTGGCATCTGCCAGCCAAAAAAATACCTTTAACACACTAAGTCTATGATTTATGGGAGCAAAATACAGCCTTGCACCTCAGAAATTCCTGAGTGTGCAGTGGGTGAATAATATGTGACTCACACAGCAGCAAATGTCCCAGATTAATCCCAGCCCATGCTTGACACTAATATTCCTCTGACTTTGAAGATACATTTTGAAACAATCCTGTAGGTTCTGAAGGTTCAGAAAATGTCATATGATGGATTTGGGGCACAGAGCTTTCTTTTATAATAATCACATTATGCAGAGGTAAAACAAGACTCAAAACCATCTCAATTCAGAGTGTGTTGGGAAGAAATTGAGGAGAAAAATTAATACAGAAGTTTCTCTCTTCATGAGTGTAGATTTGATTTTAGTGACACAATGGGAACTGAGATCATTTTCAGATCCCAATATGTGTTTATTTGATATCAGCAGTAAGGAGAAGATCAAAAGATGAAACTGGGCAAAGAAAAATAAACACTTGGCCGTTGTTCTTCCATATTGTCCAGCAAATATTTGGAAGATGTAAATCAGAGCTTTGATATCCAAATTTAGTTAAAATGTACAGTGAAATATTTTGGGAAAACACAGTGGGATTTGGTTTATCTTGCTTGGTGACAGGATTTCTAGCATATTATTTCTGACCTGAGCTGTGAATAAGTTATTTGATACCTCCTGGCTTATGGTAATGGCAGAGCTGCCATGGGTCAGATTTGCTCTGACTCCCTTTTCCTTCATCTTCTCTCAATTCCTTTTAGTTCCTTTTATGTTCTCATGATTCCCTACAAATTGTCTGAAATATAACCTTTATTAATGAGGTCAGAGACTTTTCCTTCTCTTGAGAATGAGATTACTAAACCTCCCAGAGCCCCTTATTGAATTCCCCTTCCATAAATCAGGTTAGGAATTGCTAGAAGTCCATCTCACTTCTTAAAACAATGATAGAGTGGAGACTGAGGTGGATCAAAAGGCATTTCCAAGGGTGTTTTTAATCCTTTCCCATTTGGTTCTTGTGAAGTGTCTTAATTTCTTCTCAAATCACCGTGCTGCCATTTTCGGATGACGTGCCGCATATGTGGGGATGATGGTGAACTCATGGCTGTGAAGAATATTAAAATTAATGGCCATGAAGAAAAATTCATGGTTGAACACATGAAAAACTCATGGCCGTGAAGAAAATTCATTACAATTAATGGCCATGAAGAAAAATTCGTGGTTGAATTCATGGAGGATTCATGGCCATGAAGAAAAGCCATTTAAATTCAACCAACCAGTTAATTGTTGGCTTTTTGACCTGAAGCAGAGGAAGAATTGCTGAACATGCAGTGTGTTTAGAGTGCATCAGTTCATTAATTTTAGATCCCAGCTTCCAAGTTTGTAGCAAATCACTGCCTTTCACTTTATTTAATAGGTCATCGTGTATATTGGGGTGATGTAGGCTGGAGTGGTCCTCTTGGATGAAGTGGTGATGGATTTTGGGGTTGTTTTGGGGAGGGATATTTTTACAGTATCAGCTTTGGAATATTGTAAATTAAAAGAAATTACTAAAATGAAAAGAGATAAAAAATTTAAAAATAGTAATGAACAAGATTTCTCCCCTGAATTAGAAGCAAACTTATTTGTTTGATTGCCAAAATGTACCTCCATGGTGGAATTACATCACCAGCGTGCATTTGGGGCAGCATAAATCAGCTCCAATGATTCCTATTTATTGGCACTTTGGGAATTGGAGAGCACAGAGCTTTAAGGCCATCATTTGCCAAAAGCCCTTAAAACTCATGCTCTGTGTTTAAATGTCATGGCTGAGACATTTTAAGAAAAGCATGAGGTCATTTTTCATCATCTCAAGCAGAAAGTGCTCACTGACCCAGGGTTCACCCAAATTTTAAAAATCCTCACAGACATGCACTTTTAATCACAAGAATTTTGATATGCTGATTAATACAGTCACACTTTTTAATTTTATATGTTAGTTTCAATAAACAGCATTAACACACAAACTAGACTTAGTCAAGGTCTAAATTATCTTTGTGTGATTTCCTTATGGCACCTATTCCAAGGATGAATTTGAATCTGAAGATTTAAAAGATTTATAAATGTTAAACTCCTGTGATTTTTTTTTAAATAGTGAGCTGCAAATTTCATCCTAAACCCACCCAGATTACAAATTTTTTAGAGGCAGTTTAGCAAAATTAATTCCTGTGTATGTCAATGGAAATGGTATTTTTTCACCTCGTTACAATAATTGATTCTGTACTAGTACATTTGTGCTCCTTTATGAGGGCCAGAGAGCAGAAAAACAGCCGTAAATTCCAAATTTCTCAGGTTTTAGAGTCTTCCCAAATGGCATCCACTGGCCTTGTTCTTTTGGGAGCGTCGTAGCAGAGGAAAAACGAGTGTTTCACTGCAGAGCTCTGCCTGGATTTCTCTGACATGAAACTGCAAAAAAACCACACAGTTTAAAATCTGCATTCTGGAGGAGTTCAGGAGTTACAAACACAGGGATGTGAGAAAAATGCTGTTTTACTCTGTATAAAAACCATGACAGAATTAACTATCCTCCTCTTGGATGTGTGGTTTGATACCTGCAGTGGTTTTGTGAAATGCAGATTATTTTTATAGTTCTGTGTGTGTTTAATTTTAGGTGTCAGCAAAAAAATTATAAAAACACAGCTTTAAAATATAATATTTCCATAAGATTCTTTTATAACTGACAGGGCTATTTTTTGCTATATATTACTCTTCTGTTTTGCTTTATAAGTGTATTTCCATGCCCACATTGAAATATATTTGGTAGCAGTTTCAATGCAATAAATGAACCAGGATTAGAAAAAAGAGAGAAGGTTTTTGTGCTCAGTTACTTTGTATTAAATTTTGTGAGATCTTAAAGACCTTGTTCAGGTTAAAGTCTTCACTCATGGCAGGGGCTTAACTATTTCCACAGGGCATCAACACGATGCTTTTGAAAGCTGGTGTCAGTAAATCCATGAATAGTCTGGAAGTGTGAGCATTTTATCTTCCAAGTCTTGTTTGGATATGGTGGAATAGAGACTTTCATGTGGGGGAAATTTTTGGAACTCTTGTGGATTGCAGGGATGAGCTTCAACAGCAGGGGGGTGATTGGGGTCGGGATTTGCAATGGTGATGTGAAGGGAGATGAGAAAAGTCACTTTGTCCTGTTTCCATCATCAATTGTTCCATGGATAATATAAATAAAATATGATCCATCAATCATACAGAGAGTTTAAGAAGAATTCCTCCTGAGGAATTTTAAAAAAGGATGAGGCAGATTTCTGCCCCATGAACAAAGGGGTTGGCCACATCCATTGGGACAGGCAGGAGCAGATGCTGGACCTCAGGAATCAGTGGCTGAGAGTGAATCCCTCTGCCAGGCTCAGTCCTTGGTCCAGTGGTTCCCAATTTCCATCTTCTGCTCAAAGGGCTGTTTCTCATGGGTGTTTCGCCAAGTGATGCAAACTTCTGGGAAAGTGGCCAAGGGCCTTCATCCTTGTCATGGCATCAGGGAGGTAGAGACTGTCTGGCCCTGGAATAGGGAGAAAAGCCTGGACAAAAGATGAAGTAGTCAATGAGCTCTTGGAAAATGGGTTAGAGACTTATCTTTGTGCTTAAATGCTTTTTTTGTTGTGTTTTTGCTTGTCCCAGTGGCCAGAGTCCAGGTCAGACAAAGCTCCAACTCACAGCCGAGGGGCCACTCTGCCCACAGCAGCCATGCCTGCTCCAGCCGTAGGTGGTTCCCTGGTCAGGAGTCGGGCACAGAAGGAATATTTTCCTCCCACATTATGTGATGCATTGCAAGTGGACAAAAAGCAGTGTGGAGAGGCCTGTGGACAGTCTGGTTTATATTCCTGGCAGTGGAATTAAGCCAGTCTTAGCAAGGAGGTCTTAGAAAATCCAGAGTGCAGGTAACACCAATAGAACGAGAATCAGGGTACTTGGCAGCTTTCAGGTCCTTTGAGGTGGAGGGGAGTGGATATTTCTCCTCCCTACTTGAGGTTTGGCTCATTTGACCAGTGCTAATGCTATTACCTCTCTTATTAGTTATTTAATTAATTGTAACAGGTGAACGGAGCATTTGCGTGAGGTGGCTTTGGTTGGATCCCAGAGCATGGTGCTCTAACGAGCTGCTGGTGGAGCTCTCCCCAGATGTGTCCTTCAGGCTCTTCTCTCCTTCTCTGATGACAGCAGACTTTCTGGGTGGGCACAGTGGGAGTTTTATTTATAACTAATTGTGAATTAGGTGTTTAACACAACAGTCATTTACAGGCTTGGAAGCTGCAGCAGAAGCTATGTGTTGAGTTTGTTTTTCAGCCTGGAAGCTGCAGCAGAAGCTGTGTGTTGAGTTTGTTTTTCAGCCTGGAAGCTGTAGCAGAAGCTGTGTGTTGAGTTTGTTTTTCAGCCTGGCTCCCTCTGTGGATGAGGATTATTTACTGACACATCCCCATGTCCCCCCTCCTTTGGGTTTCCCAAATCCATCTGACAGGCAGAGGGCTCAAGTTTTATGAAAGCCAGTACCTACACAAAGGAGAAAATTCCACTTTTCTACTCCCATCAAGGGTGGGAAGCGCAGTCTGAGCCAGGAGGTGATGGATTGCACTCACCTGTGGGCCAGCATACGCCTGGCCAGAGGTCCACTGCCTCTCCTTGCCTGGCTGGTTTGGGGAGGGGAGGGGGCCAGGAGGGTGCAAAGCTGGGAATTCACTGCAGTGTGGACCTCGTTTGCCAACACAGGAAACCTTGGTGCACCCACATCTTGATGAGCATCTCAAGAGGTAATTGTAGGTTAGAGACCAAACAGACATTGGCTCTTCAATTTGGGGAAGAGCTTGGAGTGAGATATGACTGAGGTTCACAAAATCATCAAAGTGATGAGGAAAAAAACGCTATTTAGAACTGTAACTCACCAAATCCTGCAATTTACATTATGAATTATGGATTTAATAGAAGAAAAAACTTGCCTATTGTGAACTTCTGGACGTTAGTTAGAGAGAATGTAGGGCTCATAGTGCCAGCGGGCTAAAAAAAAAAAAAATGTGGTAGGTCCTTCTTTACACCTCTCTTGTCCATGAACTGAAGGAGCTCAGAGGTGTCTCCTCTTTTCCCTCCTCCCAGACTGCTGGGAGCTGGTGGGAAAAGGTGCCAGAGTGCAGAAGAGCCATGTGAACACAGCCAGGTGTCACAGGGGAAGATCACATGGGCAGGGCTGGGCCAGCAGTTGGGGCCAGGTGTTAGTCAGGGCTTTGGGCTCCCTTTTTCAGCAGCATTATTATTTTTGCATTAATTCCACCCTTTCAGTGAGGCAAGAGTGACTCGGTCCTCCCAAACATCAGTCCATCATCTGATCCCTCTGACAAACAAGTTGGTTGCTTTATTTGTGATGCCATTTTAGTTTTCACCAGGAGAACTAAAGATTATTTCCATGGGAAGCCCTGATGTGCAGGAATTTCTTCTTGAGATTTGCAGCTGGAGCAGGTTTGCTTGGACAATGCACTCACCTTGGTTGTCTTCATGGTGCAAGCCTTTGTTTCCCAAGCCTATCCTCATTTTGCCCTTCTGAAGATCAATACTCTTAAATCCAATAGAATAACTTGGAACGGAGTTGAGGTTTCTTCAAAGATGGCCATTTGTTTGTAAATAAGAAAAAAATCACATAGGGTCTTTTCTCTTAGAACAAGCCTTTTTGTCCAGATATCTAAAGTTACATGTTGTCTCTGTGATTTGGAGGAGTCTTCCAGATGGTACAATATCAACAATTCCAGTAAAATTCCTGCTATTTGCTATATTGATTTCTGCATGTGTGCTTTTGATTATTTACTGTGTACAGATAATCCACTTTATGTGATTTTATTCTAATCCTCACTCTTACTTTCCTTGCAGACTTTATCCATTGGGGTGCTTGATATTTTTGGGTTTGAAGACTATGAAAACAATAGCTTTGAACAATTCTGCATTAACTTTGCCAATGAGCGCTTGCAGCACTACTTTAACCAACACATCTTTAAACTGGAACAGGTAAGTCCAGAAATGTTTACTCTCTGATGCCAGTGAGTGTTGACATGACTTTGTGGCCCTGATAAAGTTCTGAAATTGTCCCTTTAATTCTGTTTTGTTAAGGAGTGTACACTAAATTATTCAAATTTAACTTCTAATTGACTTCATGACCAACTTCCACCTGTAAAATAAAATCCAGCCAGATATTTGCTGGTTTAAAATAAACATTTTGGCTTCCAAAAACATCATGACCTTAACCACTGCTCTGTTGTCTCCTTGATACGTGCTCAGAGGGCTCATCAAAGAATGAACAATTCCTTCCTTGCCTTTTCCTGGACATGCTGCCATGCCATTTGATATCACATAAAAGTTATTTTTTGTTTTCTAGAGAAAAAGCCACCCCAATCTCTCAGTGTTTTTTGCCTTCCAGTGTTGATTTGTGGGGAGGGAGGGGAAATGTCACTCTCATGTGTTCCCCAAGGTCAGACTTGAGAGCATTATGACCTTCAATAGCCCTGGCAGATTAGGAAAGGCTGAACTTTAAGCTTTGCTTTAGGTTTGTTAAGATGGGGTGTTGCTTTCCAGCCACAAATGAATGCACTTAAGAGAGATAACAAAAACACAGACTGCAATCCAGCAGGTAACACACACAAAATGGTTTAGATGGGTGGAGGCTTCTTCTCCATTCGTTATCCAACAAGCAGGACAAGAAGACTGAAAGTTTCTTTTCAACATCTGTGTGTTGTTTCATGGATGGACAATTATTATTGGGCTGTATGATATAGGAGATATGTTAGAGACCTTCTAAATGCCTTTTTTTTTAACATGACAGTCTGCATGCCCTCTCTCCAGGTGAAATCCTTCTTGGGGGAGACCAAGGGGAACCCTCCCTATAATCATTGCAGAATTAACCCAGCCCTTCCCAGAAATCCTGATAGTTTTATTTTGGGCTTCTCCAGTGTTCTCAGAGACTGGAAAACGCAGAAGAAAAAGCTGCCTTGAATATGAGGATGTTCTAAAAACAAGTAATATATCCCTGAGTGTGTCACTTAGGGAGTGTTTGCTCATGAGTTGGATGGTTTAATCTCTTTGGTTTTGATCAATAAGGTGGAGCAGAGCTGCTCAAAGCCATTTAATTTGAGGTTTTTAAGTGGCCTTTGTATGCAGGTGCACCCTACTCAATAGATGGCTCCAAGAATTGGAAGACCTATCTATTCCTAAGGACAGCTTTCTTTTCCCATTGTCCACCATAAAAATGCAAATTTTGAGACTATCACAAAGTCAAACCAGCTGGATTTTTTATAATTGCTGCCATACACTTCCTAGAAGAGACTCAGGGAGGGAGGATCCTTCCTGAAAGCTGGAGACAGATGATTCCTCCATGAGGTGGAGTTTCAGCAGCCTCCTCCAAGATGCCATCATCCATGAGGGAATTCCTGTTATTGGGCTGGGATTTCTCAGCAGGTCAGTGCTCCCCCAAACCTGGGGGATATAAGAGGTCCTGAGCGTAGCAATCTGAAATTCTTCTTGGAGCAGCTTCAGAGATAATTAGCTTTGGAGATCTGTCAGGCATGTGAAGTCGCTGGAGTCCGTGTTTGCTGTATGAGGAGCAGTTGTGGAGCCATCAAACTGCAAAGGGCCCATTCCAGTTCTTCATGCCAGAGCACGTCATCCTCCTGGATCCTGGCTGGAGCACTGCGAGCTCTGCTGCTGGAAAATTCAGACATCTTGGCATAGATTGAGTCTATAAATACATGTAATCTGTGCAGCTGCACGAGCCCTGATCCTTGAGTGAATTAACTGGATAATTTAACCATTTATTTTCCCTGGAGCTCTGGCTGCATGTGGAGGAGTGGATTCGGTGGAAAGAAAACTCAAGGACACATATTCAGATCCTGGGTCTTCTTCCTTCCTTCCTCTCTGGCCCAAAGGTTTTTTAGTCATGATCACAAGTCTACAAATGAAGACCAGGGAGTTAATAATGTGTTTCTAGGGAGTAAAATAGTTCTGTTACTTCAAAATGTGAATTCATCTGAGGTATTTGTGTCTTTATAAAGATTTGTTTCATGTCTTGGTGATGGGGATCTGAAATGGATAGATCCTTCTCTGAATCCTCAGCTCTCCAAAGTTTGCGGGAGGCTGAAGAGAGATTGCTGAGATACCCAGACACATCTGCCAAAAAATTTAGTGACAAAATTAAATAGTCACTAAAGGATTTTTCTTGAAATCCTAATAGAATTTGTCTGCCAGAACTGCATTTAGCCATGATGGAATTGTTGCCATGACATGCTGTTGATGTTATGGAAACCAAAATACCCACCACAGTCCTCTAGAAGAACCATAGGATTATTTTTACCTTTATTTCCTTTTTTTTCCCATGGTGAAATCTAATACAATGTGTCTGGTGAATCTTTTTTTAAACCATCTGTCTGAAGATGACACTATTTCCAGTGGTTTGCAAACAACCACCAAGGCATCCTCGATCTTCAGCCTGGTGTCTCCCAAAAGATCAGTGGCTCTTGTGCTGTGGCTGAGGGGCTGCAAAGGTTTTTGCAGGAGCAGCCTCCTCTCCTGCAGCTGACCACAAGGTAAGGGTAAGGGCTTTATGAATCCTGCTCTACTCCCAGATCCAGATTGGTGATTATCCATTTATTAATGTAGAAAGGTGGCTATGGCAGGGTTGTGACCTTGCCCCATCGCGGAGCAAAGGTGGTTTTCTGCTCCTCCCCAGGGACATCACAGGTTCCTGTGGGGAGGTTGGGTGAGGGGCTGTAGCTGGTGGCTTCAGCTGCTGCCTCATTGCTCTGGGCAGCACAGACAGAGGAACTCTGCCATTCCTCCTTCAGGCTGGTGGCTTCAGGTGACACATCCCTGTTGCTCTTGGACACACTGGGTGCTGTCAGAGCATCACCTCGGCAGCGATTCTCTGTCCCCAAGCCCAGTTCCATCTCTGTGCCCTCAAGTGGCCTCCTGTGCACAGCAGATAAGCCCAGAGCAGAGCCCTGAAAATCAGAGAACACCCAGGTGCTTCTGGGAAAGGAAAACAGCATTTTTGCATTGCACCTTGCCTTTTGTTCGGTTCTTTTTAAGGGCATTGCATGGATGAAGATTTAGTTTGGAGGTCACCAGTACCATACACCCATGATGAGTTTCCTCCAAGTTTCCAGGTCTTTGGCAGTTTAAGGGCCTGGAGTATGAGTTTTTATTTCTTTATATATCCCATTCTCCAAACTTTGTCATCTTCCTCCTCACTGATCTTCCCCCATCCCTGCCGAGGCTCATCTGGTTCTCTCCACCTCACCCACCTTTCCCTGTTCCAGCTGATGCTTTGCAAAGGTTGAGGACTCATCCTGCAGCTTTTCATCCTACAGGTCTTTGCTATTAAAGTTCTTTTCTACCTCTTTTTCCAGCTTTTGCTTACCCACCAAACCTCAGTTTCAAGGGCATGCTTTTGTTGTTTTAAAAAATTGATAAATAATCAAGGTTGGGGCTGAAAAAATTGAAATGAATTTGGAATACAATCAACTGGCAGGAGCTCAGGTATTCAGTGAAGTCTATTTTCTGGTGAGCTTGATGTCCCAGCCAGCAAATCTCAGCCTGCTCAGCCTGAAAAACAGAATTTCATCAGGATAATGCATCCTATGGAATGTTTGCTCAGCCATCCAAAGCTCCATAAATAGTTATGGAGGTCTGTAGGGTTTACTGGTCCTGTGCAGTAGGTGGAGAAATCCAAGAGTCTGGACTAAGTCATGGTGGTGTTTGGTTGAAGGTGTGATTTGATGGTCTTGGAGGTTGGTCACTACCTCCAGCCACCTCTGAGTTTCACCTCAGGATTCTAAGGAGCAACAGCCTCGAGGGAACATGACACTCCAAAATGAGCTTAGGTATCTTACTTAAATATTACATTTAGAAATCAATGTGGGAGTGAATTAATTTTAAAAAGCATTTGAAAAATCGAAAATATTTAAAATACCCTATGAAAAAGGGTTTCTCTTCTACTGCTTGGAACACTCTTCCTTTCCTTCCAGCCAGAGTTTTTTCTGTTTCTCATCACTGGTTAGGCGTTAACACCTCTTTATTGCCTCTGAAGGCAAAAGCCAACCATCAGAAGTCAACCATTGAGGCCTGGGAGGCTCAGTTCAAATTTCTGTTTTCCTTGGAGATGGGAGAGCGGTGTCCTCTGAGAAATGTTGCTGTCAGCTGCCGGCCACATGACCCGTGGAGAAAGAACAAGCTGCACAAGTTATTGATTTATTATTTGGCGGAACGCCATCGAATGCAACTCACGTTTGGGGGAAGAGGACGATGTTTGGAGCACATAAATTATGCTAATAAAAATCAGGATGCCGAGAGCTGTTTAAATGGTGTCTGCAGGGTAGGAAGATTTGGAAGCACATTAGTGAAATGAAGGACTGCTCTGATCAGAGCTGTGCCAGGCTGGGTTCAGCTTGGACATCAGGAGGAGTTTCTTCATGGACAGGGTGGTCAGGCACTGGAACTGCCCAGGAGATGGAACCCCCATCCCTGGAGATATGCAGGGAATGCCTGGACATGGCACTCAGTGCTCTGGGCTGGTGATGAGGTGGGGATCAAGCACAGGTTGGTCTGGGAGGTCTTTTCCAAGCTCAGTGATTCTGGGATCCATTGTCAGTCCCCCAGAGCTTTGTCTCGTGTCCTCCCAGCATCCTGGAGTCCATGAATGTTGCATGGCTGGGACTGGGGCTGAGGGGCTTCATTTGCCACTCACTTGTTTCTGGGTTTCTCCAGATGATGAGCAGTAAATATATAAATATATATAATGTACAACGTGTGAGAGGCTATATCCTAATCTGTTACATTATTTGTATATCCTCTGATCCCATGGGTTAGATTGAGTTGGAAGGGACCTGAAAGATCATCCAGTTTCAACTCTCCTCATATGTAATTTCCTAACCTTTAATTTAATCCCAGTGCAGGGAAGTGCTGCATCTGGCAAACCCATCCCTCATCCCATGCTCCTTGTAACTCTCCAAGTCACAGGTGCTTTCTCCCAGTGTCCTTGTCCCTCTCCCAAGTCACCATGATCCCTTGAGCTTTTTTCCTCTCCTCTGGGGTGGTTCCTTCCTTTTTTTAGGTAGATGATGTTTTCTGCTGATTGTGGTTCCTACTCAGATGTATTAGCTAAATAAATGCACAAACTGTACCAGGATAAAAAAAATTATTTTTTAATGGTACAAAAAGGGTTTGGAGTGCCAGGAAAAGGGGGAATGGCTTCCCAGTGCCATTCCCAGAGAGGGCAGGGTCAGATGGGACATTGGGAAGAAACTCTTCCCTGTGAGGGTGGTGAGGCCCTAGAAGAGGAGCCAGAGCAGCTGTGGCTGCCCCATCCCTGGAAGTGTTGAAGGCCAGGTCAGACAGGGCTTGGAGCAATCTGGGCTAGTGGAAGGTGTCCCACAAGATCTTGGAAACAGAAGATCTTTAAGGTCTCTTCCAACCCAACCATTCTGTGTTTCTGTTTGTGGATTTTCATACAGTTGTGCAATGTGACCTCTCGTCTTAATTAAGATGATGAGCAAGAAATCTTCAAAAGCCTCTAAAATACTTCAACCAACCTAAAAATTGTCTTACTGTGGCAGGACTGGGATTGGGAGTGTGTTGATTGACACAAGTGTGGAGTGGGACTGGAAAGGGGAGGAGATGTTCAGCCTTAGAGACCAGTCTGGTGCTCACCATGACCACTCTGGAGGTTCCTTCACATCTCCTAACTCTGATCCATCTTTCAAGGTGCCAACAGATGCAGATACAGATATTTCTTTTCCTCTTTAATTTTGATCACAAGAAATTAAAGGAATTGATCCAGCAGCAGATCACACAGCCATGTTAAGCTCATGCTTCTCCTGGCTGTGTAAGGACAGCTTGGGAAGAAGTTTCTGCAGAGGGAGCCCATTGGATCGTGGCAATGTGTGTGCTGCCAGCTGAACCATGCAAACCCAATTCTGCCCATTCTGAGAACAAAACAGAATTTATGAATGAAACCCTGTTGCCACTGAAGTTCAGGGAGCTTGATTTGAGCTCAGAGATGGATTGTGTGGAGCTGGCACATGATTTTCTGGGCTGAACCTGCTGGTTTAAAACACTTTCATGATGGAGAATCCAAATTCCAGTAAATTCAAATCTGCCTAAATACAGCAGGGGGGAGGTTATCAGGGTGGGTGAAGAATCAGCCTCAGAATAAAACCAAGTTCACGTGGCATTTGCTGAGGTGCTGCTGAAATAATCACATGGAAGAAGACAATTTCAAGGAGGACCTTGGCTTCAAGGGAAGGCTCATCAGCTCCCCTGCACTGCCTGATGTTTTCATGGACAGAGGGGGCCTTAAAAACCTGTTTATAAATCATGTGTTCATAGAGAATATGGTTAAGTATTCATACTTGTTGTGTCTGTGAGCACATGGTTAAAATATATATATCTGTTATGTATTTATATTTATGTCTGTGTCTGTAAATTCCTTTTCTACTGAAATTGAGAACAAACATAAAAATCCTCATTCCTAAATGAAACCATCGGGCTCAGCATCTTTTCCTGGAGGGATGTCGGGAACTCGCGGCATCCACCCAGTCTGCAGCACAGGCAGACTAAGGACCAGACATTTGTCTCACTAATTTAGGAACTTTCCATATCCCATGGATTTATCATATCAAACTCATTTTAATCATCAGTTGATGCCTGGATGATTCTGCTGGGCCTGGCTCTCAGTGCCCACTTGTAGAACAAGTGATTAATCCTCCATGGGACGGATTCATCCTTAGGGGAGAGATTCTCTCACACCTTGGTGCCATTTCCAGCTGTGGACAAATTCTCCCAAGCTCCCCAGGATGGATTTTAGGATGCAGTTGTGTCCGTGCATAGCCTGAAAAGAGCTTTTTTGAGGTTTAGCTCCTTAAATTTTTCATATAACAACGACCCTTTTAAACGTACGATACAAAAATATTTTGGGATTATTTTAAACTGGGGAGTTCATCTAGGAATAGTGAGGGATGTGGAAGGGGGGTTAATTCATAGTTTCTCACTTTGCAAAGAAGCCTGAAGCTGAAGCAGATGGTGTTCAAGGCAAGAAGAGAGGAATTTCACACCCTTCTGTTTAGTCGGGAATTTTTATGCCAAATATATACATTTAGACATCCAAAAGTAGCTGCCTGTTGATCATATGGCTCTGGATTGCAGGAGCATTTATGACAGGAGCGCAATGGGAAATGTTCCCACGTGGAGTTACGCTGGGAAAAGGGATTTTTCAGTTGATTTCTCACTTTAATCTGGGAATTTTCATTGTGTAAACAAGGTTTTCCTATGCCTCAGTTGGGAAAGGCTGAAGTAGATGAGCTCCTGGATGAATTAGTTGGTGGAGGTTTCTGTTGCTCTTGGGGTTTGTGAATCTTATTTTAGGGGCTGTTTCTCAATTCTCACTGTGACTAATGGCAATATCCCTGTGGGATGAGACATCTTCCTCCAGGGTGCTGAAACACTGAGGGATTTTCAGGGCTTTTGGCTTGCAGGATGTGTGGATGGATGCCCAAAGCCCTCCAGACCTCTTTAAATCATGGGAAAATTTGTATCTTTGATATCCCATGATAGGGCAACAAATTTCACATATCATGGTAAAACTTTTGTCTTTAGATGAGGCTTTTCACCACCTTTTGATTTAACTTTCCTAAACCCTGAGTTTTGTGCTCTTAGACAGATAGGGAATTTATTATGGTTTTTAGTTTATATTTTTATCATGTCTCCAGTTTCATTTAATCTCTGCATTTCCTTTTCTCTGAAGTTTTTCAAGCCCCTGGTCCCTCCCTCCCCACCTCTGAATTTTACCACATGATTTTGGGTAGCAGCAGCACCCAGGAACCATGATACTCCAAAGGGAGCTTAGATATCTTATTTATCACAGATATCATGTCTAGATAAGTGTGAGTTTAAAAATAATTTTTAACTTTTTCTCCTCTAGTTACACTTTTTAACATTTGTGTTTATTTACTGATGACTGTGGCTGGGTGCAGAGTAATTGATGATCACATGTGGAGGTGTAAAGACATTTTCCAGCATCTCCAAGGTTTTGTTGGGCTTGTGGGTGTTTTCTCCCACTCAGGATAAAGAAACCTTTAATTCTGCCCTGGATTAGAGTGTTTTGGTTTGGTTTAGCACCAAAATAAAGTCCTGATAACAGAAGTGGTCCAACACTCCTGTAGAGATAACAGGACTTGGTTCTCAACAACTCCAACTATAAAATTACAGGATATTTCTGTTCCTAGCAGGAGGGTTTCCATCAGCCCAGTTGGGAAGGTTTTTCCTGATGCTCAGCATGTGTGTTTTAATTTTAAATTCATTATTCTGTGCCATGGGCAGCATTTGTGCTCTGGGTCAGTGTAGGCAGTCAGAGTTTCTCTTTAACAGAGTTTTAACGGCTTCCCCTTTCCTAGAGTTCCAGTAATTTTCCTACTTAAAAATGTTGGATATTCTGCCCCACTCTGTTTGGTACCCCAAATTTTACATGCTGCTTTGCCTCAGCTAGCACTGAGTGAGAGTAAAGATTTACTCTCATCTTCCATGTGCATTTCAAAGTCTGCATCCCCATTTTATATCTTTTCTTAATATATTTGAACATCATGAACTGTGTTTTATTCAGATCCCTTCAGTGACCCCATGCTGACATCCTGCCAAGGTCTCTCTCCATGCTTAGGGCAGCAAAGCTGTTTCTGAATTCCCACTTGGGAAGCAGGAATTTCCTCATGGGGTCCATAGAGGTCACCTGGAGAACAATCTGTAGCATCTCACCCAATAATTAAATGAAAATATGGAGCTGCTGGACTCTTAAAAAAAACCCTAATGTCTTTTTTCAGTTCTTTGCTCCATTTCTTTTGCCAAGTTTGGAAGCTCAGTGCTCTTCTCTCCAGTGCACTTGCATCACTTCACTTTCCAGCAGATCAGGTTTCAGGTATCCAGGGATGGGAGGAGTAAATCCTTAAGTTTTTATTGCAAGAAAGGATGCCAAAAGTGGGGGTCTGTGGACTTCACTGCACTAGAAACTTTTGCAGATAGTGGCAATGTCAACAATTTGGTTCTTAATGTAAAGATGATCTTCCAGGAATAGGACATTTGAATGTGTGCCTAAACAAAACTTAGTTTTAACTCAAGGTATGCATTTAAGGTGATTTTTAATCAACCTCTGGCTTGAGGGTGTTTTTGTTGGTTATTTTTTTATTGGACTGAAAGTGTTTCATGTTGTTTTTGTCTTGTTAAATGGAAACCTCATGTTGTTTGAGTGGAATTCCTTAATATTCCAGTGCTCCAGGACCCTGCATCCATCAAAGGATGGCAAGGGCTTTGTTGTCATACTCACAGATGAAGGAATGTTTTGGAGGTAGCTTGTAAGGATATCTCCTGAATTCTGCAGGAAGATGGTCATTGGAAAACAAATATTGGAATCATATGGAATATTAACTACTGCAGTTTAATTAAGTTTAATAGACAGCAGTGATTTTATTCTCTAGCTTCTGTCTTTTTGTGGACAGTGTGCAGGGTGTTCTGCAGACCAGCAAATGCCCCAGAAATTACATCAGGCCATCCCAAAGCCATGGTTGTATCCCTTGAGCTGAGATTCTGAAGGCAATCCCAAATGAAAAACTGGGAAAATGCTAGGTAAAAAAGAGTAAGGGCAATTTATCTTCATTTAAGCTTTGGAGCAGTTGCTCTGGAGTAGTTCCTGCTGCCTGTCTTGAAACGAGAGCAAAGCTCTGAATTATTGTGGAAAAGGTTGTTTGTTGATGACTTGAATCCCTCTTTTCATTTGGCCAGAGTGGTAACAGGTTGTGTTGGGGATGGAAGGGAGGGGAGAGCCCCAGAGCCTGGGAGTGAGTGTTCCTGACCCAGCTCAGAGAAAAAAGGAGCAGAGGAGGGAGAATTAGCCAAAATCCCATGGCTGAAGGGAATGAAGCCAGGAGGGACCTGATGACTGACCATGAGGTCTGGGGAACCGCTGAAAATCAGTCCAGAGAAGTAGAGGCCTTGAGCTCTGGTCTTTTTTGGTCATTTACTAGACTGTTTCTAAAAACTCCATATCTGGCATTGCTGATCAGTGCTTTTTGCACTGATCCCAGCAGCAGTGTAAGTTTTTTGTGTGGCCAGAGGAGTTTCACAGCACATTTGCTGTGCAGCTGCTGAGTGTCCCATGTGGAATTGTGGATATCTGGAGGCCTTCTAGAGCAATGGTTTCTCAGCTTAGATGTGTGGAGATGTAAAACTCTACATGATTTATGGGTTTTTGGGGGGCAAAATATGTAAAGCCCCCCAACAAGAGCTTCAACAAAGAGTCGTGATAATAAATATAAAACCTGGTAACACCCTCCTGCCACCACTGAAATAATGCTGCTCTTGGCTCATCACACCAAGGTTTTATTGCTCACCATGTGCTCCTGAGCAGTCCTGAGCTGGCAAAGCTGGGCCTAATGGACCCTGCACTCCATTAAGGGGCTGTTGGAAGTAGGCAGTTGATGGATGGTGCTGAATCCCAGTGACTCTCTGGGAAATCCCTCGGGAGCAGCTCATGCTGCTCTGAAATACACAGCCTGTGACTCCTGCATTGGAGCTTTTTCCTGGCTTGCCCTGAAAGTGCCATGAGTTATAATCCAATCTGTGATTTTTGATTGCATATATTCAGCAGGGACTTGGGAATGTTGTTGTGAGGTTCTGCTGTGTCCTGGTTGCTTGGCAAGAACTGAAGGTAAAAGATTAAAAAATAAAAGGAGAAAACAAAATTCATAATACAGAGCCATTCCTTATTTTCTGAATTTTTTTTCCCCAATGTGATGTTGTATATTTTGTAATCCCAAAGGCTTTAGGGATGTTAGAAACTCCTTCTAAGGCAGCACACACATCTGTATTTGTCCGTATTGTTGTTGTAAGATTATACAATGTCTCCAATACTGAAATCAAGACATTCTAGGGGTTATTTTAGCAAAAATTTCCTTGTGAAATGTCTCAAAGCTCTTCAGGCTCTTTATTTCTAAGAATATCTGTGGAGTTCATGTTAATTTTGGATGAGGATGGGCATACTTCTTTTAAAGTTGTTTGTTCATATTAAAAATAAGGACAGAGGCAGCAATAATAATGAATCTGATTATTGTTGGAAAGATGCATCCTATTAGGATTTTGAAACGTGTTTCCTTTTTATCTTCAATTCTGCCATCAAAATGTCCCATGATAGAGAAGTAAAAAGGCAGCTGGATCAGTAGGACTTTGTCCAACACATGGAGTAAGATGCATGTTAGATATTGGGTCACAAGTCCTCAAACATACGATAAAAAATATGATTTTTAAACTCTACTTTCATTTAGATGCCCTAAAATAATTCTGCATAAGACTTCTTGAAGCAATCCGTTGCAAGCATGTTCAGGGGAGATAACCTTTGTAGGAGAGAAAGGGTTAGAACTATTTTGGTGGAAATGAAGAGCTTTTTTTGCCTGAGCTTGAATTTGAGGGCAGATCCTCACTTTTACTGTAGAGAGTGGTGGTTCTGCTGGTCTTGGAGCAGTGGCTTTGGCTAGCTGGGGGTCTCTTCGTTAGCCCAGACAGCACCAGCCATGAATAGCGGGAGATACGGAAGCAGGAAAGGGAGCTTTGCTGCTTTTTCTGTGTAATTACTGTGTTGTAGCACAATTTCCTTCCAGCAGCTGAATACTAAATATTAATTGATGCAAATTGTGTGACACTTTGATGGGTGGGAAGTTCCACATGCCTCAGCCACAATCACTGGGAACCCCAAAACCCCCCAGATCCCAAAGCATGGGAAGGAGAATCTGCCCTTGTGCCCCCCTCAGGTGAAATCTCACCTGCAGAGCTGCCTCCAGCCATGGGATCCAGCATCAAAAGGACCTGGAGCTGCTGCAGAGAATCCAGAGGAGGCCATGGAGAAGCTCCAAGGGCTGGAGCCCCTCTGCTCTGGAGCCAGGCTGGGAGAGCTGGGGATGCTCCCCTGGAGAGGAGAAGGCTCCAGGGAGAGCTCAGAGTCCCTGCCAGTGCTTGGAGGGGCTCCAGGAGAGCTGGAGAGGGACTGGGGACAAGGGATGGAGGGACAGGACAAGGGGGAATGGCTTCCCACTGCCAGAGGGCAGGGCTGGATGGGATATTGGGAAGAAATTGTTTCGTGTGAGGGTGGTGAGGCCCTGGCACAGGGTGCCCAGAGAAGCTGCAGCTGCCCCATCCCTGGAAGTGTTCCAGGCCAGGTTGGACAGGGCTTGGAGCAACCTGGGATAGTGGAAGTTGCTGCTGTCCATGGCAGGGGGTGGAACAAGATGAGCTTTAAGATCTCTTCCAGCCCTAACTGTGCTGTGATTAAGAGGCAATACAGGAAAAGGAAAGGGGGAGTCCACACACGCTGGATGTTCTTGGCAGGCTTGGACCCCCACACAGCCACCCCATGTCCAAAGAAACTTCTGGTGCACCTGAAATTGGGAAATGCTCTGTGCTTCGTTTTGTTTCAGGTCATTCCAGAGGTTCTTTATCTTTTTCTTTGGAATCACAGGAAGCATTGATGCATTATTTACAGGATGTCTGTTTTGGTAAATGGTTTTCACAAAACCCTTTGGATTTTGTCTTCTGTTTTTGCTTACACCAAATCATCATTATGTCATCTGTGGGGCTTTGGGGTTTTTTAGGAGGAATATAGAGCAGAAGGAATTAGCTGGCACAACATCGACTACATAGACAACTCCAGCTGCATCAACCTGATCAGCAAGAAGCCAACGGGGCTGCTCCATCTGCTGGATGAGGAAAGCAAGTGAGTAGGAAAATGCTGGCTTTGGAAATGAAATTTGGTTTTTCAGTTAAAATGTGTTTATTCTTCAGCTTTCTGGGAAAAAAACAACTTCCCACAAAGGTGCTAATAGCTCTCTGGGCTGATTGGTGTTTCTAGTGTTGTTTTTGAGGTGGCAACACACAGAGTGGAGAATCAACCAGCTGAGCAAAAAGCCTTAAAAAATAATAATTAAAATTCCTTTCCAGAATTTATTTGATTAAAGGGAAGAGAAAAGGTTTCCTTTGCTTCTCTCTTCATTTCTTTCCCTATCTCTTGGGGTGTGACAGCGTGAAGGTGCTGAACCCAAGACCATGAGTTAAAGCAGGATGTGTAGGTGCTGTTATTGAGATATAAGGTGGATTTATCAATTTACTGGTAAAAACTGAACCAGAGTGAAGTGAGGACACTTGTCCAGAGGGGCTGCATTTCCACAGGGTTTTATGGGCATCAGGGACTTGGCTCAGGTTTGCATCCTTGGTTGAATCCATCTGTCTCAGGAGAAGTTCTTGGGTGAACGTGTGGCTTCTGGGGCTGCCTTGGTGTGGAAACTTTGCAGGAGAACCTTTCTCCCATTGGATGCTCGTGCCAGTTTCCTCCCTGGGAAAGGCAGGGAAAGGCCAGGTGGTTTTGCTGAGGTCAGATACACATGGCCAGGGGAATGAGGTCTTCTCCCACCATTTGCCTTTGCAGGTTTCTCCCCCACTTCTTGTCTCATTGACATGAGAGCAGCAGTGATGCCCTCCCAGTGATACTGTCCTGGGATAAATCGACTTAAATTGGGTAAAGTTGTGAAATACATTCCCATGCAGGAGATTTCCATGAAGTTTGAGGATGGAGGGTTGGCTTTCTCTTACCAAGAGGCTCTGCTGAAGCAGACTGAGAAGTGGGAGCTCAGAAAGTCTCTGTTTTCCTTTTTGTGGCCAAGAAAGAAGTGGAAAAGTTTTCCCGTTGGGTTTTCAGCTTCTTCCTTTCGATTCTCTCCACTCAGTTTTCCTCAAGCCACAAATCAGACACTGCTGGACAAATTCAAGCGTCAACACGAAGGGAACTCCTACATTGAATTCCCAGCAGTGATGGAGCCAGCTTTCATCATCAAACACTACGCGGGCAAAGTGAAGTACGGAGTCAAGGTCTGTCCCCCAGCTGTTCCCCGGCAGTTGCTTTCATCTAAATCAGGGATTGGGAAGGGAAGCCCCAGAGGCTCCACAGAGATGTTTTGGAGAGGACTTGGCCCAAGAAGATGGGATGGTCAGGAGAGAAGTTTTTAGGGAAATGAAAATGTGACAGGGACAGGATCTTCCTGTTTTCCTCCATGTGAGCATTTCGGGAAGAATTTAGGGATAACGCAGTGAGCTCAGTGCTACACCTGAATGACAAGTTGAACTTGGGTGTCTGGTGGCCTTTCTGGGCTTGGTTTGTGTAGAAAACCCAGTGTTTTCCTCATCATTAGCCACTTTTAATACAGGTTATATGTGCTTAGGTCTCAGCATCCCACTGCCACAGGTACTTTCTGGAATCCCACACGAATGATTCCAAAGTTGACTCTTTCTATTCATGCCAGTTATTAACAGAAGGAATTCCGGTGGTCAGATGAGCCTGTGTGAGAAACAGCCTCAGGATTTGCAGCTGTAAATCTCTCATCCTGTTTCTGATGCAAGAAATGCACATGATAAGCATCAGAGCTGATGGTCATCAAGAGCTATCTGATATGGGAGCAGGAGAGAAAAAAGAAACAGAATTCAATAGTTGTGCTGGCCCAGAGATAGGCCAGAAGATCCTACCTGGAGTACCATGTGGATATTGTTTATTTTCCTCTTTCCTCCTCCTCCTTCCCTAGGATTTCCGAGAGAAGAACACGGATCACATGCGCCCAGACATCGTTGCTCTCCTGCGGAGCAGCAAGAACGCCTTTATCTGTGGGATGATCGGGATTGATCCCGTGGCTGTTTTCCGCTGGGCCGTCCTGAGGGCCTTTTTCAGGGCCATGGTTGCCTTTAGGGAGGCTGGAAAACGATACGTGGAGAAGAAAACTGGTATGTGTGCTCATCACCTGGTCTGGAGCCTGTTCTCCACTGGCAATTTGGCTTTAATGTGTTATTACTGTGTTTTAAGTAGCCTGACTTAATAGGAGTTCTGAATCTATTAGAAGCTGTTGAAATAACAGGTAGGTTTCTTGTGGAAGTCACATTTAAAGGTACCAATTGGATTTTAACATATCATAAGGAAATATTTTCATTTTACTGCTGCTTTAATTTTTCCTTTTTGTAGGATGCATGGATAGAAAAACCCAAGTCATTCAAACAGAGACATACAAATTATCCAGCAAAAAAAGCAAATTATTTTTATAATAATTCTTGAACTGTTTGTTACATCTGGAAACAAAAAAAGGCAATAAATCTTCCTATCATTTTCCAAGCTGTTCACATTTTCAGCTGCAGGAGAGCATATCTCTTGTCTAGCAAAATTCATGCCTTTGCAGCCATCCAGAACCACGGATCACAGGGGCATTAAATTAAAGGAAAGTGATGGTGCATCATCATGCTGTGGCAGGCAAGACCTGACTGTGCCTTTAGACCATTTCTCTGCATAAAGCAATTTCGGAAAGACGGGTACAAGCTATTACTATTCATTTCTGGGCACAAAAGGGCTTGAAATCCGTGATGGAATTAGAGCCTCAGCAGGGAAAATGTCAGCTGGGTTAAAATTAAACGCAGAGCTGCATCATGAATTACTTTCTAATCAGTGAGGTTTGCATCGAGGTGAGTGAGGGAGCCTGGGACAAAGAGCACAGGGATGCAAACTCTTCAAGCAGAATGAAAATTTTCTTGGGAGCAAATCCCAAGAAGAGCAGGAGGCAAAAAAATCAACTTTCAGCTCTTGGGGTTCTTCCTCTGACACCTCTTGGATGCAGCAAAAGGGCCAATTCTCTTGAGCCTGGGTCTGTCTGGCACATCAAGGCAGCATTTTTGGACAGAGTAACCACAGAGGGAGATGGCAAAGATGTTTGGCGTTGGGAGAAAGGCCACTCCAAAGAGGTGGTTTCCAAAATCCATCTTTGCATTTTCATCTTGAATAAACCCCAGGCTGAACTCAAATGAGGTAATCTGGAAGATAAGAAAAAATCATTCAATCTCAGGAACTAAGAGCTGATTTCAAGCCCTGCTTCGCTTTCTGTGTCTCTGGCAACTGGTCCTGCACACTGCCATGCTCATCTCCTCACTCCCACTTCTCAGTCCAGAGTTTGTAGTGGTAACTTGCTTATATCTCTCTATATCTATCTATATCAATAGATATAATAGATATGATCCTTTGTACATGATTAAAGATATATAGATATAACTGGATGAGTCCAGGAGGTCTTGAAACAATTCTGAGACTCAGTTCTTGCATCACCTTCTCTTTCCATACCAAAATTAACCAATACATGGTTATGGCTGAATTTCTAAACCTTTTCATGGTGCTGCTCCATTATCTGTCCATGTCCTTTAGCCTGTATTCAAATGGCTTTGTGCTTTGTACCGTCTGGGTTTTGAGTCAAAGAAATACAAACCTTCAGAAAGCTGGATAAGGTTTGTCTTAAACTTACCAGCAATCCTCAGGTCATTTATACCCTGAGCTTTTATGTGCATCAAACTGGGAAAAAGTCATGAGCAAGTCTCCATTATGCAGGCAGCACTAGTGGGAGGTGATTACCTAAATCTAAATTCCATACTGAGGTGCACCTTATCTGTGGAGAAAACTTAGCCTACAGGAAGTGGCAGAGCTGGGATCACTGTCCTTGCCCTCTTGGAGAGCTACCCAGCATGTCCAAGCATGACCACCCAGGCTGGACAGGCCTCAGAGCAGCCTGTAGTGGAAGGTGTCCCTGCTCGTGGCAGGACTGGATGATTTTTAAGGTCCCTTCCAACTCAAAACCATTCTGGGATTCTACTTTGCCCAGGTCACACTTAGCAAGCTGAGGTCAGTAGCAGTGTTTTCAGTGTTTCCAGTGTTTCCAGTGTTTTCAGTGTTTTCTTGCTGGTGTGACCTTACAGCCACTGGTGTGGAACATCCCCTGTTCCATTGTCCTCCTCCAAAATCCTGTCACATCCGGTGGCTGTGGAAGAGGTAGACACGGGCAGAAGGCTCAGCCAGTGTCAGGACAGTGTGACAGGCTGGAGTGGCAAAATGCCTCCACTGCCAGATGCTGGAATTCCCTTCTTCTCTCCAAAATAATGCAGAAAAACACCAAACTGATGCTTTGCCTCTATGGCAGAAAACATTTGTGAGTTTATTAAAGTATCAGTAAAATTCTCCCATCTTGATAAACAGAACAAGAGAACCAAAGGCAGCACATGTTGGAGGTTTATTTTGTTTTTTATCAAACCTTGATGGCTTTAATTAGCTGGATTTGAGCATCTACCTCCCCACAGATGTGGAGCTTCTGACAAAATGATGGTGGAGTAAGAAGAGCCTCTCTCACACAGTCATCCACATGCACACAATATTTGTACAGATATTTTTTCAAGACATGCTGCCTCTTCTTGGTTTTTGAGGTCCTTTCCTCATCCATCAGGCAGGTGAAGTGAGGGAGCAGGGAAATACCCAAAACATGCTTCTTTTAATTAAAGGTTCTTTGCACTCTTTGTCTGAACTCCAACTGGATCTCTTGTGCTTTTACGCTTGCAATACCCAACAGGGATTTTCTGGAAAAATCCCTTGCTTATGTCTAAGCAGCTCTGCGAATTTTTGCTCGGCTTCCTTTCCACATCATCCTTTTGGTTGTCTCCTCCATGCCAAGCAGATGCTTCTGGAAGGATAATCAGCATTTTTTCTTGCTGGCTTTGGGGACTCTTCTTTTCTTGTGCTCCTGATACCCTCCTAGTGCAGCTTTTGGTGATTGTTTGATTGTCCTCGTTAGCTTGAAGGTGAAGAGCAGCAAAGTGGTGTCACTGTGAATTTTCTTTGGTACCTTTGTGTTCTGCCTGAGTGATGCTTCTTACAGTGCTGCCAACGCTCCTCGAATGAAGGAAGCCAGGATCGGGCAAGCTGTACTTAGCTGAAGGATGGAACTCTTCAATAATTTGATTTTTAATTCTTCTTATCACTAAGTTTATCAAT
This sequence comes from Poecile atricapillus, assembly GCF_030490865.1. NCBI lineage: Eukaryota > Metazoa > Chordata > Aves > Passeriformes > Paridae > Poecile > Poecile atricapillus. The sequence continues at coordinate 19,668,223 of NC_081259.1, forward strand.
GAGGATCGAAATGGTCCAATAGAACTGCGTGTTAGAACTGGATTTGTTTGTGAACTTGGATTAAAGGAACACTGTCAAGCATTTTAGGAAAGAAAATTGGCTGATTGACTTTTTCTGCTGTCATCAATACACATTTATTATGCAAAACCCTCTAATTCTTAGCAATAATGGAAAATTAATGGAAAAAATAGTGCTGTTCATACAAACTACACTGCAGAGACTTGGTTTTGCTGGACCTATATCCTTGCTCTGATGAAGGCTTTGTGGTCTTGAGGCTGTGCCTGTCCTCGATGGGCTCTGCAGTTGGATTTGGCCAACAAGGGTTGTTCCTTGGATAATTCCTGCTTAAAAATAATCCCACTGGTTTCTGCAGATTTATTCCTGAAGCTGATCACAAAAAAAACCCTACTGCCCTCAAAATAATCAATAAAAAAGGCTACACGTGCCAAATGAAGGTGACAGCAACCAAAAGCTTGGTGTTTGAGGTCTCCCTGGTGTTAAGGTGAGGAGGACGCTCCTTGACCGTGTTCCTGCAGAAGATGCAGACCAGTCCTTTCCGACGGTTTGATGTGTTGATATGAAATGCTGCCGTAGGTGCTGGCACAAAGTGACTCCACGGTGACCTCCCCACGCCTCCCTGGGAGTGTGGCACATCCTGGCCTTGGCCAGCCATGGCAGAGAGGCTCTGTGTGTTGGTACATTGTCACTGGCGTCACCTCTCTGCCACCCTGTTGCTCACAGCTGGGCATCAGAAATCCTCTTGGCCACACATCGATGGTTTCTTCCAACCCAAACCCATCCTGCCGATCTCCAGACACTGTGTTCTCTGCCCTCAGGGAATATGGAAATGGTGCTTAATGCAAATAATTCATATTTTTCCTTTTAATTGCCAAAATGTAGCACTGGGATGCAAAATGAGAATTCCAGCTGGTTGTGTCATGGAGCATCTGGGCAGGGATTTGTGGGTAACACCAGGCAGAGACATGGAAAAGATTTTAAAAATAAATTAATAAAAGTAAAGATTTATGTAATAATCCTCTTTTTAGCCAAAAGATCTTGGAGTGATTATTAAGTGTTTATGCTCTGTCTAATGATGATTGTAATTGGGACTGGGATGTAGTCCAGCCCATTGCTCCCGTGCCACAGCTCCGTGCGGAGGAAACCGCAGTTAAATTGTGTCGAGCACAAAAACGCGTGACCCTCGAGCTCCTTCGGGCTTGTTCCTTCCCCTCTCCTGATCTCTGCTTATAAAATCTTTCTCTTCTCTCCATTATTTTTTGTTTGTTTTTATTTTGCTTCCCAAGGGCATGATGATGCAGTGCCATGTGCGGTTTTGAAAAGTGTGGATAGTTTTAGCTTTCTCCACCACCCAGTTCATCAGAGGAGCTTAGAGATCCTGCAGAGGTGCAAGGAGGAGAAGTACAGTAAGGCTCCACCACCCGCCCTTCCCTCTCATACCACACTCACACGTCCAGAAATGGAAACCAGGTGCATTCCATGGAGAAAGGATAAAAAACAGGCCTGAGGAGCTCTCCATGATCAAACCAGCTGCCTTAGAGCAGTTTTGAACCTATTGGGAAATGATTAGGTAGAGTTGGAAGAGTCAAATTAAGCAAACCCATATCTCTTGAGATCTGACAAAAATCATTTTGTTGGCGGTTTCCCCATTTACTCACTGACATTAATAAAGAAAATTCCTGATACAAGGCTGGTACAGCTGGAATTCAATTTAATTTGGATTTCATTGGACTTCAGAAATATCTTTAGCTTGTGAAAATAATGTCTCCCAGGGCTTTTACTTAAAACAGAAGCATTGTCAATGTTATTTTACAAAATGATGCACTTGGTCTCCATTTCTTCATCTTCACTCCTCTGTCATGTAATAAACTCATCCTGCATGACAACATGGACATTCTTGCCTGCACTACTCTATTTTATTTTTATATTTAAATAGATATTTGGTGCTCTCATGTTTAGATATATTATTTTCATACCATTATTCTCTTCCTTCATGTTGTGTGTTAAAGCTGACAGAAATAGAGCTTCTCTGCATGGGCAAAGCTTCAGCCCAACTTGCTTAAACTTCATGAAATTTAGGTGTAAGTGGAAACTACCTTTTTTTCTGTAGAGCTGAGCATGGTAAGTACAGTAGGTGCATGTTAAATCTTCATAAATATGGGTTTCCTGTTAGAAACCTTCTGTCAGATGTCTGTGCTTCCTGCAGCATGTGGGGTTGGGGGAGCAATGGTGGTTTAGGTCTTAATTTAGGCTTTCATTCTTAATTTAACTACATTATTTTCCCCTACTAGTTCCCAACACTGCTGTGAGAAAATAGAAAAGGAGTGATACTAAATTTTATTTGATTTTAGATTTTATTAAGTGGTGTTGTGCTAAGTGACCTTACTGATACTACTAAGAAACGATTGGAAAGGAAAGTGGTTATCAGCAGAGTGATTTTACTTGCAATTAATGAATCAATTTAATTCTTAGCTTGGCTCAGCAATATGGGCAATTTTGAGGGGTTTAGTTTGCAGTTCCTTAGGTGGGAAAAAGGAAATTCATACAACTCATGTGATACTTAGAGCTTTAATATAGTGGGAAGCAGGAAGTTGAGCTCAGTGTTGAGCTCAACACCTCAAAACCTCACTAACACAGACTAGTTCACACAATTTGAGATCTCTTAGGATAAATCCAGCCAATAGGTCTAAGAAGAAGAGCATTGCCACAGTTTGTGAATTGGTATCTGACCAGGCAAATGAGTAATTCTTGTTCTGCATTCAGAGATCTTTCCACCTTCCCAAGGGGTGTGCTCCTGCTTCCCCAGGCTCCCAGCCTTGGAAAGCTGAGGTGGGCTTGGAGCGTGCATAATGTTCCGGTTCAGAATCCACCCACAGGCAAGCTCGGCCCCAGGGACTCAGCTTTTCCCACAGGTCAGATGAGCTTATACATCCACGCAATCCTTGAGACAGCAACCAGGGTCATCTCCTTGTCTTGAACTGTGCAATTAGTTCTGAACAAAGAGAGAAACAAATTGGTTTGATGAGTTTATTGAGATTCCCTGTAGGTCCCTTGGTATTCAGCTTCTGGAGCCAGCTGCTCGCCCTTCCCTTACCATCAGCTGCTTCCCTGGAGCCATGGAGTCCACCAGTCCCTCCAGAGCAAGGCACTGGGTTTAGACACCTCTGATTCAAGACTGGAGCTCTGCTGGTTGACATTCACCCCTAGGGAGTAGACAGGGCTTATCCAAAACTCTTCTCAACAAGAGCAAAGACCTGTTTGGTAAATCAGTCCGTCTTGCTGAAACACTGCGGCTGAAGGAAGGGGAATATGCTTGAAAAATCAGAATAATTTTCTGCCTGAAGTGTAAAGCAGATCAGGCTGTATCTGAGCTGGATGAAGGGAGTGAGAGGTTGTTGCCATTCACATGTTCTTTCCTGCTGAGTATCAATTCCTACAATTTAATGGCCCATATTCACCATACACAATCCTCAAGGCTGGGTGCAACTCACCATCTGAAGTCCAAGACCTTTTTACCTTCTGTTTATAAAAATCCCCTTTATTTCCCAGAAATAAGAAACATGACAGCTTTTTTGGCTGTATTCCTTCTTTAAAGAGCCAAGTGATGGCACAAGGTAGAAAAGTCTTTATATTTGGTGTATCTAAAGCAATTCTCTTTAACCCAACTTGTGCACTGTGACCTTTGTCAATCAACAAGTCACTTAAGGTGCAGAACCACGATGCAGTTTAAGTGCAGCTGTTACCTGAAAGCCTGAAATAGAAATTCCCTTTTCCTGAGCAATGCAAGGATGCAGGGATAATTTGATACAACCTTGTCTTCATCACTTCAGCTTGACTTGCTGTGTTGGAAAGTGTTTTAGACCTTCTCTTTGGTGGGGAGTGCAGGGAATGGTAGGAAGACAGATTTTGCTCCAAAAAGATATTCTAAAAAATCTTGGAAATATCAGTGAAATCCAATTTTCATGGACTCCTTTAGACAAGAAAAACCTTCTGGACCTTAACAGGGGAATATCCAAGCGAATTAAAACATATTAATCTATATTAAAAATAGATCCAGCTAGACATTAGATGCTTTCTTAGTCTAAAACTAGCTACACAAATTACTAATGCAACATTTTAAGCAGACTCCTGGTTATTCCCATTTTTCCCTTTTTACAATTGAGTTTCTGTGCTCTACATCAGGACTTTGGACACAGAAATGCCAGTCTTGAAAGAGGTACAAGAACACTCCTAGGTCAAGAAATGTAAACCAAAAATGGCTTAAATGGCAAAAAGCAGAATTGAAAAGGATTTTGAGCTTGGGTGTTGTTAAGCACTCGGATGCATTTCCTGCCATGCTTTCCGAAAGCCTCCAGTGCTGGAGATGCCAGACCTCAGCAGGAGTGATTTGGTTGGTTCTGCTTTGGAGCACAGGCTGGGTTCAAAGATGACCTGGGGCAGCACACCCTCAAATTTTCTTTTGTTGACATTTCCATGTCCAGAATATTTGGGCACCTTTAGATGCAAAAACTTAATCAGGTGGACCATCAACCTTTTCAGGGATCTCCTGCCCACTTCAAGATGAACTGCTTCTCCTGTTCCTCTTCAAGATGAGCTGTTACAACACCTTAACAGGGCAAGGAGGGCAGTAAATGTCCTGGTAAAGTCACCGTTGACTTTGGTAGGAATTCAGCTTCTCCTCAGGAATTCCAGGCTCAGAGCAGCAGGATGGGCTCAGGTCTCAGCGTATTTGCTTTGTGTTCATCTTTCGGAATAACAAATCGCCAGGACATCTTTCAGCTCAGCACCTGGGCTGCATGAAATAGAGGAATTATAAATATGGGGAGGAAGGGATATGCCATTGCTTCCTCCTATCCTGCTACAAACCCTAGTTTAGACTTTTTTCTTTTTAGAAAGCTTTATTTTCCCTGGTTTTTTCCACTGTAGATGTCTCAGGGTAGAATAAAACACATTTTCCCCATGCTGAGGTGCGAGCTGTGATTTTTCCTGTCTCACAGCAGTGATTTTGAGACAGTTATAAAATTGCTCAGCTGTTTTCATGTCAAACTCCACATTATCAGATCTTTACATTTCTGTGGTTTGGTGACTTGAAGTGTTCTGTTGTCTACAAAAATTGTCTTTGTAAGTGCTTGGTTACAAAACATTTCCACTTCGGGGAAGACAGCAGCTGCTACTGTAAGCATGTGTGGCAGCTTCCTTGGCTGAATGCAAAATAGATACTTTATTTAATATATTGTTTTATTAGACATATTTTATTACAAATAAATTATTTCAGGTATCAAAGGATATAGGCTCAATTGGCAATCAAGCCTTCATGAAATAGTGTATAAAGTATTTCCTACTTGCTGCACATGTCCATATATTTGGAGGGAGGGAGAGAAGTGTCTAAGGAGTAAATGCCCATTTTTTCAAGCATTCTCATTATGTCCAGGTGTTTTGCCCATGCAGCTGGGTTATACCATGCACAGTGGAAAGCTTGGGAATCTCTTGGACACGGAGAACATGAGTGGCTGCTCCCCCCCATTAGCTCCTTCCCTCACCCCATTTGCTGGTGGGGACAGCGTGTCCCTGAAGCACCCCATGTGTGTGTGGGAGGGGAATTAGAGGCTGGAGCAAACAGTGTTACTCAAAGGGTGATGACTCTGGCAGGGAGGTGGGACCGGGGAGCGATGGCATCCCTGGCACCCGGCTGTGCCCGGCATGTGCCAGGACACGTCCGCGCCGCTCCGCGCCACAGTCAGGGCTCAGCTATGGCTCTGCTAATTGTCTGTGGGGATGGCTCTGCTAATTGTCTGTTGGCTGTGAGCCAGCTGGAAACGTCTTCTTCATGTGCTGCTTCAGGTATCACTCGGAAGAGCCCGCGGACGCCGCTCTCAGACCTCCAGGGAGTCAACACCATCAACGAGAGGAGCCCACGGTAAGGCTTCTGCTTCCACCTTGGCATGGCCGGGAATCTGGGGTGGGAGGGCACTGTCTGTACCTAAAAATGGCTCTATTGACATTTCTCCCATCTCTCCTTTCAATCTTCTCTTCGTTCTTTCTCTGCCATATGATGGGATCTAAGCACCTTTCCCGACTAAACAGCAGTCAGGGAAAGCAAGTTCCCTGTGTCAGAGGCAGCAGTTGGTGGTGGTGGGTGTACTACGAGGGGAGAAGAAGCTTAAAGAAATGAATGAATGTGCCAATATCAAGGAAATAGTCATTTAAGGAGGACAGGTTTGGGTGCAGAACTGCATGCAGCATGTGGTGGCTCCAGGCACCCTGGAATGTGGAAAACATGGAAGGTACGGGTTTGAGATGGTCCTTTGCCAAATGCTGGTTTTCAAGAGGAAAAAAAGCACATTTGCTTCAAAATTGATTGATTTTTACAGATTTTATGTATGTTTTTATTTTTAATTCCTTCCTTGAAGTTTCTGACCATTTAAGCAGCTACTGAATGAGACTCAGATCTACACTTGAGATACAGATCTGTGCCTCTTCTGAAAAGTCTTTTTCATTCCTGTTCCAGAATTAACTTGCTTGTGAAGCCAAAGTCTTCATTTCCAAGGCATGTCTGGACACAGATCCTTTTCTCAGCTACTCTTGTGCTATTCCTCTGCACATCCCAGGAGATCTGATTTTCCTGATGCCCCTCTGAAGGCATGGGGTGCCTCTCTGCTTCCCTGTGAGCTGGGCAAGGAGCACCCTCAGCTCCTACAACCACTGCTTGGGGCTGCAGATATTCCAGTGTGTCTTTATGAGAAGCCCAGAACAAGTCAAGAGGAGTCTGAGTCTTGTCTCCTGAAATGTGTCCATTAAATCTGTCCTTGCATCCCAGTTGCTTCCCTTCCACACAAAATTAAATATCCTTCAAAGGATGTTACGAAGGCTCATTTTTAATGGCTTTAATGCCAAACAGCCACAACAAAAATTAGATACACATAGTTCCTTTTTTTCTAGGAGAAGAATGTCCTTCTTCCTCTGAATTCCTTCCCTTTGAGAGAGGCAGTGGCATCCTCCTGAAGGAGAACTGAACGTTCTCACATCATTACAAGCCCATTTCAGTGATTAGAGAGAATGGGATTTACTTAAAATGGTGGAATTGAATTCATAAATTTGTGCCACTTCTTGAGTTTGATCAGAAATCCACAAGCAGTGTCACCCTGTCCTGGGAAGGAACCTGGCTGTCCTCACCTCAGTCTTTGCCACCTTCCTTTCCTTTCTGTAATGCTGCAGCTGCTGGGGCTCTGATGGGTTGGGTTGTGATGACATTCGGTGCTTGGTAACACTCAAAGCAGGGAAGGTTGGTGTCTCCAGAGGTGACGTTCCCTGCTTCCAGCACCTCTGATTGTGCAAGTTTCCCTCAAGATAACGTAATGTGAAACTTTGTCCCTTTGGAGATCTTCCCTTGTAGATAAGAGGATTCCTGCAGTTTCTCTATCCAACCTTTGCCACATAAAGAGTATCTGTGAACTGGGACAGGGCTTTTCTTGACTGCCCAACTCCAGCTTTGGAAGCACTTTAGGAGTCTAAAAGGAGCTTGGGCTGCCAACATTTTTGTAGCTCAAAATATTTCAATTATCTCAGCAAAGGGACATTCTAAAAGCAGGGAAACTCCTCCTGACCCAGGCAAAGAGGAGGATGTGTTTATTTACTGTGGAGTTCAGCGTGTGGTCAGCTCTGCTTATGTGACTTAACCCGTGCCAGCACAGCAGACAAGTCAGCCTAAACAGCCAGAATTGAGGAACTGTGTTTTCCTTCCTCATCCTCAGCAGCTGTGTCCTATCAGCAGCCTTAATCTGAGCCTTTATTTGCAGAAAATGGGCTTTTGGAATCATCCTAACTCCTGTGTTCCTCCTCCTGTGGTGCCTCAATAGCATGGTCCATGATCTTCATTTCCCTTGGGCATCATCAGTAATGGATTCCCAAATGTCACCTTTTCCCCATCCTTCTGGAAGTACAAACCAGGTGTCTCAGAAGATTTCCAGGGTCCAGCTGGGCTTTCAGAGTAGGCAGGTGATTTTGATTCCTTTCATTGTAGCTGCTCTTGGTCTGGAGAGTTGTGTCCCACTTGATGAATATTGGTATTTCAGGTAAATGGCACTTGTTGAGCAGGAGGAGGTGAGCACAGGAGTGCAGGTAACACATCTGGAAGAGAGATTGGCTTTAGCAGCTTCCCAGCAGATCAACTGGCAAGCAATTACAGCTCCAAATTAAACAGGAATTGCTTTCAAAGCCATCTCATGATCATGTGGCTGCTGATAAGTCTTGTCATGCATCCATCCTACAGGATAGCTCAAGGCCTGTTTCTAAAAGCAATTTTGAGGCATGACATCACTCAGGAAGTCACTGTGGAGGCTTTAGGAAGCCAAGTGCTCTCCTCTGATCTCAGAAAAAAGTGGACAGGTGGTTTGCACATGCTGAGTGGGAAATCAGGCTTCAGCAGAGTGTTCCAAGTGCCTTCCCCAGCTGCTGAGAAATGAAGGCCAGGCCATGCCTAACCAAAACCACTTGGGCTGGTTGGGATCCTGCTGGTTTGTGCTCACCAGTGACACTTTTATGTGCAGGGGTGTCTGAGCCCCTGGTGTTGGTCTGGAAACAGCTGGCTGGGCTCAGTGAGGTGATTGACCCTGAGGTACCAAAAGCCTGCATCTGTTGGCATGTGAACATATCCATCCTAAAGCATCCATAACCATCAGAGCTGTCATTTTATCTCTTGGGTTTTTCAAAACCACATGGGAATTTCTAGGGTTTTCCAGAGAGGTTGGCCAGGATTAATGGTATTGTACATCCCAAAGGTGGCTCTTGAGCTTTAGTGGTTCCCATCAACTGGTGGGGTTTTTTTCCCACCTGCAAACAGAAGGGTTTTGGTGGATGGATGTAAAGAGAAGAAAGGTGAACAGGAGGGATCACTTGGATATTCAAGCTTCTCTCTAACAATCTGTGAATGGAATGCTTAAGAAAGCAGGTCCTGGAGCACTTAGCCAGGGGTTTTTCTTTGCTGTGATCAATCCCTCCTTATAATAGTGGTCCGTGTCAAAATGCTGATTTAATAGGATCAGCAAGGAATTTGGGAAGTGCTCAGATGAGGCAGTGAGGTGACGTTGCTCTGAGGATCTGGCTCCAGGCTTTGAGCTGCCTGAACATACAGCTTTACATCCTTTATTTTTTAATTTCCATGTGGCACTTGAGATTTGCCTTTCCTCCAAATCAAAGGACTCTCTTGTTGTCAGACCTCAGAAGTAGCCGGTGCCTGAGGCCACGTTTAAAGCACCGTGTCCTTCAGCATCCTCGTGACCTGGTGCAGCCTGGAGTCTCCTCCTGTTCCTTTTCCTCCTGTCTGAGATAGCTTGGGGGTGGGCAGGGGTGGGCATTCCAGGCCCCACATCATTCCTTAGATTGCTTTTATTTTGCATGATGATTTCTACAAGACTGGTAAAAAAGCTTAGAATTAAAAAACCCCCAACAAACCACTAAAAACACACCAAGACAAAAGTATTTTGTTTGGGTGCTGTCCATAAGGGGCTTCATGTCCCCCAGATACCACTGGAAGGCTCCTTATCTCTGGAAATTGCTTGTCCTGATGTGTAGTTTGGTCAAGTATCTGTTTCCATGCCTCCAAGAGAGGATTTTGATTCCTCTACTCCTTCCCTTTAGCCCTTCTGAAGCCAGGTGAGCATTTCTGGAGACCACAGCAGTTATGCTCCATGGCAGCAGGAGCCAAATTGAGTGACTGCTCTGTAATCAGGTCCCAGAGAGTGATTCTGGGTCAACCAGTCCATCCATCTGGGGCTGACATCCATTTTTGTGGCAAATAAGGAGTTTATTGCGAATTAGATTTGCTTTTTCTTTTCCTAATGGAATGATTGTGTGAATTTGAGGAGACAGAGTCAGCACCAGATATCATGGCCTCATGTCCTTCAGACCACCAAAGGTATCCAGAGATATCTGTAGACTCAAGGTTTCTGTGTGGGAGGGCTGGAAGCTCTTATTGTCCTGCTGATAATTTGTTCCTTTTGTGAATATTTGATCTTTGAGAGGTGCTTTAGTAAAGAATGGTTGTCTGGCACCAGGGACTCATCCCATGGGAGTGAATGAAAACTGGAAAGAAAAAAGCAGCAGCTCATTTTCTACCAGTAGCTTATTTTATGATCTGGTTTTTCATAGAACCGTGTTTTTAATCTCTCCTAACGGTGTCTGGTGTTTCAGGGATGCCTATGCAGTTGGCTGGAATGGCCGGATGGGGATGAGGCACAACAGGCTTGCCAGCCCTGGAACCTTCCTGGACAAAGATGGGATATTCGTCAACGCAACCAACAGCAAACTGCTGGAGAGGGCCCATGGCATCCTCATGTCAGTACCCAGGAGGGGTCTGGGCTTACCCCTGGAGCATAATGAGCAGCATGGGAAGTTAGGGGAATGTAAATAGCCAGGATATAAAACTCTCAGGCCACCAAGTAGACTTGGAGGTGTTTCCCAGTTGGGTCAAAGCAGCCCCAGTACATTTAACGTGTCTGATTTAACTTGTCTCATTCATTCAGAATGACAGACAAAGGAAAGAAGAGAAGGCACAAACCTGCTGGTCACACCAGTCTGGAGTTACAGCAGCCATGTAATGTAGTCACACCTTTAACATCATATCAAAGTTTCCATTATAAATTACCTGGGCAGGTGATGTTGATGATTCACACTGCAGACTCTTGGAAGGTTCAGGGAGCATCCCAGGGTGGCTGGAATGAACATGGAGTTTGGAAAGCAGGAGCCTGGTCAGTCGTTTTGTGACTTGGCTTCTTTGCTCTTCCCAAATTCCCAGCATGCCATCACTTCCAGTGTAACCATTCCCATGACCTGGATCCATTTCCTCTCAGTCTGCAATATGCAGGGGCAGCCCCATTTCGGTGCCAGCTAGGGGCAGCAGCTGCTAGTGGGGTTTGGAGGGGCTGGTCTCATAAACTCCTCCATTCCACAACTGCCCTTGTGGATTAACCTGAGCTGTTTGTTATCTCCCCAGGCGAAATAAGAACTTCAAATCCAAACCCAGTCTCCCAAAGGTGAGTGAGAAGCAGCATTTTCTCCCTTGTGGTCTGTGGGTTAAGGCTGTAGCACAGTGATGTGATGCTGCTGAATATGAAGAAGACCATTGTGTCTACACCAAGACTTTTGTCAACTCAGCTCTGTTCAAGGCTCTTTAATTCATATAAACCCAAAGGTTTTCAGCCCTGATTTCTGCTGGGAAAGAGAGATAAGAGCACTTACATCCTCTTTGAAGCTGCTCTGGCTCCTTTTACCTCCTGAGGAGTACCTACATGCTGGTGAAATTTAATAACCAAATCTCGAAACTAAAATTGGCAAGTAAGTGATGCAGGAGAGCTGGTCACTTCCTGATAGACAACACAGATACTGATAGACAACAACCTTGTTACTTTCCCTCTGTCTTGGCTACATTTATTATATTTTAAGAGGTGCCAAGAGATCTGCTGTCCCTAAAAGAGCAATGTTTTTTGTGGTCCTCACTGGTGCTGCATCTATGGTCAGGAGCAGAGCACCAGGAAAGGACCAAACATTTTTTACTCCTCTCTATGTGCATCTTGTATTTGGAGAGACACCAAAGCAATTAATCAATGAACTGCTCATTAAGAGTGAGGAGAATCATAAAATCATGGAATGGTTTGTGTTGGAAAGGACCTTAAAGGTTATTCAGTTCTTCCCCCTGCCATGGGCAGGGACACCATCCACTATCCCAGGGTGATCCAAGCCCCATCCAGCCTGGCCTTGGACACTTGCAGGGATCCAGGGGCAGCCACAGCTGCTCTGGGCCAGGGCCTGCCCACCCTCACAGGGAAGCCATCCCTCAGTGCTCCCTGTTGAGATTACATCAACTAATCTCCCTGTGAAGGTAAAGGAAGGATGTAGCAGATGGTGTGATGGTAACATCTGGGTTTTCTATGGATTCTCTCTTTTTTCTGCAGCACTTGCTGGATGTGAAGTCCCTGAAGCACCTCACAAACCTGACATTGCACGACCGCATTACCAAATCTCTCCTCCACCTCCATAAGAAGAAAAAACCACCTAGCATCAGCGCCCAGTTCCAGGTGAGCCCTTTCCTTTGATGGAGAGAGGGGAACCAGCTGCCCTAGGCACAGTCCTGCCCCATCCCCTGCAGCATTTAGGCCATGAATCCCACTGAGGGCTTGAGGGAACTGGGAGACACAGCAGTGTTTAAAGGGTGCAAATGGGGAGAAATAAGAGTGAGGATGGGGACAATAGGGGATGATGTGGTGGAGCAAGGTGGGACATGAGGATGAGCTGCAGAGGGAGATGTTGGTGCATCCCTGTCCTCTGCTACCTCGTATTGTGGAGCTTTCTCTGCAAATCCAGAAACCGCAAAATCACCAAACCACGTTTTTTGCAGTCTTTTTGCTCTCATGCAGCATAATCTGTTCTGAGACAGAATGGGAGTTCCAATAGGGGCAGAAAGGTCAGAAGAAAGGTCAGAACCCTGCTGCATTATCTCCGGGCGAGCAGGTGGATTCAGAGGAGGATCTCATGTTGTCGGTGCAGTGTGCCAGTCAGCAATCCCTAGGCTTGGTGCGGGGAAAATAATTCTCCAAGGACTTGGCAGTGCTGGGCTCACAGTTGGACTCAATGATCTTAAAGGTCTTTTCCAGCCTAAATGTGATTGTTCTATATGTGCATCATGGCTTGGAAACAGCTAAAAGACGTGCACGAGCAGGTGGTGATAATAGAAGGCAGCTTTTCACTTAGAATCTGGGTTCTAAGCAAGTCTGGGTTGGTTTTGACTTGTAATTTTGACTGCTTTGGGTCTTTTTTTGGAGATGTGTTTTATATTTAGAAAGTCTCAGTGTATAGGTGTGGGTAAGATTAAATCATCAAAAATATATGCACACATACATGTGTATATATAATTTGCAGAATGCACATCTGTATATTTTTTTATATATATATATATATATATATATATATATATATAGCCTTGCCTAATCTAATGGTATTCTGGTCAAAATTCACTCCTGCAGAGTTTAATTCATACCCATGGAGGGTTTGAAACAGGGATGTCTTGGAGAGAAAGGCCTTCCCAAAACCTATTTATGCTCCCTACAAAATCCTGAAAAGCTCTGGGAGGCACAATTGATATTTTTTTGTATATTTTCACAGCCCATTCAAATCAAAGACCCCTAATTTCTTTGAGCACTTGTTAAAGGGAATCATTCTGAAGGATGAAGCAGCAGCATTGCTTTTTTAATCAAGAGCAAACTAATAAAACTGCGGTGCATGGAACTGGGTCACAGGCAGGAAACACAAATGTTTCCTATCATGGTTTTTTTTTTGTGATGAAACGCTGCTTTGTGGCTAATGCCTCAACACCAGGCTTGCAGCTGCTCCATCTCCTATGGATTTCCATTATCCCTATACTTAGGGTAATCTATAAGGGAAATAGTGCCTCGGAGTGTGTGCCAGGATGGCTTTCAGGATGGAAAACTAAAGCATTCCAAAACTGTAGAGCTCCCCTGGAACCCACGTGCAGGTGGTGCCCTGGAGACTGGGATGGAACAGTTCCTAAAAGGCTGAGTACAGGTGGAAAAGAAGTGGATGGCTGGAAAGTTTTGCTGGCAGAGGGACAAAGGAGACAGGCACAGGGTTAATCCAGAGACCTCACGTGTCCTTTGCAGACTCCCAGCCACCAGATGGCAGAGGGTGCCTGGACCATCTGCCTCACACAGGATGAGGGAATGGAAATGCCCCCTCCTGTGGGTCCAGCACATCCCATTCCCACCATTTCCAGCACTGGGAGCACTCTGATCACTGGGCTTGCAGCAAAAGGATTGTGTCCCTTGAGCACCCCAGGATGCTGCAACGTCACTGCTGGTTGAGAGCTCCCAGTTGGCTTTTTTTGTGTAAAAAAGTCATTTCAGATTTTAAGAAAACCAGGAGCATGCCAGCCGAGGTCTGCCACGTCATGGTATTCCTGCTGCTCCCTGGGACAGCAGCAGCAATATTTGCATGAAGTTAATGTACATGACACAGCTGCATCACACGTGCCTGGATCCATGCCTTGCTCCTTCCAAAATCCTGGAAGAAATCTTGTGAACAAATTTTTCTGAACATGAAAGGCTTCCGATAAAGATGTCTTTGAAATTATCAGAAGGGAAAAAAGGCTTCCTGTGAGCTATCTGTGGGCAAAATGCTTCTTTGTAATACCACACCAGTTTATTAACTCTTGTATTCCTGGATTAATAACTCTGCTTATAGTAAATATAACAGAACATCCTTTACATGACTGAATTTTAAATTTGATTAAAATCAGGAGTAATGTGAATTCTGTGAAAGCTGTAGCACCTTACCAATGTCATGTTTGTAATGTGTTCAGCAATTAGAGATACCCAAAGTATTTATAGGAAACAGCAAAAAAATGTGGCTGAGGAGCCTGGCCAGCACCGATGGACTCAGCACAGTCTGGTTTTCAGCCTGGTTTTATTCCAAGAGCTGATTCATCCCAAAAAGTCAAAGGTTTGCAGGGTGAAGGGATAATTCAGCATGACATCCCGCTGGAGCAGCTGGCTGTAGAGTGATGCCAATGTAAATTCATTTTTATGGGAGAGACTTTTAATGGTGATGAGTAAATAAGGGGAAATAGAAAAATGGAACCAGGAAACCTCTCGATTCTCAGTGATCCTTCAGTCCGGAGCAGGCCAGCACTGAAGTTCTTCTCTAGAAACAATCTCTGAAGTGTTCAGGGTTGCAGGCTTCAAAAATTATTGTAAATTCCCAATTTTCCCTTGCCGAAACTTTCATTAAGAACAATTAATTTTTAGGCCAACGGTAAAGTTTTGACAATTAAAAATCAGAAGTAAATCCTGCCTAGAGTCACTTTTGATGAAGGAAAATTTGGTTTGTTTAAAGAACATTAGTGGTTGTTTGGTGCCAGGTGTAAATTCTTGTCTTGGACCTCCCATTCACGGCAGGAAGAGGCTTGTGGTATAGAGTGGGATGGGAATTTGGGCTCCAGGGGAGCCAGAGATCTGAAAATCCAGCCCAGCATTGTATTTATCTTTGGTTTCTTCGTTGGGGGCAAAGGCAAAATCAGCCAAGTTGCTTCTACTAAAACACTCTTCTGGGTTAATAATTTCCTATGTGCCTCATTTGCTCACAATTAATTCCAGTTTATGTTTGTTTATGATTTAAACATTTGGATTTTCATATATTTCATTCTCCTCTCCCTTCCCTGTGTCTCCTCTGTTGCAGGCATCCCTCAACAAACTGATGGAGACCCTTGGCCAAGCAGAGCCGTATTTTGTCAAGTGCATCCGATCCAACGCCGAGAAGGTAAATGCCATCCTGTGAGAGCAGTCCTGCTGGAAATCAGCTTGGGAATCTTTTGTCCATTTTTACAGGGAGTTAAATAGAAAAGAAAGCCTCGAATTGGGCTGGATTTAGAAGATTTGAGCAAGGGGAAGCATGGATTTATCACTTAGGTGTCACTCTTGATAAACTGCACTGGCTCTTATATTTGTAGAAATACATGTATGCAAACATAGTATTTTAATTTATGTGAAAAATATATTTGCTTTAATCAGTTTAATTTAATTAATTAATTCAATTTAATAAAATTAATTTGACTCCTTTGAAGGTTCTGACCAGGCATAAGAGAGATTTATAGAACCATGAAATTCACTTGTGCTGGGTCTGAGCCCTAAAGCTTCCTTAAAATAAAGTTTCCATAAGTAAAAGCAGATATTTTTAGAATAAACTACATTGATCACACTGACCCATATTTCTTAAATTTGACTTTACATAATTGTGTCATGGACCAAGGACCCTCAGTTCAAAATGTAGGGATGCTTTGTGGATTAATCCTTCAGAATTTTACCCAGGCATTTAAAGCTGAAGCTTTTTGCATTGGAGATTATTTAGTTGCTCAAAATCTCACCCATTAACTGTGCCCTTGGGTATTATTCAATTCAAATGCAAAAATCTTTTTTTATGGCTTTATTTCTCTAGTTAGCTGTTTGAAAGACTCAGAAGCAAACAGGATTCAATCCCAATGGGATTAGTTCAGTTCCTGGGGACCCACAGTCCCTCCCTCCTGTAGCATCACGGACAATATGCATGTCATGCACGTGTGCTACATCTGCTGAACCTTTTACCCATCCACACACTTAAAAGCTTCAGTGAAAGGAAATATTTGCTCATCCTTGGTCTGCTTTTCCCCTTCCAGCTGCCCCTGCGGTTCAACGACAGCCTGGTGCTCCGGCAGCTGCGCTACACAGGGATGCTGGAGACAGTGCGCATTCGCCAGTCAGGATACAGCTGCAAATACTCCTTCCAGGTTGAGTGCAATGGCCTTTGTCTTCCATCACCTTTAGCATCATAAACAGAGTTGTCTGAGTGTTGCTGGTTCATTTTTTATCAGGGTAATTCATTTCTAGCTCTTGGAAGGCAGTGGATGTAACAGGCTGTTCTCTGCCTGTGAGCCAATCTAGACCTCGGGGAGGGCTGTGAGCCCCCCTGCACCATGATTTTTGAACAAAATCAGTATTTTTTTGCAACATGGACTCCCTTTTGGAAAAAAGTGCCTGATTTGGACATTCTCTTCTGCATCTGGAATTACTGAGAGCAGTGTTTGCCCTGTCATGTTGGCTGTGTCCCGTTAGGAGGATGATCGGCATCCTCTGAACTGCTGGAGTTAGGCAGCTTTTCCTGTTTTCTTCTTTTCCATGTGTTTGCCAGGTTTTGTGTACATGTCAGTCCTTTCATGCTGTGCTGGTGCTGATTGGTTTCCTGCCTGCAGCTGCTTTGGGGCAGACATCATGTTCTGCACAGCAGCTGTTTAGAAAAAAAAAAACAACTCAAATATTTTTGTGCCAGGAGCAGGGATCCCAACCTTGCTTGGGAGGATCTATCCTCTAGCACCTCCTTCACTCTTTGAATCCTTACAGCAGTAATGGTTGGAGCATCTCAGAGATGTTTTGCAGATGGTGGTATCTGCCTTCCATAGTGGCCCTTGCTGGGGATTTGGAGCATTTTTTCCTCAGGATGACCCTGTGGCTCCTGCAGAACCTCTCCTCCCACACTGAAAAACGTCTGAACCTTGCTGGGTCCCTGCTTTGATGTCTTTCCCATCAAACCACAAATGTTGGATGAAACTTGGTGTTCCCCAGTGCATAAAATGTTTTCTGTCCTTCTGCTCACTCCAGAGGTCCCTTTTCATGTGGCCAGTGGAGCAAATCTGTAATTTATGGGAGAAAGAAGCAGCAGGACCCAACTAACCAAATCTTGGTGTTACTTTTTTTTTCCTTCTCAGGATTTTGTGAACCATTTCCATGTCCTTTTGCCACAAGGGATCAGCCCATCTAAGCACAATATCCAAGATTTCTTCAGGAAGATAAAACTCAATCTAGACAATTACCAAGTTGGAAGAACAATGGTAAATGTCCACCCTCAGCTCAGCATTTAAAACACAGATACATATTTGCTTGTATTTCTGTCTGATAAATTAATATCTATATGGTTTTAATTAATGAAACTATTTTTCTTCTGTCTACCAAAAATCAATGATTTAAATGAAACTTTTGATATTGTTAACATAAAACAGGAAGGAATAATATTGTTTTTTTATTGATTGTAATGAGGCAGCCTCAAAAACCTCATATCCTCCAAAATCTGTGTGTGTGTGTGTAGACTTGGTATGATGGTCCTCATTTTGCCTTCCCTGAGGGGAAAGCTCTGTAATTTAGAGCTTAGACAGTCACAGGCTGTTGTGAAACTGCTGAAACCTGTTAGAGGTGCCTTCACAAAAATCAGCTCCTCAGCTTTCCTGGGAGCATCCAGGACCCAGAAACCAAGAGGATTAAATCATTTGACTTGTGGTGTGGGAAGCTTTCCATGCTAGTGTTTTTGGGGTTGTTTTGGCCAGGTTTTCATGAAGGAGCAGGAGCGGCAGCTTCTGCAGGACCTGCTGCACCAGGAGGTGCTGCGGAGGATCACGCTGCTGCAGCGCTGGTTCCGCAGCCTGCTCTGCAGGAGGCAGTTCCTGAGCCTGCGGCACGCGGCCATCAGCATACAGGTGGGTGCTGGTGCTGGATTCCAGTGCAGATTGCCATCCCCAAATCCTGCAGACAGAGCCCCTGGGTAAAAGCAGGTCTCCTGTCCAAGGAAGGAGCTTGGCAGTCAGGATTGACTCTTACTGCCGTAATAATTTGGGAATGGGGGGGGAGCTGGAGAGGTTGCATGAAGGCAGGTGCTGTCCCATCTTCACACGACACCCATTACAAGGAATCCCCTGCTGTGCTTGCAGAGATTTTGGCGTGGCTACCAGAGCCGTAAAAAAGGCAAACCATCCCCAGACCCTCTGGTTCTCAGCAGAGCCGCTGTCGTCCTGCAGAGCCACTGGCGAGGTTTCGTGGAGCGCCGGAGGTTCCTGCAGATGCAGTTTGCAGCCCACCTCATCCAGAGCTGCTGGCGGGAGCACGCCAGGCGCCGGCACACCGCGGCCACCAGCATCCAGGCAGCCTGGCGGGGACACCGCAGCCGGCAGGCGTACACAGCCCGCAGGAGCAGAGCCGTGTGCCTGCAGGCAGCCTGCCGGGGCTACTTGGCACGGCAAAGGTAACACCCAGGAATGTTTCTGGTGATGTGTTTTGGTGATGCTCACAGGCTTGGTGGTTGGTGTGAATCGAGGCACTGCAGTGACTTACACAGGGCAGGGTCCCCTTGTCACATCCATGACCCTCTCCCCACCTGCCCCCATCCTTTGTTTGCCCACACTTTCTAACAATTCAGCTGCATGTCCTGCTCTTGGAATAAGCAGAGCCTATTTCAGGTTGGAGCACGTAGGCAGTGCAAAGCCAAGGCTGTAAATAATCGCAGGGGTTTTTTTTTTCCCCTTGGCAGCAGCACCAGTTTAAGTAGCCTATTTTTAACTCAGATTGCCTCACCAGTCTGTTTGCTGTGCTGGCTCACAAGGACAAGGGATACCGGAGCCAGCCGCTGCAGAGGGCACAGGCTTTCCAGCATGCCTTGGCTCTCTGGCTGGGGGGCAGGTCACGATTCACTCTCCAGAGGTGCTGCCTGCAAGGTGGGGAGCACCTTAACATCGCTTGGAACATTTGGGAGCTGCAGAGAGCTCTTGCTGCTGGGCACAAGTCCCTGCTAGTTGTTCCAGCCACAGTCTGGGAAGGATGGCGAAGATGGAGAAGCCAAGGGGGTGTGATAGGTTAAGCTTTTCTGGCTCCAACAGCTTATGAAGGAGCTAGACCAGGGATGGAGGCTGGACCCACTGCCATCAGCATGAGGAGAGCTTTCAGGTGCGTTGGGGCAGCCCTTCAGTAGCAGAGATGGCAGAGGAGGAGAAGGTTTAAAACCAAACATGCCTTGCCTTGTCTTGCACCAGATGTGCAAGGAGGGTCGCTTGAGATGCTGGTGGTGGTGAGGTGATGGTTGTGGTGGTGATGAGACACCGCTAGTGCAGTGCCATGAAGGGTCCTGAGTGGTCACAGGGCTGAATATCTTGGTTTTCTGCTTTCTTCCAGGTTTAGAGCTTTGAAAGAGCAGCAGTTAAAAGAGATGCAGCTGGAGAATGGCCTGGCAGGTAGAGAAGAGGATGGACTGGAAGCAGATGTTTTGGAAATTAAGGGCTCTGACCCATCTAAGTGGGAGGACAGGTCATTTGAAGAGCGAGTGAGAGCTGTAGAGCAGCATAAATCACTGATGGAGAATAATCGGGTGAATCACGTGGACCCGCTGGATACCTCCCTGTACAAAAGGCACGAGAGAGCCAGCAGCCAGAGCGGGATGGACACCGAGGAGGAGATCATCGTGAGAGAGAGGCCCAAGTCACTGGAGGATCTCAACCAGAAAAAAGTGGTTCGTGCAAAGAGGGAAAGCCGAAGGATGCGGGAACTGGAACAGGCAAAATTTAGTTTGGAGCTGCTCAAGGTCCGCTCCACGGGTGGGCTGTCACCTTCGGAAGAGCAGCGCTGGGCCACCGAGTTGGTGTCTGAGGCACTGCACTCCCCTCAGGGAACCCCGGAGAGTGAGAGCTCTCAAGGGAGCTTCGAGTTGTTAAGCAATGAAGATACCTCAAACAGTAAACTCATTTCTTTAGGCTTAGACGAGCATGGTGTACAGTCGTTCTCCACAGACTCCCTGCCCAGCAGTCCCCAGGCTCAGCTGCAGGAGAAGCCTTTCTGTGCAGCGGATGGGGACAACGATTTGCCCGGCTGCAGACAGACCCCAGCAGACACAGCACTGCCCGATAACCTCACCAGGAGGGAGCGTGGGGTCAGTGACCCCCAGGATGCTATGAAGGTTCACCCAAGAGAAACCCTCCTTTCCAGCAACCTCCCAACTTTCTATGTTCCACCACAAGATAATGTGAAGGTGAAGCTGGTGGAAAATAACCTGAGGAAGAAAGCAGTGGAAGGAGAGGAAAGGACAGTTATGTTCTCCGAGGTCGGGAAGGACTCTGAGCCAGACCAGGGCAAAGCCTTAGGAGAAGAGGAAGAGGAGAAACCCTCTTCCAAGAGAGAGGAACGTGGGACAGTGACAGCAGCACGGGCCCTTTCTCCAGATTCTGTCATCAAAAGACTGGAAAAGCTCAATGTGGAGAAGGAGGAACGGCAAAAGCAGCTTCAGCTGCAAAATGAGAGGGAGATGATGGAGCAGATCCGCCAGCAGAAGGAAATTCTGGAGAGACAGCGCAAAGCCTTCGAGCAGCAAGGGAGGGTAGAGGCTTTGCAGAGGACAGAGCAGAGCAGAGGGAAGGACCCTTCCCTCAAACCAGCCAAAAAAGCAGACAGCCGGCCTCAGTCAGTCCTCATCCCGCACCCCCAGAGCAGAGGGGAGCACTGCCCCACCCCTGGCGTGGCTCCAACCTCAGCAGTGGACATCAGGGGTCTCACTGTTGGGACCAGGGGAGGCTCTCCAGCCCACAGTGTCCCCAAAGACCGACCTGTCAGCATGTTTGTGGAGCGAAGAGAAGGTGTGGAACCCCGCTGCCATTCCAAACCAGCTCTGGACCCCAAGGACCACCCGGGCAGCCATTTCTCAAGGACAGAGCGCCTCCGGCAACCTCGGATGCCCAACCAGGCCACTGAGGAGATGAGGGCAAGCTCCATGTTCTTCACGCCAAAAGACAATCCCTTCGGCCTCCAGTGAGTAAAGAGATGGTGGACTTTCTCCTAGGCTTTCTCCTAGGCCTTCTCCTAGGCTTTGTCCATAGGCTTTCTCCTAGGCTTTGTCCATAGGCTTTATCCTAGGCTTTCTCCTAGGCTTTATCCTAGGCTTTGTCCATAGGCTTTCTCCTAGGCTTTGTCCATAGGCTTTCTCCTAGGCTTTGTCCATAGGCTTTATCCTAGGCTTTCTCCTAGGCTTTATCCTAGGCTTTGTCCATAGGCTTTCTCCTAGGCTTTCTCCTAGGCTTTGTCCATAGGCTTTCTCCTCAGGCTGTCTCCATAGACTTTCTCCATTGGCCCTTTGTTGTGCTAAGGATCTTATTGTACAAAGGGTCCAGAATGTTGAGTCTGCACAAACCCCATAGTTAAACAAAGGGTTCTTGATCTTCTAGCAACGAGGAGGTGGAGGTCAGAGGGAAAGGAAGAATACCTGGAATATGATTTCTCAGTCTCCTACAACTTTATATAATCCAGGGGAGATAATCATGGACATTAGCAGGTGAAGAGAGTTAATAAACAGGCTCAATACTGTTTTTATTTACCCAACATGAACAGGAGTTTAGTTCTCAAGGTAAAACACAATGAATAAATTCTTAGGATTTTTGGGTAGTTGGAATAGAAATTACTCGATGAGGCAAAAAATTCCAGGATTTTCCTTGTTTGCCACATAATTAATGCATCCAGCAAAGCCATGTGGACACTGACCATTGCAGATGAGAAAACACCAGCTCTCCAGAGTGAGTTTGGGAGTGAATGCTCTTTGGAGACTGTATCATTCACAAATGTAATTAATTACACCTGTAATGGACTTAGCAGTTGCTCAGTGCCATCGCATTGCTCAGCCTCGCTGCTGCTCCAGGGTCTGGAGATGACAGCAAGATCTTGGCACATTTGCTCCCACTCTTGTGTTGCTTAAGGTGCCTTGCTAATTTTGAGGTGGTTTTGGCCATGTAGCTCAAAAAGGATATCAGTCACCCCCCTCCTAAATCCTGCTGCACCCTTTCCAAGGCAAAAGCTCCTAGTGAATGCTGGTAACTCAAGGTACCTCCAAGTGTAGTGGTCTTGTGGTTTCTGTGCCATTGTAACAGAAAATTCCCGTTTAAAATTTATTTTCCTGGTTCATGCACAACATGAACAAGGAACAGGAAGAAAAAGACATTAAGAATTGCTGTATTTTAATTTTTGCTTTGCAACAGAATAGTCACAGAATCCCAAAGTACAAAGGTACAATCCAAAACCACCTTGCTGTATAAAGTTGACAGGCAGAATGTTTTCTCTTCTTGTCTTGTATTAAGTCCAATCCTGAAGAATTCCAAGCAATTCTGAAACCCCATGACCTCTGACTTGCAATTTAGTCTTGACTGCTTGGACTGTGTGCTCCCAGGAGCTGGGCTAGTGTGGTAGGAAGGCTTTTGGGAGAGGATGAAAGATCTCCGTTCTGTTGTGTTTCAGCAGAGAGGCAAATCATCAGTGCCTTTCCAAGGGTGAACTAGCACGGAAGCCATTTAAGATGCCGGGCTCTGGCAGAGGCGAGGTGAGTTGTGACTTGTTTATTTTTTCTTTCTGTTGGAAAAGAGGGGAAAATAACTTATTATACCAGTTTTCCCTAAAAACCTTCAAAGAAGTGAACTCTGAAGCACAAGGGCTGCTAGACATGGGTAGGGAGGGGGGATATGACAGCACAGTAACCTCCACACCTTCTCTTAAAATAAAAAGACCTGTAGGAATAATTTGTAACAGCTCTGGATAAAAGGATCCCATGATCCTGATGGCAAACACTGTCCAACGCTGTCTTGTCTTGGTTTGGTTTAACGTTCGTTTGAGTAACACCCATGGTTGTCCATTTTCACCGTCCTGTCTTAGTTTTTGTTCTTCCTGGTCCTTTGCTGTTTTCACCAGCCACAAAACTGCATCCCCTCCATGGGGTGCAGTGGCACTCAGAGACGTCTTTAGGCTACATGGGTAGAGTCTCCTTTTTACTTTAAAACCCTTCTTTTCGTTTTGTTTTGTTTTATCCTTTGGTCAAGCAGGTGCCCAGACCGAGCCATAAAAAGAAAGCCCGCATGGCGCGGACGCGCTCCGATTTCTTGACTAGAGGTACTTTTGCTGATGGGGAGGGGGATACGGAGGAAGAGGATTACGATGGCAGTTTTGAGTTCCTTCTCTCCTCTGAGCACCCTCCTCACGCCGAGGCAGTGCCCGCAGCCCGCCTGGGGCAGGCCTGTTACAGTGACTCCGAAATGGTAATTGCGGAGCTGCGGGAGCCTTTCTTTGCTAACTTTAGCTGCGCTCATCCCTCCACTGCTTCTTTTCCCCACTCCCAAGGATGCTGTAGATGGGTAAATTTGGAAAACACAGCAGAAACTGAGGCAAAATCATGGAATCGCAGAATCACAGAATGGTTTGGATTGGAAGGGACTTCAAATCTCAATTCCAAATCCCTGCCATGGGCAGGGACACCTTCCACTAGACCAGGGTGCTCAGAGCTCTATCCAAACTCTATTTCTTGCTCCTGGGTTGATCAGATACCCACCACACTTCCCATAGTTTTCCTGGATCATTACAACTTGTATTGCACAATTACCTATTTTGGGGGGCTTTAACCTCAATCCTCCCCTTGGAAACTTTTGACCTAAAAAAGATCTGTATACATCTGTAAAAAAAATGAAAGTAAATATTGTCCAAAAAACAACAGACAACAAAATTATATAAATCCTACACGTTCTTTTACTTTTGATATTTTTATCCTTAGCCAGAATATCCAATGATTATTTGATCGTCAATTATCAGAATGCTGACAGACCACAGCTCAGAGAAAGCAAAACCATGGAAACTGGGCAGTGAAAATGTAGTGAGAGTAAAATAGTGGGTTTAAAACAAAGACAAGTTTTTTTCAAGCACAGTGACAAGTATCCCTTAGCAGGTCTGACATGAGCCAGCACAGTGGAGCTTTTGCATCTCAGGCTTAATCTCCCACCCACATAAGCTGCTTTTGGAAAATCACAAACCAAGAGGTTTCAGGAGTGGAAGAGGCCAACATATTCCAACCTGCTCATAATTTTTTTCCTGAGGTGGTGGAGATGTCCCCGTAGGAGTGTGAATAAACACCAGGAATCATGTACTGCTGTGAGAGTTTGGGTGGAGTGCTGGGTAAGGCTGCCATGTTCCTCTCTTCCAGCTGCAGTACAAGATGTGGAGCTGAGTATAAAGCCAAAGAAAAGCATGAAACCCAAAGCCAGATATTTATTTTGTGCCACAGCATTGCTGTGGGTTCAGAAAACATCCCTTGTGATCCTGAAAGCTCCTTTTCCAAGAAAAGCAGGTGGCCAAGGAGGGCTTTTCATGACTTCTCTTTTAGCAGCTCTTATTATAAAGGATAATTTTTCCCAGGATAATTTCCTCACTGGAAGAGGGCAAATATTTACAAATTCCATAATTTTTTTAAGCCTGCTCTTGATAAACTTGCTGGGGGTTGAGACAGGAATACTCAAAACCTGATTGAAAGACACATCTCTATGGACTGAGATAACCTGGCTGCTTCTTTATGCAAGTCCTTGCTTGAGGATTGGGAAAGGGAGAATTTTATGTAGTAAAATGTACTTTTTTTACATTGAATCATAGGAACATTTAGGTTGGAAAAGATCTCTAAGATTGTTGAGTCACAAACCCAGCACCACCTTGTTCACCACCAAACCATGGCCCCCGTGCCATGCCTGGAATGCCTTGCTGTGCTCCTGCAGGGTGCCCACCTACAGAGTGAATTGTAGCTGTAGGAATCATTCCCTCTGGGCTGTGAAAAGTGCCGTGCTGCTGCTTGGCAAGCTCCATCTTTGGGAGCATCCTGGGTCACTGTACTCCTTGGAAGTGCTCCTTGGGACTCTGCTCACCTGGTTTAACAGCTCTCACCGCATGCGAGTAGCAGTAGGTGTCACCTCTCTCCTGTCTCTGCTGTGTCCCTCTTCTCTGCTCTCCAGCACTGGTTCTAACTGGTGGTCAGGACTTTCACCCCTGGTGTTTTAAGTTCTGCTTTCTAGGGCAACACTACCCCTGACGCCGTGTGCTCCACGCTGCCTTCCGTCTGTGTGTCCTGACAATGTGTCCAGTGTTTCCATCTGTATTTTGTATTGCAGGTTTGGGACCAGCCCTTTGTCTTAGGAGGTCAGGAGCATCACAAGTAGCAAAATTTAGGGGCTGTTTATTTCGTATTTATTAGCAGAGCTCAGTTGGGTGTTGCAGATGGCAGAGCAGCCTGTGATAAAGCTGGAATGGTGCTTCTTGGGGTGTTTTGGGTCCCAACACAAAGATACAGAGGTTGATGTCTGTGCAGACACTTGGTTGTGTCTTGTGAGAGTCACATGGAGGCGTCTGGCAGCCACCATGTGCAGGCTGGTTCCCATGCCAGTGAATAGCTCCTTCACACAGCTCCTGCCTCCAGCTATGACTTCCCAAAACAGCCTCTTGCCATGTCCTGCTCAGCAGCCGAGGCTGCTGGCTGCATGAACGAGAGATCACGTGCAGCCCCATGGAGCCAGCACATGATGGGTCACCAGCTGCCCTGCCTGCTTTGCCCATTTTTTTCTTGGCCATCAAGTCACTGGTTGTGTACCCCAGCTGGTGAGTAGAGGCCCACTGGAATCCAATGCTCCTGACCCACGTTCAGGGTATCCCAGAGCATCAAACACCCAGAGCATCTGCAGCCGGAGCTGGAACCCGTGGGGCACCACTCCATGAAGTGGCTGCTGCAGATACAGTTGACTCTGAGAGGTTCTTTAAGGATTAAAGGCTTCCTGACAAGACCAAGATTCAAGTTTTTTGGCTGGTGAATAGCCAAGGATTAACCTACCTTGAAGTGAGACACAAGTGGAAGGAACAGCTCCTGGCTGTTCCTGTCAGCACATGTTAACACCACTTTTGTTTGGCACCTAAGCCTGGAGAGCTTTCCTATAGCAGCTGCATAAATGGAAAGCCTTGCCTAGAGGAATCACACCAGAAATACCCTCTGGAAACATCCTTAGAGAGTGGGACCTGGATAATGAACCAGCTGCTTTGCTCCACCCTCCACACTAAAGCCATGAATTGACAAACGTGGGTCCAAGTACCTTCTACCGGCTGATCCCAAGTACAGCTGAAGAGTGAGCAGTGAAAGAAGATCTCTTGTCCTAAGACATTCAGATGGATCTTCAGGAAATTTTTCCATGCAGCACACAGCACTGCTGCCTGCTGGGATAAGTCCCTTGGCCATAGTTACCTTATGGGAAACACAGGTTACTCTGTCAGAGGAAAAATACTTGGGGTACCTTCCTCATCCAGGAGACAACTTCAGGCCCCCAGTTATTGCCATTTGCCTTCACAATGCTTTGTGGTGTTCCCTAGCAGGGGATTATCTGGTGCAGATGCTCATCTTGATATCTGAGGAGGTTTCCCATCCTTTCCCTTCAGAGTTTCCTGGCAGAGAACCTCAAACAGAAGGATATTGTACCAAAAATGCCTTTTAGTCTTTATTTACTAAAGCTGGAAACTCAAAAATTACTTGAAATTACTTAAGAACAAAACCATATTGTGTGGGCAAATATTTAACAGATCATTTTTAGAACAAGTAGTAGGTTTGGGCTGGATGGAGATAACTTTTATAGGTTCTTAATGGCTTTTTTCCCAGTATCCATCCACCGTTTCTATGTGATCATCACCTAGATGTAAGAATGAAAGGAACAAAATCTCTTTCGTGGTTTAAGCAGTTCCTGACTTTCCCAGTGACAATTTTGCCTTGCATGCTGCCATCTCCTGGCTGGAAGAGATGTTAGTCCAGGGTGGGGAGAAGGGAATAAAACATGGAAAAAGAATAAATATGGAACATGTGACCCCCACCCGGAGCCTACTTGGTATAGAATTTTATTTAAATATTTTTAACAGAAGTAAAATAATTTATTTAAAATATAGAGCATTCAGTTGAGACATTGACATGATAGGAAAACTCCAAGGAGATATTTGACCATCGTCTCTCCCAAATCCTTTCATACAACCTGATTCTCCACTTTCCTCATGCTGAAAGTTTCTCCTCCAGGAGTCAAGCTCCCAAACCACAGCTGCAATTGGAAAATAGAACAAAAATTTAGATATTTTTAAAATATGATAAGTCAATTTCTGGGCTACTTCATGGAATCCTGTTAGGTTGAATTACTGCAAATTCATCCCACCCTTAAAAATTATCCAAGGGCATTTTAAATGGTGGCAAAGGTGGAGATTTTAAAGCTGAAAAATTTCTTTGTTAAAGGGTTCCTTTTGGTGTGTCCGTGGCATAAAGATTTTGGTCTTTATTTCTGTAAAGTGCTCAGCAAGAGTTGGAGGAGGAACTTCTGCTGGGACAGATTCAGGTGGTTGGAGGTTCCCTTGGGGAATCACTTCATTGTGGCTAATGGGACACTGGGTGGAGAGTTGGAATGCCTGGATGAAAATGGTGGAAGAGCTGTGCAGGCTGAGCTATAAGGACCCACGGCTTGATGCGAACTGATTTTCATCACCAGTTGCTCAAGGAAGAAGAAGGTTGGACCTGATTGGAGAGTTGGAGCAATGAAATGCCTCTCTTTATTAGGAGTCATTAAAATATTTCTCATGGGGCTTACCAGGACAGTGGGTTTTCACCTGCAGGCAAATAGAAATAAAGATGTAGGAGATGAAATAGCTGATCTTTGATAGGGGAAAAAACCAAACATCTGATACTCCAAGGGCTGTCTTATTTTTAAATGTTTCATGCAACGATTCCAAATCGTTACAGACCGTGCAGCGATTCACCTCTGGGGAAGGCCAGGCCAAACTGCACAAAACCATGTCTCAAGGGGAGATTGGAAAGCTAGCAGCCACACAGAAGAATCTGACTCTGGATGGGAGGTAGGAATCGTGGCTGGAGATGACAAACAAGTCCTTCCTGTGTCCCTCTTGCTCTCCAACACCCTGTTGAGCCACCCAGACTTCCCCCACATCATGAGTTACCCATCCCACCTTCTCTACATGACCATGGACAGGCCCAATCAGGTCTGGCTCACACCACAAGTGTTGGTGATGTGGGCCACATGTCCCGTCCCAAAACACTGAATCCTGTGCATGAAACTGAAGTTTGAATGAGTGGCCACATTTCCCTGGTCGAAATCGTGTGGATTTATCTCCTCAGGAAGGTCCAGAAGACTGAGGTAGTTTTGGGTAGAAAGACCTTTCCTAGTTAAGGCAGTTCCTCTTTCCATGATTTATTTCCAGGCCTCAACGAGCCAAGATGAGGTTTTGGGTGAAGGGAAAGCAGGCGGAGAAGAAGACCCCCCGGGAGAAGCTCGCTACCCAGTCTGAGCTGCTGGAGCTGTACGCAGAGCAGGAAGCCCCTGGCAGGGAGGCCGTTCCTGGCTTGCAGCTTGGAGAAGGTACGTGGTGGGGGGACACAGGACCAGTTGTAAGGAGAGAGAAGCTGGGTTGGGAAATTGGGATATGTCCATGCTGGTTCATGTCTCTTCATTCATGGATGGTGTCAACCCAGAACGATGGCAAGTAGGTTAGGGGTGGGATCCATAACGGATCTCAAGGAATTCCATGTCACTAATCCTTCCAGCCACCATCTGGACATGGGCAGATATTTCCTCCCTTGAGGGAGGAGATCACCAAAGCAGAAATTACATTCAATCTTCCTGTGAGTTCTATACTGTGCTTCTCTCCTCCACAGGTTTATTCTAATGCCCACCTCCCAGTTTTAGTTTCACAATTATTTTTTGTCTGGTCCTCAATCTCCTTCCCTCTTTTTGTTTATCACCAGCAGAGTTGGGTCCTCATCACCTGACGCCCCCACGGAGTCCTGAGCTGTCGGGCATCTACCGGCGGGAATTCAAGGAGAACAAGGAGCCCTCTCCCAAAGTGAAGCGTAAGCGCAGCGTCAAGATCAGCAACGTGGCTCTGGAGCCCGTGCAGTGGCAGAACGACTCCCTGCAGATCATAACCAGTGCCAGTGACCTGAAGAGCATGGATGAGTTTCTCCTGAAAAAGGTAACTCCTGTCCTCACTGCTCCATAAATCAGAGATCCAGGAGCAGACGGAGGCAATAAAGTAAAAATGATCCTGTGGGTAGCTGTAGTAATGCTAAATTCATCTAAGGGTGCCAGGGCAGGTCTAGAGAAGTTTCTGGTTTTCATGCAGGAGAAGCCACCTGGTGATCATGGTGGAGCAGCTGCTTCTTAGTGCTGCTTCATCTCACACCAGCTCTGCTGCAGCAAAAGAGACATGGGTGCAAAAACCTCCTTGTTTTCCCAGATGAATGAGCTTGACAACGAGGATAGCAAGAAGGACACGCTGGTGGATGTCGTGTTCAAGAAAGCACTGAAGGAATTCCGACAAAACATCTTCAGTTTTTACTCCTCGGCATTGGCGGTAAGTGACCAGATGATAGGTGAGACTTCCACCTCCAGGAGAAACAGGATTTTCTGGATCCTCCTGGTGGTACAGGTGTTGCCAAGCCCTCCATTTCTGGTTTGCTTATCCCAAAGGATGGATGTGCTTCCTTTGTTTTCAGTCCCATGAACTGAATTTGGACTAACTCTTCCTCATGAGCCAGCTCTCAGCATATACTCAGTGTAGATTTCTGATCCTCATTGCAGCTTTGCTCCCAACCAAAGAGGAGATAACAGAAAGTCCATCAACTCCAATTTGTCACTCAAAGTGCCTGGAAACCTTTGTGTTACCTTTGCTAGTTGTGATGTCCGATTCTTTTTTCCTTCTCTTTATCATACTTGGACTTTCCTCAAGCAGCTGGAAGCCAGTGAGGCTGAAGTAATTGTCTGGAGAAGAAAAAATCTCCAGAAAAATCTGAGCTGTATAAAAATCACTTTATGCTTCTGTTTGCTTAAAAGATGGACGATGGGAAGAGCATCCGCTACAAGGACCTCTACGCCTTATTCGAGCAGATTCTGGAGAAGACCATGAGGCTTGAGCAGAGGGACTGGAGTGAGTCTCCAGTTAAAGTCTGGGTCAATACCTTCAAAGTCTTCCTGGATGAATATATGATAGAGTACAAACCCCTGGACTACACTGCAGGGAAGGTACTCAGCACTTTTCTTAACCCCCCTTGAAGGTTTGGGAACTGTCTTTGGGGTTGTGCCTCTGTAGACACCTGGGACCCTCCGTTGTCTTCTCTGCTTTAAGCTGAGCTGGACAAGGGAAGATGGGACTCACTGGTTGTGTGTCACTGGGCTCAGCCAAGCCCAGATCACACCAGGCTGAGCTGGGCTCGGCCAATGCCAAGGATTAGTTGTTATCTCCGAGGCAAAGCTGCAACCAACTGTGGAGGGTTGGAAAGGCAGCTCCTGGTGCTTCTTCAGTTCTGGGGGGTTTGTTCAAACTTTGAGGGATGCTGAAAGAGATCCCTCTCAGGTCTCCTGACCACTTCCCAGGTGACCATACACACCCCCATGGGTTGGGTTGCAGGAGAAGGGGATGCAGGCAGTGTCTCAGGTCTGGGTGCCGTTCTTAGAGCAGTAAGAGCCTGCACTGTGTCACAGACCTGATCTCACTCCCTGCTCCATATTGTCTGTGAGGCTGGACTTGGGAGATGGTGTCTATTGTACAAATACCCCATCTCCTGGCTCTCCTGCTCCAAGTCCTCTCCAGCCTCCTCTGCAGGCAGATTTTCTTCAGAGCAGGCTGAGCATCATGTTCCTTCTTGGTCACTGCTGGTGGGGTCAGAGCTGGAGCAGCAGCTATTCCCAGCTCCAAGATGAAGGTAGGAGTAGCTGTCCAGGGAAATACCAAAACTGGAATGATCCATAGGAGAGTTTTCTAGAATGACTCTTCTGAGGCTGCAGGTGCACTGGAGGATGGGGCTGGAAGGCACTGGACAATGTTAGATATGAGCCCTCTGTATCTTTACCTGGCAAAATTGCCCAAAAATTGAGTTAGATCTCTTTCCCTCACCAGGTGCCAAAAACGGAACGAAAGAAGAGAAGGAAAAAGGAAACAGATGTGGTGAGTTACGCCTACACATTAAAAAATTAATGTACTTGGGGCCAGAATGTCAAGAGACCAGCTTACGACACATCCTGGGCTGAGATCTGAACATCAGCCCTGAAAGGATGTGTGAAAAAGACATTTGAGGTGGATTTTCTCTGTGTGATCAAGGAACACTTGGGTTGGCTCTGAAAACACGTTCCTCATCAGCCAAGACATAGATGTAATGTCCATGGTTGTTAGAAAAGGGCTGAGAGCAAAATAAAGTCTTGCTCCAGCTTTCTGCAGAAGTTTATAGTGTGTGTTTTACATCTCCAGAATCAGACATTGAGGACATTATATCTCCTGTTTTCCTAAGGGATGTGATGGTACTAGGAAGGGTGCAGAGCCAAAAAAAGGGGCCACAGATGCATAGAAAATCTGCTTAACATGAAGAAGTTGACCTGCCAAGCTCAGTGAAAGAGTTTCCAACCTGCTTCCATGATGACCATCCCCTACAAGATGGATGTTGGTTTGGGTTGTCTGTGGGGTTGCTGGGCTCAAAAGGAAACAGAAATACCAAATGAAAACAAGAGCTGAAGTTGAGGAGCTGACTGTTTCCATCTCTCCATTTTGCAGCAGGCTGAGCACTAGCTCCCTTTTCTCACCACCCAAACTTTATCCTCCAGGTGGAAGAGCACAATGGTCACATTTTCAAGGCGACCCAATACAGCATCCCCACATACTGTGAATATTGTTCCTCCTTGATCTGGATCATGGACAGGGCTTCTGTTTGTAAATGTAAGCACCCACCCTTTCTTAGATCTTTTCTTGTGCTTCTGTCACAGTGACGAGTTTGGGCATTTTGAAATGTGTTTACTGCTGTTTCCTCCAACCCCATGCTCAAATAATTTTGATTTTTGTAACACCTGAAGAGCTTTAGGGACAGGTCTTAAGTTTTCTGAAGTCAACTAATAAGTCCATCTCAGCAGTCCATCCTGGCACAGTTAATGAACTTGGTGTTCCACGTTTTACCCCATCAGGTTGTGTGGCCATCCCATTTATCTGTCATGGTAGGAAGGATGGTAAAGTTAGGTATGGAGATGTATCCCAAGGATCCATGTGGGGATCCTGACTTGGCAAACCCATTGGCTTTGCCTGTTTGACCTCCAGGCATGTGAATTTTTGGGGACATCAGGAAAATGGAGGAGGGAGGATGATGGAAAAGCCTAATCGATCTCTTTTTGGAAAATCTCAGGAGATGGATCAACCTTTTCCATCATCCCTCTTCCATTTCTGTGATTCGGTTGACAGCATCAGTCCTGGAGCATTTCAGTGCAAGAAGAACACAGAGGAGGTGCCATTTCCAGTGTCAGGGTGTATCTGTGTCCAATAGCTCGGAGCAACCCATGGATTGTAGTCTGAGTTGATCTGTTGGGGTTGGGGGAGCTTTTAATGTTTCACAGGTGTACATATGGCACCTTCGATTTTAAAGGCTTCATTATTTTTATTTGAGTGGATCTAATGCAGACTTGGCCCCTGGATACTGCAAATCCAATATGCTTTTGACTTGGTAGTTCTGAGAAGTGCTACTCAATTCATATGAATTACTGTTTCTCCAGTAATGGGACTTTTGGGATAATTAAACACTCCTTTTCTCCATTGCAGTATGTAAATATGCTTGTCACAAGAAGTGCTGTCTTAAAACCACAACCAAGTGCTCCAAAAAGGTAAATGTCTCTCATTGCTTTGCTTTTATTAAATACCTTGAGACAAAGATCCCAAGTTTGTATAAAAATTATTGGAGGTGCAAAGCTGGATAGAATGCTGGAAATAACCATCCTTTCAGCAGGAGCTTAGACAGAGATCCCCAGAGGTCTCTCCAGCCACAGTTTTGTAGATATTTTGGGAATTAGGCGGTGATGAGTCACTGTAGATCTGCCCAGTCATGCAGCAAATGTTGCACTGTCATTCCCTGCCTTGTAACCACACGGAATAATAGGAATTTCCCTAGCTTTGTAGCTTTTAAGGATTTGGAAATGTGGGGTTATTCTTGGAAATACAGACTTTCTCTCACACTGACAGTCTTTGTTTGCTTGCTGTGCCAGAAAGGGCAGGTGGAAGATGTTCACTGCCCTCTTTAGAGGGGAATTCAATATTGTTTACTGGATTTAAGGGTATGAGGAACAGGGAATGAGTGCAGCAGGTCATCCCATCTAAAAATGAAGCATCAAGATTTGGTGGGGTTTTTTTTAATAGCTTATTTTCTGCCCAAAAGAAGGAAATAGAGTCAGGATGATAATGAGTGGAAAGTTTTATCAGCTCCCTGGGAGGCTTCTCAGGGGAGAACAACCTCCACACTACACAGCCCCCAGAAAGCTGCATGAGTCCATTACTCCCAAGGAGTAATCTGAAAATATACATTGAAGATGTGTGTGTGTGTATGACTATATTTGTATTTTGAATATATATAGAACTTTTGCTGCACTCTTTCGCTTTCTGGCACTATTTCTGCAAGAGCTGGGAATGCCTCATAAGAGTTTGTTCTCTAAAATCTGGGAAGTTCATTGAGAACCCTGATTAATTTTTTAGAATATTATTGGAGCCACCTTCTTTATTGTGATTTCTCTGCACAAGGAAGGTTTTGTGCTGCACCCAAGGAAGCAAGTTCACTATGTCTTCATGGGCAGCTTTGCACTGGGCAGTTAGAAGAGCTCTAGGAAGGCTCCAGCTTCTCTGTGCATGGTGAATTCGTGTTTTTAGGGTTGTTCTCAGTGACAGGGAGCTACAAACCATCAGTCATGAGAAAGAAAAAACACAGGAACCTTCCACACATCTGCTCCTAAGGTTTGCAGGATCAATGAAAGAATGACATCGAGTGGGAAGAAGAAAAATGCAGGATTGTAAAGGGAGGCACTGCCTTGCTGAAGGTGGAGTTGCATCTCAGCTTTCTTTGGCTAGGGATGAGAATTTGGGGCATTATTTTAGTGGATCTTCTGACTTTTCCCATCAAGTATCTCCCGTGAGATTTCTTCACATTTGAATTTACCGGATACCAACTCTCCAGTGAGTGTTTGCAGCTGGCAAAAGGGTCCTTCCTGACAGGTGTAGATGGGTCTTTTCATGTTCTTTTTTTGGCATCTTGTTTGTTCACTGGTATTTTGTAACTGTCAATGCTTCAAGTTGATCTAAGCACCCAGGATTCAGGTTTGCCTGTTCTGCTTCGTGCATCTTTGGGAGGTGAAATCATCCTTGGAGATGGTGCCAGAGGGGCAGGAGGTAGAGGAGGACCATGCCCAGCTGCATTGGCTCAGTCTGACTGGGAATATACTACAGTGGGGTAGTTAAAGAAAGAAAATCCAAACGTTTCACCTTCAGGTGCATGTCCAGAGACCGGGTTAGCATTGCAAAGTCTGTGTCCTGTCCTGTCCTCCTTCCTTAGACTCACACATCTCCTGGATCAGCTGAAGGACTCTCAATAATCGGATCCAAAGCTGCCCCAGCATTGCATCACAGAAGGATTTTAATCCCTTTTTCCCTTTTCCTGTGCAGCACGACCCTGAGCTCTCACCGCGGCAGTTCGGCGTGGAGCTGTCCCGGCTGACCAGTGAGGAGCGGGCAGTGCCACTGCTGGTGGAGAAACTCATCAACTACATCGAAATGCATGGGCTGTACACAGAGGGCATCTACAGGAAATCAGGGTCCACCAACAAGATCAAGGAGCTGCGGCAAGGCCTTGATACAGGTAAGAGGAGGGGGGAAAAGATCCTACATGGGGAGGAAGATCTCTGCAGCAGCAAAGTTGGATGGGAGGAAGGTGGAATGCTTCAACATTCCTGACTCTGGGCTGTGCAAGGAATTATTTCACATTAGCAGCCATAACTCAGGTCATCAATTCATGTTTTTTTGGGAGCAATCCACAGAAAAAAAGTCATTCTAATTGAGGGAAAGTGCTGCCTTTCACCCTAGCAATCAGTGAGAAAAGAAATCCTGGTCCCACCTGAAGTTATTTGCCCTGAAAAATGTATTTCTCTCTAATTTTACCATGTGGAGCTGAAATCTGGTGCTGAATTTTTTGCTATTAAAAGCACGTAAACATTTTTTATTTTAGAGTATTTTATGATAGAACAGTTTGGGTTGGAAGGGACCTTTAAAGGTCACCTTGTCCAGCCTTGGGCTTCGCATTGATCATTGTCTCTTATTCTTTTCCTTCTTGCTTCATCTGGTGCCAAACTCAGACATTGATAACGTGAATTTAGATGACTACAACATCCACGTCATTGCCAGCGTGTTCAAGCAGTGGCTCCGAGATCTGCCCAACCCCCTCATGACCTTTGAGCTCTACGAGGAGTTCCTGCGGGTGATGGGTGAGGAGCTTCCCTCGCTATCCCATTCCCCTGCTGGAGGGAAATGGTGGCCACTTTCAGTGCCAAACTTTTCATTCACTCTTCGGGGCCTAACCAGCTGGTTTTGCCAAATTGTATTTACCTGGTTTCAAAGTCTGATTTTTTGGCTATAAAGGGGTTTTTTATGCAAAACCTCAGGCAATTTGGTCTCAATTTGGCAGTTTTTGCATAATGGTTCAGCTAATTTCAGCCCCAAAATTCCATCTTTTAAGTAGTAAAATTAAGAGGTACCGTTTTAAATAGGAGGAAGAAGTAGAAGGTGCCCCTAAACGCTGGTGGTTTCTCCACAGGCCTCCAGGAGAGGAAGGAGACAGTGCGTGGGGTGTACTCAGTCATCGACCAACTCTCCCGCACCCACCTCAGCACCCTGGAGCGCCTCATCTTCCACCTGGTCAGGTATGCGGGGCCTGGGCAGCTTTAGGCAAAGGCAGGATGGTCAGGCATCCTTCCCGCCGGAATAGCTGAGCCTTTTGCATCTGCCATGTCTCCCAGGAGGTGGCCACAGAGCTGTTTCTCCAGGAGATGTGTTGATGAATGGCCTCTGCTGTGCTCTGGACACTTGTGGTGCCTCTCACCACTGCAGGGACAGGTTTTTGGGTGGAAAGGGCTGGTTGTTGCCTTGGGAATATCTAAGATGTCTTGAGGTTTGTCTTTTTCCCTCAAAGCAAGATTGCACCATAGACATATCATCTCTCTTCATCCATGACCATGTGCAAGAGGTGCAGTGGAGGTGCTTTCACCTCTGACTTCTCTCTTAATCCCCATTTTTTCAGGATTGCCCTCCAAGAAGAGACCAACCGCATGTCAGCCAACGCCTTGGCCATTGTGTTTGCTCCCTGCATCCTCCGCTGCCCCGACACAACAGACCCACTACAGAGCGTTCAGGACATCAGCAAAACCACCACGTAAGAGCCTGGGGCTGGGTGAGACAGCTCCACCACATCACTGTTCACATCTTGCTAAAACCTAAGATGGTTAAATGGCTCATAAATGGAGAGCTTTGGCATGAAGTGATAAACACACAGTCATTTATTCATCTAAATGCAAATAAATGCATCTGCATGCAGATATTTCAAATTCTCTCGATCCCCAAGAGGTTGTTAAATGAGGATTTTTAAGTGATGGAGGATCCCCAAGAGTGGATAAGCTTCTGTTTCTGCCTGGCAGGAAAAGGTGGAGCTAGTGCTGACATGGTTTATGGTTAATGTAGTTCATTTTTGGCAAGGAGGTCTTGATTCTTACTTGATTTTGGCTTTTTTACTGAAGGAGGTGAGTTGTTTGGTCTGCAGCAAGAGTAATATGAATGTACTTAGATTTATTTATGGTGTTTGCCATAATTGAAAAGATTTTACAGAGAAAAAGTGAAGCACTAGCCCAGATTCAGTTTGGCTCTTACAAAGTAGGTTTTAAAATAGATAGTGGAGTCAATTATAATAATGAAAACCCTCCAGTGAAGGGCTGGGCTTCTGAAAGAGGTGATTTTACCTCCAGTAAGTATTAAAATTGTTGAAGACCAGGACATTTTTGGAGACCCAGCTGGCAGGAACACCTGTCCTTTAACAGGATTTCACTGTAGCTACTCACTCTTCAGCTCCAGCACATCCTCTCATTTTGTTACAAGGAAAGGAATATTATTTTCCCCTAACACCCTCCTGACAACATTAAACAGTTGGCTCAGTTACACAAGCTGCTGCAGAGTTACTGCGTGAGCTGGAATCAGCCTGCCTTTTCCAGGTTTGTATTCCACTGCTCCCTTTTCCATGGGGGATGAATTTCTCTAAATGGTGGGATCCTTGGTGATCTTTAGTGTCTGTTCCTCAGTCCATCCCTAGCCCATGATCACTCTTTTTAGGAGAATTCTCACCACCCTCTGGCATCCAGCTGGAGCTTTCTCCTCTGTGTTCTTCCATCAGGGCAGATCTCCAAATTAAACTTTTCCTTGAAATAAAATGAGAAGATGCACTGGAACTAAGGAAGAAGCTACCAGGAGATCCTGTTGAAGGACGAGCCAAGACAAGACAGAGCAGCTTCCTCCTCCCATTTTGTCTTCTTTTGGGTTTTTTTCTCCCTTAGTTGCGTGGAATTAATTGTCATCGAGCAGATGAACAAGTACAAGGCTCGTCTCAAGGACATCAACAGCCTGGAGTTCGCAGAGAACAAAGCCAAGAGCCGCCTCTCCTTGATCCGCCGATCTATGGTGAGATGCCAAAGCCCTCTTCATCCCCTCCTGTCTTCTCCTTGCCCCTGAAGCCACCCCACCTTATCTTCTCCTGCTTATCCCAGCCTCCCAAACCTCTCGCAAACTCCCACACCATCTCCACCGGGACAGGGACCCTCAGCTCCATGGTGGCTCCTCAGGGAGTCATACCAAAGCACAAGGAGGTGGGAACAGTCCATGGAAATGTTGTCACTCCTGCTCAGATGTTCCTGATCATCATGTCCACCTTCATTTGAGCTTGTTTGGTCCTGAGTTGAGTCAAGCCTTTCAGTGACCAGCTCAACATCACCCCATGGGTGACCTGGACCATTGTTTTTCGTGCTCAGTCACATTATCTGAACCCAAAATGAGCTCCCCAAAGGCTCTCCCTGCTCCCGCATTGCCTTTTTGGGAGCCTCAAACCCATCTCATTGAGCTTCCGTGCTTGCAGGGGGCTGGCGGGCTGCGGATGCCCCTGTGCTTGGCTTGTTGGGCTGCGGGAGAGGGATGGACCTGGCACAGCACAGGCTTGGGCTGAGGAGCTGAGCTGCCCCTCTGCTTGGACCTGCCCCCTGTGATCCTCAGGGGCTCATTGCTTCTGCTTTTTGGGGATGAAATCCAAGCAGGGGCTGCCCAAGATTGTGGAGCTGGTGTTGCAGAGCTGCCCCACTCATCTCAGTTAACCGAAAAAACCTCAAACTGAGCAAAGCGGGTTTTTGGAGGGGCGGCGGCATGTGCACTCTAACCTTCTGCTTTCCTTTTCATCTCCTCTCTAATCCAGAAGCCCGTACTAATTGCAGTTAGATTTATGAGCATAACCCGCAGTTCAATCCCGGTATGTATCAACGGCAGCTGCCGCGTCCCTCGTTGTGTGTCACCGTCGCTCATTCCAGCTCTGTCCCACCGGCCATTGTCTGTGACCTGCCCGGTCCCGCCGCTCCTCCTCGGAGCCGCCGTTCCTCCAGCAGGGCACAGGAGTTTGGGGCTGGCACTCAGCCATCCCTGCACGCAGCTCCTCAGAAATACGCTTCCCAGCCCTTTTCCCTTCCTACTTTAATTTTCTATTTTATTTCCTTTTTCCATCCTGTGCTTCCCTCTTTTTTACTTTGCTTGACTCATCCCTTCCCTTCCCACCTCAATTTCTCCTCGCTCAGGATGCGTTTCAGCATCAAGTTGCTTTCACAGCGCTGCTGTTTCTGAAGATGGTGAATAAAACCCTCAGCTTGGATGCCTTGGAGATCACAAGGCATCCAAAGGTCTCCTTCTCTTTGGAGGAGGAGCACCACCACCCTGAATACAAGCTCAGGACACCCAGGTTTGAAAGAGAGACCAGCAAGCCCTGTATTCCCCAACTCCATCCCAGCTTGAGTTTGAGTTCTGGGAGATCATGACAGGCAAGAAAAGCACCTGCAGGAATTTGGGAATGCTGATAGGGCAGTTTCCTTTCCTAATAGGCTCAGCCCATGTTGAAAGTTCCCTCAGGTTCCCCCCATTCTTCCACATCCGTGAGTGTCAGGAGGTGGAGAAGAGCAAAATTTGAGCTCTGCTCACCTGAGCGTGGAATTTCTCAAGGGCTTAAGTCCACAAGCCGGTGGAATCTTTGGGATCTTGGGGCTCTTGGCTAATAGGATTCAGGGAGCCGTGCTTCAGCTCAGCAGCCCACGTGAAAAGTGTCATCCAGAAGAACACCAGGCACAGAAGAGGCTTTGCTGACAAAGAAAGATCTCTGAGATGTGGCATTAAAAGATGAAAGGGCTAAAATGGAGGAAATCTGGCTTCTAAAGGAAAAGAGGAAGGATCCTTTATCCTGAAATTCTGCTTTGGGCACATGGGTTGTCAGGAAGACCCGGGGATGCTACAGTTGCAGGGGTTAAATAGAGGAAGCAAAACTGAGCTGCAACAAGCTCTTCAACTCCAAGGAGATGCACATTCTTCCTGGGTGATGGTTGTCAAGGGAGGGCAGCAAGTGATGGACTTCTCCTAGTTCTGGTCATGTCAGGATCTGGGAGGTAGATGAGATGTCTGGTCATGATAACGGTTGAGATAAAAGCCGTTTAATCTCTGCCATGTCCCTCATCTCCAAGAATCCTTTTTCTTCTGCTCCATGGAGCAGATCTGTAGAGCTGGTCTTCAGAAGATTAAAACAGTTGCATGTATCTCTCTCCTCCTGTACCACCACATGCATCCTTTTCCATTTTCAGTTTCAGTATTAAAAAAATGAGATAGTTCTTCAGAGCTGCATTAGATCAGAGCGAATTCAACTGTGGGCACGGAGATCCACATTGATTGTCTTACAGTGGACCACTGGAGGTGGTCCTGGTTTCTGGATCTCCTGTTCATGAGACATGGCAGGGCATGGACAACGTCAGTAGCTGGGAGTTCCTGTTTGCTGAAGGGGTCAGTGAGACCCTTGTGATGCTCAGGAAGTACCAGGGGTGGATGAGGGAAGGATGTGAGACTTGATCCAAGGAGAAAACGAGAGCCGAGTTCCCTGAAATCAAATCCCCGGTGATGCTCCCACTCAAAGCCACCATCAGGCTTCCCATCACACAGACTGTGGGCTTTGTGGGAACCCATCCTGCTGCCAGCGGGGCTTGCTTGGACCTGGACCAAGTTGCACTTGGTCCATCAGCATCATCCTCACCACTGCCTTCCTCACAGCCTCCATCCCCAGCCCCTCCAACACGTTGAGTCCTTCTGGTACTTCTCCCAGCCTGAGGTTTTGGAGGGTCCGGGGTGCATCCAGCGGCGGCACACTGAGGACCGATATCTGGGCCACCTTCTTCACTCCTTGGGAGAGCAGTATGGTCGGTACCTGAGTGTTTGCCACAGCACCTTGGCTGCTGGTGGTGACACCATTGTCTCTCTTCAGGGCAAAGGACGCGTGCGGCGCGGCGCCTTCCCCAGCCCCGCATCCCCTGTCACCGGGCGCCTGCCCTCAGTGACCGACATCCCCGAGGACACCATGAGCAGCGAGGAGGCCATGGAGATGGAGGTGACAGAGCAGCAGCAGGTGGCCATGCAGCAGGAGGAGAAGGTGCTGACTGAGCAGATCGAGAGCCTGCAGAAGGAAAAGTGAGTCTGGCCGAGGGTTCAAGCCGCGTCCCCAGCCTCTGGATGTTGCTTGACATCACACAACTCCACCCCTCTGTGATCTCTCAGTGCATGTGCATCCCTTGCTTCTCTCCTGTTTTTGGCCCCGTTGGGTCAATGGGGCTGGGTTGGCTTTGCAGGGAGGAGCTGACATTCGAGATGCTGACACTGGAGCCCCGTGCCTCCGACGACGAAACCCTCGAGTCCGAAGCCTCCATTGGCACAGCTGACAGCTCCGAAAATCTGAACTTCGACTCCGAAGGAGCCATCTCCGATCGCTCGGGTAAATCCAGGTGTTCTTGGGTTTATGATGGAGTGGTTCGGGTTGGAAGGGACCTTCGAAGATCAGGAAGTCCATCTCCATGCCATGGGCAGGCACACCTCCCACCATGCTTTTCTGTCACTTTGGGTGGGGTTATTTGGGATTTTCAAGTTTATTTAAAGTTGACAGTTTAAATGTGTGCAGAGAGGGGGTTAAGGGTTCGAGCACGTGGCCCTGGGGGGACGGGTGGCAGCAGCCAGGGTTGGTATGGAGGTGAAAATTCTTCCAGCACTGCAGCATCATCTGGGCTGATGCTGCCCCCACTGAGATGCTGGGAATGTGGTCCTGGTTTCAATGGCACGTGTCTCCAGGGAGCGGGGTTGGTTGGATTCTGGGTGGTGTCCATGTGTTGACCATCCATGGTCCTTCTGCCCCTGCAGAGAGAAGTGTAGCACTTACCTCCCTGCGCCCCGCCAAGGCCGAGGGGCCAAGCCGGCTGCGACGGCACCCCAGGATGCGGCTGGAGCCGGCAGAGCCAAGTGACACCCCCGTCTCCTCCTCCTCTTCCTCCCAGTCATCCACCTCCTGCTTGCCCCACCTGCCCCGGAAGCGCTTCCAGATGTACTCCAAATCTCCTTTCTACCGAGCGGGGGGACACGGCGAGGCCCCCGAAAGCCGGGCGAGCCCTGAGAGCCTGGCGGGGCCTCTCCGTTACCCCGAGGACCGGCCGCAGTTCACCACACGCGGGACCTTCAACCCGGAGAAAGGCAAACAGAAACTGAAGAGTGTGAAAACTTCCCCCCCAAAAACCAAAGAGCCCCTGGACGGGGGGCCTGGAGGGGGACGCAAGAGGAACCCTGAGGCTGATTGTGCCGCCGCCCAACCCCTCGTCCTCCTGGGGAGCAACGAGTTCATGGTCTGAGATGTTCCACCCCAAGGCCACGTCTGCACCGGGGTGTCCTCCCCATTGGCGGTGCTCTGCTGGCTTCCTCGCTAACGCCAGGAGATGAATTCTTAGTTTGAAAGGCCAGGAGGGGAGGGTTTGAATGGTAGCCTTAATGATTTGTGGGGGTTAAGACCTTCAGGTGGCCGGGGGGTGGACGGGGATGGGAGGCACTGGCCGGCTCCTGGCCCTTCCCCTTGGAGCATCCCACGTCTCAGAGCATCCGCCGCCAAATCCTTGTGCCGAATCACCATCGCCTGTTGGTAGGAGCAAACCAAGCCTAAGAATCCCACGGGAGCATCCCGAGCCGGCTCCACTGCAGCCAAGCCCTCCCTGCTTTAATCACCTCATCCACGCCAACGCCGAGTGCATGGAAAAGTGTTAAAACCTGCCAAAAATCACCTTTTCCCTTTGTTTTTTTTATTTTTTAACAAGACCTATCCACCTTCCCTCTTTTTTTTTTTCAGAGACCATCAGTATTAAAAATAATAATAATTAATAATAATCGAGGACTACTTGAAGCGATATTTGTTTATATGCTGGTTCCTGGAGTTTCCTGTAAATACATATTTTTTTAATTTCTTTTTAAAATATTTTTCCCCAGACAGAATGTCTTTTTTTTTTTTTTTTATTTTACTATTATTATTGTTATTATTATTTTTGGGCTGGAGAGGAGGGGAGCAATTGGCTGAGCCATCCTTGGTGTCACCACTGGTGTCACCAGCCATCATTCAATAAAACATGGAGTTTCATTTTCAGCAAGAAATCCCTGGAGGTGTAATTAGCCCATCATAACCTATCATAGGACTAATCAATGATGCTTGTTAATGACTCAGCTTGTAATCCCTCCCCGGTCATCTCATCACATTGGTGGCACCTAGAGAAGCTCTGAGTACCAGAAAACCTCTGGAAAGACAAAATTAGGAGTCCCAGGGCACTAATTAGATTTATAAAGGCTGGATCTGTCCTCCCAGGTGGGCTGGGCTGGGGCCTGTCCTTTCCCAAAATGCCATCAAAAATGGGGAAAATAGAAAAAAATGGAGTTTTCCTGAGTATTTTGTCTTTTCCTGGCATGCCTGGGTTTGTCCAAGCTGCTCCTCGGTCCCCTCTCCCCGGCCTAGTCCAGGGATGTTTTATTTATTTGGGTTATTTTTTATTAGATATTTGAAATCTGACCTTTCTTTTCATGTTATCTTTTAATTTTTTTCCAATGGGTGGTGACAGATGCCGCAGGGAAAGTGGGAACAGCATCAGCCCCGGTGCTGCATCTTGGGAGTGGAGCAAGACCAAGTCAATCACCCCCATCCATGGGGGAAAACGGGATTTTCCCAGCCCCAGAGGGGAAAACAGGGCTTTGGGGACCAAGCCAGATGCACTGGGAATGCGGATGGTGACCATGAAAGAGGAAGCTCCTGGGGAGCCACCCCAAATTCTCTGGGAGCTGGGATTGCCAGGAGCATCCGAGTGCCCACTGCCAAAGCAGCCTTTTGAGCCTCCTGAACGAAAAACCCCAGAACTGCCCTTAAAATGGCCCCAGGGGAGGAGAGCCTGGGGACCAGGGAAGGGTCCAGCCTCATCCTCGGTTTCCTCATCCCTGTGGGATCAGAGCAGGGACATCAGATCTGGTTTGGGCAAATAAAGATATATATATACATATATACACACATATATATACACATATATATACATATATATACATATATGTGTGTGTATATATGTATATATCTGTATATATCTGTATATATATATGTATCTAATTTCTTTTGGAATATATTTATTTTCCTTATATATATTTAATCTCTATATAAGGAAAATATATTTAAGTGATATATATATAAAGAACATATATAATAATATATATATTCTATATATAAAGAAAATATACACACAAAAGAATAGATATCTCTGTATAATTAAAAATACATAAAAGAATATTAAGAATAAATACATTTATGTATTTTCTATTTCTTATATATAGTACATATTTATATATAAATATATAAGATATTCTATATATAAAGAATACCTATTTCTTTGTGTATATATGCTTATATATTTATATATAAGGAAGTATGTATATTTAAAGGAGATATGTACTATATATAAAAAATATTTATTACTTTATATATATTTTAATGTATTTCTTATCTATGTAGAAACATATTTAATGTTATATGATTTAAACATATTTAATATATGTTTAATATGTATATTTATATATGTTTCTCCACATACATTTATATATTTCTTTATATAAAGAGTATTTCTCTGTAAAGAAATATATAAAGGAAATATATAGTATATATAAAGAAATCTATTTTCTCTGTATTTCTTCACATATATAAAAATGTATGGAATATGGGGAAAATATGTAAAGAAAATAGACTTGTTGACATAAGTAAATGTATGGAATATATATAGAATATATAGAAAATATGTTTCTTTATATATATATATAATATATTTGTGGTTATATGTATAAAGAAAAACATATGTCAAAGAAATATATACATACATATATATCTATATGTATGTATGTATGTATAGAATCCAGCTCTGGCAGGAGCTGAGCAGGACTGGAGGGATAATGGTTTGTTCCAGGGCCCCTTCCCCCGGCATCTCCTTCCCAGCCCTTCCCTGGCAGGATTTGGGGTCCCAGAGGGTTTTCCAGAGG
This sequence comes from Poecile atricapillus, assembly GCF_030490865.1. NCBI lineage: Eukaryota > Metazoa > Chordata > Aves > Passeriformes > Paridae > Poecile > Poecile atricapillus. The sequence goes on from NC_081259.1 coordinate 19,712,940, forward strand.
GATGAATGTACTGACTACTGGAGGGCTGCGAGGGGAATTACTGTTATTTTTCATGGAAAGTTTTCTAAGTAATTTATAAAGTCGCTGCTTGTAAACTAAACAGAGTCTGTATGGAAGAGGATTTATTACCCCGCGTCGCCCGCGCTCGGAGCCGTGTACAAACTGACAAAAACGGACAAATAAAAGTGTCATTCTGCAAAGGCCAGCAGTTCCCAGGGGGACATCCCAGCTGTCTGGGGCTTGTAACATTTCTTCCCTGGGGTTCTGAAGGCATTTTCCCGGTCCCCACGCGGATGGAGCAGCTCCACATCCCGATGCCGTGTGGATGGAGGAGCTGGGATGGGGAGCCAGGGCTCCAGATCGCTTCCCTTTGGGTTGTTTAATGCTGGTTATTCACATTCTCCTTATTTATGTTCAGAGAATTTCTATTTCTCCTGCTTGTTATTCACATTATTCTTATTTATGTTTATACAGGTTGTTTATATACTAATTAGTTTAATCAGATAATTTATATTTCATTTATATTTAGATCATTTATTTTCAATTCTTCTGTATTCAGAGTATTTCAGGTTATTTCTATGCAGATTAGTTTTAAGTAGACTTTATATTCAGACGATTTATTTACATCTTATTTCTATTTAGATTATTTCATTTCTGTCCACATAATTTAATTCAGATGAGTTTCAGTGAGATTTATTACGTTTCTCTTATTTATATACAGTTTGTTTATTTGCAGTTTATTTCTATTTATGTTATTTCAGATGTTTTAGTTTTATTTTCTTTCTATTCAGATTATTTAATTAAGGAGATTTCAAAGCAGGTATTTATATTCCAATAATTTGCATGCATTTTATTTCTATTAAGATTATTTAATTTCATTTTATTTGAAATTGTACTATTTCCCATTTTATACTGTCAGATTATTCATATTCACCTACTTAGCTTAAGATAGTTTCTTTTCAGTTAAATTCTATTTAGAGTATTTCAATTTATTTAGTTTCATTATATTTCTGTTAAAATTACTTCATTCAGATTCTTTCCAATAGATTATTTCTAAACAGCTTATTTATATTTATCTTTTTTATATTCTGATAATTTCAGGTTATTTATTTTCATTTTATTTTTATTCCTGTTTTTCTAGTTATCTTACTTATATTGATTATTTAATTCAGATTATTTATACTAATTCTACTTATATATAGTTTATTTCCATTCAAGGGAACTAATATTCAAGGTACTTACATTCAGACTATTTCTTTCTGTTCAGGTTATTAACATTCAGCAGGTCCCCCCGTCCAAGGGGACCCAAGTCATTGGCACAGGGACTGTGGCTGCAAAACTCTCTTTATTCCAAGTATAAAACGGGGGACACAAGTGGAAAACCCCGGAACACAGGGGCAAGGGTCTGTCACCGCATGTCACCCCAGGCTGGGGTCACCCCTGGCCAGTGTCAGCCCTGGGCTGGGATCAACCCGAGGATGTCCCTGGCTGGTGGCACCCCCAGGTGGCACCACCCTTGGCCCTTGTCGTCCCTGGCTGATGTCATGCCCCAGGCTGGCATCATCCTTGGGCAAGTGTCCCCCCAGACTGGTGGCCCCTGGATGGCAGCAGCTCCTTATGGTGCCAAGGTGCCTTTGCCAGGGTTCCTCCAGCATTTAGGACACCATCAGTGAGGTGCTGCCAGGGCACTGGGTACTCGCTTGGGGACATCCACCTCCCAGCTGCCGGCAGCGTTCCACAGTCCTGGACATTGCTCCAGAGATGGGACCATGGGCACCTTCCCACCCCAGACTGAGGAGGCCCAGGGTGGGGGTGGCAGGGTGCCAAGCCAGGTGACAGCGGGAAGGGGGCTCAGTTCTTGAACATGTCACACAGCAGCTTCTCCATGGGGGTGTTGCCGATGGTGCGGCGGAAGAAGAGCAGCTCCACACGCTCCGAGGAGATGAAGCGCAGCGCTGGGAGGAGCAGCAGCAGCTTCCCAAACCTGGGGGGTGGAGCGGTGGCCATGGGTGGGTGTCCCACCCTGGCATCACCCATGAGGACGTGGGGACAGCAGTACCTGACTGGTTGCCCAGGGTAGTGGGAACGGTTGTGCTGACCCAGCATCACCTGTGACTGGTCCTGCAGGTTCTCCACCTGCTCAGGGTCCTTCAGGCCACGTGTCTCTGCGGGAACAGGGGGGTGACAAGCTGGGGAGGGCCACAGGGATGGCCAGTGGTGAGTGCTGGGGGTGGCCTCACCTGGTTTGAAGAGCACCACGGCCTTCATGCAGGCAAATTCCGTGGGGTCAACGGCCAATGCCTTGAAGCGGCCGAGGGTCTCCTGGAGCGCCCGCACGTCCAGGGTGGCCGGCAGCAGCTTCCCAGGGATTGGCTCGGGGACAGCCAGGAGTGGGCAGCTCTCCAGAGGCATGGACCACTGGATGGCACAGAGCAGGAACAGCTCACTCCATGCTTCCTCCAGCAGGATCACCTGGGGAGAGTGGGAGGGAACCCCAAAAGCTCTGTCACCCCCAAAGTCTCCAGGACCTGTAGCCACCACATCTGGTTGGGCTGACGAGCATCTGCAGAGGAACCCTAAGAATGTTGTGGAGATGCTCCAGCTACCCCAACAGGCTGCTACACTTTTGGGGGCTCCTGTTGCCCCATAGGCAGATCCCCAATTCCTCATGGAGATTGCCAGCCCCACCTGGTCACGGAAGGGCAGGTTGGAGAAGACGGGCAGGTTCTTGGCCCATTTCACAGCCATGAAGAGGAGACGAGCTGAGGTCTCGTAGATGTTTTCGGGGCTCGCTGCCGGGTACGGCGCCACCTGGTACTCGCCGATTGCCCTCTCTGGCTCACTGCCCGTCACATCCACCGTCTCATCAGCTACAGGGGTGGAAGAGGACGCAGATTGTCACCACACCATGGGGACATCCACCACCCACCCACCCCCCTCTCCATTGGGAGCCACCCACCGTCCTCAGGCTCCAGCTTGGCACAGGTCTCGGCCGTCATCAGGCTGGCCATGAAGCGATGGTTGGTGGGTGGTGTGGGTGCTCGGGGACCCGGGGTGACAGTGGCACTGGGACCACGAGGAGCCGGACAGGGTGATGGGGGGACCTCACATGTGGTGGCCACGTGCTCAGGGGGCAGCTCAGCATCCAGCTGGATGCTGTCCAGCTGGACCTGGGCCGTGCTGCGGGGCTGGCGCTCGTTCTGCACAGCTGTACAGACAAGGTGGCATCAGCACTGACCACCCCGTTGTCACCCCCTGCTATTTGTCACTGTGTGTCCCCCCCATCTTACCGTCCTTGTTCATGCCAGCCTGCAGGCACTTCTTGAGCCGGCAGGCCTGGCACTGGTTGCGGTGAGCCTTGTCCACTGGGCACAACCCCGTCCCCGCCTGGCACCTATGGGGAGAGGTGGCTGCAGCTCCTGAGGTGGCCCCTGTCCCCGAGGAGAGTCCTCTCCCATAGGTACCATGTCTCCCCCCATGGGTTTCCTCCACCCAACAAGTGTCCCACCACTGTGGGCACCCAGTCAGGTGTGTCCCCAGTAGGTGCCCTGTCCCCCCTCCAAGGGGTGTCCCTACCCTGCTAGGTACCTGTTCCCCCCACTCCTGCTCCACTGTGTCCATCCTCTGGATCCTTGTCCCAGTGAATGGCCTGCCTTGATGGGCGTTTTGGCCCCTTCGGGGGTCTCTGGACACCTTCTCCACAGGTGCCTCTCCCCCTGCATGCCGGTCCCCTGTGTGCTTTGAAGTCCCCCTGGGTCTCTGCCCCACCCATTGCCCATGCCCTGGGGTCCCTGGCCTGCTGAGTGTCCATCCCGGGTTGCCCTACCCCACTGTGTGCCTGCCTGCCCCCAAGCTCCCTGTCCCGCTGGGTGTCCTTCTGCAGGGTCCCTGCCCCTCTGGCTGCTCCTCCCCCCATCCCCTGTCCTGTGGGGACTCCCGTGCCTGTTCCCACCTGTAGATGAGCTTCCTGCGGACGCTGCGCTTGAAGAAGCCGCTGCAGCCGTTGCAGGCGTAGATGCCGTAGTGCTTCCCACTGCTGGTGTCCCCGCACACCTTGCACAGCAGCACCGGGCTCAGCTCCTTCCCGGGAGCCGGGGCCAGCCCTGTGGAAGTGGAACGTTCACATCTGGGTTGACTCTGGGCATCCCGATGTCGCTCGCATGACCCACCAGTCCCTGCTGCCCCCCCGCAACCTGGAGATGGGGTGGCTCCTGTATCTGCTGGTTCAGCCCAGGGACATGAATGGGGACACCTCAGGGACTCCATGCGGGGTTCACCATCTTCCCACACCCCAGCACACAGAGTGATGCAGGATGGGCTCTCAGAGGAATTTTGAAAAATAATAAAGGGATGAAATGGTGTTCTTAGGGAAGGGGACACCAGGCGTCCCAGGAAGGGGACTGAGCATCTCAGAGAAGATCTGCAGTCAGGGATGGGAGGTGTCGTGGAGAAGGGACAGCTCTGGGGACATGGGGCACCCCAGGCAAGAGTCACAAGAGGGAACTGTGGGGATCCTGGTGAAGGGCCAGGGACCAAGGGTATCCAGGAGAGGGTTTTGACTGGGGACCTCGGGGAATCCTGGAGAAGGAACACAAATGAGGACTGTGGATACCATGGAGAGGATCGCACGCTGCAGGCATCCTGGCCTAGGGAAGGACCATGATGGGACTCAGCATCTTGGAAAAGAAGGACAGCTGAAGACCCCAGGCATCCTAGGGGACCATGATGGGGACCCTGGGCACCCAGGATAAGGACCATGAGGAGCAGCCCAGACATTCTGGAGGAGGGTGGCAACGAAGAACACAAACATCCCAAACAACGATGATGGGGGCACTGGGTGTCTTGGAGATGAACCATAATAAGGACTCCCAAGATATCTCAGAGAAGGACCACGATGGGGTCCAAAGGCATCCAGAAGAAAGCTGTGATGGTCCCAGGCATCTCAGAGAAAAACTGCAATGGAGGACCCCAAGTAGTGGTTGACCACTATGGGGATTCCAAGTATCCAAGAGGAGAACCATGAAGAGGACCCCCAAGCATCTTGGGCAACGACCAGAGTGGGGGCCCAGCCATCCCAGAGAAAAACCCACGTCCCTCCGTGTCGCACCCGGTCCAGTGGAACCACCTCTTACCCGTGGCACTCTCATCCAGCCCGGCGCTCACCACCGACCCCGCCGGGGACGCAGCCATCCCGCACCCGGCGTTCCCGACCTATCCCTGTCCCGTCCCTCTGGATCCCGTGGAGGGTCTGGCCAGGCGCTGGGTGCTCCGGCAGCTCTGCGGCCAGCGGGGCTCTTGCCTTGCTCTCTTCAAGGCGGCTTAGCGGCGGGCGCTGTGTAAGCAGCCGCCTCTTTGTCACCCTCTTAATCTTTAGTGTCTGTGCGGGGCGGGGGGGATCAATCAGCCACGCGATGAAGAATTAAAAAGGTGCTGAGCCCCAGCCCTGTAACCCTAAACCCCGCGACACCCAAGCCACCCCCCCCGCGCCGCCGCTGGAGGTGTCACCCTGGAGGTGTCACCCTGTCCGTGCCCCCCCAGCACTGCGAGCCCGAGATTGCGGCGGAGGTGGGAGATGGGGCTTGGGCTGGGGACCCCCCATATGTGTCGTCCTCCCCTTGGGACCCACCGGGTCCCGTAAGCGCATAAGCCCTTCACTAAGGCGGTTAGAGGGGAATAACGAAAAGTGGTAATTAAGGGGGGTAATTTCCCTGCCCCCAAGTAATTAATTACCGGCCCTGATGGCGAGGGAGGGGGGATGCTCGGTAGGGGCCCCGCTGCGCCTCAGCATCCCCTCTCGGGGACCGGGGCCTCCACGGATGTTGGGGCTGCTGACACCGCAGAAGGTGGGGGCCAGGTGGCCCCCGGGGTTACGCAACCAGCGCTAAACCCTCGCGGTGACAGGGCAGCACAATTTGGGATTTGTGGGCTTTAGCCGCTAAACCCCCACCCCGCCCCGCTCAGGGGGGCGGCGGGTGGCCACCGTCACGGACCCGCCTTGTCCCCAGCGATGGGCCAGGCTGAGGACAGGGGTTCCCGGCCTGCTGTGCCCCTTCCAGAGGGGCTCAGGGGTGTTGATGCCCTGAAGGCGTCCAAGGGGACAAGCACTGGCAGCACGTCCCTGCTGAGGGCTGGCAGCAGTGACTCCAGTGATCCGGGGGCTGGGGGTCATCCCTCCGGCATCCCTGACTGACTTGTGGCTCCATCCCCGCTGCCTGAAGCATTCCTTCATCCCCCTGCCTGCGGCATGGCTCCATCCTCCTGCCTACAACCTGCTTCCATCCCTTTTGCCTGAAGCGTTTCTCCATTTTAAGTGTCTGCCATGTGACTCAGCCTTGCCTGCACCATGGCTCCACGTTCCCATGAGCAGCAGCATTCCATCAGCCTTCTTGACTCTATGCAGCTCCACCATCCTTCCTGTCTGCACCATGACCCCATCCCTGCCTTCCCCACGGCTCCATGTCCCCTGCCTGCAGTCCCCTCCCACCGTGGGACCCTCCGTTTCCCCAGGGTGCCCTGTCCCACCCTCAGCCTCCTGTCCTGACCCAGATCTCTGACCGCCACCATCTGCGGCAGCGGCCGCCTCCTCCTGCGGCAGAATTATGACGCTGGGCTAATGCGGCGGGAGCAAGCTGTCACCTCCCTGCCCGGCCCTTGGGTGCCCCCACACCTCTCACCCATGGGTGAAACACCCCCCAGTGCCCGACCCGGGGGTGCCAGGAACATCTGCATCCCGGAGGGCCAGCCCTCCCATGGGGACACAGTACCAGGGACAGCGGGGAGCGGCCAGCGTGGCGATACAACTGAGTCGGCTAATTTGCCCGTCCCCTCCTCGCCGTTGGGTAAAAGCCAGCTCTGGAGCAGGGATTTGGGAGGGGGATTAGCTGGGCCAACCATCTGCTGCTAGCCAATCATCAGCACCCCCAGGAAAGCCAATAATTACAAAAATATGGTTTCCCACCCCGTTTCTCCATTGCACCCAGCTGGGTGCTGTCACTGTGGTGGGCTCCCTACGGAGCAGCACCCTGTCCTCTTCCCAGGGATGAGGACTCCACGAGCACCCAACTGGGCACCCGTGGGAGCCCAACCCAGCCTGTTTTGGGTGTCACATGAGCAGGCCTGACGCCACGGCCGAAGGGCTGTGGGTGGTGGGTGGGGGTGAAGGAGCAAATGTTAAAGCCCGAGGCAGGGTCGTGACTCGGCTCAGTGACAGATGCTGGGGCAGATGCCATGGGATTACCCAGCCTAAAACCTCGGGATCTACCCCCCTTCCCCCCAGCAGGCAGAGAGCGTTTAATTACTAATTTACTAATTACCCAAAGATGCTGGCGATGGGCTTGGGACCTACGGTCAGGAGCCCCAGGGCTCCAGCCACCCTAATCTCACTGTCTGTGCAGAGCTGGTGGATGCGCCCTGGCCAGGGACAGCTTGGCCAGGGAAGAACCTTTGCCTTGGCAGTCCCGCTCCTGTTGGTGATGGCACAGAGTGGTGGGGAATGGGACATGGCAGTGAGGACAAGGAGGAGACAATGGGAACAATGATGGGAATCGGGAGGAGATATGGGGGACCAAGGGGAGACAGTGGGGTCCAGTCAGGTCTCCATGATGGAGATGAAGAGGAGCCGGTGGGGGAGGGAGGGGAGATGATGGAGACCAAGATGTGACAAGGATCAGGAGGGGTGGATGGGAACAAGGAGGTGATGAGGACTGGGCAGCAATAATGAAGATCAGGAGGGGACGATGGGAATGCCTTGATGGTGACCTGGAGACAAAGACAAATGTAGAAAGCAGGAGGTGACAGCAGTGACCAGGAAGGGATGATGGAGATCATGAGGGGATGCAGTAGGAGTGTGTCACCCTGAGAATCAGACCTTTTGATATTGTTTTCATAATTTCTAGCCATTTTCCCAAGAAAGTAACTATAAAGAAGTGTTTATACATTCCATTAAAGATATACCTTTTGATGGACATCTCTCACGGCCAGTGTGGTTGGGAAGGTGGTGACCTGACTATCCAATCCCTGGTCATTGTCAAAAACCTATAAATACTGAAAGAACAAATAAACTTCTTTCTTCACCACACTTCAAGCTGCATCCATGTGAATCATTTCATGTCCAACAGTGACAGGGGTGGATGGAGATCATGAGGGGATGGTAAGGACCGAGATGAGATACTGGGGACTGGGAGGGGAGGATGGGAATGAGAAGGGTGTGATGGATATATTGGACAAGACAACAGAGACAAGGTGATGGTGGAGATCAGAAGGGGACAAGACCAACAAGAAGATGACATGAAGTTCCGGGAGGGTGGCTGTGGGACTGGAGGTGGCTGGGAAGGGTTAATGTGTGTCTGCCTGCACTGAGCTGGGTCCAGGCCAGGCTCGGGTTTCACCTGTAATTAGCTCTTGTTTATTGGAGGCTCCTTGATAAATGATTCTTTGGAGGTTGCCCGATGACAGAGGGTGACAGTCACCCACCTGAGCCCTGCTAAAGCCTTCACTGACCCCTGGCACCAGGATTAAAGTTTAATGTGACTCTGGAGCTGACCCTGGGCATGCACCATTCTGGGGTAACAGGGCTGGGGACATGGTGGCCGTCCCTAGGACGTGGGGCTGGGTACAGGCTGATGTCCTCCCAGGGCCAGAGGATTTTGGCACCAAGAAGTGATTTGTCATAAGCCCAGTGGTCACTGGTTACCAAGACATTGTGGCCACAGGGCTGTTCCACGACTCCTTTGGAGTCACCCAAGAGGTTTGTGGATGAAATGTCACACCAGGTTGGGTTTGTCCCCCTGGGACTGGCCCTACAGAATGGGCACAGTGCCACAGTGCAGCCGGTCCGGGCACATTCCCAGGCACTGGTGGAGCCATGTGCCGGTGCCAAGAGCCACCGCGGTGCTCGCCGGGGCGGGCTGACGTCCTGCCCCGCAGCCACCTTTGGAGCAGCAGCAGCTTGGGAAACACAGTGGAGTGAGAGGACATTGGAGGTGACCCCAAGGTGAGGCAGCAGGGAACAGAACAAGCACTGAGGCTGCAGCTTGGGTTTCAGCAGGGTCATGTCACCACAACTGTGGGAACTGAGAAGTCCCCGAGGTACGGGGTACCTGTCCCCAGCTCTCGGGACATTGTGTTTTCTCCTTGCAGATGAATCTCCTCGCTCAGGTAAAGGGGGAGCCAGCAGGAAGGACACCTGCATCCAGGTGATCCCACCCCTCTGCCATGATACCCAGTGCCCCTGGACCCCACAGCTGGGACCTGCCTGGTGCTGGGTCTGGGTGGGGGGAAGGGGGATATGTGGCCTGGGAGGCTGGGCTGGGCCGGACTGTGCACTGGCAGAGATGGGTGGTGGCAGGGGATGGGTGTCAGAAGGGGACGGGTCCCTGTCTTGCCCTGCCCCCTTTCCCCACAGATGAGCTCCCTCCTTCAGACCCTTCAAGCTCCGGACTGGCTGTTCCTCCAGCCCTGGCACTGGCTGGGCTCCTGGGTACGTCAGGTTTGGAGGTGCTGGCATGAGAATCCCAGCCAGACGCTTGGGCAGGGGGTGGCAGCAGCCCAGGCCAGGACTGAGCCATGACACAGGTGCCACTGGGGCTGATGCAAGGTGTTTGTCCCTCCAGGTGAGCAGCTCCAGGCAGGTAAGTGCTGGCATTGCACCTGTGCCCTGCACTGCCTGTCTCACCCCTGGCACAACTGGGCCAAATCCTGCACACCCTTCCTTTTCCTCGGCACCCATGGGTGCTTCAGCACTTAAACGAGGCAGCCCCTTCCCAGAGGGTTTCCATCCATGGAGACCCGAGACCCAAGCTGTGCTTAACCCACCAAAAATGTGGGATGAGCCAGCAGGTCAGTGATGCTGCCGGTGTCCCCAGGGCACCTGTGGCCCTGAAACTCGGCTGGGTCCCCAGGCAGTGACTGGGGCAGTGACCACGGCAGGGTTCTTCCTCTGCGAGGGGCTGCTGGGACAACACTTCAGCATGGTCCCCAATGGGGTGGCTGAGCCCCAGCCTGGGGACCTCTTCCTCTTCCCGCTGGCCTCCGGAGGCCCTGGCTGGTGGGGCTCCCACGCTGGCATCTACTGTGGTGATGGGGAGATCATCCACCTGGAAGGTGAGCCCCAGGGGGTGTCATGGCGTGGGGACATCTCCATGGAAGGGACACAGGGTATGGAGTCCACTTCGCCCTGCAGGCAGCTCAGGGACGTCACCATCAGGCATCGTGGCTAAGCACGGCAAGAGCCACCTCCTGCGGACACGGGGCCCGGCCAAGGTGCTCCGGAGGAAGGGAGGGCTGGACGTGGCTGCCTTGCAGCGGCGGATCCGGGCAGCCATGGACCAGTCAGTGGAGTACAACATCATCACCTGCAACTGCATCCACTTTGCCCTTGCCCTCCTGGGGCTGGGCCACCTTGCTGGTGCCATGGTGGGTGCCACCAGCAGATCAGGTGCCATCACCCTGGGACACCTTGGCACCTGCTCCAGCCAAGTGTCACCAAACCTTTTTTCCCAGGTGTCCCCAGCGCTGCAGTGAGGGAGGTGATGGTGCTCCTGGGGAAAAAGCGGGGCTGGAGCATTCTCCCCTGGGGACCAGAACTACACCAGTGATTTGTCAATCCTCCTGTCAATCCTGGCAATAAACAGTTACATGGAAACCCTGTGCCAACCCTGTTTGGTTTGTTGTTTTCTCACTTACCCCAGGGGTGCTGTCAAGTGATGTCCCACCTTGACACATCTTAAAAGGGGAGGCTGCTCTTTGCTCCCCATGGCCTCCTGAGACAAACATCTGCCTCTTTCACTGCTGGCATTTAATTCCGAGCATAAAAATGAATATTACTTGGACTGCTGGATTGAAAATGGGCCAGAAAAGGCTAGAACAGGTCTGGCTGGAGACTGGTGGTGTAGCCCAGAGGTCAACTCTGCATCCAGTCCTGGAGAGACACAACAAAGGGCCACCAAGGGTCTGGAGCATTTCCCATAGGAAGGGAAGCTGGAAGAGCAGGGATAGTTCAGCAGGGAGAAGGAAACGTCCAGTGGGATTTTATCAGTGTTTATGGGGGAGAAAGAAGGTGGAGCCTGGCTCTTCTCTGCGTCTCCTGAGGGTTGGGGTCTCCAAAAGAGCAGCAGGGTCCGCGGGAAGGCCTGAGATCCAAGCAGGGTTGGGGTCCCTGGGAGGCCTGGAGTGAGTGTGTCACTGTGCTGAAGATTAATTGCTGTCCATTAATTAGATGTTTTTTCAATTCTGCTACCTGAACCATGGCCATTTTGTCTCGCTGCCTCACTCCTGTGGGATGGGGTGAGCGCTGCCCCATCTGCACCAGCTTCGTGGCTGCTCAGTTGCCTGGAGAAATAATAGTGGGAATAGCTGCCAGTAGTATAAAGTACCTGGGAAAAATCAAAAAACAAACAAAATCTCAACTATAATAATATCTCATAATAGATGATATATAAAATATATAATAGATATAATTTATAGTAATATATTATATAAAATATATATCTGAAACATTTTAATATGTATAGTCTTATCTATAAAAATATTTGTATTTAACATCTGTAGTATTATTATTATATTAGTAATTCATATAATAATTATTATATGAATAATATAAATTAATACCATACCTAATATATATATATAATTCAGATGTCATACATCACATATACTATCTTGTAGAATATAGATCATAAAATATTGAATTTTATCATACAGTAGATAATATGTACTATATTAAATTCTATATACTATATAGTATATAATAGAATTAATATAATCTGCAATATAATACAACATAGTATAACATATGTATAGCATAGTGTATATTATATAATATATAAACTGTAGAATGTAGAATGGTTTATGGATTATATTTAATAGATGTATAGTATGATTGAATATGGCAAATATATAGTAGTGCATAATTAATGCAATCTGTAATATAATGTAATGTAATAAGATGCAATATATGGTATACAGTATGCAGCATGTCATAGAATATATAAATTATATGTAATATGTTGGTAAATGTATATTACGTATACTGCACACAGTATTACATATAAAATAAAAATGTATAAAATAATAATATGTAATATAGTAGGATGTAATAATACATAATATCCGAACATACAGCATTATTTACTACAATGTAATAGATTTTAAATATGTCTAATTATAATCATCCACAATAACGTGTGTTGCTATAACTATAGGTTTTCATGATTCTGGACTGGTACGTGTGCGGCTGTGAGCTCGGTGACAGCCCCGTATCACAGCGATGTCCCCAGCACTGCTCCTCCTAAAATCCCCCGTGTTCCGCTGGCAGATGCAGGTGCGGGGAGCCTGGCGGGGTTCCCGATGGTGGCGGGGGTCGATGCAGCCGGGCGCTTTTCCCGGGCGCTGTTCCCGGGCCGGGCCCGTCCCCGCCCGCGCTGACATCAGTTCCCGCGTCCCCCCCGCATCCCGCATCCCGCATCCCTCCCGCCGCCATGGCCGCCAGCCCGGCCTACGGCGAGGAGAAGGGCGGCTCCTCCAGCCTGGGCGAGCCCGAGTACGGCCATGACCCCGCCAGCGGCGGCATCTTCTCATCCGACTACAAGAGGTGGGGACAATGCGGGCACAGGGGACAAGGACGAGCCTGCCCGTGCGGCCGCCACCGCAGGCCTTCGCCGCCATCCTCGGCGGGGAAGTGGTACCCGAGCCGGGGCTGGAGCGGCCCCCGGCGTGGGGACGGGGACAGGGACTGGGATGTGGACGAGGATGGTGACGCGGGTGTGGACAGGGATAAGGATGAGGATGGGGACAGGGATGGGGCAGGGAATGAGGTCACTTCGCCGCCACCGTCATTGCAGGTTGCAGAGGCCGGAGAGGGTTTTGTGAGAACACCGCGGGATTTTGGAGATGGTGCGGTTGGGGGAGATGTGCCGGGATCCCCCTTGAACCTCCCACCCTCGGGCTGGGGCATCCCGGACAGCGTGTTCCCACCACGGGATCCGCTGGGAACTCCCCGGAGCCGACACCCCCTGCCCCACCGCATGGAGGTCCCCAGCGTGGGGGGGTGGGTGCTGAGAAATGTCACCCCTGCGTGGGACAGGCTCCTGCGGGGGGGCAGGGGTGAAGAGGAATGGGAGAGTGTGCTCCTGGAGCTGCAGGAATGTCTCTTGGCCCTCCCTGCCGTGTCTGTGTTCCCCGCTCTGGCAGTGTCCCTCCCTCCCTGCTGCCCCAGCAGGAAATCACTGCATCACTGCCTGACAGCATCACGCTCTCTTACCCCCTGGCTGAGTCCCCCAGTCCAGCACTGTCCATCCATCCCTGCTCCTGTGGTAGTATCCCCACATGTGACAGTGTTCCTCTGGTCCTGATTCCCTGGCAGTGTCCCCCACTTTAAATGTGTACCCATCCTGACCTCTTGGCAGTGTCCCCAGTTTGGGAGTCTCCCCTCTGCCTGTACTCCTCCCTAATGCTGCAGAGTGTCCCCCATTCTGGATGTGTCCCTGATCTGTGACGTGCTGCAGTGTCCCCATCTCACCGGGTCCCCCCTTCCCTGGACCCCTGGCAGTGCCCCCTTCTCTCTGATAACCCCCACTATGACAGTGGCCACCCAGTCCTGAGCCCCTGGCACTGTCCCCCACTCTGGATGTGCCCTCCATCCATGACCTGTTAGCAGTATCCTCATCTCACAGTGTCCCCCCCATTCCTGACCCCTTGCTAGTGTCCCTGCCCCTGCGTGGCAGTGTAACACTCCCTACCCCTGGCTGTGTCCCCCAGTGTGACAATTTCCCCCAGCCCTGATCTGCTGGCAGTGTCCTCCAGTTTGGCAGTGCCCTCTATCCATGGCCCACTGGCAGTGTCCCCATGTCAGAGTGTGTGTCCCTGCCATGAGCCCCTGGCAGTGTTCCCCAGTTTGCCCAAATCTCCTCTCTGACCCCTCCTTGGCAATGTCTCCCAGCCTGGAAGTGCTCCCCTGCTCCCATGTCTGCCAGTGTCCCCTGACCCCTCTAGAAGTGTCCCCCACTCTGGCAGCATCCCCCAGCCCTGACACCCTGGCTGTGTCCCCCATCTGTCCAGGTTACCTCAGTGATCTGCCATCAGTGCCTCCCACTCTGGCAGTGTCACTGTCCTCATGGCAGTGTCCCCTGACCCAGAGTGTCCCACACACCCATCACTGTCACTATCATCAGCCTGCTGCCCTTCGCCAGAGCCACACCAGGTCTGTCACCACTCTTGTGAGCCATCCATAGCATCCATGGCACATGGGGCAAGACAAATGCACCAAGAGTGAGCCCACCACCGAGGCTGGACACCCACAGGTGCTCTATCATGCCATCCTACCACCCAGGTAGGGTGTCCCATCACGATATGCATTCTCTGCCCAGGACTGAGCCACTCGGCTCTGGGGAAGGAGCTTCCTTCAGTGTCCCCAAGTCCCAACTGCAGGTCAGATGTCACTTTGGACGTAACATCCCAAGTTCACCTCATCCACTGGGAACGGCAGCAGTCCTGATCTAGGCTGCAACCCAACCCCAACAACGGCATCAGGTTTCAGCCCACTGTGCTGGGCAGAGGAGCGGGGCCACAGCCCTGTCACCATCCCAGGGCCACTACCGCCACTCAAGCTATGATGTCCTTGCCGCCAGTGCAGAAGCTGCTGCGGCAGCTACCAGTGGGGCCAGCTGGCTGGCCGAAAACATCAGAGGGTGGTGATGTGGCCGAGGAGGTGACAAGCCCGGTGCTGGCCACCGAGGCTGGACAACCCACCTGCTACAGCGCCCTGCAAGCTGATGAGCTGCGGCCACTCGCCGGCACCAAGCCTGCAGTGGACACTGGCACCGGGCCACCGCCGCGGTAAGACTCCCCCAAGGAGCACCCCCAGGACCCTCTGGTGATGGTGGCTCTGGACGAGCATCATCCCACAGGTGTCACCCTCAGTTGCTGCAGCCTTGCAGGCGCCCCCAGTTTAGGGGGGGAACACAGTGTCCCTTAGAAAAGAGGACAGTGGTGGCAACTTTAGAAAAGACTGTTGGCATTTTCCCAGTCCAGGGAGGGGACCGGGGACCGGCTTTGCATCGAGGTGTGCTGGCACATCCATGGCATTGTGTCCATGAGGGGACAAGGGACACTCAGCCAAGCCAGGATGGAGCTGGTGATGGGCTCCTGTGGTTTAGGGACAATGTAGGGTGACAACCACAGCCAGAATGGGATGGGGTTCTTGTCCCTGTGCCTGGGATGAGGATGGCACTGGGTGCTAGCACCATGCCAGTCCCTCCGGTTCCTTTTTCACCTGGCTGTAACCCAACTCCTGTCCCCATAAATATTTCACAATGAAGGGTTGGGTTGCCGGCCTGATGGCAGGCTGGGAACAGAAAAAAAAAAAAAAGACTAAAAACAGGTGAAAATGGAAATTTTTTTCCCCTGCTGTGTTTCAGGCATGATGACCTCAAGGAGATGCTTGACAGCAACAAGGACTCACTCAAGCTGGAGGCCATGAAGAGGATTGTGGCGGTGGGTGTTGTCACTGGTGGGGACCACTGCTCATGCTGAGCTGTGTCATGTTGTGCCAGCTGCCCACTGTCACACCACCTCTTTTGCCCCTAGATGATTGCCCGTGGTAAAAATGCCTCTGATCTCTTCCCAGCTGTGGTGAAAAATGTTGCCTGCAAGAACATTGAGGTGAGGAAGATCTTGGGTGGCCCTGGTGCCATCTCGGGGTCTGTCATTTTCCCTGTTTTTGGGGATTGGCGGGAGTTTGGGGGGGCTCTGAGGTGGCACCTTCACTCTGCAGGTGAAGAAGCTGGTGTACGTGTACCTGGTGCGCTACGCAGAGGAGCAGCAGGATCTGGCCCTGCTCTCCATCTCCACCTTCCAGCGAGGACTCAAGGTGGGCTGGTTTGAGGACCCAGGGAAGGTCTGGAGGAGCACTGAGCCTCCCACAGCAGCACTGCAGCCCCCCACGTGTCCTCACAGGACCCCAACCAGCTGATCCGCGCCAGTGCCCTGCGGGTTCTGTCCAGCATCCGTGTGCCCATAATCGTGCCCATCATGATGTTGGCGATCAAGGAGGCTGCCTCAGACATGTCCCCATACGTGCGCAAGACAGCCGCCCATGCCATCCCCAAGCTGTACAGGTAATGGGGGGAATCAGCTGCTAAATTTTGGGTATACCAATAAGGGTCTTGGCTACTTGGTACAGGCAGGGATGGGGAGGAGTTTGGTCCAGCATCACCTGCCCTGCTCCTCCCTCACAGCCTTGACTCAGACCAGAAGGACCAGCTCATTGAAGTTATTGAGAAGCTGCTGGCGGACAAGACCACGGTGAGCAGGGTCCTGTGTCTCCCCCACCTCCAAATCTGGGAACATCACTGGCCTGGTGTCCCCATGGGGATGGAGATGTTCCCACCAAATTTGTGTTGTCTTGGGGATGCAGCCATCCCCACAGGGCTGTCAGTTGTCTCACTGATCCAGCATCCATGAAGGGATGCAGCCATCTCCCAAGCCAACATCTCTGTGGGGATGTCAATGTCCCTAGCAAGACAGAATCCTCATGGGGATGCCACTGTCCCCACCCATCCAGCATCCTCACAGGAATGCAGATGTTCCCACCAAATTTGTGTCCTTGTGGGGATGGAGCCATCCCTGGAGAGCTGGCATCCTTGTGGGAATGCTGCTGTCCCTACTGGGCCAATATCCTCATGGGGAATTCATCAACTCCACTGAGCTGGCATCCCTAAAAGGGGTTGCCCACCAAACCAGCACCTTCATGGAGATGCCACCATCCCCACCAGACCAGCATCTTGTTGATGAAGCCACCACTCCAGTGAGTCACCCTGGGCTTTCCCTCTGTAGCTGGTGGCTGGCAGCGTGGTGATGGCATTTGAGGAGGTATGCCCAGAGCGCATAGACCTCATCCACAAGAACTACCGCAAGCTCTGCAACCTGCTCATCGATGTGGAGGAGTGGGGGCAGGTGGTCATCATCAACATGCTGACCCGCTACGCCCGCACCCAGTTCCTCAGCCCCAACCAGAACGTGAGTTCAGGAGCACAGGATGCCCTGGGGTGTCCTGGGAGCTCCTAGGGAGGTGGGGTGAAGGGGGAGAGTTCTTGGGGATGCAAAGGGTCCCACCTGCCAGCAGGAGTCCTTGCTGGAGGAGAACACTGAGAAGGCTTTCTATGGCTCTGAGGAGGAGGATGCCAAGGATGCCAAGGCAGAGGCAGCCTCGTTGGCCAAGCGCAAGCCCTATGTCATGGACCCCGACCACCGCCTGCTCCTGCGCAACACCAAGCCCCTGCTGCAGAGCCGCAATGCCGCGGTGAGACCCTCGCTCGCACCCTGTTCATCCCCCAGGGCCACTGGTGGTGTCCATCAGCCTGGGCTTATGATGTCCCCAAGGCCAAGGACTCACTGGGGTGCTGGAGGGACACCCAGGGATGAGTGTCCTCAGGGTTAGGCTACATCCAAGTGCTGAGAGTGGGACTGGGGGACACAGCCATTCCTCAGGATGTCCCCCATTCCCACCAGGTGACACTTGGGTGTCTGTCCATAGGTGGTGATGGCTGTGGCACAGCTCTACTTCCACCTGGCACCCAAGGCAGAGGTTGGAGTCATTGCCAAGGCGCTGGTACGGCTCCTGCGGAGTCACAGGTCTGTCGCACCTGGTTGTGGTGGTGTCCTACCCCTCCACTCCAGTTGTTGGAACCCATGGGGAGCTCCAAGACCCTGTGAGAGACCCCCAAAAAGCCAATCCCTGGAGGGAGATCAGGTTGGAGGCCTTTTTAGGCTGGCCCAGTCCAGACATGGGGTGACAGCATCTTGGTGGCACCAGCCTGGTGGTGGGTCCTGGCCCGTATTCACAGGGACTTGCTGAGGGTGTCTGGCCCTGCCCCACTGATCATGGTCCCCTCTTTGTCCCCACAGTGAGGTGCAGTATGTTGTGCTGCAGAATGTGGCCACCATGTCCATCAAGCGGCGGGTGAGTCTCAGACTTGGTGTGGGAAGAGTTTGCCCTGTTGACTCTGGGGCAAGATGAGGATTAGCCAGCAAGGTCACCAGAGCCTGGAGGTGGCCTTGGCAAGGTGTGGGGGGGACAGAGATGACACTAATGTCTCTGGCTGTGCATGCAGGGGATGTTTGAGCCCTATCTGAAAAGTTTCTACATCCGCTCCACGGACCCCACACAAATCAAGATTCTCAAGGTGAGCTGGAAACACTTGGCAGAACCTATCAGGGTTCAGTTTGGGGTTTCATGGAACCCTTTCTTTGTGTCAGCTGTCCTCACACAGGACAGGACAGGAGGACATCGAGGCCCCCATGACCTGTCACCATGCCCCTATGCTGCCCATGTCTTCCTCTTTCCCACAGCTGGAGGTCCTCACCAACCTGGCCAACGAGACCAACATCTCCACCATCCTGCGAGAGTTCCAGGTATGCCAGGGCCATACTCAGGCTGCCACCCTGGCATGGCTCTTGGTGCCAAACCACCACCATGGAGGGGGAAGAGGAGAGCCCCTCAAGGAGGAGTGGGCTGAGGCCATACCAACCCCCTCAGCGGTTCCAGTGCAATGTGCAACCACTGCCAGGGGGGATGTCCAGCACTGGCACATGGGTGAAATTCATGTATGCCCTCCATGCCTGTGCAGACCTACATCCGCAGCATGGACAAGGACTTTGTGGCAGCCACCATCCAAGCCATTGGGCGCTGTGCCACCAACATCGGGAAGGTGCGGGACACCTGCCTCAATGGCCTGGTCCAGCTCCTCTCCAACAGGGATGGTGAGTACACACGGCAGGGGTGAAATGGGAACTCCATCACTCTCCCAACTGAGGCTGGGACTCTGCCCACAGAACTGGTGGTGGCCGAATCTGTGGTGGTCATCAAAAAGCTGCTGCAGATGCAGCCGGCCCAGCACAGTGAGATCATCAAGCACATGGCCAAGCTCACTGACAACATCCAGGTTGGTTGGGTTGTTGCTGACCCACAGGAGCAGGGGATGGCAGCAGTGCCACATGTCCGAGGGCATTTCACAGGTGCCAATGGCACGGGCCAGCATCCTGTGGCTCATCGGTGAGTACTGCGAGCACGTGCCCAAGATTGCGCCTGATGTGCTGCGCAAGATGGCCAAGTCCTTCACCAACGAGGAGGACATCGTCAAGCTGCAAGTCATCAATCTGGCGGCTAAGCTCTATCTGACCAACTCCAAGCAGGTACTGGGGATGTGATCCTAGGGTGTGCCTCAGTTTCCCTGTCAGGGAGGGAAACACCAGCCCTGAGCATGTTCTCTGCCACAGAGCAAGCTGCTGACCCAATACGTCCTCAACTTGGCCAAATACGACCAGAATTATGACATCCGTGACCGGGCTCGCTTCATCCGCCAGCTCATCGTGCCCACCGAGAAGAGCGGGGCCCTGAACAAGTATGCCAAGAAGCTCTTCCTGGCCCAAAAACCAGCTCCCATCTTGGAGTCTTCCTTCAAAGGTACCCATCCCTGGTCACATTGGCATGGGGCGAGCTGTCACCACAATGTTGCATGGCTGTCCCTGAGTTGCTGCCTCCTCTCACCTCGTTGTAGATCGGGACCATTTCCAACTGGGCTCCCTGTCCCATCTGCTCAATGCTAAGGCTGTGGGCTACCAGGAGCTGCCGGACTGGCCGGACGAGGCCCCTGACCCCTCCGTGAGGAATGTGGAGGTGCGTGGAGCACCCTGGGTGCATGGGGGAGGAGGGGCCAAGGTGGGGACACTGACTCAAGGTCTTGGAAGAGCCTCATAAGGTGCCCAGGTACTGCTCACCTGCCCCCATTCCCTCTCTAGAGCTCATACATCTGCTTGGGGATGGGGGGACAAGGGTGGCTGTTTGGATCCCCCAGTCATGGGTGATGGCCCTGCTCCATCAACCCTGTGCCAGCAGGTTCCTGAGTGGACCAAGTGCACCAGCCGGGAGAAGAGAAAGGAGAAGGTGGAGAAGCCTTTCTACTCTGACTCAGAGGGAGAATCGGGGCCCACAGAGTCGGCAGACAGTGGTGAGGACCTGATGGCATGAGACATTGGGCAGTGGTCACTGTGGCCATCAGGCAGGTGCCACAATAGTGGGGCATTGGACACAAGACATGACTGGGGACACCCCATCATGGGAGGGACATGGCAGGAGATGTGGAGGGATGCAGTGGTGGGCAGTGGGAATGCAGTGGGACTATGCAGGGATGCAGTGGGAGGATGCAGTGGAGAGGTAGCAGCAGGAGTGGGGAGGCTGTGAGAGTATTAAGGATGTAGTGGGATGAAGTGGGAGATGTGGGAATGTGGCGGGACAGCAGCAGGGCTGAGCTGTACCCCCACAGAGCCTGAGTCCGGCAGTGAAGAGCACAGCACCAGTAGCAGCTCTGGCAGCTCCAGCTCTGACACTGAGGAGGAGGAAGAGGAGGAAGACAGCAGGGAGCAGTCAGAGGACAAGGAGGAGGAGGAGGAGGAGAAGAGGCCAAAGAGGAAGGACAAGGACGGTTCCCATAAGGCAGTCTCAGGGAGCGCAGGCAGGTATGCCCTGGGAAGGCAGGGGGGTGCTCCTAGCAGAACCCCCACCCCAGCCCCCTGAACTGGGCTCTCCCTGCAGCCCCAGCGAGGAAGAGGAGGAGGAAGAAGGGGCAAAGAAGGGCAAGAAGAAGGCCCCACAAGGGAGGAAGGGCCGTGCTGAAACCTCATCAGAGGAGGCCAGCACCTCCGAGAGCAGCTCCTCTGGCTCCGACTCGGGCTCCGAGGCAGAGGCCAAGCAGAGGAAGGCGGTGAGGGCTGAGATGGGCTGCGATGGGGGGCTGCACAGGGATACCTGGACCCCCTATTGAACACCCCATCTCTGCCCCCCTGCAGCCCCCCAGCAGCAAGGCCAGCTCCAAGGAGATCTCCTTGCTTGACCTGGATGACTGTGAGTGGCTGTCTGGAATATGCAAATGGCCGTAGTGGTAGTGCTGGGGAAACTGAGGCATGAGCACTCATCCCAGCGCGATCAGGACTCCACGGGTCCTTTGGGAGCTGCAGAGGGACAAGGACAGGTGTGGTGAGGGGTCCTTGTCCCCAGAGGATGGCTGTGGGACAGGTGGCTGTGCCTATTGCATTGTCCCTGTGTGGCTGTGCACAAGGACAGCCTACAGGGCTCCTACACCAATGGAGCTGTGCCACTGGGCTGTCCTTGTGTGGCTCCTACGCCATGGGGCTATGCCACCAGGGCTATCCCCACATGGCTGCCCCCATGGAGTTGTCCCCATGGCAATGTGCCACCATGTCTGTCCCCATGTGGGTGTTCCCATGGAGCTGTGCCACCAGGGCTGTCCCCATGCCATTGTCCCCATGGAGCTGAGCCACTAGAACTGTCCCTGTGTGGCTGTCCCCATGGGGCTGTGAGCTCTGTTAACCCTTTCCTCCCCTCTCCCCACCCTGCAGTCACTCCTCCTCCTCCTCAGCCCATCCCCTCCAGCAGCATCATCTCCACCAGCCTGGTGACTGACCTGGAGGGCCTCACCCTCACCGACACCTCCCTGACACCCACCGTAAGTGTCCCCCATGCCCTCCCTGGGGAGGTCTCAGGCCCCCTGTCACCTGTGGGGGCTCCTGGGCCCTCTGCCACCCACAGGGGTTGCAGGGAGCCCTCAGCAGCCGCCGCTGTCCCCGGGTGCAGCTGCTGAGCCCAGCCTTCAGTGCAGTGAAGACCTACGAGCTGCTGCACCGCATGGCAGGCGAGGGGCTTGCAGTTGAGTACTGCTTCAGCCGCCGGCCCTTCCCGGGAGACCCCCACATGGTGGCCGTCCAGATCCAGATCTCAAACAACACCGACACCGAGGTGAAGAACCTGCGAGTCAATGAACCCAAGCCACTATCTGGCATGCGGATACAGGAGTTCCCTGAGATCGGTATAGCATGGCACGGCATGGCCGTGATGCTGTGGGAGAATGGGGACAGGGGTTGGGTGGGAATGTGGGATGTAGTGGCAGCCCTGTGGTTTCAGAGCGCCTGGCACCAGGGGACACAGCCAGCGTGGTGATGGGCATCGACTTCTGTGACTCCACCCAGGCGGCAAACTTCCAGCTGTGGTGAGCATCTGGCACCGGGCAGGGCAGGATGAGTGTCCCCAGGGATCAGGGCATCAGGTGCTCCAAAGACAGGGAAAATGGGATAGGTATTAACATCCCTCCACATAGCAGGGGACAGGGGACAGCAGAAACAGGGCAGAGGGTATCCCAGTGGGTGGAGGACAGCAGGACAGGCACCAGAGTCCTTCCAGGGAAGAGGAGACACTCAGATGGGCATGGGGTGGTTGGGGGACAGCAGGATAAGCACAGGCCTCCCTGCATGGGAGGAGGAGGCAGCAGCAGCTCCAGGTTCAGCCTAAGAGGTTCCCCCCATCCCTGAGCCTTTTTGTGCCAGTTTCTCCCGGTCAGCCCTGCCCAGGGCAGGGACGGGAAGCAGGACATGGAGAGGGGACATATTCTGGGCATGTGCCCTTCTCACCTGCCTGTCTCCCCAGCACCCACACACGCCAGTTCTACGTCTCCATCCAGCCACCTGTGGGGGAGCTCATGGCCCCGGTCTTCATGAGCGAGAATGAGTTCAAGAAGGAGCAAGGTGAGTGGGGCCAGGGATGGGGCCAGGGTGCTACACGGGCACCTACCACTGACATTCAACCCCAATTTTGTCCCCTCTGCCGCCCTCGCCGTGGCCCTAGAGCACCTGGCACGGCCGGGTGAGGGTAAGTGGCAGCTCGGCTGGCCCCTAGACTAGCTCTGCTCCCCTGACCCCCTCCCGCACTCCCAGCCTGTGGGCTGGAGTGACCATCCTGGTGCCAAGGTGGCCTTGTTGGGTCCCCACAAAGCGTCAAGGGCTCATGCCATCCCTGGCGCTCCCAGAACCGTGTCTGGTGAGTGATACCCTGTATCCCCATGCTTCTGCATCAGCACATCCCCACCCTGACCCCATGGATGGGGGCTGTGTTTAGTGGGGGGTGCTTGGTGCCCTGCAGCACCCAGCCCCCATTGCTGCCACTCTTCAGAGGAGCCCATCCCCAGGGCCGTGGCTGCTGCCACCAGGCAGGGACATGGGGATGAGCCCAGGAAGAGTTATGAAGGATTTTCCCAAATCCACTGAATCCTGAACCAAGAGCAAGCAGAGCAGCCAGCTCAGGATGTCATGGGGAGCCTGAACACAGGGAGCTAGAGGGGCTTGTTTTGGGCATGTCAAAGCCATGCCCAGCAGGGTGTGTGGCCAGAGACAGGCAGATGCCTCTGTTACCTGCTCTAGGGAAGTTGATGGGCATGAGTGAGATCACAGAGAAGCTGATGCTGCCTGAGAAATGCCAAAGTGACCACACCATCGTCCAGCAAGTGACCTCGGCTGCCAACGTGGGCCGCGTGCCCTGCGGTGCCAGCAATGAGTACAGGTAGCTGGACCCCCATACCTGGATCAGGCAGGAACTGTCACCTCTCTGTTCCCACCCGAATCACAGCGGGGACACTCAGGGCTTCCTTTAGGACAAGGAGCCTGCATGAACCCAAATGTGACAGTGGCCATGGGTGGCACATGCCTGTCCCCACCAGAGCATCTCATGGCACCAGAGGGTGACAAGGGACAGCTTGCCTTGAAGCCCTGTGTTCACCACCCAACAGGTTTGCGGCCAAGACAGTGACGAGCGGGAGCCTGGTGCTCATCACCCTGGAGCGGCGGGAGGGCTCCACGGCCCAGCTGACCATCAACAGTGAGAAGATGGTCATTGGTACCATGCTGGTGAAGGACATCATTCAGGCCCTGGCACAGTGACAGCTGGACCTGCTCATCCCTGCCCTCCCACCCCTTCTGCCCCATGCTGCTCCCGAAAACACTCCCTTGCCCCCATTTCTGCCAGGTTATTCCCTGCCCTGATCCCAAAAGGGGCAGTAGGCAGCGACGCTCGGGCTGGCTTTCCTGCTGGGCGGAAGGAGCAGGATGGAGCAGATGGGATGCAGGGTGGTGTCCTACTCGGAAGGGCAGAAGTGGTTCCAGCCCCCATGGAGCACAGTGTGACCCCAGTCCCTCACTATCATCTCCCAGTGTAACCCTTATTTATTATGTCCAGGATCTCCCAATAAAACTCTTCTCCAACCTGCTCCCTTTGTTCCTCTGCTCTATGGGCACATCAACCTCAGATTCCCCCCAGGTCAGGCTCTGCCAGCCTCCCCAGGGCACATCAGGGGACCAGCCATCCCTTAGGTGACTGGAAACATGCAGAGTCTCCCAGGGGTGGAGTGTCAGCTGGGTTCTGGAGAAAATCTGGCACATGGTGTCAGGGTAAACCCCCCAGGGCAGGAGGTGCTCAGTTGGACCGGGGATCTGAGGAGTCTTGGGAGGGTTCCAGCTATTTATTCTAGGCAGAATTGCTCATGCTTCGACCGCAGAAATACCTGCTACGTCAGGGCTGGGTCTGTTCTGCAGTGTCACTGGAGGGATTCCTGGGCCAGCTCAGGGAGGCTTTTCATCACCAAATTGGGATTAAAAAAAAAAAAAAACAGAAGGAAATACGACTCTTCATTAAGATCTCTCCTCCCAGCACAGGCTGGGTGGGATTTCAGTGAGCACTCCATCCAAAGCTGCAGCCCAGTGCAGAGCCAGGCCTGGCACCAGAGGCAGAGGATGAGCAAAGGACGTGCAGGAAGGTCTGAACCCCGAACTGCCTCCGCTGCCACAAAAAGGGTGAGGGGCTTTCTGCTTTTTCCGGGTAAGAGATGAAAAAAACACCTTTATGTTTTCTGACAGGTGAGGAATCCCTGGCTGGAGCAGCAGCACCAAACACTAAGTGTCAAGTGCTTGTTCCACAGGGATAAGCCCATTCCCACAAGGACAGGGGCTGGAGCGGCAGCTGCCTCACAGGATGCAGCTGGGATCCACAATGATGCCACCACCCTACTTCCCTTAGGGAGGCTGATTTAACCCTCAGGGTCCTCTCCCTTCATGGTCTCAGTGAGTGCCTGTGTGTGGGGAGATGCCAGCACAGTCATCTCCTTGGGGACCGCACTTTAACCCCTGGGGGTCCCATTTCCTCATGGGGGGCTCGGTGAGCACCACAGCCAGTGTGTGGGAGCTGCCAGCACTGAGGTGTTCCTTGGAGGGAGGCTACAGCACAGTGCCACCACTCCATCCCCCTTAAGGGGACTGATTTAAGCCCTTGGGGAGCCCAGAGAGTGCTGAGCCTGCATGTGGAGAGCTGCTGGAGCCAAAGGGGCTCTGGAAGGGCTAAAGCCAGGCACCACAGCACTGTCACCACACCATTTTCCTTGGGGAACCCATTTTAACCCCTTTGGGTCCCATTCTGCTCAGAGTGGGCCCAGCCTGTGTGTGGCAAGTGGCTGGCACTGAGGTGGGGTTCTGAAGCTGAGAGCCACAGCACTGCTACCATTCTAACACCTCAGAGGAGTTGATTTAAGTCCTTAGGGGAACGATTTTAGCCCTTGGGGATTCCGTTCCCCTCAGAGTGAGCTTAGAGAGCACCACAGGCCATGTGTGGGAGCTGACAGTGCTGAGGAGTCCCTGTGAAGGCTGCAGATGGACACTGCAGTGCCACCACCATGCCATTCCCATTACAGGGGATGATTTAACCCCTCTGGGGTCCCATTGCCTCATGGGGTGCTCAGTGAGCACCACAGCCACTGAGTGGAGAGCTACTGGCACTGAGCTGTCCCCTGGAGGGCTCCATCCAAGCACCACAGTGCCATCATCCCATGCCCTATAGAGGGATTCGTTTAGCCCCTGGGGAGTCCCATCCCTTCACAGGAGTCACAGTGAATGCCACAGCTCATGTGTAGGAGCTGCCAGCACTGAGGCTGCTCTTGAGGAACCCCATTTTTAGTCATGGGGTGTTCCATCCCCTCAGAGAGGGCTCAGCGAGTGCCACAACCTGTGTGTGGAGAGATGCTGGTGCTGAGATGTCACTGGGTGGCTTCAGCTGGGCACTGCAGCGCTGCCACCAACATACCCTCATGGGGGGGGCTCATTTGAGAGCCCTTGAGGGTCTCATCCATCAGAAGGAGCACAGTGAGTGCCACAGCCCATGCATGGAGGGCTGCTGGCACTAAAACATCCTCAGAAGGGCTCCAGCCAGGCAGTACCACCACTGCATTCCCTTTAGAGGGACTGATTTAAGCCCTTCGGGGTCCCATCCCCTCACGGGGGGCTCAGTGAGCATCACAGTCCATGTGTGGGAGTTGCCAGCACTGAGGCTGCTCTTGGGGAACCCCATTCCCCTTGATAGGAAAGATGTGTGCTCCTGTGTTCACAAACAATTCAATTCGTGAGGGTATGGGTGTTAACGGCTTTGAAATGGTTCTTAATGGCTCTACCATCTTCAAGCCGCAGGTTTGTTACAAAACCCACACAGTTTGACTGCTGAGAGACAAGGGCCTGAACAAGCCTGAATTTTTGAACTTTGGGGGCAAAATGGCGTTTTTAAAGGGGGAATATGTGGTAGGTGCCAAGGGAAGGCTGTACCTTCCTAGTGCTCACTCGGTGAGCACCCAGCCTGTGTTTGGTGACTGGCCCCAAAGCTGCTGAAGCAAAAGTCAAGAACTGCTACATCTCAGACCCCTCAGAGGGGCTGATTTAAGTCCTTAAGTCCTGTCATTTGCCCTTGGGGTCCCATTCCCCTCAGAGGAATATAGGATGTTGCCAGTGCTGAGATGTCCCCAAGGGGCTCCAGCTGGCCAATGCCACCACCAACCCATTACAGGGGCTGATTTAATCCCTCAGGAGGCCCATTCCCTCCTGGGGTGTTTAGTGAGCACCACGGCCCATTAGTGGAGAGCTTCTGGTACTGAGGTGTCCCTGAGGGACTATAGCTGGGTCACTGTGGTCAGTGCCACCACCACCCCACTCCCCTCAGAGGGGATACTTTGACCGCCCAGGGGTCCCATCTCCTCTGAGAGGGCTGAGGGAGTACCATAGCCTACGTGTGAAGAAGTGATGACATTAAGACTGCCCTTGGACCTCAATTTAACGCTTAGGGGATCCCATTCCCCTCAGGGCGGGGGCAGAGTGAGTGCCACATCGTGCACGCGACAGCTGCCACCGCTAGGAGAGTGCCTGAAACTGGACAGTGCAGTGCCACCGTCCCGTCCCTCAGGCGGGCTGAGTCCCTCGCTAACCCGTGGGTGCCCGTCCCCTCACGGCGCCCGGGGCGGTGGCGGGAAGCGGCCCATGGCGGCCTTACAGCCGCCACGCGGCCAGCGCGTGCCGCGCGCATGCGCCGCAGCCCCACCCCTCAGCGGCACCCCCCTCCCCTCCCTCCGTGCCCCCACCCCCCGCCCCCGCCCCCGGCCCGACCCGGCCCATAAAAGCCGCGGCCCGGGCCAGAGCCCCTGCCGTTCCCGGTGTCCCCACCACCTTCTTGGCTCGCTCCTGCTGCGTTCTGGGACCGCCTGCCCGCCGTGCCTCCCATGGCCTTCCCGCCGGTGAGTAGGAGCACGTGCCGTCTCGCGAGGCCGCCCCGCCACGTGTTTCCGCGCGGTGGTGCTGCTGGCGGCTGCTGTTCCCGCCCGCTGTGCCTGCGTGGAGAGGAGAGGGCATGGGAGCCCCGAGCCCTCAGGACAGCAGCTTGTGGAGCTCCCCCGCTTCCTGTTGGAGCGCTGATGTGGGATCCCCATCCCCTTTGGACTGGCCTCGGGGGGGTCCTGCTGCTGAGGTACCCCCGGGGAGCAGCTCTGATGAAGCTCAGGGAACCCATCAACTGGTCCGTGCTGCCTTCAGGGAAGCGCTGAAGGAATGCGGGTCCTAGCCTAGCAACCTATTATTCCTTTCTTCCTGGGGCTTTAGGGGGGTGAAGCTGGGTTGGAGGTGCTGAGCTCATGTTTGGATGGTGGGCATGTTTTTGCTATAGTGGGCACTCGTACTCATGCAAGTGGTATTTTTGCACACTTCTAAACTGACCTTTTTTTAGTGTATGAGGTGACCTAAGGTGCTGTTTTATTCGTAAACCATATGCTGAAAACTCCATGTACTGTCTGGCTGGGGTAGGGGGATAACACCGGAGACTCAGTTTGTAACTGAGGTTGTTCTGAGTGAGACAACTCAGCTAAAAAACGAGTTCTTTGTTTTACCCTTTGCCATTCCTCAGCTGAAACCAATTAACGCTCATTACCGGTGCCTGTGTAATGGGCTAACAAGGTGAGCTGGCACCTGGAGTTGCTCGTGGAGGGCTTCAGGTGCAGTTGTGCACAGGGTGGGAGCTGGGCTCAGGGACGAGCTCCAGGACCCCGTTGCTTTGGTGTAGTTTGTCTCGACTGGAAGTCTCCCTAAGCCAATTAAAACCTTATTGAGCTTTGGCAATCTGCTGCAACAGGTATCTGTGGGGATTGCTTGTGTTCAAACTTGCTTGTGAGTGATGGCTTTAAAAAGGACAAAACCGAAAAATAGCTGCCTTGATGGTGAAATGCCTTGAAAAACAGGGATTTTGGCAACACTGGTGGTGTTCTGAAGTCAGTGCTACCCTGTGAATTAAGACCAGTCTTAATTCCAGCCAGGTGTGTTCAAGATATCTCTACTTAGTAAACCCCGGGACAGCTGCGTAACCTTAGCCTTGCTGATGGTGAGAGAGCTGGTGCAGCCTTGCCTAACACTTTTTGGGATGAGGTGGAGTGCCTTGCTTGGTGGAAACAGTTACACCACTGTTGTGTTTTGCATGGGTGTAACTGACTTCAACTTGACAAGCAAAACATACCAACAAAAGTGGATTCTCTGAACTGCCTTTCATTGAAGCATGGAGCCATCTTGGCTTGGTAATGCTGACATGGGCACCGTTTTTACAGCATCTTAAATTTTGCTTTGGGATTGAAGACCCTCTTGGTTGTAGCTACAGCTCCAAGGACCCCTCTGGGCATCAGCATGGCACTGTGCCTGGGTGAGATTTCTAGGGAAGATGTAAAAAGCTAAGGTAGCTTTTTTTTTACTTTTTTTTTTCAGCTAAGGTAGGTGAGGTGGATGAGCCCTGCCTGCTCCACAGCATCCCCAGGAGCTAATGCACCTCTTGGCCATACTGGCAGCCAAGCTGTGTTTAATGACTTCCCTAAGGATTAGTCTATCCTAATCCTGTGCCAGTGCTGTTGTGATGCTGCAGGTTCTGCCTAGCCCTGGGATTTCATTATCTAGATTTCCTGCAGGTGTGTGTGCCTCGGGGCTGTGGAGGCTCCTCATTTCCACTTGCCTTGAACACCTTTGGGGTGTTTTGCTGCACAGGTGTGTGCTGTGCCACTGACTGAGTGCTGCTGGTTGTGCCTGGGGTGGGCCCTCCTGCAGGTAAACTCTGCAGGCTGTGGAGTCTGCTTGGGGCTGGTGGAATGGGAAGTCCAGGGTCCTGCCAGCTTCCTGATGCACTGCAAGGAAGGATCCCAAACAAGGGCTCTCTGCTGTGGGGTGGTAAGGCTTGCTGGTGCTCTGTTGTTCTGAGGGAGGGGAACTCTTTGCTGTTTCTTGGCACTCTTTTTCTCAATTCCATGTGTTCGTTGGGGTTGCAAGAGGGGTCTGGAACCTCGGTGTTCTGGGGACGAATTTTCCTGCTTGGACATAAGTTCTTGGTTGAGTCAGGATGTGGAGGACAGCCCTCCTGCCTGAGCTTCATCTTGCTGTGTTTGTGTATGATGCTGCTTGGGTCTGTGTTTCTGACCTCCAGTGACTTAACCTACAGTCTCAGAATTGTTTGCTCTGTGGCACTTTGTGCCTGCTGCAGAAAACTGAATTGCCTTTTCTGCTTTGGTTCTGATCCAGGAGCTTCCCTAGAAACTTCTAGCTCTCTTAGAGACTGAATGTCTTACCAGGTGTTGGGAAATGGTGTTTGACTCCTGGTGGTTTTAAAAGCACCTGCAGCTGGATTGGCTTCTCTACTGACTTGTTCATCCCCTGATAAAACTGTGTCTGTGCCTCTAGGTTGGGATTGTGAGGTGTAGCAGGATGGAATGGCTGAGAATGGCTGTTGGGTCACTGGTTACACCCCAGGGTGTCTCACACGGTGCCAGGAGGACCCACCAGTGCTGCTTCACTGGCGCCTCTGGAAGCAAAGGCATCTGTAGTTTGTAGCTGCAGTGTGGAGGGCTTCCAGGAAAGCCTGGAGAAGGCAGTGTGTCGAATTTGCAAAATCCTTCCAGGTGGGGCAGGGAAAGTGAATCCTACCGGGGCTCTGGTGTGCTGTGTTGCCCATCTTGGCTGGGGATGATACAGTGGCACCAGCTCTGGGGACTCAGCCTCAGGCGTGGTGTGTTTCTCTGGGCTTTGGTATTGACTCCGAGATGGAAGCACTTGGGGTGGGTTCTCCAGTTTGCAAACTCTTTTCACCATCCTCTCCAGGCATGGCTTGGGTTCTTAGTGCTCTGGAGACCTGCAGAGCTCTTCTCAAAGGAGTATCTTATTTTAGGGTTGCGGGAGAGGAGGGTGAGCAGCCTGCGAGGTCCTCTCTACCCTGTGTCCAGGATGATTGCAGTATCCTATGGATATCCTTGACGGTCTAGGGTTAAAAGCTCTCTAGCAGAAGGGATTTCTGTGGAAAGCTTTGGCTGTGTTCTCACTGGTTTGTGTTGCTGTTTGGAGCAGGACTGGTGCTGCCAGTTGTGGAGGCTAAATGAGAGGGAATGGATGGGGTGTTCAGCTGGCCGCTCCGGGTTATTTTGTCTCGTTAGTGCAGACTCCTAGGAAAAGGCTTTGTGTCCCGCTGGAAGTGGTTCTTTCACAGGAACAGGAGTAGAATGCGGAGTTTCATACTTGTGCCAAGGCAGCCTGATGTGGCACTCCTTTTTATTAAAGATGACTGGCAATACTTTTGTAATTTGAGCTTCTGTACTCCAGCTGCTCTTTAAAGCACGCTCTGCCTGTTCTCTCAGCCTACAGCTCAGCTCGCTTTTAACCTTAAGAGTGTTCCAGAGTACCGGCCCCTTGTCTGGCGGTGGGCTCTGATGGCTGCTCCTGTGTTAACCAACATTTCCATGGGTGTTAACGGCTTTGAAATGGTTCTTAATGGCTCTACCAACTTCAAGCCGCAGGTTTATTACAGAACCCAGACAGATTGACTCCTGAGACAGACAAGGGTCCGGACAAGCCTGAGTTTCTGAACTTTGGGGGTAAAATGACGTGTTTAAAGGGGGAATATGTGGCAGGCGCCTCGGGAAGGCTGTACCTTCGTACTAGCTCAGCTGAGGGGGCAGGAAGAAGGCAACATGCGGCCGGGAGTTCAGGCTTAAAAGGAGGCTGCACCCTCCGAAACCGAGAGAGAGAGCCCCGCGGGCATGTGCCCCCGTGGAGAATCTGATTCTCCCTTTATTTGAACAAAGTTGCAAGACTCGTGTGTCTCCTTCATGGACACTGGCTTTCCATAGCGTGATTTCCTGCACAGCTCTGAGCATTTCAGTAGCCAAAGATCCCAGCCTTCAGCACTGAAGAGAGGCTAATAGTCCTAAATGGGTTGGAGCTCTCCAGCAATTGTTGGGGTCTCGCCTGAAGGCACCGTGCGAGTTGCCCTTATTCCTGCTGCTTCCAGGACTGGGCTTCCTTTGCTTTTTAGCTGTGTGGGGGGGCAGTTGGAGAAAACGAACAGATCTTGTGCCTGTAATGGCGAGGTGGGGGCTGGAATGTAAGTGCCAGAGCTGGGCTAATATTCCCCTCTCCGTGTGAGATGCAGTTCAGACTCCTTGAGAGAACAGCGAGGGGTCAGTTGTAAGTAAACCCAGCTCGGTGCTTCAGACTTGTTCGTGAGTGTTGGAGAAGTGGAGGTTAGTGAGGCCTGAAACTTGCAGAAGCACATCCAGGAGGTGCCTCTAATTGTCTTCTTGACAAGTACAAACGGCCCAGTTTGGAGCTTCGGTGTGTGTTGGAGGAGCAGGGGCTCGTTTGCCAGACTTGATGCTCTTCAGTTCTTTGGATTTGGGTTTAACCTGATTTAATGGCGAGTATTCTGCTCCGGAGGCTAGGACTGGGGGCTTGTGCCTCCCTGCTCCTCTCTTTAAAGCAGGCCTTAAATTGCCAGCGATCCGGATTGCTCAGCATGCTTGGGAGCAGAGTTGTGCAGTGGCTTTTGGGTGGTGGGTAGATCTGTCCTCGGCCTCAAAGCATTGGTAGTGATGAAGCTTAGTGGCTTCTAAATTGTCAAGGGACTCGAAAGTGCTGCAGCTACTCCCGAAGGAGCCTGGATGTCAGTGGCTTGTGAGAGCAGCTGCTCTTCCTGGTTCTCTGGACTGCAACCAGGGGTTTGATGTTTCTCAGGCAGAAGCTTTACAAGAGGTTATCTTTTTTAGGATGGTTGCAAATCCTTGATGCTGGTGGATCCGTGCCCATGGAGGGTTGTGCTAAAGCAGAGATGGTTTGGGGTAACTGCCTTTGTGGTTAGGAGCTACTGCCTGAAGGGAAGATGAGCATTTTTATCTTCCTTTCCTCAGGATTTGGGGCTGTTTGATTAGCTGGAAAGCAGCGTTGTTTGGCTTTTTTTCTGAAAACCTGAAGTGATTGCTTCTGACTTGGGTCATTCCAAGATACTGTCCAGAACTCGAGGATGGGCAGTGAGGTGAGCCTTGAGCTCCTCTGCTGTGCATAAGAGGAGCTGCTGTGGTTCCTTGTGGTGTCTGCCTGGACCATGAGCATCCCACTTGCCCCTTGGTGTCAGGAGACTGCTTTTGGGGTAGAAGGTGTGTGCCCTCATTAATCAGATCTCTGCTGGTGTTGTGATGTGCTGGCGAAAAACAGCAGGGAGCTGTGTTCACAACCCAGCTGGTTTGGTGTGGCTGTCAGTCTAAAGTCCATCCCTGGTATTCTGTGTGTGATGGGCAGTCTGCTCCAGTGTGCTGTCCTGACAAATTGCTGACCTGTTTGCTTAATTGCTTCTTTAATGCCAAGAATTGGGTTTGAGCGTTGCTAAAACCTGAGCTAATGTGAATATTGGAGGCAGTCCAGGCTTTCCACAGTGTGTTGAAAGCTGAGTACTTACCTATTTGACACACATACTGATTCTTTTTCCCCAGGAAGAAGATCCTGTGAGGAGCATAAAAGACTGCTGGGATAGCCCGAATGCCCCTGCACTTTCCACTTGCAGCAATGCGGATATATTCCGCCGAATAAATGCCATGTTGGACAACTCTCTGGATTTCAGTGGAGTCTGCACCACGCCTGTCACAAAAAGCAGATGTGACACCCTGCCAGGTGATGGAGGGGGGCTGCTGGAGTGGGGGAGGCACTTGCTGGGGCCTGGTGAACTGGTGGTGGTGGTAATCCTCAGTGGTGCAGGTGTTGGCATGCTTGGTACCGGGGGTGGGGGGGGGGGATGGCTTTGTGTGCCTGAATAATCCATGTATTCCCTGGCAGCCTGGAGGTGCCTGGGAAGGCTTGCTTGCCTCCTCGTGGTGCTGTGGGTCACTGTGGGCAGGATGCGAGTGTTCCCTGTCTGACCTGCCAACTCCTGGTGGGAATATCTCCAGCAGACTCCTTTAGTCTGCCTCTCCTGGAGGCAGGATTCATCTGCTCTCAATATTAGTGGGGCTGAGTTGCTGCATACATTGAAATTGTGACAGAATTTTGAAAAACTGTGTTTGCCACGGCTCAGTTAACCTGCATGTAAGAGCACAGGTGGGTGCAGACTTGCCTGCAAAGCAGGCTTGGTGTGATGAAATCAGTGCTGCAAGTCTCTGTTTCCTCCAGGCTGAGGGGAGTGGGCACGTTCTGTTGCCTCAAGACAGAAGTTATGTGCCAAAGCAGAGAGTGTTTGGTCTGGTCTTATTTTTATCCAACTGAAGGACGTGCTTTTGTCCCTTTGCAGCAGCCCAGATCTTGCCAGTAAATGTACTTGTGCCTGATATTCCTTTTGCCAGCACACCTCTGAGCAGCAGTGCTTGTGCCCAAGGATTTGGGCACTTGAAAGGGATTGCTCTTGCCTCTCCAGCCTCTGAATTACAGGGTCAGTAAACACTTCTGCCGTTATTGGTAACAAACTGGTCCCTCAGGGTATGTCCCAAAACAAAGTGAAGGGCTGAACCTCCCCAGCTGATGACCTTGCAGGGTGCTGTCTGTGGGCAGAGCAGGTTTCTCTGCTGTCACGTGGAGACAGGGTTGCCTTGGCCTCCTGGGTAATCAGAGGTTTAATCAAATGGGTGTGGAAAAGAGCTCTGAATGAGTGTCTGGGCACCCTGTGTGCCTCTGTTTGATGCCTGCACAGTGCAACTTTGTTGTGGGCTGGCGAAATGACTGCTACCAGATGACTTCCAGTGCAGCTTAATCTCCTGGGTATTTGAGGACTTAGCAGTGTGGACGAGGGGCTGATCTGGCCATGTGATCCCATGCTGGCGCTGCAGAAACACCAGAGGAAGTGAATTACTTGCTTCGAGGCCTGGATCCATGGCCAGCATTGCTTGAATCCTGCTGAGTAAAGTGGCATTGGAGGCTGTGCTGGCTACTTCTGAGCAATGGTGTAGTGAACATTAACCAGTTCAGGTTAGTGGTGCTTTTTTAGAGATTTGCTGTTGGTCTGAGCTGGTTTGGATATTTTTATTTACTTTTTGTTCCCTGGCACAGAAGTCGCCAGCACTGTATCTGATCTAGATGCACTGGAAGCATAAAGGAGAAATAAGCAGAAATACTTTCCTTTATCTCTTTGCAGTGGGCTCATGAAAGAATGGTTTCTGGCTTCCTTGTTTAAATCTTAGCTGTATTCCTTCCTACTCCATTTGGAATGGGAATATTTCATAGACTCTTAGAAGATGTTCGAGGTATTTCCTGACTGAGTTTCAGCTTTCCAAAGTTAACCTGGTTAATAAAGGAGATGTCTCTGCCTACTACAGCAGATTGATCCTGTGAAGGTGTGGGTTAGTTCTGGTTTTAGGTCTGGGCTTGAGAACGGCCACAGCAATTTTAACTTGCAGTGCTGTATTTGACTTTGAAAAATATTCTGAGGGATAGGGGTGTTTGCCTGGCACTGAAGTAGAACTTTTTACTGATCTGCTGCTTGCAAATCTCTGTTCTGTCATTTACTCTGGATTTTCCTAGGGACCTCTAGACCAAAGGGTCTTGCTGGTGGTGATGCCTTGTCTGGAAACTCTTGCGTTTCCCAGTGGTGTTAAACTCCTTGTTTCAGGTGATCAGTAAGTCCTGTGGAAGACCTCTGTCAGGGCAGGTACACTAGTACTTGGATGTAAAAAAGAGCACCTTCCTCTAGCAAATGTTAGTTTTGCTGCAGGGAAACCAAACTTGTGCTTTGGGTACACCCTAAGCTGCTTTATTTTTTTTCCTGCTGTGGCAGCTGGAAGACCAGTCTCACCAGTGAGTGCTGGAGACCAGGGTTGGGGGCCTTGCTCAGCAAGTTACCCAGACAGGAGTGTTTTAACTCGTGTCAAATACCTTGTATAGTGACACAAATGCTTATGATGTTGTGGGAGAGAATTCCCCACTTCCCAAAGGATACTGGGCTCTGCTGGGCTAGAGGAGGGCTGCCTTGGGCTAATGGAAATGTGAAGGTACTGGTAAGAAAGCAACCTGGGCCAGCAGTTACCAGCTGTAAATTTGTGTATGAGTCAGCATCTGCCAAAGTGTTGACAGCTCAGAGTTACCAGTCTCCTTGCAGTCCCAGCTTTGTTTCCTTCATGTTGGAGCTGGGGCCTCTGGGTAGGTAAGGAGGGCCTAAATACAGTAGCTCTGCAAGCTTTGTCCTGTGTTCAGAGCTGAAAAGTGCAGGGGCTCCTTGTACTGTTTGAGAAGTTGCTAATGAGTCTTCTGCAAGAAAAAGCTGGCAGTGTCAGTGAGGCTGTGAATCCTGGGGCATCTATGATCTATAAATGGAGGAGTTACTTTGGCACCTGGGCCCTGGTCTGGGCTGTGCAGAAATTCACACCTGATGGCTGTAAAGCTGAGCAGCAGATTGCTAAAATTCAGAATATAGTGCAGGTATCTGGGAAAGTGGTTAAGCCTGGAACAAGTTATTGGAGGCTTTTGCCTTGCCCTTGAATGAACTTCTGGGTAGATAGACAGTGGAGTAGAGACCCTTCATCTCATGTGGTGTTTTGTCATTGCTCCAAGTCAAGTCACTTCTGAAGAATTCCTGAGTCTGTGGTGCTGTACTTTGTGCAGGAACAGCTGTAGTTAGACTAGATTATCATGGAACTCCTTGTTTGGGCAGGCATAATGAATCTGGAGATACACCATGAATGTAGTAGCTATAACAGGTGAAAGGACTGTCTTTTTACAACTTAAACTCTTTTAATGGCAGAGCTTGGGGAGGATACTTTATTCCAGCAGTAAATGCTTGGACTTTAATCTCTTTGTGGTCCCTCAGGCTTTTCAGTTGTCATCTTCAGGTCAAACTAAATTTATCCTGGCTTGGACTTGTGTTGAAGAAGCCCCTTTGAGCACTAAGAGGATTACACGTGGTGGAGAAGAGATGGCAGAAGTTCATGACCTTTCACTAATGCTATTGGGGAAGCACGTGTGGAGACACTTTTCTGGGCTGACAGTGAAGCCACGCTGGGATCAGTCCAGCAGCAGCCTAAGCAATGTGAGAGGACAGGCTGATTCAGCACTCCTGGAGCCATGCAGAGTGTTATCCCCTTCTGGGCAGAGCTGGGACTGCTGCTGCTGCAGGTTCAGCTTGTCACGCCTAAAGTTGGATCTCTGTGAAGATCAGTTTGCAGCTGATGATGATCCTTGTGAAGTTGGTTGTCTTGTCAAAGCCAGCTGTGTTGGGATGCCAGGGCTGGCCAGCCCCTCGAGGTTTGTGGGTAGCTGCTCCAGGAGCTCTCTGAGCAGCAGGCTCAGGGTGCTCTCCCAATCTGTGGAGTGCAGTGGTGTAGGGAGAGCTGTCATTATAGAACCTGTCTGGTGGCTTCTGGAACAGGCTCATGGTGCTTCACAACTGCTGCCTGTCTGGCTGCCTCGGTCCTCTCTGGAGAAAGGCAGAACCTCCTCAGTGCAGGCCTTAACCTTTAGTGACTTTCCATGTGGTGCTAGAGGTGGGAAAAACAGCATGGCCTTGACAGAGGCAGGAGTCAGCATCTCCTGTTGGAGCAGCTGCCTGTCCTTGAACAGCTACTTCACAAGGAATGTGGTTTTAAAGCTGATGCATGTGTTTATCACCTCTCTGAATAAGAATGTGAGCAGGGCCAGTTTCTTAACTGGCTGGTAGTTTGCTTGCCAGGCTTTAAAGCTGGGCCTTGCTGGGTGGAAGGTGCTGCCACCTGCACCAGCTTTTGGAATCACCCTGTTCTTTCTATAGGCACAACTTCCAGCTTTAGTAGAACTGGGAGTAGATATCCCATGGGAGGTTTTTGCGTGCCCGTTGCTGGTTTCAGCTGAAAATAATGCTTTGTTTAAAAGGAACTTTAAACACATGTAGGTACCCCAAATGTCCCAGCAACATTGATCTCTTTCATTAAGCTCTGCTCATTTAACAACAACAAAGCGGCCATTATTTTTCTCTTACTTGACAGTCCATTGTGTGAAGAAATGGGAGATGCTTAAATGACTTCCTTTGGATGGGAGAGGCTTGGATGCCAAGTTCAGTGTGTAAAGGCTGTTAGTTGTGGCCCATCAGGCTTTAATGATTCTGTGGCTGCTTTATTTAAGGAAAACTGAAGGACAAATGCAAAGCCAGACTAGCTGATGACTAAATTGGCTTCCTGTTTGCTCTTAACTGCAGTCAATTAATGACCTATCGCTTGTTTAGCCTCCAAAAAGTGTCTCTGATATTGTAATGTAAATTCCTCTGCTCTTCCTTGCTTTGCAGCCCCAAGGAAACATTCCAGACAGTGCTGGATGCAGGTGATCTGATATGCATGGTCTTGGATCAGGGAATAAAATTATCGAGGATGCTGAGACCCGAAAGGTAGCTCTGCTTACCTGGAGGTGCTGAGGCAGAGTGAGGCTGTTACTAGGAGCTCACCTGAAGCTGGCAGAACCATTCTACCTGCCCCAAAGAAATGCTGGATGCCCCGTACACATCCTGAATAGTGAAATTCCACACCTATGCCTCAGAAAAAGAGCACACTTACTTCCCTTGGTCTTGTTGGCTTTTGGAATTAAAGTGTCACATTGCCAGCTCTTTGCCTACATAAGCATGATGCTTCTCTCTACTGGAAAGTGGCTCTAGTAACTGGGTTTTGTATCAGATACATGCAGATGGAAGCAGGTCAGTGTTCTGCAGAGCAAGACTTGGCCTAGAGCTATTGCACTCTGCACTGGTCACAGATGGGTGGTGTTCCTGAAGATCCAGAAGTTTTCTGATTTGTACTGAGCTCTGTCACTCAGGTTTTGGTGCTGTAATTCTGTGACAGTCTCTGTTACTCTTGGAAGAGGGAGGCAGAGCAGCAAGACTGTTGCAGTGTCTCTTCCTTGCTTTCTGGAGTAGCTGTTTGCCAGCTGCTCAAGTTTTTGTGTTTATGGAATAAGGCAGACTCCTTCATCTGGCTGTGAAACAGGTCATGTGGCAGCGTCTCCACAAGGAACTTTTCAGATTACAGGGGAGATGCTTAGTTGTGTTAAAGAAAAACCTCTTGTATCCAGTAGGTTTGTGCTGAACGAGTGGTTTTCTAAGTCCCTGATGATCTCCTCTGCACTTTGGGAATACAGTTGGCTCATCTGAAAGCTTTTATTTGGATATTTGTTTGTCTTGTGTGTGGAAGGTACTTAAGAGGTTTAATTTTCAGGGATGTGATTCCCAGC
The DNA here is from genome assembly GCF_030490865.1 of Poecile atricapillus. Lineage (NCBI taxonomy): Eukaryota > Metazoa > Chordata > Aves > Passeriformes > Paridae > Poecile > Poecile atricapillus. Next base: position 19,751,595 of record NC_081259.1, read on the forward strand.
CTTTACAATTGGAGGTGTAGAGAAGTGTGAAAGGCAAAGCAATGCTGCTGCTGGGAGGCCCACATTCAAGGAGGGGTTTCATCTGTATTCAGGATCTGGTCCCACCAGCATGTGGGAAAAAAGGGAGACTGTCCTGGCTGTGGAGGTGGTAGGAATGGGATCTGACTTGATTCATGTTTACTTAATCATTCTGAGGAAACCCAGAGGAAGGAAAACCCTGTGTGCTGGGTTGTTAACTGGCCTTCCCAGGTCTGGAAGGCGCAGATATCTGAACAGCTTTGTGCTAGGTTGAAGCACCACCTTTCCAGACTGATGGCACAGAGATGCTGCTGCTGCTATGGGCTGGGAACTGAACCATGCTCCCTGCTCCTCCTGCTCCCTTTACCCACAACCTGCCTGTGGATCACAGCTTCTGCTGCCAGGCCTTGTGGATCCTTCCCACGCAGGCTTAGGCTGTAATTTCCTAAATATTTTCTTGTTTGAAGTGCCTGGTTGGTGAAGCCATGCTGCATACCAGATCAGGGGAGCAAACCAGGTTTAAAACTAACTCTCTGTGGCTTGGTTTTAACCAGATGAACTCCCCAGCCCAGCTTCCTGTGTGGAAATTCACCTGCCCAAAGTGATGTGAGTGGGGACGGTGGGCTGGGTTGGGGCCTGGGGCTGTGGGAGCTGTCCTTGCCTGCAGCTCAGAGCTGAGCTCTGGAGATCCTCACCTTCAAGAGCCTTTGGAATGTCTTAAATCCAGGTCTCACAGTTCAAGTCCAGAAAATGCAGCTTTCCACATGGGCAATGGTTTGGAAAGCTGTCCGGCCTGTGCTGTGGCCTGGCTGCAGGGCTCTCCTGTATAGGCAGAAGGGAGTCACCCAGGAGAGACATTTGCTCTGAGGCCAGTGAGGGAGTGTTTTGTTAAGGACTTTGTTCTCATCATACTGTTGAAATCAAACCCAACAGGCTTGGGAGGCAGGAGCTCAGTCTCTCCCAGACACTCGGGCACGAGCCCAGCGCAGCGCTGCTGCCTCTGCCAGGATGGTTTGCTTCCAGTGGCAACTCCAGGGAAAAATCCAGGTTGGAAGGGCTTGTGCTGGTGGCTGGGGCTTGGAAAAATCTGCAGTAAAGCACTTGGGTTGGGCTGTGTCAGGTTGCAAAGTGAAGTTTATTTAGTATTTGGTAGACATTTAGTTATGAATAACTTGGTTATGACTCTTCAGACTGAATTTTTGTAAGAAATTTAATTTTTCCTGCTCTAGTATCTGATTAATTTTTTTTCTGCCTACAACAATTGATTACTTTGTAACAAATCTCTGGACTCCTGACTTTTAAAAATAACTAGTCCAGAAATCTGTTTAAGTTCTTTGGTTTTTTTAGTTGATGTTTTGCCTGGATGACTTGTATCTGTCTTTCAGCCTGGCTGGGAGTATTAAAGGGGAAGCGGCTTGGGCTGGCTTCCGATGGGAAAATGTCTAATTAAAAACTGCTGGTTATGAGTGGATTCTGCTCTGTGCTTCTGCAGTCAGAGCTGTAACTGGTTTGCAGGGAGTTTGTTTTTGATGTGGATTGAAGTCATCAGAGAATCATGGATCTTTTACTTGAATCTGATTTAGGTCGATTAAGCAAAACAGTTTATTTCCTGAGAAATGTGAATAGTGAAGGAAAATGAGGCTGGATTCTGCAGAGTGAGTGCTTCCTGTTGCAGATAAATTTGTTCCCTGTTTTCCTTATTTCTTCAGTTGTGGGTTTCATCCAAGCTGTTGGGATTTAAGTTATGCTGTGTGTTGTTACTGTGTCCTTGCTCCCCAGAAGATGAAGCTTGGTGGGAATTATTTTTTTGAGACCTAGTAAGATCCCTGGTCCCCAGAGGGGAGGGAGTCTCCTGCTGCCAGGGATCTGTGCACAGCACTTGTGCCTTTTCATGAAGGCAGGAATGTTACATATTCATATGGACAAGTTATGGTTGCTGTGGGAACTGAGTTGGCTGAGCACTGTGTCTTGATCCTCTCCTCCCCATGTTAGAGATGTCCAAAACAAGCAATCAAAAAACTATCAGGGAGGAATTGATGCAGTGAAATGTCATGCTGGAGATGTGGTGTGACGCTGTCAGAGGAATATATGCTGTTACAGGTGCTTGGTAGTAATGTGACTGAATTGGTACTACAGCTTGTACTAGTACTTTGAGGAGTAGGAAACACCCTGGTGGAGTGCTGTGGAGGAGGCTGCAGCTGGGAGGGGGGAAGCTGACATGTTGCCAGCAGGTTACGGTTTTAAATGTTCCGATCCTGCCTGCGGTGCCTCAATCCCTGCACTGGAGTCTGGGAATGCTGGTGCTCCCAAATTGCTGTGGGCTGGAGTTGGGGTCTTGCCTCTGGCACAGTGGCCTGTGTCACACACAGGTTACCCAGCTGCCACCAGCCTTGCCTGGGCTTTGCTCATGGGCACCCGAGTGGCACGGGCTGTGGATGTGGAAAAGGAGGCTAGGAACACTGTTGGGATGGCTGGGGCTTCACGTGAGGGATAATGTGACAGACTGGAGCGACTGCAGCGCCTGCGGAAGAGCCGGGAGCAGCGTGTGGAGCGAGGTGTACATCTGATGGCACAGTGGGAGGCTGTGGGGGCAGGGGGAGGAGGAGGAGACAGCTGCTGCTGCTTGGGAGTTGGCTTATAAATGCCCTCTGACTCAGATTTCGGGTAGCACAGCTGAGCATCTTGTGGTTTCACCAACCCCCACATCCCTGCGTTAAACTGGAATTCTCAGACTATGAACCTGCTGTGTTTCCTTAGGCTGTTGGCACTGGCTTAAACCAAGGCGAGAATCTGTGTCTCCAGTACTGTAGGCTTGTGAACACCCTGCAGGGGAGGGGAGGGCTGGGAAAGGGGGCACCAGGTGGGTGAAAGGTAAACAGGCCATGAAAAATTCCTGATGTGAAGTGGGTCTGCTCAGTCCTCTTCCTCCCACATTGGCAGGATGTGCCCACTCGGGCTGGACCGGGGATGATGGGCTGCTCTCTGGGTAGTGGGGGTTGAAGGTTATCCTTGTTACTCAGGGGTAAACAATGCCGAGTCAGTGAGGCACAGTGGCCGGGCTCAACCAAACAGATTATGCCAGCAGAATTGCGAAGCTTTGCATCGGCTCTGAATCAGAGCCAGCAGGTGGAAGCCGGCCAGGACTAAAGTGTTTTTGGGTTTTGTGGGTGGAGGGAGGCGGGGACAGGAGAGCTGGGTAGCACTAAAACTAACTGTGCTCTGTCGCTGCTGCTCTTGTCGTTGCTGGGGGGATTGCTGCCTCCAGCCTGGTGTCTGCTGTGCTGACGAGCCCTGCTTTGTGCTGCCTGCCTCCCCTGATTTACTGGAACTGCTCCTCTTTCCTCCTGCTACCGTCTTGTCTGTCAGGGGAAATCTTATCCTTTCTTCTTACCTTTATTTTGTAAGAGCTGATGCAGTTCTCTTGCATGGCTGAGTGACGTCACTGTCAGCACAGTAAGCATCAGCAGCCTGGTCACATGCTGACCCAGTCAGTAATGCAGACGGGATAGGAAGGTGGAGGGGCCGAGGGGGGTGGGGGGCTGCATTCTGGACATATGGTAGCCATCCCTTTTGGGGTGCAACTGCTGGTTGCTGGAGCCGTGGCTTCAGAGCGGCACGAGACCTGGCTTGGGGCTTAACGCTTTGGAAAACTCCTGCTTTAAAAAGAAAAAAGCAGCCCTGAACTCTGAAGCTTCTGTTTGTTCTCCATCCGAGCAGACATCCAGGATTCTGAAGAAGCAGTGGCAAGCAGGATGCTCTTCCCTACGTCCACGCAAGAGTCTTCCCGTGGCCTCCCAGACACCAACGATCTGTGCCTTGGCCTGCAGTCCCTCAACCTGACAGGGTGGGACAGACCCTGGAGCACCCAGGACTCTGACACTGCAGCACAAACCAGCTCACAGTCCGGTGAGTCTGCTGACACACGCAGCAACAGTTGTTGGATTCTGTGTGGTTTTGGCTGGTTTCAGGCTAACGTAGAGTGATGTGCTTGTGTAACAGGGCGCTGGCGGCAGCTAATGGGGGCTTCTTGAGCCCTGGTGCTTGTGTAATGTGACAGCTGAGTTGGGGAGGCTGTGGCTGCCTGTGCCACAGCCCCCTCTGCTCTGCTGTCAGCTCACTGCAGATGAGAAGTGCCCGGGGTTGTTTTGCTCAGAGCTGTAGTGCTGCTGGAGGAATAACCTCACCGGGAGAGGAGAAATCCTCTTGCTGTGTTTGGAGGGAGTGGGTGGGGGGTGTGGTGTCAGGAGGCTGAACACGCTGGGTAGGACTGAGGCTGAACTTCACTCCAGCAGCCTGAGGAAATCCCTGGTGGCAGGGAGCTCTGCAGGTAGGGGGGGGGTGTGCTTGCAGAGGGCCCCCCTGTGCCCGACTGCCAAAGTCCTGGCGGCCCCGCTCGCCCAACTCTGCTGTGGGGTGTGGTACAGCCAGCACCCAACAACTTCAGCCGGCAGCTCCCCGGCTGGGTGGGAGACTTGGAGGGATCCTTCTCCACTCCCACGCTCAACTAGAAATAGCGGGCTGTGCCTGGCAGTGGGCTGCAGGAGATGCAGTGGAATGGCTTCTGGTTTTAACTCTTCTGGTCCAGCGCAAGCCTATGTGATGGGCAGGGTGTGGGCTTGCAGCCACGCGCTGCTGGCTGGCGTGCCCTTCCCCCTTGAGTCTGCTTTTTCAGCTGAGATTGGCTGGGGGATTCCAGGGATGCTGGGTGCCTCCCCTGGAGTGATGCAGGGGTCCAGTTAACTGTTTGAGACGCCAGCATTCCCTGTAAAATCCCAGGAGAAAGGGGTGCTGCATGCACAAACTTAATGCATCCTCTCAGCAGCTTGGTGTTGGAGCAGAGGGGTGTAAAACAGGGAAGAGTTCACTTGCTAGTTTCTAAGGCATGTAAAAACCAGTTTCACAAACGGTGTGTTCACTCAAGTATCAGTCTGTGGAAAGATCTAGTGCTTTGGCAGAGTTTGTACAAGTACAGCCTGGTTGCTACAGAAACTCATCCCTTTATAGCAGCATGCTGCTGCTTTGTTAAAAGGGGAGTGCATTGCTGCACAGACTTGGGTGACACAGAGGCCCCAGGCATGGAGTTGGTGCTGACAGGAATACAGATAGCTGCTTGGGTGGGAGGAGGAGCTGGGCAGTGGGGTTTGCCTGTGTGGATGTTTGGAGGGGCAAGGGGGTGCTGTCCTGAGCATAGGAAGAGCTATCTGGGACACAGCTCTGAGTTGCTGCATGAGTTGTAAAACAGAAAAAAAAGTACTAGTGGGGTAGCAGAGTTTGAACAGCTCGATCTGCACAGTTCATCTGAGTTTCTGCATTTAATTTCCACAAGGCTTGGCATGTGGGGCCTGGCATAGGCACTTGAGGTCTGCCTGCAGCCCAGCTGTGGTAGCTTTATTAAGCCTTGCTCTGCTCCAGTGAGCAAACCTCCACATGGTCCTGTGGGCTTCCCCTAATGAACCAGGGAATACCACACTCTCCTGCCTGTACTTTCATTGCCAGCTGAGACGTGGAAGGAGAAACAAGTTAGTGTGCAGTGGGCCGGGCAGGTGCCTCAGAGCTCTGCTCCGAGCCCCTTATGGCTGTTGGCAGACTGGAGCCCTGCTGTTCCCTGTGTCACAGGGTCTTTAATGGATGAAGAGCCCACTTGGAGCAGGTGACGTCCCCTGGAGCAACCCTGCTGCTCGCAGCCCTGGCAGCGGGCTCGCCGCACAGCGCGCTGCGGAACGAGGCTGTCACACATGGAGGCAGCCACTCGGTGCAGATGTCCCAGCTCCACCTGCTCCTCTGTAGCCATCTCCAGAGCTCTCTTGGCCAGCTTCCTGCCAGCCTGCCTTGGCAGAGGCGTGGATGTCTCCGCAGTGCTCCGGCAGGCAGGAGAGCAGTGCTGGCATGAGCCCGAGGAGGGCTCTGCGCCTCGGAGGTTGGGTGGTGGGGCTGGCATGGCCATGCTGGTGGTGGGAGTTTATTGCTAAGGGGGTGGAAAGGACTGCTGGCTTCAGGAAGAAAGTAGAGTTGGAGAGGATTTGAAGGTGCTCTGGTGACCTCCCTGCTCATGGAAGGGTGTATCTGGTGTCAGGTGCCCCCACTGACTGCAGTGCTTTGTGCTGGAGCTCCTGCCTGCTGCAGAGGCCTGGGTAAAGCTGTGGAAAGGATCTTGCCTCAGGCACAGCTCTGGGCTCTGATGATCTGTGCCCACTGGGTGGTTGTGGCAAGTGTGGTAACAGCTGGTGGAAGATGGCACCCAGTGCTGTCTGAAGAGGCCTGTTTTCTTCACTTCTGACTCCTGGTATTCCCATTAGTACACAAAGAGGGTGGCTGGGATGTGAGACCTGCCCAGGTGCAGCTGTAATGCTCTGGCAGAGCAGCCTCTGGCCTTCTGTGGCTGTGCAGAGGGTCCAGTGCCCTGTAGCTGAGGGTGTTGTGATCCTGAGACAATGTTCTTCTCACTCCCACGCTCCCTTTGCAAGCGAGCATCTAGGCCAGGAGTGCTTCATGGTCTGGGCTGTTGTTACTCTCCTGCTCTGAGAGCTGTGGGGATGGTATGTGCTGGCTGGGGAGGTGAAAGGCTCCTGATCCTGTGCACGGCCCTGTATTGCTTCAGCCACCCACACCTGCTGTCTCTGTGGGGCCTTAGCCCTTCCTCAGGGCCCTGGAGGAGTGGCAGTGGAGCTCCTTGGGAGCAGTGAGCTTGTAGTTGAGGAGTGTTTTCTGAAAGGTTGTGGAGCACTCTGGGTGGCAGAAGTGTCCTGTGTCTGAGAGCTGTGTGGGTCTAAGGAGCTGGCAGATGCTGGTGCTTCCAGGTGGCCTGTCCATGCTGTGATGGAAGGAGGGAGGCTATGTTGCTGTGTCTGAGTGCTGCTGAGGCCTGGGAGGCTGCAGCTGGCCTGGCCCGTGGGGCTGGGGTGTCCATCGGGATGTCCTGCAGGCAGGTGAGGCTGCGGCAGTGCTGGGCTGTGGCTGGACATGAGGGAGGGCTGGCACAGCCAAGAGAAGCTGTTGTGCCGCTGGCACCCGGGCCTTTGGAAGGTTCCAGCAGTGACTCAGCTGTGTGGACCCACAGAGAGGTGGCTGGAAGGGTGGAAATGCAACAAAATAGCTAACAATCAGGCTAAAAATATTGCTGATGTCCCCTGCAGTGCCGTGCTTGAGTACTGATGAGCTGGGACCTCTTCTCCTCCTCATAGTCCCTGCCAGCAGGGAGCTTCCTCAGCTTGGGAAGGACCTTTGGCTGCAAAGCCTTCCGGTGTCACCTTGTGCTGCCAGGGCGTTGTCACCACACAGCTTGGTGCAGCAGGAGCAAGTGTCTACTGATGGCAGGTCAGAGAACAGTGGGGCTGGTTTTTATGCCCCAATCCTGCCTGCCCAAAGGGCCACTGAGCCCCTTGCATCCAGGCAGGGTTATTTGTGAGGAGTTTTCCTTCTGCACCAGGCCTGTAACGCGCGGAGGGTGTGTGCTGAGCTCTGGGGAGCGTGCCAGAGGCACTGCTGGTGCCTGGAGAGGCTCTCTGGAGGCAGTGGCTGCTGCAGGCTCGAGCTGCTGGCACTTCCTGGCTGTAGGATTGAACTGCTGTCTCACAGCAGGCAAAGTGTCTCAAACCCTCTGCTGCCACTAGATCTGTCAGGCTGGAAATACTTCAGCTAGTCCCAGCAACCTGCTCTGTGACCTGGGGAGGGACTTGTGCAGGAAACTGGCCCTTAACACTTCCAGTCCTGCCATTGTGTATTTCTTGAGGCAGCGTTTCCCTGTCTTCAGCCTCCCAGCAGGCGGACACGTGTGCCGAGATCTCGGAGTTGAGAGGCAAGGAGGGGTTAAGAGGCAGCGAGGTAGAACTGCCCTTGATGGTATCCTTTACCTTCACTGCCCTGTTTCTCAAGGGGTGCAAGTAAACGGGGTCTCGATCCAGTTTTTGCCTGGAGAACAGCAGCACACAGCAGGTCCTTGTGCAGATTTTGGGTCTCCCTGCCTGGCTTTCAGCCTGCGTGCCAGTTGCTTGGTCTGGCTGGTTTGTCCTGCCCTACATTGGAAGCTGTCCCTATGTGGGACAACAGACTTGCCCACGGGGAAATCATCCTAAAACCAGTCTGTTAATACTAAGTCTGCAATGCTAACCTGGGAGTGTTTTTAGCAGGATCAAGTCTTCTGGAGAGGATGTTGGGCTGTCCAGGTGAGCCCAGCGGTGAGCTCTTTCTGATGGAGCACCTTGTTGTATCTGCCTCTGCTTGTTGTGTGACCCTAAAGCTGTCTAAAGATTTGAGCTTTTCCTTGGATTTGCTCTTGAGACTGCAGCTCCAGCCTCATCTGTGCCCTCTGTGGGGTGGCTGCTGCTGTCTCATTCTCCAGCCTGCAAGGTTGCAGCTCCTGTCGTTCTGGTTCTGGGGAAATGGCCCATGGTAGGAAAATGCTGCTGAATCTTCCCAGCCCTTGGCTCTTCTGCTTCCCAGAGCACAGCAACTCATTTTTGCAATATGTTTGCTTATCTGTAGTTGCTCAAAATCTACTAGGCTGGAGCTGCGGGCGGTCTGTTGTGTGTTGCCTGGCAGATAGCGAGGCCTCAGAGCACGAATCTCTCTGAAGTTTTCAAGGCAAAACCCCATCTGAAAGATGAAAGAAAAGACCTGTTGCACAGGAAGAATGGTTGTTGTCATGGACTCCTTGCCTTTCTTCTTGATAACAGCAGGAGGGATTCATAAGCTGCTCCCTGAGGTCAGGCTGTTTTCAGAGTGTCCTCAAATGCTGTGTGTGGTGGAGGGCACCTGAACCCCCCCAGGGGAGAGTTGCTGCTCAGCCTGGGGTGGCTGTTTATAAATACAAATGCAGCATGGCAGTCACTGGCTTTCCTTGAGCTGCTGGTTTGAGTGCTTGGATGCAGAGCTTGGGGCAGAGGATTTGGGTCTGCAGTTCTCCATCTGTTTAATTTGCTGCTTGGCTAACCAGTGCCAAGCTCCATAGATCTCTCCTTTGTGCATGTCCAGGTTCTCTCCCTGCTGTCTTTCCTGCTGTCTTTTGGACAAGTGGCTTCAGGAGACCTAGGTGTGTCTTTGGCTCCTGTTTATTTCTGCTTGGCTGTGTGTAAATCTTTCTCCTTATGCTAGAGGAAGATTCCAGAGGCTCATCCTGATGGAGATCTCAGTGTCTGGACAACAGTAGGTTGGCATCAGAATATCCAAGGATGACTTTCTTGCTCTGTAATGAAAGAGGTATTTTGGGTGTGGGGGGAGAGCACTTCACCTGAGTGAGACTTATTTTTCATCTAAGCCCAAGAATGCCTAGAAAACTCAGGGAAAGTTTGTTGTGCTGCTGTAATGAGCAGGGAAAGGCAACTCCTGACGACCTCGGGGCTGTGCCTGGTTCAAGAAAATATATATCCAGATTTTTCATGGTGGTCCTGAATTACATATTCTTGGTGTCCTTTCTTCCCTTGGAAGGAGGATAGTCTTTCCCAGCAGTCTGGTTCCTTTGAGAGCAGCTTGCAGATGTTCAGGGTGTAGTAATGGAAGCACAGATGTGGTGGTGGTGTTGCTTCCTCTGTGAAGGTTGTGGATGATAACAGTGTAAGGGCACAAAGCTGGGAGCTGGTTTGACTCTCTGGATCTCCTGCTTGGTGCTGGTATTCCAGGAGTACCTGAGACAGCCTTACTAAAAGCTTGTCCCATGCCATCCTAGTGCTTGTAGTGCTTTTCTAAGGATTTACTCGATGTGGGTACTTAATGGGCACTTGTTCCTTGAATGGGTTTCAGTAAGAGCTGCTTAGTGGGCTGGTTCCTCAGTGCTTGGCTCCTGTGCTGGGGAGTGGGAAGCAGGGAAGTACTTAATAGCTGAACACTGCTCATGTGACAGTGGTATTTGATCCTTAACAGAATAAAATATGTATCAAATAAATAAAAGAAGTATCAAACCTGAGCTTGCAATTGGTTTCTAATGGAAGTTGCTCTCAATCCAACTCTTAAAGCTTCCATTTGAGCAAGGTCTCCTAAAACAGATTTATTTTTATCTGTGCTGATGCTGTAAAACAGAAGATGCAAATAGAGGAGGAACAAGAACCCAGCCAGCATCTCTGCCTGTATCCAGCCAGAACTGAAATGTCAGGGCAGCTCCAGTCCTGTGCTGGAGGCAGCTTGTGGCAGTAGGCATGTACCACTCAAAGTGGTCCCCTTGACACTTCTGTCAGGGAGGGATGTTTGATTGTGGCCTCTGGAGCAGCCCTGTGGCACTGTCCAGTGGTGATTTGGAGAACATTTCTCTTGTGTCACTCTGGAATTTGAGCCTTAAAAGGCATGCTCCTGTCCAAGGAGAGCATTGGAGTTGCTGTTCAGTGGGTCTGAACTGCCTCAGGCAGTTCATGGTTTAGTCTTTCCTGTGATTGATACTGGAGGTAGCAGCAGGGAGAGTGGTTTTGTGTGTGCAAGGCCTGGTCTGGAGTAGGATTCATCCCCAAAATTGGACCAGTCAAATGAGAGGTGAGGTTTTTTCTCCAGCCCTTGCACTACTAAGCATCTGAACAGTGGATGTGAGGGCTCCTTGCAGGGCAGAGCTGACCCGAAAATGGTCAATGGAGTGGAGTGCAGCTCCACCCGGAGCATGGGCACACTTTGGAAGAGGCCTTGAATGTGTTCTTGACTCTGTGCCTTTACTGTGAACTCCACAGCACATGCTGACATGAGTGCTTCTGCATGGAGCTGGTAGGTAACAGCTTTTGGACCTGCTCTCCAGTGTGCCTGTAGCAGAGGCTTGTGGGCCCTCTGCAGTGCCCTTGGCAGGCTGGAGTCTTTAGGGTAACTCCAGCTGGAAGGGATCTCTTGAGGTTTTCCAGTTCAGCTCTTGCTCAGAGCAGGGTAGGAAAGCTGCTGGAGGGTGGCAGAAATAATGTAGCCCAAGGGAGCTCCAGAAGCTAATTCAGCCTTGGTGTTCCCACAAAAACATCCTTTTAAGTGGGTGCCTCCCCTGAGCTGGCTCGGATGATGATCCCCTCCTGAAGGATACTGTGAATTCTTGGGCTGTCACTGCACATAGAGGCTGAGTGGTGCTGCTGTAGGGCTGGGGCTCTGGGCAAGGCATCTCCAGCCAGGGTTGCACCTTCTATCCACATCTCCAAGCTTGCTCCCCCAATGCTGGTCCCTTAGACAGTGGCAAAACAGCTGAATCACAGGTGCTGTCTGTGCTGCTGCCAGCGCAGAGGCTGTGCTCGGGCACAGCAGCTGGTGCCACGCATTTGAGATGGCCGTGGGGACGTGCCAGCTCCTTCTTGCACCTCTGCCTGGTTTTCTCCCCAAGAGTGTGGAGGGGTAGGTGGGGCAAACTCCCAAGCTGTCATGCTAAAGGCTGCAGACCTCTGGAGGGTAACTGGGAGCCTGCAGGCAGCAGGGTTTGGGAGTGCCAGTCTAGCAGTGGCTTTATGCCAGCTGAAGGCCTCAGTGACGCTTGTGTGCCATTTCCCAAAGAAAATTGAGTTTGGGTCTAAAGCCTGTCTTTTTTTTCTGTTGTTTTCCTTCACTGTAGCCTGCAGAGGGGTCTGGCTGACACCTTGCCCCCTTCTAGAGAGTCCCCCTTCTAAAGGTGGAATACTGGCCTTGACACCCCCAAACTGTGATGCAGCTGAGGATGAGTCACTCCACCGTTGTTACCGAGTCAGGTAACACACACGGCACAGTTTGCACCCTAGATGTTGTGGCAGATAATTGAGAGGAGTTTGGTACTTAAATATAGAAGTGTTTGTTCTAAAGGCTTGTGAAGCTGAAGCTTGTTGTGCAGAATTTGACCTGAATATGTTGGCTTTTAAATCTCTCTGGGAATGATACATGTTAAAACCTGCTGTATTTCAGTGTTCTGATCTCTTTAAAGACAGCTGTGGTTGTGGCAGCCTGCTTAGTGAATGCAATTACCTGGGCACTTGTAATCCTGAATTGCATTTTAGCTGTCTTTTCTGATTTTTATATTTACCTTGGGCAGCTGTTTTCCCTTCCTAGAAACACACAGGAGTAAATTCTCTGCCTCAGGAAGCTGTGAGCCTTGTTGTCAGCTGGGTCCAGTGCTCTCAGATGTTAATGCAATAATCTTCTGCTTGTTCCCAGTTATGCTGCTGTTTCCATTTTTTCAGGGCAAGTGACTTACCATGTTGGTGCCAGAACCAAGAATAGACCTCAGGTGTCCTGACTCTAATTCTGTGGTTCAGCTGTGGGATCATGCTGCCTTTTTTTATTCCCCTGCCCCCTTCTTAGCAAACCAGAAATAGCTGCCTGAATATCTTCAGTTTTTCTTCGCCCCAAATATGAAGCATCTGTGAGGGCAGAGGTTCCTCTTTTGTAGTTCAGAAAAAAATGGGCTGTGCTGTAGGTCCTACTTTAGATGGTGGTTGCTGCTGGTTTGATTACATCTACAGTCTGGGAGCTGCTTTTCTCTAGAGCTGGTAGTTGGCTTAAGATTATTGGGGTTTCTGTGGTGATACAGCTTGGAGAGGACTGTGTAACTTGGTCTTCACATGGCCCCTCTAATAACAATACTGACTTTTTTTCAGTGGAGTAATGGGAATATAATGAAATTTGGAGGATCTGAGCTGGGCAGATCCTCTGGATGTATCCAATGTGTTGCTCAGGTGAGCTCCAGAACTATAAGGACTTAGTTCCCTCTAGCTCTGGTCCTTGTCCCATGGCTGCTCTACTTAAGAGGAAGAAATTTTTGTGCCACTGCTCTTTGTGCAGCTTTTCCTGGGGTTTTTTGTGCCCCTGTAAGAGTTTGGTAAACAGGGAGAATCCTTTGTCTGCTTTCCCTGTGCCAAGCAAATCCTGTCCCTGTTCTGTGTGCTCCAGCCCCACATCTGCCACTGCAGCTGCTGCTGGCCCTGTTCCAGTCAATGTTCCTGTGCTGTGGATGTGTGGGCTCCCTTTGGGCAGCTCCAGGTCCCACAGCTGCAGGTAAGAAGTGCTGAAATTTAGGATTAGACTGGAATGTTGGTCAGCCCTTCCCTGCCATGAGCTTTGAGCTGCTTGGTGGTTGTGTGTGAGGAGGGTAAGCTCACCCTGGCAGCTTGTCTGGCTGTGTGTCACTGCTGAACTGCTGCTGTAGGAGGTGGTTGAGGTGCCCATTTGCTTTTCAGACATGCAAATGGTTCTCTTGCCATGGAGTTTCTCAGTGTCTGTAGGAGGTACTGCTTTTTGGCTGACTAAAACATTCAGCTTGCTCCCACCCCACCAGGGCAGAGCTTGGCTGGGTGGTAAAAACTGCAGACGAGCTGTTTTTCTGGAATTGCAGCAGGCTATTGTTTAGGACATTAGTTTTTTTTTTTAACTTTACAAGCTTATTTGATGCATGACAAAAGAAAGTGCACTGTATTCAGTCTCCAGGGCCTCAGTCACACTGCTTCTCCCTCTGCTGCCCTGCCCCAAATGTGTATATGGTGCTGCAGCCTCTGGGCTTGGCAGATGTCACCAAAACCTGGCTCTTCTGCTTTATTTCTCCTGGTAAGGAGCATTCCTGTGGGGAGATCCAGGCAGAAAGGTGGACTTGCAGCCTGTGGTGGATGCAGGGGGGTGGGTCTTAACAGCTTGCCATCCTTCTTGTGCTGAGCAGTGTCCCTCTGCCTAACCTTGCTGGGAGTGCCTGCCTGCAGAGGTGACCCTCTGAAGGCCTAGCTCAGACAAGTCCTGGACTCTTCAAAGTAGTCTTCTTCCAGCCCTGCAGTGAGTTTCTAAAGGCTGGAACACATCTCCAGAGCATAACTTCCAGAAGAGCACATGCTCCCCTGGCCCTGGGGCCGCAGCCAGTGCGGTGTCAAGCTGCCCGTGCGCGGTCTGCGGGTGCCAGACGTGGCTGGCAGCTCAAGGACTGGCCCTGGCAAACTGCTCCTGCAACAGGACTTCTTGGCCCACTCTCCATCTGTCTCCAGACTCTGAGGGATGTGGCAAATGCTGTTCTCAGCCATGGGGGAGCTCCCACTGATGCTCTGAGCATGGAGAAAGAACTTGAGTGGCAGGACCTGGGCAGCTGCTGGGTAAGAGGGATTTTTGCTCTGGGCAAAAGTTACTAGTGATATCCAGTTTATGGATAATTTGACTAAAGTGATGCACCAGGGAGTGAAAAGCATCAGCACTGATAGCATGGGGTGTTGGCTGGGTGGTCTCCCAGAGAGCTGAGATGAAGCATTTTGTTCAAAGGGCACTGTAGAGGTGGCTGAGGTTCTGGTCAGCTCTGTCTGTCAGGTCTAAACTCAGTGGATGCTCCATGTGAGGTGTCTGGATGTGGCACTTGTGCTCTGCTCCAGCTGACAAGGTGGTGATTGGTCAAAGGTTGAACTCTATTTTGGAGGTCTTTTCCTTCACCTAAATGATCCTGTTGCTCTTAAGCTGTTATCCAAGGCAATAAACTGTCATTTGTCATCAGCATTGTGTTTCTTTTCCCAGAGCCTTTCTTTCCCTGAGCTGCTAGCACCAGCAATCCTTGGGGCTCATCTTTACATTCATCTTTTTCAGAATGGGCATGGGCAAAGCTACCAGGAAGGTCTAAATATCAAATGGCTGTAAATTACAGTGTGCAGTGAAGAGCTGTGTGCTCCAAGGTCCTGGGCAGGTGCTGGAGATCTTAAATTGCATGTCTTGACTAGTGGATGGAATAGTAAAAGTTGTCCTTAGTGCTTGGATTTTGCATCTTGCTGTTGGGACACCTTCGAAGAGTATGCTCTGAATTGCAGCTTGTGCTGGTGGAGCAATCTGCTTGAGATGGGGTAAACTCACGTTCAGTGGCTGGTAATGGGATTTGAAGGATAATTTGGGGTCTACAGGTAGAGTTGACTTCAAGAGTTGAAGCTACCACTGTGGGCTCAGTGTAGCTGCTTGTTTCTGTCAGGCGTCTGGCTCAGGTGTGATGGATCTGAGAGTCTTGAGAGCGCTCCCCTGAGCTTCTTTAGGGGACTTGGGGTGATGCAGGAGTGATGGTATACAAACAGCAGTCACTAGGGAAAGCTCAGCTGGGGAAGAGGAGTAGTTTGAAAAATGCTCCTTCTCCAGGGAGTGGCCTGTGTGGCCAGGACCTGGCAGTGCCATGTGGTGTCAGGGCTGTTCTACAGCGCTCAAACCTGCCAGTGCTGGGCTGGCATGCCCAGAGATGGAGCAGAGCGTGCTGGCTCTGCATCAGGCGTTAGAGCTGCAGCGGTGAGTCAAAAAGTCAGTGCCCGGATTCTATTAAAAGCTCCTTTTCTGCTGTCCCCTGCAGAGGAGCATTGCCATGTGCTTCCCTTGCTGCATTGAGCAGAGGCAGGAAAAGTTCCAGAAACTCTTGCTGTGTGAGTGATGAATGGGAGCCACATTGACCCCTGAGTTAAAATTTCCCCTCTAGGTGTGAAAAACATTTCTTTGCACTCATGTTCTTTTCTTACCCTGAGCAGTTCCATGGTATTTACTTTTTCACTTTGGGACTTGCAGGGATGCTCTTGACTCCAGGAATTGCTGATGCATCTTGCATGTGTGTTGGGAGTGATTTTTTCCCCTTACATGAGCTGTGTACTTGGAAGGGGAGACAAGGTCAGCTCCACAGGAAGAAGTGTGGCCCCAATGCTTTGAAGGCTTTTTTTTTAGGTGGGCAGGTTGTGTTGGGCTCTTGTGCTCCATTCCTCAGGAGGGGTTTGGTGGGCTGAAGCAGGGAGTTAGAGCAGGATGCCTTTGGGATGGTGCTGAGGAATAAGATCTGAGTGTCTCATGCAGGTGCTTCCTAGGCTACCTGCACAGACTGGTGTCAGGGCACACAGCCTGGTCACTGAGCAAGGATAAAAGTGGAAATGCTGAGTTTGGCTCATGGCTTTTTGTCCCAATGTCCCTGTGAGTGGCTGTGGGTACCAGGTGAATCCGAGTCAGGTCCACTGGGGTGATGTGGGGTCTCCCACGAGCTCAGTTTGTCCTGCAGAGTGTGTGACCAAGTGCTGCTGGTGCAGAGCTGTAAAAGCTGCTGGACTGGATAGAATCTATCCATGTTAACAGCAGGATGTCAGCACTTCCAGGACATGAGGTTAGGATTGGGGCAGTTGAAGCTGGCAGGATTTTGTGTGGTGATAAATGCCCAGACAGTAGAACCTTTCAAAGGGCAGTAATCCTGCCACTTCAGTGTACTTATACTGGTCTTACTGGTTTTGTAGCTGCTGTGAGAGCTGAGAAATCCTGGGAGAAATATGTATGTGGTGGCAGAGATGAGGGTAACATAAATAGGGCAGGGTAGCTGGACCCTGTAATGCCACTGGGAGCTCCCGATGATCCTCAAACCCTTGCTGTGGCATCCTAAATGGAGTTCTGGTTCCACATCTCTGCCAACCAGGAGATACAGGGCAGGGCAGCATTATCTGGTAGCAGTCTGCCTGGCATGAGCTGCTGCAGGTCTCTGGAATGCTGTGCAGTTAGGGTCAGCGTAGGGCTGCCGGCGTTCCAAACCCACGGTCCTCACTGGCTGGGGAAGGAGGAGGGTGTCAGCGCGGGAGCGTTTGTTGGCAGCAAGGCTTGGGCTGTGGGATCAGCTGCTTTGCTTTGCCTCTTGTGCTGTTTAGTGACTAATCAGATTTTGGAGCCTGTTGGACAGATTCAGCTGTCTCCCCAGAACAATACGCCGGCTGTATTTTTAAACACATCACGTGGCTTCAGAGAAGTCGGCAGAGCAGCGAGCGCGGCTTGCCGGGGCTGGGAGATGCTGTGCCCTGCTCGGAGCTGTGACTAGGAGGGAGCATCTCCTCCCTGGCTGTGTCACATTGCCTCGGTCCCAGGGCTGCTGCTGCCTAGGCTCTGCCCAGGTAAGGACTGCTGGGCTGGCCAGTATTTTCCTGTGGCTGCAGGGCTGGGTTTGAGCACAGGTGCTGCCTGTCCAGGAGAGCAAAGGGCAGAAGGTCCCCTTCTCAGTGTGGCAGAGGTGAGTTCCCAGGTCCATGATGCAGCCAAAACAGGGGAATTTCACAAGGTTAAGGCTCTGCAAATGTGGGAAGATATTGTGACTGTTGCTGATGGCTCTGCTTTGAGTTGAGGGAGATGATGCTTCAAGTAAAGGACCCACCTATACCTGTGTGACTTCACAGATTGGGGTGGTGAGGTTTTTCCCCAGGTGTGGGACTGAATATGCCAGCTTCCCTGCAGGCGTGCTATTGGATAATGCAGCTTGAGATAGGTACATCTCAGCATCTTGCCTCTGTGGTGCTCAGCAGCTCTCCCTGGCGCTGACACCACGGTGTCCTAGTGTCTGACCGTGGTGCACTCGAGCACGATGGTGTTGGTGCTCTCCTGGTTTGGCTGCTGGTTTGGATTATTAATCCTCATCTGCGTAGGAGCTGCTGAAAATCTGGGTTAAAACCTTATGGTTCAGCTTGCTGAGATCAGGTGGGGCTTGGAGGATCTCGAGTGGATCCCAAATTTGCTTTGCTGAAGACAGAAAGCTTCAGGGCAAGCTGCCTTGTTTTGCAGCCTGTGAATAATTAAAACCATTTCTGAATGCTTTGCTCTTTTCACTTGGTTTGGGTACGCATTCAGCTTGCTGAGACTTGCTCTTTTTGAATAGGCTGGCTGGTGTTGTGCCCCTGTGGGATCCCTGCCCTACATTCCCTCTCCTTGTGGGTGGCAGCTGCCCCCACATCACTGACCAGGAAGTGACTTTATGACCTTTGGATGGCCTGGACCTCTGCTCAGAAGCAGCTCTCTTTTTAGGGAGGCGTTTTCCTGGATTCTCCTCAGTGGGAGGAAAACCTGCAGTTTGAAGGAAGCAGTCTGACACATCTGCAGGCTCTGGGGCAGAGGCCTGATCAGGCAGACTTGCTGTGAATACACACCAGGGGCAGCAAAGCTTCTCTGTCAGCAGCCCAGGCTGCCCACAGCCGGCTCCTGGCAGGGGTGACGTGAGCAGTGTCTTACCTGTGGGCCTGAAAATTCCTGCTGGTGGGCCAGGTGTGCCTGCCACTGGTGTGTGTCCCCACCCCTAGGGAGCTTCCCCCCAAGGCCCAGCTTGCTCCAGGACAAGTGTCAGGGAATGGCATGGACTGGGCAGAGGGTCCTGTTCCAGAACACTGAGGTCTGTAACCTGGGATGTGGGATCTCTGAACTTGTCCCAGATGAAGTGTGTTCTCCTGGCCAGTCTGTCTCATAACCCACCTTTGTCAGCAACACCAGGCTGCTCTGGGTTCTGTGCAGCACCATGGCCCAACCGATGGCAAACACCAGAGGTGCCACCTCCCAGACATGATATTTGTGGGCTGGTGGGAGCCCGGTGGCCTCCTGGGCCACAGGAGCCAGGTGGAAGGAGCGGTGTTGTGCTGCAGCCCTGACAGACTCTGTCCCTCTCTGTTGCAGTTCTCAGCATGCTGAGTAACCCTCTTGGGAACGTCCTGGGCAAGCCCCCGCTGGGTTTTCTGCCTTTAGACCCCATTGGTTCAGACCTGCCAGAAAAGTTTCCCACACCGTCGCTGAGGAACTCCCGCTCCCTCCTGGACTCCCGCTCCAGCAGCCCCTCGGACTCGGACACCAGTGGGTTCAGCTCTGGTTCTGACCACCTCTCAGACTTGATTGTAAGTTTGGGTCCTGGGGTCTTGCTGTGTTTTTGGGGAGCACAGACTAGCTGAGTGGAGCTGCCAGCCAGAGCCCTGCCTGCTCAGGAAGGGGAGGTAATGCTGGGAGGAGCTCTTGTGCACACACTGGCACAGCTCAGGGTTTGGGAGAAAGGCTGCTCATGCAGTCCTTGAGCACAAGCCAGCAGTAGCCTCTTATTTTTTTTCTTCTAAGCTAATATTTTGACTTTTTGGGTCTGTGCTTGCAGCCCTACTGAGTTACAGTAGCTCCCAGAGGGATTTTTGGTGCTTGAGCTGATGTGTGGCAGGGTGGTATCTGTGCCCTGATCCCAGCAGGGAGGTGGCTGATCCAGCCTGGACTTCTCAGGAGCTCCTGTCCTTGCCTTTCATTGCTCTTCCTATTTGCTGACTGCACTTCTCCATCTCAGGGTGGTTTCTTATAGAGCAAACTGGGTCTAGCCTGCTTCTGTTCCCTAAAGCACAGGTAAACTTGAAAGGGAGCAAGTGAGTGTCTGCCTGGCTGCCCCAGTGTGCTCTGATGGGTCTGTGGTGGGTGCAAGTGGCAGCTCTGGGTGCCAGCAGGACAGCCTGGCTCCAGCCAGCTCTGGAATGCTGCTGCATGACCTGGCCTTGGCACACAGGAGAATAAAGGCAGGAGCTGCTCCAGGCTCTGCTGTGGTGTAGCTGTGGCCCTGACCCCTCTGTTTGGGTGGGTGTGAAGGACAGAGCTGGCTGGATGTGAGGTTGATTCTGCTGTGATCCACCCTGGAGAATCAGGATGTGTGAGTGGCTGCAGCACCCAGGCAGGGATGGTGGCAGGTGGTGCAGGGCACAGGGCTCTGTGCTGTCCTTGTTTGTGAAGGGCTCCCAGCACGGCCCTGCCGTGGCAGCACAGGGACAGATCGGCAGCGCAGCTGGCACTGAGCTGTGCAGCATCCTGCCTCCCTGCTGTTCCACTGATCTGAGCTTTCCTTCTTCCTGCCCTGGAAGGGGCTGTGGTCAATGGTGCCCATTCCCTGGTCAGGCAGTCCTGGAGCTGGGCCAAGAGAATGAGTGCCTGCAGAGCCCATGGGCACTTCCAACAAGCCCTGCCCACTGCAGGCACAGCACAGAATCTGAGGCTCCTCCTGGGGTTCCCAGTTCTTCTTGATGCTGTACAGCCAGGGGTAAATGTTGGCTTGGTGGTTTGAAGAGCCTCCTGCTTAATGATCCCTGCTGCTAATCATGGGCATGGGTTCAGTGGAGAATGGCCCAGGGCTTTTCTAGGTGCTGGGATGTGTTGGGGTTGCTGCTTTCTTGCCTCTGCCAGGTCTCAAGAGATCCCTGAGAGCTCCCTTTCCTGCCATGGGCAAGGCCAGGGCCCCAGTGTATCACACTCTCACCCCTGGCACAGTGTGCTTTTACTCAGAGCTGGATTTCCAACGTGGCTTTTCTCTTGCAGTCAAGCCTTCGCATATCCCCTCCTCTGCCCTTCCTGCCTCTCAGTGGGGTGTCAAGAGACCCCTTGAAGATGGGAGTGGGATCCCAGCTGGATCAAGATCAAGCTGCCCTGGCTGCAGTGACTTCCTCCCCGGCCAGTGCATCCAAAAGATGGCCTGGAGCATCTGCGTGGCCTTCCTGGGATCTTCTGGACTCTCCAGAAGACCCCTTCAGTATTGAAAGAGAAGCCCGGCTGCATCGGCAGGCAGCAGGTGAGTTGGGAGGGGGGTCCAGCAGATGGTCCCACACTTGGGAGGAGAGCAGGTGGCCTCTGTGCAGACACTGGCTGAGCGTAGAGCTTGCTCCAAGCCCAAGGCTGGCTCTGGCTCTACCTGCTGAGAGAGCAGGTGGGTCTGGGTAGCTGCCTGTGGCTGTGCAGCTCTGCTCAGCGTCTAGTTGAGGAATATGGGGAGGCCTGTGGGAGAGTGGGAAAGAAATGATCTTGTACTGAGTATTACTGGTGTCTTCTCCAAGCTGTGAATGAAGCAACCTGCACCTGGAGCGGGCAGCTGCCTCCCCGAAACTACAAGAACCCTGTCTACTCCTGCAAAGTGTTCCTGGGAGGAGTCCCGTGGGACATTACGGAAGGTGAGCACACCTGGGAAGTGAGACCTCATGTCAGGGCTTTGGGTGTTGACCTTGGGAGGGTGCAGGATGGAGCTTTTTGGAGGGGACACTGACCTTTCTCCTTCTGTCTGTAGCTGGGCTGATCAACACTTTCCGTGTTTTTGGCTCCCTGAGTGTGGAGTGGCCCGGTAAGGATGGCAAACACCCACGCTGTCCTCCCAAAGGTAATATGCCTAAAGGTAATAGCGAACACGGTAGGGTTACTTTTTTCCCATGCTATATTACAGCACGGATGCTGGGATGGTACAGCTGCATGCTGGTGACTGGATGGTACAGAGCACCTGGGGTAATGTCCTGCCCTCACTTGGGTCTGCACCTGGGCTGCAGAGCACTGATACCCCAAACCCAGTGTCCTCATCCATCTGTAGCAGGGTTGGGCAGAACTGTGGGCTGGGGGAACCCTCTCTGGGTGTTTCTGGAGCCCCATGTGGGGCTATGGCTCTGGAAGAGCTGCTGATCCCACTGCCAGTGTGTGCAGCTGGGCTGTGGCATATTGTTACAGGGTAGGAAGTGGCTGGTTTGGAGGCCCTGTAGTGCCTGATAGCCTCATTCGGTCACTGGAGCAATGTGAGGTAGAGCACTGGCATCCATGGAAGGGACTTTAAAACCCTGGACTGTATTTGAGCCAGGCTATCCTAAATACAAAGCAGGGTCTGTTTTTCTGCAGACCTCGTTGTGGCCAGGCTGGTGGTGCCCACCTGGCATGTCCAGGTGTGGTTTATGGATAACAAACAGTGGCCCACGTGGCCCTGGATCTGGGCATCCTGCCCCTCATGCTGTGCTCATCCCAGGTTTGGGCTCATCCCAGTTTGGCTTAAATGTAAGAGTCTGCTGGGAGCAGCAAGAGCTACCACACAGATACTTCAGGTGGCACCCAGGAGTGATTTTTGAGGATGCCTGCAAATTGGGATGATCTGCTCCTCCTCCAGCACAGCTCTAATAGCTGCTTCTTTCCCTTCCAAAGGATACGTCTACCTGGTGTTTGAGTCAGAGAAGTCAGTGCGTGCGCTGCTCCAGGCCTGCTCCCAGGACCTGCTGAGCCCCGATGGGCTCAGTGAGTACTACTTCAAGATGTCCAGCCGCAGGATGCGCTGCAAAGAGGTGAGCAGAGCTGTGAGAGCAGCCTGATGTGGCAGCAGGGGATGCAGAGGGAGATGCCTGGAGGAGGGGAAAGCGGGGCTGGAACGGCAGCTGGCTCCTGGCTTTGACTGCTCTCTGCCTGTGGTAGGGATGTGTCAGCTCAGTGTTTGTGTCCCTCATAACAGCTTATGTCAAACCAACCTGGAGCTCCTGGGTTGGTGGCAGACCGTGCCTCCAGGCTTCAGTTACCTTGGACAGAGCATGGAAACAGGGATTCCACTGTTCTGTGCTGCTTCCATCACACCTTAGCTTGCAGAGGTACTGGGATCCCTCAGGTGCTTTGTCAGGCCTCCTCTGCTTGCAGAACAAATGATTCATGCTCAGCAGTCAGATATTTTGTATCCCAGGCTGCTCCCCCGCATGGCCTTGGTTGGCTGACCTGTGCTTTGGGGGTGCTGGGGCTTTGCTTGGGCTTACGGGAAAGGGGGGACCTCAGATCACAGACAAGTGCCTGAGTTCAGGGGGTTAAAGATGGAGATGCAGCTCTTAATCTAGACAGGCACAAATTGTGCTCTAGACTCCAGAGCCTTCAGTCAGCTGCAGAGCAGATGGGAGCTCCTCATGGAGCTGGCAGTGGATGATTATTACAGTGGTCCCCTCCAACATCAGGCTCCTGTGCTGGGAGGTACCTGACTGGGCCATAAACACAGGCTGGAGGGATGTGGATTGTCCTCTGGCTGCCACCCATAAGGAACTGCTGACTTGGGTTCCAGTTCAGCTGGAAGCAGAGTTGGTTTTGTCCCCTTGTGGGTTTTCTTGGAGGCGTCTGGAGCTTTAGATGGATGTGGACCCTGAGCAGCAATAGATAACAAATGATGTTTGCAGCTCGGGGTTGAAGTCTGAGGTTCAGGGGTGCTCCTGGTTGCAGGTGCAGGTGATCCCATGGGTGCTGGCCGACAGCAACTTCGTGCGCAGCCCCTCGCAGCGGCTGGACCCCAGCAAGACGGTGTTTGTGGGGGCCCTGCACGGGATGCTGAATGCAGAGGCCCTGGCAGCTGTCATGTACGACCTGTTTGGAGGGGTGGTCTATGCTGGCATCGACACCGACAAGCACAAGTATCCCATAGGTAAGTGATGATTCCACTGGGATTGGTGGTCACCCCTGACATGCTGAGAGGAGGCTGCAGTGTGCCCTTGGCTTGTCCTTCTGTTGGAAGTCTGCCCAGGTGCCAGGCTTAGAGAGCAGATGCTGTCCAACCTCTTCTACAGTCTGTGCCTCTCGTCTCCTGGCCTTGGGGAGGCAAGACCAGCCTTAGGCTGGGCTGGTAGAGCTGATGTGCCTGGGAATTGGAAAGTCCTGGATCATTTCAGAGCAGATATGCCTTTAGGCATTGCTGAAGGTTTCTCTGTCCTTGTTCAGTGCTGTTAGTGGTTGTTGGATGCTGCTCTAGCTGCTTTTCCATTCCCAGGACAGAGACAGCTGTGGGTCTTAACCCATTCTTGGGCTCTTGTCACCAGAGCTGAAACATGGTCTGTCATGACCTGTGAACCTTCCTGGAGGCTGGATGGGCCAGGAGACAGCACTGAGGTGGCTGCTGTGTTGGAAAAAACCCACAGCCTGTGCCTGAGGACCAGCTTTCCAGGCTCAGGCTGCAGCAAGGCATAAATTTTCAGAGAGCATGGACCTCCTGGTGTTGCCAGGCAGTAACTGTGTCAAAGCTTGGTAGTGCAGAGTTGTCAGTGCTTGGTCGGTGTCCTTGGATAGCAGTCAGGCTTTTCTGGGCAAGGCTCAGGTTTAGGATGTGCATGTGGTGCTGCAAAGTCCCTGAAGTGCCTTTACGGGGACAGTCTGAAGGAGGGTGGGAATGGAAGGGAGTATGAGACTTCAGGCAGATTCTCAGTGTGACTGTGGATGAGGTGTTTCAGAACCTTCCTGTGAGATCCCAGTGTGTGACCCCAACCTCCTGTGGTTCATGCAGAGCCCGGGTTGCTCCAAGTAGGCAAGATCCATCTCCCAGCAGCTCAGTGGCACTTCCACCCCTGGAGCTGTCTGCAAGTTGCAGCAGTCAGAGCTCAGTTTTGGTAACTAAGCTGTGCCCTGGTTGGTTGTGCTGACTGAGGGCATCTCCTGTAACCCCAGGCTGGATCCAGGCCCTCCTGCTTGTGATGCTTTGGGAGGGGAATGGATGGGTTTTGGGTGGCACTTTGTCCTGTGGCTGAGCTGTAGGGATCTGCCAGTGTCAGTCCTGGAGCTTAACAGACCTTGGCTGGAAGGTGCTGGGATGCTGCTGACTAGCAATGAGGCTGCAAAACACAAGGCTCTGGAATGAGGGGGAGGCTGGGAATAAAAGCTGCAGAGCTGTCTCAGCACTGGCATGTATCAGGTGTAGTGTGACGCTCTCCTGCTGCTCCTGGGAATGTGGGGCCTGGAGGAGGCAGGAGGATCCCCTAGGCCCTGGATACCATCTCCCTGTCAAAGCTGTTTCCCTGTCTGAGTGGCATGGGGGAAGGGGTGGTGCTGACAGTGGGTTCCCTCTTGGTCTCTGCTGTTCCTCTCTTAACAGTCGTGGTCTGGCTTATTCCAGGGTCAGGCCGTGTCACCTTCAACAACCAGCGCAGTTACCTGAAGGCTGTGACTGCTGCATTTGTGGAGATCAAAACCACCAAGTTTACCAAGAAGGTGAGTGGGGCTGGTGGGACAGCCCAGGGAGGGGTCTGTGTGATGGGTGGTGCTGCTGGGAGCAGCAGTGTGCATGGAGCCTGCCCCATATTCCTGCTCAAGCAGCAGGAAGTGGGACTGTTGCTCTGCCAGCCCCAGGGGTGCTGCTGGGGTTTGGAGGTACTGAGGGAGAGGGCAGTCACCCTGGTGCTGCTCCATGCCCACTGCCTCATTCTGCTGCAGGTTCAGATCGACCCATACCTGGAGGACTCCATGTGCCAGGTGTGCAATGCCCAGCCTGGCCCATTCTTCTGCAGAGACCAGGTAAGGCCACTTCTCCTGCAGCCTGTGCTCAAGGGTTTCCTCCAGGAAGGGCTGTCCCTGTGGCTGGTTTTGGGGATATATACACTGGCTCTTGCCCAGTGGGGAAGATGGGGCTCAGCTGGGAGGGTGGCTTTGCTTTGGAGGAGGTGCAGCCCTCCTGGGGAGGGCAACTCTGGTACTTGCCAGGAGGCCCAGGCAGGCAGTGTCCACCCAGCTTTGAGGCCAGGGTGCTGCAGTTTGCTGGTGCTGTGCCAGCACTGGGACCTAGAGTGGGAATGACTGGTGCTCTGGGGGCCATGCCTGGGGTCAGGGTGCATCCCTCTGGGGCTGGCTGAGGCACAGGGAGCTCTGGCTGGTATCACCTCACTGCAGGCAAAGGAGCCTGGCTGGGCTCTGGCAGCTTCCTGCAGAGCTGGGATTGGATGAGCAGGAGGCAGGAATTCCATGGAGTGATGGGAGAGCCCAGCTGCTGCCCCAGTGCCCAAGCCCTGATTTTCAAACCTGTTCAAAAGATGGAAGCTGGGCACAGCAGGCTCTCCACAGCATGGCTGGCATTCCCTCTCTCCAGCCCATGGATCCACTGTGCCAGTGGGTGCTGTGAAACAGGGCAGGGATGAAGGGGAGGAGCGGCTCTGCCGGTTCTTTGCTGCTGGAGACACCCCAGTGCTGCCCCTGTGCTCTGCCCACAGATCTGCTTCAAGTACTTCTGCCGCTCGTGCTGGCACTGGCAGCACTCCATGGAGGTCCTGCGCCACCACCGCCCGCTGATGCGCAACCAGAAGAACCGGGACTCCAGCTAAGGGGCCGCCGGGGCGCGGGGCTGCCGCGGGCGCGGGCAGAGTCCTGGGAGAAGCTGCCACAAGGAGAGCGCAGCAGCGCCTGCCGGAGCCAGGCCCGGCTGGGAACGTTCTTCCTGAGGACTGACGGGGAAAAAACAAAAATCTTACATTCATGTTTGCACTTGCTGGTCTTTTTGTTTCTGCACTAATGCACAGTGAGTTTTGTTGGGGTTTGTTTGAGGGTGTTTTGAGGGGGGGAGTGCCCCTCAAGCCATTCTGCAGTTCCCAGACTTTGGTTCCTGGTTTGCTGATGAGAAGCAAAAATTGAAAACGAATAAACCCAACCAACCAAGGGCCATGTGTCGCGGAGGCGTCGCCACAGGCGCCTCCGCCCTGGTTTTTTTATTTTTTAAAGGCGCTTTTTTACATTCCTTGCAATACTGGTGGAGAGAGCGCAGGTCTCATTGGTCATTGTTTTGCCGTTGCCATACAGTGCCTTTCCATTCATTTACCCCCACCTGGATGGTGTGACCTGGGTGTTCAGCTGGCGTTTTTTACTGTAACAACAAGGAGACTTTGCTCTTCATTTAAACCAAATCATATTTCATATTTTACGCTCGAGGGTTTTTACGAGTTCCTTTTTACACTCTTAAAAACAGTTTTTAAGTCGTTTGAAATGAGAGATTCTTTTCTTTTCCTGGCAGCTTTTAACATTATTGCAATTTGTGTCTGGGGGCTGCTGGCAGGACGTTGTAAATCCAGGGGTTTGCAACTGGACAGGCCGGGCTTTGTTTTTGTTTTTGGATTTGAAACTGGATGGGATGAGGATCTTTGAGCTGCTGTATATAGTTTTAAATAGTTTGTTGCACTTTTTTAAGTTGCACTTATGGGGGGTTGATAGAGGTTTTTAATCACACAAAGTCACAGGACTTACCTTTTCTTTTGTAACAAGCTAAAAAAGGGCTGCGTTTGGTGGACGATGAAGGTTCCTGGGAGCCCTTTCTCTTAGAGGGGACAAGTAATTTTCCTTTCCTTCCCGAGATGTTTGGAGTATCAGTGCAGTCGACTGAAATGCTGCTGCTGGGATTTGAGACCTTAATTATGCTGATCATTATTATTTTGTTACTTTCCCCTCTATTGGAAGCTGTGTGCCAAAGAACCAGTGTCATAATTTCTCCCTCTTTACTATGTTTTTGGTTTTTTTTTTTCTTTACTGCTGAGCTGATGTTGCATTGTTGCATATCCCAGCTGCTCTTTGTGGGGTTTTGTGAAGCTGTGTGTGAAGTCTCTACCTCATTGTAGTATATGCAGGCAAGACTGCACTCTCCTACAGACGTGTGGAGTAAGCTGTGGTGTAGTTTTTGGCACATAATAAACACGTTGCAGCAAAAAAAAAAACCCAACTCTCTTGTGCCTTGTGTGCTTCGTGGGAGATGTCTACAGCTCGGAGGGGCTGTGGTGTCGCTTCCTGAAGGTGTGGGGGGGAGGTATGGATGTGGTTTGGGGGGAGGGAGGGATGGATGGAGCTATGAGTTGTGGATGCTGTCGGTGGGTAACTCGGTTGGGAGGGAGCTCTACCTGCTGGGCAATGCATTTTCAGGTCCTGCTTCTCCGAGGTCCCTGTGGGCCCCTGGGCTCCAGCTGGAGCTCCCCTAATTGCAGCAGAAGTTGATGAGGCTGATCGGAGAGGAGCCGGTGTTGCCCTGTGTTCTCCTACTGTGGCAGTGCGGGTGCTGCTCCTGCAGGGCTCTAAGGGGAGAGGGGACCCCAGAGCTCCTTTCTGTGTGGCTGGGGAGGGCTGAGTTCGGACTGACGCTGCCACAGTGGACACCTCGTTGTGCCCCGTTTCCCTGGAGCACGGAAGGCTTTGACCTCCTTCCCAGTCCCACCGTGCGAACTCTGCAGCAGCCTCGTTGTCAGCGCTCCTCCTTTGGGCCTAGCTGCTGCCGCTTCCGTGGGTGGTGCGAGTTGGTGGCTGCTTGCTCGGTGTCCTCTCTGGAGCAGGGCTGGGCGGGGCTGGCACCGCAGGGACCTGACCTTCCCTTCCCGGGCCGCTCCCCGCGGATCCTGTTCCGGGCCGCCGTCGGAGCCCTCCGAGCCGCCAGGGGGCGCGGTGCCCCCTGCTGGCTTCCGGTGCCAGCCGCCCTCCTCCCGCTCTCTTTCCGCGGCCGCCGCCGACATGGTGGGTGCGGGTCCGCCATCCGCCGCCATCCGCGGGCGGGCCCGCGTCCCCGCGGCGGGCAGTGGCTGGGGGGACCGGAGGGGACCGGGGCGAGGGCCGGTGGGAGGCGGCGGGGGCCGGGATGGCTGGGGAAAGGGGGGCTGAGCCTGTGGGCCTGGGCTCGGCGGAGCCTGACCGGCGGCCCTCCCGCACACCCCGCCTAGGGACGCGTTCGGACGAAGACGGTGAAGAAAGCGGCGCGGGTGATCATCGAGAAGTACTACACGCGCCTGGGGAATGACTTCCACACCAACAAGCGCGTGTGCGAGGAGATCGCCATCATCCCCAGCAAGAAGCTGCGCAACAAGATTGCGGGGTGAGGGACTGCGGGCCCCGAGTGGGCTTTGGGTACCGGGGGGGCCCGGATGGGATTTGGGCAGCTGGGGGTGTCCCCGGGGGTTTGGGCATTGGAAGGTCCTGGGGAATTCGGGCAGGGTTTGGGGGTTCCTGCTGGCCCCTGCATTCGAAAGTGATTACGGTCCCACCCGTGGCCGGGTCATTGATAGTGCAGGGAGAACAGTGCGAGAGTTTTCCCGTGTTTGGGGGGGTCTCTGTCTCCCCCAAACCCTGTTGCTGTCGGACACTTGGTCTCCGATGTCCCCGGAGGTGGTGGGATATCGCCGGGGTAGATGGTGGCAGCTGTGCTCGTTGTGCTGTGGTTCCAGGATTTGGGGTGTGGGGAAGGGTGACGTGAGCCCTGGGAAAGCCCAGGACACCCCCGTGTCCCTGCAGGTATGTCACCCACCTGATGAAGCGAATCCAGAGGGGCCCTGTCCGCGGCATCTCCATCAAACTGCAGGAGGAGGAGAGGGAGAGGAGGGACAACTACGTCCCGGAGGTGAGGCTCCAGCTTCCCCATCGCTCCATCCTGTATCGCCGGATCTCCGTAAACGGTCCCAAGTTTCATTAAAACCCTCAGCCAGGACGAGCTGAGGAGGGTTTGGATCAAAGGGGCCGGGGTGGATCCCTCCAAAGCTGTTACTTAGGATAGGAAGGGTAGTTGGCTTCTTGTGCTTTGGTTTTCTAACTTAAAACTTGGGAAAAAAGAATTTGATGGGAAGTAGGGTATTTCGGAGGGAGGGATTTGGTAAAACCCCCTTGCCTTAACCCTCTGTTTGGACGGGGTCAGGATCTCACCTGTCGCCTGGGTGAGGTCATCCAGGAGGCCTTCCCTTGTTCCGTTTCTCCTCGTTCTTGTAGCCTTCAGGCATGGCACATCTTGCCCCTCTCCCAGGTCTTCCTGGAGGCTCCTGGAAGAGCTGCTGGTTTCTGTGCTGGCACCAGAGAGGGGTTACAGGGAAGGGACTCCAAGCAGGGAAGGGGTGTCTGTGCTGCAGCTGTTGGTGCAGTGTCAGCACACAAACCTGTACTGTTTGTGGTTTCTTAGAAAAGTCCTGGTGTTACGTAGGTCTTGGGGAAGGAAACCTGCGGAGGTAATTATGGGGTCTGGACAGGGCTGGAGGAAGTTTCTCTGGAATTGAAGAGCAGGAGGGCACAGGTCCTGGAGGTGGGACAGCCTTTGTTGGCACTGGTGGATTTGTGTCACAAGGCAGTTGTGAGTGTCACTGATCACTGCCAGTACTGTTGCAGTTGAGGGTCCAACACCAGCTCCTCAACAGCCTTGGCCTGGAGCAGGTTGAGCCTCGGTTTCTGAAGATTTGCCATAAAACAAACTTTTCCCTCTGCTGCTAGTGACCTCTTGCAGTGTTCAGTCAGGAAAGCTGTGTTCCATCAGGATGGTCCTGGCTCTGCTGCTGGAACTGTTCCCACAGCAGTGGGATGAGACCAGAGTGGCTGTGCAGACACCCAGGTAGTTGTGGGGCTTTATCACTTGTACCTTTTCTCTTCCCTCTGTCCCCAGGTCTCTGCCCTGGACCAGGAGATCATCGAAGTGGACCCGGACACCAAGGAAATGCTGAAGCTCCTGGTGAGTAGCCACAACTGTTCCCTGCCCAGCTCCTGGCATTTCCCTGGCACAGCTCCTGCTGCCCTGAGTGCCTGGATGGTGTCAAGGATGTCCCTCTGCCCTGGGTTCTGAGGATTAATTCATGTATGGCTTTTGAAAGGGCAGGGGCATGGGGGATTTGTCACCAGCACGGTGGGGTTGTTCCTTGCCCTCCATTCTGGTGATTCCCTCAGCAAGGAGTCAGTCTTCAGAGCAGACTGGTCTCCCCTTAGGAGACCTGTGTCCACCCTTTGTGCTGCCCACACCATCTTCCC
Organism: Poecile atricapillus; assembly: GCF_030490865.1. Lineage (NCBI taxonomy): Eukaryota > Metazoa > Chordata > Aves > Passeriformes > Paridae > Poecile > Poecile atricapillus. The sequence goes on from NC_081259.1 coordinate 19,781,514, forward strand.
ACTTCCCACACCTTGCAGAGTGGGCAGGATGCTGTGACTGATCCCGTTGTTCCTGTGCTGTTTTCCAGGATTTTGGCAGCCTGTCGAACCTGCAGGTGACACAGCCCACAGTGGGAATGAACTTCAAGACGCCCCGAGGAGCGCTCTGAGTCTGTCCCTGTGTGTCGCTTTTCCAATAAACGTGAGGAAACCATCTCAGCCTGCCTGGTCTTTAGACACCCAAGGGATGAGGGAGGGTGGGTTCTTGGGGTGGTGCATTGGAGCACACAGAGGACTCAACACCTTCATGTGTGCCAGCATCTTTTTGGGTTCTTTCCTGGCAGTTTGGGGTGTGAGGTGCAAAGCTGTTGTTTTAGAGGCTCTCCTGCATTTGGGGCAGTGGCAGAGAACAGCCATGGTGATTCCTTGGAGCTTGTGGGAGCCTGTCCCAGGTTTGCCTGTGCTTCCTTCAAGTGGACAGCCTGGGGATTAGGCTGTGCCACAATAAAAGTTGACTCTACTGATCACTTTCAAGTGCTTAAATGGAAGGGAAAAGTCTTAAAGTTCCTTGATTAATGAAAGTAAGGAGACCTTGGTGTGTTCCTCCAAGGAAAACTTGCTTAAACTAGTTAAAGCTTAAACCACTACCACCCTGCCCCAGAATAAAAAGAAAATATTTGCGGTTTGGGGAGAAATATCTGTATTTATGTTTGTTGTGAAATTCAGTTTAAGTAGTTACTCAATGAAGCAAATACTGCAATGACTGTAGCCAATACTTAAATAACACATGGAAGACTGAGCTGTAGTCAGATGGTTTATAAATCACCTGGCAGCTCTTGCATTGAAGTTTTTGCTGCTCCAGCCACCTGTTCCTTACAGTTTCTTCTTCATTTTGGTCTTCTCACAGTAAATGCTGAATTTGCTTTGAACCCAGTACGCTGCATAGCCCGAAGTGCCGGGGGTAAAGTCATGGAGTTCCCCCTCATATTTCTTCATGTCCCGTGCAGAGGCATAGCCTGTGGAGGGAAAATGGGCTCACTGAGTCCCTCCATCTGCCCCATCCACAGCCGTTTCCAGGTGTATTTACCTGTCACCATGTTGTTTGTCGGGTATTCCTGGAGGGCACGGTATGGAAATTCTCCCTGGGCAAGTGCTTCAGAGTCTGTTTCTTCACTGCTGTATCAGGAGGCAAAAAAAACAAAGCAGTGTGTCGGTTCCTAAGTGCTAGGGTTGCTTGGAATCAGGGCACATCCAAATCCCATCAGCCAAGGTAGGAAAATACCTCTCAGCCAGGTCTAGTGCCTCCTCCTCTGGTTCTTCCTCACAGCCATTTCTTGCTGCTTCTGGTTCCTCTGGCAAGTTTCTGTTGGGCTGTGAATATCAGCACAAGGAAGAGTTTCAGTTGTACCCTGGGTTACCTGCAGAGCAGCTGGGACACACCCTCTGAGTGCACAGGTTTTTAGGGCTCATGATTTCAAGCATAATTCAGAGTTAAAATTTAAATCTAAGGGCATTCCTGCTTCAAACGTGCTGGGAAGTTGCTTTGAGAGAAGTGGGCAGTGAGATGGGGAAGGAAAACTCCACACTGAAGGGCTGAGGTGAGCCTGTGGCAGTTGGAATCCCTGGAACAGCACATTGCTGGGAGACTAGATAGTCTGGGCAAGGGAGACAATCCTGCCAGTGCTGTCACAGCAAGCACAGGGAATCAGAATCAATGAGGCTGGAAAAGACCATTGAGCCCAACCACTGACCAAGCATCACCTTCCCACCCAGACCAGAGCACTGAGTGCTATGTCCAGTCATTCCAGGCAGGCCATTCCAATGCCTGATCATCCCTTCTGGGAAGAAATTCTGATGTGCAACCTAAACCTCTCCTGGTGCAGCTTAAGGCAGTGTCCTCTCATCTTGTCCCTTGGTCCCTGGAAGCAGAGGCTGACCCCTGCCCAGCTGGCCCCTCCTTTCAGGGAGCTGTGTGGAGCCAGACACCCTCTCTGAGCCTGCTTTTCTCCAGGCTGAGCCACTTCAGCTGCTCCTTCCCCTGTTCCCTTCTCTGGACCTGCTCCAGCACCAAAATGTCCTTCCTGAATTAAATTGAGGGGTCCAGAACTGGACACAGCACTCAAGTTGGGGTCTCAGCAGTGGCCAGAACAGGGGCAAAATCACTTCCAGGTCCTGCTGGTCACAGTACTCCTGACACAGGCCAGGTGCCATTGGTATTCTTGGCCACCTGGGCTCATGATCAGTTTCTGTTGATCAGCACTGCCAGGGCCTTTCTTGCTGGGCTGCTTTCAAGCCACTCCTCTGAGTCTGTAGCTCTGCAGGGGTTACTGTAGCCAAAGTGCAGGACCTAGGCCTTGGCCTTGCTGACCCTCATACAAATGGCCTTGGCCCATTGATCCAGCCTGTCTGGGTCCCTCAGCAGAGCCTTCCTAGCCTCCAGTAGAACCACACTCCCACGCAACTTGGTGTCATCTGTGTATCTGCTAATGGTGAACACAATCCCCTCATTCACATCATCAATAAAGATACTGAATAGGGCTGGGCCCAACACTGATCCCTGGGGGACACCGCTGGTGAACGGACACCAACTGTCCAAGCTGTGGGCTGCAGTTTTCCAGGAGATGCCCTGGCATTCTGATGTCCAGGTAGGTGCATCCACAACCTTTCCTTCATCCACCAGGTGGGTCCTGTCATGAAATCAGGTTGGTCAGGTAGGACCTGCCCTTCCTAAATGCTGGCTGGGTCTGATCCCGTGGTTTTCCTGTATGTGCTGTGTGATGGCACTCAAAGTGATCTGCTCCATAACCTTCCCTGCCACAGGTCACACTGAAAGGCCTGTGAATTCCCTGAATCCTCCTTCCAACCTTTGTGGATGGGTGTCACGTTGATACCTCATCTTCTGGGACCTCCCCAGTGAGCCAGGACTAACGATAAATGATGAAGAGTGGCTTAGCAAGCTCTTCCTCCATCACCCTGGGATGGATCCCATCCAGGTATACGAACTTGTGAGCATCTAAGTGGCACAGTAGGTCACTGCCTGCCTCCTCCTGGATTTCTGGGGGTCCATTCTGCTCGCTGTCTACCAGCTCAGGGGACCATTTGTCCTGATACAACCAGTCTTTGTGTTGAAGACTGAGGCAAAGAAGGTGTTAAGTACCTCAGCCTTTTCCTAGTCTTTGGTGATGAACACTCCAATAAAGAATGGAGGTTTTCTTTGGCCCTCCTTTTGGTAATAAAGTATTTATACAAGTATTATCATTTACAGAGGTGACCAGATTAAGTTCTGAGCTTTCACCTCCATAATTTTCTTCTTTCTGCATGACCTAAAGACATCCTTAAAGGCTTCCTGAGTTGCCTGCCCCTTTTCCCAAAGGTGCTCTTTTTTCCCTGAATTCCTGTAAAAACTCCCTGCTCAGCTCAGGCTCGTCCTCCAGCACACACATGTGTAGTACAAATTTTTCATCTTACCTGTTCTTCAAGGGCATCTGCCTTCTCCCAAATAAACCGTCCAATTTTGCTTCTGATTTCTGCCAGGAACAACAAAACAGCTGACTGAGAGCATCAAAGAACAGACTGTGGCAGTCACCACCAGTGTGATGCCCTGCAGGTGCCTCTGGGGACAAGCCCAAATACAAGGTCCTGCCCCTAGGCCAGGGCAATCCCAAGCACAAATTCAGGGTGGGCAAGAATGGATTGAAAGCAGCCCTAGGAGAAGGACTTGGGGGTGTTGATGGATGAGAAGCTCATGGATATGACCTGGCTCTGGGGTCCCCAACAGCAGCAGGATGTGGAGCTGCTGGAGAGAATCCAGAAGGGGCCATGAAGATGCTCCAAGGGCTGGAGCCCCTCTGCTCTGGAGCCAGGCTGGGAGAGCTGGGGGTGCTCCCCTGGAGAAGGCTCCAGGAGAGCTCAGAGCCCCTGCCAGGGCCTGAAGGGGCTCCAGGAGAGCTGGAGAGGAACTGGGGACAAGGGATGGAGGGACAGGACAAGGGGGAAAGGCTTCAAACTGCCAGAGGGCAGGGTTAGATGGGATATTGGGAAGAAATTCTTCCCTGTGAGGGCGGTGAGGGCCTGGCACAGGTTTCCCAGAGCAGCTGTGGCTGCCCCATCCCTGCGTATGTTCAAGGTCAAGTCAGTCTGTGATAATAGGTGGGTCATACTCTGCCCTCTGGGAGGAAGAGCCACTCCCAAGCTGAACGAAAAGTCCCTCCCTGCAGACAAGTTCTAGTTTGCACCAAGGCTGCAGTCATGGGGGATTCCCTGGGAAAATATCCTCTGGTGATTTTTTTGTCTTACCTTCTTGGAGGCAGGCAGGGGGCAGGACAAAATGGCCCAGAACCACCGAGGGCTTCTCTCCGGCGCCTGTGCCTGCACACACTGAGAGGTAACAGGAGTGAAAGACTGTGGCTCTGCCTTCCAAGTAACTGAGGCTCTCGTGTATGCTGGAAGACAGAAAGAGAGCTGGTTTCCAAAGGAGAACCTGGAAGCAAACCACAACCAAAACATTTAGAGGGGTGTTGTCATTAAACCTGCTCTGATACTTTTGCCAAAAGCACCTAATTTTCTGTGATTTTCTAGCTGTGAGACTCTACCAGTCACGTCCTGTTACAGTCCCAGCTGCCACCATCTCCCAGGGCGGCCTGGAGGAAGGACAAAGGTAAATGTATTTTTAGGGATTACAAGGTCCCACTCTGCTCCCGGGGTGAAACTCCTCCAGGGAGGGCAAAGTCAGGATTTTTCTACAATTATCCTTCACCACACTGGTTCCTGCTCACACAGCTGAGCAAGAAAGTGAAGGTGGAGGGTGCTCCAGCCCTCACTCTCCTTCTTAGAGGGGAATTAAATCTTGTTTGCTGGGTTTAAGGATGTGTATAATGATTACATTTTTTCACAAGAAACTATCTAACTATATACATTGAAAATATATATATAAAAATAAAATTATCCCGAATTCCCCTGGGTGAACAGGCTGGTCTGGCAGCACATTGTTGCAGAAGAAAAGTTGTTATTCTGTGTTTATTGGAATTCCCCTTGCTTAACTGGAGCTGGTGGCTGAAAGATTCCAAAATTTGAAGTCAGCTTTAAGCACTGGTGTGTTGAAAAGAAACTACTTAGTCCAGCCTGGCAAAGCCTAAAAGAAACATCACAGCTTCCTTTCCCATTAATGTTTACAAGACGAAATAATGAATAAATAAAAATATTCACTGATATTGAAGAAGCAAGGAAGATCTTGAAAACTTTCCTTATATTTGTACAAATGTTCCATAGCTCTCTATTTTTTTTTTATTTTAAGCATTTTAGCCCTTTTCCATCCATTTTTACCCCAGTGCTTCCTTTTAGCATTAATTCACACTGTTTTTTTAGCACCAGGTTCCTTCCCTGGGAATTCTCTCACCTCTGTTTTAGATGCTAATTTTCCAGTAGATAATTTGCAGCCAGCAAGAAACCAGCACACTTAATTTAATTTATATCACAGTCAAGCCCCTCTCAACACATGGATGGTTTTTTCTCTATTCTGTCTATCTACAGCTTAGTGTGGACATGAGTTTTCCTGATCCCACGTGGCAATAAGGTTCTGACAGATCCAGGCCACAACTTTAAAAACACCCCCTTGATTTTTACACGATGTCGGTATCCATGAAATACTTTCCACTAAATCCATGAAAGCCTCCTTTGCCCACCTGCGGGTGTCGGGGTGGGTGGCATCACTGCTGAAGAGGTAGTCGGCATCCAGCCAGTGAGCGATCGTCCCGCCACCGTCTGCTGCAGGGGACAGGAGTGAGGTGAGGGTGGGCATCCAGGGGGTTCCCACCTCGGGGTGACCTGGGATGGGGACAGCTGCTTGTGGGGCTGCAGAGGTGGGCCCTGAAATGGAAGGTGTGATAGCTCCCCATGGCTGTGGGACTCCCTGAGGGTTGTTCAGGGCTTTTCCTCCTCCCCATGGCTGTGGTACTCCCATTGCTCCCCTGAGGGTTGTTCAGGGCTTTTCCTCAGTGTGGAGGCACCATGGACTGGCCAAATTCATGCCCTGCCCTGTTGTGTGGGTCTCAGACCCACGAAGGGATGACAGGGCTGTGCCGCCACTGCTGCGCCCTGCTGAGGAATGATGGGGCTGTGCTCCCCTCCTAATTCCCGCTGAATGGTGACAGGGCTGTGTCCCCCACGGATTCCTGCCGGCTCGGTGCCCCGAGGCATCCCTGGTCGTCGCCTGGTTCCCTCACCCCAGAGCCCCCGCGGGCCCGGGCTGACGCTCTGCGAGAACCAAGCCCGGTGTCCGCGGAACATCGCGGCGGGAGCGGCCCTGAGGGGAGACGATGGCGGGAACGGCCCTGAGGGGAGACGATGGCGGGAACGGCCCTGAGGGGAGACGATGGCGGGAGCGGCCCTGAGGGGAGACGATGGCGGGAGCGGCCCTGAGGGGCTCGAGGGAAGGCGATATCTGCCCTGAGGGGAAGCGGTGGTGGGAAAACCCGGCGAGAGGGAGAACGGCGGGAGCTGGTCGGGGAGCTTTAAGATGGATATTAGGGAAAGGTTCTTCCCCCACAGTGTGGCCGGGCACTGGAACAGCTCCCCACGGCAGCCTGACAAAGCTCAAAGGGCCCTTGGACAACGCTCCAAGGCACAGGGTAGGCATCGGGGTATCCTGTGCAGAGTTAGTAGTTGAAGAACCTTCTTCTCTTAGTTTTTCCTCAAAAAAAAAACCCTTGCATTTTGCTGACCCTGTAAACTGCTTGCAGAAGAATTGCTTGTATTTTGTAAAGCACAAATGAGGCTTGTTTCATGCTTCAAGCTTCCAAAGATATCCTTCAGGATACCCCATCTCCTGGGAACTGCCACCAGCAGCAGCAGCAGTGCAACATCCCAAATACCTCAGAACCCCAAGGATGCTGGATAAAACAGAGAAAGTATTTCTGGACATGGTTCTGAAATCCAGCTGTTAAAGAAAATCAGCCTCTGGTGTGGGCATGTGCTGTTCCCCCAGAGATTTTTGAGTAAACCATCAAAATATTTCTTAAGAGCAGAAAAATCCCACAGATGCGATCAGGGCAGACCTCTCCAGTGTGGGAAGATGATGATGATGATGAAGTTCCTTTGGAGACAGGGTCATTTCACATTGCCTCAACAGAATCTTCAGTTTCTGAGTTGACTCCACTCCTGTCCTAGTTAGGATGAAGCTCTCCTGGTGGAGTGGCTACCTGGCCATTATTCTGGTGCTCTTGAGGAAAGGTGGAGCTGAGGTGGTGGAAAGCACCACGGTGGCCCTTCATGATCCATGGGAGGAGGCCAGGACATGTTCCACAGCTCCTTGAGCTCACACACCAGTCTGTGCTGCTCCACTGAGGTCTCTGGGAGAGAAGCTGACACCTTTTCCCAGGCCACCTTCTCTCACACAGGGACCACTGCTGGGGCTGCCTGGTCCCAGAGCTGTGTGCTGTGTCCTGCTGTCCCGTGAGTGATGAGCACTGTGCACAACCACCCAGCCATGACAGCCCCACCTGTCCTGCCTTGAACACCCCTCTGATGAACCCAAAGGGATCCCCATAATGGGGCCCTGCCCCTCAGCAACCTCCCACGTGGGTGTTGGAATTGCAACAGCCTGGATTTTCCTAATCCCTAACCAAAAAAAAAACAAACAACAAAACAACAACTTGGTTATAATGAAAATAGCTGTGGAACAAGACAATATCCATCACAAATCTAAAGTGGATGTTCTGTGACACCATCACAGCAAGAAGAGACACAGGATGCTCTGAGCCAGCAGAACCCTTAATCCCATACACGTGATCCTGGTTAAATCCATTTAGATCCAATATTCCTCAAGCAATCACTCTGATTTCTTCATAAAATAAAAATGAGCTGATGGCAGTAGCCCCAGTTTTGGGCAGTGTCATCAATCCCCCACGGTACAACAGAGGACCGGCCCCAACTGCACTTCTCCATGCGGTCAAGCACAGAAAGAAAGCCAGAACTGAAATTCACCAACACTCTCATCTGCTTCCCCCAGGCTCAGCTTTCCAAGATGCCTCAGCCAGAGCTCTCCCCCTTGGAGTGAGCACCATTCCCTGCCATCACTCCTTCTGTGTCCCTCCCTGTGTCCCCAAGCTTCTTTATCCCTTTTTAACCCTTGTGCCTTCCCTTCAGAGCCACGAAGGAGCCTCCAGAAGGCAGATACCACACCAGAAAAAAAAAAAAAAATCAAAAAATCTTTAAGTCTCTTTTTATTGATGAAAAAGTGCTCTTGCATCTTCTCAGTGGGATAAAAAAGCACAACTGATCATCACACCACCAAGGCTACATATCCACCCACAACCCAGTGGCCATCAGAGCCTGTGAAATCAGTTTGGGCTGTCAAATGACGCTGAAGAAACATTTTAAGGACTAGCAGTTTATTAAGATATAAACATCCTGCAAAATTTGGAGCAGTGAAGAGCTACTATTGTTTTTTAAGCAGTGATTGGGCACTTTCAGCTACATGCTCAAAAAGCCTGCAGAGCTGCCTTGATGTGGCTAAGTGATATTTTTAACAAGGCTTACTGGTGAATTTCTGAAAGGAAGTTGATCACTCTTGTGGCTATGATTAAGAATGGAGAGAAGCTTGAGAGGACTTTGACTTGCAAGAAGAATTTCTCAGACCTGCTTGGAGAGAGTAGATTGACATCAGTCACATAGTGGCACCTTCAACTGTAATTATTTTAGGACTAAAAACCAGTTTCCTCAGAGCAGTTTGACGGCAGCATCCCTGCAGAACCACCTTCCAGAGAGATTCAGGTAAAAATCTTGCAGAAACTGCTTTTCTTGTCCCCTCCTTGGTGGAGTTCAGAGTTCAACAAGTCAAGAGGATCCTTGTTCTCCACCCCAGGGAGTTTGTCCTGCTCTCAACTCTTTCCATGCCAGCCCAGTAAATCCTTTGTCCCCAGACCACAGTGAAGCCACCCACATCCCACCTTCAGCCAATGTCCCAGCAACCAAAGCCATGGTGTTGTGAGGGCACAGCACATTCCAAACCTGCCTTGGGGCCAGGTTTGCACCCCCACTGCCCAAAGGTGAGTGACAAACCAGAGGAGTGACTATATACAACTTTTTAGAGCCCCGCAGGAACTGGGGAATTTCATGTAAAGGTCCTGTCAAGGCTTGTCCCAGGCACAGCTAATCATTAGCCAGCCTCTAACAGGGCACATAACTACGGTGTTTTAACCAGGGTTACGTCAGCTGGGCCACGTATTCAGTTTCTTTTCCCTATCAAGAGTTAAACTAGAATTTCCCCTTTGCTAGATCCACATCCAAACACACAGATAGTCTGAAGAACTCGGAACCCTCAAGAGTGAGACACCCGTGAATAAACCCAAAAGTCTTTCTGGTTTGTGCCTTGTGAATCCCACATGGCACTGCCCTGCCACAGGGTTAACCAGCCTGCCACCCACCCTGAGGCACAGCGATCTCGGGTACAGTGACTTCCTGCTCCTGCCCTGACAGGAGACAGCACTTCGGGCCCTGAGGGAGCTTTAGGGAACCTGCAACAGCTCTCTGCGGTATCTGACACAGCAACAACATGCAGGGAAGGTTTTTTTTCCGGAGTTCTCCTTTTTTTGGAGCAAAGGACTCTTGTAGGCACAGGATGGCTGACGTCAGACCAAAATAGTGGGCAGAAAGGGTGTGGGAAGAGTTTTGTGTCCCCTTTTCAAACCCTGCCCCCCTACAGAAATGGGTCTGTGTTTCCCTTACCAGCATGCCACAGAGTATCAGAATAACTCACCATGAATTGTTCCAGAGACAGCTCAGAAGTCTGGTTCTGCAGGAAAGAAGAGCAGAGCATTAGACCTGGGGGCAAATGGCACCCACTCTCCCCTATCCCCACAAAGCTGTCCCCTGGAAACAGCCCCAATGTGGTAACCAGAGTTGCCCTAAACTGCATCTGAGCCCAGGTCACCACCATCAGCCCCAACTGCTGCATTCTTCTTTATATCCACACAAAATAAAGCAAAAATTCACTCCATGACCCATCACCTTCTAGTTAAATTCACCAAGGAAGAGATTGGATGACACAGCATCACCAAATAAATCCCTTTGGATTAACACCAATGCGTGTCCTCCCTGAATCCTTCAGAGGTTTGTGACAGCCTTTTAAGCTAAAACCAAGTTAATTTTCTATTTCTAATACAAGACCTTCAAACCCCACTCTGTTCCAACACCCTGCTTCCCAGGAAAAGGAACAGAGACGGCATGGATACAAAGCAAGGAGTTCCAGCATGCAGGAGGGGAGGCACAACGTACCCCATCGGTAAAGTTGTGGCTCGGCCATGGTGGAATGTGCCACCTTGCAAGTGTAGGTGTCACCCCTTGTGGGGGTGAAGGGCACATAGACCAGGCGCTGGAACTGCCACTTCTCGTTGAAGGACAGGTCCCCGTACTTGACGTCGGGAATGGGCTCCCCGTTCTTCAGGAGTTCGATGTCAATCTTGGGTGGGTGAAAGCCAGTGACGAAGCAGTGGAGGGTGTTCTCCTCTCCCTCCTTGGCCCGTGACCGGGCGTAGACCTCGACCTTCGGCACCTCTGGAGAGAGGAGAGAAGCCGAGTGAGAAGCGGGGCTGCAGTGGGCATCGCCTCGATGCCAGCACTCGCCCACCCGGGCAAAGCGACCGCGGACCCGCCGGGACCCCGCAGCCCCTCACCCCGTTCAGGAGCCTTGTCGCCGCCCCAGGCACTCACCACCGGCCGCCTCCACGTCGAGCAGCGCCAGCAGCACCAGCAGCCCGAGAGCCAGAGTACCCCGCGCCATTGCCATTGCCGCTCGCCGTCCCGCCGCTTCCCGGAACGCCCCGCCCCCAGCCGCGCCCCGCCTTTTATAGACTCCGGCCACCGCGGCCAATCGTGGCGCGGAACGGCCGTTACGTCATCGGTCTCCGGGCAGAACGGGAGCTCCGCGGTTGTGCGAGCCAGAGCGGTGCTTTCGCTTTCAGTTCCGCGCTGGGTGGCGGGGCAAGACCCGGGCGGAGTCCGCGGGGCGTCGGGCAACAGCGGCTGGGCGTGGGCCCAGGTGGGCAATGGTAGCTCCGGTGTGGGTACAGGCCCAGGGCAGCGCCCGTCCCCTGTGCTGGGCACTGCTGAGGCCACACCTCAAATCCTGGGGTCAGTTCTGCGCCCTTCAAGGACATTGAGGGGCTGGAGCGTGTCCAGGGAAGGGGACGGAGCTGGGGAAGGGGCTGGAGCACCAGGAGGAGCTGAGGGAGCTCGGGGGTCTCAGCTTGGAGAAAATGAGGCTCGGGGGGACCTTCTTTCTCTACAACTCCCTGACAGGAGGGGGCAGCCAATGAGGTTGTGCTCTGTACCCAAGGAGCAAAGGAGAGGACAAGAGGAAACAGCTTCAAGTAGCACCAGGAAAGGTTTATATTGGATCTTAGAGAAAAGTTCTCTGAAAGTCCTGTCCCGCCTTGCCATAGGCTGCCAGGGCAGTGGTGGAGTCCTCATCCCTGAAGGGATTTAAAAGCCCTGTGGATGTGGCACTTGGAGACATGGGTTAGTGGTGGCTTTGGCAGTGCTGGAGGAATGATTTGACTTGATGGTCACAGCGAGCTTTTCCAACCTAAATGGGGGTAAAAGCCACCTCTTGCAGAAGACTTTGCATCCAGGGCTGGTATTACACAGCCTATGGTGGAGCAAGCCCTCCACCTTCTTTTATGAAGCTCTTTCAAAACCTGTGTGGAACGTCTCATTCCAGCAGCTGCAGGGTGAGAAACTGACTGTTGTTCGAGCACAGCACAGACGCCCTGACATAAAACATGAGAGTTCTAACACCAAAAAACAGGTTTTCTGATGCCTCCTCCAGCAGAACTGTAAGGCTAGGAATGCCACTAAGTGTCCCAGTAATGCTGCTTGGAAGGAAAATAAAGGGATAAGAAAAGAAAGTCTCTGCTAGTGGGGAGAACACAACAGCATGGTCTAAGTACCAAAACACTAAGTCCCTTTAGGACCCGCTTTCTTAATGCATCTCATTAAAACACAAATTAAATTTAAAAAGTATGTATGGAGAATATCCCAAAGGGAGCAAGTAAATCAGGAGAGGCCAAACAAAGGAAAATCTTGGAAACATTTGTTATCAGTTCCCACTGGCCCAGCTCCTGCTGGGTTTGCTGACTACCCAGTGAGCAGTGCCAGCCTCGCAGCTGAAAACATGCAATGTTTTCCTCAGTGTAGGATAAACAGATGCAGCTGTGGCCAGAGCCTTATCAGGGATCTCAGGGCTCCGGCAGAAATAATCCCTGACTGCTCCATGGGTGGCAGAGCTGTTATTAGGGTCACCACATCAGGAGTCACCACCCCGGTCCAGCTGTCCCCCGGGTGAATCTGGCTCTGCCCAAGTGGGCACTCCCCTCGGCTCGGGGAAAGGATGGCAGGACATGAATCCTTTCCAGGCCCTTTGGGATGTGAATCCCTGGCAATGACCCTACTGTAACCCACAACACCTGTCAGAATTTCCCAGGAAAGAGAACCACAACTCTTCCACACCATGTTTACAAAAAGCCACAATGACTTGGTTAGAGTAGTCAATTCTTCCACTTTTGGGACACTTCTGCTTTTATTAGCAGAATATTGGGAGAATTATTTGGGAGTGGGTGACATGACCAAGGTGCTCCTGGTATTCAGGGGGATAAGGGCAACCCACTAGGTTTTGTGGGATGCAGAAATTTATACCATTAGTGTTGACACCCGTGCTCGATGTAACCTTCCAGAATATTCAATCCCGACAGATCACATCCCAGCAGTTTTCCATAACTCCCCAGAAGGACATCAGCTCCAAGAACACGGCGGCAGTCGAGGAGCGAGGCGAGCAGTGTGGAAGACCGGGCTGGGGTGTTCCGTGTCCCCCGAGCCGCAGGCGGGGTCACTGCACTTCCTCATCCTCCCTGGGCTGCGGGGACCTCTCGTGCGGGGGCACGGCGCGGCGAGTGCGCATGCGCGGGCCGCACCTGGGCGCCGCCATGCTGTACGGCAGGCGCGTGCGCGGGCCGCCGCTGGGCGCCGCCATGCTGTACGGCAGGCGCATGCCGGGGCGGCGGGGGCGGCCCATAAAAGGGGCGGCAGGGACAGTGTGGCCCCGTAGAGGGACCCGGGACGGAGGGTGGGTGAGCGGGAGGAGGAGGTGGCGGCGGCACCGCGGGATGGCGGAGGGCGGCGAGCGCATTGTGAGTGCCTGCCCTGCTCCGTTTCCCCCCTGCCCGCTGCCGCCTCCCAGCGCCTCGCTCCCTCTGCGGTGCTCGTTCTGCGGGGCTGGCGCTCGCCGGAACGCTCTGTCTCGGAGCAGACGCTGCCCTGGAGGTGCTGGTGGGATGCTCTCCCCTGTGCTCGTGCCCTCGTAGCGGGTTTTCTCTCTGAAGCCCGATGGTGTCTCAGCCCCGCCGCGCTGGTGCCGTTCCGTGCCGGCATTCGCTGGTGCCAGCAGCTTTCGTGCGCTGAGCCTGCGGGTCCCGTCCTCGCTGGCAGTGCCGCTGGCTCCTGCTTTTCCCTTTTTCAGCTGTGAGCCCTGTGGGTTGCCTGGCACCACCAGTAGAGTGAAGGGGAGGTTGGGTGCCCCTCCGCTTTGGGAGCATGTTAGGGTTACCTCTCCTTTAGCGGGGAATCTGCTGCTTCCAAATTCAGATTCTCGAGGATTTTCTGCTGGTGGAAGATGCTCTTCTGCTGGAAGAGATGGCTGAGGAGGATGAGGAGCTCGACCTGTACAACGAGATGACTTTTGGGTTAGGTAAGACCTTAGGGGAGTCCCGCTGTTGGAGAGCACTCTGCCAGCATTCTGGGGGAGCAGACACCCTGGTGGGCACTGCCCAGGCATTCACCCACGCTGCTGTGTGCTGCTTCCCCCCTCCAAGACCGAGACTCCACAGAGGAGGATGTCCCAAAACTCCTGGTAGTACCGGAGATAAGCCCTGAGGTGGCCAAAGCACTGGTAGAGGCGACTGGAGGAGCAGCTGAGAAGCTGGAGGAGCTGGCCGAGGAGGAAAGTGGGATAGAGCCGGAGGTGGAGCAGGTTAACTCTCAGTTGGAGGAAGAGGTAGAGGAGCTGGGGACTGAGGAACAGGAGGAAGACCAGGAGTGCTTTGAGGAGCCCAGTGAACTGGGAGACCCAGCAGTGATGAGAGCTGTGCGGAGCAAACCCACACTGGAGGTGATGTGTGAGCAGACAGGGGGTCCTGCTCCTCCCACCTCCATCCCCACACCGTCGGGTCCTGCCCCACAGAGAGTGTTGGGGCAGGGAGACAGACCTTTAACTCCCCTTTCCTTGCAGAGCCAGGACTCAGCAGTGCTGGACAGCAGGATTGGTACTTGCTGGGGAGAGTTTGGCAAGGAGGACATGGTAAAAATGTCCCCACCCATCTGGTGATGAGGCAGGGTGGCTCCTCTGGTGTCCCCTGCTCTCTCCTCCTGTTTGCTTGCCTCATGCCAATATCTCCCTGTTTTCCAGCTGTTGATGGATCCCTCGGAGTGGGGCTCCTGCCCTGGCAGTGTTCCGCGCCACCTCATGCTGGAGGTGGGTACCTCCAGCCAGGCCTTCAGGGAGTGGCTAATGGGCTCCCCACTACTCTAGGACAATGGTCACACAGGGAATTTAGGATACATGACACATCTCCAAATGGCTCTGGAGGTGCACAGATGTGTCTTGGATGCCAAGGCTGTGAGTACCCATCCAAAGCAGAGCCTGGGTTTGAAGGCAAAGTTATTGAATTTGAGGGGACTGGGCCCTCCATGCTTGGTGTTCCCATGGGTCCCCAGCTGCTCCACACTACCAGGATGCGAGCCCAGCTGGAGCATGGTCTTGGTTGAGCAATGACCAAAGGTTTTAGTGAGCTGACTGTTGCTGAAGAAACTAAACTGTTCCCAGCTGTGCCCTGTTCCCACCTGCTGCTGCCTCCTCCCTGCAGGATAAAGCCATCCTCCAGGTCTTGGAGAGACCTCCACCATCTACCAACATGGACCTGGACTTCGTTGGCTCTCCTGTGCAGAGGGGCTATGGGGGCTCTCCCTGGGTCAAGGGCCCTGACTTAAGACTGATGTCCCCCAAGCCCTTCCCCCAGTGCTTTCTCCAGCAGGTAACAGGTTTGGGGGTGCTTTTGCATCCCTTCTTTCTCTGCCTCCCCTTCTTGGAGGTGCAGCCTCGAGGAAAGGCTTGTCTGAGTGATACCTTCTGTTTCCTGCTCCGCACCAGGCACCCCTGATGTCTCCTCAGCCCTTCCCACTGGCTTGCAGACCCCCTCCACTCTTCACTCCCAACCAGGTAATGAATGTGGTGGGCTTTGAGCCACTGCCATGGTCCCACTGAGGCACCCCTGGAGTGGCAAGGGGATAGGGAGAGTGGCAGTATCTGGGGATAGGAGGAATAGGAGCCAGAAGACAGCACAGAACTGGCTGACCCTTCTGGGATGCTCAGAGGGGAAGGCTCAGACCCTTGATCTCTTCTCTCCCTCTCAGATGGCAGGATATGCACCTCCAACCCCTTTCCAGCCTGGGTCCCCCACTGTGGGCAGCCCACCGCGGCCCCTGGGCGTGCACTTCAGGCCCATGTCCTCTTCTTTGGACCCTGCTCTCATCTTCAGCCCCTCAGCCATGGGCCAGCTGAACTTCAGGTAGCAGGAGTGGGATGTTGGGGTGGGACTGGAGGGGCCCTACAAAGCAGCTGGGTGTCACCTCACTCTGGGGACATCCCAAAACCCCTCCTTGACCCCTGTCTGGTGTTCCCTGCAGCACACCCAGCCACATGACCCAGCTGCACCCCCAGCACCAGCGCATCCTTATGCAGCAGCAGGGCAGGCAGATGCAGAGGTATGGAGGTCTTTGAGGTGCAGGGGAGGGCTCTGGGTGATCACAGCGGGCTGAGGTCTTCTCTTGTGCCAGTGTCTCCCCCAAGAAGCTGTGGTCTCGTAAAGTGGACCCTTATGCTGGACTGATGACTTCCAAGGAGAAGGACTGGGTTGTCAAGGTGCAGATGATGCAGCTGCAGAGTGAGAATATGGATGATGACTACTACTATCAGGTGAGCTCCTGCTGGCAGCACCTGTGGCTTGTTCCCCTGAGGGTGGGGCTTTGGGAGCTGGAGAAACCCTCCAGGAGTGGTGGAGGAGACTCCTGGCTTATCCTGTTGTTACAGACCTACTACCACCGGCTGGAGCGCAAACAGGCAGAGGAGGAGCTGCTGGGCAGGCGCAACAAACCCCCCAAGCTGGTCACACCGTTCATTCAAAAAGTGGAGGCCTATGACTCTGGTGAGGGGCTGGGGCGAGTGTTGGGGGGCTGAACGAGGAGCTCTGGGACGTGGTGTCACCGTGTTCCTGCTCTTCCGCAGTGGTGCGCATCGCTGGCTCGCTGGGCCAGGTCACGGTGTCCACCTGCTACAGCCCTCGCCGGGCCATCGATGCTGTGCACCACGCCCTCGTGGAGGAGGAGGTAGGTGAAGGGAAGCTGGGTTTGTTGGGAAGCTGGAATTGCTGGGATTGCTGCTTTAGGAGCTGTCCTGAGCAGTGGGATGTGGCACACAGTTGAAGGAGATGCCACCTCAGCAGTGGCAGCTCGTGCCTGGCCAAGGGATGGGATTGGGCTCTGGCCATGGTTTCTCCATGGGACTGCTCTGTGTCCTGAAGTCACCTCTGATCCCCAGGCAGCAGCTGGCCCAGTGCTGGGCTGGTGGCAGTGGCTGGGGATGGCTGTAACCTTTGTGCCTTCCTTTCTACCCTCCCTAAGGCCGCAGGGACCCACCTGCTGCGGGCGCTGCACAGGATCGAGAAGGTGAGTGGTGATTTGGGGAAGGGCAAGATGGGCCAAGTGTTCTGTTTTCATCCAGGGATTTCTCTAAGGGAATGTCTACCTAGGTGGGGTTCTGGATAATAGGCAGCTGGTAGAAGATGCTCCAAGCTTCTTCCTTACCCTGTGTCCTTTCTCCAGCTCTTCCTGCAGCTCCTGGAAGTGGAGGAGGTGCAACAGAAAGTGTCTCTGGCCCTGGGGGAGCAACAGCCCCACAAGCAGGAGCAGAAGAGCCAAAAAGTGGAGAATATCTACCAAGCCTTGAAAATCAGGGCTTGCAGCAGCGAAGAGTGAGTCTGTGCCATGGGGAGAGGGGAGCAGGCAGTATGTCCAGGTCCTTGTGGATCTGAGATGGTCATTGATGAGCAGGTCTGTGTCACAGGAGGATTGGATCCTTCCTTCCATGTGTCACTGCAGCCTGTGCTGACCCTGCCTGTGAGCCTTGTCCTCCAGTGGAGCTGATGCTGGTCCTTTTGGATGGACAGAGATGCTCCAGGTGCCTTGAGATTTGTGCCAATGCAACCTGT
This sequence comes from Poecile atricapillus, assembly GCF_030490865.1. Classification (NCBI taxonomy): domain Eukaryota; kingdom Metazoa; phylum Chordata; class Aves; order Passeriformes; family Paridae; genus Poecile; species Poecile atricapillus. The sequence continues at coordinate 19,798,805 of NC_081259.1, forward strand.
GTTCCCAGGGAGGCAGAGGATGAATTCCTGCAGCTGCTGTGTGTGCGGAAGGGCAAGAAGCTCGTGGCCCGGCTGCTGCCCCACTTGATTGGAGAGCAGAAGGAGAAGATCCTGGAAACCATCACCCACCACCTGGCCTTCCTCATGAAGAAGGACATGTTGGATGAGGCAAGCACCTCTAGCTGCCACAGGGCTGGGGCTGTCTCCTTCCTCCTCTGTTCTTGCTGGGGGTGGCCCCCTGGGCAATGAGGGGGGCTTGTCTTGTGGGGTTAGCATGAGACAGGAGTCTCTTCACATCCTTGGAGAGAAGGTCTCCAGGAGTCAGCCACCAGCAGTCCTGGTGGCAGTGGCTCTCCCCTCCAAGTGCTGGGATGGGGGGTGTGGCTGTGACAGGTCAAAGGATCTCAGATTCCTACTCTCCCCTCTGCCCTGCCCAGTCTCTCCCCCTGCTCTACAGCCCATTGAATGAGGTGGTGGGTGAGATGACCTTCAGCAAACTGATTGAGATACTGCAGGAGCTCACCCGGCCTCTATCCAAGTCTTCGGAGCTCCCCCTCACCATGGCCTTGAAGAACAAGGTATGTGGCCCTGAGTCTCACTGTGTCCCTGGGGTGCCACTACTGCTGGCTGTGACACTCCTGGTGCTTTCCTGCAGTTTGGCATCTCCTTGCTCTATTCCCTGCTGAGCCACGGAGAGAGGCTGCTGTCCTCACATGCGCCACTGAAGCCGTGCAGAGGGGACTTCGAGGCATGGTGAGGGACTGTGTGAGCTGGGGGGGGGGTGTCCCCACTCTGTGGGGTGCTCACCCCCATGCTGGTGCCCCCAGGACAGACATGGTGTACCTGATGTCCCGAGAGCTGTCACGCCTGCCTACAGCCTCACTGGCGGAGCCCCTCTTCCTGCCCAGCAACCTCGTCTTGCTCTTCTGCCGCTACGTGGACAAGCAGACTCTCTACCACCTGGCAGCCAAGATGGCTGAGTGAGTACTGCCTGGAATGGCTCCCTGCCTCTCCTGGGGATCCCCCAGACAGAGAAGAGCAGACAGGACGGGGGGCTCACTGCTTCCATCCCCCCTTGGAATTATCTCCAGATATCTACTGGGCTGAGCTGATCCTGATGCCTTTGCTCCCACTTCTTTGGGACAGATCAGCAACCTGATACTCCATCCCCATCCTTTCCCTGCAGGTGTTCTCCGTTGCCCACAGAGACTGATGTATTCTGCTGAGCCCTTGGTGCCGGGAACGGGCAGGACCCGATGGCTTTGGAAGTGAACACTTACCCTGGTGCAGGGCACTCTGGGTGACATGGGCAGGGGCAGGGCTGGCACCAAGGGGCTGGTGCCGCCCTGTCCCGGTGCCTGGGGGAGGCTGTGGGTGGGTGTGACTTATTTTGGCCTCCCCCTCGGCAGTGGGTGCTGGGTCACGGCAGGGACTGAGGCAGGGCACAGAGGTGCTGGGAGCACCTGGGGGGTGATTTTGTCTACGGCACATTCTGTAGAGTGCTTGACAGAGAATAAAAAGGTGATTATGAGCTCCTCTGGCTCCTGGGGGTGGCTTATGTTGGGTGCACAGTGGCCATTGCTGGGCAGGGAGACCCCTGGCCTGGGACAGGGATCTGGCAAAGGGCAAGGAGAAGAAGAAGGGAGGGATGCTCAGAGGATTGAGGAGGAGAAAAGAGTGCTTGGAGAGGGGATCAGTGGCCCATCCAGAGGTCTAAACATTACACCCAAAGCCTGGTGGGTATTTAAGAGTATTGCAGCAGAGACTTGTCTCATCCTCAGACTGCCCAGGCTCCAACCCTGAGTGGATGAAACTATTCCTTTAAAAGGGCATCCTTCAGGGGCCAAAAGGAGAATTTACAGGGAATGAGGCTGTGAGGGCTTGAGTGGGATTTATCTACACTGCTCACCAAGGTAGCTCAGTTTCTTCTGCTTCAGAGTGCAAAGTCCAGCTGGCAGGACCTCCCAGTCCTTCTGGCAGGTGTATCTCCTCCTGCTGCCTCTCATGCTCATCTTAAAGGATCTGTATGCTCCTTGTGCTTTATCCTTAGGGAGTTTTCTGGGACAGCTGTGTTCATTCCTAGCCATCTGTCACCCCAGGACACCATCCTCTTTGAAAGAGTGGCACTGGCACCTTCTCCATCGAGTGAGCCCCTCGTTCCAAACCCACTGAGACAATCTGGGGGAATTCCAGTGTGGTGTCTCACCTGCCACTGAAAGAACAGACCTTGTTGTTACAAAGCCTAGAGAGAATTTCAGGCAGGAGGGAATTAGCAGCTGCTCATTGATAGCAGGAACTGGGGAGGACACTGCCAAGTCCTTCAGATAAGGATAAGCCGTGTTCTGTTATCTGTTTGCTCCTTGCCTGGGAGCCAGGGTGGATGAAGGATGGAAGTGTGACCTGGCTGCAAACATGTACTAGACAAAGTTCTAGTGTGGAAGGTTGGAGATCTCTGCTGGGTTTTGCTGCTTCATAACAGGACAGCTGAGGGAAAAGAAGGAAAACCATCTCTTTGTTACTGTCCCACAGCCAAGTGGCTCACAGCACCCAGTGCTCCCCACCCTCTCCATGGGGCAGCACCCAGGAATTAATCCAGTCTTTGCAGGACCCCCAACTCACTCACCTGCAGCTGGATGTTCTCCCATAATCCAGAGCTGATGGAAGTCCAGGGTGTCTTATCTGCCCTGCCCAGCTCCTTCTGGTGCTCTCCTGAGGGGATCGTTGGCCCTAGAGGATGGTGGTGACCCAGGACTGGGCTGTCACTGTCTTGGGTGGGAAAGGGGATATGGGGCTCATCCTGGAATGTTTTGGGGTGTATGGAGCTCAGCCAGGGCTGTCTTGGTGTTGTATGGGGTTAATCCTGAAACAGCTTCAGGGTGTGTGTCTCATCCTGGGATATCGTGGAGGATATGGAGTTTATCCTGGGATGTCTTGGGGGGTGTATATGTGGCTTATCCAGGGATGCCTTGTGGGAGTATGGGGTTAATCCTGGGGTGTCTTGGAGGTTATGTGGCACTCAGCCTGGGATGTCCTGAGGTTCTGGAGCTCATCCTGTGAGGTTTTGGTAGGTGTATGGGGTTCATCCTGAGGCATCTTCAGGGTATTAGGGCTTATCCTGGGATGTTCTGGGGGGTTCTAGGGCTCATCCTGGTCTACCTCCAGGGTATGAGGCTTATCCTGGGGTATTTTTGGTGGTATAGGACTTGCCTTGAGATGCTTTGAGGGGGTATGGGTCTCATCCTGGGATGTCTTGTTGGGATGTCTTCCTGTGTGCATTCTGGGCATTTTTAAGGTCTGAGGCTCATCTTGCAAAATCCTGGTGGGTATATGACTCGGCCTGGGGCAACTTAAGTGGTTTAGGGCTCATCCTGGGATGTCTGGGTTAGTGTATGGGGTTCATCCTGTGACATCGTCAGGGTCTGGGACTTATCCTGGGACATCTTCAAGGTCTGTGGCTCATCCTGTGCTGTCTGGAGTGGTATAGGGCTCATTCTGGGGAGTCTCGGAGGTGGGACGGGGTTCATGGCGGGACATCTCTAGGTTATGTGGCTCAGCCTGGGATGTTTTCAGGGTGTACGGGGTTCATCCTGGGGTGTTTTTTTTTGGGAGGGGGGGAAGGGGCTCAACCGGAGTATTCTGGGCGATACGGGAGCACTCCCCGGGCTGTGGAGAGGACACGGGCTCGCTGCCGCGGGACCGCGGCCACCTCAGCCGGGGCGCTGAGGGGACACGGCGGCCTGGGCTGCCCCACTGCCTCCGGGTGGAGGAGACACGCCCCTCTTTCCGCCGCCACAATGGTACGGCCGACACCCCCGTTTCCATGGTGACGACGCGGCGCCTGCCAGAGGCGGCGCTCATTGGCTGTCGCTGCCGGCAGGGGCGGGGCGGGCAGGGTCGCTGCCCAATCCAAAGCCCGTCCGCAGCCGAGGCCACGCCCCTCGGATTAAGGCGTGGCGGGCGCTTCCGGCGGGGCGGGCGCGGGAGGAAGCGGCGGCGATGGCGTCGGGCGGTGGCCACGGATCCCGCTCGCCCTCCCCGGCCGAGCGCCGCCCGCCGCCCTTCCCCGAGCACCGCGGGCTGGGGGCCCCCGACAGCGACTCGGAGGGCGAGGACATCTTCACCGGCAGCGTGAGTGCGGCCGCGGGCGGTGCGCCGCCCCGGGGACGCTGCGGGGCCGGGCCCGTGTGCGAGGGGTTGCCCGGAGCATCTTCCGGGCTTGGTGAAAATAGTGCGAAACACCCACAAATCCACCAGAATAAAGGGAGGGGCGGCGATGCCTCTGGTCTCCTGTCCCTTCGGGGGGAACTGCGGAGAGGGAGCCGCGGGCCGGGCGGGGGTCACAGCGTGGCTCCCGTGGCCGTGGGCTTGAGGAGAGGCTTGTGCTCGGCTGCTCCCCGTTTCCCCGGGGTTGTGGCCTCTCTGTTCGTGCAGAACTACTGTCTAGAGCCGGGTTGGATGGAGCTTGGAGCAGCCTGCTCTGGTGGAAGGTGGTGGATCGAGATGGGCTTCAAGGTCTCTCAGGACCGTCCTCCAGCAGCAGCCACAGCTCAGTCTCCTTGCAGTGTAGCTTGTGAGGCTTCACTGGGGGGAGAAGCCTCATCTGCCTTCTGCCAGCATCATCAGCTCTGGTCCCCACAGCTTCCAGAGGGTGTTGGTGTGGCTGCCATGGTACCTTCAGTTTGAGATTGAGGGTGGTGTGGTGACAGGAGGCATCCAGTGTCTCCTGCTCACTAGGGCTGGGCTCCTGCTGGGCTGCAGGAGGGTCTTGGAGGGGTTGGTGGTACTTGTTCAGCAAACCAGGTGCTGCTGCACAACTCCATGCTGAAGGAGGAGGTGTGAAGGGTGTCAGTGCCGTGCCTTGTTTCCAGACAGTCTCCTGTGCAGGAAGCTCAGCTTGCTGAAGGCTGTTGGCATTGTCCCAGGTTTGCTCCAGGCAGTGACCAGCAGGTAGGAGCAGAGTTAAAACACTGACTGGTGCTTTCCCAAGCTGGATCCCATTCAGCTGAATTTCCCTGGCCCACCACTGGCCTCTGGTCCTTGGGATGAACATCATCGTCATGGGGTGGGGATCTCAGCTGGGGGGGCCACAGAAGCTCTTCCAGCAGCCTGGAGGCTGGAATGCTGTGGGGTTTGATTCCGTGAGCTCTGGGAGCTTCTCCCCACCTCATCCAGACTTTTTCCAGCCTGCCTGATCCAGCTGGCAGTGCAGGAGGAGTTGGTGTCTGTGGCAGGAAGTTCTCTAGGAACATTCTGCAGCTTTCTAGCCCAGGGAGGCCTTGAGCAGGAGATTGTGGCCGTGACCAAGTGAACCTGCTGGGAATGGCTTGGCCAAGCTTCTCCTGCCACTGACACAAAGCCGGAGCTGTCTCTGCCCTGCTTCTGGTGCAGCTCCTGCCAGTGCATTGTGCTTGTGTTTCCCCTTTGCAGCAGGGAAAAGGGTAAATTTGGGGGAATGTGGATAGATTGTGACCTTGTGAGGGTGAACCTCAGACTACTCTGGGCAAAACAGCAGCTGGGTTGTATGTTTGGAAATCTGGGAAAGTTCAGCCATGGGCTTTGCAAGACGAAGGTGCTGGTACCTATGGCAGGCACCAGGTCATGGAGATGGTCTGGAACTTCTCAGGACCTTTCTTTACTGAAGAACTGGAGGATGCAGGAGGTGGCTTGGTGGTTTGTGGCCCACCAAGAGGGGTGAGCACTGAGTGCCATGGGATTTCATGGGAATCACACATCCCTCTGCTGGAAGGGGAGGCTGGTGAGCCACAGCAGCTTATCAGGTGTTTGGTTTTGTTGTGGAAGCCGCTGTCATAACTAATAATGTGCCTGTTCTTGTGACCTGCTGGCTTTGCTTGTGTCTGCCCTTGAACATTAGGAAAACACTTTGTGGGAAGCAGGGGAGGCAGATCTGCCTGGCTGCTGGCATTCAGGTGGCTCAGCAGCACCTGGGCATCAGGAAGGAATGCAAGGAAGCATTTGGGTCAGACCTGAGTAGAACCAGAGCTGGACCTCATCTGTCTGTTGACAGAGGTTTGATCCCTGTGTGACCACTGCCCTTTCTAGGGATGCCCCCAAGAATCAGCTCTTCCCAAACAAGTTCTGTTTCCCTGTGGTGAGCGTCAGGCTGGTGCTGGGGGGACCTCTACCCTCACATGTGATGTTGTGGGGTGCTGAATCTGGCCCCAGAGATGGCTGGTGTCATGCCATGGGCTGATCTAACAATGCCTCCTCTGTAGCACAAGATGGAGAAGTAGGAACAGGGCGTGGTGTCTTCATGCCTGAGGAACTAAATTTAAGGCAAACTGGGAAGCAATTGTGGTAGAAAACCACTTTATCCATGCGCAGTGGGGTTCTTTATGAACCTGAAGATCTCCTGGGGGAGAAGAGCAGCTGTGTGACTCCTGTCCTCATAGGTCACCACTGGTACCAGTCCTCTCGTTAGCTTGGACACTAGTCTGAAGGGGTCTGGGGGGATGTTTGGCATGGGGGTCTCTGCTCCCTGCTCTCCATCACTAACAAATGTAGCTTGTGCCTTTAACTACTGTGATCCAAGCTGGGAGCAGCTTTAGGAAAACATCCTAAAATACAGAAGCTCTTGCCATCAAGTATTTTGATGGCTGTTTTGTTTTTACCACCTGAAGAAATGAGCCTACCTCCAAGGAAAGCTGCCCCAGCACAGCTTTACTCCTTCAGGAGCAATGTGACCCGATGGTGCTTCCTTGCTGCAGAGAGTGCCAAGGAGCTGCTGGTTTGGAGTCTCTAATAGAGCTCCATTTACTGCCCATCAAAGGCCTGTTCTGTTCTCTGCTGGGACCTACAGAATAGCACTTGCCATCCCCTTCTTCCTTGGGATATCTGCCTGCCTGAAAAGTGAGGGAGGATTTGCCATGCAGGCATCTCTAACAGAAATGCTGGAGCAGCTCTGTCTTCTGGTGGGGTGGACTGGTTGGCATAAAAGCTCTTGGGTGGGCTGTCCCCTTGTCCCCAAGCCTGCTCCTAGCAGCCAGGATGGTCCTTTTTGGGTGGAAACGGGTTCTGGAGTTTAGTGTAACACTTGTCCTTAGAGGTGGCAGAAAGGATCATACTGAAGGGTGAGTGGAAGGCCACAGGGTGGTGGACAAGGAAGGTAACATGTTTGTTCCTCCATCCCTCAGTGTAAATGACCTGTCTTTGACCTTTTAATCTTCTCACAGAGCAACTCCCCAGCCCTGAAAGCAGAATCTCCTCTCCCTGTGAGCAGCTCTTCCAAAGAGAACGGGGTTCATGTGGAGCAGGATGATCAGGACCTATTTGCAGGTGAGTCTGTGTGTGCTGAGCCTCTCTCAGTCCAGGCCTGGAGTGATAGTCCTAAATATCCATAAGCAAAAGCAGATCAGAAGTCCTTACCACAAACATGTTTCAGTCCACTTGTTCTGGTGTTGTGTTTGGGAAGGTTGGGGCACCCTCCATCAGGTCTCTAGGATAATCTGGACTAACTGTTTGGGAGCTGAAGAGGATTAAAATGAGGGTTGCTTTTGTTACCTGAAGCCGTGAGGTGGTGAGTGTCTCCTCAGAGTTGATGGATTTTCCTTCTCTGCCTTCTCCTGACTCCGAGCCAGTGCAAAATGTATCTTTAGTAGAGACCTGACTGTTCCCAAGGAACAGGAAACACAACTCCCCTCAGCAGGGGAAAATGAGGAGGGACAGACATTCCCCAGCCCAGTCAATTCTGGCTGGAGATGAAGGTTTTTACATCCTCCAGGTGGAGAAGTGACCTGGGAAGGAGCCTTCTTCCCATGTGACAGGTGAAAATCTGCCTTGGCTTTAGCTGCTCCAGGGTGCAGCTCCTCTAGCACGCAGCAGGGAGGTGATCAGTGAGAGGTGATGCCTGGCTCCTTCTGGAATAAGAAGTTCATTGGATTAACATAATGTTCTCCAGCAGGATTGATCAGATGTTCTTACTGCAGCGACAATGCTTTATTTTGCTCTTCCCAGTGCTTACAGGTATCCTCCCTATGGATTTCTTTGCTAATTAAGATTACTGTTACTTCCTAGATCAAATGAATCAGAAAATACTGCAATTGCCTTTCCAGAAACCCCAAGGGAGAGGCTGACCCTTACAAACTTCTTTTGACAGATGCCACTGTGGAGCTGTCCCTTGACAACACTCAGAACAATCAGAAGAAGGAGGTGGCCAAAGCATCCAATCCTGTGCCCTCATTAGACACAGCAGCAAGCTCTTCTAGAAACCTTTCAAAGAGCTATGAGGAAGTGAGAATTGCTCTTCCAAACTGTCTTTGGCAGGAACCTCTCTGTGTGCTCTGTAAACATGAATCTTAAATGATGTAATTAACATGTAATTGCCTTATTGAATGCCCTGATTTGTATCTTGGGCCATTAGCCTGAGACTGATACCACTGGAGTGGGGCTCAGGTCAGCCTGTGGCATTCCTGCTCCTGTGGAGATCCAGAATGCTTCCAGAGTTATGATAGTGGTGGATCTGGTCCTGAGGGTCCAAGCTGTGACTCCGAGCTCTGCAATTTCTTCTTGAGGCTGAGCAGTTTGTGCATCAGTCTGGGCAGATAGTGGGGTAGGAATGACAAACCCAGTTTGGGATCCTTGCCTGGACATGATGAGGAGCTGGAAGGCTTTACAGAGTGATCCTGGCCAGACTGAGGTGCTTGAGGTGCCCTGGCAGGGGAACAAGCTCACTGTAATGGTTTGGGGTGGGTTGAAGCCTGTTTTCCTGTTTTGACTTGCTGTCCCCCTGTGCTTTCTCCAAACAGCTGGAGGAAGAGGAGCAGGAGGACAAATTTGACCTGACTGTGGGAGTGAGCGACCCGGAGAAAGTTGGTGAGTTCCTGTCCTGCTTGGTGAAAGGTTGGGGAACCAGGCTTGGCCCTGCAGCTCTGGCCTCTGGGGTCTCTAAGCACAAACCTGATCCTTGAATGACGTCTCCAAGGCTTCCTCTGACACCTTAAAGAAATGATGCTGCACCAAGGTGAGAACAAGCAAGGCAGAGTCAGTTTCTAGAAAGCCTAGAGCCAGGTTTTTGGGATTCTTGGTGCCTGGCACTGTGGTGACCAGCTTGGCATGACCTCCAGGCAGCACTGCCCTCTGTGGAGTTGGCACAGAGTAAGCAAAATTCCCTTAACCTGAAACTGAGTGCATTATTCCATGCTGTGGCACATTCCCTGGAACTTGGGCTTGCCTGGGAACCAACTCTGGCTTCAAAACAAGAAGCAGGAGGGCTTCTGCCTATTGAAAGGGGGTCAGAGTGTCATGATCAGCCATGTGGAAGTTCCTGTGGTGCAGAAAACCCAAGGTGACATCTGATCCCAGCCAGCAGAGCAGCCTCACAAGTGGCAGCTTGTTCCCACTGTGGCTTGTTATCTCTGGAGCTGGGAGGTGTAAATCAGATGTATCTTAAGAGTAGCACTGGAGCTCGGAGGGTGCCCTTCGGATGAACTGCCAGGTGAAAGAGGATTTCTGTGTGAGCTGAAGCAAATTGCCTGTGGTGTTCCAGGATCCAGCCCCATCCAGCCTGACTTGCATGCTGTGAATAGACTGTTTCATGTGCCCCACAGCCTCCGAATTGTTGGGGTCTGAGCAGATGTGTGGAGCCAGCCCAGACGCTGCTGGCACAACAAGCGCCCAATTGTCAGTGCTGGCTCCCGTAGGAAGTGTGGGGAGGGATAAGCAGGTTGGGAAGTGGCTGCTGGGCAGGAGTCCAGGGCCACAGAGCAGGATGCTGCCTCTGGTTTTGCAGGAAGATCAGGGGCTCCATCAGACTCAAAATCAGGATCACCGAGGCAGGAAAATGACAGGAGCCTTGTGCTTTGTGTTCAGGGAATAGTGGGAAGTGCTGATGTTGTCATCCCAACACCTCGTTTCTATTTTCCACAGGGGATGGCATGAATGCCTACGTAGCCTACAAAGTGTCAACACAGGTATGTCTAACCCCTCTGTGTCTCATTTTCCATTGTTTTCCCATGCTTCAAGGCAGCTGGACTGTATGTCCTTAGCCAAGCCAGCAGTGACCTAAATAAACAGGAGGCCTGAATGCCTTGTTCTGTGTTCAGGAGTTATAATCCACAAAGGATGAGCCTATCTGAAGAATGGGGTTGGAATCTATTTGAAAGGCCGCTGGCTTTATTTTCACAGCCAGTTACCTCTTTGCAGCCTTGGCTGATAGGGATGCTCAGCATCGGAGGCAGCAGCAGGAATGACAAACATTGGGAGAGTCCCTGAGCCCAGGGCTGCTGCTGAAGGTTCTGTGCCAACAGCAGCATCAGATTGAGCTGACCTGAGCTCAGCACTCTGCAGAGCTGCTGCTGCTGTAGTTCAGTCACATCAGGAGCCATTCCCCTCAGTTTCCATGAGAAATGCAGCTGCTGGAGTGCTTTGGAGTCCTGCTCTGGGCTCTGGAAAGTTGCTCCAGCTGTACCATGTCTGCTGAGCTACAGGCAACCTGTGGTCTGAAGAAACAACTGGAGGACTTGTTATTCTTAATTCTGCTCTGCAAACTCAGTCCAAAGCACTGGTGGTCCCTGTAGTCTTTAGGTGACCTGAGGGGTGTGTCCCTGTTCCTGTGTGGAGAAGGGATGATGGGATTAGGCTGTGGGTTTACTAAGCAGCCCATGGCTGCAGGAACAGCTGCTTGTTATTTAATGCCATGAATGCTGCTGCTGCCTCCAAGGAGAACGCAGCTGTGAGGGAAGCTCTGGAAGACCTGGGCCAAAACTTGCTGTGCTCACATCTTCATCCCAGAGGTGCCAGCAGGCAGAGCTGGCAGGGCCAGGCTTTCCTGGGGGAGTGTGACCCCAGTGTCTTCTCTTCCCCAGACCAGCATGCCGATGTTCAGGAGCAAGCAGTTCTCAGTCAAAAGGAGGTTCAGTGACTTCCTGGGGCTCTATGAGAAGCTGTCGGAGAAACACGCCCAGAATGGGTTCATTGTCCCTCCGCCGCCTGAGAAGAGCCTCATAGGTGAGTGAGGAGCTGCTCAGCACCAGTGCTGGTCCTGCACAGCTCTCGTGAGCCCTTCTGATGGTGAGCTCTGTGCCTGAGGACAGGCCTGCAGCAGTCTCAGAGCTGACGGGGAAAATAATCTGGAGTCTGTGGCACCATACTTGGATCTCCATACTTGGAGCTCTGGACTTAAATCCTTGATGGAGTTCACAGATGCCTCCCCACCTGCTTGGTGAAGAGTAAAACCTCTGTGGTGCCACTGAATTGCTGTTCACTTGAGTCCAGCCTATTGCTTTGCCTCTTTCCTGCATGTCATTCCTCCTTCCTTGGATATGAGCAGATTTCAGATCTCCAAAGTCTAATTCCTGATGTGAGATTCCTCTCCTCCACTGTCACCCTGGTAGTCTGTAATAAACCACTTTACCTTGTGTGTAGAGTTTAGAGCAGCTCATTAATCACATCTTCCTTCTGTGCTAGGCATGACCAAAGTGAAAGTTGGGAAAGAAGATTCCTCCTCTGCCGAGTTCCTAGAAAAACGTCGGGCTGCTCTGGAGAGGTATGACCCCATCAGCTGTCCCTGAACTGCGTGAGGGACCTCAGAGAGGTCTGGCAGGTCTGGTCTTAACTGTGGCATCACCAAATTCTCCAGGGAGACAGGAGAACTGGTGGGTGAATTAGAGCAGTTGTTGGCTTGATTTCCAGCTCCCCAGCTGCTATACTGGAGTAAATACCAAGCTCTGTTGCTGTGATGGCTCAGAGCCAGATTTTCTACAGCCAGAGTAACTCCTGGAGTCATTCCTCCCACAGGTACCTACGGAGAGTGGTCAGCCATCCAACCATGCTGCAGGACCCAGATGTCAGGGAGTTCTTGGAGAAGGAGGAGGTCAGTGGTGTGGAGTAAGGTATCCTTGGAAGTGCTGAAGGAAGCGGTACTTGAGCAGTTAATGAGGCAGGATCCCACAGAGCTCAGCAGGAAGTGGCAGAACCCTGTGGGAGTTAGAGTGGGAACTGGTGTTGATACCAGGTGCCCACCAAAGCTGCTGAACCATCCCCTCAGCTGGACATGAGGGAGAAAATAAACAAAAGGCTTGTGGGTTGAAGTAAGGGCAGGGAGAGATTACTCAGCAGTTACCTCATGGGCAAAACAGAATCATGGAATGGCTTGGGCTGGAAGGGACTTTAAAAAGCCCATCTCATTCCACCCCCTGCCCTGGGCAGGAGCACCTTCTGCTATCCCAGGTTGTTCCAAGCCTCATCTGCTGGCCTTGGACACTTCCAGGGATGGGGGAGCCACAGCTTCTCTAGGCAACCTGTGCCAGAGTCTCATCACCCTCAAAGCTAAGAATTCCTTCCCAATATCTCATCTGTCCCTGCTCTCTGGCAGTGGAAACCCATTTCCCCTTGTCCTGGCACTCCAGGCCCTTGTCCCCTGTCCCTCTCCAGCTCTCCTGGAGGCCCTTTAGGCACTTGGTGAGGCTCTGAGATTGCCCCAGAGCCTTTTCTTCTCCAGGTGAACACCCCCAGCCCTCCCAGCCTGGCTCCATCTCCAATGGCAAAGCAAGCTTTTCCCTTCCTTTCCAGCTCCCAAGAGCAGTAGGAACCCAGACCTTGAGTGGAGCAGGAATCATGAAGATGTTCAACAAGGCCACAGATGCTGTCAGTAAAATGACCATCAAGATGAATGAATCGGACCTCGTAAGTGTCGGGGCACCTCTGGTCTGTCCCTGTCCTCGCTCCGGAGCCAAAGGCTCTTCCCAGCTCCAGCTGTGGGAATCAGCTCTGGCTTTACCCCTGCAGTGGTTCGAGGAGAAGCTGCAGGAGGTGGAGTGTGAGGACCAGCGGCTGCGGAAGCTGCACGCGGTGGTGGAGACACTGGTGAACCACCGGAAAGGTGACCGGATCAGCGCCGCGCTGGCACCGGGGCTGGGACAGTCACACCCTGCCCCGTGCCTGGGGGGTCACCAGCTGTCCCAGGGACACTTCCAAGGACATGGGACACTGCTATAGAGGATTTTGTCTCTTCTTCCTGGGAGACAGATGTAAAATGGTCACTCCAGTTCTTCTGTCCAGCTCCAAAAGCTTGGGGTGGTAATGTGAAAAGGAACCTGCGTCCTGTGGGATCACAGAATCCCAGGATGGCTTGGGGACTAAAGGGACCTCGAAGTTCATCTTGTTCCACCCCTGCCATGAGCAGGGACACCTTCCACTGTCCCAGGTTGTTCCAAGCCCTGTCCAACCTGGCCTTGGACACTTCCAGGGATCCAGGTGCAGCCACAGCTGTTCTGGGCACCCTGTGCCAGGGCCTGCCCACCCTCACAGGGAAGAATTCCCTCCCGATATCCTGTCTATCCCTGCCCTCTGGCAGTGGGAAGCCATTTCCCATTCCTGTCCCTTCGTCCAGGCCCTTGTCCCAAGTCCCTCTCCAGCTCTCTTGGAGGCACTGGCAGGGGCACTGAGGTTTCCCTGGAGCCTTCTCCAGGCTGATCAACTCCACTTCCCTCCATCCATCCTCATGGGACTGAAAGCTGCTGTAGCAAACCTGAGCAGAGCTGACCTTATTCCTTCTGAGACATTCTCTGGGAGTGGGGATGTTTTCCTTCCTCTGCATGTTCTGACTCCTGTGAAGCTGTGGCTGTCCTCCTGCTCGGCTGCTTCCCTTCTCATGGCTGGGGGCTGCTGACTCTGGCTGAGCCAGTGCTGGCTCTTCCAGCTGCTATCTCCTGGAGCTATGGAAAGTCAGCTCCAAGGGGTGAACCTTCTGCTGGGGAGCTCCTGGTGCAGCCAGGCCTGTCTCCTGACCCTCATCCCATTCCCCAGAGCTGGCATTGAACACGGCCCAGTTTGCCAAGAGTCTGGCCATGCTGGGGAGCTCGGAGGACAACACAGCCCTGTCCCGGGCCTTGTCCCAGCTGGCTGAGGTGGAGGAGAAGATTGAGCAGCTGCACCATGAACAGGCTAACAATGACTTCTTCCTCCTGGCTGAGCTCCTAGGGGACTACATCCGCCTGCTCTCGGTCGTAAGGGTAAGAACTCCTTTGCTCCTGCTCCTCATACCTGTCTTAGGCTCAGGAGTGCCAGGAGATCTTCCAAACTCAAGCACAGGACATAGCTGAGGGCATGCAAGGCATCCCACTTCAGGCAGAGGGAAAACTTGCTGGTTGTCCAGGTGTGCACTGGCTAGGTTGGAAAATGGCTGTAGGTGAGGCCTGGCTGTGCTACTGTTCCCAGAGGGGATGTGGAGCAAGTTCATGGCTTGTGGGTTACCCCAGCCCTTCCAGAGGTGAAGGCTGAAGCTGTGAGCTGGTAACCTTGGTTACCATGGTGAAAACTGACCTGCCAAGTGCCTGCTGTGGCAGAGCCTGAGTCCTGATGCTCCTGAGCTTGGGCATTAAGTTCACACAGCCCATCTGTAGTAGCAAGTCCAGCAGGCTGATCCCTTCCTGCCCCAAACACATCCTGCCACAGAGGCCAGAACACCGTATCCTTGGTCCACATGGGAGCTCTGGATGCTTCAGAGCAGGACCCAGTCTGTGTTCTGGCTCAGCTTTGGTCCAGGACCTCCAGTGTCCCCTTGTCAGGAACCCTCTGCCCCTCCTTCCCTCCAGGGAGCCTTTGACCAGCGCATGAAGACCTGGCAGCGGTGGCAGGACGCCCAGACCATGCTCCAGAAGAAGAGGGAGATGGAGGCCAGGCTGCTGTGGGCAAACAAACCCGACAAGCTGCAGCAGGCCAAGGATGAGATCTCGGAGGTAGGGAATGGAGCATGGGGCCTCTGCTCTGTTCCTGCCCTCCATGTTCCAGTGGGGGACCTTCTGGGCTGGGGAAGGAACCTTCTGGCCCGGGGATCTCCTGACTGGGAGGGACAAGTGTCTGTGGCCAAGCTAGCCTTGGGTGAGGCTGCAGGAGGGGCTGCTGGTGGTCCTGCTTCCCGTGACCTCAGTGCTGAGGTGGTGACAAGGGCTGGAAAGACCAACCTCTGCTCCAGCAACACCTCTCACGTGTCCTGTCGTGGCTCCAAACCCCCATGGAGAGGGGGGCAGGAGTTCCTTCTCCTGCCCCCAAACAGCACTTCCTGTCTCCGCAGTGGGAGTCCCGGGTGACACAGTACGAAAGGGACTTTGAGCGGATTTCTGCCGTCATCCGCAAGGAAGTGATACGGTTTGAGGTACGTTTAGGGCAGCCCTTGGGGCTGACCTGGGCTCCTGCTCCTCCTCCTGGCACAGCAGCATCCCTAAATCCCATAATGTACAAGCTGGGGTGTCGCTGAGAGCTTTTGGATAAGAGGGGCTTCCCCACAGGGACCCCATTAAAGTGAAGCTGGGTGGGCAAAGAGCCTCTGGGGCTGGTGTGCTGGTCTCCTCATGGCACCCCAGGAGGAACAGGAAAATCCTGGTGGTTTCTCCTTCCCCCTCCCAAAATCTGGAGGGTTTTGGTGGTTGGTCCAACTTCACGCCCATCTCTTGCAGAAAGAGAAATCTAAGGACTTCAGAAACCACGTCATGAAATACCTTGAGACGTTACTGAACTCTCAGCAACAGGTGAGTGGTCCCTGATGTGTTTTTGTGTCCAAGTTCAGGCCAAGCTTGTGAATCTCTCAAGCATGACCCCCCCTGCACTGCAGCTCCATCCTGAAGGCTCCTGACTCTCTCCCTCTCCTCCCTGCAGCTGGTGAAGTACTGGGAAGCGTTCCTGCCCGAAGCCAAGGCCATTTCTTAATTGGACTGAGCAAACCTGAATTTTGCCTTTTTTTTTATATACACTATACCTCCTCCTCTTTTCCACGTGAGCGGCCCCTCGTTCCACACGGTGGAGCTGGTAGAGGTGTCACCCCCAGACAAGCAGCTTGTGAGCCAGTAACTCTTCTAACTGTATATTTTTCATTTAGCAACATATATTTTCTTACTGAAGAGAAACTAGTTTCCTGCTTCCAGACCAGACCTGCAGCCAGGGTGTTAATGAGATCTGGCAAATATCTATTTTTCAGGCTGGGTTTTAAGGCTCTAATGAATTATCTTACTCCTGCAGTGCCATTAAAGTTCTGTAATAAAACTTCTATCAGGGCAAACAGGCTCTGGGTGTTGAGGGTGGGAGTGGGGAGGGGTAACGGTGCATCCAGTGGAGGGTGAGGGAAGCAGCAGAGCCTCCCCCGTGTTGTGGCTGGACAGAGGTGACCTTGGATGCTGCTCTGGCCACCTGTCCCCCTCTCGATTAGGCTTTGGCTCTCTGCCTTTCTTCCAGCGGGAGCCGTTTTTAGGATCTGAGCTCAGTGGGGCTTTATAGCAATCCCACTTTGTGGAATTGCCTAGAAATCCACGGTGGAGCTCTGAAGGGTGTGGTGCTCCTACCACCCCTTACCCGGGGCTGCTTTTGCCCCTTTCCCCCCTCCCTAGCCTCGCGTGTGCTTTTTATCAAAACCGATACCCTTTCTGCGTTAAAAAAGAAAAAGCAACTCGGGCTGACTTCCCTCTTTCCTTTCCCCTTATCCTTGTAACCCGGGTCCCCGCGGCGTCTCCGCGGCTCCCTCCCCCTGTGCCGGGGCTGGTGTCCGGGCTGTCCGGAGCTGTCCCCGCCCGGGGCGGTCCCTGCGGGCCATGATCGCCGTGTCCATCCCGGCCGCGGAGCCCCCGCCGGCTGCGCGCAGCCCCGAGCGGGCGCACACGGTGAGCCTGGGGGCTGTGCGGGGCTCGGGGGGCTCTGCCTGCGGGGAGGGCTGCAGGAGGCTGTCTCCTCCTGCCCCGGGGGCTGGAGGTCGCCGGTTGTCCCCGAGCGGCCCCCGGGAGTGCGGGTCCCTGGCGGGGGGAGGTGTCCCTGGTCTGGGGAGTCCCAGTTGCCCTAGGATGGAGGTCCCCAGGTCCCCACGGGGGAGTCACCCTTTGCTCCCGGGGGGATTTGTCTCCCTCTGCCCCAGGGGTCTTCCAGGTGCCCTGGGAGTGGAGGTGGCTGCCTGTCCCTAGGGAGTCTCTGCCGGTGCCAGTCACGGACCCTCTGCCTTTGGAAGGCTCCGGGGTGTGCGGGATCCTGCCTGTCCCCATCCCCGCTGCTTGCGGGGCTCGGAGCTTTCTACGCTTCCCCAGGGTTCTCTCCCTGCCCGGCGGCGCTTCCACCCTAACCCGGGGCCTGTCCCACCGCCCCCGTGTCCTGCTCGTCCCCGACTCCTGCCTTCTGCCCCCGGGCTGGGGGTGGCCCGGGCTTGGAGGACCCCGAACACCCCTGGGAGGGTCCCTGACAGACACAGGCGGGTCCTGAGCCAGGGCTTCCAGGCGGGGGAACCCACAGCTGTCGCTGCCTGTGGGGACCCATTGCCCTTGAAGGAGGGGATGTGGGACATGGGCAAGGTGAGATTTTGGCCTGCCCAGCCGGAGGGAGCACAGACCCTCTACCTTTGAAAGTGGGGGAGGTCCCTGTTAGTCCCCGTGGTTGGGAGTTCCCTTCCTTCCCCTGGATGCCCTACCTGCTCTGGGACTGGGGATCCTGAAGTGTCCCAGCCTCAAGGGTTGGAGGTCCTCAAGTATCGCTGGGAGGTCCCCAGGGGTCTCTGCCGGGGGCACCTTCTGCCCTTGACAGCGAGAGTGTGTCGGTTCCCTCTTGCCCCGGGGGTGCCCCTGGCGCCTTGTCCCCAGGGCTTCCCACATCCCAGGGCTGCTTCCTCTTGCCCCAGGGGTTGGAGGCTCTTCCTGCCTGCCCTGGGGTCCTGCTCTGGGGATCCCCCCCTGTCCGGGAAGGTACCCCCGTGTGCGTTAGGGACTGAGTGTAACTGGAGCCCTGTTTGTCCCAAGAGGAGTCCAGGGGTCACCCACTGTCCTTGGTATTGGGGATGTTCCTCTGCCCTGGGAATCCCTCTGACCCTAGAGGGTTACAGGGTCTCTGTCTATCCCTGGGTACCCCCATCTGCCCTGGGGGTGGGATGTCCCCAAGTTTCCTCCCTACCCCCACTGTCCCCACATGCCCAGGAGTGGCTGTCCCTGCCTACAGCCAGAGGATCCCAGCTGGGGTGAGAGGGAGGGACAGACAGTGACCATCCACCCCTGGAAGGGGTGGGGAAGGCGCATCATTAGTGAGGGTCTCTCCTCTGTTCCCAGGGGATCCTTGTCATGTCCCTGTGCACCCAGGATAGGGATAGACATATCCCTTCCCCCAGGAGTGCAGGATCCAAGTGTCCCCGAGGATTCCCTGCCAGAGCACTCTTTACACCTGGAATGGCAACACCTGGCCCCAGGGTGTTGGTGGGTCCCTGTCTGTCTCTGGGCATGGGGGTGCCTGCTTGCCCTGGATGGTGAAGGTTGTGAGAGTCTTAATGTGCCCACCAGGGTGTCTGCACATCCTCCAAGTGCTTGGGGGGGTTCCCACAGCCCTCACCTCCTTGCAGGGATCCCGGCTATCCAGGCAAAGAGGAGGGGAGAGAGGGGCAGATGGGACCACCTGCCCTGAGGAGGAGAGGTCCCCAGCTGTCCTCGTAGCTCCCTGTCTGGGAAGGGGGACACAAAGCCCTTGAAGGGAGAGAATGGGTCCCTGGCCCAGGGGGTGCTGGGCAGAGGTCCCCACAGGGTTCCTTTCTGAGGTGGCTCCTCTGCTCTTCTACCTTGGCCTTGGAGGGGTCTCCTGTGGCACCGTGGATGGAGGTGCCTGTCTGTCCTCAGGGGCCCAACCTTGAATGCAGGGGCTGTCCCTGGCCTGGGGGATCCCCACCAGCCCTGGGGAGTGGGGTGGGGGCACCTTTGGTCTGGGGGTTTCCTCTGGCCATGTGGGGAAGGAAGGGCTTTTCGTGCCTTGCCCAGGAGGGTGGAGATCCATGTGTATCCCAAAGCCTCACCTGCCTTGGGGAAAGATGGATTGTCTCCCTCTGTCCCATTGGTTTGAGGTCCCCATGTGTCCCTTCCTGCTGTCCCTGCACACCCCAAGGTGCTGGGGGTCCCTGCCAGCCCCAGGATCCCAACTGTGGCAGGGTTTGGTGGGGGCTGGGATGAACCTTGCTGTGTTCCCCTTGGAAGAATTGTGTCCCCTCTGCTTTTGGGGATCCTTCCTGCTCCCATGGTGCCCCCATTGGCCGTGGGGGTCTCTGCCTGCCCCAGAGAAATGGGGGTGGAGTGTCCCAAGTGCCCTCCCCTGGTTTGTGAGTTAGTGGCTCCTGCTGCCTCTGTGGGGCTGATGAGTGTGGTGGGGATGATGAAGATGGTGAGGCTGGGGCTGGTGAGGATGAGGATGGTGAAGATGACTAGGTAAGGTAAGGATGGTAAGGGTGATGAAGACAGTGAGAAGGAGGATGGTGAGGCTGGGCCCGATGAGGAGGACACGGTGTCTGTCCCCACCGCAGGTGTTCCGTGTGGAGGTGCTGTGCAATGGTCGGCGGCACACGGTGACCAAACGCTACAGTGAGTTCCAGGCACTGCACAAGCGGGTAAGAGCCCCCAGCTCTGCAGGGAGGGGCCATCCCTGGCCTCATCCTCTGGGGCCTGCCCTGATGGCCCTGCACTCTTCCTCAGATCAAGAAGACCTGCAAGGTCCCCGACTTCCCCCCACGCCATGTCCCCAACTGGATGCCCAAAGTGCTGGAGCAGCGCCGGCAGGGCCTGGAGCTCTACCTGCAGGTGAGGAGTGTACGGCAGGTTCAGGGTGGGTTTCCAGGGTTGAGGAGCACATGGTGGTGGGTTTGGGACAGGTTTTTGTGGTGCTGACCCCCCTGGAGCATTGCAGGGTGTGCTGTACCACAACGAGGAGCTGCCCCAGGACGTCTTGGACTTCCTGAAGGTGCGGCGGTGCCAGCAGAACCCCAAGGCCAGCAGCCCCCCGTGAGTAGATGAGTTCTGCCAGCACCAGGGTTATTGTCCCCCTGCCCTGTGTTAGGTACCCCGAGTACACAGGGTTGGGGATGGTGGGGACAGGCTGAGGGTTGATGTCCCCTCTTCCACAGCAGCACCAGGCTCCTGCCCTCGCAGCGCCCCGTTGTCGGCTTCTGCTCAGATCCCTACGTGCGGCCACACGGCACCGGTAAGGAGCAGGGCCATGGAGCAGGTCTCCAAAACCTCCAAAAGGCTCTTCTGGGCCCTACAGAGGTGCCTCTCCTTTAATGGTGCCCAGGAGGGAACAAGATATGACAGCACCCCCATTTCCTTGCAGACCTGCTCCCCAACACCGTCCTCAGTGGGGTCCTGCAGGGCCTCTACCTCCCCCTGAGCTGTGTCCCTGGGCAGGCAGCACCCCGAGCCTCTGGAATGATGAGTTCCCAGACACCCACCCAGCACCCAGGGATGCAGTGGTGAGGAAAGAATCCTTGCGGTGAAACTCACTCCTCCCTGCTGGGCTGGGGCAGGGAAATGGTGGGAGAACTCAAGAGGATGGGGGAGAAGCCAAAGGGATGTTGGGAACTGCTCTCCCACCACCATGCACAGTGCCTTTGCTGGCAGAGCAGGAGCTTTGCCTTCCCCCCATTGTTTTGGGCTTGCAGTACAAGCCTTTGGATGCTGAATGGTGCTGGAAAACCTCTCTGCATCCAGGCTTTGGTGCAATAAATCTGGATTTGACTGACTGGCAAAGTGCTGTGCTGTGAAATTCTGCAAAGCAAACTCAGGGCCAACTGTGGCACTGCTCCCAGCTGGATAAGATGTGGAAGTAGGATGTGGAAGGGGGGCTGGAAGGTTGAGGGGTGCATCTGTGTGAGGGATGCAGAGCGATCTGCACCCCTCTGAAGGCAGGAGAGACAGCTCTTTAAAAAACACATTGGTCACATTTATTGGTGCATGTGCTTCTTACAAAAGTGATGGAAGAGCAGCCTGTGGCCCGTCCCACTGGCTGGGAGGCAGCAGGGAGAGGGGCCGGGCACTGGGACACAGCAGGACCCGGTGGCCCCAGGGCAGGGGAAGCGCGGCAGCCTCGGTCCCACAGCCCCTCACAGCCTGGCAGGGCCTGGTCCCGTCACTCTTTGGCGATGGCAAACGGCTTCTCCACCTCGATGGTGCCACACTCAACGATGGTGACGTCCTTGAGGGGCTTGTCCCGGCTGTCAGTCTTTGTGCTCTCCACCTTCCGCACCACATCCTGGGTGGAGCACAGTGTGAGAGTGTGACACACAGGCAGAGCCAGCTTGGCCAAGCCCCCCCATTCTCCCCGGAGCCCGTCCCTCTCCCGTCTCTCACCATGCCCTCCAGCACTTTGCCAAAAACCACGTGCTTCCCGTCCAGCCACGGCGTCTTCACGGTGGTGATGAAGAACTGGGAGCCGTTGGTGTCCTTGCCGGCGTTGGCCATGCTCACCCAGCCCGGCCCGTAATGCTTCAGTTTGAAGTTCTCGTCAGGGAAACGGTCCCCGTAGATGCTTTTTCCTAAAGGTGGGGACAAAAAGGCTGCAGTGATCTTGTGGAATGTGTCAGGGTGGGGTGATGGTGGTGGGGGAATGAGCAGTTCCAGAGCAGGGACCAGCACTGATGTCACAGGGATACAAGAGACATGGGCTGCTGCGGGAAACACCCCAGGAGCTGGGCAGGGGTGCCATGGCAGGGGTGCCATGCCAAGGGACCAGAGCAGGAGGCTTCCAGCACCCCAGTTACCCCAGCACTCAGTTCTTCTCCGAGGTCCTGTCTTTGTGAGCTCAGCTTTGAGGCCTATCTTTGTTTGCACCAAGCTCCAGCTCTGTGCTGGTCCCAGGGACAGCCCTGCAGTGGCTGGAATTGCAGCTGCTGTCTCACTCCAGGACAGTGGCTTGGATCTGCCAAGTTACCTCCAGTGCCATCGCCGCGGGTGAAGTCTCCTCCCTGGATCATGAAGTCCTTGATCACACGGTGGAACTTGCTGCCCTTGAAGCCAAATCCTTTCTGGAGGTGTGGAAGGAGAACATGGAGTGAGGCAAAGGCACAGACCAGACCTCCATGGCCCCAGGGCACCAAGTAGGACCTGAGGAGGGTCCAGGTGAGGCCCAGGGTGCCACGGCCCCCTCACCTCTCCAGTGGCCAAGGCCATGAAGTTCTCCACCGTCTTGGGCACTGTCTTGCCAAACAATCCAATGACGACACGGCCCACATCCTCCTCACCGATCCGCAGGTCGAAGAACACCTTGGTGAGGGTGGTGGAGGAAGGTTGGGGGAGGAGAGCCAGACTTGCCTTGTTGGGCCAATACAGCCCCCAAAGTCCAACTCACCAACTCCACCCAGGCCCAAAAGCGCACTGGCTGAGGATGGCTGGTGCCCCCCTCCCCTGGCAGCCTCATCACTCACCCCAGCTGGATCCCCACCCACCCCAGGCCTTCAGCCCGGCCCTTCCTCCTCAGTTTCCCCAGAGCTGTCCCCAGGCCTCCTCCCCTCGTTCAGCTGCCCCGGCCCCTCCCTTTCTCCCGGCCTCACCCACGCTCCCCGTCCGGGCCCCCTCAATCCCCGACCCCTGCAGCCCATCCAGGGCCCCTCAGCCCCACTCCCCCCTGCCCAGCTCTCCCCCACCCCATGCGGGCTCCCCCCATGGAGTCTTTCCCAATCCCCCCCCCGACCTTGGCGGTGACCTTGGGTCCCTTCTTGCGCTCGTCGGCGCGGGAGGTCGCGGGCAGGAGGAGCAGGAAGGCCGCGCCCAGCGCCGCCGCCGCCACCAGCACCTTCATCCTGCGCCGCTCGCAGCCCGGCCACAGCGCCCGCCGCGCCGCCGGCATCCGGCCACGCCCGCCGCTCACCCCCGCCCGCACCGCGTCTTGGTACCGCCCGCACAGGGCGCCCGCCCGCTCCGCCCGCCTGGGCGCGACCAACAGCGGCCACGGGGGGGGGGAAGGCAGCGCCTTCCGGCCGGGCGGGGCGCGGCCGTATGCCACGTTGCCCCTCGCTGGGCCACCGCGGAGCTGTCAATCAGGAGCGGAGCGCAGCGATGATTGGTCAATGATGGGGAAGGGGCGGGATCTGGGGTGCCACTGGCCAATGGACACTGCCGGAGGGCGGGAGCTGAGCCGGGCCGGGCTTCTCGTTCCGGTGTGTCCCGGTGTGTCCCGGTGTGTCCCTGGTGTGTCCCGGTGTGTCCCCGGTGTGTCCTGGTGTGTCCCTGGTGTGTCCCGGTGTGTCCCGGTGTGTCCCCGCTGTGTCCCGATGTGTCCCCGGTGTGTCCCGGTGTGTCCCGGTGTTTTCCCAGTGTGTCCCACTGTGTCCCGCTGTGTCCCCGCTGTGTCCCGGTGTGTCCCCGGTGTGTCCCCGCTGTGTCCCGGTGTGTCCCCGGTGTGTCCCCGGTGTGTCCCCGGCAGCAGCAGCCCCTGGGGCAGGGGGACAGGGAGCACCAGGAGCCGGTGGCCGCTCGGTGGCCGTGGCGGGAGGACGAGCCGAGTCCCCGGGGAGCTGCGGGTCGGTGTCGGGGTGAGGAGACACCACCGAGAGCCAAAGCACCTGTGAGAGCAGCTGGCCCTGCACCTGCTCAGAGCCACCTGCAGCTGAACCAAAACGTTCCCTCACTTGGAACCCGCTCCACACTGTCTGCCATCTCTCGTGTGACATCTTCCCCTAATCCCCAGCCTTAAATGTACCATTTTCAGCATGAGCTTTCATTTCCTGTTCCCAAAAGTTTGTCTGGGCACTCTGACAAGGAGATGAACCTTAAAGGTTCCCTCTCTGACCCTTGGAACCCACATATCCACCTCTGAGATTCATCTTTTGACACTGACCCAGACCTGATGAAAACCTAATTCCCTACATGTTCAATTAACTCCAGGGTTTACAATCACAGACTGGTTTGGATTCGAAGGGACCTTTCTAAGTCCAACCCCTGCCATGGGCAGTGACACCTTTGGGGATGGTGCAAAGCTCAACACAGGCATCTGCAGCATCACAGACAATGCTATGTGCTTCCAGCTGGCCTCTCCTGGTATTTAAGAGGAATTAGAGCTCCTCTCACTCCTTCCTTTTTATCCTTTTTATCTTAACTTACTCCTTTTTATTTCACAGCCTTGCCAGGGGGGCAGGTCCCAGTACCCCTCTCTCTGTGGTCCCTTCTGAAGAGCTGCCTTAGGACAAGGCATTCCAGGATGGCTGAAGAGGGAATGTGTGGGCCCAGGGAGAAGTGAAATCGGTGCCACCACGCCTTGGCCGAGCTCTGTAGGGCTGGAAAGCACAAAGTGTTGAGAAGGTCCTGCAAAGTCCCACCCGTGCGTGGTCCCCTCCAAGGCAAGCAGAGGGTGACAAAAGTACCCAGTAGAGCCAAAGGAAGACAAAACACGAGTGCCATGGTCAGGCTAAGGTAATAAATACTTCTATTCATGGAGAACAATGCAGCAGTGCAATGTTTTATTGAAAAAAAAAAAAATCATCTCACTTGATACCTCAGAAGACTGCATCGCGACGTTGGTGGGCCGAGAGCGGCGTCAGAGGCACCTGCGCCGGGAGCCCCCGAGAACCCTCCCCGTGCCTGGGCTCTCCTGGCTGCTGACCGCTCCCGGCACGGTGGGGAGAGATTGCCCAGGTTAATGCCCTACATCCTACCACAGCATGGCTGGCTCAGTCTGCCTGCGTCTCCTTGTCACCTCCGAGCTCCCTGGGGACAGCGCTTCCCTCAAGCACAGGACTTGCTGGCAACCTGCTTGCTTTTCTTTTCTCTTTTTTTTTTAATTTTTTTGTTAAAAAGCCGCTCCGCATCTTTGCCCTTTTTTTTTTTTGTTTTTTTTTTTGAAGAGTCCAACGTACGATTATAGTGCAAGAGGGCTTGGTACAAGTGAGCATTACCAGCATGCCGTGGGGGGACAGTCCTCCCCTCCAAACACATCATTGTAGGACTAAAAGAACACCGTAGCTCCGGAGAGAAGCTGTAGTGGGTCACCATGAAACAGTTTTCAAACCAACCCACTTAAAAACAAGGTCAGGAAAGTTTCTAAACGATCAAATACATTCACTTAAAAAAAAAAACCAAAAAAACAAACCCCAAAAAAACAACGAAACAAAAGAAACCAAAAACATTTAGGAACAAAACCTGTTGAGATGGCCCCTTTCCCCCCCGCCCTCCCTCACCCTGCAAACACTTACATATGCTGCAACTACAAGCTGCTCCTTGAGCGGAGGCAGCAAGGAATGACCAAACACGGCAGGAGATGCAGAAGGAATCGAGTTCTGGTGACAGGCACTTAGTGGGGCTTGGGAGGGCAGCAAAGGAAGTGTCTCAGGGCCCAGCTCTGTCTCAGCAGGCCAGGCAGCTCCCCAGGGAGCGCCTGTGCCCCTGGACCCCCCTCCCAAGACGCCAAACCATGGTTTCCTACAGCAGAGAGAGGAATGCCTGTGCCAGAGACGCAGCTTCTGGGAGCCACTGGCAGCGCAGGAGTTTGGAAACAGAAAGGTGGAATGTGCCCATGGCTGTGTCCCCGTTGTGGCAGGAGAGGACAGGGCACGCCTGGCATGTGCCCGCGGGAGGTGAGTGCTGCCCTCCCTGCCCTGCTCACACCTGGCTGGAGGGAAGTGCTTTGCCAAGGGGCAGGGAGGTGCATGTGTGAGCTGAGGGTTCTGCATGGAGCTCACTGGGACAGGGCATGGAAAGAACACAGCAGAGAATGGAGGAGAGATGCCCTGCCAGGATCCCTCCCCAAGGAGGGAGGTTTTTCCACTCTGGCACCACGCCAGTGTCTGCCTGACTCAGGAATGCACGAGGAGCAAGGCCAGAGCTCAGAGCTCGCTGCCCAGGCTGATCTCCTGCCCTCTAAGCCTGCTCCTACCCAGCCAGGGAAACTGAACCTCCTGGCAATGTTGCTGTGTGAACGCCACGCTACACAGATTAGCATTAAATCGAATAAACGATAATGAGACCTAGTCTCTCCCTTTCCTCCCTTCATGCTCTCCGGGATTTTGGGGTAAGTCAGGCCCAAGTTTATGACAAGTGAACCATTCCAGCCTGATCTGGTGTCACACACAGAAAGACAAAGTCAAATGAACCTACTTCCCAAAGCTGCTCGAGTTCTCCCACAGCCCTGCCACTTCTCCAGTAACCCCTGTCAGCCTCATCTCCCCTCCAGTTTTGGAAATGCCGCAGTTGGATGCAAGATTTCACTGTTTTTCTGGGTGTGCAAAGCACTCCAAGCCCTTTCCTTGCTACTGGTTTGGCTCAAAGCGGTGCAGGAGAACTGTGGCTGCTGTGGGGGTGGGATGGTGCAGGCGAACCTGCCCCTGCCCCATGCTCAAGAGAGGATGTGAAGGCGATTCCAGTCAAACCTACCTGACCATCAGGAGATGGGATCAGTGTTAAGGCATGAAGTATCCTCTCCCCTGCTGGGGATGCTTTGTTCCCACTAATATCTTCTTGCAGAAGGCTCCCAACCACCCCAAGGAGGGATTTGGGAAGGCTGCCTGGCTACCCACACTGAGAAATGCCCACGCTTCAGGAAATGGCTGTTTCTCAGTATCTCAGCCCCGATCTACCTCTTAAACCAGCACAAATTTCTCCGGCTTGGCAAAGCCCATGCCGCTCCCTCCAGCCCACGCTGGGCATCAGCCTCGCGTCTCCCAGCCAGCTGGGTCAGGCACGGTGTAGGAAACCATGGAAAGGACATTCACTGGCAGCTAGGAAGGGTGATTGGAAATTCAAGTATGCTTTCCTCAGCGCGCGGCCCAAGGTGGGCGTCAGGAGCCCCAGACTGGCACGAGGGTTGTGGACATCCCCACTCCAGGGCATTTCCGTGCACCCCACCATCCTCCCCACTGCGTGTCTGCCTGCGCTGGCGTGGCCACGCAGAGATCCACAGATACAATGTGCATCTGTAAATGCTAAAAATAATAAAAAGTGCAACGACGTCAGCTTCTTTAAAACAATCCACACTGCTCTGTTACCGTCAGAGGAGGGAGGTGTCAAGGGAGCCTGAAAAAAACCCCTAACTGGAACAGTAGATTGCAAATTTCTCACAGCTTGCACATTACAGTATAACTGTTCCCAAGGAGCCACAGAGAGAACCTGTCTCTTCCTGCTGCAGCAGTCAGGCCCTTCTCCTAGCAACTCTCCTGCCTGCCCCACATCCTCCTGCCCTCTCCACAGCCAATCGAGCCTATGGAATTTCTCCACTTAATTAAGGAGGGAGGAGGACAGAGGGGCAGAGTGCAGGGGAGGGAGGGGAGGAAAGTGAGCAGGAACTAAGCACAGTCCTCAGGTTTGCGTCAACGATGCCTTTGCCGTAAACAATGGGAAGGAGGGTCAGCCAGCCAGCCCCCCTCCCAGGGTGACCAAGACCTGAGCCAGCCACAGTCCTGGTCCCAAAAGGAGCTTCAGGCTTGGAGTGAATGAGGGAGACCATTCAGCAGATCCACCCCAGAGTGGTTTGTTTTGGAACGTTTTCTTCTCTTTTTGGTTTAAAATGTCACTTGGGTTTTTGTTTTTTGTTTTGTTTTGTTTTTTTTTTTCGTTTTTCTCTCTTCCTCCTATGCCTCCTCCTCCTCCCTCCTAAAGAGAAGTCCCTTCCAGTGAGACAGGGCAGGAGCTGCAGGCGTGGTGGTTCCTGCAAGGCCCAGGAGGCACCGGTCACTTGTGACGCTGAGCCGTCTTCTTCCGTTTCCTCTTAAAGAAGCAGCAGCACCTGGGGCACAAAGGATGAGGAGGGAGAGTCAGCCCCGCGCCCGGCAGCCTGCCGCGTCCCCGCAATGTCCCCATGATGTCCCCGCCCTCCCGCATGCAACAGCATCTCTGCCCGCCCGGCCTGGGCCCCAGCACGCTGCCGGGACGGGGGGCAGCTGCTGCTGGGTGGGTGACACCACCAGCCCGGACTGGGAGACCGGCCACGGCCAGCTGGGGTGTCCCACTGCCAGGTCCCGGAGTGCCGGCCAGGCTTCTCCCTCCCAGCCGGGCTTCTCCCTCCCAGCCGGGCTTCTCCCTCCCAGGCTCTGCTGGAACACAAGGAGCCAGCTGGAAAAGTGGTAAAACAGGGACCCAGGTGCTCCACTCCCTCTGTCCCACCCCAGAGGAAGTGGACTGGGACTGTGAGCTCTGGCTGCTTTTCCCAGCCATGAGGCACACGGTTTTCACCACTGTTCTCTAAAAAAAACAAGTTCCAAAGAGACCTCGGCTCAGGGACCAGGTTTCTTCACTGAACCTTTCGCGATAACCAGAGCTTCCGCCCTGGATCGATCACTCAGTGCCGGGATGCAGAACCCCTGCTTCTTCCCCCATCCGATGGGAGGGTGGTGCACAGGATTAGGGGAAGCAAGAAGGATGGAGAGTGGAGGCTGAGGTGGGGAGAGGAACGCCCAACGCAGCTGAACTGTGAGGAGCGGTGGGTTCCCTGTGGGATACGCTGGGGGCAGATCCTATACTCCTCCTGGCTTCCTACAGAATTCCTTGGGTTTGAACATGTATCTATCTTTCTACCCTGAACCCATTGCCAGGAATGCTCTGCACATCTCTGCGAGTTCTCCCAAACTACATGTCCTTCTCCATCTGCTGGGACAGCTATCCCCAGAGAAGCCTGGGTGATGCTGGAAGACTGCTCTTTCAGGCTGCTGGAAGGGATGCCTGGATAAGCAACCAGAGTAGACCACTGAGTCTTAGAAGATCCTGAGTTGGAAGAGACCCATGAGGATCATCGAGTCCAACTCCTGGCTCTGCACAGGACAGCCCCAAGATTCCAACCATGTGCCTGAGAGTGCTGTTCAAGTGCTCCCTGAGCTCTGGCAGGCAAACATGAGGATGCAAAGACCGTTTTTTCCTACAGCCATCTGTTGTAGGCTAAAAACATTCCAAACCATCTTCTCCAAACTATTTCTCACTGGCTTCTTCATGGAATGTCAGCTTTACACCCCTGTCCTCTCAGAGCTGGAGGAACTCTCACCCAGGTGCTTGTCCCTGGGGTGCACGAGCCTCACTCTGGAGTGCAAAAGCGATGGGTGAGCACAACCTGCCGTGAGCTGAGCCTGCCAGCACAGATCGACTGCCTGGGAGAACAAACAACTCTCCCTGTGACATGGAGAGTTCCCACAGCCCTCCAAGAGGAGAGACCCCTCCCACTGCACGGACTCATGTCCATGACTGGTCTCTAGGCTCCTGAACAGGTCCAGTTTGGCGGTGGGACAAGGAGAAAAAGGAGAAATGCAAAGCCCTTGTCCGTGCAGGTGAAGTGACGCTTCCATTGCTGCCCACCCACCCTGAGGTGTTTGTCTGCCACCTCAGCACCCCTGTCCCAGGCTGGAACCCCCACCCCAGGACTGCTCTGGCATTCTGTTGTCCCAGGCCATCTGCCTCCATCTCCTGCTTTAGCCTATTGCAGTACTGCTCTCCCACATCAGCCACCTTCCTTCATGGCTTGTGCGATGGCGAGTAAGGGGGACGTCACGGGGAGAGGATGGAGGATGCATGAGTGATGGTGTCGCATGCAGCGGGTAAGGGAAGAAGGGGCTGAGCAGCACTCTACTTGTTGGGCACTGAACAAGGGGAGCTGACTGACTTCTGGTTGGTTTTCCTTGTGACTGTCTTTTTATGCTCTTATTCAGAGGTCCAGGGAAGGGTTCAGGAAAGGAAGTCCTGGGAAGGGTTCAGACAGGCAGAGGCAAAACACCAAAATAAAAGAATAAGGCAGGCTGACAATTACAGAACGTGATCTCTCTGCATGCAGATGATGCCCAAGAGAACAGCCCCAGACTACGACATACAGAGAAGCCAGAGATGCCAGAGGTACTGGAGGCGATGCCTATGGAGAGCAGGGCAGAGTCAGTCTCCCATCCAACAAGGACATTCCTCACCACACATGAGCTTGGTCTCTTTGCTCTGTGGCAATTTCCCCCCATCAGCCCACCCTGGAACCTACAAATTCATCTGAGTGTCTGCTTGGTCCTTCACTTACTGGGTACATGATTTCCCCCAGGGGCATCTCCTGGGACAACCTGAGACTGGGATACTACAGCTGCAGCTTCAAAACCCTGCTAAAGCCCCAAACTGGGCTTGGACCAGTGCTAATCCCAACCTTTCCACCCCTTCTTTCCTGGAGAAGCCCATTCACTTGCACCTCAGCTGGCTGGAAAGGAGCTACCTCCTACC
Source organism: Poecile atricapillus (assembly GCF_030490865.1). Classification (NCBI taxonomy): domain Eukaryota; kingdom Metazoa; phylum Chordata; class Aves; order Passeriformes; family Paridae; genus Poecile; species Poecile atricapillus. The sequence goes on from NC_081259.1 coordinate 19,828,690, forward strand.
CTCTCTGAGTAGGGGCTCTGTCACTAATGAGAACTCCCTGGCCTTGTCCTTCCATCCTCTCTGGCCTGTGCTTCTCTAAGAGGAGACTTTCCAAGGAAGCAGCTGGCCCCTCTCCTCCACACTCAGTGCAGGGTTACCCTTTGTAACCGTCTGCGTGAGGAATTCCTGCAAGAGGCTCAGCCGGCCTAGGCCCGACTCTGCCCAACTCCATCAGGCATCATCTGCTCACGGACGTAAACGTTTGGGGGAGATGGAAAGCCAAATAGGAAAGGATTAAAATCTGATTTTGCATCCATCCGTTCAGAGATCAGCCGAATCCCTCAGCCTAGTGTGGCTGGTCGGACACAGCCCATGCCCTCCCCAATATTGCAAATGGTCCTAAAATCAAAACAGCTCTGGGTTGGCATTGACTTTGTGCTTTTTTAGCGTTTGGTGGGTTTGGTTTTGCCAACCCCAGTCTAGTCTGGTCCGCTCCCCCTTGTATGTGGACTGGAGAGAGGGACTCACCACAAGTTGAGCATTTTCAGGCAGCTACAGAGAGTATAGAGAAAAAACACAGAAAGGAAGAAAGAGCGATTAGTTCACAGAGGTGGGATGGAAGCGAGTCACTGCAGCCATGCAAACATGCAGTGCAGAGCGGCAGACACACACCAGGCCTGCCCGCCGCCCGCCCCAGCACTCACACCACTCTGCCCTTGCCACCTCTTCCATGGGCACGAGGCCTCTGACAAACACCCATTCTCCATGGAGGCACCAGGCCCCTCAGTTCTTATCTGGGGTTGGCATCAGAAGGTGACTCCGGGCCACCATCAGCTCTTGTCCCCTGCAGAAGGGCCTGATGATGGATCTACACCTGGGACCCGCCCTCCAGCGACACCACTGCCGGAATCCGGAGCTTTTCTCCAGCACACTCCAAGCAGAAGCATTGGCACGGCTCTGCCTGCGGAGTGCCAGGGAAAGCCCATCCCACTACTGCACATCATCTCAAAACACAGAGCCCAGCTCCAGCTCCTGCCAGCCCTCTCTGGTACCCTTTTCTGCAGAGCAGAATCCCAAAGTCTTTTGCCCTTCTTGTGCGCCTGAGGGGAAATTGTGATCAGAGATGTAAGGAAAGGCAAAGCCCTCCCTGTGGCAAGCAGAATGAAGCAATCTATGCTTGGGAATTACAAGAGACCCCAAACCTATCAGTGCAAAGCAGCTTATGCTCTGCTTCCCAGCACCTCCAAAACCAATCTGGAAGCACACAAACAATGGTTGCAGAGAGACAGGACAACTCCATGTGTCGTGGGATAGGGCCTGGGTGGCACAGCTCCTTCCCACCTGGCTTGACGTTTCCCCTGTACACAGAGTGGGGGCTGGACCTGGCCTCAGTGCACAAACATGGACTGCAGAAGTTCCTGGTTCCTCCCTGCACTGGGTTGTCAGAACTGTTGAGGATGACAATCTGCCCCATCCTAGGAGCCACATGCCTGGGGAGACCCCCTTCAAAGACCATGATGCAAAACCGGTGGTCTCTGCCGGCCACACAACCCGTATCTAAGAGGAATGTTGCCCATTCTGGAAGCTGCTCCTCAGGATCTCCCCTACCCTCCCAGCTTGATGAGGAGCCTGCACCAAATCTGAGGCTTCTTGGGCTGGGAGGAGAAGGTGTGTCTGTGGCTGCTGGGATCAAGGCCAGGCCAGCTACCAGTGAGCAAGATCCCACACACGTGCTTCCTGAGGGACTGGGGAATCCCCGAAGGACTGGGGAATAGAGAGCAGAAGACCTTGAGGACAACCAGCACAGATAACATATACCTAGGGACCTTTTCCATCTATATGCCCTTCCTTGCCACTTTTCTTCTTCATACAGAAGTGGCCACAAAGGTTGAGGCAAACAGTGGGGGACAAGTGGCACCAGTATCACCCAGTCAAGAAATAAGCAGGCAGCTGGGCCATGCCTCAGCACCGACCAGTTCAAAGGCAGCCCTGGGCCTACTGGCCCCTCACTCGGGGAGTGCCAGAACTCTCTGGTGACCCGGCAGTGACAGGTCCTGATTTAGCTCAGAGGCAGTGAGAAGGTGCAAAATGTGACATGATGGTGCTGGATGCAGGACAGGAGCCAAAATGGTCAAAGCAGCAACTCTGACAGCAGTTCGCACGTCTGACCACAGCTACAGCAGAGGTCAGCTTAGAGGGAGAACTTTCTCCTCCACAAGCTGCTTCTGGTTCCTCTCTCTCAGCTTCTCAGGGCTGGACCAAGAGAACCCCCAGGGAGAACTATCCATCCCTGCAAGAGTTACTTCCAGACTGTTCTGGATACCTGGCACCCACCTCTCACAGCCAGAAATGAAGTGACAGCTCTCAGACCAATGATCTCTTTGATGAGCTGTGCTCAAGCTACTCCTACACTCTCAGCGTGAGAGCACAGCGTGTTCTCCTTCTGCAATGGGGGATGCTCACCGGGATTCCTGAGATCAGCTCCTGATATTTTGGTATCTGTGCTACTGAAATGTCTATCTGGCAATACATGCTCTGAGTAAGAGTTATGTTCTCCAGGCATGACAAGTGTCAAAGAGAAGCAGCAGCAGCAGCACTGAAGGCACCATGCACAAAAGCAGCAATATGCAAGGAAAAGGGCATGGGACACGAGCATTGAGGACTTTGCCACAGAAAAATGTCCCCACTCACTTCCCAGGAGAAGGATAATGACCAACCAGTGGAAAGCCTGTTGTAAAGCAAACGTACTTAGCTTCCTCCACCACCTCCACCTCCGCCTGCGCTGTGATGGGTGCGTTGGAGTGTGCTCCTGTTGGGTCGTCCACATTCAGCTCCCCGTTGGTTGAGCTCACCACCTGCAACACAAAGGAACATCCCATTGGTGAGGCTCCCTGGCAAGGGCTGTTGAGGGAATGGGAAATCTGATGAATAATTGTTTGCTCCTGTCTCTTTGCACCCTCTCAGGAGGCTGCTGAGTTTCATGGGTGCCTTGGAGTCTCCAGGCTGGAGCAGCCGAAGCAGAGCAGCAGGCCTGTGTGTGTGCTCCCCAACTCACTGCCCTAGAGCACCTCCAAGAGAGGGTAGAGGGTACTTTATAGACCAGACTTACTAAAGCCACTCCTTTCTGTCTTCAGTTTAAGAAATTTGGGTTCAAAACATTTTAAAAGATTTTGTTGGAACAGTAAAAGCCATAGTGTTGGCCATCACAGCTTGGGTCCTTCCCAAACCATGGCTTGAGCATGATGAATGGGACAGGACCAGTGAAATTGCTCTCCTGATCACAACATTGCTGCAGTTTGAGAAGATTTCAGGGGGTTTAACACAAAGGCTGCACACAGCAGAAGGAAGAGGTACCTGCACTGATCCTCCATGTCGATCTGCAGCCAAATGAGATGTCAAGTACGAGGTATTTGTCTGCCGGCTTGGCTGGATCTCCCACTCTCCTCGGCGATCCGATGACGCCTGCTCAGGAGTTCAGGAGCATGAAAGAAACAGAAGAGGGCAAAAGGTGAATGAGGAGAAGAAATAAAGGTGTATTGGTTGGTGGGGTTTTTTTTTTGCAGAAAGCAGGGCATTTAAACTTTTATCTGGGCTAAAACTCCTCTTTACCAAGTGCACCTCATTATTTACTGCCTTGGTGGCTGCAGTGATCCACTGCGGGAGTGGATTTCATCTCCTCTAGCTGCTGAGTGAAGGGAAAGCTCTATTCTGGAAATAATTTCTTTACAACAGTTTCATATCCATGGATTTCAGTACAGCCACAATTACACTGACAGTATTTAATTATGTCTGTCAGGCCACACACACCAGAGCACTTGGCACAGCAGCAAGGTGGGATTCACAAGCTCAACCTCCCTCAAATACATCTCTTTAAATGGAAATTTGCAACATAAACCAAAGCCAAACATTTCATTTCACCCAAAGACAGTTCCACACACTGATTCACCTGTGCAGTGCAGAAGGGAACATCTACACCTGCTTGACTGGAGAGAGGGGTGGGGGCTTTTTGGGTTTCTGCAGGAAAGTGAGTAAGAAGCTCTGGCTAACAAGTTTCCTCTTTGCCCCCAACAGATGAACACATCAGGTGATTTAAATTATTAGAATTTCATTTTTTTTCTTAGAAGATCACTTTGTACTTGCACATGAAGCTCTGGTGGGGCACTGTTGAGGGTTAGGGTTTTTCCTTTTGTTTCTTTCTCTCATGGAAAGAAACATCTGTTGCTAAGAAACAATACCTACTGATACTTAAAAATATGTGGCTGGGAGCATGAGGGGGAAGGGTGCAGCTGGCTATTCTCTTACCTGTGGGCTTTTCTCTTGGGAAGGGCAGAGTTACCAGGAGATTTTAGGCTGGGGAGGAACGGGGCTGGGTGCAGCTCCTAGCTCCCTCTCGCTGTCTGCATCGGGGGGGAGAAGGTCGAGCTGTTGCTTACTGTGGGGAGAGCTCACTGCACTGCTGGAGCCCAGCCCTGTACTGCTCCTTCCTTACTGTGGGTGAGCCTTTGCTTGTCAGAGCAGCCCTAGCACTGGGATCTTATTAGCGCCCTACCCCACTAGCAAGGACCCTCACCATCTACTCGGGTGCCTCAAGGGAAAAACCCCGAACCCTCCAAGGGAGCCTCTCATGGCCATGTTTGGGAGCCCGACTTTTACCACTCTGGGATGTGCTCATCCCATCGCCCGTCCAAGGTTCCTGCTGCAGCCCTGACCCTCCATGGAGCCGCCGTGAGGGAGCGGAGCTGCACCACAGCGCCCCCTGCTGGCGCGGGGGACACCGCACCTGCCCTGCCCGGCCGGGAGCCAGCAGCGCCCCGGTGGCCGCGCCTGGAACTGCACCAAGGGGGAGCACCGGGACAGCTTCTGGTTCTGTTCAGTGTTCTGTTCTGTTCGGTACTCTGTTCAGTGTTCTGTTCAGTGTTCTGTTCTGTGTTCTGTTCTGTTCGGTACTCTGTTCAGTGTTCTGTTCAGTGTTCTGTTCAGTGTTCTGTTCTGTGTTCTGTTCTGTTTGGTACTCTGTTCAGTGTTCTGTTCAGTGTTCTGTTCAGTGTTCTGTCCTGTTCTACTTGGCTGGGAGAGGTGAGACTGCTTCTGGTTCTGTTCAGTGTTCTGTTCGGTACTCTGTTCTGTTCTGGTTCTGTTCAATGTTCTGTTCTGTTTGGTGTTCTGTTCTGGTTCTGTTCAGTGCTCTGTTCTGCTCTGTTTGGTGTTCTGTTCTGGTTCTGTTCTGTTCTGCTCTGTTTGGTGTTCTGTTCTGGTTCTGTTCTGTTCTGTGGGAGAGCCAGGACTGGTTCTGGTTCTGTTGGGTGTTGCTGCCGGGGTTGGTTGTCTGTCTTGTCACACATATAAATACTAATAAAAAACTACTGTTCCTTTCCCCGTCTCTTTGCCTGAAGGCCCCGTAATTTCAAAATTATAATGATTTAGAGGGAAGGGGGTCATATTTTTTCCATTCCAAGGGAGGTTCACACCTTCTTTGGCAGACACCTTTCAAACCAAGACAGTCATCCAGCTTGGATGCCAATGTATCCAGTGCTCACCTAAGAGCCAGGAGGATCTCAGCACATCTGAACCCAACTGACCAGTGGGAAGAATGCTTCCCAAGACTGGGAAGTGTGGGACAAACAGATCTGTGTTGGCCTCAGGCCTCAGCTGAATGAGACACCATGGATCTGGCCAGGAAACAAGATACTCTAGCAAATAAACCCAGGTTGTGAGCAGTGGAAGTGCACCCAGAGAAACCTCCAGAAACCTTAGAATAAACTTCAACAATCACTAGTAAACTGCCACTCAACTAGAGCAGGAGCACATGCAAAAAATAGGAGAATTAAAAGAGAAGCCTCCATAAAACATCCATTATTGTTCCTTTTGCTCTGCCTGCCTCATGGAGTGACCTATGGGGCTGCTCTTCCAAGCAGGCACCAAAACCAAGTGCTATTTCCCTAGAGGTGGTTTTGTCATAGGGTCACAGATCAGGGTGGGTTGGAAGGGACCTTAAGATCATCTCATTTATCAAATATTCTCATTACACATTCTTCCCATCAGCCTGAGATGCTGCTCACACCTCTTGTCCTTGGTGACATTCAAAGAAGAATCATCTCCCTTGGAATATTTTTTAATGGCTGTAATTCACAAGATTAGGAACAACTGGAAAATTTAAATGCAAGTTTTATGAGCTAGTGGAAAGCACATATTGAGTGCTATTCTTCCTCATCAGGGACTAGTCCAGGCAATGAAGCTACATCAGTGTTGGGAGCTCCTGCCTGGGAGCCTGGAACCAACTTCCAGGAAGGGCTCCAGTAGCCACAAGAGCCAGATTTGTCTCTTTTACTACAGCCAAGTACGTGACAAACTCGGTCTGAAGTTGGCTTGAGCTGAGCCCAACACAACCTAAGGAGTGACACCAAGGAAGTGATGCCATGAAATTCAGAATAGAACAGAACAGAACAGAACAGAATATTATATTCTGAGCTGGAAGGGACCCACAAGGACCATCAGTCCAAGTCCTGGCCTCACCAACAATCCCACCCCATGTCGGAGAGCATTGTCTGAACACTCCTGGAGCTCTGGCAGTCTCGAGCTGTGACCATTCCCTGTGAAGCCTGCTCAGTGCCCAACCACCCTCTGGGGGAAGAACCTGTTCCTGATATCCAACCAAAACGTTCCCCAGTAAAGCTTGGGAGCATCAAGTTCCCATTAACACTCATCACCCTGCTACCAGCTTCCAAATCACATGTCAAGACTAAAGATAGAGGGGAAAGAGCTCACTCATCTTTGATTAAAATCTTTCACTTTCCAGAGGAAAAAGCTACAAAGAGGAGATTGCACATTAGCTCTTTACTAGGAGTCAAATATTGGTAGAGAAAATCTGCAGTTATTACACCCAAGAACAAAAATTAGGCCATTAAATCTGGAGACCCAAGCCCAGGCCTCCAATTCACTTCTCGAGACATTTTTTATTTTTGCCTTTTTCTTTTAGAGAAATGCTTTGCTCAACACTTTCAAGGAACGTCCCTCAGAAGAGAGTTGTTTGTGTTATGGTGAGAAGAACCTGATTTCCCCCATGTTATATTAAATAATTCATCATCCTAGGTAATGTTTCAGTGAAAATATGACAAAAGCTGCTGTGCAATCCAGAACTGGACTATCTGTGCAGCTCAGAAGAACAAGGCCTGCAGGCTGCCTGTGTATTTTGGGATTTCTTTGGGCCTTTGTGAACTAAAATGCCTGAAAATGAAGCCAGGTGTCACTGTGCTGTCAGGGAAACACAATGCCTCATACACAACGTGAAGGTCTGTGGTCAAGGTGGACAATAGGAGACTGGCTGAACAATCCCCCCAAAACCAGGGGGTCACTGCATCCATCAGGGAATTTATTAAAGTAGATGACTGTATCAGGGCTCACACACCAGCCCACACTAATCACTATGCACACGTGCTGCAAACAACCCAGCTTCCTACAGCAACCCTGCCCAAGGAGGGGTCATCTGGACTGTAGCTGATGGGATGAATCCTACCCTCTGTTAGCTCTGTGACCCTTCAGAGCCCAGGAAGGCTGAGCCCAGACAGCCCATGCTCGGTTCTGTACCCACAAACCCTAGCTCGAGGAACTGAGCAGAACATGGAGGTTGGGGCAGCAGAACAAGCCCAGAACCACTCCCTGGGAGTAACAGCTCCAGCTGGGAGCTGCAGTTGGAGATCTACTGAAAGCCTGACAATTCTGCTAACACAGAAAACCCAAACTCTCAACACCAACAAAGCAGTACAACAAGGAAGGAAATAATGGGAAATTCAATTTCTCCCTATGGCAGTTCATCCAGACTGTGACGCCTTCCTGAGGGTTCTGCCCTGCCTGTCCTTTGTGCCTTACAACACTCACACTGTGAACTGGACACTCTGAGAAGGACACGTGGCTGTGTTCTTGGGACACACATCCCTGTCACAACTGCACGCTCCGTGGGCAGAGGGCACCTGGGAACAGGCTGCCATCAGCACAGCTCACAGTCTGCTCCATGGTCCCTGTGCTATGGGTAAAAGCACCTCAAAAATGTGGTAGTCAGGGAGTCTAACCAGGCTGGATGATCGACCTTAACCTGTTTACCCACAAACTACAGAAAAACAACCCCATTCCAAACGGGACTCTGGCTGGCTCATGATACTGAGGAATTCCACTGGCTGATACCTTATTTCAACAACCTGTTGCTTTGACAAAATTCTCCCCAAATCACCATCTCTAAATAATGCAGGAATTGTCTTTGCTATGACCAAGAATCAGCCCCAGCCATATAATGCCATGTGGCTTCTGCTTCTCCAGTGCCAGAGGAACTGGGAGAGGAGCCAAGCAATGCACCTGATTGCGAAGGGCCTGTTGTGATGGTCGATCCCGGTGGATGTGGCTGTCTCTTGTCACTGCAGATGTCCCAGAATCTACATGGACAGATCCCACAGGAGTAGGCTGGAAAATAAGGTGTTGGTTAGGGCAAAGATCCTCACATGCACAAACCCAGCTTTGTCAAGCCAGTAGGAAGCAGAAAAACATCAAACTACTGCCCAAAAGAGCCAAGGAGAACTACAGCCAGGGCTATAAAATCTCTGTGATTTACAGACATGAAATTTGATGGTGGACACAAGCACCAAATGTCTTGTATAAAAATTAATTAAGAAGATACAGTTAGGTGCCTGTCTCAATGTTGGATCACATATAGTGTGTCTCACACAGAATTATTACAACTGAAAATATACAGACTTGTTTTCCTCATCCCATTGTCTCACCACTTGTAAAAATCATGCTTGCATAGAAACAGGATGTGTTAAAATTAAAGCTTCATCTGCTCTCTTCTCGCCAAAGTCATAATCCCTGCTCCCAACATCGAGATCTCCATGGCAACCACTGTGGTTGTCAGCAATAGCACGCTTGTCTTACAAGGTGCTCTTTATCAACTGCCTTTGTAATTAAAGGAAAATGAAGGAAAATCTTGATTCACAAAGGGAATGATTTCTTAGGAACTCTGTTGAGCACAGTAAGTATTGGGAATGCTAAATATAGTTGGGACAGTAAAGCACCAGCAGTGGTACCAAGTTTAGCACTGATGGCATTTGATCTGACAGTGACAGTTCATTTACAGATGTCATCACTGGTCTTTGGGGTGGGTCGTGAGCAGAATGACCCAAAATAAAGTGCATTAGATTCTTCTACCATATTTCCTCATGACACATCCTTTGGCCAAGGTCTTCCTGAGTTTAACTGGGTTTTGATGATAAAAAGTGATGCAATGAGATCAGGGTCATGGTCCACATGGAGTGATGGAACTGCTAAACGGAAGCTGGTTTCTGCCACTATTCCTTGCCATGTACTGTACAGAGTTGGTGCAGCCTCTGAGTGTCCTCCAAGATATTCTGAGTTCAGGACAGCAAGTTTACATTACATATTTGTGAGAAATTCCTCCCTGTGAGGGTGGTGAGGCTCTGGCAAGGTTGCACAGAGAAGCTGTGGCTGCCTCACCCCTGGAAGTGTCCAAGGCCAGGCTGGATGGGGCTTGGAGCATCCTGGGTTAGTGGAAGGTGTCCCTGCCCATGGCAGGGTGTTGAAACAAAGTAGGCTTTATCATCCCTTCCAACCCAAACCATTCTGGGATTCTACTGTTCATTGAACATCCATCAGGACCCTGCCTCGATCTCCTGTACCTTTTAGATGGGAACGTGACCGTTATAAGGGGTTTCTGTGATTCTCCTGCTTTAAAATGGAATTTAGACATTGGTCACCAATCCTGTGTTAGACTAGAGGGAATTCAGTCTCATCATGTTCATTGTCACAAATAGGAAAATAAGGCTTAAATATCCAGAGAGGTGGGATGGGGCCTCTGTCCGTCAGGAAAACATTGAGGCACTGCAAGAACCCCTTGAACATGTCAGGACGTCTCATTGTGTTGAGCACTGAAAGGTTTGATCCTAAACTCACTGGCATTAATTTGGATTATTGGGAACAAAAAGGCAATGGTGGGGAAGCAGCACCTGGAAGGCAAGGCATGGGATTTTGCAGGAACAACTCACAATTGGCCTGCCAACCCAGTCATAGGCATAGTCAAAGGTGTAGCCTTTCTTTTCAAACAGCTCCGTGAAGATGGTCCGTAGGTAATCGTAGTCTGGTCTCTCAAAGAAGTCTAACCGCCGGACATAGCGGAGGTACGTGGCCATCTCCTCTGTTGGAAAAGGGGAAAAAGTAGCAGCTTTTATCCTCAGTCTTCCCAGTGAGTTGTTAGAAACCAATGTCTGGGCTGCCAGCGCTACCTCTGGCTGATGTCCTACAAGTCATGGTTTTTAGTAACAGTCCTCAACAAAAACAATTCAAACACTTCTTGAACAAAGATGAAAATCCCACCTCTGCTCAAATCTGACTTTCACATCTTGATTTAGTCTGTACATTTGTATAAAAATAAGCAGTTAGAAATAAACTCACTGAACCTGACAGCAGACTGCTCACAGGCATTTAGAATGCTGTTGCCCAGAGAAGCTGTGGCTGCCCCATCCCTGAAAGTGTCCAAGGCCAGGCTGGACGGGGCTTGGAGCATCCTGGAATAGTGGAAGGTGTCCCATCATTACATTGGCAGCACCTGAATATTCAAAACTAGACTAGAGGGGGAGGTTCTAAGGTTAATTTACCTGAAGAGGGTTAATTTACAGGCCAGGGTTTGGTGTTAAGTTAATTAATTGCTTTCCTGCATCTGGGTTGCACTTGGCATGCACAGAATATTGAGCTGAAGGAACTCATGTCCTGCCTCTTCCCAGCCCTCCCTTGGCTCAGGCCTTGCCTTCAGCTGACAAAAATAAGAATAGAACTTCTTACTGATACTTAACTCTGTCTGTGGCTTGTGGTTTCCGTGGAGGTAAGAGGGAGTAAAAAAGGAGAAGAAAGAATCCTCCCTTTTAAGTACCTCCGGAAGGTGGAGAACAACCGGTTTCAGGCAAGGAAGGGACAGAACTCAGTTCTCTCATCTCCCATCAGCCCAGACCTGGAGAAGCTGTTAGGAGGACTATTGGCAAAAAGATGAGAACAGCCAACCTGAAGCTGTTCTGCTTGGAACCAGGTAGATTTTGGAATGAGACATCTGGGGAATTACAGAGACTTGAGTGAACAATGATCCCGTTCCAGGCTTGCTGCTCCTCATGCTGGGGAAGAGCTGTGTGGCACAACAGCTTTTAGAGGAATGGAATTAATAGTGGGTGCTCTCCCTGGTGTCAGGACTTCAGAACCCCCCCACAAAACCTCCCAAGTCCACTCTGTGGCCAGGGGACCCTGGGGAAGGTGCTAACTCTGTATCCTGCTCTCCGCCTCCAAGGTCTATTTAACTGGAGATCAGGTGCTGGGCTTGGCGAGAAGGACACTTTAGTAACACTCTCCTTAAAACTGCTCCTAGAAGGTGGAATTCATGGACAGACACACCATCTCATCTTCAAAGCTGGCCACCTACACCTGCAACACCTATAAAACCTTCCATTTGGAAAAGAATTAACTCAGTGGTTCCAACATGGTCATTTGGGAGAGGGAAAGTAATGAGGAGCTCTTTTGGAAGGAAGCCAAGAGGTAAAGCAGGCATACAAGGCCCTTGAGCACTATCCAGCCTCCTTGATGAGAAGAATTTTGTTCATTTTGAGACCCCAGGCGCTGCTAATTTATAGCAGCAGCTCCAGTTGTTTGCCAGCCTGAGGAACAACATGATGGATACACATCATCCAATACCTTCTGACAGAGGAGCTCAGGCCCATCCTATTTAACAAGGGATGGCCACCTCCAGCTGCACTCACATGATCTCATCAGGGCTTTACCTGGAAAGTTCTCACAGAGAACTTCAACCGGAGTGTTTCTCTTTGTGTCCCCAATCTTCTGATATCTCTCTTTTAAGGTGTCAGCCTGCAGCGCACAAAGACAAAACAGTTGTGGAGAAAGAGTTCAACCATGTGAGAAAGGACATGCTGTATGGGAAGAAAAACAAGGTTTTTAATGCCCATTCTGGGTGACATCAGGAGATGTTACTTGTAACTGAACTGCATCCTCAACTACAGCAGCAGGAATATTTCACAGGCTATCAGCAGAGAACATCCAAGGATGTTCAAAACATCTTTGTTCATGAAAGGCAGGACCCTTATTAGTGGCTTATTTCTCACAGCCCAGTCCTGAGGACTGTGCAGAGGAGGTTTCATGGGAGAAGGAAATAAAGGTGCATGAATTGTGATGGCACATCCCAGGCTTAGGGCCATTGAGCTGCCTTCACAAACAACTGCAGAAGAGTCCCATTACACAGCAATTAGGGTTTTCTGCTGTGCAACAGGATGTTACCACTTTGATAATGACTCTACAACAGTCCCACTTCTCCCAAGTCCCAGGTTGTTCCCACACAGCCTTTCCTTTCACCTCCAAACCATCCATCATTCAGCACTGGTTTCATATCTGGTCAACAAGGAAATTAAACCATTTGCAGTTGGACTGCCCACCTAAATCAACGTGAGGCAGAGAACTCTGCTCCAGCTGTCACCCTAAAAGTGAGGTTTCTTGCCTTCATTTCAAAATATGGAAAATATGCAGCAGCACAATTAGAACTGTAGACAATCTCTGCAGGTACAGCCCTAACAGTACAGACCAAGAGTGTAAGGAAACTTAGAAGGGCAAAGATGCCACATTCTAAATCCAGCTGGAGAGTCTGTGCTTGCCCTGGACCTCAAAAAGGAGTCAATTAATTCTTATCAAGTTCAGCACTCAACTGAGGAATTTTGTAGAACTTTGTATAAACTTGGAATTATTTTAGAATAATTTACAGGATTAATTTAAAGCAGATGAGTTCAACTAAGCCAGAAGTAGAATATGTACTAGAATAACACACTTACAGAGAGGCGTGGACATAAAATCAGAGAGAGACTGATTTCTTTCACAATCCCTTTCATGCTTGAAAAACCCTTCTTTGCTTTTATAAGCAGTTGCCAACATTTCTGGCATGTGCCTGATGAGGCTGAGCTGAGACCAACTCTGGATAGGTGGTGAAAAACAGCTGAAGAAGGTCTATCAACCCAACTGGGTCTACACCCACTGACCATTGCAAGGCTCTGCTGAGCAGCTCCTGAATCCAGAGCCTTGTCTCCTTTTTCCAAAAAGAGCTCCTGTCTTCCCTGATAAACCTAACGTGATCAGTCCCTTCACAACCTTCAGTTGCAAAGCTGAACACAGTAGCTTAATCATCAGGGAGGTGATAGAGCAGTGAAGATGCAGCTTCCAACAGCTCTGGAGCCAGCAAATGACTTACTCCTTGTTAGCTCAGCTGATGGATGTTGGCAGCAGTCGGCAACTCAATTACTCGCAGCTCTCCACATTGTACACAGCATCTCATAAACTCCCCAGCACTGAGTGTCCAGTGTCTGGAGGGAAGCCAAGTCCAATGCTTGTGCCAGAAAACCAGTTTTTCAAGATGAAGTCCATCTGTGCATCTAAACCCATCAAACTGCTCCCATTATAAACACGGATCACAGATGCAGCTGGGGGATTGTGTTAACTGGAATTTCATAAACAATCACTGTGTCCCAGTCATGCTCCAGTTCAGGGCAGCTTCCAATCACAGCTCTCTCATTGCTGTCCCTCTCTTTCTGCTCAACCTTCTCGCCAAAATTGTACTAATTTGGCAACCTGAAATGCCAAATAATGTATTTCTACCTTAAAATCTTCCCTGAAGATTAATGCCTCGGTGTTAGGCTTCAAGGACACAAAGCAGACAGAGGACAGCGTTTCTGACTGCATTTTGCCAACGTTTCCCCAGCAGATTCTCCTTTGGGCAGAGACTAGCCAAAGTTTTAAAGGACAAAACCTAAAGCTCAAACCTACCTTCAATCCTTGCCAGGGCAGGCTGCCTCGGAGGAAATACATGAACATATGGCCAAGGGCTTCCAAGTCATCTCGACGACTTTGCTCTAAAAGAGAAGAGATGACAAATTATTGCTGCAGAAGCAGAGATGGCTCTGAGATCTCAGCAGCAGCCACACCTGTATCTGAGATAAAGGTACTACAGGGACGTTCACTCACTGTCTGCAGCTCAGATCTTGTGCAAAACCAGAAGGCATTTCAGAAAGCTAGAAAATGTGCAAAATTATCCAGAGGCCACGAGATAACATGGGAACTGCACAACACACATGCCAACCTGAGGTAGAACAACAACTTTTAATTGCAGAGGAATAAAGCAGTGCCCCAATTCTTCTCTGATCTGCCAGGGTCAATGGTGCTATGTGCTGCTGGATCATTTCCTCTGGACTAAATAGGAATGGGATACTCACAAGCAGCTGCAGGGATCTACCCTTGTACAGTGCCAACCCTTTCCCAATTGCCTCTGCTGCTCATCAGAGCAGATCAAAAATAGCTCCTTCCAGTACTGTGGAACACTTGCTGCTGCTGCCATGCAGATGTTATCATTATAAATGAAGGGGGGAAAACGGACAGGGAGACAAAGGACAAAGTAAGCTAAAACAAGCTCCCAAAATGTATCCAAAATCCCAGGGGAGGACAGAAGAGAGCAACAGATGTGGAGGCAACACTGGGCTGGGCTGAGCTGCCTTCTTGGGCTCACTGAGCTTGTGGGCTCACTTGGTACAGCCTCCCCTCCTCTGAACACTACCTACTCCCAACAACATGCTCCATGATCCAGAGCAGATCCAGCCACTTAACTGCAGGAGATGCTGGCAGTGGGAACACTTGGGAGAAGAGAACTGAAATCACAGTTCCTGCAGTTACCTTGATAGAAAGGAGGGAAAAAAAGAGGATGCCCTGGGTAATTTAGTGCAGTGATGCAGATGGGACTTCCAGGAAGATGGCTGAGTGCACTTGTGTCTCAGAAAAGCTGCAGTCAGACTCCTAAGTTTGAAATGTGAAAGGACTGATTCCAGCTGGGCTGGTCTCACCAGTGAAGCATCAGCTCCTCACAACCCCTCTGGGCAGGGACAGCCCTTCAAATACACCCCCAGAACTGATCTGGACCCTTCCCCTGTCTGAGCCATGCTGCGAGCTGAAATCCTGTGGGAAATGGGTGCTACGAAAGGCACATGGAGTACTTCAAACACAAACACATCTTCCCTCTGCATCACCTGCACCAGCAGCTCCCCAGCCTGCTCCCACTGCGCCTTCCCATTCCTCCATCCCTGCCTGACTCTTCACTTTCCAAAATTAGAAGTTAGGCTCATCCCTCCTTTACTCCCCAAAGAGAGTGAGCTCTCCAACAGGGAGCCAACATGCTAGGAGGCCTCCTAGAGACTATTCCATTATCTCACTGCTTTTATGGATTCAACAGAATATAAACATTTAATAAGTTTGGGGGTTTTTTGCCTTTCAGCCACAGAAATGTAATCTTCTGGTAGGAAAGAAAGCAGTGAGGAGATGGAAGTTTAAACTGTTCATTTTCTCCAACCAATTACTAGGTCAGGGAACCTCCAACTCTAACACCTGGAACTGGAAGGCATTGGGACAATGCTGTGCTATAAAAATCTATTTGTCTATCATCCAGTGCAGCAATCACCGCCTGCCTGCTTGTCTTTTATCAGTGCAGGGCTGCTCCCAGTTATTTAGCTCCTAATAAAAACTGTAATTATGAGGCTTCCAGCATTTCAGCTGGCTCAATTCCTCAAAGGAGTGGAGGAAAAAAAATAAGCCACATAACACAAACGGTACTGGGAGGTTCACAAATAGCTTGAAGAGTGCAAGAGAGCTGAGCCAAGATGCTATGGGAGGTCTACAGGATTCAAATGGCAAGGTGTAATGTGTAGAGGGAAGGGGCTGGAGCACCAGGAGCAGCTGAGGGAGCTGGGGAGGCTCAGCTTGGAGAAAAGGAGGCTCAGGAGGCACCTCCTGGCTCTCCACAACTCACTGACAGGAGGTGACAGCTGGGGCAGGGTTGCGCTCTGCTCCCAGGGAGCAAAGGAACAAGAGAAAACAGCCTCAAGCAACACCAGGGAAGGTTTAGGCTGGATATTAGAGAAAATAATTCACTGAGAGGGTTGTCAAGGATTGAGCAGGCTGCCCAGGGCAGTGGTGGAGTCACCATGCCTGTTAGTGTTCCTAAGATGTGTGAATGTGGCACCTGGAGACATGGTTTAGTGGTGAACATTGCAGTGCTGGTCAACTGTTGGACTCAATGACCTGAGAGAGCTTTTCCAGCCCAGAGGACACTCTGTAAGCTCCCTCCACGCAGACAAACCTTTGCCAAGGTGTGTGTTGATGGACATGTATCTCGCTGTTCCAGTGAGACTCTTGTGCTCCCTGTAGGGAATGTGTTTTTTGGTTTCCGGGTCAATGTACTCCTTGGCCAATCCAAAGTCTATGATGTGAATGACGTGCTCCTTCTTATTGCCCTGCCGGCCAATGAGGAAGTTCTCCGGCTTGACATCGCGGTAGATGAGGTTCTTGGAATGCACGTACTCCATCCGAGAGATCTGTGAAACCACGAGGGAAATGTTAAAGCCTTACTTGTGAGCACAACTCCGGCTCCCAGCACAGCTGCAAGAGGAATTTGCCATCCCCTCCTTTCCAAGGAGATCATGCTGTGCTCCCTGCTTTATTCCCAGGGAAATGGCAAAGGCTGTTTCTGAGGCGTTACCGCTGGGATGCAGCTCTTGGCAGGGTGCCACGGGGAGCTGCAGCAGCCTTTTTGTATTGATTTTAAACATACTAAACCAGTTACCAAGAGCTCTTCCCTTGCCCACCGCCTTCCCCTGTTGCTCTGTGTCTTACCACCTTCCTCCCTCGACCCATATGTTGTCTAAGACATGCCAGATTCCTCATAGAGGGGGATTTTTGGGCAGGCAGAAGCTTTATGATCTTCAGAGCTGACTAAAATAATAATTAATCTCATTGCTGTCAACTAGGAGTAGCTGGAATGTTTTTCAGCTCTTGACTAACATTTTTCTGGAAGTCTGACTGAATGGGAAGGTGAAAGGGCAGGAACCCCACTTCTGAGGTGATGGAGTGCCTCTAACAATACACCTTATTCAGAAGTTCGTAATTAAAATTGCTTTTGAAACCAAACATATTGCAGGTGATGTCTGAACAGGCTGTCAAGCAGTTCTCCTTTGGGTCCTGCACTTAGGAGATGATTCCAACTGGAAATAGTTTCAATTTAATTTCATTTATTACCTTTAACTGCCTTTTTATGCTTCAAATGAACACACATGAACCCTCATTTATGGCTGTCCTGCTCGCAGCTCCCCTCATGACAGAGGGCACAGTAACTTAAACAAGATGCTTCTTTGGAAAGGCTGTTGGGATTGACCCAGGTATCTGTGGGCCAGCAATGCCACTAAACCTCTGCAAAGCCCCAAGTCCCAGTTTTGCACTAAGGAGCCTCAGTCCCCAGAGGTCACTGCCACATTGCTGCAAGGGACAGAACATCCAGGGTGAGGGTCACCAGCTGGTCCCCCCCCCCGGGTGGATTCTGGAGAGAAAGCTCTGCAGTCTCTGAGTCACTGAGCCAGCTCTCCCCCAGCCAAGCAGCAGGGACCCCCATCCAACCCCCCTGCTCACTTCCTTGGGCTGGCAGACCCTGCCTGCTCCTGGATTTCTCACTGAATCCAGACACATTCCCAGCTGGAAAACTGAGACCACTCTTTCACAGATCTTGGACCCACACCTGGTTTTAAATGTCCACATGCATGTGATCCTCCATCACACTCCCAGGCCCTTACCATGAACCTTCTTTTAAAGGAAAATCTGCTGCATTTCCACCTCTTCTAAAGAAGCAGTAGGCAGGAGGGGGCATCCCTCCTTATAAAATAAACAGCTCTACAGAGAGGGCAGCAGACAGGAAAAAAATTGGCTGCAGGTGAATCAGGCTTAAAAAATGGAATTTGCTCAAAGACTCTTAAAAGAAGGGAGCAGCACGTGCTGCTGCTCCCTGCCCTCGACGCAGTGATTGATTCCAGTGTGCGGAGAAAATGGGTTTCACGGCTAACAGCCATTATTTCCAATCAATTACTGGCTGGTGCAGAGCAGAGCAGATGCTCTTCAGTCATTCTTCACACTTTGAATCACCTACAGGACACAGCAGCAGGTTGTGAGACAAAAAGCCATGTTGAGAGGCAATTCAAATGAAGATGCAACCCTTGAAAGTGAAACAAAGAGCTTCCTTGCCTCTCCACACATAACAAGCCTCCAAGCAGAGCCTGACTGGCTCATTTGATTTGTTCCTGCTACCAGAGCAGCTCAGTTGTTGAAATCCCAACAGCAATTAGAGAACCTGAAAAGGGGCCATTCTTTTCTTCTTTAAAAACTCTCGGCGAGTTGCAGCAGGCAGGACAACAACCTGGACAGCTGAGGTGTCAGATGAGCCAATATGCTTCAGCAGCACTCAAGGGTACTTATTTTCCTGCCTTTTTTCCTCCCACCTGTCTTTTTTGTTTCCACCACACACACATAACTGCTGTGGGGTCTTTCATATTCCTTCTTTACTTCCACCTGCCAGGATGCTTCATGCTGGAGAGCTTTGCTCAGCCACGGCAGCTGAAAGACGCTCCCTGAGTCAAAAAGATGTTTCCTGGAGTAGCTTCCATGCTTTATTCACCTTGACAGACACTCTCCCTGCCCGTGGCTGCTGTGACGTGGAGCGTCTGGGCTGCATTTCCCTTCCAGACCCTGCCTGAGCACACACACAACCTCAGCATCAAACCCATGGTGTGGCTGAAGGAGAGGGGAAGTGGAGTTCCCACTTCAGAAATGTGCTGGATGTAGAGGTGCAGTGCCTACTCCTTTGGGTTTGAACTACAGGCTCAAACAGTCCGAATTCATTCTTTCAGGGGCAGAGAAACCACTCGTGGAACTGGACTAACTTGGAATTGCTCTACCGCTGGAAAAACAGTGAGCACGGGAACACTCCCATACACATTAGAGTGTGAATTACAGAGGGATTTCCATGACCACGGCCAGCTGAGTCCATGCTTGGAGCCATAAATCTCCATTTCAGATGTCAGAGAAACCCTTAGTGGGGGGAGAATCCCTTGGCACCCAGCAGGACCCCTGTGCTGCGGTGGAGAAATGAGAGGATATTGTGACATTTAGCAGGTGCCAAAGCAACCTGTGCTTTCATTTGCCTTCCTCCTGCCAAGGCAGCAAATATAACAAATCTTCTCCCAGAAAGGTAGCTCTTAACAGGCTGATCCTGACAGCAGTTCCATCTCTAGACCTTCCTGATAAATTTCAGCCCTTCTTCCACACATCACCTACTTAAATATAGGTCAGATCAGCAGAGAATGAAATTAATCTTGTTCAAAGACAATTCTGATGGTCACTGGTAGAAAACCATCTTGCCTCAACTTGGTCCAGAACACATCCAGAGTATTTTTCAGTGCCTGGTGGCACAACAGAGCTTGCTGTAAACTGTCAGTGATCATCATACAGGCTGGACCTGGCCGAGAGTGAAAACCAGAAATCTGAATAAAAAACAATTCTCCTCAAATTTATGGGCTGCAGGGATAACATAGTGACCACATTTTAATTGCCAAGCTTGGCTTTGTTCAGGAGCTTCACCCACTGGATCTGATCTACTGGATGTCTTCAGCTGCATGTGGAGCATGGAGGAAGCAGTCTGAACAATTCCCAAACAGGCTGTCTTTCTTGAAGACTCATTGTCATCCAGTCCCTCTCACCCTCAACCAGGAGACCCTTCCTGATGTAAAACTATGTTTGAATTCTGCTCTAATCCCATGTGGCACTTCGTAAGAGACACTGCCCTTGTTTTTCCTACAGAAACTCCTCTTTCTTCTAACATCTGTAAAGGATCCACCCCCAGTCCTGAGATGCTGCAACCTGTCGAGCTCATTCACACTAGCCAAGCAGAAATACATATTAAAAAATATCTTTCCAGGATGTCCCTGGCTAAAAATTGACCACGGGACTGGATACTCCGACAGACATGGGGATCATCCTTAAGTAAGAGGAGAAAGATCAGGGGACAAATGCCCATGGTTAGAATCACAGCAGCTTAAGCAGACTTGGCTGGTCAGAAGCAAGAACAAAATGTAATTCATGGATGTGAACCCAAGGAGTTTGAGAGTCCAGCTTTCCTTTCTGATGTGTCTCACACTGGACCATGACACAGTGACTGCAATCATTTAGTGTGGGAGAAGGACAATCTTCTCTAAAGCCTTGTGGCTGGAGCTAAGGGTTTTCATTTCATCAGAGCAGTAAGTGCCAGCCCCTTTGGAAAACACTTTTCCCAGAGCCAGGTGATGGGGCACACCTGAAGATGCTGAATCTGTCTCCTTAAATGTGCACACTCCATGTAATCTCCCTGAGGAGACTGAGAAGGCCCTACAACATCTCCCCATGGCCAAAGGAGCATCTGATCCTTTCAGAGAA
The DNA here is from genome assembly GCF_030490865.1 of Poecile atricapillus. Lineage (NCBI taxonomy): Eukaryota > Metazoa > Chordata > Aves > Passeriformes > Paridae > Poecile > Poecile atricapillus. The sequence goes on from NC_081259.1 coordinate 19,849,036, forward strand.
CATCAGCTCCTCCATTTCTGACTGCTTTTGCTGTCCCCCTGCATAAGCCTCAGCGTGTGTTTTCCAACTGGCACCAGTGCCCCAGTGAGCTGCAGCCTGGCCACAAGATCAACAGGTGATGCCAGTGAAGAACATCCAAGCCCAGAGCTGAGCTGCAGCCTGGGGACTTGGCAAAAGGCAGCAGCCATGGCTGTGACAATCTTGATTTCCCCAGAAATCCCTTGGGAATGAATTTACATATTTTTATTTTCTCTCCAAAGCTCACACAAGCTGTATCTGAGGCTTTGCTAGCTGTTGCCACTTGATTTAATCAAAGCCAATACTATAAATTGGTTTTCCATTGATAAAGAAACATTCAAAACCAAAGAGCTTGACTGCTCTGCTGTGGAAGGCCTTAGTACCAGGCAGGTGCTGTTCAAACTTCTGCATTTCTGACCTCAGTTTTCCATTTGAGATTCTCCTGTGTCAAACTTCAGTTTATCTGGAAAGGATTGTGTTCCTCATCCCTTACATATCCTCTTCCCTAACATGCTTCTATCTGCGGAGCTTTCAATGTGAATATACAATCCCAACTCTGCTGTGGAGTATCTGGGTGATCCCAAGGTGCAGCTATCCAAGATCTGGAGATCTGCAGGTATTTAGATACTGGAGAATCTGCAAACCAGTCTGAAAACCAGAAAAGCCAAATTGACTGGCTGTCCCCACTGACTGGTGTAAGTTTCCACACTGCATTTAGTATGTTCAGCTTTCTCATTGTTCCCTTTTAACACAAATCCACATCCAAGCCTCGATCCCTTCCAGCTTGATTTGCTTTCCTTTTCAGGTACATTAAAAGCTCTGTGATGTTGTTCATAGAACTATTATATTCCAATTGTCAGTAATTTAAACCCATTTCACTGACCAAATTTTTGGCCAATTTTGACTGAGGCAGAGCTCTCAAATGCTGGTGTTTTGGCTAAGGAGGGCTGAGCTCCCATGGCCCCGTGAGGTTCCAGTCTATGGGCAGCCAGGAGCACCAAACCAGTAGAACTGGTAGGTTCTGAGTGTGGGAGGGTGCTGTGTCCCACGGAGTGGGTGAGAAATGTGATGTTCCTGGGATGTCCAAACAGAAGGAGGGAGCTGGGGCAGGTACTGGGGCAGGGACCTGTAGGGGCACAAGTCCGTAGGAATCCAGCTTCACTGGTTCTGCTGCACAGGGAGCCAGCTTCTCATAAGCATAATTTGACCTTCCCTTCAGAGGCAGGAGTCCCTCTCACCTCAGAAGTTTTCTTTTGCAAGAAAGATGAAGAGGGACCTTGGACAAGGGACTGGAGTGATAGGACAAGGGGAAATTGCTTCCTGCTGCCAGAACACAGGGTTAGATGGGATACTGGGAAGAATGTGAGGGTGGTGAGGCTCTGGCACAGGTTTCCCAGAGAAGCTGTGGCTGTTTCATGCCTGGAAATGTTCAAGGCCAGGTTGGATGGGGCTTGGAGCACCCTGGGATAGTGGAAGGTGTCCCTGCCTGTGGCAAGGAGGGTGGGATTAGATCTTTGAAGGTTCTTTCCAATGCAAACCACACGGTGATCCTATGATGGGAGAAGATTTTCTCAGCCCTGACCCTTACTGTGCCAACCCTGGGATGGCTGGACAGCCAAGGAGACGCCAGGGCAGGGCCCTGCCCAGCACTCACCAGCTGAATGGCGATCATTAACACCGTCTTCAGAGTGAACGTCCTGTCACAGAGGTCAAACAGATCTTCCAAGCTCGGACCAAGCAGCTCCAGGACCATGGCGTTGTACTTTCCACAAGGTCCAAAATAATACACCTGGGGGAGCCCTTCAGCTGGAAAAATATGAGAAGAACTGGAATCAGTCAATGGGACAAAGTTAATTCCCCTCCCCCTGCATGCACACCTTTTGTTAGGCACAGTTTCATTGTCTCTTCTTGAGTATTCTCTCTGATGCTGCCCAGCAAGGAAATAAGTTCCAGCACAAACTGTGACTGAACCAAAGGCAAATCAGTGCAGGCTCTGTTCAGCTACACCCTTGGGCAGACAAATGCATTTCAGGGCAATTAACAAGACCACCTGAAAGCACTGAGCTTTGGCAGCTTAAAGGCTTGGATTTAGGGAACAAGACACTGAGTTCCCTGTGTTCCACTGAACACCAGGCAGAGAACAGACCCAGATGTGGGCTGGCACTTGTTGGAGCCATCAGGAAGATGACAGTCCTTGGACAAAATGAAGCATGGTGAAAAAAGGGCTGCTTTGTCACCAAAAATGACACCTAGTCCTTGTTTTTCAGCACAACCTTACACGAAGTTTACACTCAGTAAAAAGGAAAAAAACCTTTTCCTTTAAAATAGGGAAAAGTTTTAAATTTTGACCAATCACCACACAAAAATAGATGATCATGGTCATTAGCGTATGTGCACTCACACAGCTATCAACATTGGAGCCAGAGCCCATCTTCCCACCCAACAGACTGCTCTGTGGGAGTACAGTGTTGATACTCAGCTGGCAGGGGAGTTTTGGGTGGATCAGCTTTCTGAAAGGCATCAGAAGGAAAGGGAAAAAGACAGCCTTGATGTTGGAAGACTCACAGAGCTGCACAGCACTCCTGGAATTACCTTTGGGTCAAAAAAGAAACCACAGCAGCCCATACAGGAGGAATTTAGTGCAGTTCCAACTGCTCATTTTGCTAATCAGCACCTGCAGCAGCACTCGGTGTCCCAGTGCCAGTGCCGGGCTGGGTAACATGTTTAAATATCTATGTAATTCCAGTCTACACCTCATAAGCAACTCCAAAACACAACAGAAAGGTTTTGTTTTGAAATATAGGGCTTTGTCTTATATCAAAACAAAATATTTGCTTGAATGCCCAAAGATACAGAGTCCTGCTATTTCAGTGTAAAAGCTGAGCACAGGGAGCACTGCTTTGTGTGCAGCCTTTTATCCCATAGAGATCCATAAATAATAATGCATGGGACCTGAAAGCACTGTGATTATTTATTTTATGGTATGTTTTACAGAAGTGCAGGCACACACCTGGATTTGCATTGGATCAATGTTAGATATAGCAAAATACTTGACTAATTAGGTGCACAGTTTGGTGTGGGCTCTGTGAGCTGCTCAGGCAGTGAAACATTTCAGGCTGGAGCGCATCAGCAACACAACAAGCGTGTGCCCTACTCCAGATTTAGGGAAAGCCCGTTAATCCACCCTAACTGGGACCTCTGCAACCTGCCAACAACGTAACAAATCCAGCATTGAGATCACTAAAGCTTAAATATCACAGAACTTGTGCTCCCAAGTACTGCTCCAAAAGAACAAAGTGCAGTTCCACAAAGATTACCCGAGGAAGGTTTTAATCTCATTCATTCACATGCTCAGGGAATCTGTCATCAGGATGCATTAACGGGATATTACAGAGTATTGCAGGAATTCCCTGTCTAACCAGTGTCTTGTGTCCCATGTAAAACTGACCCAACCTGGGAGGTTTGGGAGGCTCCTAACAGAGCTCCATGCTTTATGAAGCAGTAACAGTCATTAAGTCCTCTAGGAACACAGGATGGTTTGATGCAGAAGCAATTCAAAAAGCCAAACAATAATGGGATATGATCCAGGCAGCACCAGGACGCTTTCAAATATCCCCAAATCAACACAAATGGCAATTTAATGTCATCAGCTTAGTGCTGAAGGCTGGAATAATTGCAACAGTTCTTGAAGTGACTCATGGTGAGCCACTGGGTTTTCAGCAAAGTCTGATGAGGACTTACCTACAAAGTCACCTCTAACACCAAGATCAGCATCTCTATTTTTAGAGAATAATAGAATAATAATAAAGAATGAGAAAGTAACAGAATATTTTATGCAAAGTTTAAACCTGAGCCCTTTATAGATTCTAGACACAGACAGACAATGAGTACCTCTACCACAATTTCTACAAGTCTCAAGTAGTGGAACTGAGGAAGGAATTAGGATTAGAACTCTGCAAACTAAGGTATGCAGGAGAATAAAATTGCAGAAAGGCTCTTAAGGAAGGTGAAGGTTCCTGTTCCCAGACCAGGGGCAGATGAGAACTTTTACACAGCCTCACTTGGTAAGGAGCAAACATTGAAAATAAAATTAATTTCCTATGGGGCATAAGAACCAGCAAGTCCCAAAAAGTGAGGATTTCATGTAGGGAAGGAAGCAACACTACTTAGTGCTCTCCGGGATCCCAATTCCTTCAGCTCTACCTACTCAGAGCTTACAGCCAAAAGCCTGGAGTACCCTCTTTGTCTTAAAGCCTCAGGAAGGCTCTGCTTTCTGTGGGAACTCTGACAAGGTGAGGCCTCAGTGAAGAACATAAAAAAATCATCCTAAATATCAGAATACAGGAGGTATCATTGGCTTCAGGTGTATTTTTAGGGTTTGATTTTTCCCTGAGGGTTTTCCCTGACTGCCAGCTCTGCAGTCAAGGACTTCCTTGTTGCCTTTGCCAGGATAAAGCTGCTGTAACATCTCTCTGATTTCCAGAGCTGGCTGTGTCCTGGGTCAAAGGAGCATCACTGATGAGCCCTGTGGAGCTCCCAGCCCAAGCCAAGGATCCCCAGATCCAGGCTAGTTATTGGGAGGGACTTGGTGCAACACATCCTCAGCTCACTCGAACATTCACCATCTTTTTGGGAAGAAGAAAAATGAACTTAATGTACACATTAAAGGCTGTTGGCACATAAGACTGGATGAAACATGTGGTACAGGCAGCTCCAGAGCCATTCTGAACAGTAAAAAGGCTCAGTCTAAGAAAATCTGCATAAAATTTGATTTTGTCTCATCTGCCTAATTTACGATGTAGCTTGGCTCTGTTTCAGTGAAAAGCATCGTGTCCTGGTGCCGAGTCCATTGTCCCAGTGAACCACAAGAACTCCATAAATATCACCAGCAGATCCGTAAATAGTTAAGAAGGATGTTGGCAACTAAAGAGATTGATGGAGTAAAAAGGACTTTTTTGCCTTGGCAGTTGGAGTTGAGGTTTTTAATGCAGAGTAATCACACTGGGAGAGGACTGGAAAGGTCACACAAAGCCACGGTGTCATGCTACAGGTGAGCAGCTCTGAATTCAGAGACTGTGGGATGAAAAGCCACCAGCAGAGCAGAGTCTCATACTGAGGCTTCAAAGGTACAAACTCAACACTCAAAGTACAAACCATGATCTGCTTAATGCAATTAATGCATGAAACCACATCAGAACTAGGAATTTCTCCATGGTATCAAACAAGAGCAATACACTAAGGGAAGAAAATACAAGCATGATATGTGCAGGTTCTCCTTTGTAAAAAAAACCAGTTTATTACAGCAGAGACTACTGCAAGCAGAAATCATCTCAATTTGCTTAACGGCTTTGGTCTCGCTGCTGAGTGATTTGGCTCAGCTACATGGAAAAGGCCCACTCCACCCTCACTCTCACAGGAAGTTTATCACCCCAATAAACACAGACTGATTGCTGCACTGGAATCCACAGGCAAATTCTGCTATTTCAGCAGTGATGTCTTGGAAGAAATTCAAGCTGAGCACAGCGAAAACCTAGCAAAGCATTTTGTAGATTAAAGCATCACTGCTGGAATGAGAGCAAATGCAGACATCAAAGCCAAAAACCCAAATCTTTGATTCCCCCACACTCCCGACACTGGCCTTGGCTTTCTGGGAATGCTGAACTCTCACTGCTCCTGGGCTGCCACCAAAAGGGACTTTCCCATCCTTCCTCATGTTCTGTGGCTGAGCAGTACGATGGATCAAGCCAAAAAACAATTGGATTGAGCCTGAACACAAGGATGGGAACAGTAACAAGGAGCAGGATCCCTTCTCTTCCAGAGGGCTTCATCTGGGCTGGATTAACACCCGGAACAACACTTTTCAGAAACTTCCATCACAAGATCAAGTGTCCTGGATGATTCCAGCAATGTTATCTTGCTGCCATGTTTTACAGCGTGACTAATGGCCACAAAACTCCTCAGACATCCAACATACTCAAAAAACCACATTAGTTCAGGCACACACACATTCCAAAGCCATTTCCAGGACTGTTAAGAAATGGCAATGGGAAGAGACGCCAATTTAGGGTTATGCCCAAGGGAAATCAGAGATTGCAGCACCTGCCCCGCATGGAAGGCACAGGAAGCAGAGCCCACCTGCACTGGAAGAGCACCTGGCCTGAGGCTCTTTGTGAGTATCATGAGAGGCTATGAATAAACCTCATCAACAGCAAGTAAAATACACCCAAGGAGGAACGAGGGAGCAAGTGCAGGAAGCTGCACATGGCATCTACATCAATGGAAGGACAAGTGCCACATCCCGATACAGCAAATCACCAGGAAACATCCAGAGCTTGTCATCAATACTGGTAGTTTCTGATCCACCCATGGCTTTTGCTCCCATGGGGAGTTGTTTTCCACTGCCCTTTGATGAGGTGTAGCCAAATAGAGACGCTGATGTCTTCCATTTCAAGAATTAAAGAAGAATTCAGACCCTCTCTTCATGCAGGTTTTGAGCTCTTATTGCAGGAGGGAAACACTCCTGAAGGACCCCAAATTCCACACCCACAGACAGAGGGAGGGGGGAGCAATCCAAGGCCCAGCAAAGGGCTGATGCTTGATGCAAACCCACACTCTGTGTGGGCAGCAAGAACTCCTTCTCACTGCAAGAGATGCAGACACACACCAGAGGCATCAGTGCACACAAAGTTCTGGGTGGTTTTAAAGAGGCTCTGATGAATGTGCCGTAGATTGTCACAAAATTCTCATTCAGAGCAGAAAGTTTATTTTTACAAAAATTTTTCACAGAACACAAAATTACACGATGAACACCATAAATAGCAACTGTGAGAGGGCTGCATATCTATAGCTAAAATTAAACATGTTCCAAACAAATTAAACAAATTGCTTTAGAGTAGTCAACCCATTTAAGCTGATTACACTAATGAGGATCTACCCTTCTCTTAATTTTCAAATCGGAATAAAATCCTGGCTGAAAGAGAAGATTTGTGATCAACATTGACTGGGCCAAGATCTCAGCTTTTAACCTCTTCAAATGTGTCCCATGTAATTTCTGTGAGCTGTAAGTAAAAAGACTCATCCTGCCCTTCAGATTTTGGACTAGTCTGCTTCAAAAATAGAAAGATGGGAGAAAAGTTGAGATTTGGCTTGTTAGTAGGAATAACCTTGCCCTAAGGGTCTTCCATATATTTGATTGGATGCCTTTCAGAGATATCTTCCTTGCAAGTACAGCTGCAAAAGCTTTATAATGCAGCCCTTCACCTCCAATCTTACCTGTAGGAGCTAAGGGAAGGACAGAGATTTTGGGTGATTGAGAGTTTTTTCTCTTGTTTGAGAAACAGCAGTTGAGATGTGAAGGAAAACAAGCAGAAAATGCAATTTGTGACTCCAGCACCAGCTCACCTGCAGGTGGAAAAAGATGTGGTGGAAAAGGTCTGCCACAATCTCACCAAGCACTCCTAGGCTTCACAAACCTTCAGCTGGCATAGGATTAAGGAAAGAGCCTAAAAATAGTGTTCTGATCCAACAGGCACACACAGAAAGATCTGTATGGAGAAGTGGGGTTGGAGGAGCAGGAGGATGGCCGGCACTGTGGCAGCTCCAATGGTGATCCAGAGATGACCACCATGCTATGAGTGCTTCCAGCCTGTAAAGCTCCCAAATAATTTCCTTGCTCTCCTGAGCTCTGATACTGTGGATTGAGAGGCCACAATTTACCTTTAGTTGTTTCCCACTCACCAGAACAGCGTGAAGAGCAGCCAGACCTGTCCTGAGCCCCTCACACATCACCTGTCCCTGAACATCCTCCTGCTGGCAGACACTCGGCTCTGTGGTCAGCTGCTCACAGTGGCTTTGCCCTGCTTTGTCTGGGCAAGAAATCATTGCTCCTAGCAAATGCTGAATGCTCTTGCACCACTGCCTAGCAGGAATTTCTTTGCTTTAGCCCATTGGTGGGTGAGGAGGAGGAGGAGAGGCAGAGCAAGGCCCTACTCCTGGCCTTGGATGTGGAAAAAGTGCAGCTCAAACGCTCTCTGAACTAAAGAGGAAATAACTCAAAGGAGAACATCGGAAGCTGGAAGGGACCTCAAAGCTGCCATGGGCAGGGACACCTTCCAGTAGAGCAGGTTGCTCCAAGACCCATCCAACCCGGCCTTGAACATTTTCAGGGATGGCAAAGCCACAGGAAGGTATTGGATCAACACTTCTCCCCTGATGATGGCAGAGAAAGCAGAGCTTTTCATGGGAAGAGACGACACCAGACATGTAATGGTGCAACAGCTGTGTATGAGCTGTGAGGAGCCAGAGCTACTGCCATATCCAAGGAGTTCCATGTGGACTCCAAGCCTCACTCCAGCTTATCTCAGGATGTATTTAATCCCTTCTGTGTTTTGTTTCATTTTGGTAGTGTCTGAGTCTACAAAAAGAGAAAGTACAGGAAAAGGAACAGCAGAAAAACAGACTGGGGAAGGACAGAAGGAACAACATATTTGTTCTTGCTGCTGGTAAAAATCCAAACAACTTGATTTTTATTTCAGCTGCAGAAAAACAAATCTCAGGATCGCTGTGTTATTAGAACAGCGTGGCATTTCATCTTCCTTGAGTGGTACAAGGTGGTTTTCTGACATCATGGCTTCACTTCATTCAACAACCCTTCACATCCACAAAGCAAGAAGCACTTGAAGAGGGAGAACCAAGGAGACATTCAGATTTGTATTCATAACGGTAAAAAAAGATTGGGAGGAAGAATCAGCCCTATCTGGAAAGGTTGAATGCAGGAAAACTTTCAAAATCTGGGAAATTTACCCAGAAACACCCATTCACATGCAGTTTTTTAGCTCTAACAACTAAATCAGCCAAGTGAAATTGTTTCAATTCTTGACAAACATGGAAGAATAACACACAGCACAATAAATTGCTTTTTTTGAAAGTTTCAAAAGACTGAATTCACATTTCTAGGGCTTGGGGAAAACTATTACATTCAAATCTCCATGTTACTGTTGGATTTTATATCCAACACTATGTCTTGCTCCAGTGATGATAGAAGATGGAACATAGGAAAACACTTAAGAAAAGGATAAAAGCAGTAAATAATTCTAGAAGAGTTATTTTAAGCCACCCAAAGAAGTTCTAGCTTAAGTTTATCCTTATTACCTTTTCCCACACACCTGCAATACAAGGACAAGGATGAAGGAAAACCATTGGAACAGTTGGCCAGGGCAGTGGTGGAGCCACTCAATAATATTCCTGGAGGGATTTAATAGCCACGTGGATGTGGCACTTGGGGACAGGGGTTCATGGTGGCCTTGTCACTGCTGGGGTATGGTTGCACTTGATGCTTTGAAAGAGCTTCTTTTCCAACCTAAATCTGTGCTTCTGCTCCTCTGCAGCTCACACAGCTGGGTGAGCTCTGCCAGAACACATCTGTGTGACCAATGGGGTTCTGCTGCTAAAGAACACCCACAAAAACACAACCAAAAAGAAAGAAAGAAACCAACAAAGAAACAAATTTCCCTCCCCCCAAAAAAATTAAAATCCAAGGAGAAATTGGAAATTGTTGATGATCAGTTTTCCTTTGCTGTGCAATTCCTCAGCTCTACCTGCTGAGAGGGAGTTAAGTGTCAGGTTTGGGCCATTTCATTTGAACTAGGTAATGGAGAAGCTGAGATGAAATCATGGGCCCCTTGGTAATTTTTTTTTCTTTTGAGAACAAGTTCACAGAACCATGGAATATCCTGTGCTGGAAGGGACTTACAAGGACCAACAAATCCAACTTCTGTCCCTGCACAGGACACCCCAACAATCCCACCCTGTGCCTGAGAGCATTGTACCAACACTCCCTGAGCTCTGGCAGCCTTGGGACTGTGACCATTCCCCGGGGAGCCTGGGCAGTGCCAGCCCCCTCTGAGGGAAGAGCTTCTTCCCAATATCCAACCCAAACCTCCCTAACACAGCTCCAGCTGTTCCCTCAGGTGGTCCTGGTCACAGAGACCAGAGATCAGAACTACCCCTCAGTAACATGTTATGTACATGAAGCAATGCATGTTAATGGCATTACAGGTATTATCTTCAGAAAAATCAACAAGCAGCACCCAAATTTAACTCCAGAAGCAGTGCCAGGAAAGAGGCTACTCCTGAGCAGATGAAAAATGCCATGAAAGCAGCAAAAACAAATTGCTCTGCTGCCCAGAGAACCATTTTGGTTTGATCTCACCAGGTCCTGGATGGCCCCTGCTCTTCCTCCCCAGCTGCACACCGGGGTGGCACTGCCAGGATGATGATGCAGGGAGGGTCTGACAGCGCTGAGCAGTGGCCACAGTCAGTCTCACCAGGACAGCACAGCGACATAAGCCAAAACTGGCATATAACAGGCAGGATTTGCCATGGATCCAACAGCATTTTTAGCTGGGATGGGAAAGCAGTGGGTGAGATCCAGCTGGATAAAGCAGTGGTATTGGACACATACCTTTGGCTGCTCAGGAGGAAGATGATGCTCGGCCTTGCTCAGATTTCCGCCAGACTGTGGTGGGACAATCCCGTGCCATTTCCAGCAGCACAGCCCTGTGTGTCATCCCAGAGCTGTGCTGGGATCTGCCTGCAAAGCTGGGAGTGCAACTTGGGCCCCCAGTACTCAGACTCATACTGGTCCCACTGGGAGGGTGGATTTTTGCAGGTTTGCCCCTGCAGCAGCATCAAACTAGAAAGGGATGGATAGGAATAAAATGCACATAAACTCTCCACAACAAGCCAAGAGATTGGCATCCATCCGTCCCATCACTACGGTAGGATTGGAGGGGAAAAGGGATTTTTCACATGAGTAGGAAAGTGTTACCCACACGGTCCTTCCAGCCTGAGGGAAAACCTCCCACTCCCTCTTATGGCAGGAGAACCTGCTGCCAAACAGAAGTTCAGAGGTGCTAAATCAGATCCTACCTCCAGATATCATCTCTGTTTCACCTTAAGAGAGCCAAGTAGGAGCGGGTAGGAATGGAATTTTAAAAGGAAAACTGCCACTTTCAGACAGAAAAATTATTACAAAACTTCAGAACTCCAGCCTGACCCATCACAGACTCAGGCAGAGCCTATGGCTTATCTTTTAGCAATGAGAGGAAGTTTTTCAATAGCAGGCAGGGCATAGCTCCAAAACACAAATTCCAAACCCATTGGAGAGCCTGTCTGGGAGGTGGGCAGCCCTCCATAACAGGACTTCCCTGGCACAGCTCAGTGTTTCACTTCAGAAATCTCCAGTGTGTATAGGACACCTCTGCTGCACTGGAAGGGATCCCACTAAATCCAGCACCCACCTTCCAAAGGGGAAAAAGCTTTCTTTGGATCAAGGCAGTGCTCAACACCTGACACAGCAGCCCCACTGAAAACTAATTTTATAGCTTTAGATCTCAATTAGTTTCTAAGTACAGCATCCCCATGGCTTGAAGAATGTTCACAGAAGGGATGGGAAAGGGGGACAAGCAGAACAGCCAACCAGCTCCTAATCCTTATTAATTATCCTGGCTCTCAGTGCCAAACTGGGTTTTTCATTCAACATAAATATCAGTTCCAAAGTTTATCTTCAAACATTGTGTATCGTGTGGACTCCCCATCCCTGGAAGGTTTCAAGTGCAGGTTGGACAGGGCCTGGAACAACCTGGGACAGTGGAATTGCAGGGAATGGAATGAGATGAGCATTAAGGTCCCAACCAACCACCACTCTGTGGTTCTGTGGTTTTCACTTCCCCACTCTGATGGCTGAGGCACTCCAGTTTCCAAGCACTGGGCTGACAGACAGCAAGATACATTTCTTTGTTTGCTAGAAGGTACCAGAAGGAGAACAGAGACCTTAATGATTAAATGTGTGTCGCTCTCCTCGAGCCCTGCTGGGAGCAGCAGCACTTCCCACAACCCACAACCTGCTCTTAGTGGACATCACTGACCAGAAGGAGAACCCAGTGAGGCATCTGGGATGTCATGGATGAGTCCTGCTACAGGTTTATGGCAGCGTCAGGCTTCAAGGAAAAGTGTCTCCAGGAAAGGCATTTTCCAGCTTCCCAGCATCCTGCTGCTCCCCTTCATGTGCTGCCTGGAGCTGCTGGCATTTGATTTGTGATTACTGCCACAAATACCGGAAAAGTGTGAGATGCATGAGGACTTTTCTGAATATAACAAGGAAACTGCCTTAATCTCATATTCAAATATTAATGACCTTGCTTTTAAAAGCATCTGATAACTTCCAATTGACACAACCTAAATTTAGCCCAAGGAAGTCAAAATTTCTGATGCTGAGATGCTGAAATGTGCACATTCAGGAAGCCCTTCCTAACAAGGGAATGGCCACGTGGAAAAAATAGTGAAACATAATTCTCTGGAGATCAACAGCAAGCCAGTTCTGAAAGCAGCAGGGTCTAACTGAGCACTTTACAGTAATCCACTACATTTCATTCTGCAATTCAAATTGGAAGCCCAGGATCCCTCAAGTTCAAGCTTCTTGGACTGCCTTGACTTTACAATGAAGCTGCTGATCACCATTCCTTAATATGCAGCTCAGCGTGAGGGTCTCCACTTTTTGCCTTCAGTAGAATAAAACAGTGTATCTTCACTGCTGAACATCTCCCACCTATGGCCAAGGGCACACTTCTGTGCAGGATTTGAGAATGGAGACATTTTTCCTTGCTGGTAGAAGATTAACCCAACATCTTAAAACCTTCAGGTCTATTGCAGGCATCTGAGGTAGCGAATGACTGACATGAGATGTGTCCCAAAGCTGTTCTCCTTGTAAAGAAATGTCAGTTTTGTATCACCTTGCACAGATGAGTCACTTATTAAATACTCACAGTCACTGAACAGTGGCAATCTAAAATATTTCCAGTATTCAAAGGAGGAGGCTGCAGTGCTCATCCGGAGCGCTGTAGTGTGACAGGTATGAACAAGCCCTTCCATACAATAAGCAGGACACAAAACACCTCAGGCTACAGCCATGTGTTGCTCCACACAAGTCCAAACTCACTTTGGGGTGCAGAAGGGCAATCCTTGGCCTTCAAGGTGTTCAAGGCCAGGCTGGACAGAGTTCTGAGCAAGCTGGTCTACAGGAAGGTGTCCCTGCCCATACAGCCACAAGAGGAGCTTTAAGGTCCTTTCCAATCCAAACCACTCTATGATTTTATGCTCATCCCCACCCAGCGGCTCCATCCCCCCCAAACCAGCCCCCTGCTGAGGGGTGACCTGGCTCAGCTCCTGGCCACAGCGATGTTTCCATCCAGGTGGCAAATATGAGTGGGAATTCTGAAGATTAAAATGACTGTGACCACTATTAATGGGTATGTTCACACTTCTTAATTAAACGAGGGTGGGGACCTCTTGCACTAACCCTCCCTCACATGGCCTCGAGTTACTGCCGCTCCCTTGGGGAAGAGTGTTGTGCACAGTGACCTCCCTGTAAAATCCTGGTGTTGGCAGCTCCACCAAGGAGGCTTGTTTACATCCATCCTGTAACAAGCTTCACCAAAATGACCCATAATTGCCATGTGAATGACAGCATTGTGCAACTGGCATGGAAAGAATTTCTCCATAAAGCACACCAATACATATAAAGCGTGTGTGGGTAAAACAAGAACAGCACAGAAAAAGGTGCTCAGTGCAGGCAATCCCGACAGGAGAACTCCATAGGAAGCATGGATAGGAGACAGCTCAGCCACACTGAGGAATATATATGCAAATATTGACTAGACTATGCAAAGGCTTGGTTATTTATACCACCTTCATTTCCCTCAGTCCTACCTCCTGACAAGTAAACAGACTGCTTCGCTCTGGCGAGTTGTGCAACACAGAGAGGTCCCGAAGTAAACACACAGACTCCATACTTCATTAGAGGTGAACTTGTTTACAGAGCAGGAATTAAAACAAAACCACAGAATCCGTCAATATTCTATATGTACTGACATACTCCTCCCTGACTCAGAACATTCTGCTCCTACACTGTGACTCATCCACTGCGTGGGCTGGGGACAGCAGAGATCTCGGTTTCCTGGGATTCTCCAGCGTATCAGACTCCTCCTCTGCTACCCACCACGCCTCTCTGGAGGCTCATGACGTCCGACATCCACTTGTGTTACCTGCCCATGCTGGGAACGACCACTGGCTACAGAGCCATGGCACAGAACTCGATGCACGTGCCTGAATGAATCACATGTGCCAAGGTGGGACTGTGAAGGGTGGGGGAAGTGTGACTCATCTGCCAGCTGATATAAAAATAAACTACTACTGAATCAAAAATTCATGACTTCTGCACACGATGTGCACAGGCAGAGCTGGCACTATGTGGAAACCTGAGCATTGGCTTCACGCAGCCAGTGCTCCATTTTGCCTTCCAAAGGTGATGCTTACAGGAAGGGATCACATATGGCCTCAATGGGGAGAGACACCAGAGGTGCCTTGAAATGTGGTAACAAATCCCAGAATGGTTTGGGTTGGAAGAGACCTCATCCATCTCAATCCATCTCAATCCATGTCATTTCACCCCCTGCCATGGGCAGGGACTGTCTCAGTTGACACAGACGTGACCTGACACTCCCAAGTTCACACAGCAATAGCAAATTCTGTTGAGCACAGCTCCTTTTAATAAGGTTTTCAAAAACCTGCATGGTTGATCCTAATTGGCTGAAATTTGGTTCCCATCCAGCTGGCTGGCACCAACAGCTGCCTGTGTTCATGTTTGTCAGGGATTGGCTGGTGTCTGCATTTCAAGCTCTTGGCTTCTCAGTGCCTTCTTCACAGAGATGTTTCTTTCTTTCCCTTACTGGCACAGGCTGGCTGAGCTATAGCCAGGGCTCCTGTGACTGTGAGGCCTCCAGGCCAGCTGCTGGCCCTCACAAGGGACACCTTCCACTACAACAGCTTGCTCTAAGCCACATCCAACCTGGCCTTGCACACTTACAGGGATGGCACAACCTATGCCAGGGCCTCATCACCACCCTCACAGGGAAGAATTCCTTCCCAATATCCCATCTATCCCTGCCATCTGGCAATTGGAAGCCATTCCCCCTTGTCCTGGCACTCCAGGCCCTTGCACTAAATCCTCTCCAGCTCTCCTGGAGCCCCTTTAGGCACTGGCAGGGGCTCTGAGCTCTCCCTGGAGCCTTCTCTCCTCTCTCCTTCTCTCCTCTCTCCTTCTCTCTTCTCTCCTTCTTTCCCAGCCTGGCTCCAGAGCAGAGGAGCTCCAGCCCCTGAAACATTTCTGTGTGTTCTTCTGCACTTGTTCCATCAGCTCCTGAATAGATTAGATTCTTCTAATCTGGAATCAGCCTCAAAACAAAAGGACCATTCCTGTTATCCACAAGCAAACTGAGCCCACGGGACAGAGCCAATGGAATCAGTGAGACCCTGCTGTGCCACCAGCAGGACCCAGATGCTGCAGGACTCCTGCAAACCATGGGAACAGCAGTTGCTTTTACTCATCCCAAACCAAGCAGGAGGGTCCCGGGATGCTGCTGGCTGTGCAGGGGGCAGTTCAAGCAAAGCCAAAGCTTTGTCCTGCCACAGAAATTGAACCATTCCAGGAGCTAGGAGTTGGGTCTGTTTGACCATGGATAAGTAACTCAATTTATTCCACAAAATTCAAGTACAGGAGGGACAAATGACATGCTCAAGTGACTTATCCAATACCAGAAACATGTTGGAGACTTGAACCGCTTCTGGCAGCACTTGGAGATACAAAAGCATCTGGTCAAGGAGGTCCTCTTGTCCCCAAAGTATGGAAGCAGTGGATTCAAGCAGCTGTATGAAGCATCAGAGCAAGGAGAAGCCCAGGAGCCGAGGAACCAGCCTTGAGGAGGAAGAACACCTGGTACAGCCAGTCCTCAAGGAGGGTCATAGAGGAAGAGGTAATTTTGGGGAACAACTATCACACTTTGACTGTGCCACACATATTTGTGCTCAGGGAGGTGCTGCCATCAGGGCTGACTGTGCCACCACCAGTAAAGCGAGACCCAGGGATAGCTCAGGCCAGGATGCTGGTGCAAGCTCATGTGGCTTTTAGGACAAAACCCAATCATTAAATGGTTCAGTACAGCACTGGCATTAGAGGACTGATGAGAGTTTCGCACTAATTTGCATAGGGATTATTAAAACTACTTCAATTACCTCGGTGAGCAAATGGATCATATCCCAGACTACCTAAAACCTGAGTTACATTTCCTAAAGGAAAGATGTCCTTTCCTGAGACACCCTATGGACTGACCATCAGGTCTCTGACTCCATGCCCACGCTTTCCTGTTTTGTTTTCCTGCTGACATGAAGGTAAAGCGCTCAGACACTATTTTAGGTTATTAAATATTTAATTCTACAGCAAGAAAGAAGCAGCTAACAGATGGTCACTGTGCATCAGGGCCTTGCTTGAGTTCTACGGGGAGAAAAGTTCAAGGAATAATCATGAAAATCCATTTCTATGTGCAAACATTCCTCCAGTTAGAGGAAGGGAATTACAGGGGAGCTGTTAGTTTCCCTAAAAGGAGGAGGCACTAAAATATCAGAGACGGTATCAAATATCCAAAGCAGCACATCAGAGACATCTACTAGCTGGTAACTCCTGACTCAGGACTTTCTCTGCATCCACTGGATCCATCCACCAAGTATTGAGCTGTTCTGAGAAGCACCAGGAAGAGCCTATGACAAACTTCTCCCTGCTCCATCACTTAATCTAGTGTGAAGCATCTTAGATGTCTGAGACACATGAAATCCAGTCTGCTCCTTCGCTAATCCAAGCTGACTACAGATCCTCATCCGAGCCATGTGGCAGGCAGAGAAACTGGTGCTGCTGGGAGGGAACAGATGCAACTTCAGTGCCTGTCAGAAAGTCTTGGAACATCGAAGCTGATGGAGCACGTGGAGCCACAGAGTCACTGCTAAGGGAAGAGGCAGTTATCACATCCTCTGTCCATGTGGAAACATCTCACATGGAAGCTCATCTCAGGATTCAGCTTCTGAATTACTGGGCTGTTTGCTACTCTGTCCAACTGCACCAAGGTGTCGCCCTGAAAACTCAGCTTCTGAGCTTGCTAACATAGTTTTCTAAAGACTTTCCCAGGACAGTAACTGTAAACATAGATATGTGTACATTCTTTCTGTTACACGTCTTGTGATGGACATCTCTCATGGCCAGTGCTGTGAGAAAGTGTTATCCTGACCATCCAATCCCTGGCTGTGGTCAGGAGCCTATAAATCCTGGAGGGAAAAATAAACTCTCTCTTCTTCTCACCACACCTCGACCTGTGTCTGTGTGATCTATTCATCTTCAGCGGCAACACCAAGGGAAATGCAAAACTTGACTGAATAGCTTAGGAAAAGGAAAAAAAGACTATTTTCACTAGTTTTTGATGATGTCAAGTGAAGCAGGTAATTGATACCCACATACATCCTTCAGGCGTTGGCCAAGTAGGTCGGTCCCTTCCAGGCTAAGTTTTCCTCTGACTATTACTCAAGAGTAACACATTTAAAAATGTTTATTGTGAACATCGAAGAAGGAAATCACCATTAAAACTCTTCTTATTAGGAAAAAACTCCCCATTTTTCTCCCAAAGCTGCAGGTGATGACAATTTTGACATCTCAGAGCTCACTGGGACCATCTGGCTGCACATGAAGTTGAATGTGGCCGCTGAGCTGCCGAGGGGACGAGGTGGCTCCTGTGGTGCCACAAGCAGGCTCCCTCTGTCCTCCCTCCTTCAGCTAGTGGTGGGAGCTGCAGCCAGCCACGTCATTTGGCAGGATTCATTGGCTAATTTATTGAGCAGAATGTCACATGCAACACTACTGTTGTTCTCTCTGAGTCATGCACACCATGTGTTCGGACACTTCTAGTCTTTGTTTGGCAAGTGTACGACAATTCCAAGTAACCAGACATCCCTACTGGAAGCTCCAGCCTGGCTGTTTGAGCAGTTACAGAGCAAGGACCATTATGGGGAGCCTGGCACTAGCAACATCATTGAGAACAAACCCCTCTATTTCCCCAACATTGGCATTTATTTATCTGTTTTTCCAGCCAGACACTCTTGCCCTAATCCCTGGTGCAGGCAGCAAATCACACCTCCCTGCTCCTGGCAGCCCAACCCCACCTAAATTTGTTTTGTTTGGATTCCAGGTGTCATGGTGAATCCAGAACTGTGGTTCACATCCTCCACTCAAGTCTGAGCCGATTTCCAGTTGTTTTAGCAAAACTGCAGCACAAGAGCTTCTAAAGGCACCCAACAGCTCATCAGAGCTGGGTGTGTGACACCCGTGGGACCACACAGAGAGAAACAGAATCAGATTGTTCAGGAGGCTTCTCAACAGTCCCTTGACAAATGCTCCAAGACAACAGATTAAACACTAGGAAGCAATTTCTCCCTGTGAGGATGGTGAGGCCCTGGCACAGGTTGCCCAGAGCAGATATGGGTGGCACATCCCTGGAAGGATCCAAGCCCAGGCTGGATGGGGCTTGGAGCAACCTGGGCTAGTGGGAGGTGTCCCAGCCCATGGCAGGGTGTGAAATGAGGCTTTAAAGTCCCTTCCAACTCAACCAATTCCACAATTCCATGAATGCTCTGAGTGAGCAAGTACTACAGGATGGAAAGCTTAAATTCTTTAGGAACAGGAGAAAACCTAAAAATACTTAATCTGACCAAAAAAAAGCCATTCCTTTTAACTGAAGAAAGCCAAGTGGTGTAGAAAAAACAGACTGGGATTCATTAATGTATCACAAGACATGTGGGCTGCGGTGTCCCAGAAATCACAAGTGCTAACAGAACTCAAGCAGGAAGTTCAACTCAGTATTTTGGTAATATATTATTACCAAAGTACTCCTTGATGTCCATCAGACATCCTCTGCAAGTGGAAGCTGGTTCCATTCAGGAAAAACAGGAAAAATAAAATCAGAAGTATAGAAGAACTACAATAACATAAGAAACTTGTCAAAACCCAAAGTCAATACATGACCAAGGCACAGAAGGAGCAGAGAAGGTTGTTGCTTCACAGAGACTTCACCTTGAGCAGTGGAACACCCTGCATAAGGCTGTGGAAATCCTTGGCATGGGAAACAGCACATGCTAAAAGGCTCCTCAGGCTTAAAAACAACCATAAATTCAGGGAAGAAAAATCCAAACACTGTTAGACACAACTCAAATTCTGCATCAGGGAAATCAGAGACTGCCAGAAAACAATGTATAAAACATTCCACCTTTGGCTGATCCTGCTCTGTTTTTCTCCTATTTGCTGTAGACCATGGTTGCACAGAGGAGCCATAAGGCTTGTGGACACTCTTATAATTTAACAAGAAAAATGAAAACAGTTTACTAGGTTTAAAGACTTTAGATTACCTACCTAAGAGGTGTTGTTCTATATACAAGTAACTTTCCATCCTTTGACAATTCCCATGTTTTACAAACATACTTACAGGGGTATTTCCATACCACTGAATCCTCATGAACTTGAGGTTTAAGGTTCACACAATTATCCAATATCATCATTATGATCCCATTCTCACCAAATCGCTTCCAAAACTTGTGTGAGGCTAAAAGGAATTGGCCCAGATCCCTAAGTTCAAGTCAGAGTTCCACAACATATACTATGGTGGTGTTTGATTTAATAAAGAAATCCCTTTATTAAAGAAATTTAATAAAACTTTTGATTAGCTTAGGGTAGGGTTTACTCACCTGCACTTCCAAGTTGTTTATAAAATCTGTATTCTAAGTGAAGCTGTGGTGCCCTGGATTTAATTGGTTCCTAGAACAGAAATAAATAAATTGTTTAAAATCAGTTGGACCAAAAGAAGTTCTCTCCTATACTTGAAGATATGTGCATAATTAAAACACCCCAGATTGAACTCCCAACAACAGACTTCACCATTACATGGCATTTAAATGAGAAAAGAACAAAAAGCAGTAAGATTTGCTCTCTGGAGGGGAAATAACCTCCTCATTTAAATACAAAGCTCACTCATTGCAGCGAAATTCAAGAATCATTCCACAAAGCTCCTTGAAGGTCCTTGAAGAACGACCCTGGACATTGGCAGAGGGAAGCCAAGGTTGCAAAAGCTCAAATCCTAGTTCACTCTGTGGGCACTGTGATTGCCCACAGCACTTCTGCTGGTCTGTATTTTTGAAAAATGTTGAGTCATACAAGTGTGTTTTAGATCAGACCACAGTCGCTCACAGCAAGCACCACAGTGCAGCCAGCAGCTGGGAAAAAGGAAGAAGTCTCCCCCTTCTTGTGGCAGGTGTCAGTCAAATATCTTGAAACACTCAATAATACTCTATTTTTATCCACAAAATACAAAAAAATAAAATGGGTAAGTCTGCAATGCACCCAAACCATCCCATTTATCAGCTGTTACTCATCTGCGCTTCACATACAAGACTTAATGCCTATGATCCATCAAGGCATTAACTTGCAAGATTACAGAGATTCTAAAAATATAAAGTTAATATGGAGAGGATTAAGAGACTGGAGTAATTACATTTGCAATAAAAGTGTGCACTTGGGATAGGCATGGATGTGGGTTCACCAACTGCCCAGGCAGCCTGGAGACAGGAGTTAATACTGGCCTCAATTTTTGTTGACCTATAGTCTGCACTGTAAGACTGATGTCCACACTGGGTGTGAACTCCACAGTCAAGGCTTCTTTCTAAGTGTGGAGAAGGAATTCTGTACAGGAATTCAGGCAATTTGACTTTCAGCCAAGCTGCTCCTCATCAGCTCAGGTCATCCCATCCATTTCCCAGCAAGGGGAACGAATGCTCCTGGTTACTTCTCAGCTTAATCACAGAATTATTCAGGTAGGAAAAGGCTTCCAAGCCAAATTCCTGATGTTTTAAAGCTCCAGAAGACAAATTTGATTAAATACTCAGCAAACAATGTAAAAAAATATTCTGGAGGAAAAACAACCTGCACTGAAGGCAAATACAAAGCAACACACAAACAAGTTTCTTATGTAAGTCACATTTAAATTAAGATAATTGTTGCTGGTGGCTTGAGGAAGAGTCTACAGACACCTGCAGAGCACAGGGATTCAGGGCAACAGGAACTCAGTGTGCTCAGGGAGTAGTTTATTTATCCAAATATGTAAAGGGGAAGGATTGATGTAGCAGGACATGATGCTGACAAAATCAGGGGAGGCAACCCTGAGCCACTTCTGCATCAGGAGCTGCTGGAGCCAGAGCTCTGGACACTTGCCAGAGTCATGGCAGCTTCTGAGAAGATCATACCAGCACAGATGGTTGTCCTGTAGGCCAAGGGCTTAGGGATGATGGAAGATTTTATGTTTGTAGTAAAAATAACTGAATTGCTACAGCCTAATGGAGAAAATCCACAGCTCAAACCAACAGCGTCATCACTGCTGCGAGGGGATGACCCGGAACTTGTGCTCTGACTGCAGCTGGATGGCACCAGGCTGGCTTCTCCCAGGGAAGAAATTCCTACTGTGGACAGTGCAGCTTTGAAAACCCCCAGAAGAATAAACTAGATGCCCCTGACCAAGTAAGTCAGCTGAAGAGCAGGACCAGGAGCTACACGATGACACCATACAAATCAACGCTGCCAGCAGTTTTCCAAGGTACAGCCTCAGTCCCAAAAAGAAACCACGAGGCATTAGCATGGAATTTTTCAGCACTTTCTGATAGGCTCTTGGTACCCATCACACAACTCCTTCATTTCCCAGCTCTGTGATAGGAGGCAGGAATAGCTGAGACAGCAGGGCTGCAGTGATGGAAGGCGATCTCACAGCTTGAAGGACTTGGAGCAGTGCTTTGACTCGGTCCAATAATGAAGATAAAAGAAAATGTTGCCTGTAAGTAAATCTTACAGCTACTCCACCACTAATCCACAAATTATTTGACGGATAAAGAAAATAGCAGTTAAGCCTGCATGTAAGAGAAGTGTATTTGCTCCTGAGGAGGCTGAGTCATTCTTTCTCCTGTAGAGTTTTGTCTAAGATTAGACCCCCATTTCTCCTACTGTTCCTTCCTTAAACTTCTCCAGAACAGAGCACATATAGGACACCTGGATGGCCATTGGATGAAAATTCCAGCCCCTTCACACAAGAAGAACCTGAGATTTTAAAGCCTGGATCACAAGAGAGCAAATGAAACTGGAGAGTGTTGCAGAGTAACTGCTTGAACAGTTATTTGGGGGAAAAAAAAGTAAGAAAAATGAAGAAACAATGTGACCAGAAAAACAGGTCAGATTGAGGGAGTCATGAGGCAATGCCATTGAGTCCTGCCATATAGAAAAGCTTCAGGTTACTGAGAGGTGTCACTGCAGCCACTTTTTTTGGAGAAAAAAGCACCCTTTGGACTAGTACAGCCGTGCTTTACCTTATAGTTTCCAACGCAACAACTTTGTGGTACTATCTTTGGAAGCAAATTAGAAGCATTACTGCCTCAAGAAAACACTTGTCTTTGTATACAGCACATTTTCTATGGCCTAAAAGCAACAACACTTTCTGATGTGCATCCATATCAAGGATATCTCCTATGGAGCCAGGCTGGGAGAGCTGGGGGTGCTCACCTGGAGAGGAGAAAGCTCCAGGGAAACCTCAGAGTCCCTTCCAGGGCCTAAAGAGGCTCCAGGAGAGCTGGGGAGGGACTGGGGACAAGGGCCTGGAGTGCCACAACAAGGGGGAATGGCTTCCCACTGCCAGAAGGCAGGGTTAGATGGGATGTTGAGAAGAAATCCTTCTCTGCGAGGGTGGTGAGACCCTGGCACAGGTTGTCCAGAGCAGCTGTGGCTGTCCCTGGATCCCTGCAAGTGTCCAAAGCCAGGTTGGATGGGGCTTGCAGCAACCTGGCATAGTGGGAGGTGCCCTTGGTGTTGCTACAAGGAAACCCAAACTTGTCTGGGATACTAGGTTTCTGAATTCCTCCACAGGCATTTACTTATTTACTTACTTTAGGGAACATCTTCTGACACTTGTGTGAAAAGAAGTCCCTCCTGCAAAGCTGTAATTATTTTTCATCTACTGCACATCATAAGGGGAATGCCAGAGATATGGAATCTGAGGCACTCAAGTGTGATCACAACTAATGCACCACGTCTGCCCTGATTTTCTGTCACCAGAGTGATTCCTGTCATTTTTCCAGATAGCATCAACTGGGCAGACTGGGGGGTTTGCTGTAGTATCAAATCAGCACCACAACTTTAACTTCAGATTTTAGGGTTTGGATTATGTTTAAAGAGTGTTTGCATGAGAACTCAGCACATCAGGAGAAGACATCAAATCTGAAACCCCAAGGGACTGATGAAAGTCTGAATTTACAGATAGGAAAGGGACTAAACACAAACTACTAGGCTGAGAGTTTATGAATGCGTAAGAGCTACAAGTTAGGGAGTTCCCCATCCCCCAGATTCCACAGATGATGAGACTATCTTCTCTGCAACACAAGGCAGCCAGAGGAAAGACTGACCTTCACCAAATGGGATCTTGTTTTACATGTTGCATCTGCAGTCTCTCAGTATCACCAGACCGAACTGTGCCCTGCTCCCCCAGGGAATTTTAATCAAAGGAACACCCCTCTTTCTGCCTCCAAAAGCAGGGACCACCAGGCTGCACAGTGCCATGGTCCTAACCACACACCCTGACAACTGGAGAACTCCTGGAGGCCCAAAGGCAAAGGCCTGAGCCACGGAGTGGCAGGAGGTGACATGGGCACTACCAACCAGTGCCCTTCACTGGCACCTGGACAGAGGAACATCTGCTCTAAGGCAGCTACAGATCCTATAGGTACCAAAAACCTCCAGCAGGTTGAAGGCTGTTTTTTTTCCCTGCTTTTAAGACTTACCTAAGTTTTAACAAGTCATTCCCAGCTGAGGGGAGCACTGAGAGCAGCACTGAGCCCAGACTGAAAAACTTGCTTTTAGTCTGAATTTTTAACATGAAGTACAAATCATTTAAAGACACCTGGAGGTACTACTTACCAGTTTGATCGCTACATATTCATTGGTGTAGAGATTTTTACCTGAAAAGGGAGAAGAAAAAACCCCTTTTAGTTCCACATTCAACACTTGCAGCTCGAGGCACAATGAGAAATAGTGACACTGATGCCAAAGGGCTGTTTTCACAATTCCTCCTGAAGTTCCTGCCTTTAACAAAGCATAAGCCTGAAAATAATCAAAATAATGAACAGTTGGCAGCAATTTAGCAGGGCAGGCAAATAACACCTTCCACTCAGCACAAGGTAATTGTATTTTATGGCAGCACTTTCGCTCCATGCACGTGTTAAAGGAGGTATCCCAGACACACTAGGCTTCATTATCCATGATGCCAAGAAAGTCTGGGGAACAATAACTGAAGAGTCAAAGTGTCATTGCTTTTGGAAATGTCTTGGATCTGCTGGACAGTGAATAACTTCATCCTGGGATGTACAGGGAGAGTTTCACTAGGTTGATCATGCTCTGGGAAGCACGAAGGGCAAGAGTGTGAGATGAACACAACTAGTCGAGCTCAAATCCAGCTCCCAGTGCAAAGAACCAGACCTGGGAACCATGTGTGCTACAGCTGGAGGGGAATTTTCCTCCAGGAGCCTGTCTGGTGTTTGAAGCAAGCCCTGGGCCTCCTCAGTGATCTGAGGCAGAGATGCACAGCTCCATGTCAGGAACATCTCCCCCTGTGTTCTGACACTGCCAGTTATTGTATCACCCAACGTCCTCTGCCCTCTCTGCCACGGATTTTGAGCAATCACTCCCCCTCCACCTCCACCTGGCTCATGCCCAACAGCAAACACTTCTGGTAGGGATACCAGGAGGAAAGATGCTTTGGCAGTCCCTGGACCCCCTCTGTCCCCCCATCCTGACCTCCTCTAGTCCCACTGTCCAAAGGAAGCCCCCACCACAAAAGCTCCCTGTGGATTTATTCAGGGAAACATTGACCTTTGCTATCAATGTCACAGCACAAGTCATGTTGCTCTTCACTCAGTTTTACTGAGCAAGTCCAAAATTCAGGAGCAATCCAGGATGGAAGTTATCAGGGCTTATTTGTAGCATCAGCTTTGCTCAGCTCTCTTACTCATTTATTTCCAATTCCTGTAATGGATATTGATGCTTGGATAGCCCAGCTCCTGAGAAAGCCCAGGACAGGGAATGACATCATTCAGAGCAGGCAGGAGCTGGAACAGCTCTTCCATATCCATGTGGCAGCATTAAAAAACATGCCATGTCCTCCTCAGCACAGGATACAACAGCACAGGGAGACTCAATAAAATTAAAGACATTATGAACATGGGAGAAGACACAAAGTCATCTTTAAATCCTGAAATACCAGGGTAAATTTAGTTTACTTTATACCAGCTTCATGTTTTCTGCATTTAACTTCTTTTGATGCTTTCCCTGCTGTATCACTCAGGGTACTTCTGGCCTCTAAATCTGGGGGTTCCCACCAATCAGATTGTTTTAACATCCCTCAGGAATAGAAGACATCATAGCTCAAACCTGTTCAGGTACCTGGTGATGCTCTTTAACACAAGACAGGGATTTAAATGTGAGGTTAAATATCCTCAGAGGGGGTGTTTCCTGCCAGCAGAGCTGAAAGCTGAGCCCCAGCATTAACCCCTGACACACAGTGGGGGGTTTCCATGTATTTCTTTCAATCTTTAAGAAAAAGACATAATATTATGCCCAGACTGGAAACTAAGGGTAAAAAAGAGATTTTGCAGTTTCATCAGGAACCTGCTGACACGAGAAAGCATCGAAAGAGCTCACAGGCCAAATCTGTGGAAAAGCAGGTGGCAGATAAACACCTCCACCCTTTGAGACAGACTGGGGATCCAGCCAACAGCTGGGGGGAGAAGATGTGAAGACATTAAGGGACGGAAATCTAAATACACCTGGATTATCTGCTCCACATTAGCTACCAGCAAATAAGCCCCATCGTCAGCTCCAGCTTTATCTTGCTCCCTGAAACTGCCTCTTCCCCTCCTCACATCGGAATCCCAGAATGGTTTGGGTTGGAAGGACCCTTAAAGCTCATCTCATTCCAGCCCTGTCCCTGACAGGGACACCTTCCACTACCCCAGGTTGCTCCAAGCCCCATCCAGCCTGGCCTTGGACACTTCCAGGGATGGGGCAGCCTGTGCCAGGGCCTCACCCCCTCTCAGCCAAACATTTCTTCCCAATATTCCATTCTGACAGTGGGAAGCCATTGCCCCTTATCCTTGCACTCCATCCCTTGTCCCAGGTTCCTCTCCAGCTCTTCTGGAGCCCCTTCAGGCCCTGGCAGGGGCTCTGAGCTCTCCCTGGAGCCTTCTCCTCTCCAGGTGAGCACCCCCAGCTCTCCCAGCCTGGCTCCAGAGCAGGGCTGCTCCTCAGAGCAGCTCCGTGGCCTCCTCTGGGCTTGTTCCAGCAGCTCCACATCCTTCTGATGTTGGGGACCCCAGAGCTGGAGGCAGCTCTGCAGGTGGGGTCTCACCTGAGCAGGGCAGAGGGACAGAATCCTCCACTCCCCTGCAGCCCACACTGAGGGATCAGCTCAGGACACGATGGAGATGCTCAGTTTGAGTACACCAAGGCAGGGAAGCTCCAGCCCAAATTCCTGAGGAAGTCAGATGCTTTGAAGAACAAAATAAACCCCCAAGGAGGGAGGCACGAGAACTTCACTCCCTGTGGATCCCATGACCTCCGTCACAGCCTTAGAGATGCACCTCCACCCTGGGAATGATGCCTACAGACCTTCCATCAACACTTGTGCTCTCCCACCAATGCAGGATAATGACATTGGGAAAACTGCTCTTCCAAGCTTGTTCCAAGGCAAGGAAGGACATGGCCAACACCCTCCATGTGTGTGGAGCCATAATCCAGTCTATTATGGTCTGTTTCATGCAGCTGAGGACTAGGCAGACGATACTTTTGGTAATGAAATTCTTCAGTTAAATAACTGGGATTAGCAGCACAGCAGCTTGGGATGCCAGGCCAGCTGCCAAAGGTAAATGAACTAATTCATCCTCCAGTTCATCCCCTTCTGAGCACGTGCTGTGGGGAGATTCTGAACATAAATGGGTCCAGCCTCTGAACTTCAAACCCTTCCCAAAGCTGCAGCCCAAGCTGATCTAGGAAAGTAAATCCCCAAAATCTCTCTGCTGGCTTGCTCCACACTGAGATCTCTGCCTTGGTTTTGCTGTCACACTGTCCAAGCTGCAATGGTTTACTCTCCCTCCTCCTCCCAGGCAGAACAGGCTGCATGGAAGAGCAAAGGTTTACAGGAGCAGTGCCCTGCCCACGGGAACAAGCCTTGAGCAGTAGCTCCACCTTCACCTCATACAATCAAAGATCATCTGTAGCACAGTGAGGGAATGTAACTGTGCTGGCAAAAGCCTTTCAAGTTGAGGCAATGCTTTTGATGGAGCAGTAAGTCCATGCCTCACTTTTGGGTAGTTCCACTGACAATTATTAACTACATATTCCAAAGGAGAACTGATGCATTATGTCACCAGCATTCATGTGGGAAACTTCCCCAAGAGGATTTCTCAAGGCCTTGGTAATGAGATGTGGTGATGGATTGGAGACAGCAGAGAAGCCCAAAATGATCCATCCCCAAAGTGATGCATCTACAGAAACCATATCATTGGGTACTTGGGACATGCCTGATTTGCTGTCCCTTCCAGAGCAGGTCTGAAAATAACAGCTCCTGGTGTAGGTGCTTCCCAGGATCTATTCCTGCCCTGCCCTCCACATCTAACATTACTCCTGCCAAATCATGACTTTTTATTTTGGAATTACAGCCCCAGTATCAGATGCTATTATCACCTTTAAGTATTTATTTTATTGGTTTACTTGTTTTGAAGCAGAATTCCTGGCTTCAAACCGCAGCCTGGGAGGCAGCTGGGTGATTCTCACTTTTGGGAACACCTTCCCAGTTCCAATGGAACTGCTCTGACCTACAAAGAAGCAGCTTTTCTGCTGGTTTGGGGCCTGCTGCTCTTCTAACATTTTTCCAGTTTCAAACAGGGTGAAAAACTGTGTTAACTGCCATTTTAAAATGACACCTGAACACACTGTTTTGAAAATTCAAGATAATGTTTTAATTAGAGCAAAAAGATCTAGGTTCTGGTCTACAGCTCTGGGGCCCCAGACAGAAGGACATGGAGCTGCTGGAACAAGTCCAGAGGGGGCCATGGAGAAGCTCTCAGGGCTGGAGCCCCTCTGCTCTGGAGCCAGGCTGGGAGGCTCCAGGTGAACAGCTGGAGAGGAGAAGGCTCCAGGAGAGCTCAGAGCCTCTGCCAGGGCCTGAAGGGGCTTCAGGAGAGCTGGAGAGGGACTGGGGACAAGGAATGGAGGGACAGGACACAGGGGAATGGCTTCCCACTGCCAGAGGGCAGGGTTAGATGGGATACTGAGAAGTTGTTCCCTGTGAGGGTGGTGAGGTCCTGGCACAGGGTGTGCAGAGCAGCTGAGGCTGTCCCTGGATCCCTGGAAGTGTCCAAGGCCAGGCTGGATGGGGCTTGGAGCAACCTGGGCCAGTGGAAGGTGTCCCTGCCCATGGCAGGGGGGTGGACAAAGACGAGTTTGAAACTAAACCCCTCTGTGATTCTCTGATTAAAAGAAAGTCTGCTGTAACAAGAACTTAACGTTTATCTTGGAAATCCCTCCAACCTACCAAAATCTCAGTAACAGTTTTACATTAGTACCTATTTAATTGCTTTACTTCAACAAGGGTGCCAAACACCGGGAAAAAAGACTTTTGAAGAGCCTTACTAATCCCTACCATGGCTCATGGTTAAGGACTTTGGGAGAATACAAGGAATACCTCCTGGGTAAGCTCTTGAGTCAGTTTAAGAGGGTGGCCTGTCTGAAGAAGCAGCCACTGCTTTACCCTGTTTCAGTAATTACTCTGGGCCAGATCACAGATTCGTTAATTTTGCAAAAGACGTCCAGGATCATCAAAGCCAACATTCGAACAAATCCCACCATTCCCACTAAACCACACTGTGCAGTGGCACATCTCCTCCTCCTCTGAACACTTCCAGGAATGGTGACCTCAACGCTTCCCTGAGGAGCCTGTTCCAATGCTCAGCCATTTTTTTCCTAATATCCAGCCTGACCCTCCCCTGATACAACTTGTGGCCATTTCCCATGTCCTATCAAACACTAAGGGTTTTTTGTTCATCTTCCCATCTCAGCCCCTTGAGGGCTGGAATCCAACTGTCCTGCTCCCACATACTCCAAATTTGTCATATCCTTGAGTGATGTGTATTTTCAGGAAGAAAGACCAACCCTAAGCAGTGAGCTGGATATATACAGCAAAGAGCTTCCTTAGGTAAGTGCCATCTCCTCACTGAAGAATCAAACAAGAGTAGCTTAAACTGAAAACACAACACCTTGAAAAAGAAAAATTCTTCAGGGAATTGGAAAAAACTATTTTCCCTTTTTTTATCAGTGTGTGACTTTGTTCTGCCTGTGATATTGGTGCTTAACTGCTCTGAAACCACGTAAAAAATGGGCAAAAAGTAGAGGGCACATCTTCACAGGACAAAACTGTTATCAGAGACTTGTGTGCTCGGATTTCAGCTGCTGCTTCTCCTTCCCCCCAGCGATAATTACCATGGGCTGAGCAAGAGAAATAGCTGCTATTTGAGCAAATAGGAGCTCTTAAAGTGATAGCGACTGGAAAAAAGCAAGAGAAATGAAAAAAAAAAAAAAAGAGTAATACAGCTTCTGTAAGAGCCTTACAACAAATTGTTATCAGTACGTGTGGCTCATTGCCTAAATTTCTGTAGTATTGTAAACTAGCATTAACAATACATGTATTATAAAAAAAAAATAAACACTCAATTAGCAGGTGTTGCAATTTAAAATTGAATTTCTCTGTAAACTGACCTTTTCAGAAGTGAAATCTCTTCTGTAAGCTCCATGCCATGAAACTGTACATAAGTCACAAACCCAAGACTGATAAAATTTGAGAAATGTGAAAAAGAATCATGGAAACAGGAGCTGCCTCCCCACAGTGTGGGTAACAGGGGAGGGGGATTCTGCCCCTCTGCCCCACTCAGGTGAGACCCCACCTGCAGAGCTGCCTCAGCCCTGGGTCCAAAAGCAGCAGGACCTGGAGCTGCTGGAGAGAATCCAGAGGAGGCCATGGAGAAGCTCCAAGGGCTGGAGCCCCTCTGCTCTGGAGCCAGGCTGGGAGAGCTGGGGATGCTCAGAGAGGGGAGAAGGCTCCAGGGAGAGCTCAGAGCCCCTGCCAGGGCCTGAAGGGGCTCCAGGAGAGCTGGAGAGGGACTGGGGACAAGGCATGGAGGGACAGGACAGGAAGGGGCAATGGCTTCCCACTGCCAGAGGGCAGGGTTAGATGGGATATTGGGAAGAAATTGTTTCGTGTGAGGGTGGTGAGGCCCTGGCACAGGCTGTCCAGAGCAGCTGTGGCTGTCCCTGGATCCCTGGAAGTGTCCAAGGCCAGGCTGGATGGGGCTTGGAGCAACCTGGGCTAGTGGAAGGTGTCCCTGTCCATGGCAGGGGTGGGATGGGATGGGCTTTAAGGTGCCTTTCATCCTAAACCAGTTTGTGATTCTGTGATTTGGGCACCAGCTGAATAAGCGCAAGAGCTGTATATCCAGAGGGATCCACTACAGCTGCTAAACCTCAGAGCAGAGCTTGGATTACAAAGCAATTCAACATCTCCCAGGGGATCCTGAGATCCTGACGTTTGCTGTTGTGGGGGCTTTGAGAATCCAATAGAGCAATTCATGTTATGTCACTGTAAGGATCCAAATTTATCTTTAGCTGCCAATTACACTCCTGTGCAGGAAGGTGGGAGTTTCCACCCTTGCCCTTGGTTTCTCTTCACCTTAGGAGTGTTATCTCTGCTCAGGTGAATCAATAAAACTCTGACGCAATGCTGAAACCAAAATACCCATTCACTGAGACACACCAGACATGAGCTGTTTGATCTTCACACCACGGAACAGCAGCACATGTATTGATGCAATAACCCAACCACAGAGTGGGAAATCACACAGATTCATTTAAGATGACAGATTCTGAGCAGGAATCTACAAAGACACTATCAGTAGTGTTATGACCCTTGAATTATGTGAAGCAACATCAGCTGCTTCCCTCACCTCATTTAAAACACAAGCATTGTTTTTTAGGATGACTTGAGAGCCCAGTGCACTGCTCTGCATTGGTCTCTTAAGTAGCCCTAAACAAACAATGCATCAGTGGAACCATCTGGTTTGGGCAACCAGCTGCAAGACACGGTTAGGAAACCAACAGACCATGAACAAACGTTGGGCTGCCGGGCCGGCTGAGGGAGCCAGATGGCAACTCGGCACATCCTGCTCCTCGCCAGCAAACCCAGCGCACAGACAGAGCAGGCACAGAGTGATGGGGCTGAAATCAGGGCAATGAGGTTAGGGAAGGACATGCAATTGAGTCTGAGTGCTAGGAAAGAGTCTCACCTCTCTCTTTAAATGGGTGTTCTAGCTTATAAACAAAAAATTGACAGAAAGATTTAGCAATTCACAGTTACAATTTTTTTTTTTCCACCTTAGGCAAGATATTCAGTGCTGTGAACAGTCATCATTTGTTGGGATTGTTCAAAATTTGCATCTTTGGCCTCTCCAGTGTATTCCCTTTGACTTTATTTAAATCAAAATCATGCTAAGAGTCACATCTTCTGAGTCAGAAGCTTTGGATAAGGCAGCTCGACACTCGGGAAACAAGACAGTGCACAAGTGCACACATTTCTCAAGCCAGGATAAGTTTCCATGTATTTATAATCCACTGGTGAAATACTAATTTGCATAATGCAGGCCACTAAAATGCTTGCTTCTTACCTAGTCTGAGTTCTCCAAAGTTCCCACACCCAATCTTCTTGCCCACTCTGAAGTTGGGTCCCACCATAAGAACGCCGGAAGACGCCGATGAGCTCGGCCGAGAACCGTGCCCACTCCTTCCCGGCATTCCTTTCGTTGTCCGTTGCCTTTCATCCTTATCCCTATTAGGATGGTCCATGATCTTAGTGAAATACCTCTGCCAGCAAGCTGGCAGAAAGGAGTTGGGAGTACACACTCTTCTCCTTAGAACAGAAATTTATATCCAAAAGTATCTGCGTTGGAGTTCAAGAGAGTCATGGAAACTCATGGAGTTCTTTTGGCATCAGATCCAGTTTCTTAATGCATCTTGATAATGTACCAAAGGGTCAACTGTGTTCTTGAGAATTCAATAAAGGCAGGTTGCTTTTGGCTTCTTACCTGGGGAAAAGAAGAGGTACATGAAATAAAGATCATTATTTTAAAATACCAACTGAGAAAGATACAACAGGGCCAATGTCCAGAACTTTCCTGGCCTTGAGGAATTTAACAGCTATATGAAAACTTTATAATTTTCTTAACAACTTTCTGATAAAAAGCCCTGATGTCATGAAGTAAGTGCTGTCCATCCACTGTTCCTACTTATCCCATTCTTGGAAGTGTCTCAGGCCAGGCTGGATGGGGCTCCACCTGTTTAGTGGAAAGTGTCCCTGCCCATGGGTGTGGGTGGATCCAGCTGAGCTTTAAGGGATTTCCCAACCCAAACCAGTCTGTAATTCCATGATTCCACTGGAGTTATCACAACTGACACTACATGCAGTAACCAAAGCCATTCCAACTACACCAGCACGTCAGGAGGACACTGCAAGGAAACCACATCCCACCTTCACAGCCCCTGTGAAGAGTAGGTTTGGTTTTTCCTCACTTCTTACATTTATCAAGTACTACAGAAAAGCAAGACAAATAAATACAAATAATATACTTTGCCTTTCATTGGCAAAGGGGCCAATGAAAGGTGCCAAGAGAAGAAAATTTTTTAGCACTTAAAATCCTCCTTCCTTTTACCTCTTTATCCTGAATAACCTAAGTCAGAAGGGACCCACAGGAATCACTTTGTCCAACTTCAAATTGACCTCAGATATATTTTCTAATTTAAACTTCTGTCCTACACAGATGACCAAAATGAGGAGCCAAAGCAGCAACACCTCTGTAGAAGGCTTAGCAAGAGTTCCTTCTGTTCATTTTGCCATGAAATCATCCAGGTTGGAAAAGACCTCCAAGATGATCAAGTCCAACCATTAACCTGGCATTGGGCCATTTAATGATGATCCTCTGGTCCACCAGATGGTGAAGCTAACCTACCTCCTTACAGTTAGCCAAAAATAAAAGACAAGGATTATTACACATCCACACAGAACAGAAGCATGAGCCCTTCTGAGATCTGACTATGCTTTCCCTGGCCTCCAGCTGTGGAACACTTCTATTTCTGGAGACTTTTCATTTGACCTAAGGCACCTGGATAGAAGGCAAAAGTCATTCATGCTGGATACACAAAATGCAGGGAACTACCAGTTAGAAACTCCAGTTTTTGAGTATTTAGAGAATCACAGAATGGTTTGCTTGGAAGGGACCTTAAAGTCCATTTTGTTCCATTTTACCCTTTGCAAAAGTCATTCATGCTGGATACACAAAATGCAGGGAACTACCAGTTAGAAACTCCAGTTTTTGAGTATTTAGAGAATCACAGAATGGTTTGCTTGGAAGGGACCTTAAAGTCCATTTTGTTCCATTTTACCCTTTGCCATGGGCAGGGACACTTTCCACTTGCCCAGGTTGCTCCAAGCCCCATCCAGCCTGGCCTTGGGCACTTCCAGGGACGGGGCAGCTGCAGCTGCTCTGGCCAACCTGTGCCAGGGCCCCACCACCCTCACAGGGAAGAATCTTCCTTTAATAACCAATCTAAACACATCCTTTCAGCTCAAAGCCCCCTTGTCCTATCACTTCTTGCTCTTGTAACAAGTCCCTCCTCAGCCTTCCCGTATGTACATCCCCTTTAGGTACTGGAATTCTCCTTGTCACTTGGGACAGCTCTGGATCCCTGCAGGAAATGTCACACAGCATGTCTGCAGCATATCCAGGAGGTCTGACAATCAATGGGTCACCTGAGATGCTCCATATCTCAGCCACACCACCAGTTTGGCCATAAACCGAAGTGACAAGCTCCCAGCACGCTCCCAAGCAGTGTGTCAAACACCAGTTGTGATTCAGCACCTCTGGCCTAGACAAAAGAGCTGGACATGCTCATGTACATGAAATTATTTAGCATTACCAAGCTTTACTCGTCCCTCAAATTAATTCCAGATTTAATACTCAGAAGTGAATACGGATTAGCAGGAAGCATCCGTTACCAGTGAACTGGCTGAACTGGTTCTTCATCACAGACATCCCCACATACTCTGCCATGCTTGGCACAGACACAGCAGAGCTGTGTTTGCCCTGTGAAACCAGCCAGCAGGAGCAGTGATGAGGCTCTATCAGATATCAGAAAATCACTTTGACTGGACCCCACCCCAGGCTGTCCTGGGAGGAGAGACTGCCTTCAAAACAAACAACATGAAAAAGAACCATCAGTGAAGCTACAGAGTTTTACTGCTGAACTCAAACCAAATGTGAGAATGACTTCTAGTAGTAGGTGGATTTACTCACACGGGTCTTTCTGATAAAATTGTGGAAAAATAAAACTGAAGCATGGGAAGTTTTGGTCTGTCTGTTACTTGGTCTATCTCTGCTATGGCAAGAGAAGTACACATAGAACATTCTAATTAAATGTTTTACTTCCAGTTAAAGCTATCATGTAATACATGATTCCATGTAGTACAACATATAGGTCTGGCACTTGAGGACATGGCTCAATGATGGGCTTGGCAGTGCTGGGAGAATGGCTGGACTCGGTGATCTCAAAGGACTTTCCTCACCTAAATGATTCCATGATGCTAGAATGTTCCTAGGGTTGGATCACTAAGAAAGATGAGTAGGACACAAGAATTCTAAGAGTAAAAAATAAGTAACACTTTGGAAAGCACACTCAAACCCACCAAAGTCAGAGAAGAATTTTTTCCCCTGGAGATCAAAGTCATTATTTTAATCAAGACTGAGTAATTTGTGACCTACAACCTCCAAAATGGAAACACAAAGAAATCTCCAGCAAGAGCACAGACCCTGCCCAGTTTATACCTTGCTCAGCACATCTCAGATGGGACAAGCAACTCCATTATCCTCAGGCAAATTAAGCACAAGTCCCATCACACATTTTCTGGCTCACAAAGTAAGATGTTAATGGTTATGAGCTCCTATGCCTCCGTCCTTCCCCCGCTCCCCATCTGGATCAGGTCTCCCAGGGGAGAAGGATGGAAAGGTCATGCCTGACAGTCTGCAAACACTAACCATCCTCTCTCAGCTGAAAGCCTCCTGCAAACAGGAATTCAGAGCAGCAGTAGCGCTCTGAGAAGCTCTTTATCACAGCCAAGCCGAGGAGCAGAGCCTGGCTGCCAGCACACCAGCTCACACAAAGATCTTACACCATCCTTACCACCTATTTAAAGCATAAGTAGTAAATATGGCATCAAACATGGCCTTTGAGGACCAGCCGAGCACTTGGCTCTGGAGAGGAAGCAGCAGAAGAATGAAGACCAGACTGTCAGTCACATTAATATTTAAAGGCTGCTCAGAACACTGGGATGACTTCCTGCCATGATTCAAACTTTTTAATAATGATTCCTTCCTACCTTTCCACCCACTCAGCAAGATTGCTCCTCAAAGTTACTTCCATTTGAACGGAGCTGCATGGAGATACTTCCCTAACGGTGAATCAGCTCAATTCCAGGATTGATTTCACTACAATACAGCTGGAGACACAGGAACAGCTACTTAATGAAAGACACAGGCTTGAAAGGAAATTACTTGCAGCACAGTTAGCTAAGTAAGAAAACAACAGCACTGTATCCTACACACATCCAAACACTTACCCCCAAATCTGTGTCACAACCTCTCGTCCACTGATAAACCTGCAGCACTACAGCTGGAAACCAGCTTCTAGGTGGTGTTAAATCATGGAACAGTTCAGGTTGGAAGGGACCTTAAGGCTCATCTTGTTCCACCCCCTGCCATGGGCAGACACACTTTCCACTAGACCAGGGTGCTCCAAGTCTGGTCCAACCTGGACTGGAACAATTCCAGGCAGCACTGGAGGGCAGCTGCTGTTTGTGTTAATACCCACAATCCAGTGTAAAGGAGTGTTTAATAAATGGCACAGAGACACTGCTCACAGCTACACAATTTTTCAGGGGAGCCCTTCAGATGTGTAGGAAAGGACATCGCAAATGAGAGGTTGGTGTAAAGAAGCCAAAGCGATCCTTGTTCCCCCTTTTCAAAGGAAAAGCTCACTTCCCTTGAACTCAAAACGCCTTTGACCTTCTTGAGTCACTCTGGACACCTTTCCATGACAGGAACAAGTTTTGTCAAAGTCTTGGTTTGTGGTACAATTTCAGACATCTGTCCAAATTGAAATAGTCAATGAACGCCCCCTTCTTCAAATTGAAGCAAGCAGGCCTGGTCCAGGGCTGTGTGTGGTTTTGATCCCTGAAGGAGTCACTACATGCCAAAAATAAAACTGCAAATGCCTGGTGGAGGAAGCAACACCCTAAAAAGCAGGAATTCAGTCCCATCATTCCTTTTTAAATGTTTTAAGAAGAGACACCCAAGAAAGCCCCATTTTGTGTTGGGATGGGTGAACTCACCCTGCTCTCTAGAGACAAAGGACCACAATTTCTCAAAGCAGCTCCAAGACCATTGCTTTAGGACAAGGCACATGCCTTCCCACTGGGCTTTCCAACATCCACCCCATGTGCCTGTGTAAATATGTCTGCTAAGTCTCCTGATGTGGAGAGCACTTTCCAGACAAGATCTGCTACTTCCCACATGACTTCAAAGACTAGAAAATCCTCCAGGGCTCTCAACTGACATGTTATAAACACACAGAAATGAGCTCACCAGCTTACACCCTCACACTGTGTAAAAAGTAGAGCCTTCAGCAGCAGAAAACTTCACTGGCTTTGCCACAGACTGGGACAAAGCGCTCACCCTCTGGAAAAGGGAGAGCAGCCAAGCTGCAGGTAAGTAGAATCATTTTGAAACCAGGACATACATGATATGTTTGCCCATGATTTTAGCATCTACTAACTCATTTTATGAGCTTACTGTCCTAAGTTTAGAGGATCAAGCTGGCCTTGTATGCTCCGCCTGACGATGTGCGTTAACAGCTTCCGAGGCGTCAATGCTCTCCCTTTATTAAAGTGCAATTAGTAAGTGCAATTAGTAAAGCCTTCATTCCCTGGGCTCATGTCAACCATTACAGGTCCTTTCTCACCTGGCACCAACTCCAAGCCTGGAGTGTTCCATGGGGTTGCTGTGACTCAAGTGCTGGAGCCAGCACCTGGTCCTATTGACCCTCTGGCCTTTCCCCATGGATCCAGCCTGTCCAGATCCCTCTGCAGAGCCTTCCTGCTCTCCAGCAGATCCACACTCTTGGTGTTACCTGGAAGATGGCCCTGCTCTGGTGCTTGGCTATTACCCAAGCCAAGGAAGGGAAGATGGAAGGTCAAATACTTTACTCACTCAGACATGAGAAATATCCTTTTTGCTTTTTTTTTTTTTTTTTCATCTCCCACTCAAGAGCTTTCTGGTTATTTCAAGGATCTTCCACTGGATGTATTCCAACTCCCCCGCTGTACCCCAGCAGCACCTCTACACAGAGATCAGCATTTATCTGTGCTTCCCCAGCCAGCACTATACTGACCTGGTTTCAGTGTCCTCAATGTTGTGCAAAACAACAGAAAAACCGAAAAAGTAGGTCAAAATTCTCTGTTGCAATTTACAGCTAGGAACAGCAGTGTCAAAGCTGGCTGCCAACCACAGCAAGCAGGTGCACGTCACGTCGGATGCCCCTCACTTGGGAGATTCTTCCCAACCTTGGAGGCTGCAGATGCTTTTTAAACATTACAAATTGC
Organism: Poecile atricapillus; assembly: GCF_030490865.1. Classification (NCBI taxonomy): domain Eukaryota; kingdom Metazoa; phylum Chordata; class Aves; order Passeriformes; family Paridae; genus Poecile; species Poecile atricapillus. Next base: position 19,886,871 of record NC_081259.1, read on the forward strand.
TTCTGTTGAATCATTTGACCCAACAATTTAATCTTCAGCTTGTGCAGTTAGTTTTGTTCAGTGCTCCAAAGGGAGAAAATAAGGAGACACATGAATACTTAAGTCTACATTGCTGGGAAGGGAGAAGGATGGACAACTGCAGATCACTACACTCATTCATTACTTGTGAATGCCCAGGACTGTCAAGTTTGCATCCTCCAATTACAGTTTTTACAAACAGGGATGAACCCAAATGAAAGCATGCCTTTTTCCATCTGAGTGAACTTCCAAGAGCTCTTTTCCTTGAGGATCTTGTGAACATGCTAAAACACATTAATAATATAATCCCCAGCTAAATATATTGGCAAGTTACTTTTCCAAGTGATCTCAGCTGATCACTTCACTGAGAGTGATCCAAGCACCCATTCTCTAAGTTCATTCCTGAACTTTGCTCCCAATCCCCTCTACAGAAGCTCAGCACGAAAGCCAGGAATGTTTGGAAGGGAAAAAGTAGTTTAATTGGAAATTTAGTTCTTCCACATAAGCAGAGTCAAAACAAAGCATAGACCATTTTCCAGGGAAGTGGTTTGTGTGATGTGAGATCAATTCATCGACTTCCCTCACCCAACTGAGTTCCAGGCAAACGTGTCCCAGCAGCCAGAGATCCACTTTCCTATGGATGTAAAAAGGACTAGAGACCATAATCTGTCAGAAAAGGGGGGTTAGTGCTGTTTATGAAGAAGTAGAGTATACTGGAACAGCTAAACAAACAGTAGAATGCTGGAATAAAATGAAAAAATCACATCATGAAACCTCAGTTGTACATATTTTTGGGGTTTTTTTTAGGCTGGGGATCCTACTGTCCCTGCCTGGAAGGGACTGTCACACTGACAGCACTTTTGGGATCTATCTCCTGACAGTACAGCAACTGAGCCCAGCTTTACAACCCTGTGTTTAGAATCACTAAGTTTGGAAAAGGCCTCCAAGATCATCAAGTCAAATAATTGAATAGCTTCTCAGAGCCTGGTGGTTGGGATACCATCTCTGCTCACAAAACGGGCTGTGTAAGGCCAGACAAGATCAGGTTTCAGCAGAAATAAGTATTTATGGGGATGCCATGGAGGAAATGAGGAAAAACCTGACAGCAGCAAAAGCTCTACAACAGACCCTGCAGAAGTTCTCTGATATCCAGACATCATAAATCTGTAGGTTTATTTTTCCTCTTAAAATACCAGGTTATTTAACAGCAAAAAGAGAGGTCCAGATGTCTCTCTACCATCCCCTTCCTTCCAGGCAATGGATTTGAATAAGAAAAGGGCAAAGATGACTTCTAGACAACCACGTGTATCCATCATCAAGGAATAACCCACAGCACGTGGATTCAGGTGCATCCATGATGGTTGATGGATGTAGTTTGCAGTTAATGGTATCAAGGCCCTTGACAAGACCACCATGGGAGCTTAGGCTCTGCAGCAGCCTTGCATCACTGGCAGCAATATCACTTTTACAGATTTACAGCCTAATTTAACACAGATGCACCTCAATCATTTACGACTGTTTTATCTGCGCTCTGTCTGGCAAGGAAAAGCAGCGCAGAGGATAAATTGTGGACAGGCTCGGACAGCTTGAAAAGACTGGTGAACTCGGCAGCCAAACACAGCTTCCCCCTGCCCCAAAAAACCTTGGTAGTCTCCAAACCATGAAGTGCTTTCTTCTGCTTCAGAAAGGAATGCAAGTATCAAATTTAGAGCCAAGGCAGCTTTCACAGTGTGTGTGAGGTGGGGAAAAGAAGAAAAGTCCTTGTGAAGTTGAGGAGATGGGTCAAAGAAAACTGAAGACACCTTGATGGCCAGGGTGGGTAGAAGCTGCACTAGTGGAACCCAGCTTGGGGTAACAAGGAGCCCTGAGGTGCTGAGAGCCTTTTGGAGAATCCAGCACACAACAGGTATGTGATTCCCCTGTGGAAGGACACATTCCTGTCAAGTGCCATGGTATCCATAAGAAGTGTCATAACAGAATAGCACTGAGGTGGGATTCAGATGCAGGGTCTTTGAATTACAACTTCAGAAAGCTCCAGGTCCCCAGTCTTGGCTTGTGGTTACCTGATGGGAACAGGCTGTCTCCTCTCTGTCCAACCAATACCTAGAGCACTTCCAAAAGCTGAGGACAAACAAGCAGAATGGTTTATTTGTTGCCTCAGCTCAAAATGACACCAATCTTCTGCTAAGCCTCATATCAGCTCCTAAAATCATCTTCAGACACCGCTGGTCAGATTCAGGATCAGTCTCCTGGTGCTCAGTGTTTGTACCTGATGGCTCAGGAGACAGAAAAACATCTGGACTCTCACAGCACTGAGCTCTAAACATGGGTGTAAGGTCTCTCTCAGTGCCCAAGTGTCTACCACAGAGCAGCAAGGCCTTGGAGAAAATTCCACTTCCATGCAACAGGAATGAAGTTATGAGGGCACACCAGAAGTAGATGCATTCAGAATGGGATTTTCATGCAAGTACCTAATTCAGTGAGATGATTTAGTCACCAAGTGCCAAATGCACCACAAATTGGGCATGACTGAGCCTGGCTTGGGTGCGTCCTGCAGGGATGAACAGCAGCCACCAGCCAAAGCTCGTGTGGCTGTAAGAGACTGTGCATCCATGTCCTTCTGTGATTCCAAGTATGTCCCCACAGTAACTCAAGCAGCTGTTCTTCACCATGACACAGCCTCATACAAAGAAAGGATGAAAAGATAAGAAGGGAACGTGGCCAGCAACAGTGGAGTGGGGTAGAAGTCTCAAGTACACTCTGTGCTGCTGAACTTTAAGACCTGGCCTGGCAGGCAAAGCCCAAATGCCCCACGGCAAATGGGAAGAGAACTCTGCCAAGTCTGCGTCACTCCATCCCACAGACTCTTGACAGTGTCCAATAGACTCCATTGAGGGTTGCTCATCAATAAAAACTCCTTGTAAGAGCTGGGTAAGAAACTGGAAACATGGTGATGTAAGAGCTGGAACTGCAGCACTTCTTAAAGAAATAGTAATGGTGATGTCAACAGGAGAGAGATAGTGTATTAAGGGAAAGCACAAGAAAACCTGATAGTGCATGATTTAATGTATGTGTTTTTTCCCTTCAATGCCTGAGCTTTTACCTTCTCCTTTCGTGAAGATACTGCCTTTTCCAGCAGTCATGGAGAGAGAAGCGGACCAATCTGCCTCTTCATATGAGACATTTGGCAGGAATTTGACTGACATCACCTACATATTTTGTTTGCAACTAAACCATGTCTTGAAGAGGAAACTATGTACACCTGAAACCTATATAGGGAGTCTACCCCAGCCTTTAATGGGCTGCTTTTTTGGAGGCAAATTGCTGTCAGACAGGGGTGACTAACCATTCACCTGCTTATGAAGCTTAGAGCACAAAGGAGCTGGAAAGGTAAGAACCACAACCCCTAAGTAATAAATCCTACTAATTTGGGCTTAATAAAAGCAGTGCTTCAGCCTAAGCAACCCAACGCTGTTGCCAGCAGCCTGATTCCTTGCCCCCTATGTTCTGGGAGAGGAAGGTTTTTATTGGGATAATGTCCATTAAAAACTGCCAGAGTTTTTAATGATATTTAGAGATATTTAAGGCATTGTTACACTCAAAGCCTGAACCCTACTGCAGCAATTTGTCTCCCCTTCCTGGTATGGGATTATAAAAACTCTATGATGTCAACACTGCAGCCCCAAAACAAGCCATCCCACCCCAAAACCCACCTAATCCCACAGGGAAGCAGCCTCATGGCACATAAAGAGCCATCATTTCCTTCCTCTCTGAGATGTAAGACTCCCTAAACCTCCCGGCTCTCCCAACTCTGTGTCCTGATGAAGCAGTTCAGCTGTCAGAAGAATTTGGATTGCCTGTGTGACCGAAAGGTGCTAGGAATTACATCCAGACCAAGCAAATGCCTGCTGGAGAAGCACAACCCCTTTGAAGATGTTTAGATCCTGGCTCTTGCCTTTTAAATTTTCATTTATCATAATTTATTTTTCTTTATTTATTTGCAAATGAAGCAAAGGTCACTCTGTTTGCTGGCAGTTGAGCCGCCTCCTCCCCAGTGCAAGGTCCACTCTTGGTTACCGGTCTAATTCTGTGCTGGTGGCAACACCCACACAAACACCATCAGCTCCATAAAAATCTGCACTTCCTCAGTAGGTCAATTAGGTACCATAATCCCAAAATACACAGTCAGACAGCTGCATTTGTTCACAGAAAGTAAATGTTTATGCCGAGTTCCTTCCTCAGTCTGGCAAGGAAATGGCCAATGTAACCCACCCGCAGGGGAAAGCCAAGCAGGAGCCACCAACACTCCAAGAGCAGCCCCATGGCATTAAAAAATCATTATATCAATATATCATTATATCAATACTTAAAGGTTTGGGCTGTTGGTTGGTTTTTTAGGTTTCTTCTTCCTCAAATCTGAAGTTGTCAGCTCCTTAAAATTCTTCACACACTGGATGGGTGTTTTAGCTCCTTCCAGGTGTATTAGGAAGCACCATCCCACTGCTCTCATTTTTCTACCTGTGCTTTCACAGGTGCAGCTTCTTTGTAAAATGATGGCAAGATGAGGTCCATGTGCTCCAGGTGGAGCAGCATCAGTAGAGATGGAGTCTGCAGTGGCATTCCTGTAAAGCCATCCTACACACCAGAACACATCTGGGTGGCACATGCAGCACCAGAGATGGCAACAAACACACTGGTTTCTCACAGTGACAGTCTGGAGATGTTTCAGAGATGTCTTCTGCCAGTACCCATCCAAATCCCACACGAGCATCACCAAGGCCATCAAATTTCCGCCCCCCTCAAGCTCACAGTAAAGGGACAAATTTAAATTTGTGAAGGATCAGCCTAGTTGGGACATCACCATCCCTTCCTGGCTCTTCTGAACACAGGCTGGCAAACAGGGGTGGTCAGACATCACCTGCCTTTGCACCAGGTGATGGACAATGTGCCCAGGAGAGTGTTAATGCCTACAAGGACATCTGCAATCCCCAAAATCCCTGCATACTGAGAAAAATACCATGGGCCTGTGGTAGGGATGGGTTAGGTTGGATATTAGGGAAAAAATTCTTCACTCAGAGGGTGGTGGGGCACTGCCCAGGCTCCCCAGGGAATGGTCCTGGCCCCAAGGCTGCCACAGCTCAAGGAGTGTTTGGACAATGCTCTCAGGGACATGGGATTATCAGGTCCTGTGCAGGGCCAGGTGCTGGACTTGATGATCCCTGTGGGTCCCTTCCAACTCAGGATATTCCATAAGCTGTGATTTTTCCAAGTCACAAGCAATAACTCCAAAGCCATATCCAGCTTCCACAGAACATTCATTTTCATTATGAAGCCAGATATCTGGAAATGCTGCTGTGTTGAGGTCACGGCAGTGGATTTAATTCATGTCAGCTTTTGCTACTGACACTGATAACCCTTTATGTGCATCTCAGCACAGTGTCACCACCTGATGCTTATCTGACAGGTCAATCAAAGGCACTTCAACAGGGAGTGAACACCTGAGCTCCCTTTCTGAGGTCACCTTGCTGTTTTGGTTACATCCATTACAATTTGTGCCAGAAGAGCATTACCACTGGAGCTACTCAATGCCCTGAAGGAGGGATACTGGATTACCAACCCAAAGCACATCCAGTGAGGGCAAGTGGCAGGAACAGGCAGCGCTGACACAACTGCTCAAGCTCATGGTGCATCTGATGGAGCAATGTCAGCTCAAGGAAGCAGCCTGTAAACCAGCAGGGAAATAAGCTAAAGGGATGGCTCTGTTTCAGAGAGGTAATTTTACATGACAACTCTTCCTGCTTCTCTCCTTTCCCTCATATTAAGGACTTTGCACAGTTCACGGCCTGGCTCCGTTTGCTCTAAACTCCAGAGCCTATGCAAAGGGAATATTGTGCCAAAACAAACAAATCTTCCACCCACTTGTGGTCCAGCAATCCACTAGGAAGGACACACCACTAAAACTATAAATACCAGCTAGTATGGACAAGAGTGAAAGCTTGTGGTTAACAAAAAAAAAGGATTTTGCTGCATTCCTCAAGGCATTAGACTTATGTGTTGACACTCCTGTTTCAGAAGTTTCTCACCCTTTCCTGTTATAGACTGGTTTGGGTTGGAAGCTCAGCTTGTTCCACCCCCTGCCATGGGCAGGGACACTTCCCACTATCCTGGGTTGCTTCAAGCCCCATCCAACCTGGCCCTGGACACTTCCAGGGATGGGGCAGCCACAGATGCTCTGGGCAACCTGTGCCAGGGTCTACCCATGCTCAGAGACAATTTCTTCCCAATATCAAATCTAACCCTCTGACAGTGGGAAGCCATTCCCCCTTGTCCTGTCCCTCCGGGCTCTTGTCCTAAGTCCCTCTCCAGCTCTCCTGGAGCCCCTTTAGGCACTGAAAGGGGCTCTAAGGTCTCTCTGGAGCCTTCTCTGGATGAACATCCCCAGCTTTCCCAGCCTGGCTCCAGAGCAGAAGGGCTCCATCCTTGGAGCATCTCCGTGGCCTCCTCTGGACTGGCTCCAGCAGCTCCATGTCCTTTCTTTGCTGGGACTCCAGAGCTGGAGACAGCTCTGCAGGTGGGGTCTCACCAGAGTGGGGCAGAATCCCCCCTGCGCTGCTGCCCAGACTGGGCAACCACTCAGTGCACTGAGTGCACTGGGGTTTTGGGGCTGCCAGGGCTGTGCTCAATCCCTTTTCCACCCAGACTGTGTTTGTGCTTGGGATGGCCCTGGCACAGGAGCAGGACACTGCACTTGGCCTTGTTGAGCTCCATGAGTTTCCCACAGTCCCACCTCTCCAGCCCTTCCCACCAGCCTCTTGATCACAATATAAAGTTGGCATCAATCCCACTTAACAAAGAACTCAAGGACCCTGAATTTCTCTACCATTATGATTGAAGTCATAGGAGACCTATCCACACATATTCCCTCAGCGAAGAAAATGAAGCACCAGCTCAGCTGTGCAGCAACACAAAGGAATCCACATGGGAGTGGAGTTGCTCATCCTTGTCCACAGAAAAAGCTTCAGAACTTGGGCCTTATTAGATACTGGATTATCCAAAAACTGAAACCACATTTCCTAAGACATCCTTGAATTCACTTACTCCAGCAGCAGGAGCTACAGGAAGTGTGTGCAGCTCCATGAAACTGTATTTCCCATCCTAGAATTATTTAAAAATTAGTGACACTGCAGAGAGAAGCCTAAAGGTTCCTCAAGAACCAAAACTGTGATATAGCAACAGTTTGGTACAGAGAGATTAGAAGACACCTTATGGACTCCCTGGATTAGCAATGGAAGAAACTGAAGCCAATGCCCTGCAAGAAAACACTGAACAAGGAGTGATGATCAGAGGAAATCTCTGGAGCTGGAGGAGAAAGCTGTTTATTCTACCTCTCACACTCATCTGGACTTCAGAGTGAAATTTATCTTTTAAAACAAAGCAGAGATGCCACACAGGTTCTCACAGAGATCTGTAGCCAAGGGAAGCACATCCTGATGATAATATTCCTTTATCCTGCACTGCATGGCCCTGGACTAATCACAGCTAGCACATTTCTTCACACTGAACTTCAGCACTTATTTCACAAGCAGTAACCTCACTGAGCAGAGACACAACATCGATTAGCTTTAACACCATTGTCTGAAACAAGACATGGAGACATGGGGGGGTTGTCCACACTTGCCTCCAAACCATGGAAGAAGTCAGCTGCTACCAAACCTCTTTGCCCTCTGAGAGGCACCAACCTCCCATCTAAATCCTCCCCCACCACCAAATCTTCACTTAAATACAGGCTGAGCTCTAAGAACCCTTTGCTGGAACGCTGCCTCCCCCAACCACAGATCCCCTTTAGGTGCTATCTTAAACTGTATTTCCAAGATTAATTACTCCATTACAGCATCCGTTTCCCGTCCCATGCCAACAACATGACCTTGAGAAAGTGGAAAAACAAGCCAAATTCTTCTGCCTACAAGGCAGTTCTTCCACAAGGAAAGACAGCACCTCTTGATCACATCTCCAGAAACAGCCCAGTACTTCAGGCACTTTTTCAAACATTATCTTTTGTGGTTTGATACCCAAAAATGGCTCTGTACTCAGGCACAATATACCCTTTTGAATCACCACATGTGGAAGAAAAGTCAGGCTATTTCTAGCTGAGTCTTCTCAGTCAGATCATGAAAACAGGCAGGTGGCACAAGGGTATTTCAGATTATACCTGAGAAACGTGAGAGTGCAGGTGTGATGGACAAGCACCAGCCAGCCAAGCCAGGGGAGCACAGGAAGAGCAGAGCAATGCTCCGTGGTGGAGCAAAGGACTTAAAGACTATCTCAGAACCTGTAATATCATCAATGCAATGGTGCTGGACTGGTTTTCTCCACCTGACTGAACTCAGCTGGCTCTGGATCAATCTGTGCAGCCTCCTGTTCCCACAGCTCATGGAACAGTGTGCCCTACAGCTTGGGCCATCCCTTCTTGAACCTGTGACCTTCAGAGCTCATTTGAGGTCAACCACCATCCCTGTTCACAGGAGCAGCTCCATGTCCCCAAAGATGGAATCCCAGAAAATGCAAAACCTGATACAATTTCACCATGGCCAACGTAGACATCTGCATCACAAAGGATTTTTAACCCATTTTCTATTTTCACTGATAGGCGGGACAATAAGGAATTGGAAGAATACTGTTTTGTCACAGAAACTGCCCAGATTTGATTCTCATTCACCTGGAGAAGAAAGTTTAGGTGAGAAGGAAACTGAGGGCCATCTGCCTCCTGCTACAGGAAATGTTAAAAATTAGACCTCCCAGCACCTGAGGGCAACATTAAAATGGAAAACAAACTCAACCATGCTGGTCTGGCCATCACCCCTCCCAGGCTGCATCTCAGGACAAGGTGAAATTGTACATGGAAAAGGGAACAACCTACCTAAATATATATATAAAACAAGAACCCCTTGTTTGTGATGGGTCATTGCTTGACCACACCTATAAAATACTAGTCTGATGGATGGAGATATTTCAGAGACAAGAACTGCTGAGAAATTCTTGCAGTGACCACCAGGACCACTCACCCCACTGGGTCACTCTCTTCCTCCAGCTGGAAAACTGAGGTAGGAGTTGGCTTCCCATGGAAATATGAAATAGGAAATAGTCTAGTAAAGCACAAGGTTGATCACAGAAGACCTATGGACAGCAGGATTCCCACAGTGGCATATCCACCAAACAGAATTAATCCTGTTAGAATTAACACACAGTGCTAATTGCCCAAGTAACACTAACTGTTGTGAGGCAGCTTGATCCCATTCCCCTGCTCCCAACACATTTATGAAACACTAAAAACCACGGACAAGGCCTCATAGTATACCACAAAAATCAGGATCCATCATTGCTGGAATCAAACTGCAAGGCTTGCTAGCGGGATTTTAGCAAGGAAATGGAAATCACACTGGCATACAATTGTTCCGCCTCCCTGTTCGCCTTCACACATTTCTCACAGGTCAATTTTAAAGAATTAAGTCTTGTTCAGGGAAACATCTGGTGGCTGTTGCTAGAGGAAACCGACTATCTGCAACATTTGAGCAAAAATAATGAGTTACATAAAAGCCAGACTGCATAAGCAAGGAAGGACAAGTGTTTTGCCCGTCTGTGAATGTCAAAACTCTTACATGAAACCTCACGTTTAGTTTCTGGGTTAGAATACAATGAACTCAGTTCACATGCATTACAAAACCCATGAAGATTTAAGTTTTCTTTAAGTTTATGAGGATATAATCGTGCTGGACTAGAATTAACTTTCTAGCTAGCAACTGTCCTAAAGATTTTCTGCAAACAGAGCAGACAGATGAATTACAGCTTAAAAACGGACCATTTCAGCTTTAGGCACTTTCAGACTCAGTTCAAGACAGAACAAGTTCAAGAGCTAGAGAAGAGGGTTTTTGTCTTTCACTATTTGAGCCAGTTCTCCCATGACTAATGGAAGAATTTTTTCCCTTAATGCTACAGATCACCTTTTCCTCAGGGCTTCTCAGCATCTGGAGACCAACATCGACCAGCTGAGGCTGCATTGCGCTGAACAGGAGGAGTGATTTCATGGGAGGAGCTCTAATGTATCACCATACACATCCACAAGCCCAACCAGAAGCCTTTAACATTTCAGATCTTTGATTGGGGCTCTCCAGCTCCTGAAGTCCCACAACTGGAGGGGCAGAATTCCCAAGAACATCTCCAGCAGGCAGCTCTAAAATACTGGAATTGCACTTCACATGATGTACCTTTCTACAAATAGATATTGCTGGGTTTTGAGGAGTGCTTAAGCACTTAAATAATCCAGAAGCCTGATGGATGACTAATACAACTAGAAAGCTCCGTGTACAAAAAGAAATTTAGGCTTCCCCACATTACCAGGGCCACGCTCAGGATGCAAGCAGGGTACAGAAGAGGCACCTACAGCCCTGACAGCTGGGTTTGGGACATCAGCTTGAGGCTGCAGCTGCTGCTGCTCTTGTTCATTTATGCCACCCAGGGAAAAAAAAATTGCACCTAAGGCCAAATTCCTCAAGCTGGACTTGGCTGACTGAGCATGCTGAGGTCACTGCAGCAGTGCCAAGAGCCAGCTCCTCGCTCACATGGATAACATCTGGTTCTGCAGCACAAATGCAGGAGGGAAGCATCTGGCACTGGTTTCTCTGGGAAGAAGTCAGGCCAGGGCACTTGGGCATCCTGAGGCAGGGAACACACAGGTGAGGACACACACAGACAAGTAATGACATGAGGCAGAGTGCTGGCTCACAGCAACACGCGTGGGGGTCTTAGAATGGGAAAAACAGTGCATCTTTAAATATTAAATTAAAATATACAGAAAGATAAAAGAAGGGAGGAATAGGAAACAAGCTTCACCCAAGTGAAAAAGCAAGCCACAAATGCAAACCTCAGGAAATAGGTATGTCTGAGTCAAAAAGACTTCCTAAGATCCCAGACATCATACAGGCAGGATATAGCAAAACAAGCCAGTGACAAAAGAAACCCTCCACAACATCACAATAGCAAAGCTTTAGACTACAGGGGTTTCTCTCTGAGAAAAAAAAAAATGTGAAAGAAGGCCCAGGCAGAAGACACAGCCTCTGCTGGGCTCATAGAAGATACTAAAGCACTGTACAGCACCAGCCTGCACTGCTCAAACTAAACACTTCTCAACAATTAATGACACTCCTACTACTGTCACCAAAAATAGACAAATTGGTTTTAGGGAATGAAGCTGCAAAAATAATTTGAGATACAATATCAAGCAAAATTGGAACCAGATTTCTCCTCCAGGCTGGAAGCTGCTGAGAGGATGAAACTGTGGGCCCATCCACAGTGTGCCTCACTCTGCCCCCAGCTGAAATTACCAAAAGGCAAGAGCTCATGAAGCTTTCTACAGAGAAATTTCCAAATAGAAATTACAATTTTAAAAGAATTTGTTTTGTCACATCATTTTGGCCAGAAAGAGAAACAACGTTCCCAAAGGATGCTGCACAATTACAGCCCTAAACAAAACATCCCAAAGACTTAATCAAGACCACTTAGTCTGCACAGAAAAAAATTGTTAATCACTATATAAATGCTTTTTCAGAAGTCCAGAAAGGGAACTCTAGCAGCAGTTTCAGTCTTTATCTACACCCCAAAAACCCCTTGTGCCAAGCAGGAACTCGCACTCACAAAAGGTGACCACCCTCACCAAATCAGAACACTCACTGCCTTATTTTCCTGAAATCAAGGGATCTACCCCCACTGGAATCAGTCCAACACTCTCACCACCTACAAATACTATTCCATTTGATTTCTGGAGAGGAAAATTTTCCCAACAACTTCATTTTTATGTTTTCTGTTCATTTCATAGGTAAGCTGTTACTGAATAGGTAACCTCACCCTTATTTTATTTGTGACACACACACAGAACACAACAACTCTGCTCTCAGTTCACCACAAAAAGCTCTGGACTCTCCCTGCCTTTAATCCTGCCCAGTTTCATTGTTTGTCACTGCAACACTGCAGCTACCTACTTCTCAGCTCTACACGTGTCTTTCTAAAAATAATGCCAGGGAAAGGAAATCAGGGATGTAAGTTCCCAGATAAGTTACTTCAGATAAAAAATGCTGACAAAACTGAGAGGGAAAAAAAAATCAAAATGGAAATAAGGAATAAGAATTGAACAACTTTGGGTCTCTAAACATCCTTCCTTAGGCTTGGCAGATATTGCACCGATAATCCAGATAAGATACTGGATTTTTAGTGTCTTGCCTTATATAGAGAATCAAAGAATCACAGAATGGTTTGGGTTGGATGGGACCTTGAAGATCAGCTTGTTCCACCCCCTCACATGAGCAGGGACACCTTCCACTATCCCAAGTTGCTCCAAGCCCTGTCCTGGTCTTGGACACTTCCAGGGATGGCGCAGCCACAGCTGCTCTGGGTAACCTGTGCCAGGGCCTCACCACCTTCACAGGGAACAATTTCTCACTGATATTTAAACCAAATTTCCCCTATTTCAGTTTGAAGTCATTCTCCCTTGTCCTGTCACTACAGTTCTGGATGAACTCTCCAGATTCTCTGTAGCCCCTTCAGACCATGGAAGGTGCTCTGAGGTGTTCATGCAACCTTCCCTTCCCCAGGCTGAACACCCTCAGTTCTCCCTGTTTCCATAAGGGAGGTGCCCCTTACAAATAAAGGTGAGTTTGAGTTTTTTAGGAGGGAATATTTGAGCTCCAAGCTAAGACACTCCAGAATATCAAAGGCATGTGAAACTCACCACACGATGTGTAACTCACTTCTTAGGCTTGTTATCCAAAATCACAGGGCAGTGAGTGCTGGGGCACGGGAGCAGCAGAGCAGCCAGGCACTCATATCTGTACTGGACCTGGTGAAGAAAGCACATTTTAGGAAATCTCCATGCAACAGTTCACGCCAGTGACTTCCAATCTTACTGTATTCTGCTTAAAAACAAGAAAGGCATTGTTTGGTTCCAGTAGGATACGGCAGTTTCCAAGTACTGGGGATGAAACAGAGCCAAACCCCACTGCTCATAGGAAAATCATTCTCCTTACCCCATGTCAGGGGAAACTCATAACTTTCCATGCAATAAATAATGTGAACTTTAGCTCAGAAGACAGTGTTTCCTTAAAAAATAGATATTTCTCTCTCCTCAGTAATTGGAGGTTTGGTTTTTGGTAAACTGTGTTTCCCTACCTTGGAAAACAGGTTCCCAAACCTGAACTCCCTTGACGCAGGATGCCTGGGCTGGCTCCATCTCCTGCCCTGCTCCAGGCACCTTGGCCAGAAGGAAGCACAAGGGTTTGGGTTTTTTTGTTGTTTGTGACTTTCTTCCTTAAAAAACACCCTCCAGAGCACAGGGTACAAACAGCAGTTTCTGAGGGGGAGTGCACTGTAAGACAGGTGTGGAAGTCAAACTGAAATGGAACTGTTCCTGGGTATCTCTGCCCAGAGACAGCTTGTTCTGTTCTGCACTCAAAATTTGGGCATGTAATGTCCTTTGAAAGAAAACACATGGATAGTTCTAACAAAAATGAAAAATTTAAAAAGAAACTTCTAAGTTCTGAGAAGCTCTGACTGTCATCTAAAGAAGATTCTTCTGAAACACCACAGGAGACTCCCTTACACAGGCTACAAGCAACCAGCTCCCCAATGGGTATCCCAAGCTAAGTTAGCACTTTATCCTTATTTTTCCAGCTGTTCCAGCAAGGTAGAAGTAAAGGTCCACACTAATATCTTCTATTTTTGCTTTCCCCAACATGAAGTGCAAGACAGACCACAGCCACCATGGCTGTGCTGCTCAGTGACACCACTTAGACTGAAGCATGTGGGAATTTGGTGTCCACCTCTTCCCCATCCTTCCAGGAGCTTGTGGTCAGTCCAGTCCAAGTCACATCCATGCTCCTCTGATGTTCATGGTTTCTGTCCTTGAGAAGTCCTGGAGGATTGCTCAGTGGGGTTGTAGCAGACTTTCAAAGTCCTCACAAGCTCCCAACAGCTATCATTAATTAATCCTCCTCTACAATTATCCAGCACCAGCTTCGGAATGAAGCCAACCACCAGTGTGAGGAACACAAACCACTACTCCAGTGTTCAAGCAGTGACACTTATTCCTCTCAAATGAAAAGACATTAGGGAGATGAATGTAGCCCTCAATATAAAATTCACTGTGAAGCATTTAAGGCAAACTTTTGTTCTACATCATACTGAAGTAATTCCAAGTTATTTGACCAGGTCAGAGGCTGCAGCAAGGAAGAACCAGCCAAACCTGTACCAAACCAAGACCTAAAAGAAAGCGAAAACACAAGCACCTATTCACAGGAAAACAGGGGTTGCAGCTTTATTTAATCATTTGTCATCCACTCCTGGGCAAAAAACTGGAGCATCCCATTAACATGACAGTCCACATATTTAAATGCTGAACACCCTTTAAGCTCTGCTTTTCTTGCCCTACTTAAACTTAGAAGGAAAACCAAAAGCTGTGCATAAAGACTCCAGATGGGTTCACAGGCCAGAAAGTTGCTCATTTTCCTTATGCCAATCCCAATGTTTGGTGGTGACTCCAAACAAGGAAGTGAAACAGAAGACTCTGTTTGTAATACACACCATGGTACAATGATTCACTTTAGGAATAAAGGTAAATAAATCATCTCATGCCACAGTAGGTTCAGGTTTTACCCAGGGGTTAGGCATTATTCATGTTCTGCTCAAAGAACAAGACGACCAGCATGTTACAGAGGATCAAAGTGTAATGTGGGAGAATCCCTGCACTGGTCAGACTTCACTTCCTGCTGGCAAGGCCAAGTGACAAAACCCATCTGCACCTCATTCAAGACCTTTTTCAACAGAGCTTTTGACCTGAAGCACAGCAAACATGACGCGCACGTTCACACAGATGTGACTCCAGCATCTTGAGAGAACCCAAAGTTCAAAATGCAGAGCTTGGTCTCCATCCTTTCCCAGGCCATACATCCAGAAATCCTGCCCATGTTAAATGTGGCCAGGAAGCCAGGAATGTCGTTTAGCTGCAAGCAGGGCATGGAGCAGAAAGGCACCTCTGGCAGCAGCAGAAAGCAATGGTTAGCAAGTGAGAATATGTGGACAGCCCGGTTAGAGCACCAGTTTATCACAGTAACGAGCTCCAGCTTCTCCCTCTCCATCCAGCCTTGATGCTCAAAGCCTGACATTATGGAAAATCCAGGGACCATGTCCCTGGGTGAAGGGAAGAATAAGGCAGAATGAAGAATGACAACAAAAGAGGAAGTCTGAAACTATGACTAGCAAGTGGGATCCTTTCCAGGTCTTGACAAATAATTAACTCTTTTTGCACTTAATTAGCATCTCCAGACACTGAGCCCATTTCCCATGACACGTCCTAACATGGAAGGCTCCAGAGAGGCCTTAGGCCCAGAGACACACCGGGAGCTGAACAGGCCTCCATGTTTTACAGCCATGCAGGAGTCGTTTGGGATCCTTCCATGAGGATGCTCTGCTTTGTACCAGGCACATCAGCAAGAAGAGTTACTTATTTTCCAGTGCTAAAGGCAGGAGGACATGAAGCATTCAGCGGGGTGGAGCTGGGCTTGGGTCCCACACACCTGTATCCAGGACAAGCCCTCTGCATCAGTCAAGAGAAGCACAGCAGAGCTGTCTCTTCCCAGCACATGGACAACAAGCAGCTTGTTGGTCAGCCCTCAAAGGCCACTTTAGGAAAAAGTTCTTTGCTTCATACAGGTGAGGCACTTTAACAGAGAGACTGTGGACTCTCCATCCCTCGAAGTATTCAAGGCCAGGTTGGACAGGGCTCTGGTCTAGTGGAAGGTGTCCCTGCTCACGGTAGAGGTCAGAACAAGATGAGGTTTGAGGGCCCATTCAACCTAAACCATTATCTGAATATCACAGAATTACCACCACACCAGCTGGAGAAGCCACAAAAACCCCCAAAAATTCTTTGAGCTGTCAGTGTGAGAGAACAGGGCTCCACCAGAAGCTTTAATCCTTGCTGGTTGTTTTCCACATTACCTTTCAAAGCAAGGAGCAGATGAGAAGTTTGTTTCAGTTTCAGAGTACAAACTGTGAAAAGCTAGTGTTTGCTACCTAACAGTACACAACCAGGCCTTTCATCTCCTCCAGGGGCCAGGGAAATGCTTGCCAGCCTGAACCAGGAGGTGTAACTTCTGTGGTGTAGTGCTTCCAAGGTGGGGGTACAGCAAATCCACTTTTTGGCTCCCTGAGGAGGACATGGCTTCTGCCACAGCAGGGAAGGTGACTCTCCAAATCCACCTCTCCACAGCTCCCAGGAAGCTGGTACACAGTTTTTGGATCTTTCGTACTCCAGCTCATTATTATTTTATTACCAGTAAGCAGCATGAAACTTTGGGTAGCACTTTGGAAAAGCTTCTCATCTTTAGGCTAGAGGTGCTTGTACTCTTCCCAAATTAAAGCACAAGAACGATATTCATATTCCAACCTAATGGACACTGCTCTGCTCCAAAGTGCTCACACCACCGAGCACAGCAGAAAAAGTGCAACGGTTCCCACCAGCACTAGATGATGAAATGCAGCCTCAAGAGCCAAGATGATGCTCCAGCACCTGTGTTGAGCTCAGACAATGAGAACCCAGCTTAGCAGGCCAGAATGTGTAATTCTTTGGAAACAGGACGTGTAATTCTCCAGAAACAAGTGACTGAAAAGCAACTCATCAGTCCTGGACCAGGGGGGGTTCACATCAGCAGACTCTCAATGAAAGCATTCTATGCCCATATGGAAAAATACGGTGTGGTCTCTGCAGAGCATTTCTGGTGTGTGGTAAAGCCCCTTCAGGACACCTCAACTCTGCCAGACAGCTTCAGCATAAGCCTTTAAATATAGGAAGCTGAAGCCATGTCAGGGGAGGGTTAGGTTGGACCTTAAGAAAAGGTTCTTCCCCCAGAGGGTGGTCAGGCACCAAACAGGCTCCCAGGGACAGTCACAGACCCAAGGCTGCCAGAGCCCAAGGAGCTTTTGGACAACACTCTCAGGCATAGGGTGGGATTGCTGGGGTGCCTGTGCAGCACCAGGAGTTGGATTTGATGATCCACTTCAGAGGTGAAACACCTCATGTCATGTCCTCCAAGAGCCAAAGAGGTGAACCAAAGAATAGGGCACAGCTAGCTTGACCTCCAGCTTGGAACAGCTTCCACGTTTGGGAAGGGAGGGAGTAAGAATACTATGCATTTTTCCACGTCCAGTGGTTTGTATTTCTGGATCTCCCCAAGTCAGTTTGAGCATCTTGAGTGTTCTGGGTGTGATTGCTAGGGTGATTGCAAGGTGAGGAGCTGGATTTTGCTGATCCTTCTGGGTCCCTTCCAACTCAGGCCATTCTACAGTTCTATCAAGAACACTTCTCTGCAGCCTCCTCCTGAGTGTGTCCAGCTCTTCTCCAGACTCACACAAAGTTTTTGTAGCCACAATAATCCCTGGCTACCTGAACAACATCTGAACCCACCTTCTATCAACTCCATTTCATCCTCTCTGGACCTCTTGACAGCAGCAGTGGACTGTCCTCCCACAGGCACCTGATGGTTTTGTGACCTGACTTACCCCCCATCGCTGACCCTTTAATGTCAGACAGGTCTAAACAAACACTTCTTGGCAGAAGAGGAAGAGATACAAACTTTGACTGCACAGACTCAATAAACAACATTTTGCTGTGAATAAATCAGTGACATTATCTGCCGATTATCAGTAGATAGCAAAACCAGCAGAGCAGCAGTGAAGCAGAAAGGACCTCAATGACACATTAAGGCTGTCTGCCCTAAAAACATGGAGTGTAGCAGGGTCAAAAGGGGAAAAGTCATACATTGTTGAGTAGGTTTTGCTACCTTTTTTGCCAAAACCAAACACATTCAATGCCTGAGGAAGAGCTGGACAGAGAGATGAATGACTTCATGACTGCACTCAAAGCAAAGCTCCTGCTTGGACTCAGTAATTTGCAAATTCCTCCCTGAATACACCCCAAAGCCAATATCTGCATTCATTCTGCTCAGCTGAAGAAAAAGAAAGTCAGCCTTTATCCCAGACTGTACTTGACAGCCTTTATCAGCTCACACCAAGGTAAAAAAATAAAATTATACAAACCTGTGGCTTAGAAAACCCATTTGACATCTCTCTCCCAATTCCCTTAAGTCATGAGTAGCCTGCATACCTCCAACACAGCAAGGGAATGCTACAAACAGGTCTAGATCTCAATTCTGTATTTACAAAAGGAAAACAGCAAATATTTTTTGGAGTTACCTAATGCCATGCCAAATACAATCCCAGCACGTGAAGGCTTGATATTCCCAGTAAGCTGTCTGTCCCTAACACAAAGTAGGGGCTACACTTTATTAACAGCAAAATATTGAAGGCTTCAAAACTGATGCCAACCATCTTTGTGGTGAAAGAGAACAGAACAGTGCCTCAAATAATACAAGAATAAAAAATTTAGAGAAAACATGAAGGTAACTTCAGGTAGAGTTTACTTACAACACAGGAACATCATGGAATGAGATTCTTAAAATCTTTTGACTCATCAGGATCAGAGGCCTGCTTATTCTAAATTAAATTTCATGATATGTTTTCCCTGGCTATACCTGAGGTACTCCCAGCACTGAGCTGCACTCTATGCTTCCAGCAGCAGTCATTCCATATGATGTGGTTTGGTGACACCTCAGCCTGGGAGCACAGAGATGTGACAACTCGACTGAGGATGCTCATGAAGAGAACTCTAATTTGTCCTTTCAATGTGAGCCTCTGCTCCCAAACCCTGACCTGTCTGGTACAGCTTTCAGTGCCTGAAACTCAAACAGGGAAAGCCCACCCATGGAGTATTTTACTTTTCACTTTAAGATGATTTAACCTTTTCCCCTGCAGCAGCGGCAGATACTGTGCAAGGAACAGTAGTCTGGAAGAAAGAGAGCGTGTGGCTCAGGGAAAAACAAGCACATATTTTAATGTGAAACATCTGCTTTTTACTCTTTTTATTGCAAAGAAATTGAGTTTTTTTCCCTTTTGGCTTCCCCTGTCACAGGAGCAGAGGGTACCTCACATCAGCACCCAATATGGGTCTGGATGCCCTGAGTTCATGGACATCCACCTTGACTGAGTTATGAAAAATATTTCAAAGCGGGATTTTGAACTCTCATTATCTTATGGAAAAAGGCTTTGAGGAAGACTCTGATCACAACCTGCCCAAAGTGCCTTTACACAGCACTCACTCACCTTATGTCCCTCTCTGAAGTGCACAGTATGTAGCTCACACACTCTCAATTACCACTGTCACATTGCACCTTGCTCATATTTTGTATTAATTTCTTCTTTTCCAAGGATCCCTTCATGAGTTACCTGAATCTCACAGTTAATATCCTTCTAGCATCTCTACAAGAAATGTTGCCACCCTCATTGCCTCTGGTGAGAGGGATAAAGCCCTCCTAAGTGTAAAGTTGTACCAAATGGCATTTGCTCTCCGACATGGCTGAGTTCACATTCCCGGTGTCAATCTCTATCTGGACCATCATGCAGTAATACTTTAAAAAAAATATTATAAAATAAAATAAAATAATAAAAAGAAAATAAAAAAGAAAATAAAAAAGAAAATAAAAAAGAAAATAAAAAAGAAAATAAAAAAGAAAATAAAAAAGAAAATAAAAAAGAAAAAAGAAAATAAAAAATGAAAAAGAAAATAAAAAATAAAAAATGAAAAAGAAAATAAAAAATAAATAAAATAAATAAATAAATAAATACAAAATAAAATAAAATCGATTCTAAGGAGTTTTCTTACAAGATCCCTTTGATTCACATCTGAAGATGAGCTGCTTCAGTTCTTCACATTCTTTTGAAGAAAGGATAACAGAGCTGTTGGAGCACTTGCTGCTCCCAACCTGCACAGAAGTGATGATTTGCTCCACATTCCCCCCTTACTACATGGGTTTACTCAATCAATAACAGACCCTCAATTTAATGCTCTTTCAAACAGCCAGCTCAGCTCATACCCCTCTTCAGGCCTAAGCACAAGCCAGTAACCCAAATGCAGATATTTAAGATCCTTTTTCCTTACTTGAGAGATTCCAAAAAGCTTACCACATGCTCAGGTGACACTATGGCTCTCTAAAGAGAGGGAGCGACACTGAATTAAGCTGAGGAGTTTCCCTTCCTCAGGGATTCTGCAGCTGCTCCTCAAGTTTTTAGGAGACCCCAGGTTTTTTGCTGCTTCTGGTTCTCCTCCTCCATTTGCGAACACCACAACAATCCACATGTGCCCCAAAAGCTGGGACAATGGCTGCAGGTGCCCCAAAAGCTGGGACAATGGCTGCAGGTGCCCCAAAAGCTGGGACAACGGCTGCAGCCTAGAACTGACACCAGGATTAAACAGCACCTCTGAAGGATAACCTACACGTGCTCTCTGTAACACAGAGTGACCAAAGAGCTGCAGGAAGCCCCAGTGGTTTCTCCCCTTATCAGACCCACTGCTGAGCAAGTCTAACTCATTATAGCAACAGGAGAAAACCAACCCAACAATACCTGGAGAGCTCTGTGCCAGGTTAGAAACTCAGGGCAGTTCAGGAACAGGTTTGACGAGCAGTATATGGGAAAGGCAGGACAAAATCTCCCCTTTTGGGCACAGCAGGTACCTCTGCAGGGGTAACAAAAAAGACTTCAAGCTGTGAACATTGATGTTTCAATCCCAGGGGAAGTATTGAAACACTAAGTTTCATGTTTAAGTATGAAACTACATTAACTGCTCCTCATCCATGCTTAAAATTACTAGTTTAATAGGTCAATGTCTGATTAAAACTAGATTTAGCAGGCACAGATTAGGAAGCTAAAAAGCAACCCACAGTTGGTCAGCTGTGACATGAACACAAGTGAAACAGCCCCAGGGATATATTGGGATCACCCCTACATATACATATGTACATATATATATATATATACACACACACATGCACTACATGTAATTAGTAGGACACAGAGTAGGACATTAACTTGTGCTCCTTCACTCTTGGCTGTCCCTGCCCCGTTCTGGGCTATCAGCTTGGATTGCCAGCCCAGCTGCCTGCTGGATCCCACGCTAAGAAAGCTGAAGAGAGGCATTATGATCACCTCCTCCCACTTTCTGCATAGAAAGGTGGAATTTCAGTAATTTTTCTTTTTTAAAGGGACCAAGAACTTTATGTTCAATTCCTTTCTTCATCCCTAATTTCTAATTTTATTTCCCTCCTTTCCATTTCTACCTATCCCCCCCGGAATGCTTTTACTCATAAGCCTAAGCACATTGTACAGCAAATCTCTTTTGAGCAGCACAGCATGGGAGACCTGTAGATACAGACAGTATCCTGGAAACAGCTGGAGATTTCCCCTTCTCTAAGAATCCCTAAGGCATCCTCCAGAGCTCTTCAGAAATACCACCTCCTCGTGCTGCCCCAGGATCCTGGAAAGGCAAGAGGTTCATAAAGGTGGAATTAATAGTATGTGAACACACTTGTGTCACTTCTGTCCATGACAATTGAGGATGATCCAGGGAGCAGCAAACTTCTGCTGTTTGCTCCAGGATCTGCTGCTACTGGGCTACTGGATTACAGATGTTGGCATGGACACAACTGCCCGGTCCTACCAGCATTTATTTTATGGACATGCTGAAAACAACAGATTCTACACAGCTCCAGAGCAACATTCAGAAGTTTGCTGCCTGCTTTTTTAAGAAATCCTCCCAATCCCAAGAGTCTCAGGCATTTCAGACTGCCCAGGACAGGCAGCTTCTCATCCACCTTCAACTCTACTTTCCCTCTTCATATGTTTTCCAACCCTGGTGAAGGGTTGGAAATGCACAGAATGACCAGAAATGCACAACACAAAAGGAGTAGTCACACACTCACCCACTGCAATCCACTCAGTGTACTACTCAAACCACCCTAATCCTTAATCAGATTAATATTTCATGCTTCCAAAAAATAAAACAATGTGTACTACCTGCAGCAAGCAAGAGACCAGCGCATCAACAACAACCAAGTCAATGCCAGAGAGATGAATCCCAGCAGCTCCATGCTGTGCCCATGCCAACCAAAAGGGGTGTGCCCACTCACCTGCAAAAGAGTTTCTTTCACAAGGCAAA
The DNA here is from genome assembly GCF_030490865.1 of Poecile atricapillus. Classification (NCBI taxonomy): domain Eukaryota; kingdom Metazoa; phylum Chordata; class Aves; order Passeriformes; family Paridae; genus Poecile; species Poecile atricapillus. Next base: position 19,909,039 of record NC_081259.1, read on the forward strand.
AAACCCACACCACTCACTGTGCTCCCCAACAGCATGGCAGACACCCAAAAATCCCATTCGACTTCCCAGAAACTTTTCCCATTCAACTGGCAGCGTGCTGCCAACTTCAGAGGAGTCTGGCATTTCTGGAGGATTGCAGAGAAGTACTCTGAGTGCACACTGAAGGCATCTTCTTCATTATGCTCACAGGTTGAATTACTTATTTAATTAGAAACTGCTTCAATGAGAAGTTGCTAAAGTTGAACATGGAGGATAAGCCTCACTTCACACAGGAAGGCAAGGAAGTACATGCCAGAACTGGCTACCTCTATGCACCATCTCACACATACCACTAACTTCTCCCAGAAGCTGAAGCAAAGTGCTATTCTGCACAGATAAACTACATGTTACCTTGAAGCCAAACATTACATTTCCCACAGTTCGGAAACTGCATCTGTATGAAGCTGCTTTGATTCAACTTCCACTTTCAAGCCCTAATCTTCAGCATAGCTGTCAATTAGAACTATTTGTTACCAAGTAATCTGCACTATGCACCACATCGTGTCTGTCTCCTTTGAAGCGTTAATACCCACTGGTGAGGATGGCTTTGTACCAGTAGATCACTCATGAACCTTTTGTACTGCATTCAGATCTGGAGTTAATTCCTGCCAACAGCCACACTGGAAGCGCTGGCCAATGACAAACACAAAAAGCTGTTTAGCATCATGGAGCCTCAAAGCTCTGTCCACCACACAAAACCAGCGTTTACGTGTTGAGAGAGATACAAGTAGGAAGTCCTTGCAGCACAAGGTCATGCCAAGCTCGCTGGAAGACTAAATTTAGCCACCTGTGCCTCAGGCAAGTTTGTTAGTTATGGGAAGCTCAGATACTGGTGTGGAGCATGGGTCCTAGGGTAAATCCCATGGAAGACTTCCATTTAATTGCAAATGATCTTGAAGCTATTAATGGGGAGTCCGATCCCAATCCATCAAAGAGGAGCTGTCTCTGAGTACCCCACAAACTCGGCACCGGGATACCGTGATCCTGTTAGGGCTGGTTCACTTCAATGTGCAAACCACTACATTCAGAGTTGGCAGGAAGAGCTCGGGAAGCTTTACCAGATGGGGTTTCAGCACAAATATATTTTAAAACACCTCCTTAGCAAGCACATTTCTTCCCCTACCTCACCTCACACTACAGTTCTAACAGCTACACAGAGCAGATAGACAAGAACTCAGGGATTATTCCAAGCTTTTGTAAATGTTAGCAAAGGCCAATTGAACAGTTTGTGAAGACAAGCCTTGGTTTACCAAAAAGTGTCTCAGCCAACAGTTCTGTCAAACATTTAATAATTTTCCAAGCCAATGAGGCAGGGGTAACTCAGCTTCTGCAACTGTGTTAGGTCTTAGGATCAGTATCAGCTACAAGCCGACGGAAGGACCACAGGAGTCAACCAAGGTTTGATGCCCAGGATCACTGCAAGAATCTACCCACAGGAAAAAACAAGTTAAAGAATCTGGTTTTAAGACACCACTGCAGAACTTCTGAGCTATCTGCCTTAGCCCTACAGTCCTTCCAGAGATGCTCAAGAATGTATTTTGATGCCAGAAACTCAAACAGGAGCATTAGCTCAAGTATGCAAAGCCAGGATTACCAAGATGACTGCACCAAGTCCAACCAGGCACAAGGTTTCAGACGTTAGATGTTGAGTGCATATGCTCCAAAAGGCATCTGTAAGTCACGCTCCATCCCCTCACGCCTCTGCAAACAGATGGTGACACAGAAGGCTACCTGAACATCCAACAGTCAACCTGCACATCACTGCTCTTACCAAACCTGGCCCTGCAGAGGCTCCAGCCAGGAGCAGCCGTGACCCCTAGGTCCCCCAGACAAAACCTGTAGTTATCACCACAGCAACCAAGTTCCCCCAAATCCCCTGTCTTCAATCACCTTGTCTCCTTAAAGTCAAAGCACCAGGAAGAACAGAACAAGTGGTTCCAAAACATCCTGCACCCAGTCATGGATCTTGACAGGCAAAGGCATTCTGGCATATCCAGTAATTCCTAACACTTCAAAGGGATAAAAACCACCAAGTACCAGCACTGAACCCAGCAAATCCACACAAAACCAAAGAGCTGTGAATTGTGTTGGAGCCTAATACCAGCCTTGGATTTTAATCACAGACTACCAGGGATCTGAGCAGAGATATTCCCCCCAGAGATACAAAGCACAGCCCAGTGATGATTTACCACACTGGCATTGCATCTATCACAAGTCAAACTGAAGCCTCAGCGCTGCCAACACTGCACAGAGCTGCTTCAGAACAGGAAACCGGTCAAAACCTTTCCAAAGAGGGGACAGCTGGGAAGCAGTATCAGATGCCAAAGTGGCTACAGACCTGATGTCAGCTGCAAGATGATCATTTGGAGAACCCGAGGGCCTCCAAAGCATCCAAGCCAGCTCTGAAGGCAAGCCAGCTGAGGTAAGCTGTAGCTAGAAAAATGAGAGAGTTTCAACCAGGGAGTGAAAATGATTCAGGGTGGGGAAGTATCATAAAATCATAGACTGAATTGGGTTGGAGTGGACATTAAAGACCACCTTGTTCCACCTCCTGCCATGGGCAGGAACACCTTCCACTAGACCAGGTTGCTCCAAGCCTTATCCAACCTGGCCTTGAACACTTTCAAGAACCTCACTACCTGGAGGAATGACACACAGCAGGTATTTTGGAAGCATGTATTTCCATCTAAGAAGTTACTTAAAGCACGTGCTGCCTCAGTCCCTTCTCCCAGCACAAACCAGAGTGCTGTGACCTGCCGAAAAGCGACAGCAAGAATGAGACGGCATGAAACTCCTAAAGGCGAGACCTTTGAAGTCTAACCCGGACTTGAAAAGAGACAACTACAAAGCCTGTGGCCTCTGCTTCATTAAAATAAGATGTTAAAGGTTCTTAAGTTTCATTTGCTCATTGAAACTTGTTCTTTTAAGATCTAGGAAATAAAAATAAGCTTTAGAAACTAAACTGGTCTTGTGCATTACAAAGGAAGACAGTTATAAGGTAACTAAGGATAGCCAGGATCTGTCAGGATGGGATTGTACAATGAAGCAGCTTGTTCCAACCTTGAGAAAAGTCAAATTCTTCCTTTACACTTGCCAGAATTGCCACCATTGATGAACAATACTAAAGCTGCATTTTAGAGAACTTCTCATTTGTTGTAAGAGACCCAAACAAACAGCAGTCAGATCTGGAGGGAATTTTGAGTGAGGAATGAAAGCTTGAAGAATCCAGCAAGTCTGAGAAACTTCAAACTGCTACCCTTCCAAAACCCATCTAAAGAATTTTATATAAGAGAAGTAACCTTAATGGCTGGGCTCAATGATCTTAAAGGCGATGCCAACCTGAACAAGTCAATGAATCTATGGTCAATTATATACTTGATTTAAATACCTGCTGAGTGCAAGACTAGACAGATGCAGACAGATTTCCTGCGTTAGTTTTCCCTGTTGTGAGCCCTCATTAATGTGAAGGATGACAACTGAAATGATCTGAATCTATCCTCTGACTTGTAACTCAGACATGAATGTGCAAAACAAAGGAAAGACTGAGTTTGGCTTATTTCTACAAACAAGGTATTACCTGTGCCAGGGCCTCACTGCCCTCACAGAGAAGAATTTCTTCCCAATATCAAATCTAACTCTGCCTTCTGGCAGTGGGAAACCATTCTGCCTTGTCCTGGCACTCCAGGCTCTTGTCCCAACTCCCTCCTCAGTTCTCCTGGAGCTCCTTTAGGCACTGGAAGGGGCTCTAAGCTCTCCCTGGAGCCTTCTCTTGATGAACACCCGCAGCTCTCCCAGCGTGGCTCCAGAGCAGGACTCCAGCCCTTGGCCTCCTCTGGACTGGCTCCAGCAGCTCCACATCCTTCTGACACTGGATCCCAGAGCTGGAGGCAGCTCTGCAGGTGGGGTCACACCTGAGCTGGGCACATGGACAGAATCCACCCACTGTCCACACTGGGGGATCAGCCCAGGGCATGGCAGGGTTAAATCATGAACTGAACTCCACAGCAAATCAGTAAGATGGAAGAGATCATCTCTTCCAGCATAAAATAAATAGCTCCAGGAAACATGTCAGACAGGTTGGTTTCACAGAGCTCAAATAGGTTTCTCCTACAACTTGATTTAACTAGCTTTGGCACTGATGCACAGCAATTCCTTGTGGGCTGGGAAAAAGGAATAGCTCTATAGGAAGCAGGTATTTCAGAGTTTTCTTAACCTCAGCACAAACTGCATGAACTCCCCAGGCTTTATCACTAGACATTAAAACATGTATATAGGACAACAGCTACTCAGGATATTTAATAAATGATGTGGCCTCCTCTAATGCACCCCACACAATGTGGCCAACTCATCTAAGAGAGCTACAGAGACACAGTGACCTCAGGAGAAAGATTTGGGACTGCAGAGAAACCCTCACATCTTTGTAAACAGCCACAATATTCCCAGCCTAAAGGAATGTCATAATAAAACCATAAAGTGGAAAAAAAAAAAAAAAAGAAAAAAAAAGGAAGGGGAAAAATAAAGAAAAAAAAAGGAGCAGGAGAGCAGAGGCAGACAGGAAAACAACTTTCCCATCTCCCCAGTGAATATCCCCAATTCCTGCATTAAATGCTCAGAGTAGCAAATCCAAGCTATTCAATTGTCTTCCACAACACAGAAACTGTCAGCCTGATCTTGAGGGTGGAATCACTGTCAACTTTTCAGGCTATTAAGCTGTTCTCAAGAAGAGATTTTCTCAAAGACGAGCAAAGCAAACCAGAAGATTCAGACAGGTAAGAGACACCTATCCATTGCAGGAGATGGGCTGCTACTAATGGATCTGACAGGAAGGAAGAACATATGAAAAGCCAGGAGAAAATGGTAATTTCACCCCTATTGAGTCTCATTTTTGCTTTTGCCAATTTCTAGGAAAAAAAAGGGATTGTTTAAAAGGTAGGGAGAGTCTGATGAACCAGAAATTAAATAGGCCATTTAACAAGGAGATCAAATATCCCCTCCCTCAAGTGAAAAACAAAGGTGGAGGGGTGTTAATGTGGAACATAGAAATGAAGTAGGTATAACAATTCTGAGATTTTTGCACTTCATAGAATCCCAGAATGGGCTGGGTTAGAAGGATCTTAAAGCCTATCTCATTCCATTCCCCTGTCATGGGCAGGGACACCTTCCACTAGCCCAGGTTGCTCCAAGCCCCCTCCAATGTGGCCTTGGACACTGCCACGGGTGGGGCAGCCACAGCTTCTCTGGGCAACCTGTGCCAGGGCCTCAGCACCCTCACAGGGAGGACTTTCTTCCCAGTAACCCATATAACCCCGCCCTCTGGCAGTGGGAAGCCATTCCCCATTGTCCTAGCACACCAGGCTCTTGTATGCAAGGGTGCAGGCAGCAAAGGAGGAGAGAAGCATGCAGGGCCAAAATTCTTGCTGAGAATAGGAAGGCAATGAGCAAGACTTGTGTGACTGCATCTCAAAGAATGGCTCCCACACTTGGGCTTGGGTTCCTTAGGAACCAAGAAGGTTTTGGGACAACTGGAAGTCTGTGCAAGAACGAGGACTGAATTGATCAAAACAGCACCACAACAGTGGCCTCTGCAATCAAAATCAAAGGCTCCTCTCACACTGCAGAAGAGGAACAGAGAAAGCCAGCAGATCCAGGGAGAAGTATCTCTGAGAAAGATGTATCTTTGGGGGGAAAGAAGGTGATTCATAAGAGCCTCATCTCCTCAAGAACTCCTACAGATGGGACAAGAATTAGCCATGTGAAAATCCACAGCTAGAAAAAAAATCAACACAGTGCACGTCAGATGGAAAGACAACAACAAGGGTCAGGAGTGTATCCTCACAAATGGTGGAATTCTGAAAGTATAATGGAAAAACTCAAATGTCTGGTCTGCAAGTGGACATAGCAAGTTCATTCAAACCACAGTGGAGAGTAGAGGAACCACTAGACATTAAAAAAACCAACAAGGACTAAGCAAACATTTAGAGGACCTAAGCTTACACCACCATTTGAGCAACTCAAGTTTTTTGTGTCAACAAGGAATCCCCTGTAAATCAGAACTACTAGTTTAATCCAGAAAATCAGAGCCTCAGACAGCGGAGCAGCAGCTGTCACGCTGTCACCAGTGGGCTGCACAAGCAGGACATGTGGCATTAGCCAGGCCCCACATCCCTCCATGTCCCCAGAGCAAATGCCAGCTCAGTGTGTGTGACACCAGGACCAAGCTCTTAAACAGCAAAAAGTGATTGTTCCCTGGGAGTGCATGAGAGAAGCAGCAACTCAGAACCATGGAATGTTTGGAAGGGAAGGGACCTTAAAGATCATCTTGTTCCACCCCCTGCCATGGGCAAGAACACTTCCTACAATCCCAGGGCACCCCAAATCCTGTTCAACCTGGCCTTGGACACTTCCAGGGATGGAGCAGCCACAGCTTCTCCAGTTAACCTGTTCCAGGCCTTCACCACCCTCACAGAGAAGAATTTCATCTTAATATCTAATCTAAACTAATTCCTGCCTCCACCTTGGATGGCAGCTGGAATATTGGTGTGAGCCCTACAGCGCGATCTGACCAAGCAATCAAAGCCAACCCATATGTACAGCAAGGCTAAATGTCCAAGAAGGAAACAAAATCTAAATTTACAAGCTTTTAGTAAGGAAAAAAAAAAAGGGTTAGAAGCCACATGATCCATTATTGTGTTAATGATTCATCAGACAACATCTCCCAAAAATTAAAATTGTGTTTTATACGTACTCTGTTGAGCTTGGCCATCTCCTCTCTCCCTGCTTGACCCCAGAAATCAAGCTTTTGGTGGTAAAAGACGATGAGGTGACAGCAACAGCCTCACTTTACTCCAATGTCACACAGAAGGAGATGGGGGAAGTGCTCTTGGTTAAAGCAGGTACCCAAAAGTCTCTTGGCCCAGCTTCCACAGAACAATTCAGCAGCGTCTGGGCAACCCCAGGCAGCTGTGCTGGGCAAGACCAGCCTAGGTTGCTGTAGGGCTAATTATATTGTACAAAATTAAGTCATGTCCCAGGAGTCAGGGGCTGTTGTCTTTTTACCCTTCTTCTTCCTTTCGCAATGGACAGAGCACATCAACAAGGGAAAAGCAGCTGATACACTCCGTTGAAAAAAGCAAGTACATGGAAGAATCCCTCAAAGCTCTCTGCAGAGAAAAACTACAGGATAAAAGGAAAAATCCGTCATGTACATAAATAATTGGTAAAAAGGGGGGAAGAACATATCACTGGTCTGTTTTGCAGCAGAAGGGACTCACCAAAAGATTCTGCTTGACACTGAGCTATGTTACTAAGATGACAACGTTTGCTACTCTGAATAATTCAGGATAAGAAGTAAATAAGAGCCATGACTCTAAGGAATTGCAGTAAAATCTCGTGATATGAGTGGGTGATACAATTCACAGAGCAGCACATCAGGAACAACCACCCTAACGTCAACTTCAAGGAACATGACAGACTGAACTCAAGCCAGCCCTGGGAAGCAGGGCTACAGCAGAGTATTCCACAAAAACCATGATCCACATGAACACACTAATGAGCACAGCGTTTGTAATTACAGAGATGTTAATATAGGATAAAATACCTCTAAAATACCTCTGAAGAGGTACCTGCACCATAAATATAACCCAGCACCTCTGTAAATGTCTCCCGTTGCCCTGTGCCCAACCCCTCCTCCCTTACTGTCTCAAAGAGGCTGGAGCAGAGCTGACAATGACATGAAAAACAAGAAGAGACACAGGAAGTCTAAATACATGAGGACAATTCAGCCAAGAGACTACCAGGAATGGAAAAAGTATTTTCCTAAAATCATGAATATAATGAAGAGAAGCATAAAGGTTCCTAAATTCAACACCTGGCTCAGGGAGGTCATGAACTGCTGAGGAGAGAAAAATAAAGCACTATTTCCTTGGATTAGATCTGCTGGGATTGTGTTCTCCCCTCCCCAAGCATCTGCTCCTGGTTACCAGTGAGCAGGATACCAGGCCAAATGGATTCCTGGTCTCATCTGGTAGCAGTTTTTAAGGCATTACACAGGATTTCATCTGTTAACCTGAAAATACACAGCAGCTGACTGCTTCCTAAGAGCTGGAAAAGGGAGCAGTGTTAGGACAGAGAAAGCAGCAAGTGGCTGTGGACTAGGATGGACTTAGGATCTTGCCCAGCTCACAACACAGCTCCCCTCACAGTGAAGTTCTGAACCTGTCTGAATATCTTCCATTGGTGACTCCGGCATGGCAAACCAAGTTGTTGCCAATACAGAGAACTGGAACAACATGAAAACTCCTATGGAAGAGCAAGATAGATGTGCTGGAATGAGGCAAGATCACACACTTCAGACTTCACAAGAAACACTACTATGAACTGGGAAGCTCTTTAATCCAAGGAAAAAGCAAGAGAGACAGGATATTAGCTTGTTGCCATGACCCGTGAGCCCCAACCTGTCTCAGATATGAAGAATACCAGCACAAAGAAATTCTGCATGGCACAGCACAGCATCCCAGAGAGCACTCCCCTGCCTCCCTCAGGGATTAGCTTTGAGCAAACATGTGCAGGGAAGAGAGCGACACAGAACACGGAAAAGAGGTCCTGTGTGGTTTGAAAATAAGGAACCAACACCTGGGCCGAGCTTTCCAAAAGCACCAACGGAGAGAACAGCTGATTTAGAGGAAGCAACTCTGGCATAAACACAGGCAGGTTATGTACCAGCCACAGATAAATTTATTGTGAGAATCTGGTGTGAGTTCCCAGCCCTCATGTCCAGAAAACAGAACTTACATAAAACACAGCAAGGAGCCCAGATTGGCCCAAACTTGTGAGGACTTTTGGCCAACAATTGAAGACACACAGTTATAGACTTGCAGAGGAAAGCAGAGAGATAAGACTTTTCCTCCTCACCACCCAATAGTTCTTAAAGAATAAAAAAGGCACCAGCCAAGTCCAGAAAAAGTGATTTCAGGGCAGGAACTCTTTAAAGGAACACTTGTATCTGAAAAAAGCTTAGGTGCTTATGCAGGGTGTGAGCATAAAGACCTGATTTTATCAAGCCAATAGTCTAAAATTTCACTGGAGTCAGCAAGATTTTTGCCAAAAGACTGGAATATCAGCGGTGCCAGGGTGCCACTACACCAGCAGCCAGAACTTCGACATGGAAACTGAGATTTCCCTGGCAGCTCTCACCTGCACTCTTCGTAACTACCTCTGCATGGCTTTTTTACTAATAATGCTTTTTTTCATTACACACCATGATATTTAAGTTATTTTCTTATCTGGTCACACCTTGCCAGCAGTCACCTTCCTTGGACAAGAATTCCTGCTGATATTTCTTGTTGGCAGCACCTCCAGTTCATCCCTGACTCCAACAGCTCCAGTATGAGCCCAGCTTCACATGGAAATAACCAGAGTTTGCACTTCTCTACAACAGCAATGTCATGAAACCCAAATTCTCTCATCAGTAAAACTTCACCATCCAGGTGGCACTTCCAAAACTTGAGCCACTGGCAACCATTGAGAAATTTTGCAGCCTGAATCTCTACAAACTCATAACTCAAAGGCACCCTTTGTTTTTCTTTGGTTTTTTTTGAAAGTTATCTGTGGGAAAATGCTGCTAATATTTGATAAGACCTTCTCAACAGGAACAAAGCTCATGATTCCCAGTTCACCCACCATCCTCTCCCAACAGACACTAAGTTACCAGCACAGCACTGGACCAGGGATGCAGAGATGGTTTATCTGGGTAAATCCCAGCTGGCAGCTGGGAAACTGAGAGAAGGAAAAGGCAGGTCCTGAAGAACTTTGGGAGTGGCTGCACAAGCTGGCTGGCATTAGGTCACTAGTAAAAAAAAGTCAAGTCTGATGTCACACCCGTGACAGTGGGACTTCAGGCAGGTCACGGTGAGCCCAGAAACCAGAAATGAGGAAGGCAGAAAATGCCACACGAAGTCAGGCACGGGAGGCAGCTCAACAGAGCTTGGACTCTGCCCAGAAGACTTTCCACGAGCAGAGGAGTCACTGTTGAGGAAAGCTAAAGGGGACTGTTGGTAGCAGTGAAACATTTGGAAGGGAAGATGTCACCCTCCTGAGGCAGCTGAGGCTACCCCATCCCTGGAAGTGTCCAACGCCAGCTTGGATGTGGTTTGTAGCAGCATGGTCTAGTGAAAGGTGTCCCTGCCCATGGCAGGGGGTGGAATGACATGACTTTTAAGATCCTCCCAACCCAAATTATCCCGATTCCATGATTTGGATAAGACGACAGACCCCAACCCCTGGAGCTCCAGAGTGTGCCAAACAGCAAATGGAAATACCTCCCAGACGTAGGGGGGATATATAACTTCTTCACACAAATGTGTTGCTGATACACCTCCAGTGACACAGAGCACTTCGCTTGCTTAGCCTGGGAACACCCCCACATTCAGCAGCTCCCAAGGCACCTCCAGCTCCTTCCCCGGCAGGTCCCTGCCCCGCACTCCCGGGACAGCCCCTCAGCTTGGGCTGCCACGTTCCCCCGACTGGAACCCCGCAGGGCAGCACCAGCCCGGCACCAGCCCGGCACCAGCCCGGCACCCCGAGCCCACACCCCGGGGGAGCCGCGACCCCCGCGGGGTCCCTCGGGCCGCCCCACGGCGGCTCCTCCGCCCGTTCGGCCGGAGCCCTTCCCGCCGCCCCGTGAGGGCTGGAGCGCCGAGCCCGGCGGAGCCTCCGCGGCGGGCGGGCCTCAAGAACCGCCCCTCGGCCGAGCCCCGCCGCCCGCGCCCCGCCGCCGTACCTGCTCCGCCGGCGCTGCGCTCCCCGGGCGGGCCGGGCCGGGCTGGGCCGGGCCGGAGCCGCCACTGCTCTCCCCGCGCCCGCCGCAGCTCCTCCCTCACGGCGCTCGACGGGCACAGCCCGACCCGGCAGCGCTCGGCGCCGGCACCGCCCCGCGCGGCTCCGCCCTATGGCCGCGCCGCGCCCGCGCCGCTTCCGGGGCACCGCCGGCCTGGAAACCGCGTGGCGTTGGCAGGAGGAGGCGGCGGGACAGGGACGCTCCGCTCCCGGCCGGGCTCGGGCTCAGCATCGGCCAGGTTCAGCACCCGCAGGGGTTCAGGATCAGCTGGGGTTCAGCATCGGCCGGGCTCAGCAGCCCACTGCGGCTCAGCACCCGCCGGGGTTCAGGACCAGCTGGGGCTCAGCACCCTGCGGGGCTCAGCTTGGCTCCCCACTGGGACTCAGCGTCCTCTGGGGGTCAGCATCAACTGGGCTCGGCACAAACCTGAGCTCAGCACCCACCGGCGCTCTGCATCCTCCGGGGCTCAGCTCAGCATCCCGCTGGGGCTCGGCATCCTCCGGAGTTCAGCACCCACCGGGGTGGTCCCTTCCAACCCAAACTGTTCCTTGATTCTATGGGAAAGGAGCAGAAACCCACTGGGGTCATCACCTGGATGCTCCCAGGTGAAGAGCTTGGCATTTTCCAGATGGATGTTTTAAACCGACATATTCACAGAATCACGGAATCAAGGACTGCTTTGGATTGGGAGGGACCTTAAAGACCATCTCGTTCCCTCCCTGCCATGGGCAGTGACACCTTCCACCCAACCAGGTGATCATTCCTTAAAAGTGGTTAAAAGCACCGTGAGGAAAACCTTCCTCCCTGATGTGCAGGCCTCCAGTCTGGAGACAATCCCATTATCCACACACATTACAGCTTGCCAGCATATGGGCCCCAGCAAGGATGAGCCACAGGTTTATTTGGAAAATGTGTTCAGGTCCAGAATTTAGGCATTAAAATAATTTACTTCCCCTACTACCTTGTAATCCTGAGGCTGAGCTTGGAAATTTTTCCCTGATGCCATAGTTAACATGAAAACAAGCCCAGTTCTAATAAAAAAGGACATTTCACTTCTGTTTTTTCTAAGAGCTATATGCACTTGACTGGCTCAGTATAGGTTTAATAAAGGCTTAATATTTCTTATTAAACCTTTTAAGTTTTCAATATCAAAAGCAGAATGTCTCAATCCAGCCACCTGTAAAGTCTGTCCTGGCAGCATCCTGTCAAATCCTAACCTGAGCCTTTGCTCCTCAATGAGTTTATTTTGCTTATTCTTTGTGCTATTGTCTGTGGGAAATAATAATAATGTGGATATCACAATATTGACAATATCTTTGATCAAAAGGAGAGGCATTTTTGTGATTTGGCTCACATTTTTTCTGCTCTGAACCATCTGGGCACTCCCAAGGAGTATCTTAATTCTGAAAAATTATCATCAATTTTACTCCGAGTAGTTATTCTGCTAAATCCTATTGAACGCGTGATAATCCCTTGGGAGTTTATCTGAACACCAGCCTGTGTGTTGAATGAAAGGGGGAGTCAAAGCTGACCCAAAAACATTTGGGGTGGATGTGGAGCACCCCAGCAGAGGTTCCTTGCCTCCTCATCCTCAGCCCTGACAGGTGAGATTCCAGCCCGATTCCTAAGCTCCTTTTCATTGCAGAAAGGAAACATCCTGCTTTTCTTCTCGCATCTCCGGTCGGGATGAAGCAGCTCTGGAGCTGGTGGGCAGGACAATTCCCCTTTGTCCAGAGCAGCAGGAAGGACAATGAAGCTGCTGTTGACGATCAGGCACAGGGAGGCACCACCCCGACTCGGCAGCGTGGGCAGGGGGGACCCTGCAGACCTCAAATCCTTCTGAGTAATGTCCAAAGGGGAAAAAAACAAAGCCGAAGGAAAAACAAAACTTAAAAGTGCAAGTTTTGATAGAGGTGAGAGTAGAGGAGCAACTACTCGTAAGGAACCGAGATCTTACCCTTCTCTCTTCCAGTAGAAACAGCCCTGTAACTACTCAATCCAGAGCAGGAATGTACATGAACAGATTTGGAATTTACCAAAATTAGTAGTGCTCTAGCAGGAGCCGAGTTTATCTCCCTTAACATAAACTGAACTCCTGAAGCAACACCTGAACTCCAAAGCACAGCAGGGAGGCTGCACCCCAGGGACTGGGAAGTCAAGAGTCATGGCTATAAATTGGACATGGTCTGGTAACAGATATATTTTTTTCTTTTAGAAAAAGCCTTGAAAATCAGAAAAAAAAAACCTATGAAACGCCCCCCTTATCTGGGGATGAGCTGCCTGGGATTAGGTGCTGGATTTCCCATGGTGGGGTAAGAGGTCGGCAGCCTGACAGCTGATGGCCCTGCTCCCCTCCCCTCTGTCTATGTCCCCATGGCCCAGACATCTGCTGTCCCCGCCGGCCAGCTGCCCCCTGGGCAGCCCTGCCTGTGGGACAGCAGCAGGAGATTCTTTCTTCCAGCTACATCCAACAGAAATGTGCCGTCTGTCCTGTTTCGGATATGAGGGGAGAAGGGGTCTGCCAGGAAAAGCTCAAAAGTGCTGTGGAGCAGCAGCAATTTGTAATTATCCCTGTGGGAAGAAGGAAAAGCCTTAGGCTGTGGGGATGACATAGGATGGCATCTGTTTCATCACTCTCTCTTGCCCAAACAAAGATCATTTTGCCCCGTAAGATTTAAAATTCAATGTATTAGGCCCTCAGGAATTAGTGTCTCCTAAGCACTTTGCTCACTTTGCAGCTGCTTTTGAAGCACCCAAGAAACACGTGCCCAGTTGTGCCAGCAGTGAACCCCTCAGCTCTCATTTGTGATGTAGGTACATCCAACATCCCCTGGGGAAAAGTGGGGGTGCCCCAGCCTGGCTCAAAAGGAGCTCTTGGACCTTCAGGCATGAATAGCAGGCTCAGCTGAGAACAGTTTATTGCTCATTAGTGCTCTCAGGGCTGTGATGTTCTCAAGGTCAGGGGTCAGATAAATAATGTGGACTATCAAAAGAAAATTCCAGGTGTTGGGATGGAAATAAAACCTGCTGGGGGGAGTGGGTTGCCCTCACTGCCCATTCCTGACCCTCCAGCAGTTTGAGCAAGCCACAGGGATTCACACAGCGGGTGATTTTGTGATTTTGTTGAGGCCATTTCCTTGCCTGGCAAGATAACACAGACTCAGGAAATGAGCAATTCCAGTGTCTCTCATCCATACACCAATATATTCTCTTCACGTTTCCTAAATAAACTGGTCCGAGGCAGAAGGTGCCTGATCTGGTCCCTGGCACAGCCCAGCGTTTGTAGCTGAAGATGCTGCTGACATCTATGGTCAGCCTGGGGAACTGGTGTTTAAAAGTCTTGGAATCACAGGCTGGATTGGGTTGGAAAACATCTTTAAATTCCTCTCAATCCACCCCCTGCCATGGGTAGGAAGACTTTCCACTATCCCAGGGTGCTCCAAGTCACATCAAACTTGGCCTTGGACGCTTGCAGGGATGGGGCAGCCACATATGCTCTGGACACCCTGTGCCAGAGCCTCACCTCCCTCACAGGGAAGATTTCCTTCCCAATATCCATCTAACCCTGCCCTCGGGCACTGGGAAGCCTTGCCTCCCAATCCTGTCCCTCCAGCCCTTGACACAAAATCCCTCTCCAGCTCTCTTGGAGCCCCTTTAGGCACTGGAAGGGGCTGTCAATGAGTTGTGGTGTTCATATGGATTTAACCAAATTGCCACTGTTATAAAATAATAAGAAATTACCTCAGAAGTGAAAACTACTCTGAAGATATAAAAGTAATACTGACTGGGTTTCCAGCTGAGTGTTCTCCTTAGGAGATTCTCTGGACTACACCTCTTGCCCAAAGACTGTAGAAATCCCCTTTCACAAGGAAAACCTGTTAGGTGCTGTAACATTACAGCCAGTACAGTGATACAGCAAATTTATCCGTAAATTAATTTTCAACATAGTGCATGACCCCTCTTTACCACATTAAACTTCACTATTAATTATATTGTTGGACTGAAGCTCTTCTTGAGACTGATGGAAATCCTTCAGCACAGGTGTCAGCATAGGTGCAAACTCTCAGCATCCTAAGATCCACACAGTGCCATTTTAAGGAGATTTTTATTGGAACAACAATAGCTGGGGAAAAAAAAAACCAAAAAGCAACCAGGCAAGCTTTTTTTTTTTCCCCTACAAGTCTGGTCTTACTTATAATTTTTATTTTGGGTTGTCTGAAGCTCCTGAGCTTTAGCACTCTCTCCCTTTCTAATTTTTTCCCTTATTTTCAGAAGAGCTGGGTGCTATTCCTGTTTCCCTATGGACTCAAAGAGTAGCAGCAAGGGCACAGCTGGAGCTAAATCAGCTCCAGCCCCAGGGAGTGTGGGTTGAAGGTCACTCTCCCGTATTCCCATTGGGGCAGAAAAGCAGCCAAGTTAACACCTTCTCCTGTATTTTGTTCCTATTAAAAACTCAGCTTTAGGACTGCAGGTCCTGACGGAAACATTTGGATTTTATCCGTGCAGAGAGAGCATATTTATTTGTTTATTAGGGGCAAAAGCAGTTTAGTTGCTCCTTAATTCCAAGTGTTGCTCTTTCCCGAGGCTCCCAGCAGGGTGGGTGTGTACCACAGGGACACATATTTGATCCCAGGCATCTCCTGTGCCCCTCACATCCCTCTGCAGCCTCCTGTGTTCCAGCTTCATCGGGTTTTATCTGTTTAACGAAGTGTGAGAGCAATCCAGCACAGGAAGGATGTGGAGCTGTTGGAGTGAGTGCAGAGGAAGCACCAAAATGTTCAGAGAATGGAGCAGCTCTGGAGGAAAGGCTGAGAGAATTGGGATTGTTTAGCCTGGAGAAGTTTCAGGGTGGCCCTAACTTGGCCTCCCAGTGCCTGAAGGAGCTGGCAAGGAACACGTAGAGAGACTCTTTACAAGGGCCTGGAGTGCCAGGACAGGGGGAAATGGCTTCCCACTGCCAGAGGCGGGGGTTAGATGGGGGCTTTCCCTGTGAGGGTGGGGAGGCCCTGGCACAGGTTTCCCAGAGAAGCAGTGACTCCCCATCCCTGGAAGTGTCCAGGGCCAGGTTGGATGGGGTTTGGAGCACCCTGGGCTAGTGGAAGGTGTCCCTGCCCATGGCAGGAGGTGGAATGGGATGAGCTTTGAGGTCTCTTCCAACCCAAACCATTCTGGTATCTGTGATTCAGGTATCCATGAGCCTCCTCAACTTTCCCCCTTCCCACCTGGCACAGCCTGCATGGAGCAGCTGATGATGGATAATGGCTGAGGGGATGCAGGTGATGAGCAGATCTGATCAGAGCCCAGAGGTGTTTGATGTCTCCCAGGCATTTTTAGATGAGAAATGGAACTGAGGATATGCTTGTTTGGCAGGTCAAAGGGACAGGAAAGAGCTGCCACTGGTGCCACCATGGGACCTGTCACTGTTTTCTGTGGTGTCAGGGCAAAGAAATCTGTGGCTTGTTCAGATTTTCCCCCTTAATTTACATGAACTTTTAAAATTTTCTATTAAGGAGAAATCAATTCCTACTTCTCATTCAAGCTAGAACTGCTTTTCTGTAACAATTCTGCTTTTTATCAATAGACCTTTCAGGAAGAGGTTTTTACAGCATTCACTGCTTTCCCCACCAGGCTGACCTATGAGAGTTGCCACTAAACTCTCCTGATGTGCTAAATTTAAATTTTAACAGCCCCCTAAATTCCCCGGTTCATCTGCTCAAGAATACTCTCATATTTCAGGGAGCTTCTGAGGAAAAGCAGAAGCAGAACCCCTGACATTAAGACCTATCACAACGCCCCACTTGCTTCTTTCCCATTAATTACCCCAAAAGTTAACTTTTGGGCTCCCCCAAAAGTTATGTGGCAACATTAGAACAGCCCAAATAGCAAGTTTTATTTAGTTTTAGCCATTTATTGCTCTGCCAGCTTTCAGAGTTCTGAAACTTTGGAACAACTAGTTTGTGTTAATTAAACTTCATCTCTAATCAGAGCAAGTTTCAGCTGCCCACCCACCTCTCCAGTGCCTTTCCAAATCCAGTTTCCCATCTTCGGACAAAGAAATCTTCGTTAACAGCTTTTACTACAAAAAAGACTACAATGAAAACTACAATAAAGACTACAATAAAGACAGGTGTGGGCTCAGAAGGCTTCAGTTCATTAAAAAATGAAGATCTGCTTTTCAGAAACAGAACACCCACAATCATGCAAGTCTTAAGCAAGCACAAGGCAGTCAGAAGATAAAAGACAAAACCTGCCCAAAATTCAGGAGGAACTCAAGCAAACCAAGATGAAAATTAAACCGGTGGTTTACAATGAATATGAAGTGTCAAACAGAAAAAATTAATTTATCCAGTGTTCACACCATCTCTCAGACTTTTAGTCTTGTACAAACGCTGAAAAGAAGCCATAAAAATTTGTAAAAAACTACAATATTTTGTATCAAATCCAGCTAGTCTAGGAGGAGCATTTTAACATGAAAATCGAGGGCAGATCAGATCTCCTCTTCTTCCAAGCAGTCTCCATCTTTGGCAGGATCCAGTGGCAGGGGCGGAGCTCTGTAAGGAGCATTATTTTAGAAGCATTAGCAGAAACCAGCTCTGGTTTGAAAGGCTAACAAAAACCTTTTCCCAAAGCCCATGTGACCCAAAAGCCTCAGACAGCACCCCGAGGCATCAGGACTGACGGGGGCTACTTTATCCAGAGTGCTCCGAGCCCAGATGCAGCTCCAGAGACATTCCTTCCAAACTGGAAAGATAACATTCCACACCAAGACACCCCTGGCTGGTCCCTGCACGTCCTGGACCCCAAGGACTGCACGCAGGTTCCACACTTCTCTTTGGAAGCTGCACAACTCCCACCTCATGCCTGAGTTTCCACCTGACAAACTTACGGAACAAAAAGCTTGTGCAGTTGAGGGAGTACAGTTCTTGCTTCTTCCAGAAAACACTAGGAAGCTGCAAATTGTTTTGGATGGGGAAACTCTGTGTTCTCACCACCTTGTTCTTTTTCAGCCTAACAAACTCCAAATTAAAGGGATGAAAGTTTTCCTGTGCTACAGCAAATGTTTTCTCTTTCACCAACAGGTGGGATGCACTTAAAAGCCTTTGTCTGCTTGTCCTGCAGGACAGTTTGGGGCTGATTCTTATGGGCTCCCCCTTGGCAGTTCCCAAACTCAGTTTGGGAACACCTATATTTGGTGGAAAAATAGAGGTTCAACCCAGAATTCTCTATGGAAAACATTCCGTAAGACAACATCTCATACTGCTGCCTTTTTAGTTAGTACTGCAGCCCACAGGTTAATCTCTGAGGTTTCAGCTTGGAAAAGCCATTCAATTCTCGGCACATGGAAGTTGTTAGTGCTCTCCTAAGGTTTTCCAGAACTTTGCTCTGCTGTTATGTCTGAGCAGTGAGAACTTGCCCCAACTACCAGTTACTGCACCCATTTTCAGGAGCCTCGATGAGGTCCCTGAAAACTTTGCTGAGAAGCATCACTTCCATGAGGATACAGAGGTCAGGAGACACACTGTCAACTTGTCAGCAGCTGCTTGCCCTTTCAAACATGGAGTTTGAAGATCACAAAAAGATCACAACTTGCTCCCCCTAACTTATGCCACCTCTTGCCCCAGCACCCACTCCAGGCCGCTGGTCCCAGGCGTGTCTCCATCGGGATCCTGGTTCTCCTTGGATGGGAGCTTCAGGAAGTCGCTGATGCCCCTTTGCCAGGCGGGCACCGGCCTCACACAGACCCGGTTCAGCCCCACAGGGCGCCTGTCACCTGCGGGGAGTGCGATGTCACTGCTGGGGAGCCAGGAGGGGAGCAGGAGAAGGGAGGGAAACATGGGAAAAGAGAGGGATGAAATAAAGGCAGGGGGGAAGGAAGGCAGGAAGGCGGGAAGGAAGGAAGGAAAGGAAGAGGAGGAAGAAAGGGAGAAGGAGGGAATTAAAGAATAAAGAGCGCAGTGAGGGAGGGGAGGAAGGAAGGAAGGTCAAAGGGCCGAGTCCCGCCGCGCTCACCTCTCTTGCTGGGCAGCGGCGTCCCCGCGTTGATGCTGCAGGAGCCCAGCGCCTTCCGGGGAGCGCGGGCAACCAGCACTGCGGAAACAACGGGACAGCGTGGGGACAGCGTGGGGACAGCGTGGGGACAGCGTGGGGACAGCGTGGGGACAGCGTGGGGACAGCGTGGGGACAGCGTGGGGACAGCGTGGGGACAGCGTGGGGACAGCGTGGGGACAGCAGTGGCACTCAGAACCCGGCTCAGCTCAGCTCAGCTCAGCCCGTCCCGTCCCGTCCCGTCCCGTCCCGGTCCCACAGCACCGCCGCCCCGCGGCCCCTCACCCTTGCGGAAGGCCCCTCCGCGCTGCTCCGCTTTGGTCCGCGCCATCCCGGGCCGGCAGTGCCCGGGCCCGCCCCGGCAGCGCCATTGGCCACAGCCCGCCAATGGAGCGCGGGGCCGCCCTCGTTCCGCTCCCCTTCCCGCTCTCCTCTGCTCAGGCGAGATTTTGGGAAGGAATTCCCTGTGGGGGCAGTGAGGCGCTGACAGAGGTTACCCACAGGGTCTGTGGCTTGCCCGTCTGTGGAAGTGTTCTGGAAGTGGAAGACCACGCTGAACGGGGCTCGCAATAACCTGGTCTAGCGGAAGGTGTCCCTGCCCATGGCACGGGGTTGGAATGGGATGGGATTTACGGTCCCTTCCAGCCCGAGCTGTTCCCGGGCTCTATGAACCGCTCCCGGAACGGTCGCTCCGCGGCCGCGTTCCCGGCGGGAAGGGAAGGGAAGGGGAGGGTGTTGGGCGGTGCGGCGCCGTTTCCTGTCCCCCGCGGAAGATGGCGGCGCCCAGCGCGCTCCTGGCCTGGTGCGTCCAACACCTGCGCGGCGACTTCGGGCTGGACGTGGGCGAGGACGTGGTGAGGTGAGCGGGGCCGGGGCCGGTCGGGGCCCTCCTGCCCTCTGGCAGGGGCTCCTCGGTCCAGCACGGAGGAAACAGGGCGTGTCAGAGCAGTTGTTGGGGGTCTGTGCCCGGGGTTGTCGCTCGGCTGGAGATTTGGGGAGGAGAAGTGGCGGGGGAGGGAGGGGGGATGTGGGGTCACAGAATCACAGATTGCTCTTATTTGGGAAGGATCTTAAAGGTCATGTCGTTCTACCTCCTGCCACGGTCTTACCATGGTCTCCAGAGAAAGCTGACCCGAAAAGGGAAGATAAATGACGCAGCTGTGCGATGAGACCACTGGGTTAGACCTCGGGACATCCGTCCCCTCACCCGTTTTTATCCACTCCGGCCCCTCGTAGGTACATACTGTCAATCACAAACGAGGAGGAGATCCGGGAGTACGTTGTTGACCTTGTTCAGGGCACCGAGGGGAAGAAGAGCTGGTTTGTGGAGGAGCTGCTGACCAGGTGGAGGAAATCTGCCCAGCTGCCCCCGGAGCCTTTCCCGGCCTATCGCAAAAAGGACGGTGAGCGGTGCAGAGCGCCCTCAGATGAGCTCGGTTATTGTGGTTGCAAACAATCCCATGCCACGAATCCCCTATGGATACTGGTTCCATTCCTGACTGTCGGGACAGTTTAAAGCCTGTTTTCAGTCATGAAGTAGAGCCCAGGGCCATCTTTCCCCTGCTGGCACTCACCCAGCCTCTCTCTGTGCTTGCTCACGCTTCCAGAGGCTCCGGAGGTGCCGCGGGCTGGGGACCAGGGGAAGAAAGGGAAACGCAAAGGGAGGAACAAGCAGGAGACTCTGGCATATGCTGAGCCCAGCGCTCACGGGGAGGAGGTGAAAACCCCGCTGGACCTGGCCAAGGTGAGCGTGGGGGGCATGCCAGGGAGGCTGGGGATCACTGCAAAGGCTTGGAACCTGGAGCCTGGGGGAAGAGAGTGTCAGATGCTGGTAAAGATGGGACTGGAAGGTGGAAATGAGTATCAGGCTGGGATGCCCAGGTGGGCATTGCTGAGGCTGCTCCTCAAATCCTGGGGTCAGTTCTGGGCCCCTCACAAGAAAGACAGTGAGGTGCTGGAGCGTGTCCAGAGGAGGGAACAGAGCTGGGGAAGGGGTTGGAGCACCAGAGGTGGCTGAGGGGGCTCAGCGTGGAGCAAAGGAGGCTCAGAGGGGCCTTCTGGCTCTGCACAGCTCCCTGAGGAGAGCTGAGCTGTGTGGGGGTGTTTACATCTGCTCCCTGAAAACAAGGGACAGGATGAGAGGAAATGGCCTCAGGCTGTGCCAGGGGAGGTTTAGGTTGGATATGAGGGAAAACTATGAATAGAAATGGTGGCCAGATACTGGAATGGACTTTCTAGGACAGTGGTCACCATCCCTGGAGGGATTCAAAAAACATGTGGATGTGGTTCCTGTGGAGGGAGGAAGGAGGAAGAGGGAGAGGAAAGGAAGGGAGAGTTAATGATGGGCCTCTGTGATCTTGGAGGCCTTTTCCAACCTAACCATTTCCATGTTTCTGTGATGTCCAGGCTGGGTAGAAAGGTTGTGTCTGTTTATGTCTGTAACTGGGAGTAAAATAATCACCAGGTAGCAAATATGCCAGCATGGATTTTTCTCCCCCAGAAAGCCTGAGAGGAGAGAGCAGATGAAGGAAGTTGAGGCTGTAATTAGGAATAAAAGGGATTTCTTTAAATCAGATATGAGGGTGGGGAATTTAAGCCACCAAGTGGTTGGAACATCCTTTTCTGCTGTATTTAAACTATTTCAGTCACACTGATTAAAGCTTTAATTAGTAACTGATATACTTCAGAAAGAAACTGGAATAAAAGCATAGAAACACTAAAACCTGAGAAATGCTGCTATTCCTGAGTAAGGAGTGGAACTTGAATTCATGTTTTTAAATGCAACTTTTTGGAGCAGGGAGGCTGCAAAGGCTGAGATTGTTTGTAAAAGTGTTTATAGGATAAAACACAACATTTTTGAATTGGTGGGTTAAAAGTGGACAGTGATGTTCCATCTCCTTGTAGTTATCTTCCAACTTAATTAAAAATAAAAAAAAAAAAAACAAACCAAACAATTGAGAAAGATCTGCCAAAGTTACTTTATCTTTTGGGTTTTTTCATGGTGGCACTGTTTGAATCTGGCAGTGGCACTAAAACCAATTGGACTTTACTGGGGGGACTGGAAATGCTGCGTCTGCTTGTCACTAAACCAGGTTGAAACTCAGAGGTGAATCATGAAATCACTGAGGCCAGGCCATGGAAGGAGGAACAGAATTTATTTTACAGCTCAGTACTTGAACCCTCCTGCGTGCAAAACCTCCGCTGAGGTGGCTGTGCCAGGTGGGACTTGAGGAATTGCTGGGAGGTGACAGGGCTATGAATGCAGCAGCTCTGCTGCCACCACCAGCTGTGTCTGGGGTCAGGCACACACAGGGTGCATAGGTACAGACACAAAGTATATAATCCTTGGAAATGAACTTGGGAGCAGCTGAGCTGGTGTTTGGAGCTGTTAAACAGGTGCTGTGTGGAGCACAGAAAGCAGTGCTTGCTGCCCAAATCCCAGCAGCTCCAGCTGCCATGGATGGCAAACTTCAAGTGCATCCTGGTGTCCTTACTTTGTTTGGATTCCTTGGAGCTTTTCTGGCAGGCCTGAGCTTGTCTTTCCGCTCAGTCTGGGGTCTGGTCCAAGTGTCATTCCAGTGAGGCAGAATGCTTGGCTGAGCCTCCTGGCCTGCCCGGGGGTCAGTGCTCGCTCTCTGCTGCCAGTGCTGCACTGAGAGTTCAGTTTGTTTGTTTATTTTTTCCTACCCAGGCCCAGGAGAGCAGCAGTGGAGTCAGTAGCAGTAGCATTTCCTCCAAGAAGAAGCCCAAGTACGTGAGCCTGTACACAAGGGAGGGACAGGACAGGCTGGCCGTGCTCATCCCGGGCCGCCACGCCTGCGAGTGCCTGGGCCAGAAGCACAAGCTCATCAACAACTGCCTGGAGTGCGGACGCATTGTCTGTGAGCAGGAGGGCTCTGGGCCCTGCCTGTTCTGTGGGGCCCTGGTGAGTAACCCCAGAGTTACTGCTCTGCTTGGACCTGGAGAGCTTGGCTGAATTGACCCTTTAGACACAAGTTCCTCTTGCAGAGTTCTAAAGCAGGTTAGGAAGTTTCCCCCATAATTTACATGGTTTTGGGGCTTGTCTGGTTTCTGACAGCCTCCTGTGTGTCACACCAGTGTCCAAAATCTCTGCAAGGCTTCAGCCCTATCCCAGGCACAGCCCTAGTCACCTTGTCAGGACCTATGCCCTGCTTTTCCTTCAAGTCTTGCACAATAGGGATCCTTTGGGATACCTGTTAACACCCAGATTCAGTTCAAAGGGCACCTTTTGAAAAAAGGTGACAAGCTGTTGATGGCAGAGGAAATTCTTCATGTGAGAGGAAAATATTAGTTGGGTAGAGCAAAATGTTTGAAAGCATCTTGGTTGCTATTTTGAAAGATCAGTGTAACTCCCGGTGGCCAAGAAGGAGAGGAAAAACTCCGAGTTACGGGTTGTGGTTCTGCCTGGGATGGTTCTGAGCTCATCTCTTGTCCTTTGAGCTCAGTCAGCTACATGTCCACCCACAGAACAGGGAGAGACCAAACTCTACATTTCATTTTTAGTAAAGAACAAGCTTCCAGGGTTCTCCACATGTCAGTAGGGAAGAGAAGGAGGTGTGGATTGTCACTGCCACTTCATGCAGCCTGAATTGTTGTCCAGGGCTCTGAAACTGGTCAAGCTGTGACATCCTTCCCATGTGATGTCCTTCCCAAGCCTTCATTTCCTCCTTTTCCTCAGGTGTGCACTAAAGAAGAGCAGGACATTCTTCAGCGGGACTCCAACAAGAGCCAGAAGCTGCTGAAGAAGCTCATGGCAGGTCAGTAGCTACTCCATACCTGCAATAGAATGAATCCAAATGGTTTGTGTGCATTATTCCCTTCAGGCTTCACTGAGCCACTTGGCCTCGTTGCTGCTCTTTGTCTGTGGTAGGCATTAAAGGGATGGATTGGAAGTTGGTTCCCTGGATCCTCCTGCAAGCCCTAGGCAGCATTCCCGGGCTTCAGCAGAGGTGACAGTGGCGAGTGTCAAATGGCAGGGTGTGGTGTCCTTTCCCTGAGGCCCCAAGGCTGCTCATTTGTCATTCCAGAGCCAATCACACGAGCTGGATCATTGTAGCAGACCTTAAAAATTAGGATAAGTCTCCTGTGGAATGTGTGCTGTGGAAGATGAAGTGCTGCTGTCTGATTTTCTGGGCTTAGAGAGGAGGTGGTTAATATTTTCTAATGGCTCTTCTTGTCTCACACTTACCTTGGGAGCTAAAAATAGGAACAGAGCCAAGGAAGCAAGAGGAAATACTACCCAGTGTGCCAGCAAAGACCTGTGCTTTGTGGGGATGTTTGTCTGAGTTTATCTGAACTACAGCCAAGGTCATGGTGTTGTTGCTGAAGAACTGGGGAAATGTTTACTCCAGATCTGGGCTTCTCCTCAGAGCTGTGGAGATGGCAGGAGGATGGAAGTCCTTGAAAGCAGGAGCCAGTCTGTTCCATCCTTCCAATATAGATGCTGGTGTACTTCAGGATCCCTTTTCTTTCCTGTTTTATCTCTTCTCCCTCCAGCCCTTGCCAGCTCTTGTTTTGTTATCTGTGTAGGTAAAAGCTGGAATGTGGTTTGCTGTTTTGTCTTGGGAGTAAAAATTGTGGATCAAAGGGAAATACAGGCAATTTTTTGCCTGAAATGAAGGCATTGCCCAGTGTGGTGAAATATACTGGTTTGTTCCATCATGGCTTGGGTTCAAACCTTTTGTGGTTTTTTTTTTGGTTGTTCCCTGTTAGTTGGTTGGTTGAGTTTGGGCCCCTTGCCAGGAGGGGTCAGAAGGAAGAGCAATTGCTGAGAATAGATTTCTCCATCTCTGGAAACAGCTGGTTTGGGGAGTCTGGTGTGGTGTGTCAGAATAGGGTATTGTTTGTGGGAGGCACAAACAGCAGCAGAAGGCTCCATGTGTCCCTGGAATCTGTCCTGGGCAAGAGGCTCTTTGTGGGGATAACATGTGGGAAGGGTTTGGCTCTTAGGAGGGGACTCCTAAAAAAGCTGGGGTTATTGCTGAAGAAGAAAAGTCTCCAGACCTTAGAGGCCCCCGGTGCTTAGAGGGGCTTATGAAAAGGAGGGAGAGGGACTACTTAAATAGGCAGATAGTGATAGGACAAGAAGGAATGTTTTTAAACTAAAAGATGAGAAATTTAGATGGGAAATTGGGAAGAAATCCTTCTGTGTGAGGGTGGTGAGGCTCTGGCACAGGTTTCCCAAATAAGCTGTGGCTGTCCTATCCCTGGAAGTGTTCCAGGCCAGGTTCGATGGGGCTTGGAACGCCCTGGGATAGTGGAAGGTGTCCTTGGTGTTCCACCATGGCAGGGAGTGGAATGAGGTGAGCTTTAAGGTCCTTTTCAACCCAAACCATTCCATGATTATGTGGCCCAAGGCCCGCGGTTGGTGATGGGAGGAATTTTGACTGCCTGAATTGTTAGGGAGGGGTGAAGGAGAAGCAAAGACCAAGAGCTTCTCCCTAAACTCTACCCAGACGTTATCACTGTGATATTTAATTGGTTCCTCCTCTTAGGAGAAAGGAGTCTGTGAAATGGGCTTGAGGGGAAATTTTGGCTTCAACCTCCCTGTAAAGATCCTAATCTTGCTGCAAAGCTGTACTTTTAGCTCCTGGCATGGCATTTAATTTAGGGGGTGTTTCTACAGCCTGGCCCACCCAAATGGCTTTAACACACTGACTGCTGAACTGTGGTTTGTTTTGTGTCTCAGGTGCCGAAAGTTCAGGGAATTTGGATGCCATAAGCAAAAGCTTGCTGCCTCACCAGAAGATGAGACTCAAATCAGGCCTGGAGATGGCTGTGAAGCACAAAGACAAACTGTTGGAATTTGATAGGACAAGGTAAGATACTAGATTGTCCTGAATAGCATAAATGACCTGGCAGGTGAGGTGCCTTTAGCAGAAACATTGGGAATTCAGACTGCAGCCACAGACACCTTAACTATGGCATTTAGTGTTACAGGAATGAGTCTCTGGAATGGATCCCATTTGGGTGTCCTTGCTATTTGTCCCTGACAATCCAGCTCTCCAGAGAGAAGGGAAAGGAGTGGGTTGTTGGGTGGGTTTGGGGCTCTGCCGTGGTCCCACCGTGCTCATCTCCTGCGGGCGTTGCTTTCCCAGTGTGCGTCGGACCCAGGTCATTGATGACGAGTCGGATTACTTTGCCACGGACTCCAACCAGTGGCTCTCCAAGCAGGAGAGGGAAGCACTCCAGAAGAGGGAGCAGGAGCTGCGGGAGCTGCGCCATGCCTCTCGGCTTGCCAAGAAAATCACCATCGACTTCGCTGGCAGGCAGATCTTGGAGGAAGACAACAGCATGGCTGAGTACCACAGCAAGTGAGTGAGGGCTGGCAGCGTGCCCAAGAGCAAGGAGGTGCAAATCCTTGTGGAGAGTGGTCTGACATGCCTGTTAAAGCTGCCTGGGAAAGAGGTGTTGCAGAAGGCCTGTCTCAACAGAACCAATTCAGCTCAAATTCACACCAAGCGGAGTTTCTGCACTAGAGAGCAGTGACTGCTCAAATTGGAAATCAGACTGAGCAAGGAAGTCATGTGGGGGGAATGGGGCAAAAAATGCTTTGAGTCAGAGTGCGTGGGAGATGTTCCATGGGGAAGCAGGGGATGTTCATCCCTCTTTTCTGCTTGCAGACTGGATGAGACCATTGAGGCCATGTGCTGTGGTACACTGAGCAAGCCAGCCGGGAGTCCTGGGGCAGAGATGACACCAAATTCTGGGGTTTTGGTGAATCCCCGTCTCCTCCAGCCTGCTCCTTTGGTCAGTAGGCTTTAGTGGTTTATTCTAGAGTATTGACTAATTTTGGGAGAGTTAAGCTTGAGAATTGTCAATTCTAGCATGTCTGTAGAACCTCAAAAGATCACAGGATGGTTTGAGTTGAAAGGGACTTCGAAGACTGTCCCATTCCATCCCCTGCCGTGGGCAGAGGGACACTTTTCACTAGATCAGATTGCCCCATCCAACCTGGCCAAGAACACTTCCAGAGATGGGGTGACTTCTCTAAGACAACCTGTTTCAGCATCTCACGACTCTGACAGTAAAGAATTTCTCCCTAATATCCAATCTAACCCTGCCCTCTGCCAGTGGGAAGCCATTCCCCCTGTTTCCCCTTGTTTCTCAACCCCTCTTTCCTCCCCTGTGTCTCTCACTGGCCATCTCTGCTCGGGATAGAGAAGGTTTGACAATGCCCTGCTCCTGATGGGTTGGTTTACTGGAGTTGTAGCATCCTGCCTCCTTTTCAGGAGTGCAGAAGAGTTTCTGAGTCAGCCTAGGGCCATGTCACCCTTTCAGCTCTATTTTATGAAGCCTTTTCTGCCAGATTCCCATTTTCCAAAGGGCATAAGGGTGATAAAAGGAAACTTCAAGTAGGATTTGCACCTGATACACATTACTCCTGGAGAGGTGCTAACCTTTTCCCTGTTTCTTTTGAACACTCTCAAGTGGGTGGACCAGACATGTTTGCTTCCACAAAGGAAAGCTCTTCATTCCACGGAGGCTGGGAGCGAGTGTGGCTCGGAGCGGAACAGGCTGCGGATTCAGGACCGAGAGCTGCAGGAGATCTCGGATGATGGTTGGTGCCTCAGCCTGCACCAGCCTTGGGCTTCCTTGCTCGTGAGAGGAATCAAAAGGTGAAGGTATCCCAGGCAGCTCCTGCTCCAGAGGGGAGCTGGGAAGCTGTGTTTCTCAGAGGATCTCTGTGAACCCGCTGGCTCTGTGCAGTGACTGATACCTGTGATAGCTCCAGGTGTGGAAGCTGTGCTTTCCTCTTCCAATGGCTCGATAGATTTAGGAGCTGGAGAATCCTTTTTTTTTTTTTTTTTTTTTTGGGGATAGTGGCTAACCTGTAAGGGACAAGTTTCTTCACAGTGGTTGAATGTAGAGAGAGGCTGAGATTTCACTGAGATTACTATAGCTGGGGTGTTCCTGTGTGGAATTTGAAAAGCAGATAAGGGAATCACTTGAAATATATTCTTCTGGGTTTTTGTTCAGCATAAAGAAGGCAACAGTGGCACCAGTCTTTGTTTAAAAAAACCCAACCTTTGCCACTACCTTCCCCCACTGGGCCGGGAATTGGGTTACAAAAAGAAGCTGCTACTGTTAATAGTGAACAAAGAATCTTCTTTAGCCTTTTTTAGCCTTCACGTTTCTCATTTTGGAGACTGAAGCTTTTTCTCTTCCCAAGCTAAAGATGCTGTAAATCTTTATGTGCCTGGATTCTTCATCTGGGTGTTCTGGGGATGCTCCAGCCACTCGGGTACAGCTGCAGAATTCCAGCATCTCCAGACAACTGTTCCATGCATTGCCCCCTTGATTGTTCAGTGTGACTTTGGGAGCTTGTAAGGGACTCCTGTGAGCAGATTGTCCTGTAATTGTGTTCCGCTGGCCCTGCTGGGGATTGCTGTCCTCTAAAGCCGTGAGGACATGCTCTGCTTTATTTGTGACTATTTTTTTGTCTATCTCAGATTTTCTTTGTGGTCCTGACACATTACTTGAGTTGGGATAACCACGGCAAAGCTTAGCAGCAGGAATGGCTATATTTGAATGAAAAATCTGTCCATGTGGGTGATTTCTGCTGAAGTTTTAGTCCTACATTTTCCTCTGTTCTTTAGGGTGGAGGGCAGGACCTGGTACACATCTCATCGAGGGAGGTTATGGATTGCAGCTACCGCTAAAAGACCTTCCCCTCAGGAAATCTCTGAACTGGAGGCCACCTACAGAATGCTGCTTCAGAAAGGTGAACTCCTCTACTTGGTTCTTGGAGTGATTTGGTACATTGAGCCACGTAATGAGCAATGTCCGAAATCCCTCTCTGCTGAGCAGGGAAAGCTATATATAAAATTAAATTTCCCAGCCCTAGTCCTTCGTGGGGAGGATCCTGACCTGGAAAAGACACAAAAAAAGCGTTAAAATTGCTGTATGTGTTCTTGTGCCTCAAAAAGTAGAGGTGCCAGGAGGAGAGGGAAGGGCACTTGGGGATTGGAAGACCCCAGCTGTGTGTGGGAATATAGGCTCCCTGAAGAGATGTTTCTTTGCTGCAGATGTGGAATTTCCAAGTGATTATCCCTCAGGATGCCTCCTGGGCTGTGTGGATGTGACTGATTGTTTATCACAAGAGCAATTTCAGGAGCAGGTGAGTACAGAAATGAACCTTTCCATGCTTGCATTAACCAGCAGGTTTTTAAAGTGGTGGAACTTGCCTCTGGAGAAGACCCTGAGTGGAAATTTCAGATTGTGTTGAGAAGACAAAAGTTATTGTAGGGATTTATGTGGCAGAGGACATGAGGGGGCCTGGCAACTCAAGATAGGATGGAAACATGGACAGCTCTGCCACAGTGGTGGTGCTGTGCTGTGGGACCTGTGGTGCCAGAGGCACTGGCTGCCCTGGTATAGGAAGGAGTTGCTTGGCCTGTGTGGAGGGATTGTGGTCCCTAGCTGCTGGATCTGCCTGGTGCTTCTTACCAGAGCTGGAGGTCACAGTGGCCTCCCTGGTGATGTCACACTGGCCTAGCTGGTGAGTGTTGTGCCCTGCTTGGGGCACTGAGTGATCTGGAGACACAGCCATGGAAGGAGGGAGCTCTTTCCCACCAGGGAGGATGGGCAGGAGAGCCACAGGACTAGCTGTAGTGAAGCAAGGCTGGAAGCAGGAGTCTTTTGAGAAATCTCAACCCACAAAAGTCTATGGGTGATGATGATGATGTGTGTCCAGATGTGCTGAGAACATTGGCAGGTGGCCTTGTGGGGCCACTCTTAGCTTGGGATGGTTGTGGAAGCCAGGAGAGGACCCTTTGTAACTGCTGCACCCGTGGTTAGAAAGGAAGGATGGTCTGGACACTTTAGGCCAGTCAGCTTCACCTCGTAGAGAGATTGCTCTTAGAAGCCAATTTTGGGCACAGGGAGGAAGAGGATGTTAGGAACAACCAGTGTGAATTTACCTAAGAGTAAACTCATGCTTGACTAACCTGATGACCTTCTTTGATGCAATAGATAGAGTGGAGAGTATCTATTAACCTGCAGTCCTGGAGTAGGCACAAATCCCAGAGGAGTCATAGCCAGTAGAAGTATTATTCCTCTTTGCACTGGTTAAACCACATCTGGAATACTTGGGCCACCATAAATGGTTGAAAAACTGGAGCAAATCCCATGGAGACCACAAGGGTGGTTAGGGGCTGGAGCCCTGTGAGGAGAGGCAGGAGACAGAGGTCTTCCACTTCCTCAAGGGGATTATTGGGAGACAGAGCCGGGCTCTGTGATGGCATACATAGCAGGTGGGTCATAAATTGCAAGGGGAGGGTTCAATGTGGCTTAAGGAAACAAATTACCATAAGGATGGGCCAGCAGTGGGGCAGGCATTGCTCAGTGAGTTCATTTGGGAAGATTTTCAAGACCCAAGAGGAAAAAGCTGTGGGCAGCCTTACCTGAATTCAGTGTTGGCCCTGCTTTGGTTGGGAGGTTGGCCTAGAGACCTTCTGAGACCTGAGCCTGATGCTGTGACTGACTCCATGCCCAAAATCTGCAGCAGGAGCTTTTCTTGGGGTGTGTTTGATGGACTTACAAAACCTGGCCTTGGCACCAAGCACAGCACAGCTGTTCTGGTCCCATCTCATCCCTGTTTACTCCACTGCCCCTTGTGTGCATCCGGTTTGGTTTGGTGGGAATCACCAAACCATGTAGGGCTTGATAGTGAGCCATGACCATTTTGTGAGGTGGAATAAATGGGTTCCTTGGGAAGGATGATCTTGCTGTGAAGAGCTGGAGAGGCAGCAGGAGTTGGGGCTGTTGTTCAGGAAGTGCTCCTCTGGCTTTCCCAAACTCTGTGAGATTTTTACCTGGGAGAGATACCTGCAAAGACAGGGAGTGTATTTCTGGTGAGGCTGTGTCTCTTAATCACAAGAAGGCAGAGAAGTTAGAGTATGAGCAGCAGAGGGAGCTTTGGGACTGGGATACCATGAAACCTACTGGAGTTTTTGGCTTAGTATGGGAGCAAGCCTTGGGAGAGCAAGAGGAAGGGGCACCGAGGCTGGTGTAGGGATTTTCTTTTGTAGCATCCACTAACTGGCAGTTTGGGCTTCAGTGGAGATTCCTGTCCATCTCCTGCTGTGGTGGAGAAATAGATCTTGGTCTCTTACAAGTATTTTTCTCTTTGTCACAATCCCTCTTCTTCCTTTGTAGATGTGTTCTTCAGGTATTGGTAGAATGGTTGGGACAGCATCTCTGATCCGGGAATTGTGCTGTAGGTAACTAGCTTTAATCTTCCCAAGGAGGACCTTCACAATTAGCCACATTCTCTGGAAGTCCCTCCCAGTTTCTGGGCACTGCTTGGCCACAGAAGCACAGGAGGCAGAGCAGTGTATTCCAGGAGCACCGTTATCCAACCTGTTAATGACAGATTTCCTTTTCTCCTCAATGCTGAGGCATTTCCTGGGTTGCTTTTCTCTGGCTTTTTGCTGCTCCCATATTGCAAACTACTCATAACTCCTAATTTCCTGCCTTGTTAGGGTGATTTTGTCTGTTTTTCCCAGGATTCCTTTAAGTAGCAGTAATTTCCCTCGCTTGTGAGCTAAAATCCAGAGATATGAGCCTTTCTGCAGTTGCTTTCTGAGGAAATACCTGTTTTTTTGGGCTCTCAAGAGCAGCAAGTGCATCTGAAGGAAGCTGGGCTGAATTTAATTGCAAATATCAGCATGATGACAAAGTGTGCAGCACCAGCTCAGAAATCTGAGTAGTGTCTTGCTGGGAGTAGGAAATTCCTGTTGCTCACATGGGTGTTTCAGCACAGGTTCATCAGCAGCACCAGCACTGTGATCCAGCCATTTCCCGGTGTGTGAAGATTCCTTGTAGCTCAGGGACCAAGGCAAGGAACATCATGATGCTTTTTCACCACTTAGGGCATGCAGAAACATTGGATATTTTCAAGGAATGTGTGAGCAGGCAAGGGGAGGTGATGCAGAGCAGAGACCTCTCGGGGACTGAGCTCTCGTGGAGCTTTTCCAGGCGCTGTGCTTTGACTCACACCTCTCCTCCTCACAACCTCCTGTTTGAGGCTCCTGCATGTTCCAGAAGAAATCATTTCACAAGTGCAGGGTGAACCTCGCTTGCAGGTTATACCAACCTCCTGAGGATGAAATAGCTCCTGGCTTGCTCATGGTGTTTTGATGGTGATCCAGTGTTTTTTGGCATCCACAGAAGCTTGGTTTGTTTTTCTTCATCCTGGGGGTGCTCACCTGGAGAAGAGAAGGCTCTGAGGTGGCCTCAGAGTCCCCTCCAGTGCCTGAAGGGGCTCCAGGAGAGCTGGAGAGGGACTGGGGACAAGGAGTGCCAGGACATGGGGAAATGGCTTCCCACTGCCAGAGGGCAGGGTTAGGTGGGATATTGGGAAGAAATGGATTCCTGTGAGGGTGGTGAGACCCTGGCACAGGTTTTTCAGAGAAGCTGGGGCTTCCCCATCCCTGGAAGTGTTCCAGGCCATGTTGGACAGGGCTTGAATCAACCTGGGCTAGTGGAAGGTGTCCCTGTCCATTGCTGAGGGTGAAAGGAGATGAGCTTTAAGGTTCTTTCCAACTTAATCCAGTCTGTGATTCCATGGTTATGTGGTCTGTCCTCACTATGACTCTCCCATTACCTCTCAGCCCTTTCACTGCTGTCACCCAGTCCCAGTTTAGCACTGTCTGCAGATTTAATTTCCCTGCTGTTTGCATCCTCTCTTGGGTTGCTAATGAAGATGTTGTGGCACCCCGCTGGTATTTTTCTATCATTATCCTCATTTAATTTTCTTTTTTTTTACACTTGTGCTCAAAAAGCCAAAATTAAGCAATGCTGTCCCAGCAGAGTCAGAGACCCATTCCCTGCCAGAGCTCTTGCATTATGACCAGGGAGGGGTAATTTATCCACATTTTTACTGCACATGTAAGCCTGGCCTTTCATCACCACTGAGAGGGGGCGGTCCTGCCTTCCTCTGCCCTACCTGCAGCATTTGCGGCCGACTGACGTCGTTGAGATGGTTTGCAGATCCTGAGGATGTGTGGGAAGTGATGATGGAACAGGATCTGGAGTGCTGGAGCTGGCAAGGAGCAGAGGAAGAGTAGAGATGTCCTTGGGATTAGGATCAGTGGCATGTCAGGTACTCTAATCCCAGTTATGCTGCCTGTTGCATGAACTAGTTAAATCTGCTCCTCTGGGTCTCTTTCCCACGTGGAAAATAAAGCAATTCTTCCAGTCAGATGTTATTTACACCCCATCTTACTGCTCAGAGCTGTGATCTTTGGCTTGAAGCTGCTCTGGCAGCAGAAGTTGTGTTCAGGTAGGAGGGTCCAGCCCAGGTGTCCAGTGTCACCTGCTCTGTTCTCAGGGAGCTGCAGCAGGAGCTGCTTCCTCAACTCAGCCCTGTCTGCCTGGTGCCTGGAGAATCTCTGAAATCTCAGGATTTCCAGTTGAGCTTTGCACATCTTGCCCTTCCTCAGAATACACTCTGGGCTCATTTCCTTCTCTTCCTGGCAGCAGCCCAAAAATCCCTGCTCAAGACCAGAATGGTTCCTTTGTTACACTTTTCAGCTTGAGGTGACCTGGAAACTTTTTTCCCCCTCGGAGATCCAAGGGTTCACTATGGCTTTTCCTTGCTCCGGGGCTGACGTCACTGACACCTTGAGCAGAGCAAGGAGCTGCCCTTGTTTTCCTGCAGGAGGTGTCGCTGACTTCAGCAGCGCCCACTTGGGATCTGTGGGATGGGGCAGGCAGGGCTTGGCACAGGACTAAAGCCAGCAGGGAAGTGTTTACATTGATGCCATTTCCATGTGCTCAGAAGTCCATGTTCATTTTGCTAATGACTTTGATCTGAGAGACTATTGAACTGGAAAAAGTGTGTTTCCTGCTGATGTTTTGGTGCTTGATAGGTGTGTTTGGCTTATTTTGAGTGCCGACTCACACCAATACTGGATAGAGCTCTTATAGTAGGCTGAAATATTGGCTAATTATGTTTGATAGGAGTTAAGTGTTTGTTTTTCATTTCTAGGTGATCACTTAGTGTCCTAAATCTGCACAGGGGAACATGTAGATGCTATTTTTGTGCATATTTTGAGATTGCAGCTATCATTTAAATGGGCTCCAGCTTTCCCACTCAGAAAATTTGGGTTTAAACTGTTGGCTCCTCTCCCTGGTGAAAAGAGCAAACAAAAAAAAATGAGACTCAGGTGCCCAGTGCACAGAACTTGGTTTAGATTCTCAAACAAGAATGAAGAAGGGTAGAGACTTTCTATATTTAGACTCCAGAAGGTGCCTGTTTAGATTATCTCGAAATAAAGGAACAATAGCCCTCTGGGAATATTTTCCTAAGGAGTTAATGGGAGGGAGAAACACAAACATAGACATTGATGTGTACTTCTAAAAACAGTATAAATGCATAGAGACTTTTTATGAGGACCTGGTCCCTGAGGGAAAGGTTTCCTAGTGCGGGCTCCGAGTGAGACAAATGCCTGTTTGTGTGGTACTGTGGCTGTCCTGGCGCCTTCCTTGCCTCCACCACCAGGATATTTGCCTTCTCATTCCTGAAGCACCTCTCCCCAGTGAAGGATTTTTAGCTAGGTCAGATATCCTTCCTTCTGGAGCAGTCTAGGTGGCTGTTAATGATTGCAACCCGTGAAAGGCCTTTGAACTTTACAGGGCCCTGCATTCTCCTGAGCTGAATTTGTCTTTTCTGTGCAGCCAGATGCCAGATCCAGTGGTGTCAGGCATTAGGCTGGCTCACAGGGTGATGCATCTCTTTAATTCAGGTTCTCACCCCACAAAATCCCCTGATTTGTGGTCCTGGGAGCAGAGTAGGAGTGCAGCTGGTTTGGATTAGAGACGGTAAGAGATGGGGGAGTTTTTCCATATGGGAAGTGCTTTGGTTTTCATCAGAGGCTCTTCTGAGGCTCCAGCTGCCTTGCATAAGCCAGCAGGTTTGCTCAGGCCACTGCTCAGGCTGTTAAGATGAAGGAGAGATTGTCACTTGATGATGATTAATTTAGGAATGCATTAGCATGCCAAAGAAATCGAATGATAGAGGCCTGCTTGCCCTCTCCTCTGGTTTCCTGGACCCAAGGGAGAAAGTGAAGCCAAGGCTGAAGCATATGACTTAATTAATGATGACTGTGGACTTTGCCTCTGCTACCATTTCAGCAAACTACTCATGAGCTGGCAGGGCCTTTTCCCTCTCTCAGATGTGGTCACTGATACTTGCTGCCTTCTCAGTGTTTGGGTTTTATTTAATCCTGAAACTGAGGGTTAGATAAAACTGACCTGGAGCCCCAGGTCAGGTGCCCCACTGCCTTCCCATCCGGGTTGAGCTGTGGCCACCCTTTCCATAGTGACCCCAAATACAACCCCCACAGCACATGTAGAGTGCCCAAGGTCTCTGCTTGCTTCAGCTTTTGTTGGTGTGTCATTGATTTCCTAACCCTGAACAGACCGGTCGCTCCAATGCATTTCCTGCTCCTGTGAGAGATCCCATGTGAGGGGTTGAATCAATCCTGGGAGCAGTTGCTGCATCATTCCTCCTTGGGGAGCAGCAGCAGGGGTCAGCATGGGGAGAGGCAGCTGCCCAAGGGCGCCAAGGCAGGGACACAGCTGGGCTGTGCTCCCGATGTTTGGCCTTTCGGCTTGGCTGTGTGTCCTACCCTTGTGCTTCCCAGCTCTGATTATGAAAGGACTTGCTGAAGCTGCTTGAAGTCTGACTGTATCCAGTCAGGTGCAACTCCATGAGGATCCCTGGTCCCCCTCATCTCTTTCTCATTGCTTTTCCCTTCTCCTTGCCGAGTCTGTCCAATGGTGTGGGTGATGGGCTGCACTGGAGCTGAGCTTAGCCCTGCCCCTGCTATCCCTTGGCACAGGTGGATGAAAACAGCCCTTCCAGCCTAGCACCTTCCCAAATATTATTCCAAGTCCACCCAGTTTCTCTTGAACTGGTTGTCAGGTGCTCTATGAACATCTCCAGCCTTTCCAGGTTTTTCCATGGGCGGGTGTTGTCCTGGGCTGGGATGTGAGCCGCAGGAGGGTGTTGGTGGCTGTAGGTCCTGCACCGCTGGATTGGGGAGAGCTAGGGTGTGCAGCAGCTGCTGCTGGCACTGCTGGGTGCTCTGGCTGTCCCACAGACAGGAGCCCTGGCACACTGCTCTGAGTGCACCAGCACAAGTTTGAATTTTAAATCTCCATTTCAAAGTCCTGTTATTACTTGCTACGTTTTAATTGCTTCCCCTGCCCTTCAAATCAAAGTACAGCCTATGGAGTAGGAACACCTCGATGAGAGCTGGGCTCTGGGCTGGAGGTGGATCCGCCTGGCCAGGGAAGGATCCAGGGGCGATCCCAGCCTGCTGGGCCTGGAGCTGGTTGTGTACCAGGCAAGCATGCGAGGGGCAGAGCGGCCGAGGGCTGCCAGGCATTGTGGCAGGAAGAAGGGGAAAGGAAGGCAGGCTCACAAAATTCCTTGTGCATCCTGGTGCAGGGAGCGTGTGCCAGCGCCTGAGCTGCCAGCAGCAGCTGTAAGCGCTCAGGAACAGCAGGGAGGATGTTGACTGCAACAATGCATCAAGGCTGCGGTTTGTAGCCTCCTAGTCAGGCAGTTAACTTTTTTTCTCTTTTTTTTTTAACAAAGACATTTTGATTGCCAAATCCATAACCATTAGCAGCTGTGGTTTCGAGCTGTTCCTTCCTCACACGTTGCAGTCTAGACCTGACAGGCTTTCAAACAAAAGTTTGGCTGACGGCTTTTGTTTGGATTTCTTTGTGATTCTACTTTTTTCCCTTCTTTTTGCGTTCAGTTGATTTGAATTGAACATCAACCCGTATCCCTTTGCTAGCACAGCCTCTGTGGAGCAGCTCTGCTGCATCTCTGAGCTCTTCCATGGCCAAGGACAGCTTGTAGTGTTCTTTGGGTGGATGTTCTGAATGTTACTGCCTCAAGCTAGAAAATTTGGCATTTCTAGAAACTTGGATCTGCTTCAGGGTTTCTGTTTAGGAAAATGTTATATTTCTCCTGGGCCAAAGGCTGGTTGGCCTACGACCTTAAAAGATGGTGCTTGAGAATGTGCTTAGAGTTGGAAGTGTGATGCAAGACTGGGTCGTGAGGGCGATGGAAACGCTAAGTGAAGCGCTCGGTGCTCTGCAAGCGCTTTCAGGACTGGAGGGCTGAATCAGGAGGTGACACAGCAGTGGGAAACTTGGATCTGCTGTTGGCAGTTGTGTGTCACGTTTGGGTGAATGTGCCCTGCAGCACTCAGGGTGAAGGCTGTGTTGGGAAAATTGGCTGGATGATTCCCTAAAGGGAATGTCCTTGTAAAGAGATGATGGAGACCACTGCTGTGGGAACAACAGACAGGGAGCTGATGCACCTAAACCACTCTTCTTGGAAAAGTGACAGACCAAATGTGGCCTGGGCACAGTGGCACCCACATCCAATTAAGCATTTTCTCTCATATTTGGTGGCTTCATTTCTCCTGGATTCATGTGTTTGTGATGCAGGCACTGCTGCAAGTGCCCCTTTTTTGGCCGCAGCACCCCCCCATCACTCCCAAAAAGCTGCCCATTTTCTTTTCCCTCTTGCAAACCACTGAAGAAACATTTTCTAGCTGGATGGTGAGCAATTTCCCTCCGGAGAGGAGGAGAAAATGGCTGGTTAGTAGTTAATTACCTGTTATGTGTCTCTGACAGCGATGAAGCTTATGAGGCATGAAAAAAGAGCAGATCCACCTCTCCCACAAATCACCAAGAAAACAGGGTGAAGGAAGTTTGGCTCCCAGGGGATCCCTTGCATCCTACTCCTCTTTTTGCACGTGGCCAAGGGGTGTTTCCAGCACCCAGGAAGAGCCCAGTGTGTGTTTCTGCCTGCTGGGGGGAGCTGATTTATTGCCACTGCTGGATCCAGCAGCCCCACTCTTTCAGAGGAGATGCTGCCTCCACCAGGATGATTTTTTCTCCTTTGAATGCATTTTATGGTAAACTCTCTTGCCAACACATGGGGTCTGCTTGCTTTTATTCTTTCCAGACAGCGTTGCTTTCCAGTGCTGCCTCTTTTATTCCAAAGCTCTTGGAGAGCAGCAGGGAAATGAAGGCTGGAGCGGGTGTCCTGGCCCGGCGCTGCCTGGCAGAGCAAGCCGTGTTTTCCCTGTTGTTCACCAAGCAGCCACGCCAGGAAAATGATTCACCCCTTTCCATCATGAACCTTGCAGAGCATCTCAAGCACCTCCTTGCTGCTGGTGCCCCTGGCAGCTGTAAGATGGAGAGAGTGGCAGTGGGGAAGGAGCACAGGTTCCAGCGTGCAGTTCTCTGCCGTGCTCCGGCTAAGCGGGATGTGCGCTCCGTGGTGAGGAAAGCAGAGCTCAGGCTGCACTGCAGGGCTCCACGGGCTGTGTGTGAAACCGGGATTGTTCTCAGCCCTTTGTGTCCCGAGGCCTTAATGAGAGCAAGAATGCTCCTGGAGGGTCGCTAAAGGAGCTGCCGGGAGCGCTCTCGGGCTTTGTGCTGTGCAGAGCCTTTGTTCCTGCCTCGGATGCACCGGAGCAGAGCTCATCTCGTTAGTGATGCTTTGGCTTCCCCCCAGGACATTTTCCTTCTGCTCTTTCCATTCCCCTGCCTTTGGGTCACGCTGCTTGGGTTCAAGCCAGTGCAGCTTACTGGGGAGGGGTGCAGCAATCGAAGGTTTGTGAAAGGCCCTTCTCCGTGTTTTTTTCTCCTGTGGAGATGGAACCAGGATGAGCAAAGGGTCCCAAATGCTGTGCTGGTACCAGGGATGCTGAGTGATCCTGCAAGGCCCCAGCATCCTGCTGTAGGCTTTACCTAAATCGGGGAAAAAAAAAGGTAACAGATTGGTGTGGGGGGAAAAATATAACGGGAATTTTTTTTTCTCAGATGTCAGAGAAGGTGGGTTTGTGTCTCTGCTGGCTCCGAGCTGGCTCGTCCCCTCCTTTGCTCTTTTGCTGTGGGCTGTGGAGCGGGAGGCTGGCAGCCCTGCTGCTATTCCTGGTGGTGACAAGCTGGTGATGGGAGACAGGGATGGCGAAAACAAAGTGTAGGGAACATTCATTAGCAATTATCCCTGCTTGCAGCTTGAGCTGGGTGGCTGTTGGGGACCTCTGATAGCCACTTAATACGTGTTCAAAGCGCTGGCCCTGGCGGGAGGGTGAATCTGGTGGCTGGTTTTAGCGGAGCCTAGCGCTCAGCTCCCTTTTCCAGCTTCATTTAACCTCGAGCTCTTCCTGCGGGTGTTAAGCTGCCTTGAGATATGCTTTTCTCTTCCCTCCCACCTAATCTCCTCACAGCTGGGATCTTCCAGAACTGTTAGCAGCAAACTGAAGCCCAGCTGGAGAGGTGGGACAAGCAGGGGGGGACAGTGCTTGCATGGAGACCCTGCGTAGAGCGTGTCCGTGGGGTGTTGGTGCGAAGCAGTGGGAGGAGCAGCTCTTGGTGAGCCACATCAGCTGTTTGCAGCCCACAGAGCCCACTGGCCTCCCACCTGCCTCTTGCCAGCCGACTGCAAGGTGGCAGAAGGTCTGAAAGGAGGCTGAATAATTTTTTTCACACTGTAATTGCATTGTATAACCCCTCTCTTTTTGAGCTTCCCTGGTCATCCGCAGGATTGGAGAAGGGTAGGTTTGCTCCTTCTTGAGGGACAGTCTGGCCTCTGGACTGTGTTTGTTGTAGCCACCTTCTAAATGCCAACTTGCCTCCAGGCAGAGGCAGTGTAAAGCCTGGAGTACCAGCACCTATCTTATTAACACCCCCAGTATAAGAAAGATGAGTGCTGTTGAATTTAAGAAGGGACATCCCCTGTCAGACTCCTGGTTGGGTTTGATTCTTGGTCTGTGGAAGAGAGTGAGCAGGGTTTCCCTCTGAATTGGCCTTTTATTTGGAAAACTGCTGTTGGAGATTGTCTTTACTGGGGATCACAGAATCCCAGACTGGTTGGGAGTTAAAGTTCATCTCATTTCATGCCCTGCCATGGGGTGAAAAATGCCTTCCACTAGACCAGGTTGCTCCAAGCCCTGTCCAGCCTGAACAATGTGACAGGTTATTCTCTGTCCTCTCCCTCTGCCACACCAGCTCTGGGTTTTGGGCTTTTATTCCAAGCTCAGGTTTACTGAAGTGATGATGGGCTGCCAGTGGGGTGGAGTAGTTGGGAATAAATTTTTTCTCCTGTCTCCTAAACTTCCTACTTTGCAGACAATAGAGTGACTCGACTGACCTTTCACAGCAGAAACTGGGAAATCAGGTTTTGGTACTTCAATTTGGGCAGCTTTGGACAATGTAACAGAAGCAGACCTGTTTGGTGTCTTGGTATCAGCATCTCCACTGAGAGTGGAGCTTCCTAAATTTCTGTGGGATGAATGAATGGAATGCAGTCATGGAAGGGCCTGGGGGAAGAAGGGAGCTGGGCTGTTGGTTTGGCTCAGCATCTTGTGGGAGCTCAGCCTCATCTTCCTCACCTGGGAGCATCTTGACTCTAGGCAGAGGAGAGGGTTATGGCTTTTTCTCGGCTCCAGACTGCAGGAATATTCTGGATTTTTGTTCACCAGGATGAGGTAAGAGGTTTCTGGGGTAGGTACAATAGGAAGCCTTAAATGTAGCGGCTGGCTGAGGGGCTCCTTCCCTGCCCCAAGGAGTGAGATGCCAGAGGAGGGACCAAAGCTTTTCAAAAATGAAGAACACAGAGGGATTTGGCTCACA
Source organism: Poecile atricapillus (assembly GCF_030490865.1). Classification (NCBI taxonomy): domain Eukaryota; kingdom Metazoa; phylum Chordata; class Aves; order Passeriformes; family Paridae; genus Poecile; species Poecile atricapillus. The sequence continues at coordinate 19,949,657 of NC_081259.1, forward strand.
GACAGAAATGCACCCTGGCAGCAAAGGTGCAAGGCTGTGGTGTGGAAGCAGGAATTCAAGTCACAGTTGTGGCATCCACCTTGGCCTGGAGATGGGATTGAGCAGGAACTGTTGGAGCTGAAGGCTTGATCCTGGTTTTGAAGGAATGCTGTCAGTGGAGAAACCAACTGCCTGTTGCTTGCACTGCTGGTGCCTGTTTGGGAGATGTTCTCTGGATGGGGCTGTAAAAGGTGTGAGGGGGACATGGTGGTGTCCAGGTCCACCTGGGAGATGGTTGAGGGGTGAGGGGATTTGGGAAGCAGCTGTATTCCAGCAGCAGGACCTCTGCAAAACACCTGTCCTGGCTGCCCCACCTGGCTGGAGAAGCCACAGGCTGAGCCAGGTGTAGTGGAGCAGGAAAGGATCAGCTCTGTGGCCAGGTTTGAGTAGGCTTTGAGGACCTTGGAGCCTGGGAGGACCTTGGTCCTTCAGCTTGTCCTCAGGTCCTCCAGCACGGAGGTACCACCAGTCAGCCGGGTGATGCCGACAGCGACAAAGCAGTGCCAGCATTTCACACTCTCCAGGTGTTGGCCGGGAATATTCACATTGGCTCTTCCTAACCTTCCAAGATCCTCCTTCCCTGCAGATGGGAAATGAAAATCCTTGGCATGGGCATGGAGCAGTGGAAGCAAGTCAAGTAAGGTAACTCAGCCAAAAAAGGAGAGAGAGGAAGAAACCTGTCCAAGGCTGGGTCGGTGCAGCAGGGCATGGGCGCAGGATGCGGATCAGCGCAGCTCCTCCTCCCCGGCACGGAGCTGCATGGAGCAGCTGACTGCTTGTACCTCTCTCTTACTCAGTGCACAGCTCTTACATGCTCTTGTAAAATGAGAGGGCTTGGAAACGTTTCCCCTGGTTGAGCCAATCCCAGCGTTGGGCTTCTGTAAATCTCCCTGAATTGCTGGCAGTGCTGCCAAACCCTGCTGCAGTGTGGGGAGAGTGGGTCGCTCCCTGCTTCCCTTGCCATGCCCAGCTGTTCCAGGGCAAATCCAAACTCATTTTGGCAGGTCGGTGAGAGCTTTTCAAACACTCGGCCTAGGAGTCATTTGTTAGTAACAAATGGGGGATTTGCCAGGACACGCAGCTCCATCTGGTCTGGCATCCTGTCCCCTCCAGCAGCCTTGATGGATCTGCTCGAGGAAGGCAGGGGAGCAGGAAAAAAGAGAAGGCAGTTTTCCCATGGAAGGAAAACGACTTCCGCAGTCTGTTTGAGCAGGGTTTCCTGGAGCATCCTCGTGACATGTGCTGGCCTCAGTGCCTGTCAGCACCAGCTCTGCAGCTCGTGGACAATCTGAGGTGAGAGCTGAGATATACATTTTTTATGACTGTTTTGCATTTCACCTCTGAATGCCAGGGAGGCTGAGCTGCAGCCAGCCAGGATCTTGGTGTGCTTCCTGCATGGAGTGGGTTTTTTTCTCCTTTTTCCCCACATGGCTAATGAGAGAAACAATTTTAGAGGTCTATTTCCAACCTAAATGCTTCTATGATTCTGCCTATGAGTCTGTTTATTCTCTTCCTATAAATTTCCCCCATGTCTTCAGTGTGGTAAAGTCCCTCTATTGATTGTGAATGGAGTCAGCCCTGAGCTGGCCCCTCTGAGCCATCACCTTGGTATGTAGCAGGTGTGTTGCTCACCCTTTAAATGCAAGTAAATATCAAGGAATGCGTGTCCCCCAGCAGGACACTCTCCAAATCTCAAATCCTTGATTGAGTTTTGTGGGGAACATTTGGGGATGTATGTGTAGCTGGGACAGCTGGTGGTGGCCGCTCTTCTGATGGTCATTTCAGGCTGCAGGTTGTTTGGTTGAGGTGCTGATGTGCTGTTCATGACCAGTTAGGGATTAGTGGAAATACTCATATTCCTTGTCATCTGGATCCAGGGATGCATGAGGCTGAAGATCTGTCCCTTGCTAGTCCCAGTGAACAGGTGGGCTGATGATGGTAGGGCCCTGACTGCCTCCCTCTCTCCCAGGGTTCTGATCAGCCTAAATCAAGTGTGAAACCACTGGGGTAGCACAGGTCTAAAGGTGCTAAAGGAGGCTGAAAGGAGTTTGGGACAACCCAGGGTGAGTGGATCCAAAGAGGCAGCAAGCTCCAGCAGAGGCATGGTGGGAAGACCCTGAGCAAGGGGCTTGCAGAATAAGACCCAAACCTGGAATTGTTTGGTTTTTTTTCATTAAAAGTTCTTGAAGTGGTTTGGTCTGAGCTGCTACAGCCTCCATATAGCCCATGGGTTGGCTTAGGTTCCTCTGTTCTTGCCCACTGAGCTCTTTCTGTGCCCATGCAGCTGTCTGACTCTGCTCTCTGTGTCTCTCTGTGTTTCACAGTATCCAGACCTGAGCCAGGAGTCCGGGTCTCCATTTGTCTTTATCTGCACTAATCCCCAGGAGATGGTTCTGAAGTTCCCCATCAAAGGAAAACACAAAATCTGTAAGTAGTAAAGTTTCCCCAAAGCCCCCCCAGCCCTTGGAGCCGGATCCCCTCGCCACCCCAGCTTGCCATTGCCAGATGAGTTCCCAACCTTTGCTGTCTGCTCTTTGATCTGGAGGTGTTTGTTTAATGGCTTGAATACATCTGTAATACTTTTTGTGTCTTCGGTTCCCCTTTCCCCAGATGTTGCTTCCTTTTAAATACATTCTTCTTCCTGCCTCTGCAGGCACTCGGGGAGTCAAAGAGCAGTGGTGTTGGTGGCTGAACTGCTGCCAGCATTAGCCTGGCTCAGGACAGGAGCCGGTGCAGCAATGCCCAGGCACATCCAGGCACCCTCCGCGTCCTGTGGTTCCAAATCACGCTCTTGCCCCTGAGGGCTTGAGCAGCAAGAGCTGCAGGGCCAGATGGATGTTCCCCATCTGCAGGCCGGTGGATGGGATGTCCTGGCAGGGCGCACGGGGAAGCGCCGCAGCATCTGCCCGCGCTGCGCTTGCCAGCGTCGTTGGTCCCTTTTATGAGCCACCAGCCCCTCCGCAGGCTGCCAGTTATTCCTGCCCTCTGCTATGAAAAGGATGGAGCAGGGATGCGGCAGCTGGGGAGCCTGCAGTCAGCTCCGGCCTTATTAGCAGCCTCCCCACCACACAGCCCGGGGAAGGCACCGCATGTGCTTGCAGGGGATGTGAAAAATTAATTTGACGGGCTAAAAGCAGCAGAAGCAGGAAAAGTCTTGGCTGTTTATTCAGCAGAGCTGACAACCAGGTGATCTCCCTCCTTTCCACATGGATCCTTGGGCTGGTACCTGGGGCTCAGGAGTGTTGGCATTTCTCAGGACTGGTTAATAAGGGCTTTTTGAAGCACAGCAGAGGATTATTTTTGTTGGCCTTGAGGGTTTTTTTCCCTCTCTGCTCCGGGAATCACTTTTCTCCCACAGCTGGGTGTTGGGATGTCCTGCAAAACCATTTGATTGAGCAGCAGCTGGGAGGTGCATTCAGCCAGTGGAGACCAGTGCTTGGAGAGCTGCAAGTGCTCGAATCTTGCTTGTGGTCCTCCCCCTAGATGGGTTATTCTGAGTGCCAGTGAGCAGGCAGGAGTTATTTCGGATGCAAATCTTGGCTGTGGGCGAACAGCCTTGTGGCCCTCGCGTGCTGGTGCAGCCACTGCATCCTTTTTTTCCCTTGTTTTAACCTCTCCTTTGCTCTTGCCAGGCTCTCCTGCTCCTTCACTCCCACCTCTGCCTCTGTCTGGCCATGGCTGGGAGAGGGTGAAGCCATTGTGTGGCTCCTGTGCGTCTGCCTTGCTGGGTGCAGGTGCTGCCAGTCCCCTCCCCATCTGTCACATCATCTCCTTTGTGTTGTGACACTTTCCTGCTTGGAGAAGGATCAGTCTAACAGCCTGGAAGGAAGCCGGCTGTGCTGGCGGCTGCCTGTGCTCCCACTCCCACTGCTGGCCCTGCCTTCCCTGCCCTCCATCCCAACAGGAGCTGTCACAGGAGCAGCGCAGCGGGGCTGTGGAGCTGCATGTTCACCTCCCAGAAGGGACATGGTCCGTCTGGGTGATATTTATGACAGCCTAGGGAGGGAGCAGGGAAGCCTTTGACCTATCATCGACGCAAGGCGCTGCTTTAATAGAAGCTGGCATTGCATCCCAGGCAGTCAGAAGCTTAATTCTCCCAGCTGGAAGCAGAACAGAGGGAAGGTGCCAGCTCACATCCCCACCTGGGCTTGCTGGCTGCCCTGGTCTCCTTGAAACCTGGCTCAAACCATGACAAAATGCCAGTTTGTCCTGTTGGGAAGCCAAGCCAGAGCAGTTTTCCTCGCCAGATAACAGCATGGACCTCACCACAGTGACATCCGGATGCTTCTCTGTTGCAAATTACTTGTTTCTAGTGGCCTGTGGATGGGGAAAAAACCCTAAGATGCTTCTTGCTGCCAGGGTGATTGTTTTTGTGGAAGGGATGGGTAAAGAGTGTTGCATCTGGAAGCACAGCTCTCCCTAGATACATCCCCATGTAGTTTTAGAGCATGAGGACAAAGCTCATTGCCCTTTCTCATTGGAGATTTTCTTGAGTCCAGGCAGAGCTACCCTGAAGCAATCACTTAGAAACCTCCCTCCAACAGCCAGCAGCTGGAAGAGTGCAGAGGAGCAGAGGGCATGGTGTGAGACAAGGCCTTGAATCATTGAGCAGAAAGAGCAAGGGACCCTGGGGCTTTGCCTTATTTTTAGCCTTTTCTTAAAGGTTACCTGTGTGCTGTTTTCCAGCTGGAGGAGCAGAGGAGCCTCCCAATGTTTTTGGGGTCCAGGAGAAGTAGGCAGGCGCATGAAATATAACAGCCCTGATGACAGGAGGTGGTGTTGGGGGACCAGAGCATAGAGGGAATGTGAACTTGCTGCCTTTCTCTTGCCAAAACCACCCCTGGCATTGGGATAGGGTGGTCTGACACTGTTTCTGGATGGGCTGGCTCAGCCTGTTTGTGTGCCAAGGACTGGAAACAGCAATTGCAAGGAGGGGGCCTTTCCCCTCATCCTTAGGCACTGGTGGGGAAAGTCTTCTCTGGGGTGGCCAAGGGGGTGGAGGATCTCCCAGAACATCTTCCAAGCCACGTTTCAGTTTGTGGATCTGCAGCATGGTGATCTGCAAACCGTCCTTGTTGAACTGGAGTTGAGATCTCCTGGCTTGGAGAGAAGGTGATGGTCACTGGCTGCTTAGGAGCCATTTTCTCTGGAGAAGCACCTGCTTCTTATGGCATGTGGACATTTACCAGCAGATTTTGGAGCAGTGGCCAAAGTAGAACTTTGGAGCCTGGTGTGTCTTACCCTATCTCTGTTCCCAGCTACAGAGACAGGATGAGGCTGGCATTTAGAGGATGGGAAGATACAGGGAAGCAGCAGGAAGGCAAGTCCTGGGGAGATCTGGCATTAGAGGAGGTGACCAGTGTTGGCTGCTGGCAGAGCCTCTCTTGGGAGCTGGGAGAGCGGGGACATCCTTGCATTTTTACAGGCAGGAAGAAGAGGACAAAGACACTCCTCTGAGGCACCACATCACTATGCCTGGCTTCTGCCTTCTTCAGCAGGAGTTGCCCAAAATCCCATGGTGTTCTGGTGTCCTGCTCCTCTCCCAGATGGGAAAGCAGAGCTGGCAGTGAAGCCCCCAAGGGCTGTGAAGGACAAGGAGAGGCAGTGTTTTCTCCAGGTCCCACTGGAGCTGCTGGCTGAGTTTTTCCCTTGTGGCAAAGGCAGCAGATGGCCTTGGAGACCACCAACCTGGCACGTGGCAAGGTGGAGCGGGTGTCCCCACCACGCTGGGTGCCCATTGCACCATCATCCCAAGCTGAGGGTTTGTTGTCCCCAGTCCTGCCTTAGATGGTCCCCCATCTCCTCCCAGTATCGATGCACATCCCATGGGCAGGCACGGGGATCAATTTCCCCCCTGGTAGTGGCAGGAGAGTGCTGGATGTTAATTTACTCTTCCTGTCGAGTTTCCCCCTCTCTGGTGTCTCCTGGCCACGTCGGACACGCTTGCCCCTGGCTCCCCGGTGTCGCGCCTGCGGAGGGAGGCTGTGGCGGCTGGAAACGCCTGGCTCCTCAAGCAGGATAATTGGATGTGACAGGAACACACTAACTAGGAGACCTTGCTGCCTCCAGCTCATTTGCATTGCAAATAGCATTTAAAAATAAAGAGTGATGAGGGTTTGTTGTGTTTTTCTTTTTTCTTTCATCCCCTCTTTACAGGGAAGCTGGATGCAAAGATCCATCACGGAGCAAAGAAGGGGTTAATGAAGCAGAAAGCCGTGGGGTGTGCACCAGGGAGCAGCACTGGTTCCCATGAAGTACCCAACTGCCTCTGAAGGCTGTCAGGATGCTCTTCAGCTCTGGAAAGCAGGTGCAAGATGGATCCCTGATCCCAGATTGTTTTTAGGTATTGCTTTATCTCTTGTATCCCTGAAGTATTAAAAGAGACATGTTTTTACCAAGACCTGGCCCAACAGCCCTGTGCTTCCAGGGAGGTCCTGCGCTGCAGACAAGGGTGGGTGGGAGATGCAGCTTGACAGGATGTGCTTCAACAATCACTGGCTCCCCCAGGAGCAGCAGGTCCCAGAGTGGGCTCGGGGAGCTCTCCAGCAGCAGGCAGCCCAGCTCCATCCTGGCTTTGGCAGGATTTCCCTCTCCAAAAAGTGCCTTGAGTTGTTTTTGGCTCTGTGGGGTCAGACACTGGGGGGATGAGGGGGATGGCTCCCAACAGCCAGAGAGCCTGAGCCCTGCCAAATGGGAATGGGAGGTTTGGGGTTAGGGGTGGGCTCTGGGCCTGCTCACAGGTGCTCTTCCAGTCCTTTGGAATCACTGCTGGGTGCCCAGCCTTACATCCTTCTTTGGATTTGTACCAAAGCAGCAGCCACCCCCTAAGACCTTGCCCCCAGCAGCTGTGTGTAGAGCACCTGTGGAATAATCTGAATTTTGCCTTTTTCTCTACTTCCTGCCACTGAGCCTCCCCCCACACTGCTGTGTCCATGCTCATCACACCCTGCTGCGTACTGGGCTGCGATCCCTTCGTGCTGCAGCGCTCCAGGCTCTGCCTTGCCATGGGCTTAGAGCTCCTCCTCATTACCCTGAGCCCACCCTGCTCTGGGAGGGATGGAGTGACCCCCCCAGCACTCCCAGCATCCTTTCTCCTCCTCTCTCTCAGGAATGCAGTGGGAACTGCCAGCTCAACTGCTTGGCACAGTCCCTGGGTGTAGGTTGTCTCAGCCCTCTGCCCCACAGGAGAGGAGGAGGAGGGTGCAAAGCATTCATGGTGCTGAAGCACTGGAAATTGTCCCATGCCATTTGCCCTGGGAGTTGTCTTTTGGCTCCCTTTGCTGTCTGTAGGATCTCTGAGGTGCTGGAAATTAATGGGCTGGATCCAACACCCACCCACATTATTCCTAAGTGGGAAAATCCAGGTGTTTCAGCTCTGAGCTGCCTGCGATTGGCACAGAGTTCATGGTGTGGGAACTGCTGTTTGGTGTGGCCAAGGGTGATGGAATTCTCCTGCTTCCATCCTCCTCTGGCTGTATCTCCCCCTCCATCCACTCTGTCCCTTGTGTCCCACCGCTGTGGTCCAGTCAGCTGTGCTGGGATTCCCAGAGACTTCCCCGCGCTCTTCTCACATGGAGATCCTGCTGTCTTGGTGGGTGTCCCTTGAGAGTGATGGAGAATATCTGTGGTGCCATTTGGAGTAGAGCTGGAGAGGGATGGGGGGGCCTGGGGAATCATCCTGAGGTCCTGGTGCCTTGGGAAGAAGGAGGCAGGAGAGGCTTTCCTTGTGGGCTGCATGGGAGAGGCGGGACACGGCGGCGTGCAAGTCAGCACCCAGGGAGGGGGTGCCAGGCTGGCTGCAGGTGCTGCAGCTCCAGCTCCTGCTCCTGTCCCAGGAGTGCAGCACCATCAGACAAGATCATGATAGAGTGGGATCTTGTACCGACTCTGTGATCCCACAAAATCCCACCTTCCCATCACACCTAGTGCCTGTTAAAATCCCCATCCCAAGATGCTTCCCCAGACGGGTCACCCATCCCATGCCTGAGCCAGGCTTTAATATGAGCCCATGATTTGGCTCCATATTAAACCAGATCCGTCTCCTGCATCCACCTCTGGGAGTGGCTGCTGCCTTGTCGTCTCCCTGTCCGTTGTCACTCACACTCACATCTACCTGGTGCCTGCAGCTTTCCTCCCTAAGGGTTTCACATCCACCATCACCTGTAGGATTCTGTGGGATCTCTGACTGCTGCAGGCAGGCTGGATCACAGGCCCTGCTCGTGGTCATGGCAAAACATGTCATTGGAGTGATGCCCAGACCATTCCCAATGGAGCTGCCTTGCCTGGCAGGGCTTTTATTTTCCTCCTGTATTAGTGGCATCACAATTTTGCCGGGAAAGATGCACTGGCCCATCCCTGGCTCATCCTGTGTTCCTGTCTGATGCCGGTTTTTCCCCCCTTGGAAGCACCATTCCTGGTCTGACATTTGCTGAACATCAATACCAAATGCCCATAAAACCTTTTATCCAATCCTTGAAAATACTTCAGTGAAAACTGACCTGGTTTTATTAATACAGGTTTGTCTTGGAGCCTGCCAGCATTGTCTCTGTGCTGTGTGAGAACAGTTTCTCCTTGTCAGGATATGGAAGGATTTCTCCTCTTTCTCTCTTGGGCTTTAAGAATTCTCCTCATCCCTCTTTTCCCATCGCTTTAAACATCCACCTGCCCCATCCCCAAAAGCTGGTGAGACACCCAAACCTCTGGCCTTCTCAGCATCACCTCCTTTTTACCAGGGATTTGGGTCTTGTGTTGTCCTTATTTGGGGCAAAAAGCATCAGAAGAAATTGGCCTCTCCTTTGGTGCTCTCCTGAAACCACATTGGATGGTGGCACACTCGAGGAATAGTGGCACCTCTTTGGGCTGGAATACTTATAGCAGAACCTGGCTGGGTAGATGGAGTTGGTGCTCCCCTCTCCATCTGCAGATTCCTGCATGTCCCTGCTCCGTGCTCAGCGCTGACAGATGCCAGCTGGGATCCTGCACCCCATGTCCCATTGGCACAGCTTGCCACCCTGATTCACCTGCCTGGGTTTGGGGTGTCACGGACACAGGACTGGGACATCTCCACTGAGGTGAACCGAAATTTCCTCACCAAACAGTGGGGCTGGTGCTGAGGCTTTGGGAAAAGGAATGCAGGTTTTGGGTTGTCCAGGAGCCAGGGTTGAGGTGAGCTGGACTTTCCTTCCAGGTCAGCAGGGCCAGTGCTGAGGCTTTGGGTGGGAAGTAGAGAGTTTAGGTGACATGTCACCTCCAGGACATGAGAACGGCTGAAGACCCAGGTGCTCTTTCTGTCCAGAAGAGTGTTTGGAAAGGAAAAGTGGCAGCGTGGGGCACAATGTAGTGGATTTTGAGGTAGGTGTGGATGCCCCGGGGAGGTGATGACTCCCGCCCCCTGCCTTTCTGTGCTGGCTCACAGGCGTGGCCTTGGGGTAGCGTGCCGGGATGAGGTCTCACACGACGCCTCTCAGAGAGTGAAACACCCCCAAAAGATTCCCCCCGCCATTTCCGAGGAGGCACTACGGGGGCTCCTGCTCCTAAGGCAGGGAATACTCCGCTCCGGGCTTTGTCTCTCTCCGGCTCCCGATCCTTCAGGCGGGGGATCCGCTCCGTGTTTTCCCGCCGGCCGGGGACGCCGCTCCACGTTCCGCCCTCCGCGTTTTGCGGCGCGTCCGCCCCGCCCCGCCCGGCGGACCCGGCGCGGCCTGCGCGGCGCGGCCTCAGCGCGTGGCGGCCCCGGCCGGCCCGGCCCGGCCCCGGCCCCGGCCCGCAGCGCCGGCCCCGGCGCGACCCACATGGAGCGCACCTAGGGCGGATACCCCAGCGACCGGGTGAGTGCGAGCCCGGCTGGCCCCGCGCCACGGCGGCGGGGCGGGGGTGGGGGTGGGGGGGTGAATGGGGGGAGGGGGCGGCGTTGGGGGCTCGCCTCGGGCACCCCCCCCCCCCCCGCCCCTTCCGCACGGGCTGGGTCCGGGCCGCCGTCGTAAGCCGTGACCGTCGGGACGCGGATATGTGCCCTCCCCCCTTCTTCCCTGTGACCCCCGGGGACGCGGCTGTGCCTTCCCCCCGTGACCCTTACGGACGGGGCCTGGGTACCCTTCCCCCGGGACCGCGGGGAACGGGAGGTTCAGCGCCCCCCCCGTGACCCCTGGGAATGGGGCTGTGCCCCCCCTCCCCCCGTACCCTCGGGGAGTCTGTGTGCCCCCCCCCCCCCAGCCCTGCGACCATCGGGGACGAGGATACGTGCCTCCCCCTCCCTCTTCTCTGGCCGTGGGGATGGAGCTCCGGGAGCCTCCCCCCAGGGCCACTGGGTCCGCGTGGGGTCTGCGTCCCCCCCACGCCGCGGCCGCGGGGGCGGCTGCGGGTCCCTCCCGAGGCCGTTGGGAAGGAGCCCCCGTGGGTGCTGCGGCCGTTGGGGGTCGGGACCCCCCGAGGGCTGCGAGGCCGCCCCGAGGGTCGCGCTCAGGGTCCTGGGGTCCCCACGGCTGCAGGGAGGGGGTGTCCCCTGTGTGGGGTCACCGCTTGCGGGGGGTGATGCAGGCTGGGAAGTGGGCTCCCGAGAGGATAGCGGTGTTCCTGGGCCGAGGCGGGGGTCACCCCCCTTGACCCCCGTCTGTGTGCGGGGAGGGTTTGGGGGGTGCGGGAGCAGAGGGACAGCGAGAGCGGAGGTTCCCTGAACCCCAGCTCTTTTGTAGTGCCGGTAGGGGGTTCTCGGCACAAGTCCCGGAAGATTAGATGTTCCCCATTGCGTTTAGCGAGTCCCTGTGAGTTTGGGGCGGGTCAGACCCCGAGAGCGGAGCCCCTCCGGGTATCACCCCTGGGGCCGGGAGCCGCAGGAGGAGCCGCCCTCCTTCAAGTCCTTCGAGTCCCCGTTGGCCAGCGGGGCCGATCTGGAGGTGACCCCACCGGTGACAACGTGGCCGGGTGTCCCACGAGGGCTGGGGCGGCCGGCGGGGCAAGCACTCCTGCCGTGCGCTCCTCCGCCCGTTGTGTACACGGGGAAGGTCACAGGTTCAGGTCTGGTCTGCGAGACTTGGCTCCCCTCCATCTCCCGGCAGCCTTCCTTTTGCCTTTCCTTTTTCCTCCCTTTCTGGGAAGGCCCTTTCCCTTGGAGGAGGCGTTAGGCACTCATTTTCCAAAGTGTGCACCGAAGGGCCCCATGGGCTTTTTCTCCCTCCTCCGGAATATCCAAGGATGCCGGTGTTAGGGCTGGCTTTTGGGCTATATTGTGTGCAGGCAGTTCCTTGCCTGGACATCCTCAGGAAAACCTGTTTCCATGCTTTGTGCGATGACTCCAGCATCAGATTATGCCGCACATTTCTAGCTCTTTGTTGGCGGTACGCGACCGCACATGCATGGCACTCAGAAAATCCAGGCAGCTGATTTTATTGATAAGCTCTCGTCCAAAAATAATTTATATTTTATTATTTTGAAGCCATTTCAGTTGTAAAACACAAATCCTTGCCCTTTTACTCCCTCCTTCATCCAGTGAGGTTTTCTCCTCTCCTGTGAGGTGGAGGACGGAGATGTGCGCAGCACCAGGACCGCAGCATATCTGTGGTGGAAAAGGACAAGGATTTAATGTTTCACCTGGGCTGGCCTGGCATGCAGGGCAAGGGCTGCCTCTGGTTAGAGCTACTGGAGGAAATTAATTATCGAGCAAGTTGGAATGACCTGTAATTGAGTATGGCCAGAGCACGGGGAGAGGATTTTATTCCTTTCTCCGAACCAGGCACTTGGACTTGGTCTGTGTGTTTGGTGAGGCACTCTTAGGGCGCTCATTAGCCTCAGGGGTGTGTGCATGTGCGTGTGGATGTGTCTCTTAGCATACTTGTTATCTCTCTTCGTGCTAAAAGTGATGTGATTTTTTTGGGGGGATCTGTCTCTCTGTCTGGAGCCCTGTGCTGGGTGGTAGCCCCAAATAATCCATCCCTTGCCTCCATTGCAAAGTCCCCTCACACTTCCTTACACGTGGCTTATGTCAGTGGTGACGGCATCCTCTGCCTCAAAAGCTTTTTCCCTGTAAATTGAGCTGAAAAGGTACATTTCTGGGAAGAAAGGGTTCACAAAGGCTGTGGAGGTGCTCTCACATGGTGTTGGATCTACCCAACAGCTTGTGTGTGTGTCTTTATTTTGAATTAACAAGGACAGACCAGAGTTCACTCTGTCTGCTTTATTCTCTTGGAGAACGGGGCTGCCTTGAATCAAAAATTGCCTCTAGGTTATATTTACAGTGTATTCTTAATTGTGATTGCATAAATTAAAGAGAACTGGGAGCTGCCTAGTCTTTCTAGTGCTTCCACATGGGCATCATTCCCCAAAGTCGATGTCTGTGTGTTGTGTCTAGGCCACGACAGGTGGGGCCCACATCTGGGATCCCACTTCTGGGCTCAGCTGATAGTGGTTGAGGACCAAGGTCACGTGTCGTGCCTGATTTAATTGGCATTTCCATGATGTAGGGATCTTTCTCTGCATGCTTGTGGTGGGAAGAGGAAGAGTCTTGAGCTCGGCCTTGGCTGGGAGTGGGGCTGCACCTCGGCACTGTCCCACCACGCCCCGCCCAGCGTGGCTCTGACTGGGATTAGGGCCTGTGGGTGCTGATGCAATACTAGTCCCAGATGTAATGCAATAAGCCTCTTTGTCCCCTTTATCCAGAGCATTATGTAAATAAGATGGTATTTATGGTCCCAGGTATGTTGTTCTGGGGCTGTGTGACACGCTGCGTGCGCAGCGATGCCCTTTGAGTGTTGGCTCCGTGTTCCTGGCCAGGGACAGGGACCTGCTGGGGGCAGATAGCGAGTGGGCAGAGGAGGTGAGGCTGCAGGTGACCTTGCCAGGAGCTGGGGGCAGTTTAACCGTGCTCAGTTTGCTTGTACATGATGAAGGCAGTGAGTGGATCAGTGTGGGAGTCTATGGGGTGGTTTCCAACTGAGGTCATGGGAGAAATCCATGGTTATCATGGCTTCCTGCAGGAAAGGAACCTGCTGGTTCCCCAACCTTGGGGGTGGGAGAGTCATGAGTCTGTTTCCAAACCTGTGTTCCACTGCAACTGATGGTGGTTTTTGGAGATATTTTTTGGGAAGCATCAGAGACTCTAAAGCACCTGGAGATGGTCTGGGCTGTTTACAATTTTTCTGTGACTCCTCTTCTGATGCTTCATGGGCTCTCTGGGCATGGGGAGAGCTTGTCATTTTCTCTTGGGTCTTGCCTGCTTGCTTGGAAAGATCCTTCTTTGGGTGCTTGTGGCAGGGAGTGGAGGGATGAGGATTACATGGGGGTGCTTGACTCAATCAGGGTTTGGGGATGTGTTGAGGAGCCCGTGTGGGCGTGAAGGACCTTTTCTAAGATCAGGGGTATGTAGATGAGCTGCCTTAGGGCACACAGCTGTCCTGGGAGCTCATTGGTGGCCACTCGTGGCTCCTGAACCAGAGCTTTGGCCACCCTGGCAGCAGCCAGTCTGCTTTATGTCCACATGCTGGGTTGGCCGGGATGAGGAAGGATTTGCTTTGTGTTGGTAAAGGGCAGGAAAAGAGATCCCACTGGGATATGTCTTATTTTGCCATGCGGATGCACTCTCCTGCTACTGAGGGTCAGTGACTTGAGGTATGACATTGTGTCAGAGGAAGGAGTGAGCTTGGACAATCTTACAGTAAGAAAAGAGGGAATGGCTGCCTGACCAGGAAACTTGCTCTGGGACCCCAGTTGCTCTTGTGATTGATTTTTTTTTCTTTAAAGGAAACCAATTCCCATCTGCATTTGGGTGAAAAATCAGTTTTTGTGATGAGCCCAAGAGGTTGTTTTGTTTTCACTGCAGCTGAGTGTCCTTCACATGCACAAAACCCACTGACGTAGCTGCTGAGCGTCAGCTCAGATGTGGTGTGAGGGGTATGAAAGGATGCAAGTGCAGTTTTTTGTGGATGAATAAGGATAATTTCAGGACAACCTTGATATTCTGCCTTGAAACATTAAATGCCCAACTTCTACAGTTCATTGCCATGTTCATGGTGTAAGAAAAGGAAAGATGATGTTGTTGCTTTATACTCCTCTTTCCCCAAGCACAGAAAGCTTTTGTGGCATTGGGTTTTTCCTCTGAGCTGTTCTTGTGCCACTCATTCTTCCAGTGGCTGGAATGATGAGATCTCTACAGTGCTCCATCACGTGTGATGGGGCTATGCTGATTTAATGATAACAAAATTGATTTTAATGAATTTGCTGAGCCCATTTGTGGTTTGGATTAGCAGAGCATTGTTGGTTCAAGTGGGTCCAAAGATTTGACTAGGAGTTTTCCTGGTACTTCTCCAAGGGGATGAAGGGTGAATCAGGATGAGTGTGCTGTGCAGCTTTAAAGGAGTGAAAATGACTTCACTGACAGTAACCACTATGAAACCAATAGCAGAGGAAGAATCTTGCTCATCTCTGTGAGAATTGCTTCTCCTTTCCCAAAGGTTTAGTAGCCTTGTTGAAATTTCTTCTCATCCTGAGGACTTCTTGTGTATCTCGGAAGGAGTTTCACATCTAATCTGCACCTTCCCTCTGCATCCATTGCCACAAGTAATTCCAAGTGCACTAGGACTCCCCAAATAAGCCCAGCCCGCTTTGATGCATGGTTTTCCTTGGGTTTTATTGTATTCCTGTGCACTGGCTAATTCACAAAATTCGGCAATTTGCAATGGGTCATTAGCACGAATTAGCAATTTTCTGATGGATATCAGAGCTCCACAAATGTGCCGTATTAATCTGGGAGATACACCTATTTGTTATCCCTCCCAGGTCAGAAAAAAAGGGATTTCTTGGCATGGTACTTGCTCTGCTTGCATTTGTCCCTGTCTGCATCTGCCTTCCCTCCTCCTTTACTTCACAGACTGGTTGTTTTTTTCCCAAAGTGTTCCCAGGCTGATGATGTGACAGGAAGAGGGATTACAGTTGCACGCACTGGCCTTGCTACAAAGGGAGCCTCAGCTTTGGGAGCCAAGGTGCCCTAATTGGTTATCGAATAAAGGGAATTAAAGGCATTAATAGGTGAAGTGGCAGCTCCTTCGGTTTTGGAGCAGTGGAGAGATGTTCATCGTCTTCTGAAGGCTGGGAAACAGCCAAGGCTGCCTGCACTGCTCTGCTCCAAAAAGGAAAGATAAAGGAAATAAAGCCCAGAAGCTCTCCCGTCCCTGGGAACAAGCAAACCAGTGTCTGTCTGTCTGTCCTCTCTGACCAGCCCTGCTGTGCCCCTTTCCTTTCAGGGCAGGGCTGTGGCTGAGAGACACTGCTCAGCTGGGATCACTCCGGTGCTCTTCCTTTGGGTGATGAAGATGGAAAAGAGATGCTGACTTTGGTGCAGAGTGGCAGTGCAGCCAGTCATTTACTGTTCCTGCTGTACCTCTGTGGAGGGTGATCCTTGTCGGATACCTGCATCCCTGTGACTTTGAGAACCCAGTTTGGGACTGGGCTCATGATGGGGCTGGGGGGCAGCAGGGAGACCAGGAGCAAGGTGAGGAGCCACGCTGCCTCTGGCAAATGGCCGGTGCAGTAGTGCCCACCCTGCTCCCACCAACACCCTGAGCTCGGGATGCATCCCTGCTGACAGCATTGGGTGAGCAGGGGAAAAGGGCGAGCTTCCTCTTCTGGCACTTACTCCAGTGGTTATTTATGCTCATTGGTTGTCTTTGGTCTTCTTTCTTCCCATGTCTGTGACTGATGCTTTGAGGATCTTTCCTGGTCACATCCGTCTTGCTGCTTCCTCTCACTGCTGGCCATCTTCCAGCCTGCATGGACTACTGAAGTTTGGGAACCTCTTGGCTTATTTTTCTGTCCCCTCTACCCCCTTCTAGGTTGTGCAGAAGGACAGGCTGCCAGTTCAGGTACCTTTAAGCCTCTCATAAATCAGTTCACTTCTCTGTTTGGGTTAGCAAGGATGTAGCTGCACTGGTTTTAAATCCACATGGCTTTTCCACTTTCCCAGACAAAACCAGCTCCCTTCAAGGGATGGTCATTCCCCAGGTTTATTGCGATGGGAAGCATTGCAGTGCCAGGCAGATTGGCTCAGATGTCTCATTTTGAGTGTTTAATGTTATTTTTGGCACCAGCCAGCAGTGACACGGCTGGCTGGGCTCAACAAGAACGGCCTTTTTGGTGGTACAAGAGCACCAGGGCCATGTCTGGTGCTGCCGGAACGCACTGCCTTGTCTGGGGCAGGCTCGCCCACAGGGGTTACGTGTTAATCCTGGCTGGATATTGCTCGTGGTGCTGCTTTGCTTTTGCTGCTGTGTAGCTGCCAGTGGTCTGTGTGTCAGCCTTTGGCAGCTGAACCCCGTGGCACCGCTGCTCTACTCCTCTGGTGCTGCCAGTGCCTGCCGGGCACCTGCTGGGTGCCAGTGGTGCTGTGACAGGGTGGCACATGAGGACCATGGGGTGAGCCAGAGATGCAGATTTTGGGTGAAGATGGGGCTGTGTTCCTGGTTCTTGTTAAACCATCACGTGCAGGTCTGGGTATGGCAGTTACACAGGGGTGTCTCTCAGCATGCAGACACAACAGTGTGGGGTTGTTGGGCAGCCCTGATTCAGGGTAGGTCTGAGAGCTGAGCTTGCAGGAAGGAAGCTGCTCTGTCATTTTACCTACGGAATACTTCTTCTCCCACACGTGGGTTTTTCAGTTCCTCTTTCCCTATACAGCAGAAAGTTTAGACACTGGGCACCTGTTTGCGCTTGTGGATTTGGGTAAGTTTTGGGATCTCTTAGAAAGATCTTGGCCATATTCAGCTGCCTGAGATTTTGAAGTCTGCTAGGTCATGCTTGCTGGAAGATGTCTGTCCTGGCATTTTTGGATAAGCAGGCTGTGATCCAGTGCCTGAGCCTTGCTACTCCCTTGCTATCTCTGTGGCAAAGGCTTGGGAAGGGGATGTGGCTTCCACACGACCCTGCTGTCAGAGCTATAACAAAGCACTGGTGTGACTCTTGCCTGCTCATGCTGTGCTTGATGCTCCTCCAGTCCGTGCCACTGTGTTATCGTAGCACCGTGGCCTTTCCTCCAAACCTGGTTCCTGCCTGGCAGGAGGTCAGTCATCTTTTTTTGGGGATGCTTTGTGTGTGCAGGAGCATTTCAGGACTTAAGGACACCTACAAAGAGGAGCCATATGGAGAAGTCAAGGGGCAACAGACAAAGATTTTGCTGGGAGGGGTTTCATCTCAACATAAGAAAGAAATTTTTTACAGCCATTCCCTGAAACAACCCCTTCCAGGACACAGTAAGAGTCCATGCCAGTGGACAGTGTGGTAGGTAATGTAACCTGATCTCCCTTTTTCTCAAAAGATTGGAGCAGGTGACCTTTCAAGGTCCCTTCCAACCTGCTTTGCTCTTTGGTTCTGTGTCCTGAGTCATGTAGACATGTATGTCCAAGCTTGTGTGTAACAATGGTGCTTGCTCTGCTTCCCACCGGAGAAGTGACTCCAGCAGTGCAATTTGGCAGAGCAGATGTTCCAAGAAGGTGCTGTTTGCCAGCCATCCTACACAGGAACAGAATGGTGGGTTTGGTGCCTTCAGTGGGTCTGTAGGTATCAGTGCGCCTCCTGCTTGACCTGAGGACCATGTGCTGGTTCTCTTGCTGATAGTTTTCTTGAAATATGAAGCTCTTGGACTTCCTTGTGAGTTGGTGGAAGAAATGTGAGCTATGTTTTATTCAGAAGTACATACAGAAGTGGTACCTTGGAAAAAAAATGCACAAGTTGAGAGACATCAAAATCAAGTAATTGTAAATCTCAAGAACTGCAGAGTCTCAAGGCATGAATAGACAAAAAATTTGGACTTTGGTGATGACACTTGCAAAACTGATGGGAGGATTAAAGAGGTACTTGTTCCAGTTTTCCCCATTCAGCGATACAAAGGAAAGCCTGAAACTCTTGGTCCTCTTGCTGTTCCCCCTTGTGTGTAGCCTGTTGGGAGTCCAGGGAAGTGAGTGGTTCTCAAGAGGGTGTCTGGGTTTTTCAGTGGTGTTGAGGTTATAGAAGTGTCAATAAGAAGCAAACGCTAGCTTTTAGCTATTCTGGCATTTTCTTCAAACACACAGGCACTGTGTGTTTATCTTTTGTATTGATGGCTTTGCTGGATGTTGTCATGTGCTGCAGTTGTGTGGACTTCTGCTAGAAAAGTCATGTTTTAAGGTCATGAGTGAATGGGAGTGGGCGTGGGGTTGAATTTTGATCCCAGGAGCATCTTTTGCCTGATGATAAATGTGGAGTTGAGGTCTGAGTGTGTATTTGGGAGCAGCAGGTGGGTGTTGTGGCTTACAAGTCTCTGGAGCTTTGCTTCAGGTAGGGTGATTGCCTGGCTGCCCTGCACCAAGGTGGTCTCTGCTCACCTCTCCACTTTCCTCCATCTCCAGTCTCTACCAGTGACCTTGTATGTCCTGCTTTTGTCATGCCTGGACTGAAGTATTTCAAGCTTTTCTCAAGAAAGCCAGCAAATGACTCATCCCTCGAGTGCTGCCCTGTCTCAGGTTCATCTCCAGGGTCAAGGCTCAGCCTTCACAAACTTGGGAGTCCTGGCCTAAGTTTGTTGGTGTCTCTCTCAGCGTTCTAGCTGCAGTGCATGCTGGAAGATGTAGTCATGATGGGGTGCACCTCCATATTAAAAAAAGAAGGGTGGCTCCATTTTATTCAAATTGGGTTCAGCCTTCTCCCTCTTGGCAGCTTGCTGACGCTGTCCTGCTCAGCCCTGAGAGCCACTGAAGTTCTCTGGGCACCTTGTGTGAGTGCAGAGGCGGGAGCACAGCTCCTCCATTCAAAATCTTGCTTAATTCCACATTGAACAGCCTGTTTTGAAGCTCTGTGCCTTGGTGTGTTTTGCAACAGCTCGGACTCCCGCGGGGCGCAGGCGGTGGAGGGATCCTGCCCCCGTTGGGTGGCAGTTCTGGAGGGTGTCATGGCAAATCTCCTTTGTCTGCTACAGCTTGACTGATGTCTGGGGGAGAGTGAACCCTCCTCCCCTGCGTGATTTCTTGAGCTGAAAGCAGCAAGTGAGTGAGGAAGCTCCTTTGTGCAGATTTCTCCGTCTCCTCTTGTTTGTGCCAGCTGGCTCGCGTTCAACATTTCTCTTTTTTTCTCTCTCTCTTTTTTTTTCTCTTCTCTCTCCCCCAGCTCTAGAGAGAGGGGGCGGGGAGAAAGGGAACATCTTAAAAAGAAATCTGCAGAAAAGACATGGGAGTTACTTAACAAAAATCTAACCCAAACAAGCCCAGCTGGGGGATTACAGGCACGGCGGTAGGAGCTGGCTGGGGAGTGAGCACAGCAGCGTGGGGAAGGCAGCGTGTCACCCCCCACCGCCCCGAGTCTCTTTAGTCGTTAAAGGAAACAAAAAGGGATCTCATGCAGAGGCAGTGGATGGGGAGAGCAGCCGGCTGGCTGCCAGTGGCTGGAGGAAGGGCCTCGGCACTGCAGACCCTAGTGCTGCTGCCTCAGCTGCGGCCTTGTGGGGAGCCCTTTGGGGGTTTATCAAGCTGGGGGGACAGCATCCCTTCCATGCCGCTGCCTTTGGCTCTTTCGGCAGGGAGCGGAGGGCTCTGCTCTCCAGGGTCGCTCCTGGCCAGAGCAACCATCTCACCAAACCTTCTGCTCCCTGCCTTGTGCCTGCTGGAGGAAATGCTGCATCCTGCAGATTTTCTCCCCCCCCCCCCCCCCCCCTTCCCTGTCCTCTTTGCTGCTCCTTCTTGTGGGCATTCCTGAAAGTTAATCAGGGTGAAAATTGCAGTCAGTCATGTCTGGAAGCCACCAGAGGCTTATCCTGGAGCGCTGCAGGCTGGAGCACATGGCTATGAGACAGTCTCCCTATGTGTGGGCTGGCTGCTGCCAGGAGAAGGGCTTTCTCCTACATCTTGCTGCCCTTGGGCGGTCAATCCTTCCCAGCTTTGGTCTCCTGGCCTCTGGTAACCAGCAGAGAAAGCTGGAGTAGCGCGGGTTTGGCGGGTTCTGAGCATCCTGCACCGGTTTTAGCACATAGAGGCAGGGGCTGGCACAGTTTCCCTGCTGCCTTTTGGAAGTGGAGCTGTTGTGGTGGAAGAGCTGTCTCTAGGTGTGTGTGCAGCCCTGAAAGTGAACTTTCAGGTTTGTCTCTGAATACGGTTTGGCTCTGTCCCAGCCCATAGATGTGGATTATAGAGGTCTCAGCACCTAATGGAGCTGAATTATTCATGTCTGGTGCTGTGTGTGTGCAGCATTCCCAAGCAGAAAGCTGTCTCCTTGTAGAATCTGCGCTCCAGGACTGCTCTTAAAACGCTTTGTTGGCAGGTCTCCAGGCCAACAAGTGAGCACATGCTTTTCATGTTGTGCGGGGATCAATCCTGCGATGGCAGGAGGTAAGGGGAAGGACACGTTTCCAGCTGAATCAATCTCCTCGCTCTGTTTTCTGAGATGCTGTGATTTGTGGCAGCGTTACTCCCCCGGCAGGGGAGTGGGAAGGATCTGGATACCACCCGGTGCTTCTCCAGCTTGGGCAAAGGAAGCAGTAGAAAAGTCACCTCTTTGGGCCATGGGGTGCGGTAGCCAGGGGCTACTCTACACCCAGAATAATGATGGTGTGTTAGTTTGGGGTCCCTGCAGGTCTGGCTTGGGAGAGGGACTCTCAGAAATGCTCCTGACTGCAGAGGCTGAGCCTGCAATAGTGGAGTAGAGAAATGGGGAACTGGGATGGGAGTTTTGTGGAAGGAAAAAGCTGTGGAAAATGGTTTAGAGCCACATGCAATGGAGCATATTCAGGAGATTCCCCCAGATCATATTCCAGGGTCCCAGCCTTCAGCTCTGCTCTGGAAAGGGCTGATCCCTGCCCCAGTCCCTCTTCCTGTGGTGGCATGTCTTGAGTTCTCTGCCTCACTCTCGTCACAACGTGCCTTTCCCCTGCTCTTGCCAATCCAGCATGTTCCTGTCCGTCCTGTTTGTGGTTCCCTTCTGTCTGCATTAGCAGAGCCTGGGCTCCCTTGGCACCTCCTCCGTAGGGTGAGGGTTTTTGCTCCTCTTGTTTCCTAACCCTTTGATTGTTCCTGGCTCTCTAATTGCTGGGGACCCAGCGGTCTTCTGGGCTCCTTCTTCCTTTTGTTGTGGTAGGAATTGGCAAAAGCTGCTGCTGTTTGCAGAATTTCAGATCCAAGTCCCGTTCATCTGGTCTCCTTATTCCACATGTATAAATAATACTTCTGGAGATGTGTGTGCGTGTGTAAGTGCACGTTTAGAGCAGCAAGGTGAATTCTGTGGAGAGCTGGCCAAGCTGGTGTTGTTCAAGTGTTGCATGGAGCAGGTGATGCTACGCATGTTGCAGTACAACCGTGCAGACTGTCGTTTTCCTGTCACTGCAAGGTCAGATCCTTGTCTGCTTTTCCCTCTGACCTGAGCTTGCCATGGCTCTTTGCCTTCTCCAACTTTGGGTTGGCAACTCTTGGATTTGGAGACTGAACTTCATCCTCTGCTGTCAGCTCCTGTGGGTTGATCCTGTGCATCAGTGGTCATTAGTGGTCAACCAATTCATTTGGATTGTTCCTGGATTCCATGCCTCAGTTTAGGTATCAGCCAGAAATCTGGTTCATCCAGCTCGTTACTGGCTTTGCCCACCCACACAAAGGAATCGTGGTGGATCCGTGACACGAAGAGTGTCTCGCAGGGGTGAGGTGGTCGCTGCCAGCCGTTGGCCCCATTGGTGGTTGGGAGGGAGGCTCTGGAGAGGCAGATTGATGGGGTTGGACATACCAGCTTGGAACTGGGGAGCAGGTGCTGGGGCAGGAGCAGGAAGAGGAGGAGGAGGCAGCCACAGAAACACGCAGGTCAGCTTTGGGAAGCCGTTAGCGACTCCTGTGCACAAAATGATCTCCTGATTCGGCACTTTCCCTGCTGCTGAAATGAGAGGTCAGTGCTTTTCATTTCCAGCTTGCACGCAAGCCCCCCAGCTCCTGGGGTTAAAAATCTCCGTAATGACCTGTCAGAGAGAGGATTATTAGCTGTACAGAGCCGAGGATGCTGTGGGGAGCAGATGGAAAATGGTCTGGCTGCAGCAGCCTGGCTGATGAAAGAATCCCTGGCATTTTTACAGTGTTTGCGTCTCTGGAAACGCACCGTGAAGCTGCTTTCCAGGCTCCTGCCTGCTGGGGTTTGAAGAAATTTGTGTGTGTGTGGTGTGGCGGGTTTTTTTTGGTTGTTTTTTTTTTTTTTATTTCTCATTTCTCTCTAAGTCACCTGGTTTTGAAGTGTCACTTGTTAATAGTACCAGGAGCAGGCAGGCCTGTAGCTTGGCAAGGAAGGAGAGGACAGTGGTCAAGGATTTCTTAAGGATTCTGGAGAGCAGGTGGCCTTGCTGGGTGGTGCTGGGAAGAAGCTGTTACATGTGTTAATTATGTCTCGCCAGGGTAATTGCCATTACTCGGGTGCTGTGTCAGGTTGCGCGTGGGTGTCTTTTTTGTTTCCCTCCCTCGGGGAGAGGCTGGGAAGCAGAGAGGAGATATTTTGGGCTCACCGGGGTCAGCTGCTGTGCGGGCAGGTAGGGCTGAGCCCCCTCTTCCCAGTTAAGACTGGGTACTTACACAATTGCATCTCCATTTCTTTCCCATTGGAAGCTTATCATGGCCAGAGGCAGTGGTGGTAAACACTCCAAATCTGGGTACTGTGTTGCTCTGCCCAGAGGTGTGGGATGGGAACCCTTATGCTTCCCACTGCGATTTTCCCACTGCCTTTGGTGACTGCTCTGACACATCCCAAGTGTCACAGGCACTCTGAAGCCTGGGATTTATTTCCCACCAAGGCACTTGACTTCTCTGGTGAGCAGCTCTTGTCCCTCGCAGCAAGGCTGGCTTGGAGAGGAGCCCTCCCTCTGGGTGGCATTGGCAGGAGAGGAATCAATCCTCCCTCCCAGGGGCAGCGCTCGATAATTCAGAGGGAAATGGTGAGCAGGGAAATGTGTGAGTAATGTCTTGTTGGAGCTGAGAGCCGTGACCTGCCACGGCTGCTATTGATCGAGGACCGGTGCCAGATGGCCGCTGCTGCGGGGGTGGCTGTGGAGCAGCCCCAGCCCAGGGGGTGGCAGAAGGATGCTGTGAGGGGGATTTGGGAGGTTGGGGGCTTCACTTTGCCCAGATCTCTCCTGCCTGCAGGTGTGGCTATCAATGATCTGCCTGCCCACGGCTCTTCATGTGTAACCCTGTTCTCTTTGGTCTCCCTTCCAGCAGCGATGCCGTCACCTGGGCAGACCCCGACCGCTGGAAGCCCCCCAAGGACGTAGGTGACCCCCAGGGCGTAGAGGCAGGGAAGAGCCTTGAACCGTGAGGGGCCGTTAACTCTAAGATGTCCTTGAGCAGCGGAGCTTCCGGAGGGAAAGGAATTGATGCGAACCCGGTTGAGACGTATGACAGTGGGGATGAGTGGGACATTGGTGTAGGGAATCTCATCATTGACCTGGACGCTGATTTGGAGAAGGATCAGCAGAAACTGGAAATGTCGGGCTCCAAGGAGGTGGGGCTCCCGGCACCCAACGCAGTGGCAACACTACCAGATAACATCAAGTTTGTGAGCCCAGTGCCAGGCCCGCAAGGCAAGGAGGGCAAATCAAAGTCGAAAAGGAGCAAGACTGGCAAGGACAGTGGGAAGCCGACCCCAGGATCCTCCCTGTTCACTGGCAGCGAGGGAGCTGGTGGCAAGAAGGAGGTTCAAGGACGCTCTGGGGATGGTGCGAACTCGGGTGGTTTGGTGCCTGCCGTCACCCCGAAGAGCTCAGAGAAGTCGGCCAAGGCGTCTCGCAGTGTGGCTGGCTCCAAGAAGGAGAAGGAGGGTGGCTCGTCCAAAAGCAAGAAGGAAAGGAGTGAGGGTGCAGGGGCTGCGGCAGAGAAGGAGCCCAGCGTGCTGCAGCCCCTGGCCCTGGCAGTGAGGGTGGGACAGTATGACGGGGGCCAGGGGACAGAGCCTGCTGCTGCTGAGCAGCTTGGGAGTATAGCTATTGACACGGGAGCTGCGCTCAATCCCTTGGGAGTAAAGTCAGAGC
Source organism: Poecile atricapillus (assembly GCF_030490865.1). Lineage (NCBI taxonomy): Eukaryota > Metazoa > Chordata > Aves > Passeriformes > Paridae > Poecile > Poecile atricapillus. The sequence goes on from NC_081259.1 coordinate 19,973,688, forward strand.
TGGAGGATGGAGAAAGTGAGTGCCGGCAGCTGAAAAAGGTGAAGTCAGAGAAGGTAAGAAAGGTGTTGGGGCATGGATGCCATTGCTGCTGCTCACGTGGTATTGCTGTGACATGGCATTGTGGGTGACAAGGGGGTGGGACTGTGTGTTTTGTACTGCTGGTTTGTACACTGATGTGTGGCTGGTGCCTCCTGGTTTTGGCGTTGGTGGTTTGACCATGTGATGTGCTGGTGTCTGGACATGGCAGTGGAGTGACACTGGTCAAGCCTGGCTTCTGGGAACCATGTTTGAGCAGATCACCTGCAGACGCTGTGCTCTGGGTACTATCCTGCTCTACCCTCTTGAGATTTGGTTTTCCTCAGCACTTTGGCTGTGCTGAATGGCTCCAGGCCTCCCTGGCCTCTATCATTCTGAAATCAAGGTGATGTCCTGGTGCTTTGCTACATCTCCCAAGGGGACACAAAGAGTCTGTGCTGTGCTCTGTGTACTGCTGGCTTCACCTTGTGTGTCAAGGCTCCCTTCAGCTCCCGAAGGAATTTATTTCTCTGCAGTTGCAGCATGTGCAGAGAAGGATCCCTTAGTGCAGAGAAGGAGCCATGTTAGTGGATGTGGGATCTACGTGGGCATGCGGGTGAGCACAAGGAGCAAGGCTGACAGGAGTCACTGCCTCTCTCCTGGGTCTGCCGGTGGTACATGGGCTCTGTCCCACTTGTGGTGGTGATCCAGGGCTGGTGAGTGGCTGTGGGTGATGTTTGACATGTCACTCCTGCTGACACGTGGCAGTGATACTGAGTTGGCCAAGCTGCTCTTCCAGGTCACCAGGGGCATGAAAAGCCGTGCCAATGGCAGATGGCCAACAGGGTGAGTGGCTGCCTGTCCATCTGGGTGGTGCTGGGCTCTGGGTGGCTGCTTGGCTGTGTCTGGACATGGCCATTTTTCAGGACTCTTCTTTGGTTTCTGAGCAATCACAGTGGCTGATGTGATTTCTGGTTCATATGGGGAAGACTTTGAGCATGTGGATGTCTATGCTTTCCTCCATGCCAGCTGCACAGGGACTGTTGCCAGTGTGTGTGCCTGTGAAGCCATGTGCGTGTCACACATGCATCACAAGTGCGTGTGTTCGGGTCGGCCTGGCCCTGTTGCCATCAACAGGCTGTCAGGAGAGTGGCTGGGGAGTATGAGAAGCAATGTCACCATGTTTGCAGCCCGAGGTTCCCTGGGAGGATTTCTGCTTTGGTCTGGGGATCACAATGTGGGCACTGGGATGGGTGGGGAGGGCACAGTGGCATTGGGAGAGGTGCTGAGACCAGAGATTTGTTGGGGAGGGGATGGTCAGCCATGGGATGGCTGTGGGACAAGGGCTGCTAAATAGGTTGGTGTTTCTGCTACTTGAGAGGAAGATTCCTGGGGCCGTGATTGAAGCCTGTAAAATTCAGGAGGGATGTGGAGACATCTTCTTCCTTTGTCTGTTCTGGCTGTGGAACCAAAGTGAATGAAACCAGGAAGAGCAGCAGATGATCTTTTGCATGATGGACTGGAATGCTGCTGCTAAAAGCTGTGGCTGCTGGAAGTCCGTGTATGATTTGGGGCACCTGGGTGGGTTTGTGGAGGAGAAACTCATCGGGGGATGTACAGGGCAATGCATTTTGGCTTGGGAAAAGTATAAGGAGGACAGAAGCTTGGGAATTGGTTTGGGAAATACCTCAACATGCTTGGCTGTTATGTTCTGTGTAGCCATCTGTGCTGGCTGCTGTGTCAGCCAGCACTGGAGCTGGCTGGACCTTGGGTCGTACTCTGCATGGCTTTGCTCTGTTGTTACTATTAAAGATTTATTTCTTTCACTGGTACAGCTGCAGAAACTCTTTACAGTTGGAGATACCAATGTGATGTATGGTGTTGGTGGACGAGAAACTCCACACACTTCGGTCGTGTGTGCTGGCACCTGGAAAACCCTCAGTGTCCTGGGCTCGTCCCCTGTGTGGGCAGCAGGGAGAGCTCAGAGCCCCTTCCAGGGCCTAAAGGGGCTCAAGGAGAGCTGGAGAGGGACTTGGGACAAGGAGTGCCAGGACATGGGGGAATGGCTTCCCACTTGCAGAAGAGAGGGTTAGATGGGATATTGGGAAGAAACACTGTCCTGTGAGGGTGGTGAGGCCCTGGCATGGGTTCCTCCTGAGTTGTGGCTGCCCCATCCCTGGAAGTGTTCCAGGCCATGTTGGACAGGGCTTGAAGCAAACTGGTGTAGTGGCAGGTGTCCCTGTCCATGGGAGGAGGTAGAAAAAGATGAGTTTTAAGGTCACTTCTAACCCAGATGATTCTATCTTCTCCATGCTGACAACTGGTGAGGATGGTTCTGCCATTTTACTTGTCCAGATTCAAGCATAACCCCCTTGGTGAAAGCTTAGGCTGGAGGGCTGATCCCTGTTTTGAGAAGGGATTTGATGTCTGGATCTGCAGGAACACGTGTCACTTAGGAGGAAGCATTGTCTGTGTTTCATCAGCCTCCTGGGCGCAGCTGGATGGCTTCCTTTGGGTCGGGAAAGCCGTGGGCGAGGAGAAGAAAGGTGTCTGCATGGTAAGGGGTGGGAAAGCAGTTTTGTGTCTTGAGGAAGAGAATGAGGCTGGGTGGATGCCTGGGGCAGGGTGGAGGACCAATGGGATGCAGCAGGGAATGTGGCGTTGGGCTCGTGAGCTGCAGAGATGTTCCAGAAACTGCATGTGGGGTCCAAAGGACAAGCCAAGAACAGAGGTGTGTGCTGGCTGTGGGAGGAAGGGCAGCTCCTGCAGGCAGTGCATCGAGAGGATTAAGGTGGCAGGTTCTTTCTGGCCTGGGGACAAACCCTGCCTGGGAAGCGAGAAACTTGCTCAGACTGAAACAGGAACAGCCACAGCGTGACTCAGCCCAACCTTTGGTCTCCGTCAGCTTGTCCTTTGCTTAACCCTGTATTGCTCCTGCTTCCGTTTCAGGCAGGGAAGCTGGTCTCCATCTGTGGATGAAGAAAGGGGAGACTGTCCCTCCACTGCTGAAGCCTGGGGTGGGTGACCTCCCTGGAGGTCAGACAAAAGAGATGTGTGCTGCAGCTGCCAGCCAGGAGGCTCTGTTGTACCTCTGTGGCTGGAATAACGAGCTCTTTAGCAGGGGGTATTTTTCCTTGATGAGGTGCTTCTATGCCCCAGCCAGCTCTTGCCCCAGCCAGCTCGCCCGACTTGCCTCTACTTCTGCTTTTGTGTTCTTCCAATATCTTGCTGTAGGACTTGGCAGCCATTGATTCCTTGTTGGGTGTAGGAAGGAGCTTTGCTTTGGATTTTGCCAGACACTTTTCCATGTCAGCTGTTGCTCCGTGGCTCTGTCCACAGGCAGGTTCACCCTTCACAGACATGTGTCACCCATGTCTGACACAGCAGTGATGGAGCCTGTGGACGTGGCCCTTGGGCTCCATGGGATGTTTTGCCACTCTGACCCCATGGCTCTGGTTGTTCCTTCCTGGGGTGAAGCCTCTGGAGCTGAATATCCCAAATATGCTTTCTTTTGGTGCAAATCTTGGCTGTGTCCTGGCTTGTTACGTGCTCTTCTCAAACCTGATGCCATCAGAGTGTTGGGGCACAGGCGATAACTTCTCCAGGGATGGGGCTGATCTTGATGAAGCCCACTGGTGGAAACCCTGCTGGAGACTTTCCAGGGTCTCTGGGAGGGGCTGAGCACCTCGAGATTTGGAGATTTGCCTTTGGCTGTGGTCAGTGCCTGGGCAAAAATATTTGCAGGGGCAACAGTGGGAGCTTAAAATACTTGCAGCAGGGAGAGAAAAGAGCTTGTGCTTGCGTACCCATGAGCATGGCGACCAGTGGCTGGGTCAGTCCCCGGGGATGGCTGGAGCTGAGTTGAGGTTTAGTTTGCTTTGCTTTGTGAGGACACTGGTGCTGGGAGGGAATGGCAGCTCTCGGTGAGCAGCCGAGCTCAGCAAAATGGCCGTGCAGGGAGGAGCGGCGCTGGTTTTGCCCCAGCAGCAGCCGCTGTGGTGTGGCCGGGCTGGGCTCGGGGCTGGTGGCTGAGCTGGCCCTTCCTCGGCACCCAGCACCCAGCACAGTGCCCACAGCGGCCCCCTGCAGCCGCTCCCAGCGCTCCGGGCCACGCTGGCCCAGCCGGGGATGTTGAGCATTAAACAAAAGAGCCTCCCAGCTCTTGGCTGCCGCTCCGGCTTTGTTTTGATTGAGAGGTTGTTCAGCAGGAGGAGGAGGGAGGGTTTTTTTTTTTCCCCCTTCTTTTCTGACTAGAGTCCAGATGTGATGCTGCTGCAGACAAGGGAAAGGCAAACAGAAGCCGCTGGAGACTCGGCTCTTCTGAAAAGGCTCTCTGGGTCACGGGTGCTGCGGTTTTGGGCAGCCAGGAGGGTGGATTCATCCGTGTCCCTCTGTGGGAGAGGGGGTGGAAGGCACCGGTGTATTTTTTTCTCCTGAATTTCTCTCTAGACACAGTGTGGTGATGCCCTGTGTGTGCTCAGAGCAGACATCCCTGCTGTGGGTGACCTGATGGAGAGAGGCTGTTGTAAGATGGGGGACACTGCAGTGTGTTCACACCAGAACTGGTGTGAAAATGCCCTTGTGGTTCTGTGGGAGGACAGTGTGGCAGCAGAGGGAGTGCTTGGGGTCAGGTGGCAGTGGAGACAGTGGCACCACACCAGTGGCAGCTGCAAAAAAAGAATAAAAAATATCTGTGCACTGTCCCTGCTGCTGCTGGCTTTGGTGTCACCTTTGTGGACCTTCTTGCCCTAATCCAGGGATGCAGAACTGTGTGGTGCCCACAGCCTCAGTGGGATATGGGATGGACCCCCAGGTGCCAGATGTCCTGTACCATTAATCCTTTACTTGGAGTGAAAACATGGTTGCCTTTTTTTAGCCGCTTTTCTGTTGCTGGGGGAAGGGATGAAGTTTGGTTCTGCATGCATGGCAAGGATTGGGGTGAGGGATTCCTGTGTGACTCCAGCTTGAAGAGGTGAGATCTTCCAGTCCCTCTGCTGGGTCCAAGCCCAACAGGAGGTGGCCACAGATGCTCTTGGGAACATCTCTTGGTGTGGGGGAGAACCAGGAAGAGATGTTGGGGGTGGTCCCAGCCTTGTGCTTTGAAGATGTGCTTGGGATTTTGACTGGTGGTGGGGTTCCTTGTCTTGGGGCCAGAGTTTGGGAGGAGAAACTCCCAGTGGAGCTGTTTTAGTGAAAACAGTTGTTGCTTTACAGCCCCTCCAAAGCTGGCTTTGGAGCTGGTGTTCACCCTGTGCTTTGTTTTCCTCAGGGATTTTAGGGCATGTGGGAAGCCCAGTGCTTGGGTAGGGACATGCTCATGCCCAAAACCCTGGGGAGAAGTTGCTTCCCAGCCTTTGCTCTGCAGGGCTCGTTCCTTTCTGGGGAATGGCAGCCAACGTGACAGGGGCAGCTCAGGGAGGTGCCAGGGGTGTGCAGGCAGCTACCGGCTTCTGCCTGATCCTCTCGCCGTGGTTCTTTTTCTCCAGCCATGCTGGAATGGGCTGCCTCCAGAGCTGCTGACAGAGCTGTGTTGGGAGTCCTTGGGAATGACACCACTCGTTTCCTTATTGTTCCCGGCTCCGCCGCCCAGAGCCTTCTGCTCTAGGAACAAGGCAAGAAGGGGGCACGCAGCCAACATGTGTCAAGAGCTACAAAGGAGGAAATTGGCCTCGTTCACTTCAAACCATGGGGTTAGTGCTGGAGTTTTGGCTCCTGCTGAGAGGTTATTTATATGTGGGCTTTCTTTTATAACCACTGGATGTAGCAGGCTGGGAGTTCCAGCTGATCCCACCTCTGAAGGCTTTACAAAGGGAAAATTGCATCTCTCCCTGGTTGCTTTCCCAGATGGCAATGCTAGGAAGGACTAAAAGGCTGAGTTAGCTTTGATGCCTGACCCATCAGCGTTGCTGTATCCCAGTGAATTGGATGTCATGCCGAAACATGGCCCAGTCTCCACCAGAATGGACAGCAGGATATGTGGCTTCCTGTCAAGGACATGGTGGTAGGAAATGGAGCAGCACTGGGAAAGAAGAGAAGAACCCTCCCCGCTCCTGAGGCGTGAGAATGGAATGACACCGTGGTAACAAAGGGGCTGATAGAGGGGGGACAGAGGAGGAACAGCCCCTTCTCGGCTTTCTTGGTGCCAGGGACCTGCCAATCTGCTCCCCCAGTGCTTTGATGAGAGATTTTGGTGGGAAGGCTGGTGGGATCCTGCAGACTCATGGAGCTGATTCCTCCCTTGTGAGCAATGGCAGCTGCTGGAGATGGGTCAGATTTTGAGGCTAACTGGCTCTGGTAGACTCTGTGGTGTTTTTTTGCTTTGCTTCCAGGCTGGCTGCTCATTAGCCTAATGACCCCAGTTACCCAGCACCATTTATCTGCCGAGGGAGATTTCTTTAAAGGAAGATTTTTGCCTCTGGAGCGCTGTGCAACCCTGAAGGCTTCAAAACCCAGTGAGCTGCTCCTGCAGCCCTGCCGGGAAGCTGATGCAGGGGGAGTGTGCCAGGAATAACCCGCTAATGAGCAAAGCTGCTTCTCCACCCGGCAGCCAGGGAGGCCACAGGAAAGGGCAGCAGAGCACAGGCTGCCTGCATTTCCCCTCCTATGCTTTTAAAGGCTGCTTGGTTGGGGATTCACTGCCTTTTCCCTGTTTTCTGCAGGCATGACACCTGTGCCACTGCTTTCACAGTGCTGCATTTCTCTGCTGCTGCTCTGGAGGATGCTTTGGGCTAGAGCTGTGAAATCCATCTTCCCTGTGAATCCTTACCCTGGAGTTGTGTTGGGAAAGAGGGCACTTAAATCCCCAGAGCTGAAGGTGGGCAGGAGAAAAGGAAGTAGTGATTGCTGTGGACTTTCTGGGGTGGTTTTGTGTCATTCCTACTTCGTGGTGATCGATGCCTGGAGCTTGAGTGCTCAATGGGTGCAAGAGGAGTCACCCCAGGGCTCGGAGCTGTTGAGCATCAGCTGGGAGAGCAGCCCAGGGCTGGGAAGCAACTGCTGGGCTCTGGAATGATTTAATGCCACCAGCAGCCTGATGATACATTGTATTTGGTGACAACATCTGCTCGAGATATTCCTGTCCCTGTTACTCATTCCTGCCCACGGACCAGATCAGGGAGCTGATCTGATGTAAATAAATGTGCTCAGGGTTTTCTGGGGTGAGCTCAGGTTATGGGCTGGCATGGATGGGTGAGCTGGCATGGATGGAACATGGGCAAGTGGTGGTGGCATCTGGGGCTGGAGATGGGGCCTTTGCTGGGGCCATGCTGTGGTGTAAAGGTTTTAGTGGCTCACTCGTCTCTCACAGGGCTCACAGTAACTTCGGCAAGCTCTGCTCAACCCAGTAAAGCATGTGGTGCCTGTGCTCCCCATCCCTCCTCCTCCTGTGCCCCCAGCCTTGCCAGCTGAATGGTGCCAGCTCCATCCCCGTGTTCTGTGGACAGATATTTCCCTTTGCAGGAAGCTGCTACGACGGAGCTTTTGTACGGTGTGCTGACGGCATGTACTCCCATCTGCTGACTTTTCCCCTGTCCTTGACACTGAAGTGGCTTTACAACTTGTTATCTAGATTCTTCAAAATACTGTCTGGCCCTCATTCACTTGGGATGTCTTGGAATGTGTTGTGATGAATATTGTGGAGAGCATGCCTGCTCTGCAGGCCTGAGCTGGAATTCTGGTTGGGATGTGGATGTGGAGGTCACCATCTTTTGGTGAGGGGATGGAATGTGATAAAGCTCAAAAGTGGATCTTGTCTAGTGCTGAGGGAGTAAGAGAACCCCCTGGGCTGCCCTCCCTTAATGCAAATGCTGGGACCTGTGTGTCTCAGTTTCCCTGTCCACTGCATGGATTGGCTGCTCCTGTTAGGCTTGAGCATGGGCTTTGCTGGGCAGAGCACAAGACTGCTCTGCATAGAGAAGATGCCATTGCAGCTACAAATCCTGTGGTTGTGGCACTGTGGTTTTGGTTTTTTTTCCAAGCCAGAAGGTAATTTCATTCCGGGAAGCTCACTGTCTCCCCCAGTTAGCCATGGAAATGCAGTGTTGTGATATTTTCCCCAGGTACTATGCAAACAAACACCGTTCCCAGACTTCCCTCCCTCTCTCCACCCATCGGGGTTCAGGTACACTGCCTCCCACACTGGGAATGGCTCTCTCATCTGGTCAACAGATAGCTGTGGCATGTTCTGGAGTCAACTGCATGCCATATGGCTGGTGGTCACCATCCTAGCGGAGAGACTGCAGTGTCCATGTGGTCCCACACCAGACATGGTGCATGCTGGTGCTGCCCTGCCAGCTTGGGATCCTGACCTGCCTTCCCTGGTGGGACACCAAGCCCCAGGTCTGCACTTCTGTGTCCCTCTGACCCACCATGGTGTAAAGAATGGATGCCCCTTGGCAAGAAGGAAACAAAGAAAGGGTTCACTTAAAGGGTGGTGAGGCATTGGAACAGGCTGCCCAAGGAAGTGCTGGAATCACCATCCCTGGAAGTGTTTGAAAAATGTGTGGATGTGGCACGTGGGGTTTGGTGGTGAGCATGGTGGCACTGGTGGGCTAGAGGTCCAGCCACTGGAGGTCTACCTCAGCCTTTATGAATCTATGAAGGCTGCAGCCAAGTTCTGGGAATCAAATGGCTAAGAGAGGCTTGGAAAAACAGGAGAGCACTGGGTCTGGGCTCTGTGTGCTCAGAGGCCAGGGGAAACTGCATAACAAGGCTGAAAGGGATGGCTGGGCACCTCTTTGAGCAGCTCTTTGAGGTGGTGACAAAGTCATCAAGCAGAGCTGTCCCGTGCTGGAGAAGCCTCTCATGCCCAGGTGGGAGCACTGGATCTCTGGGGTGTCTAGTACACAGAGAGAGGTTTCAGGGTTTCCAGGGCTGTTTGCTGTTCTGTGGCTTGGAGGGGAGGAAGGTGACTGTGTCTATGTATCATGGACCTGGTTTGCTGACAGGAAGGTTTCTTTCTTTGCTCAGCATTAACATTTCAAGGTGCCGGAACTCTTCGGGCATTAGTGTTTTATGGTCTCACAGGCTGGCTGTTAATGCTCTGCTTTGTGGGTAGGGTGATGGAGCTGGAGGGGCTGAGTGGTGAATGGCCCTTTGAAGGAAACCAGCCTTTTGGTCAAACCCCTATGGCCACGAGCAGAGCTGCCAGGACTGGGGGAAGAGTCAAAGCCCCTTGGTAGTGGGTATAGCCAGGTGGTTTAGCACTCAGGCTGGGTCAGAATCTTGCATACAAAAAGCCAAGGTTGCATGTGAAACCATGCCCGAATGTGACCACATATGCCATGGTTTGCCAGATCACTGCCTGGCTTGAGGAAGAGCCATGTCCCAGGAAAAGGCCCTGCTTTACAGGGGCTCACAGCCTGTGCTCCCCCCTGCTGCTTCCTCCAGACCAAGAAAACAGGAGCTGTTGGTGTTCCCTGTTATAGATCCCTCAATGGTAGCTTGGACCAGCATGTGTCCTGTCCATGTCGTCTCTTAGTAGGATCAGTGTCTTCCTGTTCCCCCAGGAGCCATTAGGAGGTTCATGGCATTAAAAAATGGAAGTGTTGGGGTTTTCAGGCCCAACATTACTCATCAATAATGCCTTGGCTGTGGCAGGAGCAGCTCCCTGTGTAGGGCCCTGCAAAGGAGACGACACAGCAGAGAGGGCAGCAGCACATCTGGTTCTGTTTTTTCTTGTATGAGCAGAGGCTGTTTTGGGGCTCCCTTGCATGACCCCTGTACAGTGCTCTTGGTGTGCTTGAGCCCCCAGACCAAATGCATCTGCCTTCCTGCGGGGAAGGAGCTCCCCTCAGCCACTCTTGGCTGGGAGGACAGGAGTTATCTTCATGGCGAGCTGATGGCCTCCGGCCTTTGGCCACAGGAGCAAGAGCAACTAGACTTGCAGGTGCCAGTTGTTTCTGGGCAAGAAATCAATGGAGGTTTCATCCTCCAGGCCACCAAAGCAGACAGATTTTTCTAGGCAAAGAGGGGATCCGGTTTGGTGCAGATCTCAAGCCATGAGCCTGTGATGAGAGGTTGCCTTCTCTTCTGAAGCCACCATCATGAACCAGAGCATGTTGAGTAGGGGTGAGAGACTGGAGTAAATTGGATGTTTTTGGCCGTGGAGATGTGTTACAGTGCAGTGCTTTACTCCTTACCCACTGCTCCACTGTTGTGTGTTACCCAAACGCCTTTGGGAATGTTCCTTCCTGGCTTTCCTGTTTCAAACATGACACTGAAGCAGCACCCAGTGAGGTGCCTCAGCAGCTTCTGTCAGCAGATCATTCTCAGCCTCCTGGCAGTGAGTGAGGCCATTAAAACCCAGTCTCCTCTGGGAGCTGATGGTCTGATAGGGGAGATGGAAGGAGCATTGCTTTCAATTTCCCATTGATCCTAATGAGCTGATGTGGGAGACTCAGATGGCTTGGCTGTGTTGGGGGCTGTTACCTCCAGCACTCAGAGCTGCTCTCAGGTCTGCTTTGCTTCTCAGTTCTAGGAAATGGAATAAAGAGAAAACCACTTAGGAGGATTTTAATCAGAACTTGGCAGAAGAACTTAAGGAAACCCAAGAAATCTTCTGACAAGCGTGCTTCATGCTGAGATTGCCAATGAATGGGAAGGGCAAAGACAGGGCCTTGGCTCAGGTGGGTTGGGTTTCTGCTGGCTTGTTTAATGGGATGCCATTAGCATTCCTGCCCTCCCTGGCTGGGATGGGAGGGAGAAAATAAGCCTTCTTCAATATGCTGGAGACTTGTCAGCTGGAATTGAGGCTGAGTCCTCTGGGAGTAGATGATGAAAGTCATCCCAGACCTGCTGGAGATGGCCAGCATGGTTCAGGAGGAGGAGATGGTATAATTTTTACTTATAGTGGCCTTGGAGTTTGAGAGAATCTTGTGGTATGGTTGGATTTCTTCAAGAGGTTGATCTTGGCAGGCTGGAGAAGTGGGTCTGTGTGAACCTCATGAAGTTCAGCAAGGCCAAGTACGAGGTCCTGCCCCTGGGCTGGGGCCATCCCTAGCACAAACACAGCCTGTGTGGAGAACAGAATGAGCAAAACCCTGGAGGGAGGGCCTGGGGATACTGGTGGGTGACAAATTGGATGTAACCTGGCGATGTTTGCTTGTAGCCCAGAAAGCCAACCTGAGCTGCATCCAGAGGAGTGGATCTGGCAGGTGGAGGGAGGGGGCTCTGCCCCTCTCAGGTGATACCCCACCGGCAAAGCTGCCTCCAGTCTGGAGGTCCAACATCAGAAGCTGCCTGAGTGAGCCCAGAGAATGTCATGAAGATGCTCTGAGAGTTGGAGCTCCTTTGCTCTGGAGCCAGGCTGGGAGGACTGGGGGTGCTCACCTGGAGAAGAGAAGGATCCAGGGAGAGCTCAGAGCCCCTTGGAGTGCCTAAAGGGGCTCCAGGAGAGCTGGGGAGGGACTTTTGACAAGGGCCTGGAGTGCAAGGACAAGGGGAAATGGCTTCCCACTGCCAGAGGGCAGGGTTAGTTGGGATATTGGGAAGAAATTGTTTCCTGTGAGGGTGGGAAGGCCCTGGCACAGGTTTCGTCAAGAAGATGTAGCTGCATCATCCCTGGACATGTTCCAGGCCAGGTTGGATGGGGATTGGAGCAACCTGGGATAGGGGCAGGTGTTCCTGCCCATGGCAGGGGATTGGAAAGAGATGAGCTTGAAAATCCTTTCCATCCCAAACTGGTCTGTGATTCAGTGGTGCTGAGCTGTTGCTGGTGAGTGCTGTTGGGAGTGAGAAATGCTGCCATGAGATTCAGAGCCCTTGTGGATGATGTTTCAAACTAAGACGTGTGAGGTGTAGACAAACCTGTTGTTATGATGGGAGATTTCATCAGCTCTCCAGATCCTCACTTAGAGCTGATGGCAAGTTTCCCATAACATCATCTTAGCCCAGGTTTCTTGGCTCAGCTATAACTCCTTTTGTAAATTGTTATTTAGGAATATTTGATTAAAAGTCCATGAAGTGGTATGAGTAGCTTGACCATTTAGGGGCAGGAGAGTTTCAAGAACAGTTCTTGCATGTGGGTAACACAAACCCAGCTTTTGTTTTCTGATTCCTGGGGAGGGGAGCATGTAGTTCTGTTTTATGAGTGTGGGCCTGGCATTGCTGAACAGAAACGGCCCCAAGTTGTGTTTATTTGTAAAGGGCTCTTCAAGACTGCCTTGTACCACAGCTTTTTGTTTTATTGATGTTCCAGCATCTGGACTGTTTTCCTAAACGTGCTTTCATCCAAGGAGAGATTAAGGGAGTGAGAACTGTTCTGATAAAGCTGCCAAAAATAATCTTTGCTTGAGACTAAGTACCACTCTTGGGACTTTGTCTTGTAAAACAATTTGTGGGTGAGCACAAAGAACTGTCCTAGGAAGCCCCGAATGCTCCAGATCGTTGTTCCTGCTGGGGGTTGGAGGAGGACTGTACATTTTCCACAAGAGTGTTTGAATTTGTCACGTGCTGCCTGAGGTGTTCTAATAGCAGTCAGGGAAGTTTTGGGACTTTGTGGCTGAGGTGATTGAGTCCCTAAGAGGAGAGATCTGCATGCAGTGTGTTCGGATTGATGGGAACACTGATGATGCACACATCCATTTTTCCTCACACCCCACAATGGATTGCTCATGGATGGGTTGTCATCTCCTGTGACAAGCTGATGTAATGAAGGTGATAGCTGATATAGCTTTAGGTGTTGAGGATGTGATGGTGGCAGTGTGATACAGATAATCTGGGAGGTTCTGTGTGAAGACCCATCTGAAAGTAGGTTGGTGCCACATTGGAGCAGTTTGGCTCTCAGCACCTGGGAGATGCCAAGCTCAGCAGAGCACAGCAGCCTTAATGCTGCCCCCTTTGTCATTCTCCTTCTGGCAGTGTTTTTGCTAATAATCATGTGTTTGTATGCTGTGACTTTGTTTGACAACTTGTGCAGTTACAGGAAACTGAACTTCTTCCTTGATGAGATATGTAGGTATATGTGGCATGTGTTCTCCAAACTTGTGTGGCCCTGAAGCAAAATATGGTTTGGATGCCATCTGCTTCCTAAAGGGCAGAGTTGGAACTGCTGGAGGAAGTTTAACATACTTCTATGGGCTGAATGTTGCCCCATGCCTCTCCCAAAGGACCTGAGATTAGCTGCTCTGGGTCAGTTTGGTTAATTCACAATTAACAAGGCACTGTTAAAAACATACTCATAGGAGGGCTCTTCATAGGAGGACTTTTCTCTGAGACTCTTTGCTAGTGTTTTGTGTATCCCACCTGGGAATCACACCATGGCTTGTGAGCAGATGATTGAATTCATGACCCATTGAATATCCTGAGTTGGAAATAACCCACAAGAATCATCAAGTCCAACTCCTGGTAGGCTTGACTCCATAAACAGTTACGATATTAACTTAGAGGAGATAGTGTTGGTGGGACAGTGTTCCTACTCAGGGATTTCTTGTGGATCTAGAAACAGGAACTCTGGAAAGCACCATCAGAAAGCATAATCAAAAACCACCTTGGTGTCTTTGCCTGCAGAGCTCCTCAAATTCCCAGGATGGCTGAACACATCCGTGCTGGCTGGGAGCCGTTCTGGCTCCTGCCTGGGGTCAGGGTGCAGGGTGGGGGGCCTGGCTCTGGAGACTCACTGAAGGGCTCCAGCTGGCTTGTGACCCAATGAGGCTGAAAACAGCCGCTCTTCCATCTGGGCCAAGAATTTGTAGGGGTTTAATCACCCTGTCTGGGCATTGGGTTGGCATGCATTTCTAGTGTCAGATTTACTGCTCTTGGCCCCCGAATGCCCAGTGCATCTTGCTTTTATGGGACCAAAACTAACATCTCAGCATAGTTAGACTTTATTAGTATTTTTTTGAATGTCCAACATTGCAAGTCTTCAGCTTGTTTCTTATGGTGAGCTGGTTGTACTGTGTGTGCTTTTGAGTGAAGTGTGCCCAATTTGGTGAAAGTTTTGGTCTTCTCTCTTACTCAGGTCTTCTCTGCACAGGGGAAAGGAGTCTTTTATGTGGGTGTATTTTCTGTGGCCAGGGCTCTGCATTCCTTCCTGAGCCATGTGTAGCCTGGTAGTGTTTTAGTGGGAAGAAACTAATGGCTGAAGCAGCTGCCTGGGCTTCACCTTGCAGAGGAGATGGTTTGGGGAGCGTAGGGATGGAGAGGGGTACTGCCTTGGGCTTGAGGTTTGATCCAAAGTTTCATCCCTGAATCACTGCAGGATGTGGAATGTTGGCGTATAGATGTGAGTGCACTTCCTGGAGAAGTTGGAAGGTGTCACTGCCCATGGCAGGGGTTTGGAGCTGGATGAGCTTTAAGGTCCCCTCCAACCCAAACTTATTTTGTGGTTCTATAGGCTAAGTTTGGCTCTGGCAGGTGATCATTTCAGATCAGAGATGTCCTTCTCTGCACGTCTTTGCCCCAGCATTGCCTGTCTTCTTGTTGCTGACAGCTTCAGTGTCTTTGCTGTTCCCTTCCGTTGTCCTGGTGCGAGAAGCAAGAAAGCTGGAGGAACCAGGCTTGGTTCCATCTTAGCGTCTCATACACTCACAGGCTGGTTTGGGTTGGAAGGGTCTTTTAAACTCACCTCATTTCACCCTCTGCTGTGGGCTGGGATGTCTTCCACTAAACCAGATTGCTCCAAGCCCTGTCCAGCCTGACCTCGGATGGGGCAGACACAACTTCTTTGGACACTCTTCACCCAGGCAAAAGGTGTTTTCCTCCACCTGTGTCCTTTGAAAGTCTGTCTCCTGGATGACAGGCTGGGATGTGAGGTCCTGCTGTCCAGGAGAAGGTGACAGCCATGCTCCTCTGCTTAATGGCTCCTGCCTGGAGAAGGGAGCAGAATACATGGTGATGGGAGGTGGAACTGGGGGATTGTTCTACTGTGGGATCTCTTGTATTGCCATTGTCCTGAACCACTTTCAGCCCAGCCAGGATCCAGGACCAAGCTCTCTGGACACAGCTGGTATTTGGTGATGATCTCTTGGAAGATGGAAGATCTCAGAGGAGAGCTTCCTTACAGGTTTGTGTTCAGCCTCCTTGTGCAGTCATTGGAGCTTTGCTGCTCCCCCAGGAGGTGTCCTGCCTGCTCCTGGCCACCCCTTCCCACATCAGTGCTCAAGGGTTTGTGCAGCCATGTGGGGAATTGGGTCAGGGACATGATCCAATTAAAAGCTGTGCTGAGCGACATCAAAAGCAGGTTTTAACCAGGCAGTTTCCTGACAGTCCACAAATGCCAGTGTTAGGAAAAGAGGGCTTTGGACCACAATAGGAATAAACAGCCATGGGTGGATTGTGGTGGGATGGTTTCTTCTGGTGGTGCTGGTCCATGAAGGCTTGGTGTGTTGGTAGGCAACCATAGGGACAACAAACCTGACTCCCACTTGGATTCTTCTTGTTGGTGAGTCTTTGTTCTCTTCCCAGGGAGCCCAGTCTCACTCTCTTGTGTCTGTTTCGTGGCTGCCATCGCTCATGGAGAGCCTCTCATCAGACGTTTCTCAGACTCCTTCTCTTCAAGGGTGCAGCCAAGGGCTGTGGTCGCCGGGGAAAGACTGGAATTGCACCGCACCCATGCCCATCCTCACTGCCTGGGGCGAGGGGGGGTTGCCTTCAGTAATCCTGACTAATCCTTTAATCTGTATCAACACTGATAGGTATTAAAGCAGCAGATAAGGTTCAGACCGTGGCTTGGAGCTCAGCGATATCCCCACCCTCTTCCAGCTAAATCTGGGCTGATTGTGCTTTCTCTTAAGGGGACCATGCTTGTTTGCTGAGCAGCTGCACTGGGTTGAGAGGGTGGATTAGCTGTTCCCAGCTGGAACATGCCCTTGTTGCTGGGCTCCAGCTTGCCAGACGAGTCCATTGATCTGTCTGTGTGTGTTTGTGGTAACCAGCATCCTGTGCTTTCTGGAGCAAACCCCTCCAGGTTTGTGTTCCTCTGCCAGTCTGCAGCATATCTGTAGCCTCCTGCTTTTTATCTGTGTTACTCACCTGGGTATAAGCCTTATTCAGTTGTAGATACTTCACGGAGTTCTTAAGCAGCAACACGAAGCTTTCCTGAAGCAACCAGTGCTGCGGATCTGCGGCTCCTTGCTGCCCGCTGCTCACAGCGGGATTTCCCTCCTCCCCCACCTCTAGAGCAGGACTCCCACCTCCTAGCCTTTCACACTCTCTTCTTTTTGGGCACCTTTCCTCCTCATGGCTGAGGTCTGTGATGTTCTCACTTGTATGGCTTCTGGGCACCTCCAGTTACCCCAATGATCCAGTGCTGTGAAGGCAGGACTCCAGAGCTGGCTGTCCCGTGTTTGGTGGGCACCAAGCCAAGGTTCTTAATGCTCCCAGTCGAGTTCACTGTGCAAAACAAACTGTCTCTATTGTTTTTGCTGCTGTAGGCTCATCTGCCCTTTCCCTGTCCTCTTCCAGTTTCTCCCCTTGCTTGTGGGATTGCTCCGAGCTTGCCACCGGTTCCCTCATCAGCAAAGCCATGGTTAATCCTTCCCATAAATCCTTTAAGCTGTCAGCAAACAACCCCCTTCTTAAAATTCTAACACGCAAGCTCGGCTGGGACAGAGCCTGGCTCACAACCCCAAGGTTTCATTTTTGTTCCCAGATTATCACCTCCAGTCCTCCTTGGTCCCAGTTTTGGCTGGCACTGCAGGCTTCTCACCATGGCTGTGGAGCATTGGATAGCTGATGCATGAGTGTGGCCTTCCTTGATGTATCTGAGGTGTAAAGACATTCAGGTTCTGGATTACCTAATGAGGTGTTCCAGGTGTGTCAGATGGTTTGAAGTCACAGGTTCCTTAGATTCCATGTGGAATCTCCTCTGAGGAGCCATCTGTCCTGGGGGACAGAGTGTGTTGGTCCTGTTTGTTGTCTACATGAGTTCAACATGCAGCTGATGGGGGCAAAATGGGCTAAAAAATAAGAGTAAAGCTTTTTTGTGGTCATGCTTACCTCTCTGCATCCAAACTCTTACATCTTTGCTGTTTTTCTCTCAGACATGACTGTCTCTTTCAGGTTTGTTTATTCAGGTTTGTTTATTTTGTTTATTGCAAAAACACAAGGTTGGGTCACTGTTTTGGGCTGTATTTAGGTTAGGTTAGGATTAGGTTAGGAGCTTCAGGTGTTGTACTTCTTTTGGGGGATCTCTGAATATCCCTTCCTTCGAAAGTTGACATCCTCCAAGGCATTTGGCAGAATCAAGAGAACAAAAAACTGGTTTCTCAAAGTCTCAAGCCCCACTTGAGTTTCTCTCCTGTGAAATTTGCTTTCCCCCTTAAAACTCCTGATGAAATACAGTTTGGAATTTATGGGATTCTCATTACAGGACTGTCATACAAGAACCACAAACCTTTTTCCACTGCTGATCCCAGAGGGAGGAAAGGCTCTGAGACTCCCTGAGGAATATTGAATGGCATCTTGCTGCCGAGTGGCTGCATCTGGGGATTACTCAGTGAAACAGAAGGAAGGGGAAAAAAGGTTAATGCAGTGTTGGCAGCCGGCAGCTTCAGAAGCTCGTGTCCTTCAGGCTGCCGTGATTCAGCTCTGTGACTTGAGTGCAGGTGGTTCTTAGCTTATCCCTCAGGTCTGCCAGAGCAAAAAGGATTTGGAGGAAATACCATATTAAATCTAAATTTCTGAAAAATTGATTCCTTAAAATTGATTTTTTGGGAAAAAAAGTGCTTTTGTCAGCAGGGGCTAATTGTAAAAGACACATGGCTTGTGCACGCGGCCCTGTGAGCACCCTCTTTGCACAGGCTGGTTTCCTGTCAGGATTCATGGAGCAGCCAGCTCCATCCCGATGGCTGTAACACGGGGAAAACCCTAGGGCTGAGTTTGGGGTGAGTGGAGGTGGGAGAACACCCACGGGCAGCTGCCAGGCAACTGTAGAGCTGCTCCCATGAGCGCTGCTCCTGCTGCCATTGTGCTTTCCAGGAGCTCCAGCGAGGGGCAGCCTCCGGGCATTGCATGCTTTCTTGCAGCCTGGTGTGCTTGATCGCCTACCACCGGCAAGCACAGGCCTGAGCAAAAGCCAGTCACCTGGATCTACAGGGTTTTATTTATTATTTTTTTTGCAAACAAACTGGGCAATCTGTGCTTGGCTGTTGGCACTGCATCCTGCAGCATATGACAGATAATCGGCCTGGCTGCTGGCCCACGGAGGAGGTGAGGCTCCTATCGATGTGTGACCTGGGAAGGCACATCAGCTTCATAAATCACTGCCTGCTGCTGCCGTGCCTTGCGCCACTCTTGAGCATCTTGGCAGGTTCAATATCTGCAGCGGGGCTCTGGATGGCTCCTCACCGCTGGGTGAGCACACAGTCAGTGTCTGTGCAGGACAAGGAGGCAGGGCAGGCTTCTGTCCAGTCCCCTTGCCGCCTTTAATATCATTCCTCAGACAGAGAAAACAGCTTGGATAAACTGCTGTCTTGCTGTTTTCCTTGTGCTGGGGAGCATGGCTCCTTATGGACACCAGGACTCCTGCCCAGTCCTACTGATAATGGCCTAAGTCTTTAAAAGCCAAGGACTGGTGCTAAAGGGTGAGTTTTCTGGGTTTCGAGTGCTAGTGCTCAGTCATGAAGTGTTAAACTTACCCATGTCTCCACTGCTCTGCTGTCTCATTACCACACTGTCCTGGGAGCAGCCACATGCTGGGAACGAGGTCTGTGCTGTTGAGCCTTTTTCTAGAAGTGGTGAAATCATCCTTTGAGGGTGCCAAACAGCCCATTCTGGAGGTATCCTCAGAGAGACGTCACTGCTGCCAGCACCCTGCTCCAGCCAGCAGCCTTCTGGCATGGAGTGCCTCATGCCTCTCCTCTAGGCACACCTGAATTCACCAGTCCAGTTCCTTGGATTTTTGGGGTTTACTCATGAACAGAAGGAGGACTTGGGATCTGGCCAAGGGCTTTGTTAGACCCATGCTTGGGATTACTGGTACTGACTTTTGGGGTGCTTGAGATTGTAGGTAGTAGGGGGAATGAATCCCCTAATCTCAGTACAGGCTTGTTAATGATCCAAAAGCTATTTTCCATTGTGAGTTTAGTGCCCAGGGTACTGAGCCTTTTGAGCGCTGGCAGTCCTGGCACTCGCTAAACAGAGCAAAAAATTGCCATAGTGTGTTATTCCAACAGCGGGAGGAGAGGTGAGCAGAGCTGAGAGGGGAGGCTGCCTCTGCCCAGCTTTACCAATCCGGAGCAGGCTGGGTTGCTAGCAGGACAAAGAGCAGGGTTAGGTGAGACTGCTGCGAGCCATTGGTGGACTATTCCCATGGATGCTTTCCTCATTTGTCTGCCTCCCTTTCAAAGCTGAATTTTCCAGCTGGGGATCAGCCCGGCATCTCCTTGATTTCCCCTTCCTGGAACATTTTTTATCCAGCTTTTGGTGCTCCCGTGTTGAGGTTTTTTCTTAAGCTATGCTTCCGGTGGCTAAAGAATGCAGCAAAGGTGATCACGGATCCTGGTGCTTGGTTTACTCCTTTTTGACAGCAGCACTTTGCTGGCATCCTAGCACCTTGCCTTTTCCAGGTTGTGTTTGAGGAGCTGTGATCTCTAGGATCAAGCCATGGAGGCTTTGCGGGATGACATTTCCTGGGAATGAGTCGGTGGTTGGGACAGGCAGGGATTATGACAGGGACTGGGCTCTGCTTTAGGTGGGAGTGACATTGCAGACCAGAGCTCCAGGATGGGGGTGGGAGGCTCTGTCTCCAGTCCCTGTTTGCCCTTGGCATGAGCACTTGCCTGGCTTTTGGCTCTTGGGAAGCAAGTGGAAAGGTTTGTGGCTGTGGAGGGGTTGGAGATCTCTGATATTGGGGCTGAGATAACTGGTTAAGGGAGTTCAGGGCTTAAAGCACAAAACAAGGCATGGTAGTGATCTGGATACAGAACAAGAGATGCTCCAGGAGTGGGATGCGGCTCTTGAGGCCGCTGCAGCTGTGAAATAGTGCCCTTCTGCTTAGGGAAGGAGTAAATGGTTCCCTTTCCTTGCTGCACCCCTTTTTTTCTCCCACTGCCCTGTTCCTGCTCCTCTTCCTCCGTGCCGTTAATTGCTTAGGGTTTGCTGATGCAATTAAAACCAGATGTGTCTGCAGCCATGGTGCTTGCCTCCTTTCTCCAAGGTATTCCTCTGCCTGCTTGTGAGAGCTGCTGACTCAAGGAAGGGCAGGTCTCCACATTGGCTGCCTCATGCCCATGGCAGTGGTTCCCAGAGAATGGAGGTGGCTAAGGCAGGACTGTCGCAGGGCTGTCTCTCTGAGCCTGAGGAGGTGACTAGCTGACTCCTAGCACTCCCAAGGATATGAACAGGCTGGAGCAGGGACTGCCTGCCTTCCTGCAGCTGATGTGTAACGGTGATAGCTGCCAGGCTGAGGTGCTGATGACTGATGGGCAGGACATCTTTCCGGGCTGGGGGTCATTTGCGCGGCAGCTAAAGCCAGCTGAGCGATGAATTATGGTCTCTGGGCTTTCAAGGGAAGAGAGTGACAGTCACGGACCATGGGAAATGCTCAGCTAAAGGGACGGGACCCGGGCTCAGCAGTGTTTGAGGATGGCAGCTGTGGAGGCTGCTGGCACAGAGGGCAGAGAGGGCACTTGCTCTGCTCTGGATGGGAAGGGAAGTTGCTGATGTGATGGAGAAAGGCTTTCTCCCTCTGCCAGGCTGCCTCCCTGTTTCTCCCTGCCTGTGTAGTACTGCCCAAAGCAGTGTCCTCAGCATGACTCCAGCTGCGTGCCAGCTCTGTCTCTTCACTTGCTCTTCTGGGATGTCAGTGCTTCTCCACCAGCACTGACCCTTGGCTTTGGTGTGTCCCCTTGGCTTTTCCCATGCTTATTTGTTCCTTATTTGCGTAGCTACTGTTACCATATCAAGGAATGTTCTTCAGGTCCCCTTCTTCATCCTGCCCCTTGGTGTTCCTCCATGTGGAGGGAGTGGTTTCCAGGCTTTTTACTAAGTTTCAGCTCTTCGGTCCCAGCCCCAGGTCCTTTCCTGGTGCCCAGGAAGCTTTTCTCAAGCTTTCATCCCTGCAGCCATTAACTTCATTCTCTGAGACACTGCCTTTCAAATGCCACTGTTTGGTTTTAGTCTCCATGGCCAAGAAGCATCTCTGGGATGTGCTGTATCAGCTGTGCCCCTGCCCTTTACCAACAGCCTCTTTGAGGCCCTTGGGAAGCTCTTTAGTTGTCCCCACATGAGCTGTGTGATGTTTAGGGGACATTGCCATGGTCTCTGCTGTAGAGAAGACCTGCATGGTGTTCAGGCAGGCACCAGTGACCTGCTTTGGCTTGGTAAAAGCCAGCATCAGGTCAGATGTTGGTAGAGATCCCAAATGATGAAAAGGCTGAGCAAGGACGATGTTTGCTGCCAACACCATTCTGAGCACATGGGTTACACAAGTGTCTGTCCATCCATCCATCCATCCATCCATCCATCCATCCATCCATCCATCCATCCATCCATCTCTTGCCTTCATATGCATTTTCCTGCCTGCTCCTGGGTGTTGTAGAGCTGCGCAAAGCCCCGGTTCTCCCTGGTCACTGCCTGCTTTCCTAGAGCAGACCAGCAGCTCATTAGCATGTCCTGGGTGTCCTAGAGCTGCTTGTTGGCACGATGGGAACCTTCTCCCTCTGTCCAAACAGCATTTTGTGTGATTATTAATCAAAAGCTGTTGCTCCTTTTCCTCAGGTATGAGCAGGAGTAGAGGATGTGTATGGACATGCTGCCTCTGTGTTTTCAGGAGAGATGGTGTGATTAAAGGTCAGATGGGTTTATTAGAGACAGAAATGTATTTTGGCTGCCTCAGGCTGGAATAGAGGTATCCAAAGCTGTTGGACATTGTGGGGGTCCTGGAACTTCCAGAGTAGGCTCTGGAAGAGCGTCTCACTGGTAATGAGGAATCGTCTTCCAGGGTTCCATTAGATCATGACACTGATCTAGTGGCATTCCTGGGAGGGACTCTCATATCCTGCTTGTCCTACTTGCCTTGACTTTGTGTTTTTGTCATTCTTTTTTACCTTTGACTCTCCAAGATCCTAGACTATAAAAAAAGAGATGTATCACTAATTAAGAATTAAATGCCAAGAAACACTGTGGAACCATATTCCCAAAGAACCTGGAAATGTGGAGCTGTGGGGTGTTGTCTTCCCCTGTGCTACGGACATCCTTTTTATGGATGTGACCCCAAACCCTCAGCATTTCTTGGTCAAAATGACTTTCATCATCCCTCAAAGCCAACCAGTGGGCTTGGAAAGCCCTGGAGAGGAGATGTGGAGCTCCGTGATCCCTTCCCACCTCTCACCAAGGTGAGAGGGGAGGTGGAGGAGATGGAAACATGCAGCCAGCAGGTTGTTGAGCCCAATGCCAGCTCTGTATTGACTTTTCTTGCCTCAGAAGAGCTCTCTGCAGCTGGGCTCCTCTGCATGCAGGCATGGGGATGCTAAACCACCACAGGCTAATCCACTGCTGAGCTCACAGCTGCTTTCCCAGGCTAGCTGGGATGCCTGGGGTGCAGCACTGGTGCTCCCCATTCCTGCCCTCTATTTATGCCCCCCTTGCTGGGTGTAAAAACCCACCAGGCTCTGATTTATGGCTCTGTTGTGTCTTTCCAAACAGGGCTTGTGTTATCCTCCATGGGCTGCCTGTTTGAGCTGAGAGCACCTTTGGCCTCCAGGGGAACAGTTGAATTTTAATGATGTGTGGCCAGGTTCAGATCTGCGGTGGCCAGCAAACCCCAATACTCAAGCATGGCACCTTGGGACTAAAACTCCCTTATTTATTATTATTTCACTCTTCCTCATGCCATTAGGATTTCTCTGCCATAGCTGGCTGGTAGTTTGATGAATCAAAGAAATTTTGGCCGGACACAAAATGAAATTTATGATGATCTGGCCTTGCTTATGGTGGGTCTAACTCCAGCAGTATCTTTGCCTTATTTTAGGGGTGCCAGCTAAAAATACAGTGTTGATTGAATATAAGCTTGGCCCTGCTACTCCCTGATCTGTCTGCCCACCAGCCACAGGCATCTCATTTTTGCATGTCTATGTACTGTCTAAGGTGCTGCTGGGTGGAAGGAGGCATAGCGACTGCTGGCATCAGATAGTGGTTTTTTGGTGGTTTTCTTTCTTGTTTTGTGGCAAAAGGGGAACAATTTCTTGTTAGCTGGAATTCAGTGACCCTTGGGTGTCCCTGCATGTAGCCTGAGAAATGCAAGGTTAGAAGCTAAAAACCTTCCTGGAGCTTAATTGGACTAGCAGAAAGCTTCAGCCGTGGGTGGTGTCAGCATCCATCCCTGTTTGGTGGAGGCTGATCTGAATTTCAGATGCAAGCTCTTCCCCTTGCTATGGTCCAGAGGAGCTGATGAAGCAGCTACTTGGAGCTATTTTTCTATTTTTGCATGGAGTACTCTCAAGGAGAAGCATGGCTGCGGGCAGCAGAGTCCTGTGATGTGAATCACGAAGCTCCCTCTGCTCTCTGAGATGTGCTGAGAGCCCCTCTGTGGCTGCAGCGCTCCTTGGCAGTAGGTGGCCTGCAGGTGATGAGTTACAGTCTGGCTTGGCTCTGGCTCAGCTCCTCTTCTCCCTGGCTGCTCAGCTTCCCTGCAGGGAGTGATCAATCCTCCCCAGCCTTGCTGCTGGTCGTCAGCACAAAACCTGCCAGGTGAGACCTTCAGGCACCACGGCCCAGCTGTGTCCAGCAGCCAGACATTGCTCACACACTAGCATCGGCTCTGTCCCTGCCTGCACTGGCAAATGTCCCTGCCTGCACTGGGGCTTGGATCTAGATGAGCTTTAAGTTCCCTTCCAACCCCAACCAGTCTGTGATTCTGTCATCAGAGCAGAGGTACCAAGAGGCATTTGAGCCAAAGACAGGAAAACGATTTTTCATCCTCAAGGCTGGAATTCAAGTTTGGAGTCAGGGTAGGTGATGGGAGTCTTGTGGGTTCACGTTCCTGCTTCTCTTGCAGCTCATCCAGAGATTGCATGGCAATATGAGCACGTGTTGTACTGCTTTGGGGTCAGTGCCCGGGCACTGTTCTGCTCAGAGATAGTGAGGCAGCATCTTGATTTCAATAATTAATAAAACCTTGGGAATTGGCTTGAAAAACTTCCTGTGGAATTTGCTGTGTCCTGCAGGCACTGATTCATGCATGTTCCTGATGGGAGCTGGTGGACATGGGTGCAAACTGTTGCTTGAAGGGCTGGGGTGAGCCCAGCATTTATTGGCCAGAATAGGAATATTGACTTGTGCCATTTTAAAAGCAGCACAGTTGAAAGAATTTGCTGGAAAACTGAGGTGTGGGGAGTGGGGGGGTGATGCAGTCATGGGACACAGCACACTTGTCATTCCTGTGTTAGCATGAGGTTTCCATCTTGTCTGCTGGGAGACAGAGGCACATTCCAGACACCAGTCCCCTCTGTGTGGCCACTGGTATGAGACACATGCGGTGACACCGTCTTCCTCACCCACATCCTCGTGTGTCATATGATTGGGCTCATTTCTTGCTCTCTCTTCTCTTGTAACCTCCCCATCAGGCCATGGAACAGAGCTGGCTTTGTGTCTGGAAAGCACCAGGATCTCTCCTGGCAACTGGAGCAAAACCTACAAAGAAAAGGAGATGAGAGCCAAGTGGGCGGCTTCCTAAACGTGCAGCCTGCAGGGGTTGGATGTGCACATCATACCAAAGCAGGTTTTTAATATTAAATAGATGGAAGGAAGATGTCTCCTTTTGCCTGAGGGATAAATAGATCTGAAACTCATCCTAGACTTTGCTGCTTGTTGCATCTGAAATATGTGTGTCTCACCCTGGAATCCAGCCTCTCCAGGAGCTGCCAATACCTGGCTACAACCCATATGTAAAAATGCTCTGGTGTTTGTGGTGTATGTGGGATGTGATGGAAGGTCTCTGGGAGAAGCATCCAATGAATGGATTTGCCTCTTTTTCCCCCAGTCCATAGCAATGTGCACCCCATGGTCTGGACATGACACTTCTCATGGTGCCACCAAGGCAAGTGTCAGAGCTGTGGTCCTCTGGTGCCCTCCCAGTGCTAGACCTCCTCCAGGAGCTGTGTGGGCGCCTCAGGAGGTGCACCCTGCTTTGCAGGGACTGTTGTCTCCTTCCCTCCTACCCCTTACCCAACCAAATTTTACAGGTGTGAGCACTGAGTACCTGGCTTGGCTTCTCATCCACAATCCACAGGACCTTCAGGACCAAATGCTGTTTGTAGCCACGGGTAGACAGCTTCTTGTGCAGGAGAACTGCTTAGAAAACCCTCCATCTTGCCACTGCCATTTGTTGAGAGATGGATGGGATAGGAGAAGGGTTTTTTTCTTACCTGCTTGGCCGTGAGCCTCCTGGTCCAGCCATGGAGGTGGACCATGGAGCTGAAGCTGCTTTCTCATCAGAGATGCTTGTTATTATGGTTGCAGTGTGGAAGAACATAAAGAAAAGATAACTGCCAAAATTTAAGTAAAACCCTGCCAAAACCCAGCAAATCTAGTCTGAACTTGGGCAGTTCCAAAGCTGCTGGATGTTTGCTCCCTAAAAGGAGAAGGACTGCTACCATGTCTTGGGAAAACCTTGAATGTGAGTTGTTGGTGATTCAGAGCCTGGCAGGGGGTGGATCTGGAGTGTCAGCAGCACTTAGGGGGTGCTGTGGGGAGTGATGTATGTTACAGTATTAATGGAGGGTTGTAGGAAAGAAAGAGGGGAGCAGAGCAATGGAAGGATGAAGGATTTTCTCACTTGGAAAATACTGGTGTACTTAGGAACAATTTCCCTGCCAGAAAGCTGTGGCCAATGTCTGTCTTAAACATTCCTCTCATTGATTCATCCCATTTCCTCCTTGCTCCTCTGCATCATCCTCTGCGTAATTCCTCTCTCTCCTTTGATGTTTTCATCCCCCATGTATTTGTAGATTACGGCTGTGTCCCCACATAGCTGTCACTGAACCAAGCTATCCATATTTAGCTCTTCTAATCTCCTCTTCCAAACCAATCCCCTCAGCCTTGTTATTTTTGTGCCTCTTCTCTGAACTTCCTTCATTTTGTCCTTTTCTGTCATGAATGGTAGTGAAAGGTGTCCCTGCCCATGGCAGGGGGATGGAATGAGACAACCTTTAAGGACCCTTCCAAGCCAAACCATTCTGGGATATTAAGGTGGCACCTTGGAGATGATCCCCTCTAGGTCACTGAAAGGATCACCTTGGGGTGGTGCTTGACTGTTTAATGTATGTCTGTAACTCCATATTCCCCCCAGTTTTCTCGTACAGTGACTCTGAATGTGAGTGACACTTGCTTTTGGCCCTTTTTGAGGTCTGGGAGGCACAACCCAATGCCACAGCTTTGGCTGTTGTGGAAGGTCCAGCTGTCCCGACACCACATTCACAGCTTGATTGATCCAAACACCCATAAACAAAGCCCATCTTCTACTCCACACTCCGTCTCTTCTTTCTCAGCGCTGCTTTGGAAACACCAGAGCCTTTTACCACATCTCTTGTGCTTTGTGAGTGTAAAAGCTAGTTTCTTAGTGGTGTAATAAAACTGCATCTGTGCATGTGGTTGTGTTGTCTACCATGGGTTCGCAGTGACAGAGTGGTTGTGCTGGATTTGTCCATTCTCACCTGGAAGTGGGCACTGGATATTGGGATAGATATGGACAAAGCTGGTCCTTGGACTGTGAACCCAGCAAGCAGAGGAACCCATCCTAGATGAGATAGGTCTGAGCCCAGCTCATTTTTACTTCAAGGCTTGGATTCATCTTCTCCCTTCTACATTTACAAGAATCCAATTTTGTACTGAAATGATTTGTAAACCCTGAGCTGTTTCCCCTCTGATTGACTCCTATGTACTGCAGCTTTTCAAAGGTAAGGACTTTGTGCCTGGATAAGCATTAATTAAATGTGATTGAATTATTAATGCTCTGAGTTTGCATGTAGGGTTGTGGGTGTGTGTGCACGCATGGCCATGCCCTGGCATGAATTGCTGGAAGCCTAGCAGCCACAGTGTCCATATTTTAGGGGGTTTAGATTTATGAGACTGAGGTAGAAGAAAAAATGGGTGAAAAAACTGAGGGAAAGGTTGAAGCAGGCAGGTGTAGCCATGCTATTCCCTGACAGAGAGCTGAGCTGCTGTGCCAGCTTCTTGTGTTCAGCCCTGACCTACCAGGTATCAGCTTTGGCTTGCTGTTGCTGGTTGGTGATCCTGGCCAAGGTTTGTTGGTAGCTTTTGTGTTCTTGCTGTGTCCAGGAGGCTGCTTTTTCAGCCTCTTTCAGTCTCATCTCTTGATCTGTTGAAATGGAGATGCCAAGCTCTACAATATGTTCTTCATCCCTAGAGCTGCTTGGGTGGTGGGGCCTGTGCTTGGTGCTCAGGATGCTGGTCAGTGTGCTGTGTAGCAGAAGGCAGACCCTGTAGGTAAGTTAAGCCACTTGCCACGAAAATCCTGCTTTTTCATGTGATTTCTCTTGCCTGCCTTGCAGATTGGGGTTTTAGGGATGTTTCAGAGGTTTCAACCTCTGAGTCGTTTTGGCCAGGTTTGTGGAGCTGGTGGTTATCACTCAGGCTGTTAACAGTGTCTGGAGCTGCCAGTGGTTTGTGAAAGGTCTCTTGGATTTGTATCCTCCTTCCGGGAGATTGATTCACTGAGGTGCTTGTGAAACCTCTTATGTTCTCCTTTGTCTGCTTAAATGTGCTGGTCAGCAAGTGCTGTTAATGGCAGCTGTTGAGCACTGCTCCGATCCTTGGGTGCAGCTGCCTGCTTATTTTGGTGGAAAGAAAATAAGCAAAACAAGACTTCCCCTCACAGTGGTTCTTCCATGTAGAAACCTGCCTTGCAGGAGGTGTGGCTGGTGTCAGTGGTGCAGGAGATGCTGGAGGATGGAGGAAGCAGCAATATGAGAAGCCAACCACACAGCTGCGATGGTGGTCTGTGTTGGCAGAACGGTGAGTGCAGGTTGTGGGGTGTAATGGGAGACCTGGGTTCCCAGTGGGAAGTCAATTGCTGTCATCAGAGCTTTCCTGCTCAGGCAGCACTGCCAGAGGTGAGGATGGCTGGTGACCATGGCAGCAGTGGTGCTGAGGAAGGTGCTGGAGGCTGGGTTGGCCACTGTGGTCAGGCTCTATGTTTCTCATCATCTCTTCTCTCCCATGATGCACATGCATCTCCAGTGCTTTTCCACATAGGATCTTTCCCTTTTTCTCCACCAATTGAGCTGCTTTGTATTTTAATTCAATAAATGAGGAGACCCGTGGCCCATCTGTGGGATATCAGTGGTTGATGATGGCTGAATGGAGACTCAATGACATGCGGTGGGACTGATGCACAGAGGTCCCAGCTTGGATTTCTTCCCCATGTCTCTCACTTATGTCACCTGTCCCCTTTCATCACTGCTCTTCACTACCTCTCTCCTGCTGGAGACACCTTTTTTTCCCTTCCAGGAGCAGATCTGATAGTCTTGTAAGTGGTTGGAGCAGGTGAGCTGGTGCCAGCATGTCTGCCTTGGATACTATTCCTGGCTTTATTGAAGACACGGTAATATGCAAGACTATGCCTCTGTGGTGTCTGCCTCCTCTTGATCTCAAAACGCTGCAAGCACTGAGATAAGACCGGCTGTGTTCAAGCAGTGATTTTATTCCCCTCTCCTCTGCAGAGAGAAAGCAGCTCGTTGTAAAGTCATGCTGGCTTGTATTTGCATTTCTCCAGCAGTGTGGCTGAGGTTGATAGCATCCGGATGTCTGCATCAACTGGGTATTAGGATCAGTCCCCCATCACTGGCATGGTGGGAGGTTGTACCTCCAGTGTTACTGGGTGGGATGTCTCATCCTGATCTTCCCATTAATTGTAACCAGGTCTGGTTTTGGTGGTGCTGGTTGTGGGGCTGTGAGCTTTATGCAGCTATCCTCTTCCAGGCTTTGGTTCCTGTGGCCCACTCACCTACAGCCAGAACAGACTTCCTCAGCCAGGTCTGCCCCAAAGTGCCCAGATAAAAATGAGTCTGAGTTGAGAATGTGCTACCAGCCTCATCACTGTGCTGCATTGTGCCGTCCTTTTGGCCACCATCTGCTCTGGCTATTCTGCAGGGACTTGCTGGCCAGGGAAAGTGTTTGCATGGGTGGAGGCAAACCCCCGCTCCTGGATCTCAGAGCTGGAGCTCAGGTGCATGGCATGGCCAGGAAGGAAACAGAGACACCTTTTGTAGGTAGAGCATTCCTGTTACACCTTGGCATCAACACAGCCCCACAGCTGGGAGATGCCATGAATCCCAAGTCTGACAGGTGGGAGCAGATGGTGAGGAGCACCGGGAACAAGTTGTGAAGGAGAGTGGTGGGCAATTAGCCTCTCTTGGCTTGTTTTTAGGGGGATGCTAAGAGCCCTGGGGCTGGGAAATTTGGACATCTGCTCCTTAAAACTCCTTACTTCCCATCTGAATTGCCTGGCTCTTTGGTGGTGGTGCTGGCTAAGAGGTCCCATGCTTGCTTGTCTTCTCTGGGGAGCGAACTCGGGGAATGGGATGCTGATCCCACTCCAGTCTGCACACATGGAAGCACATGGAAGCATGAATCCTTCCTTGTGGCACTTATTGCTGCAAATGCCAATCTTCTTCTCTTGGAGCAGGTGCTCTGCTGCCCTGTGGGCTCAGATTTGCCAGCTAAGGAGCCCAATATATTCCCCAAGTGTTCCCATGGTCTGTAGAAATAGCTGGCTTTGTTTATTTGAGTTTGTGTTTATCCAGGGAAGGGAGACTTTTGTCTAGAACAGAATCCTTTGGACCTAATGCTTGTGCCACCATTATTTCCTGGCATGTGGGTGTTTGCTGGAAGCTCTTGTTGGCTGCTTTCTTGCTGGAGAAATCCAGCCAGCCAGCCAAGCAGTCAGTGTTGGTGGCACCTGCTCTGTTTGGGGAGGGGATCTTCTGGAGCCTGTTGCATGTGGCCTGGGGTTAAATACCTCCAATGTGTTGGGATGATGCTGCTGGGGGATGTGACTGGGAGCTCTGCTTGCAGGTGGATTTAAGATGGAATTGTAGACATGGTGGGTACCAGAGCCAACAAAGGGATTTTGTCTTCAGGCTTTGCATACAGGGCTTTACCTGAGCCGGGGGTCGGGTTGGAGAAGACTCTGAAATTCCTACCAAGGTGACTGGAGGGAAAGAGGCACCATGGTGCTGTGATTTTGGGGTTTAGAGATGCCCACCGAAGATGCTTGTCACCTGGATGGATCTGCTCCCTGGGGATCTCTCTCCAAGGAGCTGGAAGTTAACGTTCCCAGCTCCTACTCTGAAAAAGTGAAACTGTGGGGCATGTGGTAACAGACCAGGACAGGAAAAATCTAAGCTTTGAGAACATCAAAGCTCCCAAAAGTTGAGCTGAGTTGGTCAGTGATGTGGGATGTGTTGACTGCAAGCCTCGAGCAGTGCTCCTGTGATGGAGCACCTTAGGTCCATTTTCTGTCTCCTGACACACCCAGTCATGAGTTTGTGACCAGGAACAAGGCTCCCTCTTGGCTTTTCTTGTCTCTGTGTCTGCAGGAGTGGAAAGACCTTGTAGGTGAGAAAAATGGTTCCTGTGCTGCATAGCTTCTTCATGTGGGGATGCACTGGAGCCTAGAACCATCTCAGATCTCACCCTGAGTCCTGGCTGACAGATGTGGTACAGATCTGGGGGTGCCCTATACCTTCACCCTCTCTGCCCTTGGAGATGCACCACAGATCTCTCTGCTGGTTGCCCTTCTCAGGAGTTTTGGGATTGCTTTTATTGCTCTAAAATGCATTTTTCTTGCCTGACTTTGATTATTGGGGACAAACCAAAATTCTCATAAATAGTAGTGTGTGGTCTGCATGGTCCAAGGAGCGGCATTAAAATCAGTGGGGTGTTTTTATTTACTTGTTTGCCCTCTTCTCACTCTCATTAAAAATTGCTGCTGTGATGTCCCTTTGAGGGCAGCTGATGCTAAGGAGCCAGTGCTGCTAAGATGGCAGGAACTGCTCTGTGTGCATCTCCCCACACCAGCGCCCACTGCCGTGCTCCCCTTCATTGGGACCTGTCCTGCCTTCCCAGGGGGCTGTAATGAGGGGTAGCTTTTAATTATCCCCCAGATATCCCCCAGCGCCACCAGCATCACCCCAGACTCTCAGTGGGTTTGCTTTTCCCGCATTGAGCAGAGGCTGTGCTGGCCGTGCCGCCCAGGCTTGGCTCCGTTCCACTTCTGTCCTCGGTGGTGGTGAAAGCACGTTCCTCGTGATGGGAAAGCCTCGGCCACAAACACAAAGGGCTTTCATGAGGGGAGGCAGCGGCGGGTGGACGCGGACGGCCGGTGCTGGCATGCGGAAGCTTCACCCCAGTAACCCCACACAGGGGTGGCTGCAGACACAGCGGGTTCCTCCAGCCAGTGTTTAATCTTAGAGCCTACCCAGCTTGGAAAGAGAAATAAATTTTATTTCTGCAAGGGGGATTTAGGGCCCAGAAGTGGTATGGGAGGGTGGCCAGAAGGTAAAAGGCTCGTTTTTGGAGCCGGGGATGGCAGCTAGCACAGCCCTGGAGGCGATGTGAAACCACTGCTGTGGGGTGTGAGCGCTGCCCACCACCCCCAGGCCAGCATCGCCCCGGGCTCCCTTTCTCCCTCCAAGGGGAAGAGTGGCCAGAGGAGCTGCCCCATGCTACATAGGGCTCTCCCAGCCATCCTACATCTCCTGACCTCGCTCAGAAATAGAAGGGTGAAAAGATCATGGCAGTGGGGGATACCCCCCCCCCCCCCCCCCCCCCCCCGTAGAGGGGGAGGTGAATTTCATGGATTTCATCCATATGTCTTTTCCTCCTGCATGGCTTTCAGCTTTTTT
This sequence comes from Poecile atricapillus, assembly GCF_030490865.1. NCBI lineage: Eukaryota > Metazoa > Chordata > Aves > Passeriformes > Paridae > Poecile > Poecile atricapillus. The sequence goes on from NC_081259.1 coordinate 20,005,508, forward strand.
TGGTTGTGTCCCAGTACAACCTCTGGGAACCTCTGCTCCTGCCCTCACCCTTGAAGAACCGTCCTGAACCTTTTTATTTTGCTCTGGAGCTTCGGGCAAGGGAGCAGGAGAGCCGCCTTGTCTCTCCACGGCTGCTGAAAGAGGCTGTTTGTTACAGAGCAGGGTGAGATATGAAATCCCATCAAGCCGCCTTGCTTATTAGAGATCTCAGTGAGCTGCTTATTATGCACCATGGCATAATGCAGATTACAAATGTGACCGGGTGATAATTAGCAGAGCTGGAACTGTAATTAAACGCTCCTGTGCTGCGCTGCGGTTTCTGTTGCAGAGTGGAAGGAAGCTGAACGGTCTCAGCAGGTCCCCAGCAGACACAGCCACTGCTCCCTGGGCAATGGGGGCGAGTGATCCCTGCCTCTCCCTGGGCTCTTACTGCTGCCCACCCAAGCCAGGCAGCCCTGCCTGGTTCCTCCCTTGGCTGGAGACTGACTTGTGGTTTGCAGAATGTGGCATTGAGGAGCCCCTTCAAAGCAGCCTCATGCTTCCTTGGAGCATCTTGCCCTGGATCTGCTGATGAGGTTGCTGTGTTTTGGGGGGTGATTTTCCTGTGGGAGTCATCTGGAAGCTCCTCTGGCAGCCTTCTGGGGTGGTTTTATGCCAAAATCACCCTTCTTGAATCCCATGGGATGCAGTTGGGCCACTGGCTATAGGGCAGCCTTGGAGGTGGGTGATCTGGAGATGGGCTCCTGGGGGAGAGCTGATTCTGTTGGTGGGAGGTTGGAGGTGGTTGTGGGTAACAAGCTGTGCTGCTGGGCAGGGGACTGTGGGGTCCAACCACTGTTGTTTGAGACCTCCAGGCCACCTTGAATGCTGTGTGGACTGCATGTTGCTCTGATGAGCTGTCTAGAGAGAGAATAGATGCAGGACAAGGAGAAAGCTGGAGACAGAAAATGCTTTGTGTTCTGCTGGAAGAGAAAATCCACTTGCCCTATCAGAGCCAGGATGTGATATCCTCCTCTGTGCTCCTCTGGCTAGAGATTTGTGTCACCAGGAATGTGGAGAGAATGTGTGGGTCAGGAGCTGGTGGGAAGGTGGGATGCTCCAGGCACTTGCTGTGATTGTGGGCACCCTATTAGGTGGGGCAGGCTAGGTTGGATGTGCAAGGTTCTGCTGGAGTTGTTTCCCTTGCTTGAAGGATGGAGCTGTGTGAGCAAGAGAGGGAGCAGGCAAATTTGGCAGCTGGTCAGGACCAGGATGGGAGTGAGCAGCAAGGCTGGAAGGGATCATGGGCTGGTCCACACTTGGTCACCACAAACTTGGGCTCTCCAGGTCTACTGTTTTCCCTCAGCAGAGTTTTAGGGGGTCTGGAAGTAGGACTGGGTGCTTTAAAGGAATCTTGGCCTTGCTTGAAACTGGAACCCAGGTCAGCAGTTGCTGCTGGTGTGATAAGTTTCCTCAGTCTGCTTCTCCTCTGAGGTAGCCCACTGTCTAAAGATCACAAATGGTGAAGAGAGGAGGTCTAAGCTGAAGAGGAGCCGTTCACCCCAGAGCTGCTGCAGGTCCTTGCAAGCCAAGACAAGGGGGTGGCTGGCTGTGGCTGGCTTGGCTGATGAACCCCGAAGGATGGGAAGGTCTCTACCCTGCCCTTGCCTTGGCCAGCCACAGAATCAGCCCATCAGCCATCCTCCTTCTGACACTGCTGTAATCTGCTTGCGTGGCAGAATGGCCAAGGACTTTGGCTTCTCAGCAGCAGGGTGGCTTGGCTGGGCTTCCACTTGGCATATTGGCTTGTTGGCTTTCCAGGCCCGGCTCTGGCTGTGGGATCTGGTTTCTATGTGCAGAGAGAGCACAATGGCTGGATCGGGCTCTGAAGCAGATACTTGCATAGGGAAGAGGGATATGGTCCAAGTGACTGTGTCTGCAGGTGGTCACAGGGTAGTTCTGGAAGGAGAAGGATGTTGGTTTTCATGGGTGCCAGAGGGAGTCTGCTACTCGTTTGTCCTGTCCTGCCTGTTGAGCAGAAGCTCTTCTAGTGAGCCATTGGGTCCAAAGCCATTGACTGCATTAACATCTGAGCCATAGCCAAGAGGCATCCTCACTGGGGATGATTACAGAAGCCGTCGGGGAAGGAACTTGCCACGAGCTCTTTCAAGCAGAAGCACAGATATCTCCTGCACAAGGACTTTTGGGTGTGATCTCTGTGACTGCAGTGCTCCCCAGGGTTACATGGGTATGGGAACGCCAGGACGGGAGAGCCCTGCGAGATCCTTGTCCTCTGATGGGGTGTGGGACGTGAACTGAAGGTGGCAGTCCTGAGCTCGAGGTTCTCCAGGAATGTAGATGTCTGTTGATACTTGCCCTCTCTTCAGTGTTCCCAGCAGTACAGTGACCACATATCTCTTTTCCCCACAGATGGAATCTCCGGTCTCTACGCCCGCAGTGTTGCCCTTGCACCTCCTTGTCCCTGTGGTCAACAATGACATCTCGTCGCCATGCGAGCAGATCATGGTGCGCACCCGCTCGGTGGGAGTGAACACCTGCGATGTGGCCCTGGCCACCGAGCCCGAGTGCTTGGGCCCCTGTGAGCCTGGGACCAGCGTGAACCTGGAGGGCATCGTCTGGCAGGAGACAGAGGATGGTGAGTGTCACAGAGCTTCCTGCTCTCTGACAGTGTCCCGGGGGAGTTACAGCAGTCCCTTCCTTCCCATGTCCCTGCTGTGTCGTTCTTTGGCATGTCCTGGTCTTTCCTGCCACCAGCTGGGTGACCAGGACAGAGGAACCGTGTGAGAGCCGTCCATAATTCGTCCCAGCAAGGGGAGTAATGGGCCATTACTTGTGTCAGCCCCGTGTGTTGAGTTATCCCTTTGCCCAGACAGCAGGCGAAAATCTAAGCTGCCGTTTCTCTACCCTTCGACAAGAGCTGACTTGTTACGGAGGTGCCAGGGCAAAGGCCGTGCCAGCCAGCACGGGAATTTGACAGAGTTGACTTCATTTTTGCTTGGCAACCCACAGGTCTGTCACAAAAGCTCTCAAACCCTGGGAGGCGGCAGAAATCTCCTGCTGGAATAAAAAACCCCAACGGAGCTCTCAAAATCGACTCAGTGGGAGATCAGCCTCTCAGCTCTCTTGCCAAGCCAATCCAATCATTTTTTTCCACTGGAGCTCATCTCATCCGTGCACAGCCTGGTTTGCTTTCCCAGGTCCTTTGATGGATTTTCATTGCTCTTGGGGCTCTGCCAAGGAACGCAGGGATGAATAGGTGGCTCAGTGGCCCATGGGAAGCGCTGGAACTTGGCCTTCCCTCTAGCCTCAGTGGCATGCTAGAGATTTCTGCCTTGGGAGGCACAGGGCGAGCTCCTTGTGTTTGTGTCTGGACAGTCCAGGAGCACAAAGGTGAGAGAGAGCAGTGGTGGTGGAGGCTGGTTGATGGGTCATCTCAGTCGGGTGTCCATGTGCTCCTTTTGGATACCTGCTCCCATTCTTCCATTGCTGTTCTGTGCAGAAAATGGAGCTGTTGGCCTTTATCCCTGCCATTCCTGACTGAGATTCTTTATTGTCTGTGATGGAAGCTGAACTGAAATCTCCATTCCCAGGAGCTGCTTCCAATGAGGTTCTCTTCTTGTCCCATGCTTTGGGAAGGTGGGGGGGAGCAGTTTGCTTTTTCTCTCTTCCTACTGGGAAACTGGTTTTGAAACCACGGTTGGCGCAGGACCAAGTGCTGCAGTGGCTGCCAATATGAGCACCGGAGGTGTTCTCCTTGGAAAAAGCATATTGAGAAATAGCACCTAAGCTGTTTGGGAAGAGAGCAGTGAATGGATCATGCCAGGGAAGACTGTGATGTCTAGCTTGGGACGGGGACTCTGCTTTGCTGTCCAGTCCATATGGAAAAAAATTCACCCTGATTGAGGCAGCTGGGAGCTGTGAGTGTTTTTTCTGCTGCTCCAAGGCAGAAGGATGTCACATGTAAAATCTGTGAGAAGAAACACAAAGCAGGAGAGTTCAGGAGCCCTGCTCTGCACATCCCAGGGCCAGGGAATCTGCAGGGTGGATCTGCTCTAAAGAAACCTGTGGAGGGTCTGCACCGATCTACCACCTCCCCAGCACTGCATGATCGGTATCTCCAAGAGCCTGGTCACTTCAGCTTCAGCTGGGGAAACTGAGGCACAACTGGGCTGGGTTTTGGGACACACAGCAGCACAGAGGAGCATTGGCATCCTCCACCTGTGGGGCTGCCCCATCTCCCCAGCCCCACCAGCCTGCTGTCCTGGTGTGGCTTCTCTCAGGCCAAAAGCCCTGGAGCTGCAGAGTTCCCTGAAAATAATCCCAGGGCTGCTGGAGAGCCCCATGGGCAGCTGCAAAGCTGGATTTGTATAGTAGTTCTGGATGGAAATCGGGAGAGGGTCTCGGTGGCTGCTCCAGGATGGATGAACTGAGCATCCCTGAGGCAGGGAGCAGGAAAACATCGCTCCCTGCCAATTCCTGGTTGAGAGGTCTTGCCATGGGGGCAGTTGCTGTTCTTTTCTCCTTCTCCTCACCCCGCTGTGGAGCTCCACGTCTGTCTGCCTGTCCATCTGCATTACCTCTCGCTTCCTCAGTCACCGTTTCGGAGCATGCCTTGGAGGTGTCCTGTGATTTCCCACAGCCCGGATATTTTTAGTCTGTGGTAATTCAGTGAACTCACACAGAGATCCTTCTCTGCCAGCTGCTGATGGTTGCCACTGTTGGGAGCGAGGATTTCACATCCAGTCCTGCACAAAGGCGAGCCCTGATAGTGCCTTTGGTCTCTTGGGGTGTGCTGTGTGCCTTGGCTCCGGTCACACAATGTCTCTCGTCCTTGAGTGAAGAGGCAGGAGGGAGCTATCCCTGGTTTTTGTGTGGCATCTCTCACCTGCCTTCACATTGTCAAAGATGGAGTCAAGGGCGATGCTGGATCTGGCTGTTGGAAGATGGAGTTTGTGAAATGTTCAGGGATGCAGCAATCATCTCCCCTTGCCCAAGAGATACAGAGGAGAAAGCTACACCAAGGCCATGTCTGCAAAGCCAGATGAGGTGCTTCCAGCATCTGGAGACTCTCCTCAATATATCCAGAGGGATCCATCTTCCCCCTTGCTCCTTGGGATGTAGGCAGCAGCATCATTGGACTGTTTGGAAGGACCCCAGAGCAGTGGAGCAGCTCTTGGCTTGCATCAAGTTTAGAATCACAAAACTGAGGAATGGTTTGGTTTGAAAGGGACCTTAAAGCCCAGTTCATTCCACGCCCTGCCATTCCACTAGCCCAGGTTGCTCCAAGTCCCATCCAAATTGGCCTGGAACGCTTTTAGGAATGGGGCAGCCAGAGCTTCTCTGGGAAACTTGTACCAGCACCTCACTACCCTGTCAGGAAGGAATTTTTTTCCCTAATATACAATCTAAATCTCCCCTCTTTCAGCTAAAGCAAATATTCTTTGGCCTGTCACTTCTTGGCCTTGCAAAAAGTCCCTCTTCAGCCTTCTTTTAGATCCCTTTTAGGCACTGGAAAGGACTCTAATGTCTTCCTGAGGCCGGCTTTCCCCTCTCCATGTGGGGCTGCAAAATCATGGAGAAAAGCTTCTAAAGCCAAAGTCTGGCAATACTTGGAAGGATAAGTTGGACAAGAAGGATAAGTCCATCTGAGATGGGAGCATGAAGCTTCGATGAATCTGATGATGTCCCTGAACGAACTTTATGCTCATCCCTCACTAGAAAATCTGCCATGGGTCCATGAACCCTGCTAAAGGCATCCCAGAGGGCTCCTCCCACCAACCAACCATCTGCCTCTGGGCTTTTGGTCCACCTTCTCCTCCACCATTCCAGGCTGGTGTTGGCCCGAGGGCTGGTCTAGCTGGTAGTGAACACTGTTGGTGCTCTCCTGCAACCATGGTGACACCGTCCCTTTGCCGAGCCTGGCTTGCACAGGGATGTGTTTTATCAGGACACTTAGTGGGGAGCAGCTCTCTTGGGAGCTCCCCTAGTGCTCTTATGGGTAATTCTGATCTTCAGGAATTATTAACTGATCTGATCACACCAGGCAGCTTTGCTCTCTTTGCTGCCTCAGGAGCTGCCAGGTCTCCTCCATCCCCTTTGGTGAAGCTGGTGTCACCTGGCTTGGACTGTGTCACCTTCTCACCCCCCCCCTCCCCCCATGGTGCCACACCAGTGCTGATCGCAGCAAAACCATCACAAACCCTCTGAGCTATGAGGATCGTGGTGTGGCAGCACCTGGAGATTGTCAGCACACTGCACATCCCTTCCTCCAGCTCCTTGCTGGGACGGTAGTGGCAGGTTCCCCATGGCTCAGATTTCTGAACTCTGAACATTTAGATTGTCCTTTTGCAAACTTTTCGTGAGGGTATGATGGAGCACAAGCCTGCCCAGGGTTGGCACATGCCAGTGTGGACGTGTCCTTGCTTGGAGCAGGAGGGAAGTGCAATAGATGGGGGTAGAATGGAGAAGATGGGAGGGTGAGAGCAAAGACCTGACAAATACAAGGGATAGTGGCTTAAATGCTTCCTCTGCCAGTTCCCATGGGAACTGTGGGTACATCTCATCGGATCTCATGGACTTACGCACCTTGAACTTCTCTTACAGATGGTTCTTCCTTCTCCCAGCACTGTCTTTGCCTCCTCCAGCTCAGGGGGCATGGATGGAGCCACTTGCTGGGGAAAATCAAGGCAAACAAGGAATTGAGCCCCTCAGCTGTGTGCTACCCCAACTGCAGGCTTCCTTTGTGTGTTTGGGTTTCTCCTAGAGTTCCTTGTTAATCCATCAGGCCTCCTGGCATTTCCACCTGACTGCTCTTTGTTGGGATGCATTGCTCCTGAATTCAGGGATGATCCTTGGACATCAGCCAGCATCCTTGGATCCCACTTCCCTCCAGCACTCTATCTATCCATGGCACTCTGTCAAACAGGTCTCTGAGGAGGCCCAAGTCTTGTTTCCTGGAGTCCAGAGCGGTGATCTTTGTGTGCTGCAGTCCCTGGAAGGCAGCTGGATGGCCAGGGACAGCCACATACCATCTGAGCAGCCATCCCTACATGGTAGGATGGGATGATCCTGTCTCCCTCTGGCCTTGCTGGGGAAACTGTGTTCATGTAATCTGTCAAGGTTTGATAGAGGGGACTTCTCTGTGAGAAGACACCAGAAACTTCCCCCCATGTTGGACAAGGCCACCTAAGGCTGAGCTTATCAGCGATGAGGGCAGCGCCTCTAGGATAATATATTTAGGAAGGGGAGAAAAAGCAGCCCCCATTCTCCATCCCCCTGTGCTGTTTGGGGACAAAGATGTAGAAATCAGGAGTAAAGTTAAGCCTGGGAAGAAGCCAGGAGAAAGTGTTTTAAGGTTTGGTTTTATTTCTCATTACCCTACTCTGATTTGATTTGCAATAAATTAAATTAGTTTAATTTGGGGTGAGTCTCTTTTGCCTGTGATGGTAATTGGTGAGTGATCTGATCTCTCCTCACTGGCTGAGGTGACAATTGTGCTGGGCAGCCCCGTGGTGTCCTTTATCTGCTGGCAGGAGCCAGTGATGGCCATGAACAGCTTTGGGTGTTGTGTCCCAAAGCCTGGGCACTATAGGTCAGGCAGGATCTCTGCACATGGGCAGGGTTGATGGGAAAGCTGGAGCATCCTGAAAGTGATGCAGCTGGAGGGGAAATGACAAATATCATTTCAAAGATGATGCAGCTGGGGAAGAAATTAATGGAAAAAGGGGCATCTCAAAGCCAGGGCATCCTGGAAGTGATGCAGGTGGAGGAGGAATTCATGGAGGAATTCATGTTTTTGGTTGAGCTTAGGGGATTCATCTTTGAAAAGGGTTGAACTGTGCCCCAATACAGTGGCTCCTGATGCCCACAGCAGCCTTGTCCTCCATCCCATGTGATCCCAGGATTTTCTCATACACTGCCTTCCTGAATGGCAACTTTGCACCATCACCAACCCTTACTTATTCCATCCAGGACACATCTCTGATGTGAGCTCTTGGTGAGCAGGATGCTGAGTGGTTTGCACCCAGATTTGGGTGGTATCCATTCCTTAAGAGCTTCTAAGATTAACCTTCCCATGAAACCAGGTGGGATGGGAGTTACCCAGTGGGATTCCTTCTGTTCAAGAGCATCTGCGTTCTTGAAGATGTGAAAGCATTACTTCCTCACTGCTGCCCTTGTCATGCCTGTGCCTGCTCATCATCCTGCCGTGGGAGGAGGACACAGTGGGTGAAAAAAGCTGCTTAGGATCTATCCTGGGGTTTAAATTGTCCTGGGTTATTGTTGGAGGATTAGGAGGGGATTTGGTATGATTGGTTGCAGCAGGTTAAATATAGGCTGGTGTGTGTTGGAGGTCTGGTGTTCCAACAGGGAAGGAGAGATGGTGCTGGCTCGTTTTGCCCCTTCCTCTTTCATCTCTTGTGACTGTGGTGGTCAGGAGGAAAAATGCCAGCACCTCCTTTCTAATATCACACACTGGCCCTGGGATGCACAAGAGACTCCAGTGGTTTGCCATGCAATTAACTTCCAGCGGCTCATGTGGTCTTCTCTGGCTCCAGAGGGATTGAATTGGCAGGGAGAGCAGAGGGACTGGGAGGGATGAGGCCTGGGTTAGTGCTGCTTGTTCCTCAGTGGCTCTCAGGTCCTTGGGCAGCTCCTGGGAGGATCCCACAGCAGCTCCCCAGAGGTCCTGGGAATGGTGGGGCTGGGCTGGGGTGCAGGATTTAGCCAGCAGCTTCTTTGGGTTTTAAGGAAAGGGGGACAGGCTCCTGCCTGCCAAAAGCTGTATTAGGAAGAACAGAAGACCACATTCCATGTGCCCTTTTTGGGATGCCTGGAACCAGCATCCCACTGTTCCCACTGATCTTTCCATGTGTGGGGCTGTGGGTTCCCAGCAGTTGGTTTCTCCCTCAGGTTGTCTCCGTCATCACATCCTGGCCACATCTTTGTTAAGGCAGGTCCCCAGCACCTTCCTCTGAAGGCAGAACCCAGTGTCTCTTGCTTGCTGGGATGAGCCGGTTGTGGCTCTTGGCCATGTGCTGGCACCATGTCTTCCCATGATCTGCTCCCAACATTTTCCAGGAGGAAAAGGAGAACGAGAAGGTCTGCATTTCATTTCTCTTTCTGAAAAGGCCATGTCGAGCCCTGGCTCCATGTATTATCCATGCCAAAGCCTGCAGCTGGCCGCTGGCATAGCACGGCGGGGGATGTGGGCTGAGATTTATAAGCATGCTTCAGGCGCAGCTGCTCCGGGCTCCCTCGGCTCCATCCATCTCCCGGGGCCGTACATCTTGCTGCACTCATCAACCCTCGCAAACACGTTCCTGAGTTTTACCTTGCTTGGGTAAATGTGCCCGGCACAACTGCTCCAGTTACAGAGAAATCAGAGTGATCCTGGCAAGGGGGAGACACCACAATGCTGAGGGGTACTGTGGAGGGCCTCTCTGCCTCCCAGAAGAGGTGCTGAGGGTCCTCGGCCTTGGCGTGGGTGTGAGCCAGGCGGTTCCTTTTCTGAATTAGTGTGGGAAAGCTGAAACGCCAAGGTTTTCTAAATGCCCGGTGACTTTTCTGTGTGATGGGAGGATGTGGCCCCATGGATGGTTCTCCAGATGGAAATGCAGGGCAGCGGAGGGTTACTCCGCCAGGATTGGGTTTTCCTGCCAGGGACAGTCGCCTGAGCAGGAATGCTGGGCTCAGCTTGCCATCTAGTGGCAGTAGCAGCTTTTTCTGGAGGATCATGAGATTCATGGCCATGCTGGTTCATAACCCTGCTTGGGGGTCTGCAGCTCCACTTTGGGGTCCACAGCCTTGCTAGGGGCTTTCTGCATTTCCCCCAAGGTCTTCCCAGTTCTTTCTTCCTAGAGATCACATTCCCTCCCCTACCTGAGCACACATGGATCCAATGTGGATCTTCAGGTCCCCCCTGAAATCCCACAGCCCTTTGTAGTTCACTGAATTTTAAATTCCCATGAAAGCAGGGAACTGGAAGAGGGGTTAGGTGAGACGTGCCAAGGGAAGGGATGAGCTGGGAGTCTCCAGCTCCTATCTTGGTGCCCCTCCAGCCCTGAGCCCAATGTCTCACCTTCTCCGAGAGCCCATGACCCCTTGTCTACCCTCCTTCAACCCTGGAGCTAAGCTCTTCCTCCTGCCTGTCTCGAGGGGCAGGTTCCTGGCACTGTGGGATCACACCTGGCCCCATCTGACCCTTTCCCCTTGCCTTGCAGGGATGCTGGTGGTCAACGTCACCTGGAGGAACAAGACGTACGTGGGGACGCTGCTGGACTGCACGCAGCATGACTGGGCACCGCCCCGGTAGGTGGCCGGGGGGCTCTGGGGGGCTCCTAGCGCTGTGGGCAGATCTGGCCCTGTATGACCCCCAGGGCACCTGGGACAATCTGCCCTGCTGCCACAGAGGTTGGCATCTCCTCCCTGCCCAGCCCAACTGCTCCCGTGGCTCTTTGCCCCTGCAGTCACACGTGCCTTGTCCTGGGACTGGAGATGGTTTAGCACATCCCAAGGGACCTCTCTGGTTTCCTCTATCGGTCAGTGGGGGGAGAAGTCTATGGGATTGGTAGTGAAGGGAGTAAGGGGGTCCCCACCGTGCCTTGGGGACAGCACAGCCCAGCACAGCCATTTCTCTGTTGAAACCTCTGTGTCCTCCTCCCTGCAGGTTCTGTGACTCTCCCACCAGCGACCTGGAGATGCGTAACGGCCGGGGCAGGGGCAAGCGCGTGCGCCCCAACAGCAACACGCCGGTCAACGAGGCGGCTGCTGCCTCGGACAGCAAGGGGACCAGCAGCAGCAGCAAGACCCGGGCGGGAGCCAACAGCAAGGGGCGCCGGGGCAGCCAGAACTCCTCAGACCACCGCACCCCGCCTGGTGGCACCGCCGAGGACGTGAAGGCCAGTCCCTCCTCCGTCACCAAGCGGAAGAGCAAACCTCTCTCCGACATGGATCTGAACTCCAGCTCAGAGGACTCCAAGGGCAGCAAGCGCATCCGCACAAACTCAATGGGCTCGGCCACGGTGCCACCTGCCGCGGTCAAGGTGGAGCCAGCTATCCTGGAGCGCAGCTGCCCCTCTCCCATCCTCATCGACTGTCCCCACCCCAACTGTAACAAGAAGTACAAGCATATCAATGGGCTGAAGTACCACCAGGCCCATGCACACACGGATGACGATAGCAAGCTGGAGGCTGATGTGGACAGCGAGTATGGCGAGGAGCCCTCCCTGCACGCCGACGTCGGGAGCTGCAATGGTGCTGCCGGGACACAGAAAGGCTCCCTCTCACCCGCTCGCTCGGCCACCCCCAAGGTGCGCTTGATGGAGCCCCACAGCCCCTCCCCATCCAGCAAGTTCAGCACCAAGGTCCCCTGCAAGAAGAAGGTGGGTGGGGAAGGGGACACAGACCTGGGTGCTCTGTCCAATGATGGCTCTGAGGATGGTCCTTCGGTGGCCGATGAGACGAGTAACGATGACTTCGACTCCCTGGAGAAGCGATGCATTGATAAGGACAAGTCAAAGAAGGCGTCTGGTGCTAAACAGGAGAAGATTCCTTCCAAAAGCTTGAAGTCAGCCAGACCCATTGCACCAGCCATCCCCCCGCAGCCAATTTATACCTTCCAGACTGCCACGCTCACCACAGCCAGCCCCGGCTCCTCCGGTGGCCTCGCCACAACTGTGGTCCAGACCATGCCCAACAGCCCCCAGCTCAAACCCATCCAGCCCAAGCCAACAGTGATGGGAGAGCCCTTTGCTGTCAACCCTGCCCTCACCCCTTCCAAGGAAAAGAAGAAGAAAGACAAGAAGAAGAAAGACCCTAAAGAGGTGGAAAACCCTTTGACTCCTGGCAAAGCCTACAGAGCAGAGGAAGGTAAGAGCCCTTTCCGGGGGGAATCCAGTGAGCTGGGGATGAAAGGCGAGGGGCTGCTGAATGGTTCATCTGACCCCCACCAGAGCCGGCTCGCCAGCATCAAGGCTGAGGCGGATAAGATCTACAGCTTCACTGACAATGCACCCAGTCCCTCCATCGGCGGGGCCAGCAGGCTGGAGAACACCAACGCAGCCCAGCCCCTGACCCCACTGCACGTTGTCACCCAGAATGGGGCAGAGGCCAACTCGGTGAAGACCAACAGCCCGGCCTACTCGGACATCTCTGACGCTGGGGAGGATGGGGAGGGCAAGCTGGAGAACATGAAGGCAAAGGATCCAGAGCAGCTGGTCAAGGAAGGCGCCAAAAAAGCTCTTTTCCCTCCACAACCGCAGAGCAAGGAGTCTCCCTTCTACCAGGGCTTTGAAACCTACTATTCCCCTGGCTACCCCCAGGCTAGCCCAGGCCCCCTGAACCCCGGTGGGCAGTCTGCAGCCGAGACACAGACCTTGAAGCTGAAGAAGGATGAGGAGCAGGAGAACCCGGAGGTGAAGGTGAAGAGTGAAGGCTGTGAAGAGAAGAAGGCAGAGCTCAGCAGTGGCTCCAGCCAGCAGCCCTCGGTCATCCAGCAGCGCCCCAACATGTACATGCAGTCCCTCTACTACAACCAGTACGCCTACGTGCCGCCCTACGGCTACAGCGAGCAGGGCTACCATGCTCATCTGCTGAGCACCAACCCTGCCTACCGCCAGCAGTACGAGGAGCAGCAGAAGCAGCGGCAGAGCCTGGAGCAGCAGCAGCAGCGAGGGCTGGAGAAGAAGGCAGAGCTGGGCTTGAAAGAAAAGGAGGCAGCACTCAAAGAGGAATGGAAGCAGAAGCCACCCATGCCCCCAACACTGACCAAAGCCCCGAGCCTCACAGACCTCGTCAAGTCAGGGCTGAGCAAGCCCAAGGAGCAGGGAGGTCCTGATATGGCCAAATCCGTCATCATCCCCAAGCTGGAGGACTCATCCAAGCTGTCCAGTGGCCAGGTTGCCGAGGGGCTCAAAGTGAAGCTGAGTGAAGCCGGTCACCTAGGGAAGGAGACGGCTGAGACAAAGACTGGCTCTGAGTGTGGCCGGCAAGCAGAAGTGGACCCTGTTCTCTGGTACAGACAGGTAATGCCATACCCTGTCCGCCAGCCCAGCCTTGGGTTTGCTCCTGGAGGAAGCTGCTCACTGGCGTTTGCTGGAGCCATCAGCTCAGAGAACATGTTGTCCTCTGCTTGTGGTGGGACTCCACCCTCGGGGCCAGAAAAAGGGTGGGGCTGTGAGGCCATGGATGAGCTAGGGAGAGCCTGGGGAAGGGGAGTGGGGTTTGCTGATCTCCTCCAAACCCAACCTGGATTTGGGACAGGTGGGGCCATGGGGAGGCAGCTGCTCAGGTGGTCGGCTGTTCTTGCAGGAAGCAGAGGCCACGGATGGGCCAAGGAGAGCCCAGAGAACGGGAGTGGGGTTTGCCAGTCTCCTCCAAATGCAGGCTGGTTTTGGGACAGGCAGGACCAGGGGGAGGCAGCTGTTCTGACAGCCGGCTGTTCTTGCAGGAAGCTGAGCCCCGGATGTGGACCTACGTGTACCCGGCAAAGTATTCGGACATCAAGACAGAGGATGAGCGGTGGAAAGAGGAGAGGGACCGAAAGTTGAAGGAGGAAAGAAATCGAAGCAAAGAAGCCTTGTCCAAGGAGGACGGAAAGGAGAGCACCAGCTCCGAGTGCAAGCTGACCCCCACTGAGGAGGCTCGTATGGTGGGGAAGGACCCCAGGCCCAGTGTCCACGTCCCTGTGTCCTCACCCCTCACGCAGCATCAGTCCTACATCCCGTACATGCACGGCTACTCCTACAGCCAGTCGTATGACCCCAACCACCCCAGCTACCGTGCCATGCCCACCGTAATGATGCAGAATTACCCAGGTAGGGAGCCGGGGGCTTCCAGGGCTGTCCATTCCCAGCTGTCCCTGCTCTCAGCGTGGGGGGTGGCTGTGGGACATCCTCTCACACACATACAGAGCTACATGCTCCCACTGTGCTGCTCCTGGTACCCTGACTGCTCTTCTCCCCCCAGGATCATACCTACCCTCCAGCTATTCCTTCTCTCCGTACGGGAGCAAGGCGTCCGGCAGCGATGACAGCGACAAGTCCCGAGCCAGCCCCAGTGTGAGCTGTAAATCCAGCTCCGAGTCCAAGGCCCTGGACATCCTGCAGCAGCATGCCAGCCACTACAAGAGCAAATCACCCACGGTGAGGATCAGCAGAGCGCTGGCTTGGCCCAGCTCTGTGGGATAGTCCCTGGATCCTGTGAGGAGGTGGGAGCTCCGCTTGCCATGTGGTTTTGCTGTTTCTGCTGCTGTGGGAGACCTGCAGCCGTGGATTCCAACATTACAAATCCTTTGGGATGGACCTTCCAATCCTGTGCCCCAGCGCTGGGGCTTCTCCAGGCCCTGCAGCAATCAGGTGACACTTGTCCTCAGCCCTGGAGCTGGCAGGGGGGATGTGGGAGCTGTCTCCATCCCATGGCTCCTCCTGGGCTAAGCTGGGAGACAGAGCTTGGGCACAGGAAAGAATTGTCCTCAAACAGGCCCTGTGTCCTCCACACGGCCTTCGGCCATCCCACCCCACTTCCCATCAGCATCATGGGAACCTTTTGGGCAGAGGGAATATTCCAGTACGTGCCCCGGGGCCGCCGGTCATGTCCCTCAGCATGTGTCTGCTTTCTCCTCTCCAGATAAGTGAGAAGACGTCTCAGGAGCGGGACCGCAGTGGCTGTGGGGTGGTGGGGGGCAGCGGGAGCTGCAGCAGCGTTGGGGGAGCGGGTGCTGGGGAGAGGAGCGGCGACCGGCCCCGCACGTCGCCCTCCCAGCGCCTGCTCTCGACGCATCACCACCACCACCACCTCGGGTACTCGCTGCTGCCAGCGCAGTACAACCTGCCCTATGCAACAGGTGAGCATGGGGCTGGGCTGGGCTGGAGCTGCACCTGCCCTTGGGCCACGGGACCCTCAGACCGTCCCCGAGGTGCCCGGCCCTGTCTAGCAGCTCCTGACGCCTCTTCTTCCCCCCAGGTCTCTCCTCCACAGCCATTGTTGCCAGCCAGCAAGGCTCCGCTCCCTCCCTATACCCACCTCCCCGGAGGTGAGAACGGTAAGGCTCCGCTCCTGCCGCACCTCCACGCGGGCAGCCGGGCTGGGCCGGAGGAGGCCGGGCTGGGCTCTCTCGGGATGCCCTCGAGGGTTTAGGGTTTGCCCATGGCGCTGGGGCTCACGGGAGCTCACCTGCCCTTGGGTCACGGCAGGATGTGACGCACCAGGATGCCTGGGCTATACGAGACGTGTGACTGGCTCACATGGAGAAGCGCTGGAGACTCCTTTAGACATCAGTTGAATGGTGTTAATTGTACTGCTTGACGTTCCTGCCGTGATCCGAGGCAGACTCTGTCTTCTCCCCTCGTCGGACACACACTGACTCCCCACCCCACCCCTCTTTGGCGAGTGGGTGAGCTGGTACCTGCGGATGTATTTATTCTACTGAGCACCAGCACTCGGGGTGGAGGCGACTCACCTGCCTGGTGCATATGAAGAGGAAACAGAAGCACTGAGGTTTCTCGATGAATTTGGGACCCCGCCGTGTCTCTGTGAGCTGCTGCTTCACGACAGGACTGGGGGCAGGCGGGGACTTGGAACATGGGGCCGAGCCTCCCGTGTGGCCACAGTCTCAGGAAAGGAGGAAAGGAAGGACTGGTTCACAGAGCCTTGGCGGGTGTCAGCGGGCTGGTGGTTGGCAGCCTGGCTGGAGGCAGCTGTGGGCCTCTCCCAGCCCCTCATCTGGTCCTGCACCCCACAGCATCCACAGCACAGTGGTGCCTGTGGGCAGGAGCCACCAGCATGTGGCCAATGGCCAGAGTGGGGCTGGGGAAGCTCTTGGCCCCAGCAAAGCAGCCTCTGCCCTTGGGGGCTGGGGCTCCATGGGGCTAGGGGCGGCAGGGTACAGAGCTGGGGACTGTCACCCCACAGGCTGCCAGGCCCCCCAGGCAGTGCACGGTCCAGACCTGCCTGAAGCTCCTGCCCATGGCTTTTGCTTTTGTTTCTGAGCTGCAACTCTGTAAATCCCAGCCTTTCCTCTGCCCCACTATGATGGCAAGTGTCCCCCAAACCCTGGGGCAGCACATCCTGCTGTGGGGGGCTGTGGCTCCCCTTTTCATCCACCTTTTGCTTTTTGGGCGGTTTCCCCAGGCCGCAGGCAGGGTGCAGCAAGAAACAAGCACACTTAGGTTCTGCCAGAGGCACGTGGGGCCCCGCTGGTCCCTGCTCCAGCCTCGTGCCAGGGCTGGGGGCACCAGGTCCTGGAGGAAGATGATCCCCACTCCTAGCTGCTCCCCAGCTCTGAGGACAGGGGCTTTCTGGTCCTCTGCCCCCAGCCCCAGAGTGGCTCTCCCCGGGCCGACGCTCTACCTCGGCCCCGCAGCGGCCGGGCCGCCCCTGCTCATCCCGCGTCTCTCGTGCTGCCCGGCCGGGGACATGGGGGCCGTCGGTCTCAGTTGTGTGTCCGTGTTGCACCCAGCCCCGAGGGCCGCTGTAAGGGGATGCTCTGCCTGCTGGGCTCTGTACATACTGTAAAAAGCAATTGTTTGAAAGCTGTTGTTTTGGGTTTTGTTTTCTTTCCCCGTTTCTTCCCCATCCCACTGTACCCAGTTGGAAAGGAGGCACTGGCTGCTCTTGGCCCTGGTTCAGGTGCCAGCAGCACAGTGCCCCCAGCCTGCTCTTGTTGTTTGACTCATTTTTCTTCCACTCTTTGTTGTATTTGGAAGGAGACGGGGCCGCGTGGCCCGGCACTCTCCGCAGGGACAGGGTGGCTTGATGGACCCACCCCGCACCTGTCACAGAGCCACCTGCAGCCGCAGGACCGGGGGCTGGTGGGGTCTGGGTCCTTTGCAGAGCCCCCATCCCAGCCCTGGAGGAGTGTCCCGCTGGCTGCTCCTACCTCCAGCCCCGGCCGGCCCGGCACAGCCGGGCTCCCAGCACGACCGGGGCCCACAGCGGCTCCAGCGGCGCAGAGGAAGTACCTGGGGGTGTTGGGGGGTGCCACAGGCTTTGCTGGCAGTCGGAGGGGGTCGGGGGGCTGCTCCCCACCTTCCCAGTTGGGTCCCAGTTAAGTCTCCCTTTAGGTGTTAAATGAAACAACAGTTTATGCAGAATAGGTTTGAGGTTTGACGTTTCCCGGGTTCTCTGGGCCAGCTGTTGCCCACGGGGCCACCCCTAGCCCCGGTGTCAGACCGTTGGTGTTTATAGCTTGTTTCCATTGGCGTTGCTGTGTTGGGTTTCATTTCAGTCTTCCTGACTCTGCCCTTCTGTAAAGTGTACATTATTACCGAGTTCCTTGTTTTTTTATATATATATATATAAATATATATATATACAAACTGTACTCTTCTTGCCTTTGTACATTCAGGCAAGGAGGGAGAATAAATCTTTTTAAGAGACAATCACAAACCTGTGAGGGTGGCTTTTTCTTCCTGTTCCCCCAAGTCTGGTCCTTTATCCCTAAAAGCTGTGGCCAGTTACTTCTGGGGGTGGGAGCGGGGGTTTCCCCATCTCAGGCATCTCAGTGACCCAAGGCTTCTGCCTTGGACCCCCTGGGCACCAAGGCCCTGCCTGCACCATAGCCCCAGGGTAGAGGAGGTGCTGGACCCATGGGGGCGGTCACAAGGCCAGGTTTGTCTCCTCCAGCATTGCCATGGAAGTGATCCATGTGGGAGGCAGCACCCAGGGAAATCAGAGGCACCTTCCAGGTTTTTTAGAGGGTGTTTTGGAAGACATTTGGTGATGTGAGAAATCCACATTTTCCCTCCTTTACTTGAGGCAGGCAGGAGAGGATTTGAAATTGTCAGAGAAGCACACGCAGTGGCACAGCTTCGTATCTCCAGCACAATAAAGAGCTCAGATCAGCCTCACCCCAGCTCCTGTGACCAGAACGCTTTACCAGTCTGTTTTACCAGTAAGGAGGGAGCAAAGTGGTTCCCATCCCATCAGGTGGGATGTGCCTGCCTGGGGCACCATGGGGTGGCAGCTGCCACTGGCACATGCAAGGACACCCAGGGGGCACCTGCCAGTCTCAGGCCTGAGTCGGGGCAGCTCCAGCTACAAGAAGGAATAAAACTGCACCCTGCACTCAGGAGTTTTAGCCAGGGAACACCCATTCTCCAGGACTCCTCTTTCAGAGGACAGCCCATTTGATTTTAAACTGATAGAGGGTCTAATGCACTGCTGCAGGAAGCAGAGCTCCTTTCCCTCTTGATTTCATGGAGTTGAAGGAGGGCAAAAGAGACCCAAATTTATGATGATTTATTCACATACACTCGTATCTCAGCCCCATCCCTCTCAAACCAGAAATTACCATGGTGGATAAGGAGTGGCTCAGGTCCAGCTTCCAAGAGAATCAGCCATCAAAGGGCAAGAGCACAACAGGAACAGTCCCACAAGAAGGAGCCAGGCCAGGAAGAGTTGAGGGCATGGCCCTGGGACCTGTCAGCCAGGGTACAGTGCCACGGTACAGGGACAGGGCAGCTCCTCTGGCACAGGAAAGGGCTGGGCTGATCCATGACCTACTGTTGGCACCGTGCCCCCTTCCTGATAAAGCCCCTGGATGGGGAGAACATCCCAGCACCTGCCCCCACACAAGCCTTTGGTTTGGATACAGCCCTTGGTGGCATCCCAAGCCTTGAGCTCATCCCTGTGGGAAGGCGAGCAGGAGCAGAGAGGAGGGCTTGGGGTTGCTCCAGAGCCATCCTGGGGTGGAGGGTAAAGGCAGGAGCTTTTCTTGGCTCTTTGGACCATCCCAGCCATCACGGTGCAGGTCAGGACTGCTCCTCCCAAATAAGCAGCCCCAGGTGTGTGAAGTTCATCTGAATGCCCCTTTTATTGAATGCCGTGATAGTGTCGTGGGAACATGGAACAGGGTTAAGACTGCATAAAACAAAAGCTGGAAGAGAAAGAAGTTTCAAAAAAAAGGGGGAAACAAAAGGTTAGACCAGTTAAACCAGCATTGGAGTGAAGATGCATGGGGGTTTAATGTAGTGTTAAAGGATAAACTTGAGCATCTCCTGCACATGCCCCACACCAAGCCAGGCTGTTTCTAAGGTCTTGAGTGGGAAATGAATGGGTTGTGTCCCAGCTGAGCCCACGCGGGGCGGGCAGGAGGCACCAATGGGGGTTCGGAGGAGTCCCAAAGGTGGTACCGACCCCGGGGCTCCCACACCGTGCAGCTGCATGGGAAGAGCTCCTATGCCAGTTCATAAACATCTTCCTTTTCCTAGTGATGATTACATGTGTGATAGATAGTTCTCTAGGCAACATGTTTCAATGAGAGTCAACTCTGGGGATACACAGCCCAATCTAACCATGAGAAATGCGCTTGCAGTCCAACAGAAGCTCTGCTTCCCTCTCCTCAGGAAAGGAGGTGGTCCTCTCTTCCCCTCCAACAGCATGTTAGGGTCCCACTGGAGTTCCTCTCTGCAGCTACTCTTCATCGGAGGAAGAGCTCTGATCCAGGGGGTACACCATGAACATCACGTCCGGCCGTGACGGGACAGCAGGATGGCCAGGCCGCACGATCTCAAAGCCCAAGAAGCTGAACGTCTTCAGGAGTGGAGCTACCAAAGAGAAGGAGATCTGTTACCAGCAGGAATAATCCTCTTTACCTCTCCCTTGAGCCATCAGTCTTAAAGTGTGTGGGACACTTGAGTGCATCCAGAGCTTCCTGTGCAGACAAGCACAGCCATCTCCAGCAGGGCTCCTCCTGTGCTCATGACAGCTGCTCCTAAGTGTGAAGGGATTTCAGCTGTGCAGCTTTGTCCTCATCTTTCTTCTATCCCTCGTGAGAAACAGCAGTGGTTGGTTGCCTGCACCAGCTGCACATCCCTGCTTTCCCAGGATGCATGTGGCCATCCCATAGGTTCTGTCCTGCCCTAGCACCCTTGAGCACCGAGAGGACAGCAGCCAAGAGGACTCTGCTCAGGGACAAGGCAGACATTTGCTGTTTCCACAAGGAGGTGCTGGAGCTCAATGGAAACTCCAGACAGCTCTGCACAGGTCAGGGTGAGACCTGAGGAAAGCCACATGAGGGAATTGAGAGCGGGGCCAGCCCAGACAGACAGGGTTCTGTGGCAGTCACTGAAGCAATGGCTGCCCTGTGACCCTCGCCCCGTGACACCCTTGGGCAATCAGCTCCAGCACACTGAGTGACCATGCAGAGGAGCTCCTGAAGATACTTCCTGGCAGCACTGAATTTAAGCTGCATAGAAAAGGACCCAGGTTTCCAGAACTCCTACAAAAAAACCCTGGCCTTGGCTGTTCCCAGCCTCCGTAGGGGCCACCCATGCAACCAGTGCTAGTGGTGACATAACAGCCAGGACTTGATTTGGAAATTATTCCTGGCATGGTAATAAGGGATGATGACATCTTCCTGGGCTCAGCTCAGCTTTATTAAGGCCCTTCATTTCGAAGAAGCCGGGACAGCTCACGAAGCTGCGGAGTAAAATTAGAGCTGGGGTTGGAATTACTCGCTTGGATACAGCCAGACTCTGGTGGGATTTAGAGTGACATGTTCCCAGCCTGGTACATCCCCCAGCCCCCCAGGCTGTAATCCCTCACCCAGCACTTCTATCTTTAGATACTAACACAGTCCCCAAAGCCATAAGCATCTCGAGCCAGGGCCAGGATTACCTGTAAGCCCGGAAAGGACAGAAGTGCCAGGAGATCTTTAAAATCTGGTTAATTTCAGAGCAACAGGCTCAAAGTGCTTGTTTTCCATCTAATAACTCCTCCCTGGTTTCACCTTCCATGTCACAGCAGCCTGGTGCCAAACAGAGACTTCACTGCTCACCAAAAAGGGAATATTAACTGCCACTGGATGAGAAAATCATCCCAAATCATTCAGGAGCAGCTTTTTGCACCAGAGTATTTAATGGCAGGGCAGCAAAAGAGATGAATGGAATCCCAGATTGGTTTGGGCTGGAAGGGACCTTAACGCTCACTGAATTCCACCCCACTGCCATGGGCCAGGACAACTTCCACTAGAGTAAGTTGTTCCAAGCCCTATCCAGATCTGCTGGAGAAACCACAACACTCCCTTGCCCTTACCCTCCAAAAAGGGCTTATTTCCTCCACACAAAACTATTCCTGTAAGAATTATGCACATAACAACCCCTGCACCAGGAGGGTCCCGTGGGTCTTGCCCTGGGATGACCAAGTTTCTTTACAGCTTCAGCAGCACCGTGTGGGATGTCAGGAGCAAACCCGAGCGTGCGTCAGCCCTCACCTCGATCCTCTCTGCTTTTCCTGAAGCAGATGAAGACATAGTTGACTTTCATTTTTTCTTCAGCAAACTCCAGCAGTGCTGACAACCTGCCAAGGAGGGGGAAGACAAAAGGACATCAGCTCTGGGAAGTCCTGTCCTGAGGAAGCCTCTGAGCATTATTGAATTATCAACTGTTTGGATGTTTTCGGACACAAAGATTGTTTACAGCCCCCTTCCAGCAAACAATGGGTGCTGAAACAATGGGCTTCCTGCCCTGCAGATCCAAGAGCTGTGCTTGCTCCGAGTCCCGATCAGTTCCTGTCCTCACAGCCACAAACACCCTCCCCACCCGCGGTGCTTTGGGACCAAAGCCTTCATAGGCAGGAAGCAGAATATTGCAGCTGCTCCTGGGCCAGGCTGCATTCCCTGGCAATGCACATGGGGGATCTGGGAGCTCTGTGCTTTTGGGAAGGAGAAGCGCCCAGAACTGAGCTCATGGCAGGCAGAAAAGGAGAACAAACCGTCCCCGGAGAACGTGTGCGCAGGCAGAGCCATTTCCCAGGCGCATCGGCTGCATGGCACAGCTGCTGCCCCCCAATCCTCGCTTCCTGCCTTTCCAGCTGGATTATTTCTGCCACCTCTTGATGGAAGTGGTTCTGCAGTAACCCCTCTGCGAGCCTCCAGGGTGGCACACGGATCAGCTGCTGTCACTTGCAACCGCTGGCGCTGCCAGAGCAGTGACAAACAGGCCTTGGCTCTCCATCTCAGTAACCAGCTGTCAGCGCAGCGCAGCAGATTAAATTTGCAAAGGTTCTGTTAATATGTTAATGAACTACTGTAATTATGGCCTCTGGCCTCTCCTCGGCTGTTTCACCCAGCTAAAAATAACCTGACAAAATTGTGCTTTAAGTCACAATGACACTGGCAAATAAATCCCCTCCCAGAAGGACCCATTCCAGGGAGAGCCCAGATTTATGGGCCAACTGGAGAAACTACACAAACATTTATCTGGACTCAGAGTCAAATGAGACAAGTGTGAGACAGCAACAACACTGCCACTTCTGGAAGGTGAAGGTGCCCAGCGATGGGTTTTTCCTTAATTAGCTCGTGTCACTGAGGGATGAAGCCTACTTGGAGATTTAGGAGGAGCTGACTGCAGAATCCAGCAAAGCCACATCTCCACTGCAGCAGAGACCTCTGGCACAGCACTTGGCAGGAAGGAGCTGCTCTGGAAGCTGCGTTTACACAAACTTCCCATAGCAGAGCTGTCTGGACAAAACATGACCGGATTCTGCCAAGAGAAAAATCCGAGCTCCTGGCAGAGCCCGGCGCCAGTGCGGCAGTGCTCCAAGAGCAGATCCACCTACTGATGAGGAGAGCATCAATAGGATGGAGGGCTGTTTTTTTTCCTTAAAGAGAAGAAAATCTGCCAAGATAGGCTTGCCAAGTGGCCAGCAGAAAAATAAAATGAAAAAATAATAAAATAGCAGAGAAAATCTTGTTGGCTTTCCATACCAAAGTATACAAAAATTCACTCTGCTCATTTTATTGCTTGTTTTTCATTAGTGTTGGAACTCAAAAAATGGTGACTCATCTGGAATATCACTGGGGGGAAAATATTCCTATGGGGTACTCTGCAGACAAGGGAGCAGAATGTGCACAAACCACAAGCAGAGCTGCCATTGCACAGCCCGTTTTCCCCACAGCATGGAATCCCAGGATGGTTTGGTTTGGAAGGGACCATAAAACTCATCTCGTTCCAACTCCTGCCATGGGCAGGGACACTTTCCACTAGACCATGTTGCTTCAAGTGCCATCCAACCTGGCCTGGAACACTTCCAGGGATGGGGTGTCCATCCACAATCACCCACGTAGGCAAAGTCCTGCCAGGAGCCATGGCTGCACCTTTGGGATCCAGAACTTACCCTTCTTTGCTTCCATCAGCTAATAATCCATCAGGGATTTCCACAAAGAGGCTCTGGTTTGAGAGCACTGCATCCCAGGAGGAGGTCTTCACCTCTGTGACCTTGTACTGGAAGTGGACAATATGAGGCTTCCCTTCATGCACTGAGACATCTTGGCTAACAGTGATCTTCTCATCCTGGGAAAATGAAAAATGTAAAGTCCTGAACATTCAGGGGACAACTGGAGAAAGCAAATACAAAGAAATAGTCTTAGGGTTTTACTGAGAAGAGGATTATGCTTTTCCTTTCCCCTTTTGCTGGCTCAGGGACACATCACACAGTTCTCAGCCCTCAGAATGATTTCTAGCCATGTTTTCCTGCTAAGGGAACGTAGTTTTATGTGTTGACATAGTATTAAATTTCTGAATGGAAGACTCCACTCCCTCCAGGAGCATATGCAGGCTCCAGCCACATCTGGTGGTGCTTCAAGAACTGCCCTTCCAAGAACACAACTGGACTCAACACCCAACACAGAGCTTCTGCTGCCACAACCCAACCAGTTTCGGTGCCTCTCCCATTCCCAATACAACCTTTCTGTTCCAGGAGTGACCACAAATTGCTTTCCCAGATTTTATAGCCAATGGTTTGCCTCCTGGTGTAAGGGAGGAAAACACAGAGCACAGGGAAATTCCAGAGCAGATCTGAAGCTTGTGAGGAGGTCTTCTCCAGAGACCACAAACACACACGTCCTCCTTCCCCAGTCCTGCTTCATGAGGATGCCAAGCATGCAGATTACTTGGGATCAGCTCAGCAGTTCCTAGAAATTCAGTGGATACAGCTCCATTCCCTCAGACAGTTCCTGCAGGCACTTGGCTTGCCCAGAAATTATTTCCATGTTTCAGTGCAAACAGCCCCAAGTTAATGCTGTTACTGCAGTGAAGCTGAACTGTCCCCTGAGCTTGGAGACAGCTGGTGTGTCCCTGTCCCTCACAGGCACCTGCACAGCTCTGAGGTCATGAGAGCACTTGGAGGGCCATGTGTCCCTCCCTCCTCAGCAGGTGGGTGGGCAGTGGTTCACTCCACTGGATCGCTGTCCAGCCTCCAGATATTTTATTTTAACAGGGCTATTAATTCAGCAGCTCCTTACGAGCCCTTACAGGCTCCTCAAGCCACTGTCCCAGTGCTTTAATTCCTATTACCTCCTGTCTTAAAACAGATGCCCTTGGTTTGACTACTGTATGACAGAGAAACCTCCAAGGACACTCACACTGGTGACAAAGTAACACCATGTCCAAATTGGGAGCTGCTTGGCCTCCAAAGCTGAGCAGAGGAAGCTTTTCATTGAAAGCCCACAAAGCTCAGCTGAAAAACAAGTTTACACTTCACCAGAATAAATATCCTGTAGGAAACAAGTTTATTCATCGAGTTTGAAAGAAGTCTGAGTGGCTGAGTGCACCAAGAAATGCACTGAGAGCTGCTCTAGTGAGGCCAAGCTGTGGCTGTGATGGAGCCAGCAGAGAGAGGCAGGGCTGAATACAGAGGTTCTTAAAAAACACAAATCCAAGGGGCTTACATGCATATCGTTCAGCAATGACTTTACAGGACCCTTTACAGTTGTTTTAGTGCAGAAAGTGTTTCTGTTCCAGAAAACATCCTTCTCTCCAGAAAAGCTCACATACCATACTTTTCCCATGCTCACAAAACTAAAACTGGGTGAGGAAGGTAAGGAAAGCAGGCTGGGATTGACACATGGGAGGTGTGCCTTTGAGTGGGAAGTATGGCACTGCCACAGGAAGGGAAATGCATTCTGAGCTATTTGGTTCAGAACCTGGCACCAGAAGTTATGTCCAGTGCTCTAAACCCAGTGAGGCTGTTCCACTGAAACCCCGCTGTGACAGCCCAGGAGCCAAAGGCAGCACGGCTGCAGGGATCAGCAGAACCAGTTCCCCTGGTTCAGTGGGAATTACCTTTACACAGCTTGGCTGGGGCAGCTGCCACTTTACTCCCAGGCATCCAAACAGAGATGCTAGGGAAGAGAAAGGCTCTGTGGGCTGCTCCTGTGAAGCAGCAACAGCAGCCCGAAATTCTTTGGAAGCTGCTCAAAGCAAAATCCTGTTTACACAACAAGCACTCAGTTTTAGTTCACCCTGGAAAAATCCCCACACAAAATCCCCCTGCCATGTTCCTGTGGACAAAACCCCCTGCCACCAGACTGAGTTTTACCCAGCTGCCCAAACCCTGGCTCCCCACCCCTCCAGCTCAATTTCAGCAACAGAAAGCCTCAAGGACCAACTTCCACTTGGTTCCCATTCATTGAGCACAAGATTTTCCAGTCCACTCTGCTCCTCAGATGTCCTGGGAAGGATGGGGGGGAGGCCCTGGTGTGTTGGCAGGGTCAGAAGGAAGGATGTTGTGATCCACCCCAGCCAAGTGGTTGGAGAGAGCTGTGGAAGCACCGGCTGCTGGCATGGGCTACACCTGCAGCCTCCTGGCCAAGTCTGCCAGCCAGGGCACACCTCGGCTGCACAGCACCCACTCCGGACTTCTTGGTGTTCCTACCTCCAGAAGAGCTCTCTGGATGGAGGGCTGAGCTTTAAGTCTCTTAAGACAAAAATACAGGGAGCCCCAGTTTATAGCAGTGATGTATCCCAGTGCTGTGTGCGCCGGCAGAGGCAGGTGTGTTCAGAAAGGTCATGCCTTGGACTGAACAGCTGAACAGCTGGAAAAGGACTAAAGCTTTTGGATCCAGATGCCTTTCCAGGCTGAAAAGCTCAGCTGCTCTAACTACAGCACTGACTCAGCAGGTGACCGAGGGGGCAGACAGAACCCTGTAACCACTCCAAGGTCTGACACACCTCAGATCCTGGGGTCAGTTCTGGGCCCCTCGTTCCAAGACAGACATTGGGGGCTTGGAACATGTCCAGAGAAGGGAAGAGAGCTGGGGAAGGGACTAGAGCACAAGCCTGATGAGGAGCAGCTGGGGGAGATCAGCCTGGAGAAAAGAAGGTTCACGGGGGAACTTCTTGCTCTCTACAACTCCTGGACAGGAGAGTGCAGCCAGGTGGGAGTCGTGCTCTGCTCCCAGGGAACAAGGGATGGGATGAGAGGATATTACCTCAACCATTGCCAGGCCAGAAGAGGCTGGATATTAGGGAAAACGTTTTCACTGAAAGGACTGTCCAGCCCTGGCAGAGGCTGCTCAGAGAAGGGGAGTCACCATCACTGGGGGGGTTTAAAAGCCCTGTGGGTTTGGCACTTGGGGACATGGGTTAGTGGTGAACATGGGCAGTACAGGCAGAACAGTTGGACTCAATGACCTTAGATGGTTTTTCTAACCCAAACTATTCCATGATTCTTTGTTACAGGAGGAGCTGATTTTCTGACCAATTCTGCTAGTTTGTCAAGCAATAAATCCAGGAGGAATTCCTGGATCCATATTGCTGGGATGCAGCTATCTGGATGACATACACGCCTCTGCCAAAATCTGTGCAAGTTCAGGGTTGTACTGGAATTAAACACTCCAAAGTCTCCAAATCATGATTTGATCCCACCTTCCTTCTCCATGCTGAGCCCATTTTTTGCCTTTGGGCCTTGCCTGGTGCACACACAAGGCTTGGCAAAGCTGGCTGGCAGGAGTTCCAGCTGCAGGGTCCCATTTCCCACCCAGAGGGGATTCATTACTTGTCCTGACCCCTCTTGAAGCTATTTTTGTACCTTCTTTCTGTGATAAGAAGCCCATTGTGCTGCTTCTCTGGAGTCTGTATCCCCCAAACATCTGTGACAATTTACCTCGGGCATTAAACCGATGGGACCTTGTCACTGGAGGCTCAGAGGCTGACATTTTGCAAGGGAAGCAGGTGAGGAAAGTGCTGAAAACTCACCAAAGGAAGTTCTGAAATCAACCACGAGGTCTGTGATTCTCTCAGAAACTCCAAGAGGAGACTCTGGGAGCTGTGGCCTGAAAGGGTCTGTATCTTTCCATCAGGTAACGTCTGTGTGCCGCCCACAGGTTAATTAAAAATCAGGTCTAACACCTATGACAACACCCCTGGCTCAACAGCCAAATTTGCAAGGTGAGTATAAATTCAGTCTGCCTCATCTAAATGGAAGAGCTTGTCCCAGAAAGGAGACAGATGTGAGCCAAGTCACACAAATGCCAGGAGCAGCCAGGTCTCCTCATTCAAAAGGAAAGGTCCCACACAAAGAAGAGGAACACAAAATGAGACGGCTGCAAGTCTGCAGACACAAACCCTTCCTGATCTCCCCTGCCTGTGCTCATGTTCTAGAAACAGCCCTGTCTGGGAGCTGGATGGCTGCCTCTCCCATCTGCACCTCGGTCCAGGCAGCTCCCAGGCCCTGACAGCTTCACCTTCAGGACCAGGGTGCAGGAAGGAGCTTATCGACCCCTCCCTTGCTGCATTTCACCTTTCTGCTTCTCTCTTCCTCTCTCTGCCAGACATTTCAGAAGCCCTTTCATGTTTTGATAATGCAGGCTCCACATACAATAGCTGCAGCAGGCCCCTGGGAACAGGCCAGTGAATGATCTGCTGCACAATGGTCTCTCATTTCTTAATAAACAGGTGATATTTAAGCAGGAGAGACCTGTCTGCAGCTCAGCTCCTGAAAAATTACCTGTTCTCCCACTTATTATCTTGGAGTTCTTTGCATTTATTCCCATCAGACTGTGAGAGGAACTGAACACGGTTGTAACACAGGTACAGGTCAGTGTTTAGATGTTAAATCTTTCTCACCTTATATATCAGAGCTGAAAGAGAAGGATCCCTGCCACCCCCTCGCCCACCGGGGATCTTCGACAGTGGGTGAGGGGCATCAGGAGCACCACAGAGGCCCTGGAACGATGTGCCTGCAGCACTGCAGCTGGGGACAGTTACTCAAAGGTAAAATACTACTGCAAGAGAAAGAGAGAGAACACCATGTTACATTAGCAGGGATCACACTTCGGAGGCTCCAGCTTCTCAAACCCCCAAATCATTCGTATCCTTGCACCTCCACAGCACCCAGATGTCAACACTGAAACCACAAGCTGCCCCAGCAGCACCAGAACCCCGCGTGTTTTGTTAGGACTGGAGGAGGAGCTAGAGCCAGGAACCCAGAGAGAGTGCTGAGCAACCTCATGCTAATAAGGAAGGCCTGGAAGGCTGCCAGGAGCAGATGGCTGGGAACACATGACCAGATGAGCACACATTTTCTAGAGACAAATATCTACAAATAGATCAACAGGGCCCAGGAGGAGAAGGTTTAAGTTTCACATTTTCAAAGCCAGGACAAGTGAAAGGGCTGGTTCTTCAATACACTCCACAATGTCCATGGCAACATTTTCACACACACGTGAAGTGCCATGCAAGCATTCTCCACCCCAACCCTAAAAATTACTAGTTCACCCCACAGAGATACTTTGAACAGCAAGAAAACACATTTCCCTTGCAGTTTCCAAGTTTGTTTGGAAGTCTTACACATGGTCTTCCAGAATTTCTTTGGACACAGGCTTTTAATGCCTGCTCCAGCTCTTAGGAAGCTCATCAAAACAAATTATTTTACTTTTGGAGCCTTGGTTCCTCTCTCAGCACCACAAAATCTCTGTACTGAGGCCCAGCAATGTTCCTCTAGCACGGCCTGCAAAAGCCATGCAGGGAAAACAGTCCTTCTCCAGTGCTCCCATTATGAAACACACCAGCACAAAGCTAAGGAAGCACCACCAAAACAACATGGTGAGGGATGGTTTTCATGAGCACGGAGTGAGGAATGAAGCTAAAGTGGATAAATTCTGCAGCTGTTCTGACAACCACTGTCTGTCCTGAAACTTCTCACTTGAAGCTGTTCCCAATCCAGTGTTTTTCCACTCTAATCCCTCTCCACAAGGCAGACAGGCTTAAGTATCCAAACAGCAAGTACAGAGCTGCACTGCTAAAACCACCTGAGATGCCTAGAAAAGTGGAATCAGATTGGTTTGGGCTGGGAGGGACCTTAAAGCCCATCCAGTTCCACCCCCTGCCATAGGCAGGGACACCTTCCACTACACCAGGTTGCTCCAAGCCCCATCCAACCTGGTCTTGTAACTTGCCTGTGCCAGCTGCAAACAAACTACTAAAACTTGGCATTTCTGAGTGCCAAAAACATAACTCACAAATGTACGAGGCAGAATTCACCACGGATCTCTGCTTACCACCTACCACCAAAACCATCTTTCTACAGGAAATACTTAATATTCTTCCTCCACACATTCCCTCCCCCAGGTTCGCTAGACGGGGCTCTGGGGCAGCATTCCCATGTGCTAGAGCAGGCACCTCGCAGAGAAAAGGCAGTTTAATTACACCAGGAGATGTCTGGGGGCAAAGCAGGGTGTTCTGTGCTCCCCGGTGTGCCTGGGGCTATCAATGGGCCAGTGTGTGTTCAGTAGTAGTGGATGTCGAGAGGATGACAAAGCACTTTGTGCCGTCCCCACCCCCGAAAGCTGTTGGCAGCTTTGTTATTCCCTTCCCTCCTCCCTCTACCCTCCAGCCAACAATGTACTATTGATAGCTCTTTCCAACTTGCGGCCAAGGCATCGAGAAACTGGATAATGAAGTGGAGTTGTGGGAAAAAAAAAAAAAATTAAAACAGAGAGGCAGTTTTCACGCAAAGCAGCCAAAGACACTTCCCGGTCTCACTTCCTCTGGCACATGCCAGAAGTCAAAACACCAGCCCCCTTCAGCTGCTGCCGGCACATCCCTGGCCCAGATCTGCACACTTTTTCCCCCAGGATTAGGGTTCTGAGAGCAGCACCCTTAGGGAAGAGAGTTCGCAGTGGGGCACAGATTGAAAGGGCTTTTGCTTTCTCCAGCTGTGCTTCAGCTCTCTGGGTAGAAATTCATGCAAACACCCAACCACGGCTGATTCCTTCATCCATCCTCAGACAACTCTCCCTGAGGCCTGTCTATAGCTTAAAAGTTAGGCTTGTGCTCCCTTCTGACGTCTGTCCTCCTTGGAGAAGCTGCTTTCCTGCAGCTTGGCTGAAATTAAGACGCATTTAGATCACCAAGACCCTTCCGTGGAGAAACTCCTCAGTACAAGCTGCTCATCTGTGCCCTGCCCGAAAGGGGAGCTGCAAGTCGATGTTACTAAGCTCCCATCCCGCGGGTGTAATTTTAACTCGCTAAGCTCCCAGCGATCCCAACCCCGTGCCCTGTCCCTGGGAAGTGCAAAGGGCAGCTCAGCAACTTCAGAACCCCATCACCGCTGCTCCTGGGCAGGCCTGGCACACGCAGCCAGGCTGAGACCACCAGCAGCATATCAGGGGCTGAAATCGACCCATTTCCTTCTTTTGGAGGTTTGATTTGTTTTGAACGCTTAGACCAGATGGAAGGATCCACAGAGCTCCCTTGACGTTGGAGAAATTACTGTTTTGTTGGTTTTCCTTTCTGCCCCTTCCCAAAACAGGCTCTGGAGATGCAGCTGCACTCGAATACTAATACCACTACTACGACTAATAACAACAACAATTATTATTATTATTATTGCTAGACACATATCCATGAGCCGGATTTGAGGAGTAAATTGTAAATAACCATCTGGTGAGCACAGCACAGTTTAACCATCTCCCACACAGGCAACGGACAAGAACCAAGGCTGCTTCATGCGCATCCTCTGGGCTCTTATCGGCGACAGAGGCGCAGGAAATGACACCCTGGGGACTCTAAACAAGGAACAGACATACAAGATGAATCGGTCATCTGAGAAAAACACACAGATCCTGCAAGTTTGTGCCTGCTGACACCCAGCCTGCCTGGAAAAGCCACCTTCCTCCAGGCACAGAGAGGTGTGGGGGGCGCGGGGAGGGAGCGCTCGGACCCCGCCGCGGGGAGAGCAGCCCAGCGAGAGGTGCTCAGGCCCTGGCCCAGACCCATCCCCGGGAGATTCCTCCAGGGGGAAGCAACGCCTCGATAGGGATTTTAAGCGGGGACAAGCGGAGCGGCCTCCCCACGTCCCGCGGCCTCCCCGCGGCCTCCCCGCCGCCTCAGTGCCCGCCCGCGCCCCGGGCCCGCCCGCCGCCGCTGCCGCCGCGCTGAGGAGCGAGGGAGGGCGAGGAGCGCTCTGCACACCTGTCCTGGGTGTTTATCATCGTGCGCTCGCTCCGGTGCGGCCGCGGTCGCTGCTGGCGCTGGTGCCCGGCTGTGCCCCGCCTCCGCTCCGCTCCGCTCCGCTCGGCGCCGCGCTCCGACTGACCCCGCGGGCCCGAGCGCGGCCCCGCCCCCGAGCCGCGCGCGCCCGGCCCCGCCCCCCGGCGCGCGCCCAGCCCGGGAACCTGCGGCCCCGCCCCCCGGCGCGCGCCCAGCCCGGGAACCTGCGGCCCCGCCCCCCGGCGCGCGCCCGGCCCCGGCCCCGCCTCCCACACCCACCAGCCTGTGACGTCACCCAGGCGCGCGGCCGCGCGCGCCTCTCGCGTCTGTGAAGGGGGTGAGG
Organism: Poecile atricapillus; assembly: GCF_030490865.1. Lineage (NCBI taxonomy): Eukaryota > Metazoa > Chordata > Aves > Passeriformes > Paridae > Poecile > Poecile atricapillus. The sequence continues at coordinate 20,037,062 of NC_081259.1, forward strand.
GGAGGGCGTCTGGGGCTCCCGGTTATCTATAGGGTCCAGTTATTCATAGGGTCCCGGTTATCCATAGGGTCCCGGCTATCCATAGGGTCCTGGTTATCCATAGGGACCCGGTTATCCATAGGGTCCAGTTATCCATAAGGTCACAGTTATCCATAGGGTCCTGGTTATCCATAGGGTCCTGGTTATCCATAAGGTCCCTGTTATCCATAGGGTCCAGTTATCCATAGGGACCTGGTTATCCATAGGGTCCCGGTTATCCATAGGGTCCAGTTATCCATAGGGACCCAGTTATCCATAGGGTCCCGGTTATCCCCTCAGACTCCTGGATCTCCTCATGGTCTGGTTCTCCTCAGGGTCCCAGATTGCCCCTCAGGCCCCTGTTTCTCCCCTCAGGCTCCTGGCTCTCCTGGGGCTCCCATTCATCTCTCCCCACGGGTTCCCTCCCCTGTGGGGCAGGTCTCGGGTCTCAGGTGGCCCCAGGCCTGCTCCTGGGCTGTGGGCAGTGGCAAGGCCCAGGAGGAACAGGGGCAGAGGTGATGGGAGAAGAGGTTGGGGAACAGGGCCGAGGAATGAGGAGCTGAGCACTGGTGGAGCCACATAGAAGAAGCCACTGGTGCGGAGGTTAGAGACTGGGAAGAAATTCATCCCTGTGAGGGAGGTGAGGCCCTGGCACAGGTTTCCCAGAGAAGCTGTGGCTGCCCCATCCCTGAAGTGTCCAAGGTCAGTCTGGACAGGGCTTGGAGCAGCTGGGGATAGTGAAAGGTGTCCCTGCCCATGGCAGAGGGGTTGCAACTCTATGGGATTTAAGGTCCCTTCCAACACAAATCATGCCTTGACATGATGATTCTATTTCCTACTTAAAGTATGCTGCTGGTACATAAAATGTGGCCTGGGATACAAGATAACCCAGATAAGTAGGAGCCGGAGTAAAGAATGAGCACGTGGATAACAGAATGAGGAGCTGCCTGTGACAGGGTTCTGCAGGGGCTTTTGGTGAGCAGTGTATCCATAAGAGAAAAGAAGTCAACACAGCCAAAGATGAGGCTCCTGGAGAATCAGACAGATGGAAGAACTTTTGGGCTTCAGTCCTGCAAGAGAGCTTGGTGGGTGCTGAGCCTTCACATGGGATCAGGGACTGAGCAGCCCTCTGGAAGAGCTCTGGAGTCCCTGTGGATGCCAGCCCCAGGGTTGGAGTCCTGCAGAACCTCACACTGACCCACCTGGTCTCACAGCTGGCAGAGGCAGCTCCTGAGTGACACGTGCAGCAGCCTGAGGCGCGATGCCCCAGTAGGGCCAGGGGCTCTGGGCTCTGACCAGAAGCCCTGGACTGCAGACCCCAGATCCCAGTGCAGTGGCGCTGCCCCTCGCTCGGCAGGAAGGGACCAGATGTTTTGCAGAAAGTTGAACATCAGCCAGGGCCCAAGTTCAAACAGAGCCCATTAAATGGCCTTTTCCCCCTTCCTTCGCATTTCCAGCCCTGCCTGTAGCCCTGATTCTATTTATAATGCCCAGGAAAAGCAAACTGAGACTTTCCCACAGTGCCGGCTTCTCAGGCGATTGTTGTTTGGGAAGCTGGAATGTACATAGTATTATTTTTGCATCTCCCTGGGAAGGGTTTGTATTTTTTTTTTGCTTGTCATTCTGTGTCCCCATCTGTGCTGAGGAGGAGAGTGTGTGAAACACAAGGTGTCTGGTGCTGCTTACAGCTCTCCAACGTGTGGCCACTGCTGGTTTAGGGGTCTGTGCCCATGAGCCCCTTGTGGGGAGAGTGCTGGGTACACTGAGAGGCGTCCTGACAAGCCATGAGGATGGAGGCCAAAGAGGGGCATTGCCCTCAAGACATAGACCCTGTCTCAGTTCCAAACCCTGGGAGTGCCCATCATGCTGCTTGCTCTGTGCCTCAGTGTCCCCTGAGTGCAGAGGAGAGAACACCAAGAACACTGCTGGGAGCAATGGGCTCATCATTCCTGCTCTGCCTGGGGTTTGGCATTGAGACATGCCCTTGCACCACAGTTTTGGGGTGGAAGAACTGCCACATGAGGCTGGGCCTGACAGCCAGGCCACGGGGTCACTGTTTGTGTGGTGCTGGTGCCAGCAGAGGCCAGCAGGTTCTTTATTTGCCATTCTTGGTCATGTGAGGCTGTTCCCTGCATGGAGTTGCTGTGGGATATTCTGGGCACGGCCGGAGCTGCCCCTGGGCTCCCGTGCCCCCGGGCAGGCAGGTATTTCACTGAGCAAAACCCACCTTGCTTGGACTCAGGTCCTGCCTGTCCTATCCCTTGTCGTTGTTACCTGGCCACACCGCCTGCAATGCTCCTGGCTCTCCCTTCCCCTGCCCTGGAAGGTCCTGCCCTGCTCCATTCCCTCTGTGCCTCAGGACCTTCCTGTTCTCCCTGGGTTTTATCACCCTGCCCAGGATTTTGGCTGTGAGAAATGCTGTTGCACCGTATTTTTGGACAGTTTCTTTTTGACACAGCCAGTCTGATAAAGGACAGACACCTCCAAATAGCTTTACTCTGTCACGCTGGGTTCTGGGGTTGACTAACCCAAATTCTAGATGCAAAACGGATGCAATCTGCAACCTTTCTGTTTTAGATGCTTGCAAACACTAATTGAGCATCTCCTTAATTATTTATTGTGATTAAATGTGGACTGTATAGCTCTTAAAAATACTTTCCATGAGGACAAACTACGGAAAGAAGTGATCAACTTTTCCCCAGCTAGGGGAACTGAGGCTCGGAGCCCCTCTGTGCCTGGAGCTGGTGATCCTCATGGGCTGGGGCTGGCAGGTGGCTGTTGCCTCTCAGAGCTGCCTGACCTGGGACAGAAGCTCCTGGATGGGAGAGAGGCCAGGCCAAGGCGAGATTGCCCGGTCACAGCCTCCTTGCTCTGGCAGCAGAGACAGTGCCCAGATGTTGGGGGCCATGGAAGCTCGTGGGGTTCCTGCAGGACAGGCTGTCCCTCCAGTTTGCTCCATGCTCTTCCTTGGCCGCAGTCCTGGGCCTGCCCGTGAGAAAGCACCAGGAGTGAGCTGAGCGGCTCCATGGCTCCCTGGCCGTGCAGTCACAGTGGCTCTCGCCGACCTTGCGATGACACAGCCAGTCAGATAAGGGGGACAGGCCTGCTGCAGAGGGGATTGGAACAGGGAAGCACTGGGATGCAGCCTTTCTCTGGATCTGTTCCCCCAGGCAGCACTGCACGTGTGCCCCCCTGCTGCATCCTCCCCTGCAGCCGAGTGCAGGCAGCATTGGGGTGTGGGATGGGCACCACATCACACAGACAGCGCCTCGGTACCTGCAGAAATGCTGCATAGCTGGCTGTGCTTACAAGTGTTCCCTAATGGAAAACACTTCCAAAGGTTTCCAGACAAAGAGGGAAGAGGGTTGGTAGAGTTGAGTGTAATTAATACCCTGTAGTTATTTAAAAACATTGCTAGAAATATATCATTCAGAACTTTCTGGGGCTGGACACATATCTAGAGATGTAATTAAGTTTTCAACAGTGCTTTTTTTTTTTTTTTTTAATGTGAGGATCTTGTTTTCCTAAGGGAAAGACAAAAGTGAACCCTGCCAGAGAATTTTGTTGTCATACCTCAGTCCCAGCCCTTCTGCTAGCTCAGTCTTCCTGTGCTGACATGTCTGTGTCTATTACAACCAAAACAGCACCAGGAGCATTTCTGGCATTTTGGCTCCCTGTGTTTTGAGGTGAGCTGTGCACAAATTCCCTAAAGCTGGCCCATCAGTGTGTCTGGAATTGTCTTGAGTGCCCATCTGCAAGGTGGGTTTTAATTGTTTGAACATTCAAATTGGTTGGTGTCACTCACCTGTGTCTTCCATCTGCTTCACATCTGTAACAACAAATGAGGTTCCTTCCAAACCGTGCTGATAGTTTTCTGCTCTCCCTTTATATTTCCAGCAGGTTGACTTGATTTCTTGGCAGACCTGCCTGGAGCTGAGGGTCAGATTTAAGGCACGTTGCTGACATCAGTGGCTTTTTTTTTTTTTTTAATGAGCTTTGTCAGAATTCGTTCTTTAGCCATTAAGCAGTGCCAGTGCGGAGTTCATGCATGAGCTGAGCTGAAACCTGCTTAGTATGAATTAGTGATGAGGGAAAAGGAGGTCAGGGAATGTCTAGTTTCAGGGAATGGCAATAACTGGTGTGTTCCAAGTCCTGGAACCAGGGAATGAGCAGAAGAAAACTTAGAAATCATGAGAAGGGGTGAATTCCCACTGCTGTGCTCTGAGGAGGTCTTGTCCCTCCTCATGCCAGTGGGATGTGCATCAGCACCAAGCAAAGGTGTTTCCATGGAGCCTGAATTTGGGTGGTATTGGGGTGTGCTGAGGAGCTGGATGGTGTCAGGGGGATGAGCTGGTGATGTGACAATGATGGCCCACCATGAGAGGGGTCTGTCACAGATGTGTGTCATTGATGAGCCCTATGCTCCAGAAGGATGCTGTGGGCCAGTGCCAATGCCTTTGGAGAGGGCTTTTCTGGTATGACCAGACGGCCAAGCTGAAGACATGCCAGAGCATGACTGTCCCTCCAAGCAGTGAGTGTTGGGATGGGTTGCCCTGAAGAGGAAGAGGGGTTTTACTGGCAAACACTGGAAAAAAGGGCAGTTCCTCCACCTGTGGTGATCTGGTGCAACAGAACCAGGGAATGGGGTGTGATGGAGAAAGTAATCCATGGAGTACAGAGCCTCCAGGAAGCCAGGAACATGTAGATGTGATGTTCAGGCATGCAGCTCCCGGCTCTGGACTGCGTCAGCCAAGCTGGCAGCGAGGAATATCTGTGGGAGCTGGGGTTTGCTCCAGAGGTCACTTCTTCCTTGGCCAAAATAAATACTTCTGTGATTCCCTGTCCCTGTTTCCACTACCTGTAGCTTCTCTGCATCACCCCTGCTGCTCTATGCCCAGAGCTCTTTGCCTTGGCTGCTTGTGGAGTATGACACACTCCAAGATACTCAGTGCAGGGTCTGGTAGGTGGCACAAACAGACAAAAAAGTGGTAAAATCAAGGACAAATTGATAAAAAGGAGCATAAAGGAAAGCCCCTGGGTAGTGGGGAGGTGCCTTGCTGCTGGCATTTGCACATCTGAATCCAGCCAAGGCTTTGTATTGATTCCTTTAAAAGCTCTTTCAATTATTTTTACAGTGAGCTCATTTTTCCTGGCACATCCTTGCTCCCTGTGCATTCCGTACTGGCATGGCAGGTGTTGTTCACCTCTCTGTAGTCATCCACATGTAAGCTGGGAACAGCAGCTCTGCTGCTTGTCCCTGGAGAAAAAGAGATCTTGGCTGCTTATAGGCACTGTGTGAAGGTGAGATGGATGGAGCTGGAGGTGTTTCTGATGGAGCTGCCTGAACTTAGCCAGAACAGGGCCTGTGTGCAGCCTCTGAGCAGTGGGACTTGCACAAAAGCTGGTTTTCTGTGGTCAATACTTTAGGAAACGCTTCTGTGAACAGAGGTGGAGTTGTGGAAAAGACTGGGTGGTGTGTTGGTCCATGGTGATGAGCCACTGCTACTCCAGCCAAAAATCTAAAAGGCCTCTTGGAGCTGCATTTTTAAGACCACAAACTGACTGCAAGGACAGTAAAAAACTGAAATCTTGTGTCTGCCCATGGCATTCACAGTACCTGAGTGAGGCTTCTTAGAAATTTCACATAGCAGGAACTCAGAACTGTGCCTTGGGGGAGTTTGTTTTGTATCATTCATCTTAACCTATGTATTATACAGTAGGAAATCCTGGAAATCTCAAATCTGGAAATCTGGAGTCCCTGCAGATCTGAAATCCTTAAAGTGCTGCCCCAAGGCTCCCTGAGCAGAGGGTGCTCCCTGGTGAGGTGACACCAACAGCACCCTAAACCTCGCTTTCCCTATGTGTTCGATTTACGTGTTCAGCTGAGCCAAGGAGTGAGTGGGTCCCAGGGATCCGACACAGGGGGTTGGTGCCATCCTCCAGAGGGACTTGTGTCAAGTCTTGGGGATGCTGCAAGGCAGTGCCAGTGGTTCAGGGCCAAGGATTCACCCCCAGCTGCAGAGCTCCTGCCTGCTGACACCTCCTGTGCTGGTGGTGAAGCCGTTGGAAACAAAGAGCCAGGAACTCAAGGACCTGTCCAGACAAAACACCTCCTTTTGCCTTAATAATTTTGTTTTTCTCACTTCTACACCTCCATAATAATGTGTCCAGGCCTGTTTCACTGCACTGGTTCATTCAGAGGATTCATTCTGGGATCCAGATATTTCTAGATCATGATCATGCCTCTGTCCCATCCTCTGGAAATGTTGTTTCTCTCTTTCCATGTCACACGTACAAACATGGATTTTGCCAGCTGGGTTTGGGGATGCACTCCTTGCAAAACACCCAAATCTGTGTGGATTCTTCCTTTCTGTGCCTCTGTGTGTGTGTGAGATGTCTGCTGGGCACGTTTCTGTTCCAGTGCAGTTGGATTCATAAAGCTCCTGTTTTTGCAGCCCCACAGGAATTTGCAGGCTCAGTGAAATCGCTGGGGGCTCCCTGCAGAGGCTGGCTGGGTGTTAGCCCTCTGCATCATTTGCAAGCAGAGGCAAAGGGCTGATGGAAGGAAATTTTTCTGCAAAGCTGCCTGCCCTGCTCCGGCTCCTGGCTCCTGTCAGCAGCTGCAGTGTGTTAACCACAAGCCAGGGTGCTGCTGTTTCTCAGGCTGCACATTTTATGCAGATGAGCTCCTTTATAATATCCAAATACTGTCAGAATTGTCCTCTGGATAGTTTTCTTATGAATGGCTGTGTATGTAGGTGCTTGTTTCCTTTTATTTTGTGCTTTTTGGTCTAATGGATACTTTTCCATGTGATGAAGCTCACTGATTTATTCACAATATGCTAAATTTCTTCATCTAATATAAACTTAGGATCTTCTCCTATTTCAAATCCACCAAATATGCCTTTCTCTTGTGATTCAAAGTTACTGTGGTTTTGGATCTTTTAAAATTCAATTAATTTACACTTACAAAATTATATTCTTTATTTTAATCTCTCCAAGAAACCATTGCTTGGACACGTAGAGGGAGAGGAAAAAGCTTGGATTTTGGAGGAGCTGAAAGTTTAATTTGGGAAGGGCAGTCTGGGAGAATAATGAGCAGAATGCCGCAAGCTCTTTTAGAGGCAAAGTTGTACACTACCATCATAGAAGCCTTAAAAGCTCAAAACTCCCATCACCTGGAACTCTGGGACAAACTGGTACAAAGAAAGTAAAATCAGGGCTTCTCATGCAATTTCCTGTTACCATAGATCATTAATGATTTGGTTTTCACCTCGCAGAGATGACTGCAAATCTTTTAGGGGTTGCTGGCACATATCCACAGCAAGCTGAGAGTGAGTGTGTGTGTCTGCCTGGGAGCAGGGAACTCAGCTGGGAAGGTTTTGTGCCCCCATGAGGTAGGAGAGGAGGATCTTTTGTTCTCAGAGCTCCTGTGAGTGTTTGTGGGTGCCTGCAGTGATATTCTCTGCTTTTCTGCCTGTTGGGCAGCCCTGTCTTCTGCAGCCACTCAGGCCTGGGGTGCGTTCTGAGTGTGGTTTTCCAGCATTGTTATAACTGCAGTGGAAAAAGGGGTGAGGGTTTGTCAGCTTGGAACACGGCCAGATGGCAAACCTTTTCATGCCATTACCTTGCACTTCTCCTTGTTCCATGGAAGTGTTGTTCAAACACAGCTCTGCTCAAAGAATGGAGAGGAAAGAAACATGAGGTAGACAGGAAAAGGGCCTCCCAGGCACTTTTTTGGGACAGGAACACCTTTGTTGGAGCAGGTGGCTCCAGCTGGATTCATCCTGGTGAGTTGACCATCAGGAGGAATCCCCGAGAAATCAAATGTTTGTCTTCAAGAGCCCACAGCTAAACAGATTTCCAGAGACCTTTCTCCTTCAGGAGACCCAAACCAGGTGCAGGGGGAGCCTGCTGTCCTGCACTCCCGTTCTAATCTCCAAGTGATCCTAGCTCCAGAAAACCTAAATATTTTGCAAGAAGAAACTTGAGAACATACCCATCAAACAGCCGAGTTGGGAATTCATGAGCTGACATCTGTAGTGCTCTGGAACACCGATAAAAAGCTTCCCAACACACATACATGGAGGGCATTCCCAAATTCAGTTTTTGGATAGCTTTGCTCTGCCATGTGTGTGATGGGTTGGTGTGGAGCGACATAGACATATCTAAGATAGATGTCTCTATGAGCTCTGGTGCCTAGTCTGAGCAGGGGAGCACTGCTGCTCCCTGCCTTCTCCTGCACATCTCTGGAAGAAGGGATAGGAACCACTGCAAGGCTGGGAGCACCTGCCTCCCGGGCTGCCCCCTCGTCTGGAGCAAGGGGAGCGGTTTTAGGCTGGAGCCAACCCTGGGCATTTTACAAACTCATGTAATGGCTCTGCTTGAGGGGCAGCCTTGTGCTGGACATGGAGCAGAAATCACTCGGGAGCAAGTTTCCTAAGCCCTGCTCTCCCAGGGCATCCCAGAGCCTCTGGAGGCCGGCAGAGCAGCTCCTGGCCGCCAGCACATCCCACCCCGGGTGTCACAGCCATGGGGAACACCACATGGAGGCCGTTCCCAGGCTGAGGCCGGCTCTCGGCCTCCCCTTCCACCCAGATCACAGCGCTTCCGCCACCACGTCCCGGAGCCAAGGGCAGCCGCCAGCCTCAGGAAGTGCAGCAGGTCGTGGGAACTGGCCCGGGGACCGGCGGCTGGGCCAGCACCGGAGCCAAGAGCAGCGGTCGGCACGCCGCCTGCATGGGCCCAGAGTGCTGTGGGGAGCTGGGGTGCACGGGGTGCACACACCTGCAGCTGGGGCACATACACGGCCCCGCACTGCCCGGCCTCGTGCTCCCATCGTCGCACCCATGTGCTTCTCTGCAGGGTGTGGGTGCCCAGCACACCCTGTTCCCTCCCCAGCCATCACTGCCCTGCCCCAGACCTGTCTGAGCGGGCACTGTGTGCTGTGGGAGGATGAGCAGGTGCCTGTGGAGCAGCTGGAATGCCTCATGTGCCTTTTAGTGTTTTCCTTCCTTTTATTAAGTGAGGAGCCGCCTCTGAACACTAAAATATCTGAGCGCTGGGAACTATTAAAACGTCACTTTAAAACCCTGACAGCATTTTTGTTAAAGTGTTTTTAAAACTATTTGCCAAGTTTTCCTTCAATTGATCAAAAAGGGCTGTGTTTCAGAGTTCCTTGTCATCCAGATCTCTCCCAGAACTTGCTGGGGCCGTTATCCTGCAGGAAGAGCCCCAGAAACTGAGTGCAGAAACTGAGTGCAGCAGTGCCCTGTCCCGAGCACAGCCTTGCCAGGCCTGCTTCCACCAATGGCCCTGTGAGGCTTTCATGGGATATTCAGCTCAGCCACCATCTTCCAGCTGTTTTCTCCATGCATGTCCAGCTCACTCTTGCAGCAAGGCTGGATGCATATGAAGGAAGGTGGTTTATTTGGGACAGGAATGTGGGATTGCTTGGAAGCCAAAGGGAGCAACAACAGAGTGGAGAAGCAATGGCAAGATGCAGATAGATTTTCCTGTAGATATTTCTATTTGTGGCTGTGAAAAGATTCTGAGCCAAAGCTGTGGCTGCCCTCTTCATTGGTCCTTGGGACACGGGACAATGATCACAGCCTCTGGGAGGTGTGGGATGGGTTATATTCTGCAGCGTTCCCAGGCTGCTTCATATTTCCCTGGTTTGTATCAGCTGCTGGGGATGTCCTAGGCTGTGATGGAGTGAACCCAGGTGTGAGAGTGATGTTGAGGGGGCTGTGCCCCATCTGCCCTGCAGCCAGAGGGGAGCACTGTGGGCTGAGGGGTCCTTGGGATCAAACCCAGGCTTCATCTTCACCCTGCAGTCACTCTGTTCCTGCTGCATCACATCTCCAGGCATCTCCTGTCAGTGTCACTTGTCACCTCATCCATTACCTGGTCTTTTGTCCCTCCCTTGGTCCTGTGTCCCCTCCATTCCCACTAGTGACTGTATCCTCCTTTCTGGGGTTCATGTCAACTCCTGTGGCTCTGTGTGGGTGCAGGTGGCTGGTGTGGGCTGGGAGGTGACACCAGGAACAGCGCTGTGTCTCAGTGTTGCTGGCAGTGAAAATGGAGAGCTCAGTGCATTTAAATCCCAGCTGAATTTTTGAGACTCAAATATATTTTTCAATGTTTAAATGCCAAACCAGGTTGCTTTACTCTCCCCGCAGCAAACTCCTGCTGGAGAAGGACAGGGAACCGAGTCCCCTGCGAGACCCTGTAACTTCTGTTCCCGTCTTGTGTCTCCCCGCAGTGGTTTCACGCTTTGCCCCAGAGATTTTAGCTCTCACTGTCTGGTGTCACAGAGCTGAGCAGCAGCAGAGGTTCCCAGCTGAGCTTTCCAGCAATGGTTTCCTTCCATGGCGACAGTTGGGGTCACTCTTTCACAATGAGCGTTTTCCTCCTGAGCTCCAGCTGCGCTTTCCTATAGGACGAGCTCTGAGCATTGCATCTTGTGCTGGCTGGGATTTCCAGCTCCCAGGACTCTTCACTGGACAAACACAGGGTCAGCAATATCTCGGATTTTAATACTGCAGCCATGCAGGAATAAGCTTTTTCTGTGGTCTTGGAAGCTCAATAAATTAATGTTTGAGCTCCCTGGGCTTCTCTGGGTGTGGATCCAGCAAGGGAGCTGGAGTCTGCTCTTTGTCTGGCCATTTCTGGCTGTCATCGGTGGGGAGGGAGCGATGTGGATTAAGCTCATGGTGCCATCCTCAGGTCTGGCATGTGAGCACACGCCATGGCATTTGTTGCAGCCTCCTTATCCCCCCCACACCCTCCATGGTTTCATGAAGGGGAGTGTGAGGGGATGTCAGGACCCTGTTGGGCTTCCTGTGAGGAAGTCTTACCCCATGTTTGGTTTTCCCCTCTTCTTGGTGTGAGCAGGGCACCGAGCCACCGGAGCCTGATGTGCCAACACACAGCCTGCAGCGCCCTGCCCAGCTGGGGAGAGGAGCTGGGGCCATGCTGGTGCTGGAGGCTGGCTTGTGGGGGGCACAGCAAGGTCCCCCCCGGTGCTAGGCTGAAGCCTGAGGGCTCGTCCCTGTAGGCAGGCTGGAGCATCCTCACGGGGTCCAGCCCCACTGCTGTCCCATGGGAACACCGCTGCTCCCAGCCCAGCCAGCTCAGGCCGTGTGGGAACGTCCTGCCCTGGGAGGAGGTGCAGGGGCTGGTGGGGGAACTGCGGGGGTGGGAGTGAAGCATCACCCGGTGATGGGAACTCATTGTACCGTGGACGGGGTCTTCAGGGATAAATTTAATGGTAGTGAAAGAGCTCAGCTGGCCCTGCCTGATGTGTGATGAGCCAAGTGTGCCTGGAGTGTCTGTGGGTCCTGCTGTCACTGGGTGGCAAAGCCCTGAACACCCGATGGGGATGGAAAGATGGGGTGGGAAGGGGGTAGCAGTGACCAAAAGCAGCAACCCCAGCCAGCCCCTTTTCCAGTCCTCCTTGGTGGCTCCATGGTCACTTAAGGAAGAGGAGCTTGGAGAAGGCCTGCTAGGGCTGACTTGAGAAGCAGGTCACTCAAGTGCAGGGTACTTTGCAATTCCATGATAGTGGCTTTATGGTGTCACACCAGGGCCTGGCCATGCTGGTCCCTGAAGGATGTACCCAGTGCTGGGAGCCAGACCCAGGGGGACTGAGGAGATCGTTTGCTGTGTTAACAGCGAGGGTGGGGGTCCCATCTGCTAAGCATGGGGACCAGCCAGGCCTGGTAACACCCTGCTGCCACCTCACAGGGGACTTCGTGACAGCAATGTCTCAGGCCTCACTGGGTGGCCAGTCTGTGGCAGGGAGATGTAAATGGCCATATTTGTGTGGGCAAAAATATTTCCTTCTCTGGGCTTGATGCAAAGTCAGGCTGGAAGAAGTTTGGAGCAACCTGGTCTAGTGTAAAGTGTCCCAGCCAATGGCAGAGGGGTTGAACGAGATGATCTTGAAGGTCCCTTCCAAGCCGAGCTGTGATTCTGTGGTCCTGATAAACAGGACCGGCCTTGCGTGGTGGTCCCTTGGGGAATGGTGCTGGCAGGGAGCCTTTCTCGCTGCTTTTACGTTTCCCTGTGCTCCCTCTTGTGTCAGTCATGGAAATTCCATCCCCTGACTTTTCCTTTGGCACTTACCTCCCTGGCCCACATTAGGTGATGTCTCACATGCTGCTGCAGTGTTTATCCCATCTCCTTTCCCATCATCCTGTCCTTACATCTCAGTTCTTGTGAATATGTTCACAAGGACACCCAAACGCCTTCCAGAGAGGCAACCAGGCTCAGATGTCAAGCCATGCCACTCTCTCACACCCATCCCTGTAAGTGTCCCAGGGCAGGTTGGACAGGGCTCTGAGCACCCTCGTCTAGTGAAAGGTGTCCCTGCCTGTGGCAGGGCATTGCAAGGAGATGGGCTTTAAGGTCCCTCCCAGCCCAACCTAATCTATGATTCTCCTTGCATCCAGCGTGTTGGATTGGCTTTGGCAAAGCAGCCTCTTTCAACAGAGCTGGACATCTCTCCTTCCCACTGCCTGGGGTTTTCACAGGTGACTTTCCAGCAGCCCCTCTGTACCAAGCAGAATCATTTTGTGCTTCTTTCCTGTGTCAGGCAGCAGTTGCTGTGTTATTAATTAACCTGGTTACTCACATAACCATAGTGCTGGACTCACTGCTGTTCAAACTGGTGAACCTGAGCCTCAATTCACTCCCTTCTCTCTGCTCCGAGGAACTGCAGCTCCTAGGAGGGGGAAGTTTGCACTGTCAGCTGCCCTGGGGAGAGCTGAAATGCAGAGGGCAGTGAGGCATTTGCAGGAGGGGAAGGAACCCTTTGCCTGCTGCAAGCTCTCCAGGGCTGCAGGGCTCTGGGTGTTCCCAAAGCCTGGGCTTGGTTTGGGTCTGAACACTGTGGGGCCGTGCCTTTGCCGCTGCATGTGCCAGCAGTGCCACTGTTCCTTCCGCCTTGCCGAACAGCAGCCAGCCCAAGCAGCGCCTGTTTAATTCAGCAAGTCATAAATTCATAATGCTTATTTACCGCACAGTACCATCAATATTTGATAGCGGCCACTGGCCTGCTGCAGCCTGCAGAGGAAGGGGATGGGTCTGCAGGGGGCTGGCAGTGGGGCTGGCATGCAGTGGGGCTGCCCAGGTCAGTGTGGTGGTGCTGAGATGGGGCTGGAGAGATGTGGGCTCCTCCTACGCCCCTGCAAAGCTGCCAGTGGTGGGATGAAGCCACAAAGGCTCTGCAGGGGGATGTGTGGGGGCCGGGCCGGCAGCTGGAGGCTGTCAGGTTGAGGAGGAACGAAGCAGGGAGCTGGGTGCAGGGGGTGAACCCAGCAGCTGGTGGTTAGGAGGGGAATTTGCAGGCCTAGGGACACACAGCCACAATCTGGCTGTCGCCAGAGTGTCTCAGGACAGCCATGGGGACTGCCCTGTAGGTGCCACTTGGTGCTGGCGTTGCTCGGCAGTGGTTGGGAGCGCCGTGAACTCGGGAAGCCCCTTGACCCCCGACCCCAGCTCACTAATTGACTGCGAGGAGGAGCCCTGCCCTTCACGGAGGGGTGAGCAGGAAGGAACCTTCTCCCTGAGAGCTGCCGAGGCCTCAAGGAGAAGGCACAAGCGGGGGAGTTTAGCTGTGCAAAGACAATATTTTGCAGTTCACTCCAAAAGAGCTTCTTCCTGCTTATGGATCTTGAGTGTTTTGCTCCTCGTAAGCAAAAGTTGCTGCAGCCAGTGGCTTTGCCCCCCAGCTCCTGCTGGATATTCTCTGCACTGGGAGTGCTGAGGGTCTCATTTCTCACTCCTTCGGAAGGGGCTGCTCTCTCCTGCCTTCCCTTGTCTGAGCTCCCTCTCCCTTGTCTGCAGAGGGTGATGGGGGAGGCTGTACCCCTGAAAACCCTGGGCTCACCCAGGAGCCATCCCAGCTTCCCACTGAGGGGCTGCAGCAGCACAGGGACAGTGTGGACCAGGTGGCCAGTGGAGTGTGATGGGCTGTGATGGCTCCAGCTGGACATAAGGCTGCAGGCTGCCATCTCAGAGGGGCCAGAGCTGAGGCTGCTCAGAGGTGTCTGGTGAGTTGGTGCCTTCCCAGGCATCACTCAGCAATCCCTGAGCAGCGGGGCTGTGACATGCAGCCGATAAGGTGGCCCTCGGCCCCATGAGTTGCGCTGGCACCCACTTGCTGAGTGGTGCTCCACTCTCCCCGCTATGCTGAGACAAGCCAGGCCAGCCTGAGTGACAGGTCTCCCCTTTTATGGTAGCTTTTATCTGTCCTTGGGGAATGCGGCCCCAGTGCTGGCTGAGTCTGTGGCGGCAGTGCCGACAGCCATGCTGCCTTCCTTCCTGCTGCTCCAAAGTTTTCCATCAGCCAGCCACATCCCTTTGCTGCTGGCTCCTGGACCTGCTGCTGCCATTCCCAGAGGATGTAGCAGGAGTTAAAACCCTTTCCCAGCACACTGGAATCCTGCTCTGCACTGACTCTGCTGGGAGCAAAGAGGGCACGTGTCCGCTGCAGCTCCGTCCCGGGCAGGGACAGCGGGGTGCCAGTGCATCCTTTGGCAGTGCATCCCAAATCTCACAGCCTTTACTCTACTCCAGAAGCTCTCCTGGCTCAGACCTGAACCTCTCACCCAGGAGATGACTCCCCACACTCCCTTGGTCATTGCAAAACCAGCGCCGGTGGGGCTGCTCTCCGGGCTGTGGCTTAGGGGATTTGGGAAGGTGTCAGATATGGGCAGCTCTGCTTTAATTTACAGTGACAAGTGTTTATGGACCTTATGTACAGCCCACACTTCACTGTCCATGCAGTCAGATCCCTCTTTGAACCGCCTGGAAAGGACCAGATTATGTGGGCTGGGGTGAGGAGAGGGATTTCCCATGATGGAATGAATGTCCTCTGTACCAATCACTGTCACCTTCCCCCTACAGTGAGCCCAGCACATGGGGTGACAATGTGGGAGCACAGTGACCACACTGCTTGGAGGGGATGAGTGAGATGGGGGAGCTGGGAGGAGCTCAGAAGATGAGGTCTGCCTTGGTGTTTGCCAGGAAGCCTCTCTGCAGTGACCCAGGATACCTAATGGATGGCTGTGTGTGTGGGAACAAACCCTTGCTGCTGTGGGGCAGAGTGGGAAGACATGGTACACCTCCAGAAGAAGTGTCCTCCTTGGCCCATGCTCTCATAGGCTGCTCCGAGTCGATGCCCAGCAGCATCCCAGCCAGACCAACCATGGCTGCTGTGGTGACCCGGTGGCTGTTGGCTGCAATGCTTGGTTGGCTCCCAGCCCTCTTTTTTGGGTGCCCATTCCTCTGAAATATTCATCCTTGCTCCATGGGAGACACTGAATTGCTTTAAACCTCTCTGAATATTTCATCTCCCAGCTTGCAAATGGTTCTGCTGGGATTGGTGATGTCCTGGCCATAGTTCCATCTGAGACAAGTTCCAAAAAAAGTCAGGTTAGTGTCCCACAAGCCTGCCTGTTAACTTGGGCCATGACACCAGCCTGTCACTCCATGTAGCCCCTTGTCCTCCTCGTCACCATCTCCATAACACCTCCCAAATGCAATGCTTTTCACCCCCGCTGGTCCCACAAGCCACTGTTGGTGCTCAAGGATCTGGCAGGTGGATCCAAAGGGTCTGCTGGGAGCAGACATCACAGCTCCTTGGGGTGCAGGGCTCAGAGGTTCAGGGATGGGCAAGGTTGCCAGGGTTAGGGATTAGCAGGTGATGCATGTGCTAATAGTGGGTGCAGAACTTTGGGGTGCAGGATGGGCAGGAGGAACAGGAATTATGTGGGGTACAGGCAGCCATGGAAAGGCCTAACAAGGGTGCTGGGCTTTGTACAACAGTTTAGACTTTCAGCAGTCAACCCTTGCTGCTGAGTGTGCTGATGCACCCGAGTTGCTCATTATTCTGATTAATTCCTCAGCAGTTTTGACCAAATAAGTCAAGAAAGTGGAAAAATATCTGAAGAGCTTCTTTCCCCTTGCTGTCCTGCCTGGACTGGGACTGGGAGCTCTCTCTATGGTGCCAAGGCCAGTTATTGACCCCTCAGCTGGTTTTACTGCTCTTGAGGATGGAGGGAAACTGAGGTTACCCACCCTGGGGACACAGCGAAACATGTCTGGCCCCATTCCACTGCCTCACCCCTCTTCTTGTGGGGCTCTTTCTCCACCCCCTGCTCTAGGAGTTAAAAACTTCCCTCCAGCCTGGCGTTGCTCACGGAAAGTTTATATATAGCCTTTTGTTTTTGCCAGCATCCCCCTTGAGTTTAAATAGCTCTTCCCCGTCCCTGGTGTTGACCCCGGATGTATTTATAGAGAGCAATCAGATCTGTGCTGGGCACACCAAGCCCATGTCAGTCCCCAGGGAGGCCCTTCCAGCAGTGTGGCCTCACACTGAGCCTTGCCCCAGGAGAAGGCCTTGAGGGCTGCCAGGGGCTGCCAGGGGGTTCAGAGCTGGGGCTGTGCCCGTCTGTTTGTGCCTTCCTCTGGGGTGACTGTGCCAGCTCTGGCTGTGGAGCAGCTTTTGGGATTGCCATCGCTAGGTTCAGAGTGTTGTGAGACCGCTGCTGTTTCTCCTCTAGAACTGTGTTTCATGCTGTGCAGTGAACCATGTCCCCAGTGCCACAGGCCGCTCCAAGCCGGGGCTGTGAGGATGGTTTAACTCCCTGGGGTTAAACGTGAGGCTTCAGCCAGCTCCCCCCGCGGGTGCCAGCTCCGCTCCATCCCGGAGGTCCATGCTGCTGGGCTGCTTCCCCTCCAACCTCAGCTCTTGACTATTTAAGGCAAATCTCCTTGCTGGACTTTTAAACAAAACCCGGGCTCCTCTCACTCTCCTCGTTTTAAATAACTCGCCTGGTGTAAACAGAATGAAGCATAACACCATAAATCAGGCATTCCCGGGATCTGCCTGGCAGGCTGCATGCAGGGGCTCACCAGGCCCCCGAGCTTCCCTGCAAACTCTTCTGGGGGCCTGCGGGGAGTGATAAGAGGACAAGAAGGGCTCTGGTGGGGCAGGCTTTCCCAAGGAGACTAATGTGATTACAGGCTGCCAGCCTTTGGGGTAAAATAATTAAGGTTGCGAAATAGTTTCCATCACAGCCCCTTGCTTGTTGTTATCCCCCGAGGCTGGAATTTTCCGAGCTGTATTCCTTGTGTGAAAATGAATTTTTCTAGGGAAGTTTGTGCTGGTGATGGTCAGTGATGCAATGGCTGTTTCATAGGGATTTGGGGTGAAATGCCTGGACTGCAGATGAGACTCAGCACGTTCCTTGCAGGAACATGGGCACTTTGCACCACAGTGCCATCAGCCAGAGGGATCAGCTCTGGAAAATCGGCCCTTGTGGCGTCAGTCCTTGCTGTTTATGCACTGTGGTTGAAGCAGGACAGAAACAATTCCAGCTCATCTCAGGGATCGGTTCTTCCCATGATAAAACTCTGTTTTCCCTCGGTTTAGGGCTTTGCCAAATGTTCATCATGAGTTGAATCTTTCAGGCTGGTTGTCCAACATACACCAAGTTATCTAAACAACCCAGTTTAAACAAGTCTGGCCTTGCTGGGATTGAAAACTGGGAAGATATATTGGGTTGGTTTGCTGCCAAGACTGGAAACTCCAAGGGGTGAGACTTGGGGTGCCCTGGGAAGGGGGACAGGCCACTATCTGTGCCTGTCAGGAGCTCCGGGCTGTGGCCAAGCTGAGGAGTGTGTGAAAAGCCCGCAGGTGGTGCAGAGGCCTTGGCTGTGCTGCATCCTCCACATGGGAACAGCACTGGGAAGGGTGTTGCTGTGGCACATTGTCTTTCATTGTACCCCTAGCTCCAGGAGGGACAGTGCTGCCATGCTGCCATCCCTGGCCTGCCCCAGTGCTGCCCTCCCCCTTTTCTTCTCTGCCCAAAGACAAGCAGGATGGATGAAGAAGCCTCTTGCAAGGTGATGCTTCATTTAGCTCACATCCTTCCCACTGGTTAATACCTCCCATTGTTCACATGACTGAGGAGCAGCCTTCAGAGTCCTGGCAGGAGCTTTTACACAGCAGGTCGCACCCTTGGGTGGGCAGTGTCATCTCCAGGATGAGAGCATGGGTCCTGCTTGGACAGAGCAGAAGGGAGGCTGGAGTCAGCAGGAAGTCTCTGTGCCACACCCATGGCATCTCCCCCATGCTGGGCAGTGTCACACAGGGTGTCTGACAGTGGAGCTGTCCCTGGCTGTCCTCTGCAGTGCTCAGCACCGGGAGAACAGCAGGGAGGAGGAAGGAAATTGTAAGGAGATTTCTTTCCTACCCTTGAGGGCACCCATGGACACATACCCTGGGGTGGATGTGCAGAGGGGAACCCATGGGAGCTGGGAGTGTTCCAGGGAAGGACATGATAAGTGAGCTGATAAAGAGCTTTTCCAAGGCAAGAGCTTTTCCCTTTTTTTGCCACATCCAGGCTGGAGCGATGCTCATCCCACACATCCCCCCTTGCTCTCTGGCATGCTGCAGCAGGCTTTGAGACTGGCCTGCATCCCAGGCCAGCACCAGTGGCTGGGGAGCTGAGCCGTGCCACATGTGGCAGGGTCGCTCACTTGGGTTTTGGCAGTTTTCCATGTCAGTAGGTCATGTGTATGTTGGTTGTGTTGCCAAGGATTCACTCCTCCACAACAAGTCCTTTTGTTTTGTTTGACAAGGTCTCCAGTGTGCAGAGGGGCTGGACATTAATAACCTTGGTGAAAATGGGACGCCTTCCTCTCAGGGCATTCGGGTTGGTGTGTTCTGCTGTGACCAGGGGATGGATCACAAGGCACAACTCAAAGCTGCCCATCTCCTGCCTTGCAGGGTTGGCCCTCTTTGGCTGTCCAGATACTTAATGGCAAACTTTGGGAGTATTTCTCCCCTCCGTGTGATCCATAATGTCTGTTAATTAGGGGTGAAGATGATGTAGCAGAGGATGAGGCCTGCAGAGTCCTGTTGATGGTCAGAGGTGGCTCTGGAGAGGATGGGACATGGTACTCAGTAGCAGCTGGCTGAGGGATCCAAAGCTGGATCTGCTGACACCCTGAGGAGCCTGGGCCAGATCCTGGGGTTAGGACCAACACATGAGGGCTCAGGACACCAATAACACTGATTGTCTCTTAGTGCTCTGGGTCAAGCCATGTCCCGTCCCTGCTGCTCCACATCCCTGTTGGCACTGAGCCGATGTTCTCACCGAGCACCTGGGCAAAACCTCACTCAAACAACTGCAGAGCAGGCAAAGGGCAGGATCTGGCCCAGCAGGACTTGCCAGAAGTGCTGTGCCTCTTCCCTGCTGCTGGGACAGGTCTGGTGGCCATTGGTGCCACTTCATTAATGCCATGTGCCAGGTGCTGGAGCAGAGCTGTGTCTGCTGATTGGGGCAGTGATAGTGGGGCTCTGGAGCCTCGAGCCACTCCCTCTGCCAGCAGGGCAGCTCCTGACACGGCTTCAGAGAGGAAGGAGACAGATTCAACTGCAGAAATTCCTCCATTTTAGCTGGCATGCTAAAAGTGCTAGCAACCTGGGCAGCTCCCAGCTCCTCTGTAGATGAGGCAAAGGAATGGTCCTGTTGTAGGTGAGGTCCAGCTGCATTATAAGAATTTTAGCCCATAAGAACACCATGGTGGAGGCTTCAACTGCTCTCATGGCTGAACACTGGTGGAAGGAGCTGCTGGGGATGGACACTGATGCTCCAACGTGTCCGTCAGGTGTGGGCACACCTGGACCTGAGACAGCCTGCACCCCACACTTTCAAAAGTCCTCGTTAAAAATCAGTCATGGATGGTCCTTGGGCAGCAGCGTAGAGCCAGGTGTGTGACCATCCCCTACGCAGGGCTGAACTGGTTTGGGGCCTTTAGTTAACAAATTCTCTATAAAGGATGCCCCCTGGTTAATTCCCTCATAATTAATATGCCTGGCAGTGCAAATGACACATTAATTATGAATCCAAAGAGATAACAGTGCACTGTTTCAGTGCTGCACAAGCAAGGAGGAGCATTGTCTTCTTTCTTTGTATTTCATCTTCTAGGAAAAAGCAGTATGAGTTTTGGGGCAGACTAAAGTCCTGTCTTCATTTTCTAGGTGACTCAGAGACAAATCCTTCCCTGAAGCCGTGCTTTTCCCACCGTATTGCCAGCAACGCTGCATCTGCAACCCATCAGAGAAAGCATTTGGGTTTATTGTTCCTGCTCCTGGCTTCAAACAGGCTTTTCTGTTTGGCACTATCTTTTTATTCAAACTGTGTAAACACAAGCTCTCCTCACCCGTTTTTGGTTGGAAGTCCACTTGGTGGGCTCACGTCATGGGCACTGCAGCGTCTGCGGAGCTCGGCTTGGGCCGTGCTGCCAGGAGCTGCTCTAAAATGCCCATAAAAGCAGCTTTGCAGCGATCTGATGCATCCGAGCAAACATTTGCACACACCTCTGAGCCCTTGTCTCTCTCAGTTAGCTTCAGCTTGTCCTCCTGGGGGAAGGCGGAGCTGGAGAAGACGGGCAGTGACGTACAGAAAGGAATTAAAGTTTGAAAGCACTCGCTGCCGTCCCCAAAGCAGCTACTGCAGGCATGTGATGCTGGATGAACTCTGTGATTCCACTCTTGATTGTCTCTGCCCTGCACCCACTGGCTAACACAAAAGTCCTGCCCAGCTCCCAGGATGGGGCTAACTGCATCCTGTGATTTGGTACCCAAATATCAGTGATCTCTGGTACTGATTTTTCTGCCACACCTTTTATCCTCTGCCCTTTGCAGTGCTTAGGGCTGTTGTAGACACAAGGCCTTTGGTCCAATGGAAGGAACCAAACATGTGGAAGGGGTTGGGAGCTCCTCTTCAGCCTGGTCTTGAGTGAGTGCCATCGCTGCTGTTTGGACACAGATAGACCAAAAGAGGCTGCAGGGTGGGAGGAATAGCTGGGTAGGCTTTGTGTCAGGCAGAGATGCAGACTGGGAGAGGGGGAAGCACAGAAGGTGCTGGTGAGGGGTCAGCAAGGAACTGGGCTGGGTTAGTCTGGCCAAAAGAGGTTGAACAGGAGCCTATTTGCAGTTTATGCCTCCCTAGAGGGGTACAAAGTTACAAAGATGGTGGAGTTACACTTCTTGCCTTGATAGTGGCAGCAGATGATGTAATCTGGGGCTGCAGCCACACATGGTGGCTCGATAGAGTCAGGACAGGTGTTAGGGATTCCCTGCTGGATGGTGCAACCTTGGGATGGACACCTGGAGAGGCGGGGTTGGTCCATCCTTAGGGGTTTTCAAGGCAGGACCAACCTGACCCAGTGCTAGTCCTGCAGGATGTTGGATGGGTGAGTTCTGAGGTCCCTTCCCACCTTCTCTGTAACAAGTCTCCAGATGTCTCGATGCTGATCCATACCAAAAGCAGCCCCAAAGCCCTCGCCTGCCTGTGGCCAGAAAGTTCTCTGAGAATTCATCTGAGGCCCTGTAAAGAGTCTTTGGTGATGCCAGCACTCAGCTTGCATGTGCACGTCACCGGTCTGAGCAGTGACAGGGTGAGTCTGCTCTCACTGCTTGCTTGCAAATCAGTGTTCCTCCATGTCCCATAGCTGGTGGCTTCTTTCCAGCCAGCAGAGCAAATCCCAGTCTGGAATAATTAACCAGAAAGACTAAGAGCATGAGGCAAGAGCAGCTGGAATGGGCAGAGGGTGGAGGAAAGCAGCAGAGTAGTCTGGGGAGATGTGGGATGTCCTGGACAAGGACAGCAGGAGGTGAAATTGGTGCCAGTGTCAAGCAGAGGAATTCCTCCCTTCTCCATACCTCAGAAACATTGGAAGTGGCTCGGGAGCATCCTCTGTGTCCTGGGACAAGTGCCAGGGCTCAGTTGCTGTCCCAGATAAGCAGCAAAACAGCAAAAACAATCCAGTACCTCAGCCAAAGTCTGGCACTGCCTGTGACTGGCTCAGCTAAAACAGGAGCCTAAAGTGGCCTCTATGACAATCACCATGATGCCCAAAAGAAAATCCACTGCCTTTGTACAGGTGGGTGAAGGAGGTCTGGGATCACAGAATGAGTGGGCAGGATGCAGGAGCCCACCTGGAGAGAGACATCCCTCGTTACCACCTTAACCAGCACCCTGAGCTGGTCACCTGTTCAAGAATGAGAAAGAGCCCTTGGAAAATGCAAAGCTGAGGAACTGTGTGAAAACAAGATTGTCCACAGCTGGCTGTCGTTTCAAGTCTCATCTTGATTTCTCAGCTGATTGCAACCTCTTTCTGTCTCAAGTACTTTGTTAACCCTCTTTCTAGGACCTGCTAGACCAACCTTGTTGGTTGTGAGCACCTCACAGCTTTTACTCCTCTTCCCTGGTGAGGCTCTGCCATTCCCATCATTTGCAGGCAGGACAGCACGGTTGGAGCTGGTTGTGTGGGAAGTTATCACAGGGTTCACTGTCAACTTGTTCACCCTGATGAGGAATTGATGTGGGAGAGGTAAGTGGATGCCGGATGGGTCGCAGCATCACCTCTGCTCTTCTAACTGTCACATCTTAGCGGACGTGGTATGGCAAGGACAGGCTCTGCTGCAGCCCTGTGCCAGACTGCAGAGCCAGATGCTGCTGAGTGGAAGATACTTTGGGAGGAAAAGTGTTAGTGTAAAAATACATCACTGTAAGACATGGGTAAGCAAAGTCCAAACTGAAGTGTCGCCTGCTCCTGCGCTGGTTCAGCTGCTGTGACCTTGGATCGCGTACTTAAAGCTGAGCATCTCCAGATGGAAGTGGAATCCTCAGCCAAAACCTCTGCAGGGACATCACCATTTTCTGGTAGACTAGCTCACCTGCACAGGCTGCTAGCAGTGTTGGCTTAATTTGCCCCACCTTCTGTCCATCCCTCTAAGTTCCTGGGGTGAGAAGACATCCCCTCTGTGTGCAGCTGCTTGGACCATCAATGGCTCCATGTGTTGAAGCACCTGCTGCAGTGCTTTGTGAGGGGAGAGGCTGCCTGGGTGTGATGTTTATGAAGATATAAAAGGGACTGTGAGCCACAGGATACTGGGATGTAGAGATGCTGCCACCACACACAGCTCTGAGGGGTGGGTGTGCAAGTAGGATGCTAATCTCTAGCTCAATGCCATGGATCTGCCTACAAAATAAACCAGAGGTTGTGGCCATCAGCATGGTAGTGGTGTGGTGGACCCACAGTTATTGTCCCAGTGTGATGGATACAGAAACTCTTCCACTTGTGGCCAGGGTTTTCCTGCTCTGGAAGAGGCAGAATGTCTCCTCTGCATGTGTGTGCAGCATGGGGATCCTTGGGGTCTGATGAAAACCCGCTGCTGCTCCTGACTTCCACCCTTTCCTGCCTTCCACCCTTTCCTGCCTTCCTCCAACTGCCTCAGGCTCCGCACTCAAAGTCTGTAGAAAGTGAAACACAGAGCACGTGCTGTGAGGTTACACTGGTTTTTGCTCAATTAGCACAGGAAGCAGATATTCCTGGTTTTTGTCAAGGCAGGTTCTCTTAGAGTCTTTGAGGAATGGTAGGCAACACTCTTCCCGGAGTTATTCCTGCACACCCTTATGGGACTGTCCCCCAGTCTTGGGGACAAAGTCATGCTGAAGGGCAGTATCCCTGAAGACTGGAGAAAGTCCTTGCTCTGTTCTGGATCTGTCCATGCTGAACTCCATGGGTGGCTTGGGGGAACTCTTCCTGTGGTGCTCAGAGCTGGGAGGTGAAGCCTCTCCAAAACCCTTCTTTTTGGTAGGACAGCATTTTAAATAAATAGATTTGGGTTTTTTAGTCAAAAAGTGGGAGTTTTGTCCCCTCCTGCAGGACCTAACAGGGATCAGGCTCTCTGGCTTAGCAGCTCATTACAAAGCCTTGGGAAAGGAAGCGCTCACTTTGCTGCTGTGTGAGGACTCCATACAAAATCCTCTGTGCCGCATGCAAACAGCTGCTGCTGCTAAAAGCTGCTAAAACCTAGAAAGCAGGGAAACATCAAGCTGATGCTCCCAGGAGGATGTTTTATCCCCTCCAACACACCCCCTGTGATGCAATTACTTGGCCCCACGTGCACTTGGCTGTGGGCACCACCTCAGTGATGGTGTTTCCTGTATTGCCTTTCTGGTGCCAGACCCGGAGTGCCGTGGCTTGTGCTGGACGATGTGCGTGGGGATGGCTGAGTTTAGGGTTACATTTGCACAGGGTTCCCCTCTGTAGCCAGGTGGCAAATGGAGCCAGAGGCTGGGGCTTGAACAGGGCAGTGGACCCAGGTGTGGTGGGAACTCGGCTGTGGTTACCCCCAGCCAGGCTCACACCTCTTCACAACGTGCACATGTGCAGAAGGAGATACCCCTGAGTTCCTGCTGGAACGAAATGGTCACTCAGCCACGTGTGGGCTCAGTTTGACTTTGAAGTGACATTCAGTGCCATGGGGACAGCACAGGTGTCTCCAGCCAGGCCAGTGGAGGACAGGGAACACACTTGGCTTTTGTGGTGCAGGTGGGGGCTGTGGGACACCCAGAGTAGGGCAGGGCTGATGTTTCCCCTCTTCCACCTAGCCTCAGTGCTGGGGAAGCAGGACTGGCTGGGCACAAGAAATGCTGGTTAAGGTAACAGGGCACAAATCCCTGGACTTCTCTCATTTGGCAGGTTGACCCAAGCTCTTGGGGTTTACAGTTTTGCCTCGCAGAGGGACCAAGCTGGGGAGTGCTGTATGGAGGAACAGACTATGTACTGCATTTTCTCCTCATGTTATCCAGCTGCAGGCTGTGCTTTAGGATGTGGCCAATTGGGCACCCATGTGGGCAGGGAGAAAGGAAAGGAGATGGATAATGAGAGTGGTGAGGCCCTGGCTCAGGCTGCCCAGAAAAGTTATGACTGGCCCATCCCTGGAAATGTCCAAGGCCAAGGTTGGGTGGTGCTTGTAGCAACCTGGGATAGTGGAAGGTGTCCCTGTCCGTGGCAGGGGGGTTAAATGAGATGGAATTTGAGGCCCCTTCCCACCCACACCACGCACAGATTCCATGATTCTGTGGCTGAACCCTGCTCCTCTTCCCAGGTGCAAGAACAGAGCTTTGTGCGGGGCACACATGGATGTCCGTAAGGATGGTTGGGTTGCCCTGGCAGGAGGAACCAGGAGGAACTCTTGTCCCCAGGGGACCCGGGATGCTGTCGGGGTCGATCTGGGGCTGTTTTCCTGAGCTCTCAGGGCCGCTGTCTCGGAGTTCCAGGATCCCCGTCCTGAGCTCTCAGCGCTGCTGTTGTTGGGGCTCGGGGCTCTCATCGGGGGTCACAGAGGTGCCGTCCGGGGGCTCTCGGAGCCCCGCGGGGCTGAGCCGTGTCTCCCCGGCCCGGGGGTGCGCGGAGGGGACGGCACGGCCCCGCCGCGAGATCAGAGCCCGGCGGGCCCTTTAAGAAAGTCGAAACCCGAAAGTTCATCAAAGTTGACAAAGTTTTTCATGGAAAGGAGGGGAAAAAAATTAAAATAACACGAGCCCAACAACCAAAAAAACTAATTCCCCGCGGTCCCGGGGGGCCGGGCCGGGCCGGGATTGGCGGCGGCGGCGGCCGGGGGCGGCCCCGGGCGGGGCAGGCGGGCGGGTCCCGGCCCCGCTGCTCGATGCGCGGTGGCGGCACCGGGAGCGGCGGCTGGGGCTGGGGCGCGTCGGCCCCGCAGCTGCGGCTCGTTGCGCTCCGCTCGGCCCCGCTCCGCCCGGCCCGGCCCTAAACAGCGGCGCCGTCCCGGGACGCCGTATGTGAGCCGGGAGGGCAGTGCCGCCCCGCACCGCCCCGCACCGCCCCCGTGCACCGACACCGCACCGGCACCGCACCGGCACCCCGGCTCAGCCCCGCGGAGCTCCGGAGCAGCCGGCACCACCCCCCACCCCGGCACCCCACCATGAGCAACCTCAACAAGGACACCGAGCACACCAACAGCGGCGGCACCGTCGAGGAGGAGGTGGGCGCCGGGCCGGGGACGGGAGAGAGGGCGGCGGGGAGCCGGCACCGGGACACCGGAGTGGTTGGGACCGGGGACCGGGCTGGGGCTGCCTCGCGACGGCGGCGGAGAACCGGGAGCGGCGACGGGAGCAGGGACGGGGCGGCGGGGCTGGAGCGCCAGGGTGTCGGGGAACCGGGGCTGGGGTCTTGGGGATGGAGCGGAGCGGGGTCGGGGAACGGGGGCTGGGGTCTTGCGGATGGAGCGGAGCGGTGTCGGGGAAGCCGGGAAGGAGCGCCGCGCCTCTTTTGGGGGACAGGGGAGCCGGTGTCGTCGGGGAACCGGAGCCCAGGTGCCGGGGCTGCTGCGGGATGGAAAGCTGGGGCCAAGCTGTGGGAGCCAGAGTACGGAGATGTTTGGGAGTGGTCCCTGGGCTGTCCCGAGGAGGGGCTGGGGCCGGGCAGGGCGAGTCCCCTGCTCAGCACAGCGTCCCTGTAGCCCTGTGGGGCAGAGGACTGGCAGGTCCCCCTTTCCATGCGGCGCAGCCAGTGGCTGTGGGCATGGTGTCCTGATGCCAAGACCCTGTAGCTGGAGGGCTCCTGGATCCAGCACTGTTCTACCCGTGTGGGCTTCAAGGGAGACACTTGGACAATAGTGGAGGAGCCCCTGCCCTGCTCCGTGCATACTGGTAGCCCGGCTGGGGCTGGAGGACTGTGAGCTGACCTGCCGGCAGCCCCTTCCCGCAGGTGCCAAGCCAGCCAGAACCTGGATGCTGCTGGATTTAGGGATGGGAAGGATAGTAAGGGTCGGCTGTCCGTAGCCACAAGCCAGAGGTTGCAGCCCTCCACATCTGAACTTTGGCTGTTGGAGCCATTGGCCGTCATCGCTGCACTCCTGGAGCAGGTATTGGCACAGCGGGTTACTACTGCCCTCCATCTTGGAGAGGGCTCTGGAAAACGCCTGGCCTTGGAAGCGTTTTGCTGCAGTCCTCCGCGTCTGGCCCTCAGGACTGGGGAGGTGCTCAGTCCCCTCCCCTCGCTGTCCTCCGTGCGCTCGCGCCGCCGCAACATGGCGCCCGGCTTGCCTCAGCAGCCAGCGGGGCCCTGTGGGCCTGTGCGCCGGCTGACCTGGGGCTGTCATGTCCCCTGGGCCACAGCCCCGGCGAAGGGGACCTGAGTAATGGGCTGGAATGGATTGGCAGGTGGTGGCTGTAGCAGTTCTGTCCTCAGCGTGGAGCAGGGCACGGCTGGTGGGATGATGCAATGGGATGTGGATGCCGCTGGAGGGATGTCCCGGCATCACTGGGTGGCACTGGCTTGGGTGGGCTGAGTGCCAGAGCACCTGGGGCCCTGTGCTGCTCCTGGTGGAGGGAGCTTCGCTACCTGGGGGTTTTGCAGGCTGTGCATGCGCACAGAGAAGGCTCCATGTGGCTCCTTGATCCAATTATTCACTGGCCTGCAAAGCTGCCTGAGGTTGATGCCACTTGGTGCGTCCCATCCCAGTGGCATTGCTCCGGCTGGGCTGGTGCCTCAGAGGTGGTGGTCGGGTGAGGTCCCAGTGCTGGGGCAGAGCCGGTCTGTTCCCCACTGCCTGGTGGTTGTTTGGCAAAGCTGGGGCATCTCAGGAGCCTGGAAAACCTCACCCTCTGGAGAGGCTGGTCCTCCCATGAGTGGAGCTTAATGGCTAGAAAACTGAGTTAAGGATGGGATCCCTGGGGAGTGGGCAGGGGTTGGACAAAAGGGGCTCCTGCTCTCCACTGTGCAGCTTCAGGGAGGGGCATGGGCTGTCCACCCTGCAGGATGGTCTGTGGCCTCGCTGGGCGTGTCTGTCACCCTGTACCCAGGGCTGCTGCAAGAGACCCGCCACCTTGGTTAGGCTGGGACTGGTGTGGGGGATAATGTCCCAGTCCCTGGTGGGATTGCTGTTGGAAAGTCCTTTCCCCACCAGAATCCAACAGGAATAATGCTGTGGGTGCTGAGCACAGTTTGGGCTCCATGGCCTGCTCTGAACGCTGGTTTTTCCAGTACCTCCTGGCTGACCAGGAGCTGTAGAGGCTAATGGAGGAATAAGGAGTGACCTTTTTGTTCAGGATCCCGGCATGGTCTGGGAGCCTAAATTCTTGCCCAGAAGCTCCCCTTGATACAGAGTGACAAATACGCTCAGTGCAAAGTGGAATCCTTCAGTCCCACTGTATGCAGGAGGGTGTGCTGGAATATTTTCCCACACTGCACGGATAACGCGGGCAGATCCTGGCGCTGCGGACACTCCTCCATTCCCCCCCCCAGCATGTGCCTCCTTCACTGCCTCCCCGAGTGTCTGCAGAAGGGCCCTGGGTGCCCCAGATGCAGCGGGGCAAAGCTCCCAAATTCAGCCTTTCCCTTTATCTTATCTGGGAGCCCCTGGATCTCGCAGCCGCTTCCTGGCTGGTGACATGCGGAGGACAGGAATGCCTCTCGCTCCTCTCGAGGTCGTTAACGGGAATGTTAAACAAACAGGGCCTAATGTCAGTCCCTGCTGTTCCTCACCAGACACCTCCCCAAACGGGATCCCTCCCCACTTGCTGCTATCTTCTGTTTAATTTTCCAGGCAGCCGCAGATCTGCGTGGCCACATCTCTCCTGGCAGTCCCGAGGGCTGGTGTGGGACAGGCAGCTGCCTTAGGTGCTGCACTCCCACCCCTGTGGCCGGCAGAGCTTTTTCTGGCAGCTGGAGGAACTCCCATGCTTCCCCTGGACACTGTGTGCTGTAGCAATAAAACCCTGTGTGTTCACCCTGCTCTCTGGAGTGCCTGATGCAGACATGTTGGTTCCACTCTAGAAATTAGTCCTTGCTCTCCTGGGAAGTCACCAGGAAGTTGTAGGTCTGCCGGGAGAGGGAGGAACCTGGAGCTGGTTGTGTAGATGCCCAAACCAGCAGGTGAAGTCTGTGGTGATCTTGTGTGTCCTCTTGGCTGGTCTGAAGGGCGTGTTTGCAGCTCCATGGGCGCTCAATGCTCAATGCTGCTCTTGAGGCAGAGCTTGGGGGTCCTGGACTGCTGAAAGTGGAGTGTTAATTGTGAGGTTGTGCTGGGAGAGCCCAGGTAAGGACCTGGCTAAACTCTGCCAAAGAGGATCATCTTAGGAAGAAATAATTCCATGTGATAGGGTGAAGCCCTGGCACAGGTTGCACAGAGCCACAGCTGTGACTGTCCCATCCATGGAAGTGTTCAAGGCCAGGTTGGACGGGGTTTGGAGCAACCTGGGCTGGTGGAAGGTGTCGCTACCCGTGCAGACATGGTCTTTAAGGTTCCTTTTAAACCAAATTGTTTTGTGATTCTGTGATCTTCCCAATTGGTCCATGGAAGGCTATGGGTTAGAAAACTGTTGTACAGGCAGAAGGCTTTTGGCTTCCAGATAACCTCCTCAGTAGCAAGTCCTACAACCCTTTTTCCTTAGCTGCTGCACTCCAGGGCTGCTGGAACTGCCTGGAAATGCCGCTGGTGAGCGGGCTGTGTTATGTGCTGGATGTCTGTAGCACTTCATGGACTGGTGCCAGGCATCTCTTGACTTCTGTAATCTCTGCTTGAGTGGACCTAGATACCTCGTGCATGTGTGGATTCCATCTCTACAGCTGCAAACAAATAAGGTTAGTGTAAGTTCTGGAGTCAGATGACTCCTCTGATGCTGCTCTTCACTATGAGGAACATGAAGGTGTAGTAGTTACAGTCCCCACTCGCTAATTCTCATCCCTTGGCCTGGCTGAAGCAGGATGATGCCTCAGAGCTGTTCTCATGCATCCTAAAGGTCCCCCAAGTGTTGGCTGCAGCTTTCTGTCAGTGTCAGATTGTTGGCTGAGCAGACAGCCTGGAGTCACCATGCACACAGGGGTTCTGGGAACTGGTGTGTTCCCAGACATCCTCTTGGTCTTGAGTTGAGCACTGAGTTGCTCTGACAAGGAAGAGTGATGTGGGAATCCCCCCATTATCTCCTCGTGTCCTGGTGCCTGTGAACACCCTCTGAAGGAGCTTCCTTCTCCTTTCTCATTCTTTCAAATTTAAGTTTCTTAGACACATCCCAACTCAACTAGTCCCTGTGATGGGGTAACTTCTTTCTCCTGCTGCCTGGGCTATTAAATGAGACCCTGCTTCAGAAATGAGTCTTCCTCCTTTGCTAATCTGAAGAGCTGCTGAGCAGGACCTTCCCTTCTTTAGCCTCAGAATTAATGGGTTTTTGGTGGTGCCTGTGGAAGTTAGGAAGGGCCAAACTCAATGGTTCCCTTACTAGGTCTCTGCTTTGCCCTCACCAAAGTCAAAGGATGCCCTTTGATATGTCTGGGAGGTAGCTGAGAGCAGTTCAGGCTTTGTTGTCTGTGGGTGCAGAGGAGCCCACTGAGCCTGAGATCCTGGCTCTCCCCTGGAGACAAGATACTTCTGTCAGAGAGAGACGATGTATCGCTCCCAGGGATCTTTGAGTTAGATATGTTAAACTGTTGTGCCCCATTGGTGTTCCCCCCTGCTGTCCCACCCCGATACAGGTATCTCGGGCTTCCCCCGCCCCTCTCCTCCCCTATAAATATCCCGGGTTTTCCCCTGTTCAGCAGATTAGCTGTTGCCAGCTCCCTTCACCAGAGCTCTGCCTGAATAAAGGTTTGTGCTTAGCGGAACGCTGGACCAGCTTTCTCGTCCCTGCTTCCCATGTCACCTGCTCGCCGCCGCTGAGCCGAGCTGGAATCACTCACCTGCCCAAAGTTGCTCACAGGCGCTTCGGCCCAGCCCTTTTCAGGGCTGTTTCTCCAGAGAAGTCGGGGTGCTCTGGGCTCTCTGTCGCCATGGCAGTTGTCCTTCCTCGTAGCTCTGCTTGAGGATCTGGCACTGTGAGAATTCAAGTGCTGCTGCCTGTTCTGGAGCTCTGTCTGCAATAAAGGCTTCAGCTTGAAGCTCCACTGTGGCATGGCTGTGGAAGTGAGGTGGTTAGACCTCACTACAATACTCAGCATCTTCCTCCAGCATGTGGGATAGTGGAAACAGAGTTCCTGCTGTGTACCTGGCCCTGTGAAGGGACCTGATGAGGGGCAGGGCAGTGGGGGGCAGCTCTGGCACTGGAGCTGCTGAGCCTGGCCCACACTGAGGTGTGATCCTGAGCCAGCCCAGCACTTCTGATGAGGAGGGAGTAGTGGCACCAGGGGACCCTGCCCTTGACCCAGCAGAAGTGGGTGCCACAGGCTTGGCAAGGATTCTCTGGCCACTGCCCTGTAGGGTCATGGTGTGCTGAGGGCCCAGTGGGTGGTCTTACCCTTGTGGAGGTTCTCCAGCCCTGCTGCACAGCCCAGGAGAAGCTGTGGAAATGTCTGTCCTCCCAGTCTGGGATGGTGCCTTCCCTCCTGTGCTGCAGTGGTGACAGGTTCTTGCATTGCTGTGGGGTCAGTCTTGGTGTGTGTCTGTGGGTCAGGAGCTGTTGGCCTGGGGATGTGTGTCCTTCCCATCTGCTTCCAAGGACAGGGGGCCTCTGTCTCTCTCGGTGTGTAACAGCCCTGGCTTACCTGTAGCAATGGCCGGAAGAGCAGCATGAGCCATGGATTGGGAAAGAGCAGCCACAGGGCACATTGTGGGCTCGGGTTGGCACTTTTGGTCCATATTTTGGTAGCGCAGCCCTTCCCTGCTGTCTAGTGGTGCTGTCTTGCTAAGATTTGGACTGATGCAGTGTTGGCTTAGTCCTGTGAGTGGTTGTCATCCTTCCAGTGCCCCCAAAGGTCTCTCTGTGTTGGGGGTGACACTGCAGTAACAGCTGTGGGCTTCCAGCTCTCCATCCCCTGGGTTTTATGGAGGACTTGCTTGTTGGGCTGTGGAGGTGCCTGACATGCTGCATGAGGCTGAGGCATGGCCATTGGTGTGCTGCCCCAAACTGGGGTGATTTGAGGAGAGATTCCTCTGTCTCTGGATGTGTCCTGGGAGGCACAGCAGTGTGAAGTGCCCAGGAATCATTGTGTGGTGGGGTGAAGCACATATAGGAGTACTCACTGGGAAAGATCTGAGGTGAGAGCATTTCTGGTGAGGATCCTGCTTCCAGACCCTCGTCTCCTGCCAGTCTCTGCCCTGGGGAGGAAGTTGTTTCACCACTGTCTCCTGCCAGGAGAAAAGGTGCCTGGCTGTGGGCTGGAAAAGTTGGTCCATAGCAGGTAAAGTTCATGGTTCCAGCTCATGAGGACAGGTGTCTGCAGGTCCCCAACACCAGAGAGTGGCAAGGTGAGGGTGTCTGGAGCCCAGGGCTTAGTGTGGTGGCTGGGTAGGGCCAGTGGGGATGTGGGTGTCCTTCAGCACGTTGGCTGTGGCACTTGTGCCTGTCCCCTCTGGCTCAGTGGACCTCTTGGCAAGGTGAAAGGGGATGGAGGCAACCTGAGGGTGCTCAGCCAGCTCCCAGGGGAGCTGCCCTGTTGGACAGTAATCTCTTGGGAATTATGGGGCAGACCTTTCCAGATGTTTGATCAGCTCTGAGCCCCTATTGTGGTCCAAACCCATCAGGGTGCTGTCCTTTCACGAATTTGAGATGCTGCAGACGCAGGTGACGGCACTTGATAGCAGGAGGAAGCATCCATGGCAAAGCCACACCAGCAGTGCTTCCTCTGCCAGGGCCAAGGTCTATTCTTGGATGCCTGGTCTAATCAGCTTCCATGTGCTTCCTGCTCTCCCGCAGTGGGGCTGGTGCTTCCCCCTAGTCGGAGTGTCTTCCTCCCCTGACCGCAGGGGTGGCTGAGCCCCGCTGACATCCCCTGCCCGGGCCCCTGCCAGCAGAACCCGGCTCTTGCCACCTCCCTCCCGATTGCTAGAGGGGAAACCGAGGCACGGAGTAGTGAAGAAGCCAGCTGCAAGCCCCTTCTCTGGGGATTCTTGTGGTGTGGAGGCTGCCCTCGTACAGAGCACACATCTCTCTCCCCGTTTTCTCCTCCCTTGTGTTTCCTGGGACTCGGTGCTGAGGACCAGAGCAGCCCTGGCTTGCAGCGGCAGAGCTCTGCAGCCCCAGGGCCGGTGTGGGAGCCCGAGAGGAGGATCCTGTCCCATTTTGCATCCCTGCCGCTGGAGTCCCCTCTCCGCAGCCCTGCTGTGCAGCTCGCCGCCCCGTTCCTCTCCCGTGCCTTGGAAATGCCGGCTCCAGGGGCAGCCTCGCTGCATCCCAGCGCTGCCACGCCAGGTGGCCCTGGCCCATGGCAGGGGACAGCCCCGCGCTCTGTGTCCCCCTCCGGCCTCCCTGGTGGCCCCGGAGATGGTCTCCAGTGGAAAAGCTGTGCTCCACATCCCTGCGAGTGCCTTTGGGGTGCTGTGACACAGCTCGTCCCTGGCCCCTGCAGGATGGCACAGGGCTGCTGGCACAGGGGGAAGTCTGGCTGGACGCATGGCTGTGAACTAGTGGGAAATGGCTCTTTTCTGGGAAAAACCGGCGTGCGACCGGGGTGGCTTCCTGGAGAGGGGAATGTCCGACGGCACAGTGTGGGGGAGGCATTAGAACACATTGCTGCCGTTCCTGTCCTCAGGTGTCTCTGAGCCACCGCTGGGAAAGCCTTGTGTGCTGCAGGTGCTGGCTGCAGGACCAGGCCAGTTCTGGGGGGCTGGAGCAGCCCAAGCTGTGCTGTGGGTGATGTGGTTAAAATCTCTCCAAAGGGGAGGACAGGCCCTGCTGGCTCCGGGAGGGGATTCGGAGCAATCCTCTAACAGAAAATCCCCAAGCACTGCAGCCTCGAGGGGTGAGTACCTGTGCCCTTGCAGCAGACACTTCTGACATAACTTGACCCTTTTTGGGCTGCAGGGCTGCTCAGAACTCCCTTTTGAGAGCTCTTACTCCAAAGCAGCCATGGCCAGGAGCTGTGCTGGTCTCCTGGCAGTGCTGGGGCTGTGCTAGCACAAAGCAAGTGCTGGTGCCTGGCTCTCCTGCAGCCTTGGTGTGAAGCTCCTGGCTGTGCTGGCTCAAGATGTGTCTCTTTGGGGAGATGTAGCTGTGTAAGGACTGGCACTCGAGGGCAAAATGGTTTGGTTCCTCCCTCCCCCTGTGTGAGAAGCTGTGCTCCCTCTCTAAGAGATGGCCTAGATGGTCTTGTCCCTCCTGGCATGAATCCTGTTTTCCAGGGCTCTCTTCCATCTCTGTCAGGTGTTTGGACTGGGGACATCCCAGAGAGGCAGGGATGGGGAAGGGAGAGTGTTTTCTTCAGGGCCTGCAGCAGTGTGACTCTGCTGGGCTATCTGTAGGTGAGAGCTACTCCCTGCCCTACTTTCCCCCATCCCCATGTGTCCAGTTCAGCTTTCCCCCATCCCCCTGTGTCCAGTTCAGCTTTCCCCCATCCCCATGTGTCCAGTTCAGCTTTCCCCCATCCCCCTGTGTCCAGTTCAGCTTTCCCCCATCCCCCTGTGTCCAGTCCAGCTCAGTCCTGGCTGGGATGTGACTGCTCTCACCTGGCATCTCTCTTTGGGTGGCTGGCAGCAGGGCCAGAATGAGCAGAAGAAGGTGATATTCCTGGAGACCTGCTCCTGCTGGATGTCTGGACATGTAGTTTGGCCCAGGCAACTCCTGATGCAGCTCTGGATGGATATTTTTGATGGTGTTTTTGTTTGTTTTGTTTTGTTGGTTTTTGTCTTGTGACTTTTCCAGATGCACCGTGGGGGGGCTGGGTTTGGTGTTTGGTGGCAGGGACTTGAAGCAGGGCATATTTTAGCAGAGGCTAGCCTGCCATGGCACGTTGAGTTTAAGGGCTGGATGCCTGGATTTGTCAGCCCTGGGTGGTACTACTGAGCTGTTAAAGCCTGCAGGGCTTGGGCTGACTGGAGGGTCCTGGTGGGGTTAATCCACTGCAAGATGCTTGTCTGGACCCTGTTGCCCTCATCTACAGTTTCCTGTCTTTGGGAGCAGGAGAAGAGGCTGGACCAGGTTGCCCCCAGTGCACAAGAGGCTCAGACTGGTGAGCTGCCTCCCGCTTTTCTCCTGTGGGGTAACCTAAATCTCCTTTGCTTTATGCCTGACGTTGGAAGTGATCTCCCTTCTGGCTTAGCTCACTCTGTCCCTTGAAAATATTGCTCAGGTCTTTCACCAGCCTCAGCTTCCCTTCAGTGAATAACTTGGTCTCCCTCTTTCCTTACCCTTCTCTAGATCACTTATGGATGTGTTGAATTGCAGAGATCTTAATGTAAAAGCAGCTGCTTGGTCTTGTGGCTTCCAACAAGCTCTTCTGAGCAGGGACTTCCTTTGTTTGTCTTGAGAGCCTCTTTGGAGAGGTTGGCTGGTGACATTTGGAATTGCTCAGGCTTTGGAGTAATGGTAGCCCTTGATGGGTGCTGTGGCTTGGCTTTCCCGTGCCTTCTCAGTGCTGTGGATGATGACAAGCAGGACTTGGAGGCCAAGGGCAACTTCTGGCCAGCGAGAGATTTCTTGCTCCTGTCCTTGGCAGCAACCGATGGGGCTGGCACTGGGAGCCTGTTACCTCTGACAAAAAGCTTTTCTGGGCCTTGCTCTGTGAGGGCTGATGGGAGGGCTCCAGCTCTGGCTCCCCCCTCCCTGAGCCACCACACATCTTCCATCCTGTCACGCCTGTCGCAAGGACTTACCGAGTGATGCATCACAGGGCCATTTAGAGACCCAACAGGGATGCAGATTTCTGTCTGCTCGGAAGAAAAATCCATTCTGGGGGCTGAGCACACTTGGATCCTGAAATATTGAAAAGGGACAGTGCTTTCACATGGCTGAGGCACATGTGTGCCACGACATTCTGCAGTCCTCCCCTGCAAGAGATGGCTGTGGGTCTTCTGGGAGTGCACTGCAGGCGCTCTGTCGAGCTCATGCTGAAGTGCAAGCGCCGAGGTCTTTGAGGCAGCCAGCAAGCTGACAAACAGTGGCACTGTCCCCTCTTCCCAGGCATGGGGTGGCCTTAAAGCATCACATGTGGGGTGGTGTGGTTGGGGAGCCTGTCAGACTGAGCCTGGGCTTGGAAAATGTTCCTGGAGCGTTCCACATGCCATCCTGCTTCCCAAGGCAGGGCAAAGCAAGAGTGTGTGGTTGAAAGGTCAGGGGAGGGGATGGGAAGGGTGCTCTGGTTCTGCTCCTGAGATGTGCTGGGCCAGAGAAGGGCTCCTTACACTAGTCTAGTGGGGGACAGTGGCAGTCCTTGGTCTCAGCATGCACAAGAGAGCAGGAGCACCCCAAGCCTTTTACAGTCACTACCTATCCTGGGAGGCTTTACCCTGGGAAGGGCATTTGTCTGCCTTGGCAGGACTGTCCTGGGCACAGGAGCTCAATGAGGTGAGTTTTCATCTGTAAGTAAGAGAAATTTCCGTGTGTGGAGGAGTCTCTAGCTGGCTGCCTCTAAAGAATTACAGAGGCAGGGACTCCTATGTTTGCAGGTCTGTCTCCTGCCCAGGAACGTATGCTGCTTAGTTTGGTGGTGAAAGTGGTTTTGAATACAGCCCACTCTGTCTGGGGAAGGTGAAATGGCTGAGCAAAACAAAAAATGTGGGAGCAGAGCCCTTCTGCCCTGCAAATGTAGTGGGGAGGTCACTCTGTGCTGGAAGCCGGCCAAGGGTTGAGTTCTGCCTTGGAGCTTCTGCTCCTTGTTAATAATGACAAGTGTCTTCATGACCTTGGTTGTGCATAACTTCCCTTTCCAGCTCTGTGCTGGTTTACAAGAGGTCTCTGCAGCTTCATCATGCTGCTTCCTTTGGAAATAGTCTGCCAGCCAGTGTGCAGGAAGAACATGCTCATGTTGAGCAGAGTTGTCCCAGGCCCTGAGCCTTCAGTACTTTCTCCTTCCTGGTTATTCAAGTGAACTATTATCTATAATTTTAATGGATTATCTATTGAAATCCTCCCCTGGCACTGTATTTTTTGCTCTGACATACATGAGTGTGTTTGGACTTGGTTCATGAGTTGAACAGTCTGGGAGGAGCAGATGCCTACAGGGGTTTGGCCCAGCAGAGCTGCTCTTGGCTGGGCAGAACAGAATAACTACTCTGAGAGTGGGTTTGGGAGCAACTTCTGAAGGGTCTGAGTGTGCTGGGGAGGAGCTGGGATGGACCCAAAAATCTTCCTGCAATGACATTCTGGGGCTGTCGCAGAAGTCAAAAGCTACGAGTGGGGCAGTGAGCAGGGCAATTCTCCAAATAGAGGGCAGTCTTTGAATTTGTGATGGAATTAAAGTGCCAGGGTAGGTTGAGGAGAGGAGCTCTATTATGAGCTCTGTAGTAAGATCTGGAGAGAACTGGGATTTGTACTGGTCCCTTCTGGACCTTTGGGATGTGTCAAACTTAGTTTTTGTGGCAGTGTGTGGTCTTTTCCAGTTTAGCCATCAGGGTCCTGTCAGGCTGTGGGGTTGGTGTTCCATGCCTTGATCAACCAGGCCATGATGCCAGGGACTGAATTTTTGTAAAGGCCTCAATCCTTTGAGGTGGGCACCACAGGGCTAGGTGTGTTTTATCCTCTAGTGCAGGGAAGGGTTAGATGGACCTTTGATGCAAGGTGAACTGTTCTTACTGCACTTAGTTGTCTGAGCTGTGCTCTGTGCTCCTTCTTTGGCACCGAACATCTCCTTTCGGTACAGCTGGCTGGCCTCTCCCCTAGGTACGGACGCTGTTTGTCAGTGGCCTTCCTGTGGATATCAAACCCAGAGAGCTCTACCTTCTCTTCCGACCATTCAAGGTAAGAAGGTCTTCACATCTGGATTTTGGAGGGACAGATGTTGTTTTGGGGATGGCCTGGCAGCAAAGGTCTGTCAGAATGGATGAGAATGGAACCCAAAGCCAGCATGGGATCCCACGACTCGTGCTCAACTGGGAGCCTCCAGTTGGAGCCTTCCATTGGAATTGTGCTGTCTCTAAGCTTGACAAGACCTGCTTGGTCAGCCCTGCTGCTCAACTGGACCAGCCCTTCCTTGAGGAAGTGTCCTCATGCCCCAGACTCTCCATCCCTCTCTAATGACCACCTAGGCTGTCTCTGGGGAAGTCTGCACTCCTTGTAGCAGAGGGAGGGTGCTCTGCTTTCTCTAGGCACTAGCCAGGGCAGGGGCTCAGCTTCAGTTGGATGAAGAGCTAGAAAATGGGAATTCCTTCCCGAAGGGCCAGGATGGAATAGCTAAAATACTTGCTCTGCCCTCAGTCTTCTGTACTGGTGGAAAAGAAGTGTAATTGTCCCTGTTTCTTCTGCGGCCCCTGCCCTGTGGAGGGCTTGGTGCTACAGGAACTCCTGGAGCTGTGGTGTTGTGTCTTGCTTGTAGTGTGGCCTCTTCTGGAGCCTGACACTGACTTGCTTTCTTCTCTCCTGCAGGGTTATGAGGGGTCACTGATCAAGCTGACTTCAAAGCAGGTACCTCCTTCCAGCCTGTGTATTTTTGGCTTTTGCTAGCAAACTAGATGTGCCAGGAGGGGAGAGGGGAAAAATTCCCATCTCACTGTGTGGGCCAGCACCAGCTACACAGCGGGGTACTACTGACCCAGCATATTCTGAGTGTCTCCATGTCTTCTCTTGCTGCCCTGGGTGAGACCCGAGGCTTCAGCCTCAAACCTTGTGCTGCCATCAGCCTTCCCCGCTCCCGTGCTGCTCGAGGCAGGGGTACCCAGGCTGGAGGCTCGTCGGGGTCAGCGGTGTCCCCACACTTGAGAATGCCAAAGGATCTGTGGTGGGAGCAGATGCAGACTAGGAATCTTGGGCCAGTGACCCAAGCCCCTGTGCAGCTTAGGGTGGTCTCTTCTGCTGGTTGTCTGTGGCAGAGGGGGTGGCAGGGCAGCTTGAGGAGCTGGAATAATCCCCCAAACTGAAATTGGTGTTGTTTCTTTTAGCCAGTGGGTTTTGTGACCTTTGACAGCCGGGCTGGTGCTGAAGCAGCGAAGAACGCCTTGAATGTGAGTACCCAAAGTTCTGAGGGGCTGAAGGGGCTGGGGGCCACATGCCTTGCTGGACCCAGAACTGAGGGCAGAGAAAGGGCAGGGTCTACCAGCCGTGCCCTGGACTAGGGAAGTGCTCCTGCATCATCCCACCAGGGAAGCAGGAGAGCTGTTCAAGGCTGACATCAGCCTGGGAAAATGGATGCAAGCTGTCTCCATGTAGTTTTTGACCAC
Source organism: Poecile atricapillus (assembly GCF_030490865.1). Classification (NCBI taxonomy): domain Eukaryota; kingdom Metazoa; phylum Chordata; class Aves; order Passeriformes; family Paridae; genus Poecile; species Poecile atricapillus. The sequence continues at coordinate 20,076,000 of NC_081259.1, forward strand.
TGGAAGACAGCTCTGAGGGCCTCTTAGGGTGTGGGGACCTGCTGTGACTCAATAAAATATCTTGAGACTTGTCAACACGGAAGGGACATCCAAAATGATCCCCATCCTGCAGAAGTGACCTGCAGATGGGATCTGATCAGCAGGACATGGCTCTGCTGTGCTGTAGAGCTTGCCTTGGGCTCTGTGACACCTCCTAGTGCCTCTGCTCAGGCTGGCAGGAGTGCAGTGGCACCACAGGTGGGAGCTCCCACACAGATTCCAACTCCAGTATGTCCAGCTGGACATCAAAATAAAAGCACATGGGAACCTGAGTGTTGCAGTGAGGTGACAAAAATCTGGGCATGTGACTGCAGTGTGGTGGCCTTGGGTCCTCAGCTGGGCTTTGCTCCATGAACAACCACAGCCTGTGCTTGGACTGGAGCTTCACCTCTGAGAAACTCCTGTGCTCTCTCCTGTGCCAGGGCATCCGCTTTGACCCTGAGAACCCCCAGACCTTGCGGTTAGAATTCGCTAAAGCCAACACAAAGATGGCCAAGAGCAAGCTGATGGCCACACCGAACCCCACCAACATCCACCCTGCACTGGGCGCACATTTCATTGCACGGGACCCCTGTGAGTATGCTGGGAGGGGCTTGGAGGACAGGGCTTCAACCTGAGGGGTGCCCAACTCTGTGAATGCTGCCACAGTGAAAAGGAATCCAGACCCACCTCTGCTCTGCCAGGGGCAGGGAGGCCAGCAGGATGGTGGAGCCACAGGAAAACAACAGGCCTCTGGGCAACACAGAACTGTTGAGACATGACATTTGGATTTGGTAGCTCAAGTGGCACCAAAAATCTTTTAAAGCATGCCTAATTGTAAAGCATAAAGGATGAGTCCTGTGCCATCACCCTCTGTGTAGCCCGGTGGGCTGAGTAGCCCTGCTGAGGTTTATGGGGTGACCTGTGATGTGGCTCTGAGCCCCCTGTCCTGCATCCTGTGGCACCACCCCTCTGCTGCTTGTGTGGACCAGTCTGTCCAAAGCCCACGTGTGGGGCTGTAATGCAACACATTCCTGGCAAGGCCAGGAGGCCAGAGGAGCAGCTGTGCCCACAGATCTTGAACCTCATCAAGATGGCAGTGCAAAGCTTTAGCCCAGGGTGGAGGATGGGGGGCCTGTTCCCAGAGCAGGCTGTTGGGGCAGCCCCTGGGACGCTGTCCCCTTGTCTCCTTGCCCTGCCTAGATGACCTGACTGGAGCGGCTCTGATCCCAGCGTCCCCGGAGGCGTGGGCTCCCTACCCGCTGTACACCACGGAGCTGACCCCTGCCATCCCCCACGCTGCCTTCACCTACCCGGCAGCTGCAGCTGCGGCCGCCGCTCTTCACGCTCAGGTGAGTCCCTTCCCACCTCCCATGGTGCCAGGGCTGGGCCCTCCCATCTCCCCTCCACAGCTCCCACTGCCAGGGCTGCGCTTGGCCGCCTCCAGCCTGGCCTCCCTGCCCCTTGGCTCCCGGGCAGAGCCCGCTGCTGGGTGCTCATTTCTGGCCCTGTAGGTCCAGCCTGCTTTCCCACGAGGGGCAGGCGGGTGGGAGGAAGTCAGGGCTCAGTTTCTGGCTGGTCCTGCTGCTCCCCATGGCCAGGGGAGCTGGGAGGAAACACTTCCAGCCAGCAGGTGACTATTTCAGCTATGAAATGTCATCCCAACTCACAGCGAGAGCAACGGGCTGAGCTCCGTGCTGAACCGAGGGGCTCAGCAGGGACCCTGTGGGCCGAATGACTCAAACACTTCCAAATCTGGAGGAGGGTGTCCTGCAGGAGATGAGTGACTAGAGCCTTGCCCAGAGTGAGGAGCTGTGATGGAACAGGGTGTTAGCCACTCTCTGTACAGGCTAGTGAGGAGAATCCCTCCATGCATGAGCCTCTGGAAGTGCAGGTGGTGGTGAAACCAGCTGCCTGGCGTCCCAAGGCTTGCTGGCTGACAGCTGAGGATGTAGGGATGCCTGTACTGCTCTGACACAGATGCTTTAATGTACAGAGGCCACATAAACCTCAAAACCACGAACATGCAAAGGGAAAATCAAAACAGAATAGCAGTGTCCTAATTCTGAGTTAAGGTGCTTGGTTTGAAGCACTTGTCCAGGAGAAGCTGGAACCCCTGTCCCTGCCCTGCTCAGTGTGACCAGCCAGCTGTGCTCTGCCTGCTTCTGTCTCTGCTCCCGTAGTGGTGCCATGGGAGACCTGGGCAGTGGGACCGAGCGTTGGGGCTTAACCTCTGCTCTCTGCCCTGCCAGGCAGGGTGTTGACTCCTACTCTTCCCTGCCTAAATGGAGAGGAAGAGGAGCTGTATTGTCACCTTGCTGTCCTGGCTGGTAGTGAGCTATGTTGGCCCTTGGGCATCCTGTTGCTTCCTGCAAGCTTTGTGATGGTAACTGCCCAGCTTTAAGCCAAGCTTGCTTCCCAAATGCCATGTGGAGTGGATGCTGGCTCCCATCCTCTGTCCTGCCCCCTCACACCTGCAGACCTCTCCTGCTTCTGCCCTTCTACAGGTGAGCTGTTGTTGGGCTGAAGCTCCTGGAGGCTAGGGAGAAGTACATTGGGGTTCAGGACAGGAAGAACACTGGAATATTCTTTCAAGGACCTCCAGAGCCAGGCTGTTTCTTCACTGTGAAGGTTGTGCTTGCTGGTGTTTTGGAAAAGTTGGTAGTGGTGCCCACAACTGCAGGACTGTGCTGTGCTCCTCAGTGGCCCAGGAGAGAGGTGTGTTCCTGCCCCTTGTGTTTGTAGGATGGTGGTCAAGGCTGAATTGTCCCTGAAAGGGAGGGCCAGGAAAAATCAACCCCTCTGGCCTGTCTGAGGTGGTTGGGGGAGGTGAAACTCCTACTGCAGTTTCTTCCAGGATGGTCATTGGTGAGTGTAGAGGGACCCTGAGTATGAGGGTTAGACACCAAAACTTTATGGTGCAAAGTTGGGGAGAAAACTCTGCTCTTGTAGAGAGGAGGGTATTAAGGAGGCCTCCATCTACATCTTTTCCCTCTGGGGTCTTAGTTCCTGCCTTCCAGCCTGGTGAGCTGCTGGTTTCCAAAGAGGTTGTTTGGCCTCACCATAAGACCCTGAGGAGCTCTCTGTGTAGGCAGAGCTCCCTGCCCAGGGAGGCCCATGGGTGGTGATGGCCTCTAAGCTTTAGGGAGTCAGTGCAGCTCCTCCAGGCTGTGGCTGGACCCAGCTCTTTTCCAAAGAGGCTGTCAGGCAGTCCCAGCTGCTCCTGGCTGTGCTGGGCCGGTGCTGACCCCGCAGGGCCATGTCCTGGCACAGGATATGTTACCAATAAAATTTAGTGGGGTTAAACATTACTTGTGCTGGCAGCTCTAGGCTGGAGCCCTGTCCCTTGCAGAGCTGAGGGTGGAGCACAAGAGGGAGATGACTTTTGCTCACAAACTGGGCTAAAAGCTGTGCCCTTAGTCCCCCTGTGCTGAGCCCTCTGCCCTCACTGGGAGGGGCTGGCTCACTATGTGATGGGCTTGTGGGTTATTCCACAGAGCACTCACAGTTCCTCCTGGTGGACTGGAGGGCATCCATGGGGGTGGCCAGAGCTGTAGCAGCTCCTCAGTGATCAGCCTTGAGGCAGGCAAGAAGTAGGAGGATGCAGCTAAAGCAAGATCTTGTTGCAAGAGATTTAAACCTGAAGGGCTCATGTTCTTGCAGTGCTGAGTTCAGCAAGGGGGAGAGGAGGTGGCCTGGCCACCTGAAGAGCTGCCCAGAGGGCTGGCAGGAGGGATGAGGGGCAGGAGGTGCTGAGAGGCTGGCCTGGCCTCGGGAGCCCTTGGTAAGCCACTCCCAGCCGACGGCTGCTGCTCCTGGCACATCCATGCCTTGGTGATGCTCCGGGCAGGTACCAGGCTGCTGTAGCTGTGACTGTAGCCTGACCCTGCCCCACTGGGGGCTCTGCTGACTTTAAGATTGTCCCATCTGCCTTCCCTCCCTCCCTCCCACCCTCTCTCAAATCCCTCCTTTGATGTCCCTAGTGAACTCCAGCCATGATGCCAGCGCAGGCTAGCCCCGAAGCTCAGAGCTGTCCCTGGAGATGGGACGCCCTAGTGATGCCTTATTGCAGCTAGTGGAGTGGCTGTACTACAGCTCCATTCCTAGAAGTGTTAAGCATGATGGCAGCCACGTCTGGAAAGACTGGTAAGGTAACCATCTCTCCTCCAAGGTGCACTGTGGGATTTGCAAGCTTCTGCCCATCTCTGTAGCCCGTATCTCCTTGGCAATCCAGTGCATGGGCCTCACGCTACCCACCCACCAGAGCCTGGGGAATGAGATGCCAGGCCTTCTTTCTAACCCACATCTCCAACTTGGCAGCACATGACATGGCGCACACAGCATGGCACCATCTTACATCAGCTCCTCCCAGCGGAGCCAGGCTCGGCCAGGCCCTGCCGGTGGGAGGGGAGCAGCCCGGTTGAGCTGGGGCAGAGACCACCCTGCCACTCGGCCTGAAAGAAACCTGGTTTCTCCCCAGCCTTGACCCTTCGAGGGCAACCAGAAATACACCTTGACCTCACTCTGGCACACTCTGGTGGGGGAGGTGAGTGACGTGGTAGTGATAGCACACGACTAAATTTTAGTGGGCACCTTAGACAACAGCACTTGCCGGTCACTTTGTTCCAGAATCGCATACCGGGACAGACCCTGCCCTTAATCGTGGGTCTAATCTCAGCTCTTTCCTCTCTAGTAATTGAAACGGAGCCAGTTCCTACCTGGAGCTTGGCTTCTCTCTTGCAGCCTGAAATGACAGGCAGGACACAGGTTGTGTGTGCCGTAATGGAGGGAAACAGCAGCCTTGGGAGAGAGGGGTGTGGTGTAGGAGACCGGGAGCTTTGGACGAGGGAAGGGACTGGTTGGCAGGGGGATGGATGATGTTTGACCGAAGGAAATGAGCCCTGGTTCATTCAGTTCTCCCTGCAGTGGTTCCGAGCAGACTTGTTCCTCTCTCTGTGGAAGTGATGATAAGAAAAGAAGCGACCAAAGACGGGGGCCCAGGTCAGCCCTTGCCCTTAGAAAACTGAGGTGCAGAGTTGTGCAGAGCTGGCCTCCTGGGAAGAGCTTGACGCATGGAGACAGTGATACAGCTGGGCTTGCTCTGCTTGGTCCTGGTAGACAGGAGCATCCATTGCTGCTAGAATGGAGTTGGGCTGCATCGTGTCTCTGAAGTGGAACTGCCGGTTTTGGTGTGCCTCCAAATCAGGCTGTGAGTGGGCAGCAGGGGATGCCAGGGCTACCCATGCTTCTAGAGCTCTTTTGCAGAGATGCTTCAGATGTGTTCCAGCTGTGGATGTGTTTTTCTGTCCCTAATAACTTGTTGCCTGTTGGTGCTGTGGTGTAGGGCCTTGCCAGGATTATTTCTCTCTGGGTAAGCTCCATGCTCCCCAGAGATGTGAAGCCTCTTGTTCAAGACATTCATGGTTGTGGTCGCTTTCTAAACTTCAGTGGCTTGGTGGTGGCACAGCTGGCCAAGCAGCCCCAAGCCAGCAGTTCCCTCCTAGCCAGGGAGAAGCAGGCAGGATCCTCCAAGCAGAGGATGCTCCTGAGCAGCTGTCCTCGCTTAGTGGTGGGTGAAAGGGACTGATATGCCATCAGAAGAGACTTGTGGCCATCAGTGCCTCTTCCTGGCTGCCTCAATCCAGAAGAAAGCAACACAACTTGCTGTAAAAGGGGAAATGCTTGTTGGTTGCAGTCTGAGAGAGGGTGCGTCTCCCTGAGCCGTAGGGGTAAAAGGCATTGGATTGATGGATGCATGCCCATTAAACTGTTCCTGAGCAAGAGGATGGATCAGTGCCTGTCTTGTCCCACACGTTCCTCCCCCTGGTGCGGGATGATGTGCTGATCCTCCAGCTCTCCCTCACCAGAGCTGCTTGGGGAGATGCACGCGCTCGATCCCGCTGCATCTGGTTTTCCTGGTGGTGGGCTGAGCTGCTCTGGCCCCACGCCTCGTGGTGCCCCACAGCAGCCCCCCGAGGGGCCCTCGAGCAGTGCCTGCTGCTGGGGTGGGCACGTGTCCAGCACACACCAGTGGGTGACGTGGTGCCTGTCCTTGCCTGCCTGGGTCACATTCCCAAGGACTGCGTTTCCAGAAGGAGCAGAGTGGCTCTTGGAGAGCTCACGGCCCGTGACCCGCGGTGCTGCCTGCGAGGTGCTTGCCAGGCTGAGGGTCTGAGCATCTCAGCAGCACCAGTGAAGATGCTGCTCTGCACTTGAGCAGCTTGGCAGCAAGATGCAGCTCTTGGACGTGTTAATTGGATCCTGCCAGCTCCTGGGAGCACAAGGAGCGCTTTGACCCTGCCTGCACCAGGAGCCTTTCTGGTCCCTGGGGCCCATTCCAGCTGTAGAGATAGATCAGAACTCCAAGAGCTGCTGGGGCTGGCTGCAGACCTTGAGGTAACTAAGGAGGAAAGGCAGGTCCTCCCAGCCAAAGGTGGTCTGAGGAGGGACCTGTGTACTTGGCCCTCGCTTCCTCTCCTTCCTTGTGAAGGATTTGCTCTCCATGAGGATGGTGGACCATGGGATACTGAAATTCTGAGGGCAATTGAGAGACAAAGGAGGTTTTGACAAGGAGAGTGAAGCACTGATGGGCTGTTTCTCTGCCCCATTCATAATTTCATTGTGATTTTTAGGCAGCTGCTGGTGTTGTGCTGCAGAAAGGGAGAGGTTCCTGGCCTTTGGGAGATGGCAGGCAGAGGCACCCATTTCTCCTCTCCAGCTGTTTGCTGGGACAGATGTTGAAGGCATCGGCACGAGGCTGCTGCAGTTGTCCAGCAGTGGCTGCCTCATCCCTGCGAGCAGGAGAGGTTTCGGTGGTGTGACCAGGCTCCTTTCCAACTGTGAGCTAATGCCTCTCCAGAAACAAATGTGTCTCTTCCAGTAAAAGCCTCTCTTGCTTTGCTTTCCTCACCCAGTACTGAACATCTCCATTAGTTCTCAGCTTCCTCCTTGATGGATGTAGTATTCTGAGGGGTGTGAAGAGAAAACTGCCTTGGCAGGTGCCTGGAGAGGGCCCTCTTGGCTATCTGCTGCCTCTGACCCACTGCCCCCAGTGCTTTCTGCTGGCTTCGGGAGCATCCCCCCTGCTGAGCTCCTGCCTCATCCCATCTTCATCTTTCCTGTAGGCTGAAAGACCTGGCAGGTCATTCCCTCAGCCTGACAGCATGTCAGAGCCTCGGGTTGTACCCAGGATTGTCATGTCTGTAGCAGCTCCTGTGGGGCTCCAGGAGCCCCTCTGAATGCAGGGCTGGGCTAGTGGTCTGTGGGGCCACGGTGGGTCAGACTGGGGGGGTTTGGTGTGTGAGCAGTGTAGACCTGCAGGAGGAAGGCAAGGAGGGGTGGTCATTGCAGTGGTGGTTTATTAGCACCAGAGCTATGAACAGTGAATGTTCTAAGAGAAAACCAGGACTTCTGTTGGAAATGGAGGTGCTGAGGCTCTGCAGGTGGGACAGGAGGTGGCTCTGAGGACAGGATGGATGGCCACCAGGCTGGGCCTGGCCCTGTATGGCCTGGCTGTGCTGCTTGGGCGAGCCTGCGTGGGGTGGAGGCAGCTCTCAGGGTTAAGCACTTACAGCCTTGTGAATGCAGGGGGAGTTTCCTGTTACTGCTGGGCAGAAGGAAACTGCTTCCAGCTGTCGAGGGGAGGGGTGTGGAGTGGGAGACACTGGCTGGGGAGGACAGCTGCAGAGGAGATGTGGCTCTGCTGAGCAAGCAGCTCCTGGTGACAGGCCTTGGGGCGAGCAAGAAACCCCTGTCCTTGCTCTGGCAGCTGCTGTGGTGGCCCTGTAAGCTGTCAGTGATGCTGCTGCCCATTCCAAGCCTTCCTGGGTGGTGTCTGTGCACAGTGTGGTGGCCCTGACTGGGCAGCAGAGGAGGAGTGAAAACACACTCTGTGTGGCACTTTGGTCCTGGCAATAGATGGGATCCCTCAAGAGGAGGAGGGTCTTGCTAAGGTCCGTGTCCTTGCTTGCCATGGCTGGACTGACTGGGATGCTGTGCCATGAAGTGAGGTATGGGGCCAGCTGGGAGCTGATTTAGTGGCTTGTGAAGGTGTCTGGCAAAGATCCAGCACATGATGGAACCATGGAATGGTTCGAGTTGGAAGGGATCTTAGACCAGTCTCATTCCATCCCCATGCCATGTGCAGGGACATCTTCCACTAGACCAGGTTGTTCCAAGTCTTGTCCAAACTTGTTCTGAGCTGATGAGAGGCTCCTGTGAGGACAGAGCTCCTGCTGAGTGGCAAGGCTCATTTAGGAGCCCTCTCCTGGAGGGGGACTCAAGGCCACAGCTCATGTGGCTGCAGTTCCTGGCATTGCAGCCCTCATGCCTGTGGGGGGAGAACATGACTACTGTAGGCAGCAGTGCCAAGGTTGTGGCCATTTGCTGCATGTCTCTGCACATCCTTGGGAGAGGAGCATCTAGCCAGGCTTGTTTGGGTCAGGGGACAGGTGTGCCAGGATGAACGTGACAAGGGGAATGGCTCACATGGGGCTCCAGGGGGTTTTCTGCCACTTTTCTCCCCATCTTAGGGCCAAGTCCATCATCGTGCTAGTTCCCAGAGCCCTGAACGTGCTGAAGCTGTGCTTCTCTCCTGGCAGCTGGAGAGGGAGGAGCAGAGGGTGCTGCTCCAGCAGCAGAACCAAGCTCCAGTTGCTGCTGCAGCTGCTGGATCCATGCTCAGTCAGGTGGCACTGGCTTGTCTCGTGCTGCTCTCGGGCACTGCTGGTGCAGCTCAGCCGGACACACTGGCCATGCTGACCAAATGGGGTCAGCTGGATGTCTGAGGCAGTGGGGCTGGACATTGCCAGCTCAGTGTGTCTCCCAGGGGGCTGGAAAGGGTCTGTTCAGTTACTGTCCCTTGTTAGGTCCCAATCCAGCCCCTTCCTTGGCAAGGAGCAAGTCTGAGAAATAGATGTGGCAGCAAGCACCTGCCAAGGAAGCCTCCCAGTCTTGCTTGCTCACAGCTCTGCCAAATTCTTCCCGTGGTGTTGTTTGCCTGGAGCCACTTCTGGTAGCAGGGTTGGGACTTGGAAAACGCCATGGGCATCTGCTGTAGTGGATGAGCCACTTCTTCCCCCATACATGTCCTGTAGAGGTTGTCTGGTTTTGATGTGTGGTCTTGAGATGCCTCCTTTGGCTGGCTGAGGGTGGAGCTATTCAAGTAGTATTAGAGCTCACCCTGGGGCCTTCTTTTCCATGCTGGAGACATCTTTTCTCCATGGACCTTGCACATGGCTTGAAGGAGATGAAGGCTTTTACTCTGGCTGAGGTAATTCTGGATCATGGACCTCTGCTGTGGCTTTCTTTTCCAGATGCGCTGGTATCCGCCCTCTGAAGCTACCCAGCAAGGATGGAAGTCTCGTCAGTTTTGTTAGTTCGTTAGTAAGTAATTAATTACTCTTGGAGTCAGGTCTTTGTCTTGCTCTTCCTTGGACTCTTGGAGGGAGGAGGGCACGGGAACTTGGGCTCAGCCGCACGAGGATGTGGTTGGGTTTCCTGGGTGGGTGATGGGGGCAGGGGCACCCCCATGCCCTGGGCTGGCGAGGGGCTGTGGGAGATGCTCAGGATGCAGGTCCAGCTGGCTCTGCTCACCGTGCACCTCTCCTGCAGTGTCTCTTCTCGGCCTGTGTTCCTCCTCCCTGCCCTCCGCAGAGGGATGTGCCAGGGACGATGGCTCCGACTCCTCTGGATTTGGTATGTGGCCAGCGGACCCTGCGCCTGGCCCCACCACGCTGCCCCCGGGCCTGCCAGCACCCCTTTCCCTGGACTGTGAAGCCATTGTGGCCTCAGCCATGGGCTGTGCCTCCATCCCTCTCTCCATCCATCCGTCCATCCCTCCATCCCTCCCCAGGCCATCCCCAGGACCTCCTCCCTGGCTGAGCTTTGCCGTCTGGCTGCACTGAAACCCAGCCGGGGGGAAGGTCCTGGGCTTCCCTGGGCTCGCCCTGCCCCGGGGGCAGCTCGGCCGAAGGAATCGAAAGGCAAAGTGGGTTTTGCATGTTTTCTGGCATGAATTAAAACACTTAACTTGTGTCTGTGTGAGTGTAAGTTTGTTTGTTCTAGCGTTTGTGTAACCGTTAGCAACAGGTCTTGGCCCAGCGGATTGATCCATCAAGGTTTTCCTCTTGCTTCGGTGAAGACTTGGCTTTGAGAAATACTAACTGTCCTTGTCTCACCCCTTTTCCCACCTCCACCCTCCCCTCCCCAGGATGACCAGAAAAATTTGAAAAATGCTTTTTTCTTTTTTTTTTTTTTTTTTTTTTTTTTTTTTTTTAAGTACAATGCACTGGGTTTTTGTTCTCATCCATTCTGCTCGTTTTAAAGTCAGGGTTATTATATTATTTTTTTCCTTCTTCAGACTTCTATATATAGAACAGCTGTAAAATATCTAACCTCTTTTTTTTTTCCCACATTCTTCTGATTGGAGAGCATCCAGTCTTGCCAAATAATCAGCCATCCTTATGGGAATACCGAACAAAAAAAAAAAGTATGAGTATTTTTGTACCATGTGTAATAAGGAAATATTTATGCATCATAAAGAATTTCTTGTGTGTTTGTGTGCAATTAATTATTATTATTATTATTAAAGAGAAATTGTAATCCTGTAAGATAAGTTAATGTTTAGTTAAAAGCTTGAAAAAGAGGGATTGTCTTCTGTACCAATGATTCAGTCAGGCATAGTAAACAAGAAATTGTGCAATTTTTGTTTTAGCATCTTATTGCTTGGTATTGAAGTGCTTTAAGTATTATCTGACCATGGCTGTCTCGCTTGTATTAAAAGATTTGAGAATAAGTTGCTCTATAATTGCTGATCCTATGAGAATGTGAAACTGGATAATATATGAAATGCAACAAAAAAAACCACCCCAGCGGCTGCTGTGACTTTTTCTGTGATCTTGGGTGTTTTCTTGTGGGAATGGTGTGGGATGCTTCAGCCCCAGCCTGCTCCTGTTCCCGGGCTGGAAGGATGCAGGCTGGTTTGGAATGCAGCTGAGGACCAGGAGCTGGGCTCTTCTCTACCCTGCTGGGAGAAGGCCAAGTCCTTGCCGGTCTGGGCCGTGCTGGGAGGGTTGGTGGAGGCTGGAGGCCTCTGCGGGGGGAGCCCTGAGCTCTTTTTGGGTGTTTTTGTCCCCCGTTCCAGGCCAGCGTCTCCTCCGTGCCAGCAGTGCAGGAGATCTCCATAGAAGGGAAACGCTCTCCATGGCTGGAGCTGCTCCTTGTGCCTGCCTTGCTGCTGCTGCCCGAGCCTTTCCGTGCCCTTATCCGCTCCAGCAGCGCTGGGAACGGCAGTCCCGGCCCAGGGGCTGCTGTCCCGCTGGGAATCTCCGTGCTGGGGCCGGGGGCTCTCCCTGCTGTGCCCCAGGAGTCCCCATGGCCCGGCTCGCTGACCCCTGCCCGGGGCACTCCGGAGCCCTCCCACGCAGCGTCCCGCCCCGGGGATCAGTGTTTTCCCTCTCCGCAGGGCTTCCAGGGCAGAGCTGAGCGAAAGCAAGTAAAAAAAAATTGGTAAAACAAAAAGGCAGGTCTAAAAATAGTCCCAAGTGCCTGGGAATGGACCAGAGCGAGCACTGCTGCTCCGGGAAGTGACTCGCTGTGGGGCTGCAGGCTGCCCGCAGCACAGGGGGGCTGCCAGCCCCTTCCCGTGGGATCCCCCCGCCCGCCGCCCTGGCTCTTCCCTGCATCCCGAACCCCGCTCCAATCCCAGCTCCAGCGCCCTGGCTCTTCCCTGCCGGCTCTGTCCGCATCTCGCAGCTCTGCTCACCTGAGCGGAAACACTCCGGAGAGCAGCGGGCCATGGTGACGGGAGCGTGCAAGGCTTTAAATTATAGAGCAGAGACTTTTTCCTGCTCTTTTTTTTTGGTTGGTTTTTATTTTTTTTAATCCTTTAGCACATGCATTAACATGGCCAGGCCATGAATAATTTACGCCCGGCTCTACTAAGCTTTTACACTGGGGCCCGCTCGCCTCGGAGCTTAAGTAGGTCACGTCTGCTCCGAGGGTCCCCGGGCGTCCCCTCCCCGGCTCGGCCACGTGTGCACTCCCCGGCTGCTCCCCATGGGGTCCTCCTCAAAGGGACGCTCTGGGAGGTGATCTGGGGACACGGAATGTCCCCAGAATATCCCCATCACCAGCCAGGGTGAAGCTCTAGGTGCAGAGAAGCTCTGGGTGGGGCAGGAGCTGTTGGCATCACCAGAGAAAGGGTGCAGGTCCATGGCACCTTTGGTTCTGGGCTGTCTGGGCATGTTGGCCAATGGCCAAAGGACAAATAGAAAAGATGACATTGAGGGTGGAAAAATACTGGGGGCAAAAAGGCTGCTTTTGTCACGCTTTTGTTTTCCACTTTACGGGAAACTCCTCCTCTTTTCCTTGTTTTGAAGGTGGGACAAAAGATAAATCTCGGAGCTTTTTGACTCTTTTCTCCTGAACAAGCTGTGCACTGCCACAGTGTGTGGTCTGGGCACTGAGGCAAGGAGCACTTTGGGAATAGAAAACCCAGCTGTTGTGATGCTAAAGGGCCTCTCGGCATGGCTGTGCTGGATAAGCTGCTCCCACTGGAGGTGATTAGACACACTCCCAGCCAGCCAGGGGGGCCAGATCCAAAACTCTGCCCCTGTGCAACCAAACAGGTAGGAAGGGGTTCAGATGGTCTCACACCAGCATTCATCCAGTGATGTGCTGGTCACAGGAGCGTCTGTCTTGGGGCCAGTGGCATCCCACAGGGCTGGTGCTCCCACATCCCACACACCTTTGCTGATGGTTAAGGGTCCCCATGCAGCTCATGCAGGTGACAATCAGTGCCTTTCACCCATTTCTCCAGGAGATTCCATGAAGAACAATTGTAAAGGATCAAACCCCAGCAATTCCCATCTACTGGTCTGTGCCAGCACTGCTGCCACCATCTCCTTTCCTGTCCACTCTCAGGCCGAAGCCTGTCATGGCTAGAGATCATTTTGAACATCATTGCTGACCTGCTTGCTTGTCCACCAGGCAGAGAACAATGGCCACAGCTGTGAGGAAATGTCTCATGTGCTGCCCCAGCTCCATCCTGCAGCAGGGTTTAGCGGCTGCTGCTCCCTGCTGATTTCCAGGAATCGTAGAATCGCTGAATTTTTAAAGCTGGAAAGGTCCTCTAATTCCATGGAGTGCATCCATTCCCCAGTGCTGCCAGGTCCAACACTAAACAACCATTCCCAAGCACCACATCTTTGAACAGTTGCAGGGATGGTGACTCCACTCCTGCCCTGGGCAGCCCTTTACAATGCCCAGTCACCAACACTCAACCTGAACCTCCCCTGGAACAACTTGGGCCCGTTTCCTCTCATCCTGTCCCTTGTTCCCTGGAAGCAGAGCCCAGCTTCCCCACCTGGCTGCCCTTTCCTTTCAGGGAGTTGTGGAGAACCAGAAGGTCCCCCCGAGCCTCCTTTTCTTCATGCCAGCTCCCTCAGCTCCTCCTGGTGCTCCAGCCCCTTCCCCAGCTCTGTCCCCTTCCCTGGGCATGCTCAAGCCCCTCAATGTCATGTGTTCAAAACTGAGCACAGGATCTGAGCTGTGCCAAGAGGCTGCATCTCATGCAGTGGTGCTGGGATTCACGTGTTGTCCAGCCCCATGAGGGTGAGGAGCAGGTCTCCTGTGGTCCTGTGGTCCTCACCTCACACGTCTGTGGGGCCCCAGCCCATGGCACGTGGCCAGATAAAATGACTGGCCAAGATGTAAAAGGATGGATGATCTTGTTAGCACCTCTGGAAGAGGCAGATTGATACAATCAAGCTCAGCCAGGCCTGAAATATCACCAGGAGGGCAGGAGGAGGTAGGGAATGATGAACACCAAGCAGGGAGGAGACAACGTTCTGGCTGCCTCACGATTCTTTATTGCACAGTGACCCCTCTCAGGAGTTTTGCTTGGATATCACCACACTCCCACAGCTCCAAAAATACCTCTGCTCTCCCCTGCCAAAATCTACTTGTCCAATTATTCCCCAACCCAGCAACAAGTCTGTAGAGAGTTGGAATGGGCATCCCAATCCTCTGTGGAAAGACACAGGTGACAAACAACGGATGCCACAGGGATCATGTAACAAAATACACCCCAAAAAAGAACTGTTAGGGAAAGGTGAGGGGGGACAGGTCACACCCAAAAGGTGATGCATGACATCCCAGAGAGTCTCACCTGGGACTCAAGGTGTTGCTGCCATGGGATCCTGAGGGTTATTAAGGAGGTAACTCCATCGCGATTCAAAAAATACTTGGTCGCGGCTGAGTTCCCGGGAACAAAAGCTGCTCTGAGCCAGTCAGGCTTTAACGGCGATGTTATTTGGGATAGTGTGATGAGAAATGCGCTGCTGTCTGTGCTGTTAACACGTGTAGAGTTTAGCAGGAGAGCCAGGAGGTGGCACCCGAGACCTGAGCACGGGAGGCTGTAACATCTCTCCAGCAGCTCGGGGCACTGGGGAACCGTGCACGCGTCTGTCATGCACCTTCTCCTCCTTGGCTTGGGGAGAGCGGAGATACTTTCGGCAAAGCAGCTCTATATTAAGTTAATAGAGGGTAATATTTTAATTTTTTCTGGCCAGCTACAGCGTTGTTATGAAAAATACACTGAATTTCAGCAGGAAGGGGACGGGATGGGGGGCGTTGCTTTATAGTCAAAGTGGGCTGAAGTGGGACTATCACCACTCCAGCCGGTCCTGGCTTGTTCCAGCTGAGCCTGGGAATCCCCTGAGGCTGGAGCTGTCCCTCTTCTGGCGGCCTCTCCCATGCATGTCTCCTGGTATTACTCACTGAACTCAAAAAGAAGTGCGATGCCTTCTGTGATGACACAGCCATGACACAGCCATGACACAGCCGTGACACAGCCGTGACACACTCGGTTCTGTCACACGGGCCATGGGAGCCACCCCCGCGGGGCACCGGGCAACCTGTGCATCCCCCTTGGCGAGTGAGCCTGAGACGGGCAGGGGCAGCACGGTCACCCCTCGATGTGCTGGGACACACTGCAGGTGGCACTGGGACACACTGCAGGTGGCACTGGGACACACGGCAGGTGGCACTGGGACACACTGCAAGTGGCACTGGGACACACGGCAGGTGGCACTGGGACACACGGCAGATGACACTGGGACACAATGCAGGTGGCACTGGGACACCAGCACGGCACCAGCTGCCATGCCTGCAGGGGGAAGAGGCCGCTGTTGCACCTGCAGGTCTCAGCCCAGCGCAGGCAGGGGAGCGAGAAGAGCCAGCTGCAGCAATCCCTGGGACAGGGGAACATCAGCTCCTGAGAAAAATCTGGAAGGATCTCCAAATATGTCCAAATGTCCTGCTCTGTTGGTCTGGGGTGCTCAGATCAGGAGAAATCCCAGCTTTTCTCCTGGGATGCAGATGGGTTGGAGTCCTTAGAGTGTCCTGCCATGGGAACCCAGAGCTCTGTCATGCCTCCTATTTCCCATGCTCCCCAGGCATGGCAGAGCATGCCTCATCTCCTGGCCTTCATCCACTGGGCTTCTTCAGGTGGGATTCACCTGCTGGGGGCTTCATCGATTGGGCATCACCCCTGCCCTTTGTCCATTTGGCTTCACCTGCTGGGCTTAAATGTGGCTGACACATTCCTTTCATGATCCTCTGGGTGCCAGGAGTGAGTCTGAGCTCCTGAACGTCTCCTGGGTTCCAAGTCTCCGTGCTGCTTACCCAGGACAGGAGTTCCAGCAGGCAGAGGGAGAGTGGCAGCCTGTGCCAGTGAGTCAAAGGCAGTGGGGCAGTGGGTTAATTGCTGCCAGAAGCAGCAGTTCCTGCCCATCACGGCAGGCTGGGCCCATCACGGATGCATTTCCATCACTTCCCTCAGCCTGCTGTCCTCTTGCTGTCTTCAGCATCGTGCTCAGGGCTGCGTTGGGTGCTCAGGGCTCTCTGGGTGACAATATGGGACAGCTGCAAGGGCTCTTCTCTCTCTCTTCTCTCTTTCTTCTCTCTTTCTTCTCTCTTTCTTCTCTCTTCTCTCTTTCTTCTCTCTTCTCTCTTCTCTCTTCTCTCTTTCTTCTCTCTTCTCTCTTCTCTCTTCTCTCTTCTCTCTTCTCTCTTCTCTCTTCTCTCTTCTCTCTTCTCTCTTCTCTCTTCTCTCTTCTCTCTTCTCTCTTCTCTCTCTGGTGGCAAAGACAGCAAGACCTGCCCAGCCCCAGTTGGAATGTGCTGGATTTTCCCATGGATCTGTCGCCCTTAAGAATCATGAGCAAGGTTTTGGCAGAAGAGCCTGATCCTTGCAAATGTCTGGGAAAGGCTGTCAACTACTCTCTGTCCACAGCTGAGGGAGCTGGGGGGGCTCAGCCTGGAGCAAAGGAGGCTCAGGAGCACCTTCTGGCTCTGCACATCTCCCTGCCAGGAGGGGACAGCCAGGTGGGGATCAGGCTCTGCTCCCAGGGAACAGGGATAGGAGGAGAGGAAATGGCCTCAAGCCACACCAGGGCAGGCTTGGACTGGATATTAGGGAAAATGTCTTCATTTGGAGGATGGTCAAGCACAGGAACAGGATGCCCAGGGCAGTAGTGGAGTCACCATCCCTGGAAATGTTCAAGAATGGTGTGGATGTGGCACTTGGGGATATGGTTTAGTGTTGGGGAACAGTTAGACTGGATCATCTCAGAAGCCTTTTCCAGCCTAAATGATTCTATAATTCTGTGATCCTGTTCCAGCCTTGCCTTTGTGCCCCAAGCACATTAACATGCTGATGAGGACCAAACAAGGTAAAATCTGATTAATTAAATACCCCATTTGAGGTTGCCCCTGTGGTGTAGCACTTTGATGTGGGCTGGGAATCAGCAAGGAAATATTGCTTTTCCATGGAATTTGGCATTTGTAAGTAGTTGCCCCCATCTTTTGGGGGAAATTTTTGGGAACTGGAGAGAAATTTTTCTCATGTGGATCAGCCTGGCTGTGCCAGTGTCCTCCTGAAATGCAGTAACTGGATTTCAACAGGGCATTTTGACATGGGCCTACTTCCTTAATATTTACCAAGGAAAGGTTTACCTAGAAATCCAAGGGACCACTGTGCCTGCTGACTTGGTTCCTTTTCAAGAACAAAAAACCAACCAATCAACCAACTCTAAAAAAACAATAACAACAACAACAAACCCCCACAAAAACAAACAAACAAAAACAACAAACCCCCCCAAAAAACAAAAAAAGACCATCCTGAAAAATTTGTCCTTGCCACGGATCCAGAAAATCCAGGTATCTCTTGGGACAATGTGCTGAGTTCCTGTGATGGATTTGGCTTTATTAAACTGACATAGAAAGCTTATATCCAATATATGTAAAAAAAAAATGTGGTGGTGGAACCTTAAAAACTATGGTAGCATTTAATCAAGGTTAAAAATCCTCTCTTATCATTTGACAGTTTAAAATTATTATTTTTCATTTGTGATGAAGAGGGTCTGTGTCTGGGGAGCTACTTTGTTGGGAAATGGGAGGAATTCCAGTGGGATGCAAGGGAAAACATTTCCAATGAGAGCACCAGAGTGGGTGGGTATGGAGCAGTGGCAAGGGGGTGTCTTCTCATCCTTGGAGACCTCCAGAATTGCCTCCAACACAAACTTTCCCTGTTTCTTGCAATTTAGGGGACAGTGCATGAGAGAGGGGTAATTCTGGCTGAACTCAGGCCACCATCAGTAGTCATTTATCACTCAATAAATGAGGATGAACAGATATTTTACTTCTAGCTATAAGTTTCTAGCTAGACTGAAAAATGTATATTTTAGGGATCAAATATATGAGACTGAATTCAGATAATGTTTTCCAGAAGGTTTAAACCTTTCTACGGGGTTTAAGCACTTTTTGGTGTTTCCTTCTCTTCATGCTTGCCCTTTAAAAAAAAAGCATTATATGAAACAAAACTGGAAGATAAGAACTTACTTTTAATCTGTTTGTATTCTTACAAACAGACACACAAATCCCAAGCCAGTAAGTACACCCTGGGTTTCTAAAGAAAATATGTTGTGGTGAACAGAAAGGTGATCTCCCAGCAGTGTGTTTGTCTATGGGATCAGAGCAAAGCTGCCCAAGCACGGAAGGTTCTTGAGATAGAAAGTGAAAGACAATGCTGGTGACACTCTCAGAAGGTGCTTTGGGGTGAGCACTGCAAAAAACCCAAAGGTTTTCTCATGTTTTTGTCAGTGGAAATAATCAGAACTATGGGCTTTTCCTTTCTGGGCAAAGATTAAGGCATGAGTGTCAGACCTTGCAGCTCCAAGGATGGAGAGGAACTGATCAAAACCAACATCAGGATGAGAAGGGGGGGAGTTGGGCAGAGCTGTTTGGGTAAAAACATCCCTCAGCCACCACATCAAATGCTTTGTGCAGTGGACTGTGGAAAATAGTATTTTTGTAGCTACTTCCATTTAATTCCATGTCTCTTCCTCTGAGCATAGCCCTGCATGAACGATGCATGATGCAAACAGCATTTTGGGACAGTCCCAGAAGAAAAGCCAAATGGTGGAGCACTGCTAGGAATAGTGAGGAACAGCATCTCCAGAGCCTGTGATGAAAGGCAGATGCAAGGAGAGGAGACATCTCCTCCCTGAGACAAAGGAGCAGAGATGGACACCTTCCCTTGCAGAAGCTGTTCCACAAAGCCATCCCAGAAAGAGCAGAGGATTTGTCTGGGGTGAACCAGCTCCATGTCAGCCCAGCAATCTTTGTGGGGCTCAAGTCGTGCCCAGTAACAGATCTCAAGGGCTGGCACTCCTTGGAAATGCCAGCTGGTGTCAAGAAAGCATTTGACAGTCTTTGTTTTGTACTTAGAGAGATGTGCCTTGAGGTGCCCTGACTTGCCCACAGAAACCCCACTGCTGCTCAAAGCAGAGCCTTTGGGTAAACAGGGGCAAACCCAGCCTGCTCAGTGCAAGTTCTGGGGCTAGAGACACGCTCATGTCCAGAGAGTGCTCCTAGGTACACCTTCCTTACCTCCCACTTCCATGGATTTTGGACTGATTTACATATCCCTTCTCTCCATCACCTGCATCCCACTCTTTCATTCCTTTTCTAGATCTCCTGCTACAGTGATGTTTCTGATCACTATTAAAGTGTGTAAATTCACGGGGGAAGTGGGTCAGCTGGTTAAGATAACTTTGAAAATATTCCTCTAGGGAAGAGCAAACACAGGCTTTACACCAGCCCTGATGCTTATGGAACTGAGGCCTTTAGGAGCAAAGCTTGAGCCAAGTGCCTTACTCTGCTGATTTGAACCAAGTAGATCATTGAAACTGAGTTAGAAGGGATCCAGTCCAACTCCTTGCCATGCACAGGGCAACCCAAGAATCCCCCCATGCATCTGAGGGTGTCGTCCAAATGCTTCTGGTAATATTCCACAACAAGCAGCCTGTGAACCTGAGGAACTGTGACAGTGCTTGGCTCTCATGGAGGCTGGAGATGAAGTTTCTGGGGGAATTCTGGCAGTCTCTTGAATGAAAAGTGTCTGTAACATCACTAAAATTGTACTTTAAAGAGAAGGGGATCAGAGCAGGCAGGTGGGGGCACAGCAACACCACTAAGAGAACAGTGCTAGTGCATGGATATGGGAGCGTGGGATTTGTCTGTTCTTGGGCTGACAATGTCAGAGCAAGGAACAAAGCAGTATGGGAGGCTTTAAAATCAATTACCAAGAAGATCTTGCTGATTGTAAAGCAGTTTTAAAATGGCAAGTACCTGGGAGAAGAGAGAAGGTCTGTTTGTGGGCACACAGAGCAGGAGTTAGTCACAAAGCAGAGATTCGATGGGTTATGACCCTGACTTTGAACTTCACCAAACTCCTGTGTGATTCTTGCAGTCTACCCCCTGTCCTGGAATGGCCTACCAGTCTCCAGCATGACTCACACAGCTACAGGATTTACCAGGAAAGCACACACAGAAACTTGGGCAGACACAAGGCCCCAGTGTCAGCTACTGCCACCCATCCCAGATCCACCAGTGCTATTCAGACAAAGCTCATTTGCAGAAATTTGATTGTAGCTCTGTATTTCTGGGGGAACACACAGTGCAGAGGAGCTGGCAGCCACTGCACTCCTGTCCCACCTCAGGCTTGGGGACAGGGTGCTTGTCCAGTCACCCCTCTCAGGAAGGGGGAACACATGCACTGTCATGCTCTTAAAAATCTGGCAGTGGGTCCTTAAATGTTTGTTTCACAAGGACATGCCAAATGATTTCCTGAGTGGTGTCTCCCTGGGACAGTTATGTTAAATATTAATTGATGGGACGATATGAGGTGTCATGCCCTATCAGCAGGCAGAGCTGAGAGGAGGGGCAGGCAAGGAAGTCAGGGCTGAGGATAGCTTGTGTGGAAATCACAAATCTGAGTATGCAAATAACTCCATGTTTAGTAAATACCCAACTGACAGAGTCATGGCATTTGCAGAAGAGTAAAGGAAGGAGCAGTGGCACGTTCATGAGGGGGTGGATGAAAGTCTTCACACAGAACAATAAGGCAAAAATTTGCAATCAGCAGCCACAAAGGCTCTCAGGGCCTTCTTCTCCCACTGGATTATCTGATTTTTATTTCAGAATCTAATTGTTCCCCTTGGAGCTCTTCCATAGGATTACTATACTTGATCCTAATTTAGGTTGGGTGGTAGATCACTACCTTACACAGCCCTGCCACTCAAGGGCTCTTTGGTTCAGAGCGGAGATAAGATTGTCACAGGATGGTGGCTTTTCAGCTGAGGTACAGTTATCAAAGTTTGTACTGTACAAATTGTACTGTAATTGACTTATTTTCCCAACTCTGTCAAAAGTGATGGTAGATCTTGAACAGGCATCTTAGAATTTTCTGTGTCAGTTTGGGAGAAAACACTTTGATCTAGTTGGTCAGAAATAGGATTGTGGTGTTAGAATGTGGAAGAAGCCCCAGAGCCATCCTGTAGAGGGTAGAACACCTCCTAGGCAAACACAAAAATCCTTTATAAGGTAACCAAGGGAAGGAGAATAGGGGCATCTGCCTCCAATGTGAGTCCTGCTTGATCTGTGCATGGAGATGGAGAGTTCATGCAGACAGAGAGATTTAGCCCAGGCTACAGAGAGATTTAGCCCTGGCTACAGAGAGATTTAGCCCTGGCTACAGAGAGTTCAGCCCTTTGGTTGTATTTTGAACCAGGCAGAAGCTCACCCTGACATCTGAACTTACAGCAGCCATTCCACACAGGGTTCCCAGGACACTGTCACCCCGAGGCTGCCCCAGCTGTGGCACTGCTGAAGGATCACTGCAGGGAGCCCGGGATTCCAGGCATTGTCCTCCCCCTCCATGGGGACCAGTGGGTGTGTGACCTGCAATGCTGCTCTCCCCCAAGACATGAGGATGCATCTCTCTGAGGTCATGCCCCATCCTCCTCCTCACTGAGTTAGTTCTGAGGTGTTTCATCATTTGTACACAGAAAATACACACCAAGTTTGACTGCTGCAAGTGAACTGCGTTATTTTCAAGTCAACAAAGCATCCACCCCCTCACCCAGCGAGGCCACAATGTTCCTGATCACAGACTGAACAGGCACACATTTGGTTGAGTTAATGTGAAGTTCAATGGCTCTGGTAGGAAGGATTGTCGTGCGAGGTCACACCATGGCTGTGACATAATCCCCAGGCACTGCTCTCATGTGTCTGGAGGAACATGAGCAGCCACCTTGCCAGTGAAAGCCGGACACCCACACATGTAGGTGAAAGAGAAATTAATCAGGACCAAGTCCTAAGGGTGTTTTCTCTTTGGGTGGCAGTCAAAAGGGCTTGTCGGGCAGTGCCAATGGCAAACAAAGAGAAATGGACCACGGCAAGGTCTTCAGAACACCTTTTGAAGGACATCTTGGAGGATTTGTAGTGGCTGGTGAAGACCTCGTGGTCCTGAAGAAGAGCAGGCCCAGCAGGCACAGGCAGCAAATTCTGGCAGAGAAAACATGGAAGTGTGAAGGGAATCTGATTCAGAAAGGAAGTGGGAAAGAAAATGAAGGCAAAGTGCTGACAGTCATGGCAGGGAGGAGCAGAAGAGCTGAAGGAACCAATTTCCCTACCCCAACAAAAAGTCACTTTTTGCCCAAAGGCTGGCGAGCATTGATGTGAGAACCCAAAGGACCTGTATCACAGCAAGAGCCCTGAGCTCCCAGTGAAGCTCCCAGTCCATGCCTCCAATGTTTTCAGATTTAGGGAACGCAGGCATCAGGCTGCACTGTGCTGGTAGAGCTGCAGGATTTCACAGTGAATCCCACACAGATAATTTGAGTGGTAAGTCAAGTCTGGAGGCAAATACACCCTAAAAAGGAAAGGCACAAGGAGGTGCCTTGAGAAAACAAGCAGATCCAGGAAGAAAACAACTGTTTCCCACCTTCTTCCATAGATGTGTCAGGAATTATGTTGCTGTGTGAACACTGAGTAAGGTGTTTGTCACAGCTTCCCATGAACTTGTTCCCCTGCCCTCAGAGCAACCACAGTGATGATGCTGACTCTGACTCCAATAAATGTTCCAGGGAATGATCCTGAAAAGGGGAAAAAAAACCCAAAAAAACATCAGTCTTCATGTGCCTGGGAGGCAAAACATTTTTAGGGGAATTAAATTCATAAATATATCTATTCATGCAAGGAGGAGGACAAAATAATATTAGAAACACAGGCCATTTTTAGCTGGTTCTAGCAATTTTACGTGATAAATCCTGTACATTTGCTCTTTTTCGAAGGAAGTCAAGCTTGGAAAGCTTTCAGCTACAGAATGTTCTTAGAATGCTCATCGCTGTGGTGACCTGTGCCAGGGAACAGCTGGAGCTGTGTCAGGGGAGGGCTAGGTTCGATGTGAGGAAAGGGATCTTCCCTCAGAGGGGGCTGGCACTGCCCAGGCTCCCCGGGGAATGGTCACGGTCCCAAGGCTGCCAGAGCTCAGGGAGTGTTGGTACAATGCTCTCAGGCACAGGGTGGGATTGTTGGGGTGTCTGTGTAGGGACTCAATGGTCCTTCTGGGTACCTTAAACCCAGGATATTCCATGATTCAATGACCCTGGAGGGGATAATCTATTTGAGATGTTCATCGACTCCATTTGAGCAGAAAACCTCTTTTCCCCAAAACCCAGAATCCTTGAAGTCTCCATTTTCTTTTTTCCCAATAAGCTATTTCTGCAGCTGAGATAACCACATAGCAATTGTGTCATGGCCAGGCAAGCCCACAGACCACATTTTGCTGAATTTTAGTCAAAGTGCAGGGTGTAGTGTTGTCACCAGCACGGCCTGGAGCTGGAGCTGAGGCTGGGATTGGGCCTGGAAGCAGGGTCTGGGGCTGGAGCTGGGGTTGGGACTGGAGACGGGGCTGGAGCTGCACCTGGAGATGGGGCTGGGGCTGGAGTTAGGACTGGAGATGGGGCTGGGGCTGGAATTGGAGATGGGGCTGGGGCTGGAATTGGCACTGCAGATGGGGCTGGGGCTGGAGTTGCACCTGGAGCAGGGATGGGACTGGATCTGGAGCTGGAATTGCAGCTGAAGCCGGGACCTGGGGCTGAGGCTGGAACTGCAGCAGGGGCTGAGGCCTGGAACTGGAGCTGGGCCTGGAGCTGGGGGACCCGGGCCTGGAGCTGGGCCCAGAGCTGAGCCTGGAGCTGGTCCTGGAGCTGGGGGACCCGGGCCTGGAGCTGGGCCCAGTGCTGAGCCTGGAGCTGGGGGACCCGGGCCCGGAGCTGGGCCTGGAGCTGGGCCTCGCGCCGGGTCGGGGCTGCAGCGGCCCGGGGCCGGCCGTGCCCGCTTCGTGCACCACCGGGGGCGGGGGCGGTGCCGGGCCCGGCGGGCGGGCGGGGGCCGGAGCACGGGCGGCCCTCAGCAGCGGACCTTGAGCCCGGAGCCGTGGCGAGCGGATCCATGGCGGCGCCGGGGCAGAACGTGGCCGTGGTGGTTCACCGAGCCGGGGATCTGCGGCTGGTATGGCCGGGAGGAGCCGGGGCCGGGCGGGGGCGGCGGGGCGGGAGCGGCTCCGCGGGGCCGGGGCTGAGCCCGGGGCACTCGCGGTCCTGCAGCCACGGTTCCTCCCGGTTCCCCCCGGTTCCTCCCGGTTCCCCCCGGTTCCGGCCCCCGCTGCTTTTCAAGGGGTGACCTGCGGGGCGCGGGGACCCAAATTCGGGGGTGTCCCACGGCTGGGCCCTCCCATCCCATCCCCTCGGGCCGGTCCGGGCTCTTCACAGCGTTACCGGGAATGACCCGGACATGCGGGAAAAAAACAAAAAAACTCATAACTGCACCAGCCCTCGGTGCCTGGGAGGTGCAACATTTTTGCAAGGAAATAAATTCATAGATACACTCATTCAAGCAAGCAGAAAGATGCAACAGTATCAGGTCTCTTTTTTAGCTGATTCTGGCAAATTTGCCTGTCCTATCGTGTTATTTTCTGTTTCTTCAATCTCGGAAAAGTTTCAGCTGCGGAATGCTTTTAGGGGATAATCTTGAGATAGTTGCCAACTGTAGCTGAAGAACCTTTTATCCATGAAACTCAGAACCCCCCAAAAGCTTCCCCCCCATTAGCCATTCTCCCAGCTGAGCTAGGCCCTCCCAGGGAGCAGGGTTGGAGGGTGCTTGTCGCTTCTTTGGGCTGTCAGAGCCCAGGTGAGCAGCAGGACAGAAGGTTTAGGAGGAGCAGGTGCTGGAAGACCCTCCCGGACAGGGGGGGAGCTTTTATTTTGTACTTTTTTAGTTCTTTAGGCTCATTCTGCTTCTCCGGCTGTTTCTGGGTGCTGAATCGCTATGGTGCTGCTGGAGAGCCGTGTCCTCCAGCTTGGCAGCTGCCAAAGGAGGGAAGGAAGGTTTCCATGGGCAGACATTGGCAGGCAGCTTTCTGTACGCAGAGTCCTGGCAGGAGGGCTCTTGGGAGCACACAGACTGGATTCATGCCTTGTTTAGGGGGTGACTACCAGGGAAGAGGCTGTTTTTTACCATTCCAGCCCAGCTAAAGCGACATGTGCCCAAGCCTGAGCTGTGCCACGTAGGTGGCTCCCAGTCACCTTCGACACAATTACACTTTCCCTACAGTCGCGATGTAGCCTGACTACCGAAAGAAATCAATCTGGGTTGAGGGCTGAGGCGATCCCTCTAGTTCAAGAGCATGTTTCCAATCCCCTGTGAATGAAGAAAGGTGTCTGAGGCTTGTGAAGGTGGACACTGGCTCCATCACATCTGTGTTGCTGGTCTCTAAACTGCCTCACACCCAGATGTGTGAGTTTTCCTTGGATATCTGTAGTGCTGGAGACCTTAGAGCTGGTCACCAGTGCCCTCCTGCATCACTGGCAGCATCTTGCGTGATCATCCTGGGCCTCCCCAACAGTTCTTTCCACAGTGGGGATGGTGCTCACTGTATTGACCCACTGGTCATAGGAGTGGTCTCAGGAGTGAACTCCAAACTTGTTATCTGTTATTGATACCCAAAGCTGGGTGATGCCATCTTCCTGTAATTCCCACACCTTTCTTGATTTCTGGACATGTTTCCCATGGGCAGAGTTGCTGTGATCCCTGTGTTGTGTGAAAGTGTGTTTGCTTTGTTTTTGTTGACTCTCCTCTTGTCCTTAGGTAGTTGCACAGGTTCCTCTTTGCTGCCCATGGAGGATTTATTGGTTTTATATTTTTACCGTGGCCTCTTTTTCCATGTCTCCTTTCACAGATATACAAATTTATGCAACATGAAAATATTTGTTGTGTTTACTTTACCTCTCAGTGAACAATTGACAACAAGCAGAATTTCTGTCTTTGGTGTTTTCCACTTTGATCACTCCTATTTTCTCCAAATCAGGCTGGAGAATTCACTTCCCACCAAGAGGTCTAGGTTTTCTGGGCACAGTTGTTATTTCCAGGGGGAAAAAAAAGTGTGTTTGGGTTTTTTTTTTCCCACATACATTTTCAGAGAAGCTGTGGCAGCCCCATCCTGGGAAGTGTTCAAGGATGTGGCTTGGAGCAACTTGGTCTAGTGGAAGGTATCCTTGCCCATGGCAGGGTGTAGAATGAGATGAGCTTTTGGGTTCTCTCCATCTCAAACCAATCTGTTATTCTGTTATTCTATGAATATGTATTTGTATTATTCATAATGTATCTATTTGGATTATTTAAAATAATAATATAAGCACTGCAATGTTAAGGTTTTATAGAGCAGGTGGTTCAGAATCTTCCTGGCTACAGAAGGTAATTTTTTTTTGTCAGACAGTGGGATGAATGAAAGATTCAGCTGAAACTTGGGGCTGCTCCAGTGAAGGAAATTTAGTATGTGTCTCTTGTCTGGGCAGGGAAAGGGAATTTTCTACAAAGTAATTTGGAGAGCAGATTTACAAGCTGGCAGTATGTTTACTCCTACAGCTACCTGTGTTATTCCACTGAGCATAGAAAATGAGGGGAGCTTAGGAGCAGGCTCCCTGTGTCTTATGGAGCAGACAGAACCAAAAGCCTTGTCTGCTTATGGATTTACCTGAGCTAACCAGAGCTAAGTTTCTACAGATATTCCCTGGGTTATGAACAAGCACCTAAATGCTTTTTTTATCTTTTGTCCATAGGAAAACCGTCCAATTCCAGAACCAGGTCCTAATGGTAGGTCTACAGATGTCTGCTTCTGTCTGCTTTCTTTACTTCTTTCTTTATTTTCTCATTCTCTTTTGTTGCTCCTGCATAATATAATATTTCTGAGGAAGTACAAAGTTATCCAAAAAATGATTGCGTGGCTGAAACAGATAGCGCTGCTTTTCCAGCTGAAAAGAAGAGCTGGAGCAGACACAGATAAACCCCTTTATCTGGCTTTTTTAATTTTTGTTGTTGTTGTTGTTGTTGTTGTTGTTATTTCCTGTTCCATCAGTTTGTGTATGTCACAGTAAATGGCTCTTGGGACATGTCAGATGATGTTATGCAGGACTAAACATTAATAGGATGGACATATGGGCTGATAGAAATTTGATTCACTGACTCTCCGGGGCTGAAATCATAGCTCTGGGAGAAGGAAAAATTAAATGGACTTGCTATTTTATTCTTGCTCCAGCAATAACAACATCCCTTTTAAATTGAATTATTTTATTGACCATATTTTTTTGGACATTAGCTTTTGTCTTACCCTATTTTAAGCCTTCTTTCTCTGTGAATCATTACATAGTTCTGTATTTCATTAGCAGGCAGCTGATGAACATGCCACTCTTCTAAGGTGTGCACACACAGTTGTGGTGTGCTGATTGAATGCCAGTAAATTTGGATGTGTCGATACAGAGCTTGGCCTTTGCTCTGGGGCCCAGGCACAGCCCACGTGCTGCTCTCACAGTGCCTAAGGTCGGTTTTCCTGCAAGGAACCTTCCCTCCTTTTCTGGCAGAGGTCCTCCTGCGCATGCATTCCGTTGGGATCTGTGGCTCTGACGTTCACTACTGGCAGCACGGTCGAATCGGGGATTTTGTTGTCAAGGATCCCATGGTGTTGGGACACGAAGCTTCCGGGACTGTCGTAAAAGTGGGCTCTGGGGTGACTCATCTGAAACCAGGTATCTGAAGCCAAACCCATTTTTTTGTTTTCCTCCTCTTCAGTTCCAAGAATGTGTCAATAACTGTGGTTTTTTCTGTCATGTGAATTTATCTGAAGTCTTGAACTCACAGTGTGACCTCCTTCAAAAATCGTCACTGCACTGCAATTAGTCACCGCCCATCTTGGCCACTAGTGTATGAGATTCCTTAGGTAGCTTTATCCCAGGATACCTTGGTCTGGCCTGGCTGTATTTTAATGCATAAAATTAAATATATTATAAATAAAATAATAAATAATAAAATTTAAGTAATAATTACAATAATTACAATAATAATATTATATAATCATAAAATTATTATAATGATAATATTATTATATAAATAACTTTATTATTTATTAAAAATAATTAGGAAAATATTAAAATTTTTTTTGTATGCTGGTACAAGGTGCCTTTTAAGGAAGCTTGATAAAACTTCAGAAAGCACATCTATAGCTCTTGCCAGCAAACTGCTGTGAGTGTTTCTTCTCTGTGTCTATTCTTGAAGGAGCAAATGGCCTCCTGCAGTGCAGAGGTCACTGCAGCAACTGCTCCAGGGCCTGTGGTGGGACCTCCACAGCTCACTATGCTCATGCATATCCTAGAAAATGGATTGAACAGGGAATTTTGCAAAATTTGCTGATGAGAGCAGCTTAGGCAAGGTGGAGAGGACGTGGGGGAGAGCCAGCAAGAGTTAGAGAGACCTGAGAGGTGCCAGTGAGATGCAGGTGAGATTCAATGCAGGCAAAGTGATACCCATGGCAGAACAAATAATTCCTGCTTCATATCTGAAATGCTGTGCTGGCCATCACTGCTGAAGGGTGAGACCTTTGGCTCTGACACCGTGCTCAGCAGCATTGGCTCCACAGTAGTGAAAATGCAAATCACTGTTAGGAAGGGGACAGAGACTCGGAGGATGTCAGTGCACATCTGGAACTCTGCATGCAGTCCTGGTCTCCGCCTTTCCCAAAGAATGTAAAACAAGTGAAAAAGGTTCAGAGGAGGACAAGGAGATAACGAGATGTGGAGCAACATCTCTGACAAATGTCCAAGTTAGGAACTCAAGCTGAGAGCAAGGGAGACAGCTCAAGGATGTGAGAACACATGAGGGGCTGGGAGAACAGGTTGCCCGTTCTCTGGCTGCTCCAGCACCAGAGCAAGGCACAGCAAGGTGCAGCATTCACCTGAGATGTAGCAGACCATGTATTTACATGGTGGAAGGAGGAGAAGTTGTTGAGCATTACTAAATACAAACAAAACTCTTGTCACTTGGGAGGCCTCACAGCTGTGTATAATGTGAGGCTGGGAGAGCATTCAGTATGTGCTTGTCCTGCCTCTGTCCTGTCTTTCACCTTGGCCAGCTCAGAGGGGATGCAGTGGCCTTAGATGGCTCTTTACTTCCATCCTGCTTATCCCCACATCTGCCTGGAAGCCTGTTGGTGGAGAGCTTTACTCAGAGGTTGGCTCTGATTCCTCTACCAAATAAATGTGAGGTTTTGTGTCCCTTGTGTACTTGCTGTGCTGTGCTCACACTGTTTTCTCTGGTCCAGCCTCCTTTGTGACTGCGATTAAATAATAGCCCTTTGTCCAGCAGCATGTGTCCTTCCAGCACCCTGTAGCACCAAGCTGTCTCTGCTCCCAGATGAATCCTGCCAGGCTCCTGGGTGTTCTGCACCTTAAGCTTCATTCCCTGTGAGGGAGGTGAGGCCCTGGCACAGGTTGCCCAGAGAAGCTGTGGCTGCCCCATCCCTGGAAGTGTTTAAGGCTGGGTTGGACAGAGCTTGGATCAACCTGTTCTAGTTGAAGGTGTCCCTGCCCATATCAGGGTGTAGAACGAGCTGAGCTTTAAGGTCCCTCCCAACACAAATTCTTCCATGATTCTGTGATTCCCAAGGAACAGTCCTTTCCAGCTGGCAGTGTGGTTGCTAGCCAAGCTCACCTGCTCCATCCTCAGTATCCTCTTCTACAGATTCAGCAAACCATCTGGTCACAGTGTGATTGCCTGGGGGCTGCCCCTTCATCTGCTGAGGTTGGCTGCAAGGCAGCTGGAGGAAGGCGTGTGTGGGGCTGAGCTTCCATCTGTGCCTGTGCCTCCAAAGCACCATCTCTTCCCACATACCTGGAAAGATTTTGGTGATGAGGCTGCTGTGAAGGGAGTGTTGGGAACCAGCCTGGTGTGTGCAGCAAGACCTTCCTCATGTCCCTCCTGCCTGTGTGGTGCCAGTGTTTCTGTGGGTTTTGGTGCTACTCCTACACGTGTGCCAGCCTGTCCCTGACCCACTCCATCTGCTTTCATCCTGGCAGGCGACCGTGTGGCCATCGAGCCGGGTGTCCCAAGGGAAATGGATGAGTTCTGCAAAACTGGGCGCTACAACCTGTCCCCGACCATCTTCTTCTGTGCAACACCCCCCGACGACGGGAACCTGTGCCGCTACTACAAGCACAGTGCAAGCTACTGCTACAAGTCAGTCCATGCTCCCTCCACACAGAAATACACACTCCCTGCAGGGAGGTTAGCTGCAGCAATCACCTCTTGGCCCTTTGGAACACTCTTTAGGTGATCCCAACAGGTTTTATTGCTTTCTGATCCATAAATAACATGCCTAAGTTTGGATGGCAGCCACTTTGCAAAGGGTTTGTCAGGCAGGCAGTTTATCCCCTCCGGTGCCAGACATAAACATTTCTCGCATGTCTCCTGGGATGTCACCACTGGTTTACCCTTAAAATATTTTCCTTTTCCCATTTGCTCCCTGCTCTTGGTTTCTTTCCTCTTTTCATATCCTTGCCTTCCTAGGCTGGTGCCTGAAGGTCTTTGGTTCTCTGAACTGAGTTTTGCTGCTGCTTTTCAGGAAACACCAGGGTGACTGCTGACATGTCACTCTGTTGTCTGAAACAAAGTCATCCTTCGATCAGAGCTGGAACAGAAGGCAGTGGCCCTGTTGAGCTGTTTTTTCATGTGTCACTGAGTGTCTCCACTAAGCTACCAGTATTACAACACATCTGTTTTCTTGTCCAGTGAATATGTTATTTATTGTGGCAGCACTGGCACATTTGCTTAGAAGCAAATCTGTGCTTAAACACTCTGGCAAGTCATAGAATCCCAAAAGGGTTCGGTTTGGAAGGGACCTTAAAACTCTTCTCATTCCACCCTCTACCATGGGCAGGGACACCTTCCACTAAACCAGGTTGCTCCAAGCCCCATTCAGCCTGACCTTAAACACTTCCAGGGATGGGGCAGCCACCACTTCTCTGGGCAACCTGTGCCAGGGCCTGAAATTCTCCTAAGACCTGAAAAACTTGTATGACTTTATGCCCACTTAAGTGCCTTTGACAAGGAGTTAAAAATAGCCCAAGTAGTGTCACCCTGAGTTTGCTCTACCTGTGGAGCTTGTTCTTTTCCAGTGTGTATGGAGCTGGTGCTTCCATGAGCAGGAACATCCCTGGGATTGATCTTTGGTGTCTGCATGGAAAGCGTTGAGGATCGCGTCAGTTGGAAGGAGGCACTTGACTGCTCTTCTCCCAAAAGTCCTCAGGCAGGAAGCTTTCAAAGCAGATACCAAACAGCTGCTGTCAGGATCAGGTGCTGCTCTGGATAGAATTAGCATCTTACTATCCAGACCCCCTGTCATCGATTTCCTGTGTATCAGAATAACATTTTCTGACAACATCACAAGTTTTTGCTTGAGAGGAAGTGGTTGGATTGTAGCTGGCTTCTTCCAGGCTTTTGTTTCTTTTCTCCAATTTAAGCAAATATTACTTTGGATTTGGTTGGATTTGATTGGATTTGATTTGATTATTTTATTGCTTTGGGATGAAAAGCCTGGACCTGGTGCTCCCAGTTTCAGATCAGCAGTGCTGTGGCTGGCTCATGTAGAGCAGATTCCCTGGCATGCAGTCACTCTGCCAGCACAGATTTGCTAAAATCAGATGATGGCTGAGCTCAGTGAGCTTTCACACGTTTGGGCAGTTATTGTGTGTCCTGCTGGTAGACAGACTCTGTGCTGGGTGCTCTGAGTAACTTGATGGAGATGGGATCACGCAGGGAAGCTGCCCTCCCCATTGACAGGACAGCGCCCAATCCCAGCAGTAGCAAATGTGATGGCAAAGTGTGAAAACAGAACTCTTGGAGTCAGACCTGTTAAACCTCTTGGAAATAAGGGATATGCAGATATCTTACAGCTGTCTTCCCACAGACATAATTTGCATTTCTTTGGCTTCACATTAGCCTGGCTGAGATCTGACCTTAAGCTTCCCAGTGCTGTCACAAAGACCCTCCTGGCAGGCACAGCTCCCAGAGCTGTGTGAGAGCCCACACTGGTGCCTTGCTGCTGGGCAGTGTTGTGGGGCTGAGATTTATTTCTTTCAGCAGTTCAGAAGGGTTTCACTTCCTTTGCTTTTTTCCATCACTTTTGCTGGCTGCATTACAGGGCTGTTTTTGTCCAAAAGGTGTTTGATACCACTGCACACGTTGTCCCTGACTGTGGGGAGGGTGCATGCTGGGACCACTTGTTGAAACACTTAGTGCATCAGAGAAGGTGATCCTGGGTGTTTTGGGGACACCTGGATCTGGCATCACCTTTGGCAGTTTTGGGTGTTTTCTAAAAGCTGATTCAACCCTGGTGAGGAGTCTGAGAGCTCACTGGTGGGTGAGCCATAGGGCAGATTTGGGGTGGTGCATATTCAGCTGGGGGTTTATTCCAAGGGGAATGAGTTGCAAAGGAGTCCTTGTTGACTCACCAAGTATTGGAGAGTTGCTGTGGGAAAGTTTGTGGGTCCCTGGGTGTGGTCCTTGGGAGAACCCCCCTGATAAATGGTTCAAGTGCACTTGATGCTGCTTAAGAGAGCACTAAAGAAGATGGATGAGTTCTACACCTGTGTTTGTTCTTCGAGTGTCATGGCTTTCCTCATCACCCTCCTAAACTACATTGGTGACTGTTCTTGTGTCCTATTCTTGCAGGCTTCCAGATAATGTCACCTTTGAGGAAGGAGCCCTTATCGAGCCCCTCTCAGTGGGAATCCATGCCTGCAAAAGAGCGGGAGTCACTCTGGGAAGCAAAGTCTTCGTGTCTGGCTCTGGTACAGTGATCACAGCCAGTCCTTGGGTTCCCTGCCTGCTGGGAGGGGATGGGCAGGCTCAGGCTCTGCTGGCTCTGGCTTCTGCTCTAAGGGTGGGTCATAGCAGAGCCACAGACGTGATGAGGGGAACCTCGGGGCTGCCAAAGCCTCTTTGGCCAGGAGCACGCTGAGCTCTGGGCATGTTCAGAGGTGGGGCTGGAGCTGCCTGGCACTGGTACATGTTCTCTTTCTCCCTTTTGAACCCAGGACCAATCGGCCTCGTTAATGTGATTGTTGCTAAGATGATGGGTGCAGCAGCTGTGGTAGTTACAGGTAAGTCCTTTTAGCCCTTTCAGAGTGTGACTGTTTCCCACCATACAGAATCACAAAATCATTAAGGTTGGAAAATCCTCTTAGATCATTGATTCCAGCCATTAACCCAACACTGCCAAGGCCAACCATGTCCATAAGTGCCTCATCCACATGTTTTTTGAACAGTTCCTGGGATGGTGACTTCACTTCCCTGGACAGCCTGTTCCTGTACCTGACCACCCTTGATCTCAGCAGGTTATTTTTGTCTCTGGTAGTGCTGGGTGATGGCCCAGACAGTGTTTGCACACTGATTGCAGCCACACTGTGCTTCTCCACTTGTCTTTCTCTGCCCTTCTGTCTGCTCCTGCTGGGGGTTTTATTTTTCACTGGTTATCTACAGTGACTGAAATGGCCTTTTCAGGGTCTCTGCATTTCAGAAATGGATGTTCCTTCCATAACTGTATCCTGGACATTTCTAGTTGAGCTGCTGCTTGCAGGAACATCTTTGTCCAGCTGTGTTTGGAAGACCTCTGAGGAAGGAGATCCCATTTTTCTAGATATCTTGTCCAGGTTTGCATCTCTTAATGATGAAGATTTTTCTAGGGTTCCCTCACAAACTGTCATTTATGGAGATTTCCCCTTGATGCAAGAACTGAAATGAGTCTTCATCATCTTTGCAGCTGCCCTTCAGGTTGTTCAGACAGCCATTCCATCACCCCCTTTTTTTGCCATGCTAACCGAGCTTAGCTCCTCCTAGCTCTCCTCTAAGGTTCAGGCCCTCTCTCTCTGTAGCTTGCCCAGAAGGACAGAGAGCTGGAGTAACCTTGGGATCTTCTCTGGTTGGAATTTCCACCTGGGGGTTGAACAGGGTCTGGAAATGGTGCTTCCAGCTCCCACTATGATTCCCCAATCTTTCTGAGTGGTGATGGCCAGGAGGAGCAGTTAGAGATGCCACTGGACATTGAGCACAGATTGCTGCAGTTTTTGTGTCAAAGCCCTAGAGGATCTGGACCTTTCAGAAGGCTGTTGCTCACCTCCCATACTTTGAGCTAGGTGTATTTTTGACCTTTCCATTACTGTATTTCCATCTTTGCATCAAGAGATAAAATTCAGGTCCCACCCTCTTGCCTTCACAGAAACATCCTTCTGTAGCAGCTCAGGTCAAAACACAAGGCACGTTATTGCCTTCTCCTCCCTTAATCCTTTTGCTGTCAAGTCCAGGGTATTTTTAGCTGCACTGGCCTCACCCTGCAGGTGTGTATGCTTGATGGATGTGATCAGTCCACACCTCAGATTTTGTGAAGTGTTGTCATTTGAGGATGATGTTTGCTTTAGCAGGAAAAACAATTCTGCCTCCTGAATCACGCATGAGGAACCTTGTTCCCAGCTGGGCTGGTGCAGGGGCTGGGGGTGGCTCATTCCCTGGGTGGGGAAGGCTTGGGAGTTGGGGTTGGTGGGGCTGAGGCAGCTGGCTCAGCCTGCCCCTCATTCCTGCTCCAGCCTGGGTGTGTCTTCCCCCCTAAACCAGGAGCTGCTGCTGCTGGGGACCTCGGGCAAGCTGAGCTGGCTGTCATGTGCCACAGGAGGTTCCTGGTGCCTGGTTTGTAGGATCAGCAAGCTTGGATACATTGAATTGCCTTTTCTTACCTTTATGTGCTAGCCTAGGTACTGATTCTGACTCGTGGATGTCTCTTCCACATGAGAGGGGTTTGGCTGAGGTGCTCAAAGACACCCATGAAGGTTCTGTCCCAAGTCAAATATTTGTGTGTGATATGAGCTGAGGAATGGGTTTGGTTTGGCTTGTTGCTGCTGGAGATTTTGCTGTCTGGCTCAACAAACTGCTTTTTGTTTTGGCTTTAGGAGCCAATACCTGTGAGGTTCCTGTCTGCCCACAGAGGCCCTCTTGTATTTTGCTACCAGATTATTTGAATTCATTGCCATGTGTTTTTATCATGTGTCTTTGAGGAGCTTTGTCTGTGTAGTTCTTACAGCTTTAAAAGTTTGTGTTTGTTTTGAAAAGCTTCTCACAGTAGAAATATTTAGAAAAGCTTTTCCTGAGAACTGACCTCTTACAGCTTCTGCCTTTGGCTCCTCTGGAGTGTTTGATATATTTAATGGACTCCAGTTGGGTGAGAAGGTAAATTTGTTTCCTGGGTCCTTATCTACCCTTCCAAAAGGTCTGTGTCTTTCTGCCCTCCACTTCTAAGTGGGTGTGATTGATATTTATGGGCAACCTTCTCTTGTCCTTCTGCCCTGCTGTTGCTCTAAAAAGCTGTTTTTCTCCTTAGATACGTGTAGAAGATCAGGCTTCCTCCATAAGTGAAGGGGCAGTTTAGGTGTTCCTGTTGGGCTGTCTTGCATTGCACGGTCTGTCACTGCAGGTGCACTTAATAATTCCTACTTAAGGGAAATTATTCTCTTGTTCTATCTGGATCTGAAGTCTTGGGTGTTGATGCCTCCAGAAACCCTGGAATTCGAGGTCAGGGGAGGTGAATAACTGTTCAGAGATCAACTCCTTTGAGAAAGAACAACACAGAAAATCTGAAAATAATCAGGAGTATTTATTTGCCTGTTAAGTTGGCTCATAAAGCATCATGAGGAGCTTAAGGGTAATTTGATAACTTCATTGGAAGCAATCAAAATTTTAATTAGCTCCAGGGACTGGGAAGTGAAAACAAATTTCTGACTAGAGGCAAGATGCAAGCCATTCATTGTTTAATTGAACAGTTTCCCAAGAGCTGCGTGGCTTTAAAGGACTTGATCCTTCCCAAGGCTCACAAGTGTCTGGAGCTCTGAACAATCCAGTGACCTGCAGATCTGTCTGCTTCACTGCGTGCTTCCTGGTGATTCAGGTGTACTGGGATGTTATTGCAGCCCTGGCCAGGGCTGACAGCATTGCTGCTGCATTCCATGTGCTGCTTAGAGCAGGGCTTCCTTCCTGAGGTCAGCAAACCAGAGGCCAGCTACAGGGAAGATGTGGGATTTTCTGCTGCCTGAGAGTGATTTTTGTGGCCACTTTGAAATGCACTGGCTGCCTTGTTACTCTAGGACACTGGCTGTGGATTATTTCTGCCAGAGAGAAAGTATGAAATATGTAAAATATGTAAAATATAGAGTAGAATGTCTATAATATTTTTTATATTTATATATTATACATATATAATCTTTTAAAATATGTATTTATAATTTGAAATGCATTAGTGACTCAGCAGATGTTAAAAATGGTAGAATCCAGCTATGTCTGCTGTGAGCTGGTGTTGTGAGATTAAACTTCACAGGGAGTTTAGTCATTACTTGAGAGGAGTGTTGAACCCCTGTGGTCTCCTTGTCATACACTGAGATTTGGGAAACACCAACCATGCCAGGCAAAAGTGTTTCACAGCACTTGAAGTGCCTCAAAAAGCCCCTGGCCATGCAATTGGTGCATGGGACATCTCTGAGTGCAGCTCAGCTGGGGTCAAGCATGACCCCACACACAGCCTGGAGCCCAATGCCCAGAGCTTGGGAGGGACAGATGTGACTCCTGCAGCCACAGGAATGAGTCCATGTTGGGGCTTCCAGGGTGATGCTGCCCTTTCTTTTCAGCCTTGGCTTTTCCTCTTGTCTGCATTTTATTACCCTTTGTTACCCCCTCTTAAATGCCCTCCACAGCTCTCCTGGGTGCTCAGCTTGGTAGGTGTGCCCACACTCGGCATCCCGAGCCTTCCAGCTGCCCACGGGGGCTTGTCCATAATATGGGCTGCCAGTGAGTGCCATCATTTTTGCTGTGGGATGGGCAGGGTAGAGGGTCTAGCCTGGCTCTCTCCCAGGACTGCTGCTGAGTCAGAGCAGCTCATGTTGGAGAACTTATTAAGAGGCCTTATCCTCCCCCTCTTTCCCTTGATATTGTCACCCCACCCCATCTGTGACTTCTCTGGTGGGAGGGGTGTTTTCCTCTTTGCTGTGTGTGTCCCTAGCACAGGCATTGTTTTCTGAGCCTTCAAGCCCAGGACCTCTGGGAGAAGATGACCACCCCTCAATTTTGGGTCTAGGAAACCTTGGCACCTTTGCCACCTTGCAGACCCCTGTAGACCACTGCTTCAGTGTAGGGAAAAGAGGTGATTCCTTGCTGGGAAATCCCACTCTTCTCAGCTGTCCACATCCTTATCTTCAGAGGTGGCCTGGTTACCAGTAGTGCCTAGAGAGGAATTTCTGCCTTTCTTCCAGGGGATGTGGGATGCCCCAGCAGGACAGCTTGGTCTGTGGTACAAACCCCCTATGGATCTTCAGGTGGTATTTACAGCCCTGTCAAGATCCCTCAGAACAGAGTACAGGAGTACAGCCATGCCCTCACAGATGTTTATCATCACCAGCTTTGTTGCTCTGTGTTAATGGGGTGACTCAGGTCCACCTTATTACCAGATCCACTCCCTTTTTTGCTTCATGGGCTTTCCTGCTCATCCATCTGTGACAGAGACTGTCTGAGAGATGCTCAGCAGCCTCCAGAGCTGTTCAAAGGAGGGTGAAGGAGAGCAGGACAGGTCTGTGGCACTGCAGACACACTAAGTGTTTACAGCTAACGCATTCTGCAGTTTGCTCAGCTGAAGGCACCTGCTGAGGGCTCCTTGAGGGAGCCCTTGGAGAGCTCATGGTCTGTTCTCGTGAACAATGTTAGAAGTGAAACTGGCACATTAATGATCCCCTGAGCCCATTGTCTCCTGTTAGAAAGATTTCTTGGTGCTGTCCATAGCCAGGTGATTTCTGGGCCATCAAGGAGCATGCTCAGGGTAACCTTGCCCCTGGTTTATGCTCTTTGAGAGGTGTCTTTTAGGGAGGGGGTAAACAATGTGGACAGCCAAGAGGGAAGAATGCAAGAGTGGTGGGGATTTGCCTCCTTGTAGGCTGTTCCCTAGGCCGACTGGCTGAGTGCGTGCCATGGGGTTTCATGTGGTCTGTTCTCATCGGAGGGTGACAATTCCGTGGCAATTAGTGCAGCTGCTTCATCAGACTCATTGCCAGAGAGACACTGGGCAGTGTTGCCACAGCCAGAGGCAGGTTTAGGTAGGACACAGCTGACTCTGGCGTAGGTGCCCCTTCTGCTCTGGCCTCCTGCTGCCTTTTGCCTTTGCCTGCACTGAGGTTCCGCTGCTCTGCTGTGTCAGGACAGCGAGCAGGACGACCACAATAGCTTGGCCACATCTGTTCCTGATCTGGTTCCTTCTTGTGGTGTCCCTTCAGTGCCCTTTGGAGTTAAGCTTGACCTTCTGGTTTGTCTTGATGCACTCTCAGTGTTCTGGCAGTACCAAAGAGAAACTAAGCCATCTACAATCTGTTGGCCTTAGAAGACACTTCCCCAGTCTAATGGTGGTGGCTGTTCCTTCATTCAGACATTGCTGTGCGTGGTGTGGGCTTCATCTGTGGGTTTGTGCTTCAGCCTCTTTGAAGCACACCCTCTTCTGCAGCTGGGGAGCCTTTGGTATCTCCTGTGTCATTAAGTTGTCCTCATGGCTCACCCTTCATCATCCTCATCATCTGGAGCCCCCAGCACAAGAAGGATGTGGATCTGTTAGAGCAGATCTGAAGGAGGGGAGTGAAGATAATAAAGGGGAGGGCTGGAGCCCCTCTGCTCTGGAGCCAGGCCGGGAGAGCTGGGGGTGTCCAGCCTGGAGAAGAGAAGGCTCCAGGGAGAGCTCAGAGCCCCTGCCAGGGCCTGAAGAGAGCTGGAGAGGGACTTAGATCAAGGGTCTGGAAGGACAGAACAAGGGGGGATGGTTTCCCACTGCCGGAGGGCAGGGTTAGATGGGATATTGGGAAGAAATTCTTCCCTGTGAGGTTGATGAGGCCCTGGCAAAGATTGCCCAGAGCAGCTGTGGCTGCTGCATCCCTGGAAGTGTTCAAAGCTGGACAAGGTTTGGAGCACCTTGTGATTCTAGTGGAAGGTGTCCCTGCCCATGGCAGGGAATGGCACTTCGAAGTGGAGTGGAGCTTTGAAGTCCCTTCCAGCCCAAACTGTTCCAAGATTTTATGGTCATTCTCTGCCTGCCAAGCAGGAGTGAATCCTCACCTCTCTGGTTGTGCACTGCCCTGTGCACACACGTAGTGAGCAGATGGCAGGTTCAGGTTCTTCCTCCTCTTTCACACAATGCTCCAGTTCTTGTCTTGGTTTTCTTCCCACAGACTTGTCTGCCTCTCGCCTGCAAAAAGCCAAGGAGGTGGGAGCAGATTTCACCATTCAGGTGAAGAATGAGGCCCCGCAGGAGGTGGCCTCCAAAGTGGAAAGTGTGCTTGGCTGCATGCCTGAGATAACTGTGGAGTGCACAGGAGCACAAGCCTGTATCCAGGCTGGAATTTATGTGAGTACCACTTGTTCCAAAGGCAGACCAGTGATGGTGTTAGTCTGGCTTTTTCTGGGATGGTTCAGTGAATGAGCTATTTCACTCCCACAGTGCCTGGTTTAAGCTGGGCTTCTCTCTTGGGGAGAGAATCTGCTCCTTAGATAGTAAACGAACAGAGACAATTACAGTGTTAACATCAGCATGGGGATAATTAATCATTGATTTGATGCTTGGGTGCTTAACCACTTAGCAAGGAGACCCCAGTAAGATCCCCAAACCCAGGGAGTAGGACAGCACCTTCCATTGAAGTTATGTCCAAATAAGAAGAATAATCAAGAAAATTAATTCCAGAAGCAATGAAAGCAGAAATTAAGAGGGGATGTTTTACTGCCATGAACATCCTAACAGAAGGATGGGGGGAAGGTTAATGTGGAGTTGCACAGTGAAAGGACAGGAGGGGAATGGGACAAACTGCAAGAAGAGAAATTCCAGTAGAGCATCAGGCTCTTAGTTTTAAGTCTCTCCCACTGAAATCCCAAAGTACTTTTTGTAGTCCTAAATGCCACCCACTTTTCAGAATGGGGTTTTCAGAATGGGAATTTCAGATTCCTACCAAAATCCTTCAGAGATTTTCAAAAGGTTGTATTTTTAGCTTTAATTACTACGTCTTTCACTCTTACAGACTCCTGACAGCATCCTGCCTCTCCCTGGCTTCTCTGCTGTGCTCCAGGCAGTCCACTGCAGCCACAAAGGCTGGCCTTATTTTTGACATACCCTGCACAGGCTCCTGCAACTGCATTCTGCAAAATGAAACCTGTTTGTGTGTTTGCTCTCCAGGCCACTCGTTCTGGTGGGACCTTGGTTCTGGTGGGGCTGGGGCCTGAGATGGTGACGGTGCCCATCGTGAACGCTGCTGTGCGGGAGGTGGATATCCGTGGGATATTCCGCTACTGCAACACGTGAGTCTTGTGCAGGGGGGGCTGATGTGTCCCCAGGTTAAAATTCTTTGGAGCAATACTTTCCTGCTAATGGAGAAAGTATCTTTTCTTAATCTGTAGCTCTCCAGGAAGGATTTATGGGATGTTGTCGCGCTCCTTAAAATGAGAAGCATTAATAATAAGTAGGCAGTTTGGGAAATAGGTTAGCTGCTGCATCCCTTTGTATCCCTGTTGCTCTAACGTGGCCCATTCATGGTTGGACTTGATGATCTGGGAGGCCTTTTCCAGTCTCAGTGTTTCTATAATTCTAAATGAACTGGAAACACAATCCATATGAGGGACTCTGTGCCAGAGGAGAGGCTGGAGTCTGACTGAGGCTTTTCCTTTTTTCTCCCTGCACTGAGTCCATGAGTTTGAGCTCTACCACGGTCAGTGTGCAGGCAAGAGGCCAGGCAAAAGGAGAGTGGAGCATGGCAGTTTTGCTTCTCATTCAGGGCTTCCAAAGTAGTAGTTTCCCATGATTTTCACTTGCTTCCTGTGATTTCACTTACTCTCCCAACTGTCTGTCTAGTGGTGTCTGTCTTCTCAGAGCTCAACAGCCCAGAGCAGTTGGCTTGTCCCATCTTGAGGTTCCCTTCCCAGAAGATTCTTTGTAGGCAAAACTTCCCTGGGTTAAGAAAGTAACTGTGATGATCCAGGCTGCTCCATGCTCTTTTCTTGGACTCCAAACTAGTGTCTGCTCTCATCTCCTGTTCTCTGCTTCTCTTGCAGGTGGCCTGTGGCCATCGCTCTTCTTGCATCCAAGAGGATCAACATCAAGCCCTTGGTTACTCACCGTTTTCCCCTGGAGAAGGCTCTGGAGGCCTTTGAGACCACCAGGAGGGGTGAGGGGGTCAAAGTCATGCTGAAGTGTGACCCCACTGATCAGAGCCCCTGAGCTGTCCCAGTGCCCGGTGCTCATCCCTGCTGCTTTTAACTAGAAAATCACTCGTAATGAGTGTCAGTGGCACTGGGAAACACCATTAGAGCATTAACTGGTAACCACAAATGGACAGCCAATAGCTTGAATCAAAATCCTGAATCAGAGATGATGATTTGTACAGTTGGTGGCTCTTCTTCACAGACCACATGTGCCAGGGAGGGTGTCACTGGCATGTGGCACAGCAAGGGTGGAGGTGCTGGCACTCCCCCTTCCCATCCCACACTGCCCTGGCTGGAGCACTTCCTGCATGGCAATCCCTGGATGCCAGATAGCCCTGTATGAATATTCCCCCTTCACTTGTGGGTGCTCAGGGACTGTGCAGCCTGTGGAAAAAAGCCTGGCCCTTCCTACTCCATGGGCAGCACTGGCACATTCAGGGCGCTCTTCTCGAAACTCAGAGCCGGGGTTCTTTTGAAACTTGGAGGTCAGCTGGGGCCATGTCTGCTGTGTCACCCCCCAGCAGCTCCTTGTGGGAGCACTGCAGGCAGGGAGACTGGGACTGCTGAGAGCCCTGTCCTTATGTGCCTCCTGTGAAGGGGCTG
The DNA here is from genome assembly GCF_030490865.1 of Poecile atricapillus. NCBI lineage: Eukaryota > Metazoa > Chordata > Aves > Passeriformes > Paridae > Poecile > Poecile atricapillus. The sequence goes on from NC_081259.1 coordinate 20,117,670, forward strand.
TTGCGGGGCACAGCTGCTTTTGATGTGAAGGGGAGCACAGGTGAGACGTGAGGGAACAGCATCACTCAAAGGTTTTACCACTGTGAACAGCTCATAATTAATTTATTTAATAATTTAATAATTAAATAACTCATAATTTGGGAGTATCAAGCCTTCCTGCTGAGTTTGTGAGCCATAAACAAGGTACTAACAATATAGCAAAAGTCTAATCTTTGATTACAGTCATGTTAATTTTAGTACTAAGAGATCAGTTCCTTCCTTAGGCTGGAACTGAACTTTCCTCAATAAATTCTGGCTGCCTGAGACCTTCCAGATGTGTCCTTTGAAATGTGGGGTGGTGGGTTGGAGGGGTTTGCAGGGGACTGTGCAGACCTAAGCCTTGCCAGGGTGCAGGTTGAGCTCAGTGTTGGCAGGACTGTGAAACCTCAAACCACCCAACCGCTTGCAAATGAAATCTCACATTTATTCCAGAGGTGGCCAAGTTAGTCCTGTCACAGATGGAAGTCCCCAAGTCCATGCTGGATTTTACAGGGATGAGACATAACCCAGGGGAACTTTCTGTAGCTGGAAGAAGCAGTCAAAATCTGTGCTCAGCACATTCCCATGCTGGGAGGAAGCCTGTTGGCACGGCTGGGGATTCACTGGCCATCCCAGCTCCTGTCCTGTGTGGATCCCCACTGGCATGGCTGGAAGACCAGTGGCCATTGCAAGATTGTTCTTAGTGGGAAATGGAAATCTGCCCTCTGTAGCCTTTGGGGGCCGTTTAGCATCCTGAGGGCTGGAGTCATTCCCACAGCTCAGCCTGCTTGGGCTCCTTGTCTGATCTGCTCCCTCATCAAGTCTTTCTGGGGGCATTGACACTGCAGGGGGATTGCTGGGGTGATAGGTCTGGTGGACATAATCAGTGGGGCTCTGCCTGTAATCCCCCACTCCCCACTCCACATATCTCACCAGTGCAGGGGAAACTCCAACTTAGCCCATTTTCCAGTGGGCTGGAGTTAATGCTCTGTGCCAGGAGCAAGGCCAGCATGATGCCACAAGTATTTTACAAGTCTCCAGGTGACCAAGATCCAACTGCAGGAGCCAAGAAAGTGTTTTAAGACTTCAGTCAGCTTTATTTGAGCTTAACCACAGCCTGCAAAAGCAGCAGTGATGCAAAGCCAGGCATTACTTAAACAAGCACTACTGATCCCTGGTCAAAGGACTATGACACTGCTGGAAGAAGCCAATGCAAACCCAGCTAAGGCCCTATGCAAACCCAAGGAAGGCAAAAGCCGACACTGAAGAGTATGTGAGGAAAGCTGTTTCAAGGAGAGGGATAGCAGGGAGCTCGCTGGCTCCTCACCCCATCTGTTCACCACATGGGTCTTGGAACAAAGTGCTGTGAGTTCAGATTGTGCAGGCACCAAGCTGTTCCTCAAAGCTGGTCAGAGACATTCCCTGAGTCCTTCAGCAGAGCACAAGCTCTGTCTTGTGTGATTAAGGTGGCAGAGCTGGGATTAACTCAGAGTGAGTTTTCTGGATTGGGACACACCAGCGTTACCCTGGGTGTGGGGCTGCAGGGATGTGTGGATGGTAGCAGGATGTCCTGGGCTCAGGGGTTCACACAGGAGCCATGCAGTGCTAGGATGGCAAGGCTTTACTACCACACCACTCTCTGCTCTGCAGTCTCAGTATTCCTGCAGTGTTCAGCTGTGCATGGCTTTCACCTGGGGACGGTGGTGGGTGGGAGCCCGGGACCATGGCTGCTTGAAGTGTTGCTGCTAGGTGCTGGGGTGAAAAAATGCAGCTGCAGCCAGAGGGTGGAACAGTGTGAGGAAGGGTCAGAAATTCTCATAGTGATGTGCAAAGTAGGTCTGGTCCTTCTTGTTCATCTGCCGGCAAGCCTGCTCCACACTCTTTGTCATCCCGGGCGGGCCGCAGCTGAACACCCCGATCTTCTGCACCTGGGGAAGGAGGGAGCCAAAGGGGTCAGACTGCAGCACCAGGTCTCCCTGCAGTCCAGCCCCTCTTGATCGCTTGCTCTCTGACAGCTTCGGCCATGGATGCTAGCTGAGCAGTCGTTCTCAGCCTCCAGAGGCTTTTGGGGAAGTTGTCACATTCCCATGGAGCTGCCAGAGCCATGGAGGAGGGATGGGAGCCCCCCAGCTCTGGCCACTGGTTGCAGCCAGGGTCCTGCAATAGCAGGAGGAGTTTGGCTGGTATAGGGCAGGCATTGCTGACTCTTGCAGCTCCGCCTGGCTCCAGAGGGAAAACGGGATTCATTCCCCATCCACTCTGTTCTTGGTGCAAATGCCACTGAGGTCTCCAGGACCTTGGGATCAGTCCTCCACAATGGCCAGTGGGTGCACCTGCTCCTGTCCCCAACCAGACACTGACCTCAGGGTGCACCTCCTGCAGTGAGCTGAAAAAGGGTACGAAAGGAGGGCGCCCAAAGTGGGTGATGGAGCGCAGCCCTGTGAACAGGCTCTTGTTCAGCACCTTCTGGAAGTGCCGCTCACAGATGTACTGAAAGAGACATTGGTGCATGTCAGACGGCCCAGCATGGCCTGGCATGGCCCGGCACGGCCTGGCCCGGCCCAGCCCAGCACGGCCCAGCACGGCCTGGCATGGCCCAGCATGGCCCAGCATGGCCTGGCATGGCCTGGCATGGCATGGCCTGGCATCCTTCCCGTTGGATGTGCAGGCTCACCAGCATGGTGGTGCGCAGGTCGAACTTCTCGGCCAGCTGTGTGATGTAGATGTGCACAGAAACCAAGTTGTTCTTGTCCGATTCTTCCACCTCCCGGATGATGTCAGTCAGCCACTCAAACTGCCGCTGTGTGCGCGTCACCCAGATGAAGTAGATCTGTGGCACAGTGGAATGAGGCCCAGAGCGGGGCCATCATCTTTATGAATGCCCATGGACTCCACGGAGGATTTTACCCCCAAAGAGGCCAGCAGCCGCAGTAGGCATCTCAGAATCACAGAATTAATTAGGTTGGAAAAGACCCCTGAGATCATCGAGTCCAGCCTCTTAGGGGGGCTTGTCTTTCAGATACTCTTACCTTCTTACACTGCAGCTTGGAGTTTATCGATGACTTGAAGACCAGGTCCTTGAGAATGGATGCGAAGGGTGTCACCCCAATGCCTCCTCCCACCAGCACTGACACCTCAAACTTGTTCCACTCCTGGTGGCCCTCCCCAAAGGGCCCATCCAGGTACAGCTGGAAGGGAGTCAGTTGTTAGCAGAAGTCTCTGCTTGCCCAGCTCGTGGAAACCCTCAGGGCTGGAGAAGCGCCTTGGACTTGGCACAACCCATTGCCGAGAGGCTCTTGGGCTCAGATGTCCCCATGGGTGACATCCTGTGCAGGGCTCACCTTGGGCAGTGTGCCAAGGAGGGCCAGGTTCTTGGGAGAGTAGAGTTCCCGCAGACGGGTAGTCCAGGGCCCGACGGCGCGGATGTGCAGGCTCAGTGTGTCGTCGTGCGGAGCCGAGGTCAGCGTGAAGGGGTGGTACTCGCTGGTGCCTAGGGCCACGCAGGCGATGCGCACCCACTGCCCAGACTTGTAGTCAAAGTCCTGTGGCCGCTGGAACTGCAGGTGGGTGACACCTGTGGGGAAATGGGGGAGGCGGCTCCATTAGGTTGGAGATGTCGAGGAGTCGATGTTTCCACATCGCTACAGCCCCTGATGTGGGGAGCCTGGGCTGGGCTGGTGCTGTGTGGCCAGGGATGTTGTGGTACCTGAGGGCAGGAGCTCAGCTTTCACCACACTGATCTCCACCTTCTTCCTGCTCAGGCTGTGCAGCTTGTCCGCACTGTAGATGAGAGCTGGGATGATGAAGTAGATGTAGAAACGGGGCTGCTGGATCAGTGCGTAGCTGCCGTGGATGATGACCTGGGCAGGAAGCAGAACGCTTTAGCGAGGTGAATCATCACCCCAGGGGTGATTTTGTTGCAGCTCAACAGCAATGGGGAGCCAGGACTGGGGCTACCATCTCCCTTGGGACTATCCCAAGCTATTCCATCTCATCAGCTGCACTGACTTGACCTAGAGGCCTGCAGCACGTTGGCACCATCCCTCCCTTCCGTCCCAAATCCCTTACCAGGATGTAGAGCAGCACGTAGAGGTGGTGAGTGATCCAAAAGCCCTGAAAGCTGACGTGCCGGAAGTGGTGGGTGGCAAACACATACATCACAGCAAGGACCACGAGCAGCAGCACTCCTGTCATGCCTGTGAGAAGAAGAGTTGGGAGGCCCTGTGGGAGAGAACAGGGCAGCCCCACAGGGGCACTAACTGGACTGGGCAGAGGGCTGCCCATCCTGGTCACAGGTGTGCAGGTCTGCCTGCTAGGTGTTCTCACCTGGAACAGTCTGGAAGAACCACCAGTAATACTTCTGTGGCAGCTGTGACCTGGAGAAGGACAAGAGATTGCACCACAGAGAGACAAGAATGGTTTCCATTTTTATTTCTGCCCGTGCCCAGGACACCCTTTCTGGACTCTGCTTCAAATTCCACCTACCCATCATCTGTGAAGACGTTGGAGAAGAGGCAGGACAGCACACTGAGAGGTGTGACTGAGAAGATGTAGACATTCACTATGTGACCTGCAGTGTGGAGCACTGTAAGAGACAAAAACATGGAGAAAAAAGCATCACTTGATGTGGATAGAGATGTGTCAGACTCTGCTGATGTCCCCAGGGACCCGGAGATTCCTCCTCTTCTGCAGCACAAGGCATCTATGTCTCTGCAAGGTCTTTAAGCTTCTGCCTGCTCCTGCCCACCCACAGTCCCCAGCAGCCCACCCACCTGAGAAAATCAGGGCTGCCATGGCAATCCAGCGGTGGAAGTCGACGGCAGCATCGAAGGGGATGTAGTGATTGAGGAAGGTCTCCCGCAGGACGGTGATGAGGTTGCGGCACATGGTCAGCAGGATGTAGGAGTACATGAAGGAGATGGAGGCAGCCGATCCCCGGGAGATGATGATCCCCACGAAGGTGGTCTGTGCAATTCCAGTGCTGGGGGATGCAAAGGCGTAGTCTGGGGAGAGAGAGGAGCGGCTGTCATGTGCCCAGTGCTGAGGGTCATGACCCTTCCTGCAACAAGGGGACAGCCACCTGTGTGGCTCCCCACAAACAGGGATGGGTTTGTGTGGGGAAAGGGGCACAGTGACCCAGAACTGCTGGGTGACAGGGCGTCCTTGCAGATCCAGGGAGGAGAACGTTCCCCTGGGAATCTTCACCTTGGCCTCAGTTGGGGAATCCAATATAAGGGGTATCCATAAACTGGAAAGAGACCAATGGAGACCACCAGGATGGGTGGGAGCTGGACATCATAGAGATGTCTGTGTAAGGGAAATGGGCTTGTTCAGGCAGGAGGAGATGGGTCAGGGAAGCTGGCTGTCTGCAGCCATTTCATGGGAGCACAGAGCAAGTCTTTCTCAGGAGTGCACAGTGGAAGGATGTGAGACAAGAGCATGAGTTTCACTGTAGAAAATTCAGGTTTGAATCCTTGAAACTCTCCAAAGGGAGGATGGTCAAAAACCAGCACAGGCTGGTGGAGTCACCAGCCTTGGAACTCTTCACATCTCCTCTAGATAAGACTTTCAGCAGCCTCATTCAGCTTTGGAAAAGGGCATTGGACCAGACCCTTCCAGAGATATCTTCCAATCTCAGCGATCCTTTGGGGACCCTCAGTCCATGGGAGGACTGACACCATTGCCCAAAGTTGTGCTGGGCAAGTTTTTATCACACCCCAGGCAACTACCAGCTTTGAGGCATGAAGGCCAGGCCCCCCACAGTGAGGCTGGGTGGGCACTCACAGTAGTGAGTAAGCTACTCACAGTAGGCTACTCACGGTAGGCTACTCACGGTAGGCTACTCACAGTAGGCTACTCACGGTAGGCTACTCACGGTAGGCTACTCACAGTAGGCTACTCACAGTAGGCTCTCTCGGCAAAGACGCCAGTGGTGATGGCAGAGAAGAGGATGACACAGACAATATGGCGCCGGTAATTCTCAACAAAGCGCTTGAACTCCTGGATCTTTTGCTGGACTCTGTTCCTCTCATATCTCCTCCGTTGTGCTTCTGTGTACAGATGCAGCTGGTACTGGTTTGCCCTGGCAAATACAGGAGTGCTGGTCACCACCAGGTTTCCCTGGCAAGGAATGTCTCAGGGCCCAGGTCTGGGTTTCTTCTCAAAGTAGTGACGGGGGTGACCTGAAGAGCACACCATCAGAGGGTGACCTTAGATCAGCCTGCCCTGCAATGCCTTCAGAAGTTAGCAAATGTAGAGGCAGCGACTCACAAATGAAATTGTAGATGAGAACTGCAAAAGAAAATTTCATAGTAATATTCAACCATCAAAAATTATCCACAAAAGGGGCATTTCCTTAATTGGTTCAATTAAGGCAAACCAAGCTATTCTGGCCATCAATAACAACAGCTGAACTGCTTCCTTGAATAAATACTTGCTGCTGCCACAGCAGGGAGGACCAAATTCTCTCGTGCAGCTCTTGTAGGCAGCCCAGGTGAACCAGCAGCAGCCCAGGAAGCAGAGGAGTGCAGGCAGGAACTGTCAGACCAGACTTCTCTCTAAAAACCACTATGCCAACCTCTGGAGTTGGCCACTTCATTTGTTTGGGTGGTTTTTTTTTTGTAGAGGCACATCACCCAGACCCAGCTACGGCACTGTCCTGCCAAAATGGGGCTGTTTCTGTAGCTCCCTGGCCAATGAGTGCCTCCTTGGAGCAGCACCATTTGACTGGAGGGCTACCCAGTCTGACACGGAGATATGAGAAACAGCAAAGAGGATGAGCCCAAGCCTCAGAAGCACAGCCAGTGAGGAGACTCACTTTCTTCCCGGTCTCTTCCTCAGTTCTTGGCCTTTCTGCTCCATGTAGTGACTCACAGTGTCCAGATTTGGGTCTTTCTTCTCCTCTGAGATGTTTCTGTGGAAATAGAGCTATGTCTAGCCCAAAGCTCTATTTGCCAGAAGTGCTTGTCAAAATTTCCCCCTTTTCTCCACTCCTCATCTCAGGCTTGGCTGGGAACATGTCCAGCTCTTTTCCACAACCCTGCCTGCATTAACTTCAGTGTCACATGGTCTGGATTCACCCCAAGATAACCCCTCCCTGTGAAGAGCAACACAGGACTCCCATCTCCACACAGAGGATGCAGCAGGGCCCTGCAGGAGGGAATTCCTCCCTTCTGGCTGTGCCTGGGGAGGAGGACAGCAGCCCCACTGCAGCGCCCAGCATGCAGTTCCTACCCATTCCCCAGCGCTTTGAGTTCCAACATCCAACATCCCAGTGTGGGAGCCTTTGTTGGAAGGCTTGGGATGAAGGATGGATGTGGGCCAGGGCAGCAAGAGAAGGAATAGCAACAGTGACACTAAGGAAGGGAGCTTACCCTCTGGGCTCTTTCTTTTTTATGAAGGAGGCAGAGTTGTGCAGGTTTTGCTTGAACACCTCAGGGACACCTTTGAGGGGACAAAAGGACAATTCAGAAGCCATTCAGAGGTGCAAGACAAAGTTCAGGAATCTCCTGTGGGCAGGGAAAAGCTCTGAACTGACCCAAACATGTCATACACGAAGCAATAGCTGATGCCCCTGTACTGAAGATGAGGTGGGGAGATTGATGGGCCAGCATTAGAGAGCTACCTATTGGGTGCTGCCCATTGCCTCCAGCCTTGCAGGACCTGGGGTGTCCCAGTGCTCATGCCCACTGACCTTTGACACAGAGCTGGGTGAACCGCAGCTCGCTGTCGTGGTCCCGCAGCATGTAGTGGAAATTCTCCCACGTCAGCTCATCCCTGTCCTGAAACCCCGAGGCCCGGAACATGGACTCGGTCACCTGCTCCGCCTGCTCTCTTGACAGGCAGTTGTTGGAGATCTCAATGAAGGACCTGGAGCAAGGAGGCGAGATGGGAACACCAGCTGAACCCCTCAAACAACACAGAGCAGAGTCCCAGAGTCCCAGAGCAGCTTCATGGGAGAAACAGACTCTTGGTTGCAAGTGTTGAGTCCATGGTCTTCATGCAGCCTGAAGCAGAGGCTGGGACCTGCTTCTGAACACATCTATAAACATTGTGAAGACATTAGGAGAGAGGAGGAAGAGTACCTCAGCATCCTCAGAAACTCCTCCTTGGAGAGGAATCCATTCTCATCAATGTCATACATCCTGAACATCACCTTGGACTTTTCCTCTGGGGACCCTGGTAGGGAGAGGAAGAGGCAAAGTATGAACAAGATCCTATTTTCATCAACAAAGGTGCTTTCATATGTTGTTTTTGAGTATTTCATATGTTGTTTTCACTGCAGCAGTGAAGCCTCACCCTTCCACTTGACTGTCTCAAGTGCAAGATGAAATACTGGGTAGACACACATTCTTCCTTGTGCATTATTTTTCAAGGTCAGAGTGTGCTTTTGCAGAGCAATGATTTTTCTGGGAGTTGTTTTGGTTGAATCTGGCATTCAACACCTCCACCTATGAATCCACTGTTCCAGTGACCATTTAGGGGGAATCAGATATCAGACACACTTGCTATCATCTCTCAAGTGCAGGATGCACAGTCCCTTCAGGAGAAAGGGCAGACATGTCTGTGGTGGTGGAAGACAGCTCCCTTTGTCTTCCAGAAAACACAACTACGTGTTGTCATGCCCATATCCCAAGCTGAAGCTGTCCTGAGTGAAGGAAATTTTAATCTGTAGCAGCATCTACATCAACATCAGGTTGGCCTGCCGGGTGAATCTTGTCCTCCACTCTGATAGAGCCTAGAAACAAGTCCTAGGGCAGCAGATGGAGGCATTAACCAGCTCCAGATCCCACCTTTCATGAAGACCACCAAGATGTCCAGGAACTCCCGGAAGGAGATGTAGCCATTGCCATCTTTGTCAGCCAGGGAGAACATGGAATCCACAAACATGGAGTGGTCTTTGAGCCCCAGGGCTTCAGCAAACTCAGCCCTGCTCAGCTCACACGTAAGAGACTCCTTTGCCTTCTGTGGAGATTCAAATCTGAGCTCCCCAGCATCAGATCTGTCGATTTCCAGCACCTGCAGGTTGTGTCCCACAAAAGAAATGCTGTGAGTGATGGCAGAGCAGAAGGCTGGTGTTTTCTTTCTGACCTATTGCACAAACATTGGTGGCTCCCTGGCACAAAACTCACGGCAGATACTGTGGAGAAAGTCCCGCGTCTCTCCTACACCATGTGACTTCTCACACTCCATGCAACTGACCACTCTGGGGACCTGTTACATCACCCAACAGTCTTTTTGCCACTTTAGACATTTGTATCACTGCAGCAAATCCCCTTTTGTCTTCTGCAAAGGAAAATATCCCTCGGTCCTGGAAGTATGGGCAGCTTCCTTGTGTGTGGCTTACCAGCTCTTACAGAGAGCACCAGCCCCAGTGTTCATTGCTTAATCAATAGAGGAAAACCTTCCCCCACACATCAGGGCTTGCTACACCTCTACACACCTGAGCAAACAGGTGCCTGAAAAAAGTCTCCAGAATTTGTTTTCTCTGCCGCTGGGTGACCGCCCGTTTCATCAGGCTCTGCTCCTTCATCTCATACAGATGCAGGTCAAATCTGCTCTCCTTCAAGTAGTCTCCTAGCTTCCCAACAAAGATGGTCCTCTCAGCCTCCTCATTGAAGAGCAGCACCTGCAAAGGACCCACAGACTGGCTGTAACCATCAGAGTCTCAGCTCCATGGTATTTGCTGGAGCCAGTGGTTCTCAGGAGGCCACAACCTCCCTTCAAGGACTTACACTGCTTCCAGTGCCACCAGCTGGGTGGTGCAGGGGGCCGTGGAGGGTCTAGGGGAAGGTGTCATAACCCATGGTACTTACCAGGTCATACTCCTTGGGGCTCTTCAGGAGCAGAGCTTTGTTCCCTTTGTTGTTGGAGAGGATCACCTCCACTTTCTGGTGGGCTTTCAGGTTGATGCTCCGGAGCACAGACCCTCTGCTATCCAGTACTTTGAGCACTTTGTCATCTTGGAGCTGAATGTAGACAGGAGAGTTGTCTGTCTTGGGCCCATGCCACTCCATGGCTGGTGGGAGAGAGCACAGGACTCAGATGGAAAGGTTCCTACTCATCTCAGAACCTCCTTCACCAAGAGGCCATTTGAGAGTGATTTCATGACTAGCCATATCTTAAAGGAATGGTGATGGTCTCCTAACTGCAGAGCTCAAGCACACGGATGCAGGAGTACAGACTATGGATCAGGGAGGCAGGACTTTTCCAGTATGCAGAGCAAGGAGATACTGTCCCTGTCCTGGAACTGCTGGTGCAATTGCTCTACACAGGTTTCCTTCAGGCAAGGTGTGATCTGGGGAGGATTGGAATTACGGGAATTAGGACGACTCAGGTTGGAAGGGACTCAGGTTGTAAGGGTATCTTGCCCAACCTCCTGCCCAAAGTAGGACCAGCCACAGATCAGTCTGCTCAATGCTTTATCTGGTCAGGTCTAGGATAGGATGGGCTACCAGGTTCTCAGGGCTCCCTGTTCCATTGCTTGACTATGCTCCTGAGGAAACAGCTCCTCCTTCCATCCCATGTGGGTATAAGCCCCAGGCCCAGTCCTGCCTCAGTGGGTGCCCTGACTGCAGCAGCAGCACCAGCTGCCACAGCAGGGTTGATGGTGCCACCTTACCGTGTGTGGCCTTGCCAGACACCTCCCTGTGCACAATGGTGCTCTGCTTCCCCTGCAGCTTCTTGAAATCTCTCTTGCGAAGAGCAGCAACAACCCAGGCCACAAACAGAGTCACTGGGGACACACAGGAGAGGGAGGCATGAGAGATCACAAAGCTCCTTTCCCCTTTTGGCTCCCTCCTGGGGCCCAAGGACCCTGCCAGCTCAAGCACCTCAATAGTGACCGGGACTCAGCAGCTCCTGCTGGGAGGTGCTTTGTCCATGGGCACTCAGCCCCTTTCTCTGGTGGAGAGGAGGAGGAGGAGAAGACTGACAGGAAGAAGAAACAGAGTGACAAACCCAGGGGCAGGCAGCAGAGGACAACGATGATGATCCCGAAGCCTGCACCACTGCCTGCAAAGTAGTCCAGCACCATCATGGGCGTGCAGCTGGCCAGGTGTTGAGCTGTCAGCTGCTGGGGCTGGGGGCACGGGTCCCCTGCAGGGGCAAACAGGCTGTGAGTGTCACAGGCCTCATACTCAGCTCACCTGAACCACCCCCAGGAACCTCTGCATCAAGATGTTGATGGGGTTCATGGCTGAGTGACCCAGCACTGCAGAATTGGGGTGCTTGATTTAAACTCCAGATCTAGGGGATGTCAGCCTTTGGGTTTGGGCTCAACCTTTGCCTGCCACAGCAAACCAAGCACAGAACTGGACTCAAGAGCTCTGGAGGTTCAGCACCATCACCTCTCCTGTTGGGATGGGCTGACCAAGAGGCACCCTGGGCCACAGCAAACTGGGGCTCAGAGCCTCTGCTCATCTGGATGCTGCAAATCCAGGGAGTCCTCCTGGTGTGGTTACAAGGAAGGCACACCAAGGGAACAAGAGCAGCTTGCAAGGTCTGGAATGTTGCCAGAATGAATGAAATGCTTACAGTAAATGGGAAGAGTGTGGCAAGATTCCAAGAGGAAAAGGCATTATGCCAAACAGTAATGTGCATTTTCCCCTTGGGGTCATCCCTGCACCTCAGCCCTCTTTCAACATCTGCATCATGCATCAACGTCTTGCTCACAAGCAACCCTTGCACTTTGTGCCCATTTTGCTGGTTTAGGGTCATAGCAGGTGTGAGGCTTGAGAAAGCCCAAACCTGATGTGCTCCCTGTGTCATTTACTCACCAGCTGTGTCACTGGGATGACTCTGTCTTCCTTGCTGCCTTGCTAGGGCCATTCCCTCCCCGTGCCCTCCCATTGCACGGTGCACTCACCCTGTCTCCAAACAAACACGTGGGGCTGGAGATCTGTGGATTTGGCAGAGGTGACAGAGGTCAGGACGCTGTGAAAGGTGGTGTTACGGATCTCCCTGATTTCCTTCTCTGTGAACAGCCTGAGGAAAGGGATGTGGAGATGAGTGGTTGCACCAGGAATCACTGACCAGCAACAGGAGGGAACTGAGGAAGCTGGAGGATGCTTTTTCCTCCAGCCTCAGTTTTCACGTGTTACTGGGGTTTGCAGAGCAGCTGCCAGCCAGGGACAAAGCCATTACCCATTCTTGGTGTTTTCGAACCAAAACCTGTCGCCATCACGCAGGCGCACAAACTGTTCCAGGATGATGGTAGAGAAGAGGGAGCCCTCAGCCTCCAGCATGCCTCCAGGGAGCATCTCCAGCCCAGCCACGTTGTTGGCATACAGGGCAGCGACCTTCTGCAGGACCTGGTGAGAAACCCCCACCACACATCTGTGAGCACAGGGAATTCTGCCAGGGCATCGGAAAGTGTTGGCAAGCCTTAGGAGATGTAAGGAGTGTGCATTTCCCAGGAATCACACCCATCTGTGGGCTGGGAGGTTGCTGAGCCTCACACAGCCTTGAGCTCATGGCTTGAACTTGAGCAATTGGGCATCACTCCCAGAGCATCTCAGCTCTAGGATGAGCAGAGTGCCCGGTGGCAGGGGAGTGCAGCACTGGGGCAGGATGGTTTATTCATGCCATGTAATTATGCAGTTACCCCAATGCAAGAATGAAAATTACACAGTTACCCCCCTGTGGGCATGAAAATCAGCCAGGGCAGGACATGCACTCATCTCCCTCCTCCTGTGATGCTGCAGAATTCAGTTCCTGCCTGGAATGTCCCATCATCCTTTGGCCCACATACATTCCTTGCCCAGACCAGTTCCCTGTTACCTGTGGCTCCAGGTGTGGGGCAAAGTTTGACCAGTTTTGGAGAGGTTTCAACCCAAAATGCTGCCGCACTTGGTTATAGGTTGGCAGGCCAAGGTCTCGCCCGCGCTGGAGCCAGCTGGCCACGTGGTCGGTGCGGGAGTACCTCAGGGGCCCGTACCAGTAATCTGTGGGTGGACATGCCTCATGTGTCCTGCAGCTCTCGGCACCTCCATTGGAAAGGCTGAAGCTCCAGCGTGTGCCTGGGTGCTGATGGAGGAGGCAATGGCCCTGCCTCCCCACCCTGCCCCAGCACAGCCTCGGGCACAGCTGCTGTACAGACCTTGGAGATCTTCCACCACAATGTTGTCCTCCCGCTCTGCTACCTGTGAGCTCATCCCCAGCAGGAGGTTGTCCACATCTTCTGCCTGCTGCAGCGTGGGGCTCTGAGAGGCATGGGAGGAGCAAGTGTTTCCTCTTGCATGAGGGAGGACAGGAAGCAGCCCCACAGCCCTGAACTGGTGCCCCCAGGGGTGCTGACTTCATGGCCTAGGGGAATCGGGGACCTCTTCCAGGCTCATTTCCTCCACATCAGGTCGGCCTTGAGGTCTGAGCCTGACTCAGCCGAAGTCTGGGGGTGCTAGACAGGGAGGATCTCTCACCCCTTGTCTGGCTGTCATGCTGTGCAGCCAATTTCCCTTACAGACCCCTGTGGAATGCCCCATAGCACAGAGCAAGGGAAGAAGCCCCCTGACCAGCCTGCCACATCCTCAGGACCTCCGTGCTCCCTCCCCTGTACCTCTCTGCTCCAGTAGCTGTTGCAGAGCCTCACTGCTGGGAATGAGCCACCTGAGACAGAAACGTTCTGGAACCGGCACTTGGTGTCTCTGGAAGAACAGAGAAGGATTGAAGCCACAGCCCTGAGCCAGGGCTGCCTGGAGCTGTCAGGGCTCGGCTGCCTCAGCCGAGGGCAGGACAGGGGAAGGGACAGAGACCATCCCAACAAAGACCACTGCCAGTCACCAAGCCAGCCTGGGCATCCCCTCCCCTCACACTTGTAGTCCCTTAGTCCCACCAGGCTGCTCCTACCTCTTGTAAACACCTGGAGGCACCATGGTGGCCAGGAACTGCCCTGCAGCCGCCATGAACTCTGGAGAGAGGCTGGGGTCCAGGTGCTGCTGGTAACCTGTGGGGCAGTAGCCAGGCTGGAGAGAAAAGGGGCCGAAGTCCCTCCCCCCTCCCCAGCCAGAAGCTCCCCTGGCCCCCCTACCCCTGGTTCCAACACTCCATTGCCCGCCTCCCCCTCACCTCGGTACTCCGGGACCCGTGTGCCCAGCAGGGTTGGCAGCCACTCGTACAGAACAATGCTCTGGGGAACAGAAGCTGGGTCAGGGCCAGGACTGTGCAAGGTGTTGGGAGTCCCAGCAGAGCTGGGGAGCCCCATCCCTCACCTGGAAAGTGGCGATGACCCTCTTGCGGGTGTGCTGGAAGAGATCCTCATCGGACCAGGCAGGATGCTTCTGGGCCAGTGCTGTGGCTAGGTGGTTGTGGTACCGAAACCAGACAATGCTCTCGGCCTGCAGGAAGGGGTTCTCATTCCCCCAAGCACTCCCCAGGTCTGCAAGAGCCACCACGACCATCAGTGGGGGATGTGACCACTGGGTCTAGCTTTGCCTGTGGCTGGGGGAGCACACTGAGCCCTGCTGATCCAGCCCAGGGTCCCCTTGTGGCCTCGCCCTTCCCTCCTCCCCAGGCAGACCAGCAACCTGGGCAACCTGGGCAACCTGGGCAACCTGGGCAAGTGAAAAGCAGCACCAGGCCCCCAGCATGGACCAAATGTTGGGCAGCTGAGAAATTCAAAGCAATCTGAGTGGGTTTGTGTCAGCAGCAGCCCTTTTCCCCAGAGGAGTGCAGCTGGGATCAGAGTTGGTCTCTCACTGCTGCCTGGGCATGTGGCCTCTGCAGTTCCTGGCATGTCCTTGCTGGGGCTCAAATCTTCCTCCCCCTTGGGAAGCTGCCTACTCTCCTACAGCCCCCCTGACCCACATTCCTGCCTCCCTGCATCTTTCACCATTTCCCCTTTCCCGGGCTCCACTCTGGGCTCAGCTCCAGGGACCTCCTGCTCCCCCTGCTCCCAGTCAGGGAAGAAAAACTATTGGAACGCCACCATTACCGTAGATCCCTTGGAGACCTCCCTGTCCCGTGGACGGATCCAGTGCCTTCCACATGGGAACCCTCCCATCTGTCTGCCTCGGGAGGCTGCTGCTGGGCCCTGCTGCCAGCTGTCCCCCCAGGAAACTCCTCAGGGCATCGCTCCAGGAGTGTGAGGGACCGTAGATGGAGCTACCGTCCAGCCAGCCTGTCATCCCGTTGGTCTAGGGCAGGCACAGGGAAGAGGCATTAACAGCTGCCAGGATTTCACTGGAAAGGTGTAAAAGAGAGGTCTGGAAAGTCCAAGTCTGTCCCTTTTGTTCTTGAAAAGCAGTCTTCTTTTACCCTATTTTAACAAGAGCTCTCAGGAAGCAAATAAATGCACAGACAATCTGTGCAAACTTCAGGAATTAGTGCCAGGTAGAGGAAAAGACCAGGTACAGGCTTTTCAAAAGCACATCTGGGATTGTTTTTCCCCCAATTATTTTGACAATGCCCAGAAGCAGAGTCTGTGAGTCCCCATGTAGACTGGAAGAGTTTTATAACCCATCTCTGGGGAAGCTGGGAACACCGGAGCTGTCCCCTCTGACCTCGCAGCAGAAAGTCCCACTGTCCTGGCAGCATGATGAGTATCTCCACTGCCAAACGTTTGCATGGAAACATACTTTTTATTCTGAAAACATGCCGGAGTTTTTTAAGCTTTTAAATGTTGATAAAAACATGTCTTTCTAAACTAGTCTCTTCAGGGTTTGTCATGTGAAAGGTTCAGGGGGGTATTTCACTTCAGTGATTTTGGCTGGGAAGATCTCCAGCATGAAAGAAACCTGCGGAGCACAAGCAGAACAACAAAATCCAGACAAACTGGGGGAAAACCTGGATTTATTTTCCAAAGTGACTGAAATTCAGAGGAGCACTGCAATTTTGTGATACACTATTAAAGACAGGACTTGGTGCCTAAAACAATGTGAGATAATTAACTGACCTGATTACCTTTTCTTTGTCCAGGAAATGCTTTGATCTTGGGCAATCACTAGTGTTGCTCAATGCAAAACTTGGAAGTTGACTTTGGATTCGTTTCACTGTCTCAAACACTTGAGAGATGTACCTTTTTAGGGGCATAGCAGTGCTCTCATTTTATTTTTGCCAATTATCTTGGTTGCTACAGACCCTGATGGTGAGTGAGGAAGAACTTAGCCAGAGGGGCAGAGAGCAGAGGGAAGCACACCCACCTGTTCCCGGGGGTTGTTGGGACTCTGCCCCGTCCCTGCTGCCCAGCAGCTGCGCTGGAAGGGCAGCACCACATCTCCAGTGCCGGCAGGGTCAAACACCGGGTCTCCAGGTGGGATGTAGATGTTAAGGAACTCAGCAGGGCAGCCGGGTTTCTCTGTCTCCATGATGTCCAAGAGCACATGGAAACCTGACACCAAACCCTGGTCAGCAGCTGCCAGGACTGCAGCCAGCACCTGGAGCAGGACCCCAGCGAGGGCAGCTCTAGGCAGGCTGAGGGGACCATCATGTGCAGCAAGGGTGGCCCAGGCCAGGTTGAACAGGGCTTGAAGAAACCTGGCCTAGTGGAACAAGATGACCATTGAGGTCCCTTCCAACCCAAACATTCTGGGGTTCTACGATTTTCCAGGGACAAACATCCCCCTGCCTGGAGACCTAAGACTCCACTGAGCTCCTGGGAGACAGAAAAAACTGCTCCAGCTTGCAGCAGTTCAGCCCAACATGGCTCTTACTGGATCTTTCTGGTGTTTTTGAAATGGGGCATCCCCACTGCTAAAAGAAAAAAGAAAGTTCCCAGCTGACAAGTACCAGTACTTGGGACAACCAGCAAAGGTCCCCAAAAATCCACATGAGCTCTCCTAGCTGGACAGTGCTGTGGTAAAGCCGTAGCCAAGGCTTTGTGGCTCTGATCTCCCCACGTGGATCTGCTGTGGAGGGCTGGCTGAGGAGCACTCCCATGAGTGTGTGAGACAAACCAACATTTTTCCACCCAAACCACCATGTTTTCCAGTCGGTGTGGGGCCCCAGGTCTTACCAAAGAAGACAGCCAGCACAGTTGTGTTCCTTCTGGAGGGCAGTCCCGAGGGTCCCCGCGCCACCGCCCGGCTCAGCTGGCGAGCGTTGGGCACACGGGGCTCCTGCAGCGCCTGGTAGACACCGTCGGCGTAGTTGGCTGGCAGGAGTCGCAGCAGCCTGGCTCCTGCAGCACCAAAAAAGACAGAATGGGTTCTGTGGCACCCAGAGGGAGGCATGGCTGGAGTGGGATGCACGGATGTGGGTCCCAGGAGACAGCGAGGGGATAGCACAGGTCCTTAGAGTGGCCAAGAACATGCGAGTTTTGGTGTCAGCACCCAAAACCTCTTGCAACACTTTGATCAGTACTCTTAAAACCAGGAGGGATCCTCTATCCTCCATCTTCTTCTCTTCCAGTTGTCTTGTCTGTGTGCCATCCCTGTTGCCTCCTGGGGGTCTGGGGTGCTGCTCCAGTGGGTAACTGGAGCAATGCTAAGCAGCTGTCCCATGTTGACTGTGCAATCCTACAAAAGTGTAGGTCCCCAGGGGATCTACGGTAATGGTGGTGTTCCAATAGTTTTTCTTCCCTGACTGGGAGCAGGGGGAGCAGGAGGTCCCTGAAGCTGAGCCCAGAGTGGAGCCCGGGAAAGGGGAAAGGGTGAAAGATGCAGGGAGGCAGGAATGTGGGTCAGGGGGGCTGTAGGAGAGTAGGCAGCTTCCCAAGGGGGAGGAAGATTTGAGCCCCAGCAAGGACATGCCAGGAACTGCAGAGGCCACATGCCCAGGCAGCAATGCCAGCACCACAGGGAATAGGAGAGGGAACAGCCAGAGAGGCAGCGAGACAAGTGTGAAGATGAGAGATAAACACCCTGATTTTGCACTCACTGCTGGTCCCAAAACTGAAAAGCCCAGAGGCAGGAGGTCATTTCTCACTGATTTTGAAAAGCTTGTCACCAGTGTGGTGGGCTCCACTTACTGGAGCTCCCCAGAACTGGGGGAAAGCCTGAATTCCTGCCTTAGTTTGTGGCTCAGTTTCCATATGTTGGTTTCCAAAAGTTAAGGTCTGATCTGTCTGCTATAGAAGAGGAAGACCTGATCTGCCAGGGCTGTTTTTTCCTGTCAGGCTTTGAAGTTACCAAAGGCTGGTAACACACTTGTCTTGTGGAAGAGCCCTTTGGACTGAGAGGAAGCTGTGCAGCTTCCACTGCAGCTTGTGCCAGTGTGTCACCAGAGCAGTGACCAACCTGGGCTGCCAGAAATGATGATTCAGAATCTTCAGTGTTTTGAATAAGACCCTGCCTGGTCTGTCCTGCTCCCTGGCTCAGGGACATCTAGAGCTGAGCCTATGGGCTGTCTGTAGGCACAAGGAAACAGTTCACCAATGGCACAAGGAAATCCCAAATGCCTCTCCCAGTACCAAGCAGTGCATGGTATCAGCTCTCTGCAGGGCAGGAAATCAATAGGTCAGCATGCCTGGATCAGGAACTCTTCTGCCTTGAGCTGAATCCTGGTTGAGATGCATTTGGCTAAAGATGATTTTTTGCAGCTCTGGGATCCCTGAACATCACAGAAACACCTGGTGAAAAGAGCTGGGTCCTCCTCGCCTTGGATATTCTGAGTGATCTCACGAAGGCACAGCCTTGCTCTGGGGCTGATCCAGCATGACCTGCAGATTGTGCTGGGCAGCAGCAAAATGTGGCACTGCCCAGCCAAGGGCTGTCTGGCCCCTCCACACAGCTCCACATGGCTCTCAGGTGCATTTAGGGAGCACTGAGGGCCACGGGAGGTGCCTTTGTCCACTGACCTGCCTGGTTCAGGCTCAGGTCAGAGAAAGGTTTCTGTCTCAGCCACAAAGCAAGTCAGATGCCCGAGGGGCAGCTCTCCTGGCCACATCCCGCTGTTCCCAGCCCGAGGCCGGGCACTCACCCACGGAGCCGTGGCTGTGGTGCAGCAGGTTGTTGTACCAGCCATCGTAGCGCTGCACCTCCCACCAGATGCTCTCCTGGGCTCCTGGAAGAGACAAGACCCACTTCATGAGCAGCCAGCAAAAGGCATGAAACAGGCATCACAGCTAGAGAACTATAGTTACATTGTGATCTGTTCCCATATTTCTTCTGAAACTTCCCAAATATGCAGTTTTTTAGACAAGTTTTGCACTCCTTTTGAGGGACAATAGCTAAAATTAGAAAATCATGCTTGTGATCCTGATGTCCCCAGATCAATTTGTGGCCACCACCACCAGTCTAATCCCAAAAGACATTCCTTTTCTCCTTCTCTCTCACTGGATCAGAAACCTCTCTTTACTTCTGGCTTCTACAATGTCCATGTGAGTCAAGGGAAGACTTGGCACTTTTGCATCAGCACCTGCCTTATTTCCTTCATGTTAATTTTTATTACTTTTACTTTTTACTTTGTTAATACTAGCAAGGACTTCCAGTTTCAGCTTACAAGCTGTCTATTCAGCTGCCATCAGATAGCCTCTCAACCTGCACTTTGCTCCAATTTTTTCTTATCTCCTCACAAACTGCATCATAGAATGATAGAATTTGTGTTGGAAGGGACCATAACCATCACCTAGTTCCATTCACCCTGCCATGGGCAGAGACACCTTCCACCAGATCAGGTTGCTCTGATATGATGTCTTGTGGGTCAGAGGAAATTCCCCTGAGGGGCATCAGCTACCCAGGATCTCCCCTGGGGTTCCCTTCCCCAAAATCACACTTACTCCCCAAGGTCCACATTCCCAGCAGAACCACAACCAAACTCAACATCACTGCTGCAGGTTGCGTTGGCCACTGGGTCTTTGGAGGCAGCAACCTGCAAATGGAGAGGAGAAGGAGGGAGCTGGAGGTGGGCTGTTCCCAGAGGCTGGAAACATGGAAAGACCAAAACCTCAGCTCCTTGTGTGCTGCTGGGTAAAACCTTGCTGCTGCCATCACCCATCAGCAGTGTCTCCTGATCTGGGCTCTGGGAAGTTGACAGGAGTCATGTTAGAGCCCATGATCTGGGGAAAGTCCTGTCAGGATGTGTCAGCTGACGTGAGAACACCTTTCTGCTGGTGTATCCCCCTTACAGACTCACAGCTCTTCATCTAGCTGTGTCTGCTCTGGTACAGAAAGCCTTCATTACGGAAACTGGCACATTCAAGCTGAAATTTTTTCCTGCATTGACCCATCCAAGCAAATGCAGCTGGGAATATAATGGAAAAGCCTTAGCACACAGACATCCCAAAGTGTGTGAGTACTGCAGACAAGACAACTTGATCCTCTCTGTGCTAACCTGATGGCCATCCCTCCTGACCAGCCTTTCTCATGATGTTTTACCACCTCCCTTTCCACAAAAGCCCTGGATCCAGAGCAGATTTCATCACCGGGAGTTGAACATTTAAAATCCCAGGCAACACCTGGCAGAAGAGAGGGATTCTGAAATTGTGAGGGTTCTGAATTGTGAAGTGATTTAGAGTCACAAATGTGACAATTCCACCTACCAATGGCTTTCCAGGCACAGAAATGCCAAACCTGAATTGAACTCCAAGACAGGGTTTTCCACCAAATCTGTCTCTTTGCCCCTGTTTCAGTGTGTATCCAAAGATCAGCACTACCTCAGGAGAGCTGCGCTGCCAAGAGATGCAGCAATGTGCAGGTTTCAGCTTTTCCTACACCGCTCTGTCACATCCAAATTAATGGTTTTAATTTTTTTTCATTATTTTAATTAGAACTCAAATAAAATCTGGATTTGGAAAGGCTTACATATTACCGGCAGCTCTGTAGGTTTTATTTTTGATTTACTGAGAATTGCAGTGGGGATTTTTCACCTATAACTCCCAATGGTAAAAACTGCAAAACATGAGTTCATGTTGCACTGTCTGCTTGGAAAACAAAGCTGTCTGAGACTTAAATATTATAATTTGCACTTACATTAATTACATTCATGAATCTAAGCACTCATCACCAGGCTGTGAGCAGAGTATGCAACCTGTGGTCAGTTCTTCTGCCTGAGATTCCTGTACTCGTGGTCTTTTGCATTAGAAAAGAAGTTGTGTCTCAAGAAGTGACATTTCTGTGCTCCTTGACCATCACAACAGCTCTTCCATCCCACATCCTTTCAGCTCACAGCCCTGTGCTGAACGTGCTCTGGTGGATGTGAGATTTACCTGGCGCAGCTGCTGGAAGCTGGAGGCTCTGTGAGCCCCATTCCGTACAGAACATGGAAGTTTGGCTAATGGTGACACATGGAGATGCCTGTGACCCCTGGCAGGAGTGACAGAGCACTGTCACCATCACCACACGGGACTGGGACTCTCCTGAAAGCTGCCCCTGTGGAAAGAGCCCCTTCCCTGAGCACCGGCAGCAGCAGCTGACTCGTGCGGAGAGGTCCACATGGCCTCCGGTGCTGTGAAAGTGAGGCACAGCTGGAGACCCCAGAGACACAGCTGGAGACCATGGAGACACAGCTGGAGACCCCAGAGACACAGCTGGAGACCCCGGAGACACAGCTGGAGACCCCAGAGACACAGCTGGAGACCCCGGAGACACAGCTGGAGACCATGGAGACACAGCTGGAGACCCCAGAGACACAGCTGGAGACCATGGAGACACAGCTGGAGACCCCAGAGACACAGCTGGAGACCCCTGAAACACAGCTGGATTTATCTCCTCCTGACTCAGATTCTACAGCTGAACCCCCATCCAGAGCGAGGTCTGAAGGTGCCACAGGAAGCGGCTCAGGAGACACGGAGCAAAGCCAAGGCTCAAAGCACATCACCACAGCCACAGCACAGATTGTCTCCCCCTTCACCCTGGGTCTTCTCATACAGTTTCAGCAGAACAAGTGTTTTAAAATTCCTTCTGTCACTGAGCACACCTTCCTTGTCCTCAGGTACGGGAATTACTCTTGTCCCAAGCCATGAGATGAGATGCCAGTTCTCGTGAACCCTTTGTCTCCTTAGCCCCAGAAATTAAAATCTATTTATTGCCTTATCAATCCAAGACAGTGAAGGTTTTCCAGTCTGGATCATGGCCAATGTGGCACAGTAACTGTGGTGACCTTGCAGACTGACCTTGGAAGCCCATGGTGCAGCTTGCTGAGGGAAAGCTTGGCAAGTGTGAATTATTTCCACAGCCCTGTCAAGCTTTCCAGGAATATTGTAATGCTGAGCCCTCCCGACTCTGCTTTTCCACAGATTCCCTGTGCCACCTTTGGAAACTCATTCCCTCCCACTGCATCTAGTGATATTGTCAGCCTTGTGTTCTCCCATCAGAGAGGATCCCTGTGCCCTGTCAAAGCCTGGAGTTTCACACCCCTCCAAAAACCATTTGTCAGATAGAGCAAACTCACAGAGCAAGGCTCCCCTGTTCCACCTGATCCCAGCAGATCTGGCTCCCCTAAAGTTAGGGCTTCATCTTCCAAGAGTCTCCTGGGCTCTCCCCAGAGCCACAGGTCACCCGGGATCGTGGAACACACCAGCATCCTGGGAGAGCATCAGCCCCATGGCAGTACCTAGGTGTGGTCCCCCAGAGGACGGCAGATCCAAGGCATTCCAGAAGTCTGGAGCCTCACCCCCATGGTCCTCGTTGAGTCACAGCTAATTTCTATCCCTTGCCAGATCTGCTGGGGCACACCTGGAGGCTGCTACCTTCCCTCCCACACCAGTCAGTCCTGGGCTTTTAGAACGGGCTACACTTCCCCAGCCTTGGATGGCAGAGTATCCCAGAGTGTGCACACGCACAATCCATGGGCAATCCGCACTCGGGGAGGAGAGGTGTCCCCGGCTTCTCCCTGGGCCCCAGAGCACAGCAGGGACTCTGTCCCCTGGAGGAGTGTGAGGGCTCTGTGCCTGTGCCGGTGTCCCGTCCCCACGCAGGGATTCGCTCTGTGCCGGGGTGTGCTCGGCTCCACCGCTCCCTGCAGGTGAGGACCCGCACGGTCCCACACCTCTCCAGAGCCCTCCATCCCCCAGGACGTGCTGTGAGAGGCACGGTGGGTTCTGCCCGACCCCCTCCATCCCCCGGCCACCGCCCCGGCCCAGAGTTTCCCTCAGCAGGAGAAGGAGCAGCAGCTCTGTCCCCTCCAGCAGTGACAACAGATCCCCCCGCGGGGAACAGCGAGCGTGGCCCTGGAACCGCGGCCCCGAGCGGGGCTGAGGGGGCCACGCTGGGTCCCTGTCCTGCAGCTCCCACACCAAACACCAAACACGAACACGCTGGGTCCCTGTCCTGCAGCTCCCACACCAAACACCAAACACGAACACGCTGGGTCCCGGTCCCGGTCCCGCGGAGCCGCCCCACCCAGGCGGGCAGGACCGCGAGCGGTCCCGGTCCCTCAGACATCCCTCCCATCCCGGTCCCGGTCCCGGTCCCGGTCCCTCAGACATCCCTCCCAGCCCGGTCCCAGTCCCGGTCCCTCAGACATCCCTCCCAGCCCGGTCCCGGTCCCGGTCCCTCAGACATCCCTCCCAGCCCTGTCCCGGTCCCTCCGACACAGCCACACCGCGGAGTTTGAGCGTCCTCAATCCTTCGGCTCCCCCCGGAGCACGGGGGGCTAGGACACGCGTACCCCCAGTCCATCTATCTCCCTTTCCTGCACGCCAGAAGGGACACGAGTGCCCTCGATTCCTTGGAGCCCCCAGACGTGTCCCGGTGCCCCCGTTAGGCAGCGGCAGCGGTGTCCCGGTGTCCCCCGGTGCCCCCGGGTCTCAGCTGGAGCGGCGCTGCGGGGCCGGACGGAGCAGGAGGAGGAGGAGGAGGAGGAGGAGGAGGAGGAGGAGGAGGAGGAGGAGGAGGAGGAGGAGGAGGAGGAGGAGAAGGAGGTGGAGGAGGTGGAGGAGGTGGAGGTAGCTGGTGGGAGGGGGCATCCCCCCCTGCCCGCCCCGGCTCGCAGGGACTGCGAGAGGAGGATGTTTCCCATCTGCAGCCAGCCCTCGGTTTCTGATATTCCGCCCTGTTATGGGGTCAGGGAAGTGCAGCGAGGTTGCCCCCTCGCCCCTCTTTCCCCACCTGGGAGTTGCAGTTCTGATGATTCCGTTTTTCCAGGACACGGGAATTTTTTTTTTATTATTATTTTCTCCCCAATGGAAAATACCGACCTGCAGCCCCGAGTAACCCAGCTAGGATTGCTACTGGCTCTGCCGCCGGGAGCTTTTGGCTGAGCAGCTCCAAAAATTCCTTTTACCTCGATTCATTCTGGAGCAGGAAAATGGAGATTCTGTAATGAGAAACTTCTGGTGTTTGGGCGACCTTTCTGCCTCCTTTGTTTTTCTCTCCTCCAAGTCCAGAATATTTAAAAATATAAGATTAAATTGTCTGTTTCTGCTGAGCTGTTGATCCTTCCTTGAAGAAGCTTCCAGTTTTTACCCCCTCCATACATTGACAGAGGGAACCACAGGGGCTCTAAGGTCACAGCAATGCTTCAGTGTGGAGGATGCTTTCCAAGGTGCAACAAGCTCAGTTTCTTGTGCCATGAGCTGTAGAAATCACTTTTCCACTTGAAAGCTGCAAAAATACCAAAAAGCTGCAAAAATGCCTGAAGGGCAGTCAAGGGAGAAGGATGGGCAGACAGCAAGAATTGTTTCCCTGGAAATTCCCAGTGAAACAAGTCTGAGTGTAGAGAAATGCAAAGCGTACAGAAATGCAAACATCCCCTGGTGTTGGCTGAGAGCTAAATTTAGATTTAACAAGACTGCATTCTCCGTGTTATGTTCTGGTTTTTAATTCTTTTAAACTCTGAAGAGTTGTGGCTTTGTGAATACAGACTTGGAAATCTTTCCTGCTTCATTGCATCTCATAGGAAATTTGGGCAAAGATACCAGGCAACGAGTGGAATTCAGCATTATGATTGAATCTGTTCTAAGTTAAACTATTAATTAACTAACTAAATTAATAATTTATTATAATATATATAATAGGTTAAAATATTAATTTATTGCTTTTCTTGCAGCAGCTCTGACTGTTCTGTGGGCACTTTTGCTGGACTTCAGTAGCATTAAGAAACAGCTACAGCTCCTGCTTGCCAGGTAATCATGGCACTTGAAGGCTGCTTTTCTCCGGGTTTGGCTTTCCAAGGAAATAACACAAAGCTGTTACAGCAAAATAGCCCCAAAGAAGATTTGTAAAAGCACACGACAGCTCTGTTAGTCTGTAGCAATCAGGCTAAATTCAGGTCCAGAGCCATTGTAAAATCCCAGTCTCCATTCCACTCTTTCCTGTTATTTTCTGGGTTACTAGGCAGAAGGTTATTCTCCAATCAAATATTGCTTTCTGCATTGAAAAGCAATTCAGCTGCCCAAGCAAACTCTTTTCTGATAGTTATTGGGATCTCTACTCACATCTAGGCATCTGGGACCAGTTTTTTTGTGGCTGAATTGCCCTGGGTTGGATCTTACCTAAAAATATGATTAAATTTTTTTTTGAAAATGAGAATAAAATCATCTCCTCTGTACAGGAACAAAATAAAGTGCTGTTTGGGAAGGTATAGCATTCCCTGACTTTAGCAAACTTCCTGGGGCAGTTAGTTGCATGCAGAGGCTATTAAATTAGCAAAACAAGAGGACCAAGCACACTATTTGGTAGAAAAGATCTAACCCAGGCATGGGAGAAGGTGTGTAATTGCTGGAACTGGAGAGCCAGAGGAAGTCCAAAGTCACCTGTGGGACTCACACATCTTCTCATTTTATGTAATTCAGCTTCCTTTAGCCTTGAGATGTGCTCACGGAGTTTTGAGTGTTCTTTGGACCCTCATCCTGGGACTGGGGGCTGATCCTTGTCTCTCCAGACCAAGTGCTGGACCAATCCTCCCTCTTCCTCTTCCTCCTCCACAGTCCAGGAGGTCCGGGGGAAAAGGGCAGGAATGGGAGTAGTGTGCTTTGTTCCTCTCAGCACTGCTGGCCCTTGGCTGGGGATAATTTTGCTATTGTGAAATCCACATTTCCAGTTGTTCCTTGTAATTTTGAAGCATTTTGCATTCCTGCAGTGGTCACTGGCTTGAGCGCTTCCCCTGAGAGTTCACCCCAAAGTGGAAAGCGCTGGCTGCAGCTGCTGGAGGGAGAGCCCCAGCCCTGGCAGCAGCTCAGCAGGTTCCTGCTCTGGGGCTGCTCCTCGCCCCGCAGCAGGACAGGGGTTTGTGGTTCCCTGGCTCCAGAAGCCCTGCCCCGGGCACCTCCTCTCCTCCGCTGAGCGCCTTTGGGTGTTCTCTGCTGGGGAGTGTTCTGCCCGCCCGCCTGCTCGCAGTGTCACATTTCCTCGTCCCTCTGGGGACCCTTTGGGTGCACCTCCCTCCTCTGGTTATTCCAGAACCGAATATTCCAGAACTCCACCGCAGGCTGGAGCCATCCGGGCGGGGCAGCTCAGGGTCCCCGCTGTGACCACGGCTCTCCCGCAGGCTCCTGGAGCTGCAGGATGACTCTTTTTGACGGCGTCTACCCCTTCTACCCTCAGCAGAGGAAGGCTGCTGTGTTCGACATCAGCACCGTGGTGGTGATCGCTGTCTTCCTGACGCTGGCCTTCAGCTTCCTCCTCATCATCGCGGGCATCCGCGGGCGGGCGGTGCGTGAGCCGCCCACGGGAGCTGCTCCGGCTGGACCAGGGTGGGGCAGGAGCAGAGCCAGGGCTGCTCCCACCTGCCTGATATCCCACCTCTCTCCCCGCAGAGGCTCTACTGGACTCTCCGTGTTCTCCTCAGCCTCTCCGTGGGAGCGATGATTGTGGGTGAGTGCCGTGCAGCCCTGGGCAGGGTCTGGGGGCAGGATGGAACCCTGGGCAGGGTCTGGGGGCAGGATGGAACCCTGGGCAGGGTCTGGGGGCAGGATGGAGCCCTGGGCAGGGTCTGGGGGCAGGATGGAGCCCTGGGCAGGGTCTGGGGGCAGGATGGAACCCTGGGCAGGGTCTGGGGGCAGGATGGAACCCTGGGCAGGGTCTGTCTCCGGGATGTGGGCTGGGGATCACAGCCACAGCCGGTGGTGCCATCTGCCTTATCCTGGCTCTGCAAAGCAGTCACACAGCTTCCCAGAGCAGCTTTCCCTTCCCGGTACCCGAGCACTTGGAGGTGCCCCTGGTTACTTGTGGGAGCTTTGTTGGCTGTAACTCAGAGACCCCCAGCTCCATCGGGCTGCAGAGCCCCGTGCTCCTCCCGAGGTGTGCAGGAGCCGACACGGGCAGGGCGCAGGAACAACCACAAAAGCACGGATCAAGTGCAAAGAGCGGGTTTCTTTTCATGGCCTCTCCCTCCGGGGCTCCCTAAGGCAGCGCTGGGTAGAGACGAGGAGGGGACCAGCACCTGGAGCTCGGTCCAAAGGATCACCGAACCTGCCGTGTTCCAGGGATTTGTGCAGGCGTAGTTCACTGATCTACTTTGATCTTCCCTGTAAAAGGGCTTGGTCTCCAGCTTGTTCAACAGGTGCTTCTGAGCTGTCTAAGCACAGATGTTCCACCTCTCCAGCACACCAGTGGTTGTAACACAGCATCAGCAGCAGTGCTTACTGTGATCTGTGGGTTTTTCTACAGCTACACATCGCTTCAGTGTGTTTACAATCCTCCTCACCACTTTTCCACTATTTCCCCCCACTGTGTGAGCCCTCTTGTGCTGCCTGGGGCTGCAGCCAGGCACCTTTGGAGATTGTGAGGAGCCTTGCAGAGCTGGGATAAAACACAGGCAGAGCAGAGAGATGGCATCAGGGGGGTAAAGATCTCCCAAGGAGCAAGGTTGGAGGAGATGAAGGGGAGGATTTAGTTTAGTGAAAACCATAGACTCTCCTGTAATAACTAACGGTAGAAACCAGGCAGTGGGATTTCCAACTCAGACAGGGCAACAGGATAGGTGAGGAAGGATGTACCAAGGGGACAGAAGATGCCAGGTGGCAAGAGAAACCAGCCCTGACCCTAAATCAAAGCGTTTCTCCTGCTGTGAAGGACAAAAGGGATTACAAGACTGCTGGGAGAGGGATGATGAAGGGGAAGGATAATGATAACCTAAAAGATTCAGCTCTGATTTGACCAGGCACTAGGAGCAGGTAGCCAGACTGGGACCAGCTGTGGGACACATGGACCATCCCAGCCACCCTGGGGATGTCCAGGGTGTGGGAGATGCCCCCAAAACCACCTGAGAACCCGGTGCCAGGCCGGGGGTGGCAGAGGGGTGAAGGCAGGGCTGACTCTACGGCCGTGTCCCATTCAGAGCCACCCAGCACCGCTCCGTGACAAGGCTGCAGTCGGGCTCTCCTTGGGAGCACGGGAAGAACAAACTGTTCTGAAGCCAGCAGCAGCAGCAGGACACACTCAGCCCTGCAGCCAAAAACATTCCTGTGGGGCTCCCACTGCATCAGTGCCCTCACAAGTTGACTCAGCAACTGAACATTTTCTCAGGAGGATTTAGTTCAGCCTGATATCGAATCACCGGCTTTACTTTCCCTGCTGGAAAATGAAGCCCGCTGCAAAGTGGAAGTGCTTCAGAAAAGGATGCCTTGTTCCAAAAAACATAAACCAGAAAAGGTTCAACTTTTCCTTTTTTTCCCAGCTGGAATGACTGTCCAAGCTATGCTGGCACTTCCCACCCCTCTCCACTGCCTCATTTTGACAATGACTTTTACTATTCCCCAGTAGTGCAATTTGGGGAGCTGGATGTGTGAAATGAGACTCACCCCTGTTCCTGTGGCTGTCAAACAGGCTCATCTCTGAGCCCTGTCCCTGGGTGGTGTGGTGTTTGCCATGGTGGGGAGCTTGCAGGGAGCTTCTGGAGAGGATGTCCAAGGAGAAATCAGGTCATGATGTTCATCCCTGGGGATCTGAGCCCCGCTCCTCCCGGATCCAGGGAGTGGATGCTTAGCAAGGGG
Organism: Poecile atricapillus; assembly: GCF_030490865.1. Classification (NCBI taxonomy): domain Eukaryota; kingdom Metazoa; phylum Chordata; class Aves; order Passeriformes; family Paridae; genus Poecile; species Poecile atricapillus. The sequence continues at coordinate 20,146,435 of NC_081259.1, forward strand.
AGGACCTGAGCTCTGCAGGGTGTGGGAGCTGGTTGGGGCACGTCCTGGCATCTGAGTCAGCATTCCTGCCCTCCTAACACTCCCTTCCAGTGCCATGGTGGGAATGCTGCCACCCTCCCATGATTCTCCCCTCGAGCACAGCAAGCCTGAAACCGGACCTGCTTTAACCCCAGCTTTATTCTTCCTGGCAGCTGTCCAGTTCACCAGGGACTGGGAGACTGGCTGGGTGCAGGCAAACACCTCCTACAAGTCCTTCAGCGCTGCCCAGGTGACCGCGGACGTCGGGCTGCACATCGGCCTGGCAGGGGTGAACATCACGCTCAGGGGTGAGTCTGACGGCCCCATCTGGAACTCTGGAGTAGCCACGGCCCCAGGAGCTCCACAGCTGCTCTCTGGGGGCCCTGGTGTGTCTGAAGGCTCCTGGGAGCCTGCTGTGCCCGTGCTCCTGGCTGGCAGTGCCCAGGTGCTGGCACAGCAGGGCCACTGCTCATCCCTCCCGCAGGAAAGCCAGTGAAGCAGATCAACGAGACCATCGACTACAACGAACACTTTCCCTGGAACTTTGGAGTGGATTATGAGCACAGCTACAGCGAGGGGCTGGAGAAGGGGCTGCCCAGCCCCATCCTCTACGTGGCAGAGAAGTTCAGCAGGCAGAGCCCCTGTGCCGTGCACAGGCAGTACCGCACCGCCAGCCACTATGCCTCAGCCATGCTCTGGTGAGCTTCCTGCCCTGCTGAGCCCTCCTGTCCTGCTGCAGGCAGGGGAGATCAGGGGTGTGGAGAGCTTGGCTGCCTTTCCCCTGGGCCTTTGGGCTGGCTGGGATCGCATGCTGCCAGGAGGGAAGCTGTGGGCATGGAGGGCTCCCTGCCAGGCACTGCAGACCCTTCAGGGTGAGCAGTGCTGGTTCTCTCTGCTGGACAAATCCACTGGGCTGGGCACAGGACAGAGGAACGTGGTGCAGGTCCTTGCCATGATGTGGTGATAATGGTAGAGGTCCATCCCCATGGCTGGAGTTGAAGCTGCTGTGCTTGGTGGCCCAGAGAGGCCCATGGACACATGAAGAACTCTCCCAACCCTACCTGTGAGTGTATTTTGTATCTAAGATTTGGATCAGGTGAGGAAAAGATACTGCTGCTGTTATTGTGGAGTTGATCTTAACTCTGGCAAGGTCAGAAAGCCCGCTTGGGCTGGGGGAGAGCAGGTCCCCAGCTGGCAGGAGGTGGTCCCTTCCACCTTATTTTGGCCATGGAGAACCATTGCAGCTGTTCTCCCTGCTTGGTGTTTGACAGCAGGGACACAGAAGCTAGAGAAGAAGCCTGGTGATGCCATGGAACAAGAGCTCCAGGTCCATAGCTGAGGCCTTTCTCTGTAGCCCAACTCCTCAGCACGTGCAGAGCTCCTGCAAAAGACCCTTGCCTGCTCCTGCATTTATCTCAGTCCTGGGTGCCTCTCTCAGGGTCTTCTGCTTCAGGTGTGGAAGGGCTGGGAGCTGGAATGATCCAGGTACCCTGAGTGGGCTGCCACAGCCTCCTTGAGGCTGCTACTGCCTGTGGGCTGAGTGAGGGGAAGAGGAAATCTGTGTTTCTGCCTCCTGGATGTAGCAGTGTGAGCCTTGCACGTGTGCTTGCTCAGCATGGGGATTAGGGATCATTCCTGCCTGCCCACAGAGCTTCTCCACCTCCCACAGCTCCTGCTTGGAGCCCAGATTCCTCCTGCCACATGGAAATCCCCACACAGAGCATCCTGATCCGTGGCACTCGCACCACTCCTCTGTTGGTCTCCTCTTGTCTCCAGGGTAGCCTCTTGCACGTGGATCGTCTCCAACATCCTCCTCTCCATGCCTGTCCTGGTTTATGGAGGATACATGCTCCTGGTCACAGGGGCCTTCACCACCTTCTCACTGCTCTCGTTTTCCACCGTGAGGAGCTCCCCCATGTGCCTGATCAAGATTGGGAGCAGGACCCTGCACGTGGCCTATGGGGGATCCTTCTGGCTCGTACTGGCAATTGGTGAGAACATCAGGGTGCCCTGGGTCACATCACTGTGTCCCTCTGGAGGTACAAGGGTCCCAGGTGGGAAGTGCAGCCCCCCAGAGCCTCAGGCCTGGCAAAGCAGATGTGGTGAGGGGTGGGAAAAGGGGAAACACCATCCTCATCTCAAGGGCAGTGGAGGCATTTAGAGCTCCTGAGGTGCAAACACTTTGGGGTCACTTGCCTGGGTTTTCAGACCGGTGTCTGCGGTTTAAGGATGCTTAAAACAGCTCACACACTGGAAGGCCACCTTCCATAAAGCAAAGGCATTGTCCTCTGTCAGGGGACAATCCAAGGAGAGCTCTGGGGTGGGGACACTGCTGGAGTGACACGATCCCAACCAGAGAGCATGTTTGTTTCCAGGTCTGCTCTGTTTTGTGGTTGGGATCACCATTGTGGCAATGCACCACCTCAACCTGGACCTGCTGAAAACTTTCTTTGATCTCCATGAGGACAAAGCAGAGGAGTACCAGGAAATGCCTGAGGTGTTCATCAGCCCTCATTCTGTGAACAAGGGCCTGTTTCCTTCCCAGCCCTCTGAAATCAACAGCATCTAGAGGAAAGTTCTCGTTCTTCCCCTGAAGATGAACCCAAAAGGGCAAAACACATTCTTCATGATGTCCCCAGAGATGCATTTCCCCATCCAACAACCCCACACTGGGATAGGTCCTTGCTGGGAAGTGTACCTTCACAGACTGTGTCCCCCTGCCCTCTGGAAGGGGCAGGCTGTGCTGGCAGCTCACAGCTCACAGATCACAGCTCCAGAGGCTTGAGCTGCTCACCCACCTGGGGATCCTCATCCCAGGAGGAATCCCTTCCTGCTCCATGCCCTGCCACGCTGCAGTGCAGGCATTCTCCGATGCTCTGCTCCTGCTGGAACTGAGAATCGCCTCATGGGTGACATTTCTCCCTGGGAGCACCTGCCACTCCAAAAGCCTGGGATTAAATCTGATCCTTTCTTTCCCAAACATGACATTTTGTGGTTTAGGTGTAATCAGAAAGTCAGGCATAGATCCAGCTTCTGCAGGCTGGATGCTGCAGAAGCTGGAATCAAAAATCTGCTTCAGAAACAAAGGCTGAGTAAATGCACCAGTTTGCTGTGGGGCATGTGGGTGATGTGATTCTTTTCACCTTCAAATTTGACTTTGATTAGGCAAAACTTGTAGCCTTGTGTGAGCTGAAAAGATGCCATAGGGAAGGAAAGGGAGTGAAGGATGAAGTTATCCCTGTCCAGCTGGGGCACACTGCAGCAGGGAGGGGTGGGGTCTGTCCCTCTGCCTCACTCAGGTGACACCCCACCTGCAGAGCTGTCACCAGAGAAGGACCTGGAGCTGCTGGAGAGAGTCCAGAGGGGGCCATGGAGAAACTCCCAGGGCTGGAGCCCCTCTGCTCTGGAGCCAGGCTGGGAGAGGTGGGGGTGCTCATCTGGAGAAGAGAAGGCTCCAGGGAGAGCTCAGAGCCCCTTCCAGGGCCTGAAAGGGCTCCAGGAGAGCTGGAGAGGGACTGGGGACAAGGACCCACATGACAGGAGATGGAGTAACTTCCCACTGCCAGAGGGCAGGGTTAGATGGGATATTGGGAAGGAATTCATCCCTGTGAGGTGAGGCCCTGGCACAGGGTGCCCAGAGAAGCTGTGGCTGCCCCTGGATCCCTGGAAGTGTCCAAGGCCAGGCTGGACAGGGCACTTGGAGCAACCTGGGAGAGTGGAAGGTGTCCCTGCTCATGGTGGGGGGTGGAACAAGATGAGCCTTTAGGTCCCTTCCAACCCAAACTATTCTGGGATTCTATATCTGAATGCTGGAAACCTGAGCACCCTCATTCCAATTAATTGTAAAGTACATAATCTCAATGTTTTGACTTTTATTTTTGATATTCTTGCTGGTAAGTTACTTATTTCTGCAAGGTAATACTTGTGTGTCACTAATTTGGTTTATTCTGTGCAGGAATTATTTTCAACAAAATAAATCTTCCTGAAACCCCTCTCCTTTGAAACACTGTGGACATTTAGGGGGCAGGTTTCTTAAGAAGGGGCTGTGGGGCACATCTGAAGGTCACTTCTGGCAAGCCCCCAGCAGCAGCATTCTTCTCATGGGGATAAATTTCTTGTTGGCACGTGTCAAGGTCACCCACCCAGAAACCTTTGTCATGAGGAGCTATGAGAATTTAGGAGAGCCTCAAAAGGACTTTAACTAGCTGAGTGCTGGGGCTGAAGCTGTGAGATTAAACCACCAGAACTCCCTCAGGAAAAGGAGGATCATTCCTTGAGAGTTTCTTGCATCCAGACACGTGGGGTTTGAAGGCATGGACGGGAAGATGGTGCAGCAAACACAGATTATTGGGGCTGGGGTGGGACAGATCCCGAGACACAGGAGGCCTTTCCCAGCCTTTTGGCCATTTGCACTGTGCAGGTCCCACCTCCTCCCTCCAGCACAGCTCAGCTCCCTGACTGGACTGAGGTGCTACTGGACATCAAGAGGTAAAATTATCACCACTAAATCTTGGCCTAGGTGGGCTCTGCCCCCGCAGTGTCTGGGGAATCTGGCATCCATCCAGAACCAGTGCCAGCAATGGAACAACCATGGTGAGATCTCAGGGAGCACAGGCTGGGGCTCTGCAAGGACCATGGCCACCCCCCTGGTGACACTGCAGCCACCTCCCCCAGCAGGAACATACCAGAGACAAGTCTGTCAGGCCTGAAACCCAGCTGACTAAACCAAAGGGACTCCTTGCACCTTGGATCTAGTCCATCTCTAGGCTGAAGCACCTCCTGATAGGTGTCACTGGGAATATCCTGGCTGGGATCTCCCAAGCCAAAGGAGTTGAGCTCCAAACCCTGCTGGGTCCTCTAGGTTCTCATTGAAGGCCCTTCCCACTGGAATAGGGTGGGAGAGGATGCCGTGGCTGAGCTCCTCCCTGGCCCATGGTGGCTCCTCTGCAAACCTCTCTGCAGGGCTGGAGGGAGCTCCCATCAAACCTCCCACATGCTCAGAGCCATGCCAGAAACTAAAATTCCCCCTGCTTGTTTGCTGGGGATATTCCAATTCCCTCTTTGGGGAGCACTGACTCGACCTCATTGCCCTGCACTGGCTGAGCCCCGTTAGGTGCCCCATTCAGGACCACGAAAAGGCTCTGCCTTCTCCTCATCCCTCCCCTGTGGCTGCCATGTCACAGCAGCAGCCCTCAGAGTGACACCTCTATCAACAGGCAGGTGAAAGGCCAAGGCAAACTTATTTTATTGAGATAGAGAGGGAAATAAGCAAGCACAAAACAGAAAGAAAATGTTGTGAAACCCTCAGAGAGACAGAGGGGTGCAAAGCTGAAGCATGCACCCTCTCTGCCTGTGTGGGCAGGGGTCCTGCTGCCTTGAGCAGCATTTCAATGTCTCCTGCCCCTGACATGTATTTCCACAGCTGAGCAGGAGGAACTCAGACTGGAGGTACTGCTCCCCTCTCCCTAATTGGTTACAGCTGATCTTCAAGGCACTGCTGTGCCTCCTTTCCCACCTCCTCGTCTCCTTCCCTCCCTCCAGATACCTCCAGCATCCTACTAAACTGTATTCCTATTTGCCATGGTGCTCTTCACCCTGGGGAGCAGCTCCATCTGCACTTCCTGACTGCTGATGGGAGCAGTATCCAAGGCAAGGGGACTTTTTGGGTGTCCTCAGGGTGAGGGGGCTGTTGTGGGCTCTACTTCTCCTTTGGTTCATATCCATGGGCCTTCAGTTGCTTGCTTTCTCCCCATCTTGTTCTGATTTAATCTCTGTATCCTGGGGAGGGCTCAGGGTTTGTTGGGATGGACCAGGGGGAAAGGCAGTAAAACAGAAAAAAAAAAGGAAAGAAAAGTAAACTGCTGTGTTTGAGACACCTTTTCAGATGTGGATATTCTCATCACTTGGATGTCTCTTGCCAGCTGGGCTCCTGATGGATTTGGTGGGTTCAGGAGCAGCATGTCCAGCCCTGGCTGTGCCTGTGCCTCAGAGTGGGGTGGCTGAGCTCACATGGCACAGCTCCCCCAGGGGCACCATCAGCCCATCCTGCACTGAGCAGCTGGGCTCAGCTGCCAGGCAGGACCTGTCCCACGCCTCCTCTTCCCTGCTCTTGTCCATGCTGAAGATGAGCTTCAGCTTCTCTGGCTGCAGGGAGTTGAGGATGACGATGGCCAGCCCCAGGAGCAGGCACAGCAGGCCTGCAATGCAGAGTGGCACCAGTGCAGGAGCGCTGCCGGCTGCAGCCTGGCACACGCGGCATCACCCCGCAGCTCCCTGGCCATTGCTCCTTCCCCATCTCGATTCTAGCATCACTTGTGGCTCCCCACTACAAAAGAGAGGTCAATGAACTGGGGCAGAGAGCTGGGGCTGGAGCCCACCCTGCACAGGGAAAGGCTGGAAGACCTGGGCTTGTTTAGCCTGAAAAAGAAGAGTGTCCAGGGGGAATTAGTTCCCATCTGCTACTGGAAAAGGGCTGATGTCCCTGGAGGTGGATGCTGTAACGTGGACAATTCTGATTTGATCAAAGGAAACAATTGCTGCCCGGAAGTGGAGCAGGTCCTGGGGGGCAGAGGGAATCTCTATCCAGCAGGTAACCTCAGACATTCAAATTTCTTGACTGCTCATCTCTTTTTCTCCCCAACCTCAACAATTCTAATCTAAAATCTTCTTACCTAAAATTATCATTTTCTGTGACCAGCCATGGAGAAGGAAGGGATGGGCCACTGTTGGGACATCATTTCTGTGGGGATGAAGAAGAAAATCCCCAGAAGGAAGATGAGCACTCACCTGCTGCTAATGTCAGCCAAAAGGATTCACCATAATCCGTCCTCAAGGAAGCTGGGCCGAACCGGATGGGGCACTTGAGGGTGTTTCTTGCAGTGGAGAAGAAGAGCAGTGAGAGGAGGATCAGAGTGGCAGTGACCAGAAGCATGTGGCCACCATAGAGCAGGATGGACATGGAGAAGAGCATGATGGAAATGAGCCACGTGCAAAAGGCCAGCCTGTGAAAGGAGCACAGAGCAGAAAACCTCAGGCTTGGAGCACTTACTCAAGGTCTTCTCTCCATATCCCAACGGAGGGACAAAGTCCTGGGCAGCCTGGTCTCGCTGGCCTTGCCTCAGCAGATGGCTGGGCAGCCTGCTCTAAGGAGCCCTTACAAGCCAAACAACTGTGTGATGATGTGAGTGGTGGAGCTGTGGGACAGATCCCACAGCAGGGAAAAGGGATCTCCACACCTGGGAATGTCCAATATTGAATTTCCTGAAGCCCCCAAGCACCTTGGTATGGCTTTGGCATCAGCCCTGCTCTGGGTGTGGGACTGGAGTAGACATCTCTGGAGGTTCCTGTGGGAGACTGAAATGCTCATGTTTAATAGCTCAAACATGTGGCCATCTGCAGAGGCAGCAGGTGCTTTGCTGGGGCTGGGTTCCCCCCTGTCAGGGGAGGGCTTTTGCATGTGTGGTGGCAAGGCCTCTGATGTGCAGAAGACAGAGGACCCCTCAGCAGCTCTGGGTTTTGAGCCAGGTGAGGGAGAAGGCTGATAAGAAGCAGACCCTAGAGAGGCAGAGTGATGGTTTTTATCATGCCAGTGCCCTCCCTTACATACAACTGGCTCAGCTGAAAACCTCCCCTTCCCTTCCCAGGAAGGTCCTGCTCACATTGTTTCCCTTCACACGAGGGTTTTCATCCCTTCTGAGGGGGCAGAACTGGTTCAACACCAGCACAAGAGGCAGGGTCCTGTCTTAGAAGGGGTCCTAAACCATCAAAGAGCCCCCAAAGCACCCCAAGACTCTGAGCCCTTCCACCAGAGAAATACACCTGATTATTTATACAGCAGACCCCTCTGCAGGGAAGGTGCCCGGGCACTTAAGCTGGACCAGCACTGAACTCTGGGTTTTGTGGGACCCCCAATGCTGAGAGGACCAGAAGAGGATCAATGACACTGTCTGGTTCCATGGGTGCTCATATCCTTTTACTTAATCTGTCTCCCTCTCATTCTCTCTCCTCCCCCTTTCTTCTTTTATTTCTTTCCATCTTTGTCTACCTCATATTTACTGTGACATAAAATCCATGCTATTGACCTCAGCACATGGTCTCATTTACACCTTCATTTGGGCAGAGGATTCTCTAATAGTCAGATTGTAACAGCCCTGCCAAAGTAACTCTTTTTCTGATTCTTGTGATTGTCCACAGCTGACCACCCCCAGGCAGTTCCCACGTGTCCAGAGGGACAATGGCATGGAAGGACACATTTGTTTGGAGAACTGCACCATTAGCCATGCCCACACCTGATTCAGCAGCTGGAGTGGACCCAGCTGCCAGCCCTACCCTGTGCTTGGGGCTTGGATTTAGCTCCCTGGGGAGGTGAGCCTAACAGACTTTTTTCTAAAAGAAAAAAAAACAAAAAAACAAAAAAAGCTTTCATTAATATTTCTTCCATGAAATACAGGAATGTTTGGCTGGGGATAATTGTTTTTCCTGGAAATAAAAAAGGAGATGGGTACAGGTACCTGGAACCTACATTCAGGGGGGAAATTGCAAAGCTCTCTCTTCCCTGCAGTGCCTTTCCCACCACCCCTGAGACTCATGAGCATGCTCTGGGACTCCACAACCACAACACACACAAGGGCTTCACTGAGCATCCTCCTGATGGTCTCTCCTGCTCCCCCCAGGCAGGTCTGTGACCACTTGGATGTGCAAAAGAAGACCCTTCACAGCAGGTCCTAACCTGGACCCTTAATCTTGGTCCTTGGGAGAGATCTCAAACCATGAGCACCACGGTTGCATCTGTTTTCCCTTCAATGAATTTTTCTCAGACTGCAGTTGTGTACATCAAGAGGACACATAAGAAGAGTCTGGGGACATGGACAAAAGATGCTCCAAGATCTGGAGCCCCTATGCACTGGAGCCAGGCTGGGAGAGCTGGGGGTACTGAGAGGAGAGAAGGCTCCAGGGAGAGCTCAGAGCCCCTTGGAGTGCCTAAAGGGGCTCCAGGAGAGCTGGAGAGAGACTTGGGAAAAGGGTCTAGAGGGACAGGACAAGGGACAATAACTTTCCACTGCCAGAGGACCGAGATAGCTGCGATATTGGGAAGGAATTCATCCCTGTGAGGGTGCTGAGGCCCTGGCACAGGGTGCCCAGAGAAGCTCTTCCATCTCTGGAAGTGTTCAAGGCCAGGCTGGACAAGGCTTGGAGCAACCTGGGATAGTGGAAGGTGTCCCTGCCCATGGTGGGGGTTAGAGTAACATAAGTTTTGAGATCTCATCCAACCCAAATCACTCCGTGATTCAACGATTGTATGAACCTACGACAGGCCAGGAAGCATGACAATCCCAGATCCTGCAGACAGCCAGGGCTTACAGACAAGGGTGGCTCCATAAAGCTCCTCTGCTGTCCCTGGTTCTGCCCAGCTCCCCAGTCCATGGGACAGAGCTGAGCCCTCGCTGTAACTCACCACAGGGTGAGAGACACGTAGTGGCCGGCGGTGCGGTACTGCCTGTGCACGGCACAGGGGCTCTGCCTGCTGAACTTCTCTGCCACGTAGAGGATGGGGCTGGGCAGCCCCTTCTCCAGCCCCTCGCTGTAGCTGTGCTCATAATCCACTCCAAAGTTCCAGGGAAAGTGTTCGTTGTAGTCGATGGTCTCGTTGATCTGCTTCACTGGCTTTCCTGCGGGAGGGATGAGCAGTGGCCCTGCTGTGCCAGCACCTGGGCACTGCCAGCCAGGAGCACGGGCACAGCAGGCTCCCAGGAGCCTTCAGACACACCAGGGCCCCCAGAGAGCAGCTGTGGAGCTCCTGGGGCCGTGGCTACTCCAGAGTTCCAGATGGGGCCGTCAGACTCACCCCTGAGCGTGATGTTCACCCCTGCCAGGCCGATGTGCAGCCCGACGTCCGCGGTCACCTGGGCAGCGCTGAAGGACTTGTAGGAGGTGTTTGCCTGCACCCAGCCAGTCTCCCAGTCCCTGGTGAACTGGACAGCTGAAGATTTTGGGGGGTTAGTTACAGCCTGGCAGCAAGGTGTCTGGTGCTGGAAGCACCTGCCAGGACGGTCACCATGGCCTGGGCATCACCTTCCTTATCCCAAGGTCAGGACTGGGCTGGTAGCCCCAAGGTCCTGTATGTCCTCCTCAACATCAACCACGACCCCACAAACCCCACTTGGGCTGGTTTCTCCCCATCCCCAGTGCAGACCCTGACCCTGGTGGCAGTGGGGCTGATGTGTGGGCACTGTCTGGGCACTGCTTCTCATCTAGGCCCTGCCAATCTGCCTGAATTCCCTGGAGTGGTGCCTGAATTCCCCCTGGTGGTGACTGTCCTGGATATGACCACCAGTCTCCACCAGACCGGAGTGCCTTCCACCAATTGACATGTGTCCATCTTGCCCATGAGCTCATCCTGCAGGCTGAATTGGCCCTTGACTGGTCTATCCACCTTCTCCCTCCATCTCTTGGGCATCCAGGAGCCTCCCCCAGGAGCCCAGCACTCACTGAGGATCACTGCTCCCATGAAGAGTCCCAACACCAGCCGCAGGAACCAGAAGAGTCGCTGTAAGGGGTGACAAGAGTGCAGAGACAGGTGGCAGTCAGATTTTACCACGGGGACCTCAGCACCAAGCACGTAATTTAGGAACATCAAATGGTGAGAAATAGACCTGTCCCTCCCCTGGGGAGTCATCCCATGTGCTTTGTGGGTGGGTATGGGGTACACCTGTGGCAGGGCCATCCCTGCTGTGGTGGGGGGAGACAGCAGGGAGATCCAGACAGAGGAAGAAGATCAAAGGAACCCATTGGAATAAGCTGTGATGTTCCTTTTATTGGGAAGGAGGGTGGAGACATTGCTCTAACAGCTTCCAGCTGCAATTTCCAAACTTATCCAAACCTCGTGTGTTTGGACATGTTGACAGCCGGCCACAGCTGGAAGTAGGAAAGAGTAGGAAAAAGGAGTGAGTGAGCATTTGTAGCGTCCCCTGGGGGACAGAAGCCCCTCAACCAGCCCTGCTGCAAAAGCAGTCACACAAGAAGCACCCGCTGTGGCTCACAGCAGGGCCTGCTGGCCACACAGAGCCCGGCGAGCGCTGCTGGGACATGCCCGGTACACACCCCCCTCTTTTATTGAGGTTTCTGGGAAGGTGGGGTGAGATCTTTAAGCCTCACCCTGCTATTCCCCTCTGGTGAAATCATTTCGGCTTGTTCACAGAGAAATCCAGCCAAGATCAGATCTAGCTCCCACAGAAATCTGGGGTGGAAGAGTTTGGTGTTTCTGGGATGAGTGTTCATGCTGGGAAGGGCTGGAGTTCAGCCCCACGGCTCTCTAGAGATCCCAGAGCTCTGGCCATGAGCCTGCGGGCAGCTTTGCTTGCCAAGGCTGGGAAGGAGGAGGAATGTGGGATGAACAGGCAGGGACCGGAGCTCTGAACTGCCCCTGCCCCTTCACTTACCCCCCTGCCCCGGATCCCCGGCAGGATGATGATGAACGTGAGCAGCATGGAGAGGAATGTGGTGACAATGACAGCCCGGGTGGTGTCAAAGGGGAAGCAGGCAGTGGCTCCAGGGTAGAAGGGGTAGGAGCCATCCCACAGCGTCATCCTGCTGCCTGGAAGGACTCAAAGTTGGCATCGAGAGAGATGGCGATGAGAAAATCCGCTCCAAGCAGCCTCCTCAGCCGAGCTGAGTCCTGCGCCCTTGGCAGCGCTCCGCTTGTCTCTGGCGCGGCTGTTTGTCCATCCCAGAGCCCGGGGACACTGCAATCCCACCCTGGACATGCACTCAGACTTCTCCCAAGGGAACCCTGCATCTTCCCAGCACACAGCCCCCAGCAAAGCCGCGTTGGAGCCAGCAGGGCCCCTGCTGCAATACTCAGGCTGTCCCTAAGGAGGGACAGCACGACATGCAAACACCACCGGCCCGCTCGCTGCCCTCCTCTGTTCTCCATTCCCGAAATCTTCCCCATGCTTCCACCGGCTTGTTCAGCCTTTATCCGACAGCCTGGCCCCGCTGTGCTCGGGGTGAACCCGCACAGACCCAGGCTGAGCCCCGAGGGAGTTCACTCATCCTCCAGGGAAACGGGAATAACCCGGAGGGGACGGAAGATCTGCTCGTCCCTATCCAGCCGGGATAAGGGTGGGAGGCTGCTGGACACACCCAGTGCTGTTTTCAGCACAGCACTTGGCCGGCTCACTCTCCTGCTGGAAAAGGCTGCTCAGCATCCCCCGGGAATGGGAGCTATCCCTGCAGCAGCCGCAGGAACACCCGCACCCCCTTCCCCACCCCGAGCCTACCTCCGCTGCAGCCGGGCCGGGCTGGGAGCTGCGACGGGCCCGGGAGAACCGGGATGTACTGGGATGTACTGGGATGGGCCGGGATATGCCGGGATATGCCGGGATGTGCCGGGATATGCCGGGATGGGCCGGGATGGGCCGGGATGGGCCGGGATGAGCCGGGATGGGCCGGGATGTGCCGGGATGGGGCCGGGATGAGACCGGGATGTGCCGGGATGGGCCGGGATGGGCCGGGATGGGGCCGGGATGGGCCGGGATGAGACCGGAATGTGCCGGGAAGAGCCAGGAAGCCCCGGGATGCTGCCTGCCCGCCCGCTCGCTCCTCCTGTCAAGGCTGCGGGCGAGGAGGCAGCCTGGAGTGGAGTCACGGCTCTGTTTCTGCCAGTGGCTTGTGGAGTGCCCTCCTCCGCAGGTGGTTGGATCTCCCGGCCCATCCCACCTCGGGCCAGCCGCTCCGGCGCTCCTGCTCAGTGCCAGGCACGCAGGACCTACGGGCTGCCTCCGGCCTGGGAAGGGTTTGCCCTCAATTCCTTGACTCTTCCTGCAGAACAGTAAAAAGTCCGGCTCCAGACGGCATCAAGACCCTGGAGCTGCCAGGCCCCTCTGGATGCTGGTGGGACCAGAGGTGCTCAAAGCCCTCATCTCCAGGGCCTGGTGAAGGTTCCCAGCTGAGGCCATGGGCTGCAGGGTGTGACACTCACCTCGGGGTCACCCTGCAGGGTGACCCTGCTTCTGGAGGAGCTTCCCTGAGAAGGTCTGGACTGCTGGTCACCGGGCCAGGGTCCAGAGGTGCTCCCAGCCCCTCTGTGCAGGAGATGCTCAGCTTGGTTACCTGGCCATGGTGTGGAGATCATGGAAATTCAGGCTTTTGGGGTTTGCTCCTGTACTTTGGTGATTCAGTTGGCTGGAGAGGCTTGTATAGATACTGAGAATGGCAGAAACACTCTCCTGACCTGTGTTTGGGGTCTTCCCTCTGAAACTGGCACAGCCATCCCCTGGGTGTTTCTTTTTGTGCATCCCAGTGAATGGGCTGGCTGGGTACCCAACCCCTTGACAGAGGGAGGTAAAAACAAGTTTTCACTCATGCCCAACAGGAAATTAAGGCATTTTCTGGGCAAAGACTTTGCCATTTCCCCTCAAATGCCCAACTGGTCTGGCCCAGTCTGAACACTGAATTCCTCCTCAGAAGTTGTTGAAAAAAAATGAAAGGCTGATGTGGCTGGGGAATGTGTGTGCAGGGCTGTCTGCAGGGGACATGGCACCACCTCCAGCTCTCACAGCCTCTGCAAAGCAGATTGCACTTCACAGCAAATGGAGCAAATCCTTAGGGGTGATCACATGGACACATGGGGCTTTGGACCTGCTGGAAAAGTGGAACCACCTCTCCCTCCAATGTGGGACAGGGTAACTGAGGAGGCAGCTGGCAGGATGAAAATAATCAAGATGAGGAAGATTGAAGCATGTGAAGTGATGTGTGGGATGGTCTAAACCATCCCTCACTGCACTCCCTGGAGCTGGGGGAGGCAGCAGAGGGATGAGCCCTGGCTTGGATAAACCAATGTGTGGGGTTTGCCTCTGGCAGGGATTGGTGGGTTTGGGGCTGCTCAGACAAGCATCACAAACGTGTCCTTTGGGAAGATACACTATTCCCAAAATGAGCACAAGGGAGCTGGAGTCCCCCTCCTCTAAAGAAGGTGAGCAGCAACACAAGGTTTGTATGCAAGGACGTCTGGGGAGCTCTCAGAAATGCTCTGGTTCTCTCATCCTGCCCCAGCAGTGATGGAAATGGGGCAGGGTTGTGGCAGTGGGATGTTCCCCTTCCCTGATGAGATCATATCCTGGGAAGTGTGAGAAAATGGCTTGATTTACCACTCACCCAGCACTCTGCATATAGGAAGAGGTTATTATTACAACTGGCTGTTTGTGTTTTCCTCCTTTGTAAATTTTCAGTTTTCTCAGTATTTCTGCAGGTAGTAGAGGTGCATATTTCATCACACTGTTTCCAGGGAACATCACACATTTTCCAGGGAGTTTCTTCTCCCACTGTCAGCACCCTGCCCTTGCCGGGGCAGCCCTTTTCCTTGGGCAGCTTCTGCTTCATTGCCTTCCTTGCCCCGGGAGAGATGGATCCTCCGATTAGGGATGAGTCATTTGATCCAGGTCACTGAAGGGAGGTGGGGGCAAGGGGAGGAGCACCCATCAATCACCTCTTGTGCAAGCGGATGATGAGTGCCGGATCAGCCCTTCGCTCTTGGGGCTGGGAGGTGCAGGGACGAGTGGGTACGTGCCTGGGCAGGGATTTGAGGGATGGACAGGGAAGATTTTTGTCTGACCCCTTGGAGCCAGAAGGATAGATGTGGTGCTTGTATCCAGGAGTCACTCTGCCTCATGCTGCCCCCATCACCCCTCTGTCTTCTTCCCTGGCAGGGACAGTGCTGCAGCTGGGCTTGAGCTGGTGCTCTGTTGTGATGAAGCCCATCCTATGGATCCTTTCACAGGAATCTTTGCCCCAGCTGAATGCCCATGATGGAGCAGCTTGAAGGGAATGACGGGAGGAAGGAAGGAGGGACCCTCTCCCATCAGTTCCACCTTGATGAGCAGAGAGGTTGCTTTGGCTCTAGATATATTTGCAAGAAGGGTCTATTTTTCCAGCTCGATTTGGAAGTTACACATTTTGAGAGAAGGAGAGGGTGTTGCTGCCCACTCCACTGACCCGTGGGTTTCATATCTTATGATGGAGACAGCTCAAGATCAAGTGAAAGGGCTGCCAGGAGATGGAAGCAGAGCTCAGCAGTAGCCACACATCATCCCAGTGGGAACTGAAACAGGAGGGGTTTCAGCCATACTTTGAGGGAATCCTCATCTAGAAATTGTGTTGAGTATTCAGCCCCCTGCCCCTTCCAAGAGGCATCATGCAGGAGAGGAACAAGCCTCTGGACATGGTCTAGACCTTCTGTGGTACATGACAGGAAGAGCGTCTTGCTTTGGGTACTTGATCATCTCTACTTCTGGCCCCAAACAGCTCCTCTCAGCTCCTGCCTGTTACGGGTTTCCATGAGTTCTCAGAGACACAGGGGACAGAAACCTAGCTGTCCCATTGTCCTCCCAAATATCCCCATCCCACCCAGAGCCCCGTGTTTGACCCCATGTCTGAGTGGGGAAGGGGCTGGGGCTGGTCCCATTCCTTCCCTTGCTCCTTCCCAGGGTGCAGCTTGGGTGAGGGGTTGCAGGTCCAGCCCTCCTCCTCAAATCCCAGCTGGGGTTTGGAGAGGGATCAGGAGAGGGTCCAAGCTGATCCCCTGGGAGGTGGGAGGGGAAGAATGTCACTTCTTGCATCTGTCACAGGTGTTTCCATCAGAGAGCAGATGGGTTTGGCAGCTCCCAAAGTGCCCCTCCAGACTCATCCCAGAGTGTCTCCCTCACCAGCACAGCTCCTCTGCCCTGGTGTGAGTCTCAGGAAGTGCATTAGCTGGAGGATGCATTTCATCAGGGATTTCACTTGGGGAACCTTGTCCCCACAGGTAACAGCCCTTCCTGCCACTTCCACCTAACCATCAGGGAGCTGAATTTTTCCAGCTTTGCTGGGGCTTGTTAATGATGCACTGTGTGGTAATTAGCACTTTCATCCCTGGTTGCAGCTTAGAGAGCTTTCTCTTTAATCCCTGGCATTAGAGGCCAACTTTAAGCAATACGCATTTTTCCATGGAAACTCCTCCGTCTTATATTGCCAGCCTTGGAATCCCTTCACACCACCTCCTGAGGAGTGTGAGCTTCCAGATCTCACATCAGCAGAGTGAACATTGTGGTGGAAGATATCCAAGGCAGATTTGGGGTTGGCCAAGTCTCCTATGCATGTTCTCTGTCAGCTCTGGTGCCGCAAAAGCTTTGATGGACGATGGTCATGGCTTTGGGACAAATTTCAGGAGGAAATGCCCTGGAATGAGTCTTTCCTCTAAGGATAAAAGGTTTCAATAACTCTCTTTTCTTCTGCCAGTGAGAGAAATGAATATCGGGGATGAAAGTGAAAAAAAGTGAAACTGTTTATTCACAAAACAAGGTAGGCACAAAGCACAGAGAGAAAAAGAGGAAGGGAAGGGAAGGGAAGGGAAGGGAAGGGAAGGGAAGGGAAGGGAAGGGAAGGGAAGGGAAGGGAAGGGAAGGGAAGGGAAGGGAAGGGAAGGGAAGGGAAGGGAAGGGAAGGGAAGGGAAGGGAAGGGAAGGGAAGGGAAGGGAAGGGAAGGGAAGGGAAGGGAAGGGAAGGGAAGGGAAGGGAAGGGAAGGGAAGGGAAGGGAAGGGAAGGGAAGGGAAGGGAAGGGAAGGGAAGGGAAGGGAAGGGAAGGGAAGGGAAGGGAAGGGAAGGGAAGGGAAGGGAAGGGAAGGGAAGGGAAGGGAAGGGAAGGGAAGGGAACCTTCTTGCTTTAAGATATCTAAAAACTAATCCCAGAAAAAGAATAATGCAGCATCCCTAATCCACCCTGGAGAGAGAGAGATTGAACCAAAATCACACAGGAGCCCAAAGTTCCCTGCCTCACCCCCCCAGATCCATCTTACAGCAGCTGTTTTCTGGACTTAAAGCAAACAATTAGGGTACAAAGCATCATTATAAAATCACCCCAAGACATGGCTGCTCTAGAGTTGTTTTCATCCCATAAAAAACCCCATAAAGGAAGACCTTGTGGGTCTGTAGCTGGGTCAATCCCTGTCTCTTGCTCCAAGGAGCAGCACTTGGCTGTAACACTGTAAGAACATCTCCTGAGCAGGGTCATGTAGAGGACTTGGGGTCAGACACAGCCCTGACACCTCCCAGACTGGGCAGGTAGGGAACTGTGATTCTGCCAACACAGCCAAGCACCTGTGCCTCTTTCCCAGGGTTAGTCACAGCAGGAGAACACTCAGGGTTTCAAGGCTCCATGTCCTATGATGTCCATGCTGTAGTTGCTGAAGCACAGTCCATCTCAAACCAGAGCAAGGCATTTCCTTGGGCCAGGGTGAACTCACCCCTTGGGGGAAGATTTGACTTGGGACCAGCAGCACTTGGAATCATTTCATATCCCAGAAGTCTGGGAT
Source organism: Poecile atricapillus (assembly GCF_030490865.1). Taxonomy (NCBI): domain Eukaryota; kingdom Metazoa; phylum Chordata; class Aves; order Passeriformes; family Paridae; genus Poecile; species Poecile atricapillus. The sequence goes on from NC_081259.1 coordinate 20,163,799, forward strand.
TTCTCTTTGGCTGGGAAAGAGGATCAGGAGAAGACTTTCCTCAGTTGATGGACTCTGCCTGTAAAAGCCCATTGAGTTCATTTCCACTGGGACATTGAGTTCCAGCTTTCAGGGCAGCAGAAGTTTGTTCATGTTAAAGCCAGTTCTTGTTCCATCACCACTGCACTTGTCCAGTTTCATCCAAGTTCATCCTCTGTTAATGTGATGCTCAGAGGGGAGTCAGGTTCAGATCCCCAAATCCAGACAGTGCTGTGAGGTGCATGGTCGGATGAGGAGTGCATAGAAGTGCCATAGAGGTGATAATCCACAGCATTGTGTACCAGCTAACTTCATACAACTGAATTTATTGGCTGTTCTCGCCTTAGATCAAATCACCTTGAGGCACACATTGGCCTTTCCCATCCTCCAGCATCACCCACAAAATGCACTCAGGTCCTTGAGTAAAAGGAATTTGCCTTTGCCTGAGGCAGGAATAACCCAGATTGTTTTCTCCAGCATATTCCTTATGTGCACTGCAGGAACTTTATCCCATTCCACTGTACCTGAAGGTCTGGACTGGGCAGGGCCAGCCCAACAGGCAGATCCCCTGGTGTTGGCTGAGCAGTAGTTGGCCTTTGTTAAATGCACATCCCAATGTTTGAATCCCCATCACCCTCTCAGTGTGGTCTTTCCCAGTTTGATTTTTCCAGAGGCTGGTGAGTGACAGGGAAAAGTGAGCTGGTGGGTCATGTCATAAAGAAAAGGCCTTTGTACGCCTTATTACAATTCACAGGATCACTGAGGTTGGAAAAGACCTCCAAGAACATTGAGTCCAGTATGTGACCAATCCCCACTTTGAGACCAGAGCACTTGAATGCCACACTGAGTTGTTCCTTGAACACCTCCAGGGATGGGAACTCCCTCTCCTGAGCAGCCCCTTTCAATACCTCACCACCGTTTCAGTGGAAAAAATTCTCCTGCTGTCCACCCTGAGCCTCCCCTGGCCCAGTCTGAGGCTGGGAGCAGAGCCTGGGAGCAGAGCCTGACCCCCCCCTGGCTGTCCCCTCCTGCCAGGGAGCTGTGTGGAGACAGAAATTCCCCCTGAGTCTCCTTTTCTCCAGGCTGTGCCCCCCCAGCTGCTCCTTCCCCAGCTCTGTTCCCTTCTCTGGACCTGTTCCAGCCCCCCAATGTCCTTCTTAGAGTGAGGGGACCAGAGCTTCCCCCAGGCCTGGAGATGCTTCAGCAGTGTCCTGCCCCAGGCTGTGGCCACGCTGCTTCTGCTACGAGCCAGGTGCTGTTGGCTTTTTGGCCCCTTGGAATCTCTGGTTTGAGATGGTACACTGCATTTAACCTCACCTGCTCTGCACTCCCTAGAAATCATTTGGATACAGTTCCAAGCTCTGTAGTTCCAACCCACTTCCTTGGGTTGTCCCAGCCTCTCTTCTGGCTGGATTTACCTTGGTCAGGTAAATCCAAATCTTGATGGTGATATCAGGACATGAAGAGCTTTTCCTGGAGAAGCATGGGGGATGGCAATGGAATCTGTTTTGCTTCCTGATGGCAGCCTGCTTCTCTTTGTGCTTCCTTCCCTCCCTTCCTCACTGCCTGGCTTGTTGATCTCCTGTGGAAGAGAGGTCTCCAAGCACCTGAGAGGAGGGACCTCCCCAGCCTGGGGCCTGGAGAACACAGCAGGAGGGTGTTCTCTGTCAGTGAGCACTTCACTAAGCCTGGGGCAGCAATGACACCAAGTGGTGGCAGTGGACTTTCACTGATGTCCTCTGAGCCAGCTCCTCCTCTGAGTCAGTCCCACAGCCAAAGACACAAATGTCAATCGTGAGGGTGACTTGTATCCATTCATCTCCCTCTTTTCCCATCCCTGGGGTGATGCCTCAGGCTGTGGGGGAAGGCCAGGAACAGCAGTGGGCACACGAGCTCTCAAGAGTTTCCAGAGACACGTGTCACAGGTCTGAGCACCATGGGTAAGTCATCCCAGTGACCCTGAGTGGCCTCGTTGCATGTCTGCTGGCAGAAACAGCAAATTCTGCTGTGAGCACAGACCTGAGCCCCAGCAGCAGCGTGGAGGGTTATCCTCAAACCAGAGGAGCAACAGGAACAAATCAGAGCTGGGAAAAAACCCAGACTGAAGAATTTACTCATTTTCTAAGCTTGGTGACAAAGCTTTGGTCCTGGAGCTTTCCAAAGAACATGACCAGGTGAGTGATAGGACATTGTACCTGATGTGGGCCAGCAGGTAAATGTCAGAAAGGTGGATGACAGGGCAGAGCCAGCAAATTGCCAAAAAATTCTGAGTTTCCTCAAAAGATTTCCTGACCCTCGTAGTTTGTAATCTAAATTCAGGAGGGAATGCTGGCTCAGGGCTTGAGTAGTTGTTTGCCTGTGAGGGAGAAACAGGCATTGAAACAGCTGAGCAGTGGACTCAGCCCTCATACACAAAGGTTTTCAAGCCCAAGGTAACCCAGTCTGAACTCAGCTCATGGGCAGATGGCTGGACTACAGAGCTGCTGAGATTTTCTCCAGCCTGAGTCATCCTGTGCTGGTAGGATGGTGCCTAAGGCAGGTACTGGGCATTCAGGTCCTGGGGGCCCAAGTCTGTGCAGCAGTTCAGAGGAGGAGGGTGGAGATGCTCCATGGTGGAACACACACTCCTTGTGAGTGGCATGGAGCACTGCCATGGGAGGCAGTGGCTGTGGAAGACTCATCCATGAGGGAACAGGTGAATCCCTCCTGCCTTCAGCTGCTGCTTCCACACGGGGGGCTGAGAGTCACCTGCAGGACAGCAGGGAGGAGGAGAGGTGCTGAAAGTAAGCCTGGCAAAGGGGAGGAGAGCTGCCTTCCCCAGGTGTAAAAATGCTTGGGGAGGTTGTTTTTTCCCCAAAACCTGAATCAAACACTTAAATGAATTGACAATAAATTATATTCCCCAGGGCAAGGCTGCTCTGCCCATGGCAGCAGTCAACAAGTGACCTCACCCTTCTTTGTCTCAACCCAAAGGAGAGTGATGGGGCTGGGGATGGACAGACAGAGAGGAGCTGCACAGGTTCTGGCTGGGTCAGAGGGAGAATGAGGAGCTCACCTGGGAGCCTCATGGCCAGGAACCTGCTCCCCCTCCAATGAGCTGGGCAGGGTGGTCCCATGACACATGATCCTAGTGAGGATCCCCATTAGGCTGTCAGTCCCTCACTGCTGCCTGAGGGGCATCTGGTTTCCTCCAGTGCCAAACACAATCCACAGTGTCATTATTTTTCTTGCTAATAATTAGTTTTAAGTCAAAGCTTTACTCCAGCTAATGAAAAGGTGAGCTGAGGGTCACCCACATCCCAGAACACAGCAGCGAGTCTGGGCCAAAAAGCAGATGTTAGGGGAAGGATTCCTGCATGAATGACTGCAGGACAGTGGAAAAACTCTTGAGCAAAGCTGGTGGCTAGGAGACCGTGAAGGACTCATACAGAGAACGCTACAGGTGCTGCTACAGGTGCACAGCCATCAGCAGGATGTAGAACCTGGGAGGCTCAAGGTGCTGCTCTTCCCAGGGGCTGCAGCCAAGCAACTGCTCCAGTGAGGAGGAGGAGGCCTCACAGGATCTGAGCTATCCTTGAAGGGATAGGGAGCATGGTGGGAAGGTCTCCTACATGGCTTTGATTTCTCTACCAGTTACCAGCATCTGCAGATGCTGGAGCATCCCTTGGCTTGGTGTGACGTGGCTCTGAGGTTCCTGTCCATGGGTGAAGGGCTCTCCTCCTGTGGCATCAAAGGATCAGGTTGAATTTATCAGCAGAATTGTGGGGAAGCAGAGGGTGAAAGTTTATGGTTTCGTTTATGGCATCACTCTGGGCTCTGCTGACAGATTTTGCTCTTCCTTGGGACATCCCCAGGGCCATGGAGAGGCTCCAAGGAAAGGCTGACACAGTTGCAATTACTCAGCTGGGAGGAGAGAAGGCTCAGGAGAGCCCTCAGAGCCCCTGCCAATGCCTAAAGGGGCTCCAAGAGAGCTGGAGAAGGACTTGGGCCAAGGGCCTGGAGTGACAAGACAAGGGGGAAAGGCTTCCCACTGCCAGAGGGCAGGGATGGATGGGATATTGGGAAGGAATTCCTCCCTGTGAGGGTGCTGAGGCCCTGGCAGAGGCTGCCAAGAGCAGCTGTGGCTGCCCCATCCCTGGAGCGTCCAAGGTCAGGCTGGGTGAGGCTTGGAGCAGCCTGGGATAGTGGAAGGTGTCCCAGCCCCTGGAATAAAGCACAGGGTCTGCCTTCCAACCCATTCTGTGATCCCATGGCCCCCACAGGCAGCTGGCAGCCATGGGGTGCATCTGGAGCAGCACTTTCAGAAGGTATGGAACCAGTGTGCTCATGGGACTGTTCCATCACCCATTTCAGCCAGGTCCCAGCTCCCTTCTCCAGCCATCCTGCACAAAAAAGGGCCCCAGGGTTGTACCTCTGTCCCTGTGGGTGTTAAACTGCGTGCACGAGGTGAGGGTGCACCAAGCCATCCTAATCAGACTGAGAGTTTGATGGCCAAGGCCAATGAGCCTGTGGTTAACCCTGAGGTGCCACAAGGCCAGGACTCTGACTGAGCCAGAAATCCCACCCCTGACAGGACAAGGTAATATCCCCAGCAAAGAGGGTAACAAAGATGCTCCAGTGGTGAGTGGTGTGATCAGCTCACCCAGGTGTGCTGTTTTATCATGCCAGGGGCTCCTTCAGTGAGCAGAAGCTGCAGGGACTGAATCCACCCTCCCTGAGCTGTTGAGAGCCAGGAGCTTCCCCTTCACCCTGCCCCAAGGTGCTCCCACTCCCCCTGCACAAGCCTTGGGGGTCTGCCTTCCTACCCCCACAGAAGAGTCTGTGCAAAGAGCCAGTTTTATTCAAACAGACACATCAGATGTCAAGAAAACACAGAACATACAGGAACTATACAGGGAGGCTCCGCTTTTCACACACACCATCACTAGTAACAATATTTTGGAAAGAATAAATAAAAGTGATGTTGCTATAGAAACCCACAAGGACAATGCTCTCCTCCATTCACCATACACAGCTGACCTTGCAGACCTCATCCTCCCCAGCTGCACCTCTTCAGCTTGAGAAGTACTTCTCCAGCACCTTGGTTAAAAGCCCTGTCTCCTACAAAACAAGACACAAGGGTGAGACGTGGGGTGATGCACACAAGCACCACCTCAGCACCGCATGGGCACCATGGGGCAGTCAGCCAAATGTCCCATGCTGGAGAACCATGCCACTCTCAGGGGTGGCACACAAGAAGGACGGAGCCAGGAGCCTCCCAGCTGTGCTCCAAGGGCTGAACCGTGACTCAGATGTCAGAGGGAAACTTCATCCCCGTGTGGCAGCAGCCACTGGGCTGAGGTCCAGGGGAGAACCTGAGAAGGCAAAAAGAGACAGAAAACACAGCAGAGACGAGTCACAGAGGGGTTTGTGGGATTGGCACCGACCACAGGTCCCAGAGGTACGCAGGGCAGCAGCTGCCCTCAGGCAGAATGGCTCTCCCCATGCCCCTGGAGCTGCTCCATGCCACGAACATGGTCTCTGCATCCTGGGGAATCAATGCCACACACCCAGGAGGTGACAAAGGGTGGGAAGGATCCTCCTCTGCCAGCCCAATCTTTGTCACACAGAGCAGCACTGTGAAGCCCTGTCCACACACGGTTGGAAAGTTGAGATGGAAGCGACAGATCCTGAGCAGGGCACGGACCGGGAGTTGAGCAGGGCAGAGATATAAAAAAAGCCTGTGAGGAAGGTGGGAACACGGCACACAGATCAGTTCAGGTTGGATGCTGACACCTGGTGTCCAACAACAGTCATGCTGAGGGGGAAAGCTGTCAGGGCATCAGGAATTCCGACTGGCACTGTGACAACCACAAGAGCAAGAAAAGATAAGGTCACAGAGAACAGTATAACATGGACAGCACTCAGAGGCACTAGGGAGAAGCAGTTCTGTAATATCCACAATAGAACAGATGGAAGGATGCTCTGGGGATGGGTGGGAGAAAGGAGCAGGAGGGCAGGAGTTGGGGAAGTGAGGTGCTCAGAGGTGCCCAAGGAGCAAAACCAGAAACAGCACCCAGCAAGGTGACACAGGGGTCCAGGGCACTGGCCAAGGAGAGGCTTCAGGCTTTGGGAAGAGAAAGTGAGGGGCAGGAGCCAGTTGCAGCTCAGCTGTGACGCCACATGTGGGCACAGCATCCCACCTTGCCCTAGAGATAGTGGGCACCGAGGCAGGCACTGGCCAGGGCCTGTATGGCCACAGACAAATCACCCTCCGGCAGCAGAGCTCTGGCACCCAGTGCCACACCTGGCCAGTACCCACCCCTGAGCACTGGGAATGAGCACTGGCAGGGCTCTGGCACCCAGCTGGAACCTGTGGCACAGCACCAGCATCAGGGCAGCCCTTGCACAGGAACATCTGCAACGTGAGCAGCAATGAGAGCCCCAGGGAGCACCTTCACCAAATTCACACCACACGCTCAGAAACAAGGCAGGGTGGCACATCTACCAGCTCTCCCATCCTCTCAACAAGTGCCCTCCTGCTCAAAGGTTCCTTGGGGGAATAGGGAAGGGTCCAGAACCTCCACAGCCCTCATCTCCTCTCCAGCTGTGTCCAAGAAGCAAACACTGCAGCAGCCCAGCAGAGCAGTCTGCACAGGGAGTGGGGTGGACTGGTGCCTTCAGTCATGCCCAGCTGTATCTTCACTGTGGAAAGCTCTCTACCCACTGGGAACAGCTCTCTGGGATGCATCAGTTTACCTTAATCTGCTGAAAGTGGGTCCAAAAGAGGCTTGAACCATCAGTGGCTCTCAGTCTCCCAATCCTGCACCTCTGCTCCACCTGTGCCAAAGAGGAGCAAGCCCTGCCTAACCCTGCACAGCAGAAAACAGCTTTACCTGCATGCAGTGCTACTGAACCGCTCCCCAGGTGTCTGGCTTGGTGGGACAGTATGGCTGGCATTGACCTAAGAGGATTCCATCCTTTTTAAACTCAGTTACTTCCTGCAGCAACTGGAAAGGGTGAGACACCAGGGAAATGTGCAGGAGGCAACAGACAAGCAGAGCCACCTGAATTCCATGTATGGACGCAGAAATTCCATCTGTGGACTGAGCATTTCGATCTCTACACCCTGCCTGAAGATCTGTGCCTGTGCATTGCTCCCAGGGGCAGGACTTCCACTGGGAGCTGAATGAGCTCCAAGGTAAAAGTCACAGTGAGGCTGAGGATCTGCTGATACACAGTGGGACCAGTGGAGCTCCTGCCCTCCCCCTGCTCCCCAAAACTCGCTCTGCAGCAGCAGAAGCAATGCACACCTGCCCTCTGCAAGGCTTTGTGCCCTCAGCATTGAGGGATCCCACCACAGTGACACAGAGTCAAAGCTATTTGCCTGACAGACGCCTTTCCCTTGACATATTTCACACACATTTCCCTGTGTCCCTCTTGGTCTCCTGCTGTGCAGATAAAAGGGAGAAGGGATTTCCCTGTCCTGGGAAAAAGAGACACCATCTTCTTCTGCATCTGGCTGGGGAAGACCCAGATGCTTATTAACATTAACAACCACCACTGCCACAGCTCCATCGCATTGTTCATCCTCACACACTTCCCAAGCACCTGGGACTATTTGTCCCTGCCCAGCTAGACACAAGACTCAAGACACTTCTCCTCTCTCCCTTTATGGTTTGTCTCAAGAAGTGGTTTAAGGAGGGTAAAGAGGGGAATCTCTAGCAGCTGTGCAGGTGCAGCTCAGCTGCACAGCTCCAGCACCTTTCTGCTCTGAGCATCTAAGTCAATATTCACCTGGTCAGTGAGGTCGTATTTCCCTTGGTTCTCATCCAATAGCCTCTCTTGCAAGAGGATTTTCAGGAGCTCCCGGGTCAGCAGTTCCATCATGTCCTCCAGCAGGGCTCGTAGAGAGGGACCAAAGACCATCGGCACCGCAGGCTCCTCCGGAGTCTCCAGGTGTGGGGAGCCCGTGACGCTCTTCTTCCCCATGAAGTGACCTGCAGGAGCACTCACGGTGTGCCCGGGGCTCCAGCTGAGCTGTCATCGGCCACCGTGCACCAGCAACCAGCCCACCGGAGCACCGAGTGACCAAACCAGCTGCGTCAGGAGAAACTCAGAAACCCCAACTTCTCCCTCCACGTGCGATTTTTGGGAAACTTCCCTCTGTTCCTGCCGACAGGATCTCTGGGGTTACAGGGATGCTAAACCTCATATCCAGGGATACCGGACCTGCTGCCGTGGGACGCAGGTGGAGTGACTTCCCTGCCCTCCCCCTGCCCATCGCGCTGCTGCCAGCATCCCCCTCCCCTCGGGCAGCCCCGGGACCGTGCCCCGCACACCCCCGGCCCGGTACCTGTGGCCCAGAGGTTGCCGCGGGGGTTGACCTTGATCTTGGCGGCCTGGCTGCGGTGCTCGGCGAAGTCGAGGTGCACGGCGGGTCCGAGCGCGGCTCCGCACAGCAGCAGCAGGAGGCAGAGCAGCGCCATCGCGGGCCCGGTACCGCTGCTGCTGCTGCTGCTGCTTAAAGGGGAGGGACGGGCACAGCCCTGCTCCTTAAAGCCTTGGGGCGGGACCCGGTACCGCCCCGCTCCGAGCTCCGCCGTGCCCTCCCGTGCCATCCGAGCCGTGCTCTCCCGTCGCATCCCAGCCGTGCCCTCCCGTCGCATCCCAGCCGTGCCCTCCCGTCGCATCCCAGCCGTGCCCTCCCGTCGCATCCCAGCCGTGCCCTCCCGTGCCATCCCAGCCGTGCCCTCACGTCGCATCCCAGCCGTGCCCTCCCGTGCCATCCGAGCCGTGCCCTCCCGTGCCATCCGAGCCGTGCCCTCCCGTGCCATCCGAGCCGTGCCCTCCCGTGCCATCCGAGCCGTGCTCTCCCGTGCCATCCGAGCCGTGCTCTCCCGTCGCATCCCAGCCGTGCTCTCCCGTCGCATCCCAGCCGTGCTCTCCCGTGCCATCCGAGCCGTGCTCTCCCGTGCCATCCGAGCCGTGCTCTCCCGTGCCATCCGAGCCGTGCTCTCCCGTGCCATCCGAGCCGTGCTCTCCCGTGCCATCCGAGCCGTGCTCTCCCGTGCCATCCGAGCCGTGCTCTCCCGTGCCATCCGAGCCGTGCTCTCCCGTGCCATCCGAGCCGTGCTCTCCCGTGCCATCCCAGCCGTGCTCTCCCGTGCCATCCCAGCCGTGCTCTCCCGTGCCATCCCAGCCGTACTCTGCTGTCCCATCCCAGCCGTGCTCTCCCGTGCCATCCGAGCCGTGCTCTCCCGTCGCATCCCAGCCGTGCTCTCCCGTGCCATCCCAGCCGTGCTCTCCCGTGCCATCCGAGCCGTGCTCTCCCGTCGCATCCCAGCCGTGCTCTCCCGTGCCATCCCAGTGCTTGGGCAGCACGGCAGTGACAGACACAGTGACAGACATTGAGCTGAACAGTGCCAGACTCACCGCTGAGTCCGATCCCCGTTCCCAAATCTCTCCAGGGCCTGTCCGTGCTTCCACCTTCTCCGAGCTGCCGTTTCGCACCGGAGCTCACCCATGAGCTGCATTTCCAGTTTAGCTCAAAGCCGTCTCCAATCGTGTACCTGCGCCCCTGATCATCGGGATGGATAATCCGAGGATCCCGTCCTTAAGGACCGGCCAGCTCTGCCCAGCTCCTCCACTTCCCAGAGCAGCTTCACAGAGGATCCCACTTGCTGCAGAGCATGAGCACCCGAGTGTATCACTCCTCACATTTCCCACTCCTGAGATTTTGCAGACCACTATTTCCTGATTACTATACCCAAACCTTCCATGGATAATCGTGTTCCCCATGAGCTCCTCCTTTTCCATTAATGGGATGAAGCTGTGCCCAGCCCCATACTGGGGGCCTGGGGCAACAGACTGTGTGTGCCCAGGGCTCAGGTGAAGTGAATTCCAGGTGAAACTGGAAGCATTCGATCAGAGGGCCCCAAGGCAGAGGTTGTGCTCTGTTTCTTCTTGTCCCTGGCCTGCAGTCAGCAGGGATTCCTCCAGGTTCCATTTCTACACAGGGATACTCCCAGGTTCTGGACCACAGCAGGTTGAGGTGAGGTCTGGTGGGTGTAACCAGGGTCAGACACAGTCCTGGCAGGTCCATAGTGAGGAGGAGGGCCGGGGGTGAGGTCAAGTCCCTCAGGCACTGCTGAGCTCCCACAACACAGATCAATGATAGCCTACAGGTCCAGAGCTGAGCTCAGGCGGCTCCTGGGTCTGTGTGGATAGAAGGAAGTTCCAGGTAAGACCCATGAAAGCTAACTATTGTCCTAAAGGCCCTGACAGCTTCTGCTGGGTTTACAATTCCATAATTTTGCAAGGAGATGCTGGTCAGTGGGGATGAGATGACTCAGATCCCCTGGGAAATGGCAGAGGGAATTCATTAGCAATGCCCTTCTCAGCATGTGCTGCTATTCAGAACAGGGCTGGAGGTGACACGTTCCCCTTCAGCAGCAGAGGGTCAGAATTCAAACTGCAAACTCAGCTCTAAGCTGAAGTTTTTGTTTTTGAAGACAAAAAAATCCCCAAGTGTTCCTGTGTTACCAGGCATCCTCCCAAACTGTGTGAGCATCCCCTTGGGTGGCCAGATCGGCATGGGCTCCCTCCCTGCTGTTGCAGAGATGTGCCACAGTGATGGACAGGACCTTCTCCTCCCTCACCCACCAGGTGTGACACCTCTGCCAGCCTTGTGTCCAGGTGTGCTGCAGGTCCTGGGCTCAAAAGGGGGACTCTCACTCCGCTCTCTCCATGCTCCTTCCCTGTGCTCAGCAGGATGGCTGAGCAGGCAGTGCTGGGCTTGCCACTCCAGGAGGCTTTAGGGGGCCATGGGGTGGATGAACACAGTGCCCCACATCTGCACCCCAGATGTGGCATTTGCAGCACTGCAGCCCCAATTCTCACATTCACATCCTGGCAGCCTCATCTCCCCCACTGAATCAGCAGAGAGAGGACACCTGAGGCCCCTGGTCCCAGTGGTGCTGCTGGCTGGGACCACTGTTTGGGCTCTGGTGTCCCCTCCCAGTGGCCACAAGCCAGTGCCACATCCAGACAGACAGAAACACCCCCGTCCCCTCTCTATTTCCTCTCTCAGCCTTTGTCCCTCCCCCAGTGTCCTGTGCTGACAAAACACAGCTTGAAAAGGATGGACATTATCCCAAAGCTTTTCTTCAAAACAGTTTTAAGTTCAGTCATGGTGGCCAAAGTGGTGGAAATTCGGGGTGTCTGGAGAAGGCTGGGGATGTAGGAAGGGCAGGAGGAGGAAGAGGATGTGAGGTCCAGAGAAGGTGCTGGATGTGAAGGAAGATCCTGGTGCTGCACAGCACTGGCACAGCTGAGTCTGGTTCCTCCTTACCCTGGGGAAGGGGTGCTGTTTGGAAAGCTGAGCAGCAATCCTCCACTGTGGGGAGCAGCAAGCTGAAGGGTTACCTGGAGGATTAGGGAGGATGAAGCCAGGGATAAAGTGATCCCAATTACAGAGGGCAGATGAAAGAGCCCCGGGCAATTATGGCACCAACTGAAGCGTGACAGGGTTAAGTCCCACTCCTTCAGTGCTCCTCACAGGCAACCCCAGGGGACAAGGGATGAGCAGTGGGAAGCTGCAGGGTTTCAAACAGGATGAAGGCTTTTGCACTGCTCTAATTAGATGCACAACCAAATGCACCCAGATCTTCCTTCTTTTTCAGCTGGTGTTACCTCAGCCAAAGTGCGAGCAGAGGTATTTTCCATCCCAGTGATACTGCTAAGCAAGCTTGGTAAAGGCTGGGAAAAGGAAATCACGGAGCTCCTGCCCTTTTGCAGTGCCACTGTAAATCCTCAAAAGCTGAGGGGATGTCAGATTAATTGCTGAGTGCTAAGGCTTGACCTCATGATGTGTGTGTGGGAGATGTGAGCCCATAACCCTGATTTCAAGTCTGGAAAGAGCACCAGAACAGCCACTGAGAGATGTTTTGGAGGCTGGAAGTAGGAGCACAACTCAGGGCAGCCAGTGGGGCTTTACTGGAAAATAACTGGTGAAAGGACCCTGAGATCCAGGCAGGGCTCCAGGAATGGCAGCTCCTTCCTCCACAGCAGCCTTGTAAATACCAGCCCCAGACACCAACAGAGACACCAGATTTTTTCTGGATTTTCCAGTCTTCACAAAGAAGTTCCTAATTTTAGGGAAAATAACTGGCACCCAGGACCTACTTGGGAAGGGCACCAGGACTTAAGGTCCAGAACCTGGTCACCACCCTGGTGGGGTTTGTGGTAGATTTTCTGCCTCTCCCTCTGTCCCACTTTGGTGGGTCAGAGCAAGACACTCAGCCTGGAGCCTGCTGGGACTTCCAGCATTCCAGGTAGGAATTGACATTGCAGTGCTTCTCCGCCACTTCTTTCTTCAGCTCAGCAGAGATTCACCTTCCCAACAGCTACCAGCCTCCAAGGCAATCTTCCAAGCTTACATATCAAAAAAAGCTGTAGAAATCCTACTTTATAAATCAGTTTTGCTGGCAAAGGTCATCACACTGACTTCCACAGGTGATGCAGGAGATGGGGCTGTTGGCAGCCCCAGAGGTGACTCCTTGGAAATCTCAACCAGGCTTGTGGTCATGTCCTCGAGGCAGAGGAGGGTCTGCACAGAGCTCCCCCTCCCCTCTCTGTAGGATTTACCCTCTGGGGCTGGGTGACCGCAGCCCTGCACAGTCCTACACCCTCCAGGAATGTCCCTTCCCACTCAAAGCGCTTCAAAGCTCCAGGGATCTCCAGCTTCCCCAGATGCCTGCAGCCAGAGGGAGCAGGGGTTATTTTGTTCTGTTTTCTCCCAGCAATGGACACACACAGTTTACTCTGGATGGCTGCTGACCACAGAACTGACATTTTCACAGCACAGTCTGTAATAACCCCGATGTTTCAGGTAGTAAGACTTAACTTGGAACCCGTTGTTTTATAAATAGAGTTAAAATTGTTTTTTCTCCCTGTGCACCATTTTATATTTATGTACATTTAAATTTCATCTTTTTTATTACCCAGTCTCTTCCCTTCTCCCTTTTGTTCTTTACCTTTTAGCAAACTATTTCCCCTGTAAGGATCTCACCACCTGTTCCAGGGCTGCCTCCTTCCTTCAGGAGCCTTTGCTGAGGGACCTTGCCAAATACTTTTGGGAAATCCAGGTGGGTGATCCCTGTGGGTTCACCTTGCCCATAAGCCTCTATTTCCCCTGTAAGGATCTCACCACCTGTTCCAGGGCTGCCTCCTTCCTTCAGGAGCCTTTGCTGAGGGACCTTGCCAAATACTTTTGGGAAATCCAGGTGGGTGATCCCTGTGGGTTCACCTTGCCCATAAGCCTCCAAATTCCTCCAACAAGTTCCAAGTTTACTCTTAGGGTCTTCTGTTCCTTACCAAACTCCTGTCCAAGTAGGGATAAGATGAGCAATAACAGACCTGTGAAACAGGCACTAGTAGCAAATCCTCTAAATGCACCTAAAGATGAAGCAGGATTTCACCAGGTAAATAAAGGAAAACACAACTTATCAAAAGAAATGGATGCAAAAACTGCACAGCCAAAAGGGCCTTGCTAACAAGTGTAATGGACCAACCTGAAAATACCCTGCTTCAAGGGCTTTAAAGCAAGGTCCATTTTGTTTTTTCTCTGCTTTGCATCCACGTCTGGAGTCCTCAGCACCAGAAAGACATGGACCAGTCAGAGCAAGTCCAGAGGAGGCCATGGAGATGCTCCCAGGGCTGGAGCCCCTCTGCTCTGGAGCCAGGTTGGGAGAGCTGGGGGTGCTCCCCTGGAGAGGAGAAGGCTCCAGGGAGAGCTCAGAGTCCCTGCCAGTGCTTGGAGGGGCTCCAGGAGAGCTGGAGAGGGAGTTGGGACAAGGCATGGAGGGATGGGACAAGGAAAAATGACTTCCCACTGCCAGAGGGCAGGGTTAGACAGGATGCTGGGAAGATACTCTTTCCTGTGAGGGTGTTGAGGCCCTGGCACAGGGTGCCCAGAGAAGCTGTGGCTGCCCCATCCCAGGAAACGCCCAGGGCCAGGCTGGACAAGGCACTTGGAGCAAGCTGGGATAGTGGAAGATGTTCCTGCCCATGACAGGGAGTGGAACTAGCTGGGCTTTGAGGTCCCTTTCAGCCCAAATCATTCTGAGATTCCACACAGTACCTTTGGCACTGACTCTGCACCCCCAAGAGAGGTGGCCAGGCTGGCAAGGGAGACTCCATGCTGTGGAGCTCAGGCTTCCAGGCCCTGCAAATATCTACCTGGGAAGGCAAATATGTGCTCAAACTGATGGCTCTAATAAAACACAAATAAAAAGAGCAAAGGCCTCAAAATGCCCCTATTTGTCTCCTTCACAGAGCTCCTGGTGCCAATAAAACTCTCAGTAGCGGTTAGGTTGCTTTAGCCTCTTCTTCACCATTTTTCCAAAGCCAGGTCCTGCCACACGCCTGAGGGTCTATTCTGATGCATTTTTCTCTTGTTTACAAAGATTAAATTCCTCTGTTACATCCATTCGCCCACAGTCAATAGCTGTTGTTTATAAAAGATAAAATTTGAAATCTTGCACATCTCGTTTTCAACTCATTTTCAATTTTCATTTAAGCTGTAAATGAGTTGTGGTTTTCCCTGAGGTCTCCCTTTCAATCCACACTGCTGGACATACACAAATAACTGCTCTGCAAGAAGACTTAGAGAAGAAAATCGTGTTTTCTTCCAGGCAAATCCAGGCCCAGCTCAGAAGTGTCCCAGCCAGAATTATACAGCAGAAATCTGACATCCCAGTTTGACTGAATCAATGCTCAGAGAAGTTAATTGCCTCTGTATTATTTTTCCTTCAGGACTGTTTCTATGGGGAAAGGGGAGGCTGGAAAACAAAGGTGATACCAAGATGTTCAGTGGAGAGAGATGCAGGAAGGTTTTTGAATTGTTCAACAGAAAGAGCACAAATAGTCAAAAGATGGGGAGCTGGGCAGAAGGAGCAAGAGAGTGAGAGCACCTGCTCCATCCTGGATCACAGAGGTTCTGAATTACAAGGAGTGAATTTCTAGTCCACCCCTATTTAGACTGTTCTCTGAAGGTATTTCTTCCCCTGAGGTTTAGGGAACCCTGATAGATCAGGCATTCACAGCACCTGCTCGAACAGAACAAGTGTGTGAATCTCCCCATGAGCAGGAGAAGGTTTAACACACAATGTGCTCAACCAGCAGGCCACTACACAGAGGCAGATCCTGCTCCATGGGGAAGCAGGACTGTGTGTGATGGAGCTGGTGGGATTTTACAGAAACTGAGGGATAAGCAGAGGTGAGCAAACGTGAAGAGGGACTCTCACAGCTGGGCAGACTAGAAACCCGCAGCGAAGCCACCCAAATAGGGCAAAAAAGAGCCACCAAGGCACATTTCTCAGGAAAGCCCCTGTGTCCCATATGAATCCAACACGCTCAGGCTGGTGGACCTACTCCAGCAGAGACCTGTGGCTCCTGACAGGTGAGA
Organism: Poecile atricapillus; assembly: GCF_030490865.1. Lineage (NCBI taxonomy): Eukaryota > Metazoa > Chordata > Aves > Passeriformes > Paridae > Poecile > Poecile atricapillus. Next base: position 20,179,265 of record NC_081259.1, read on the forward strand.
ATCTGGGTGCAGATGCCAAAGGGACAGAAGTGTCACGAGGCTGGGGAGAGGTAAAAGGGGCAGGAGGCTTTTCAACTGGCTCAAAGCACAGTGTGGATGTTGTTTGTCCTCTCCCAGCAATAAGAGAGCCAGGTCAGTCACCCACCACACACCAACTCCCAACCCTGAGCTGCTGCCACTGCGGGAACGGCGCAGGCCGGGCTCTTCTGGCATCACCCCAGTGCACCTCCCTGCATGATGGAACCAGGAGCTCTGACTCAGCCACTGAGTCACCGTGTGGGTCATACAAACAGCTGCTCTGCACTGCCCCTGCCCTGCCACAGGAGCCATCCCTAAGGCATGTGCTCTAAGCACCTCCTCTCTTCCCTCTCTCTTCTCTGTCTCATCTCCTTCTCCTTTTGGGCCGTCCTGGGAGCTGCATGCTTTCTTTGTGTTGTGCATTTCTCCAGCAGAGAGTGGTCTTCATGCAGGGACCAGGTTTCATCTTGAAGATGTTCCTTGTAAAAAAAACCCAGTCTATCTGTTCTGATTTTAAGGGCACAAAAATTACCCAATCTCATTAAAGACAGTGGGGAACTGACCATCTGACAAAACCTGAGCCCTGTGAACCCCTGCAAAGCAATAAGCAGCAACAGATCTGGACGAAGCACCATGATGCTCACTGCTGTTCAGCCAACAACCGTGCATTAAAGCATCATAAATACACAGAACCAGCCTCTGTCTCACAGAGCTCCAGCTGGCAGCACATCACCCCTCACAGCTCACTTCCCAACCATCACCTCTCACATTTAGCTTTGATACAAAACAAAATCACCCACTAGAATTCCAGCAGCCATCAGACACAGTCTAGTGTGGCTTTGCTACATGAAACAGCTCCTGCCCATGAAGGAATCTGTGCCCTGAGCCATGGATGTGACTGAACTGTAATTAACCACTGGTATTGCTACCAGAAAACCTGCCCTGTTTGGCTGCAGCCAACCACAACAGACAGGCACAATCAGCCCTGGCAGATTTTTTTCTTCATTTTTTTCTCCTTTATAAACCAGACCTTTCAACACCCATGTACCTTACAAGCAAATCCCATTCCTGTGGTGACACAAAGATCTCCATCCATTTCTAAAGCCTCCAGTGTCACCAGCTTTGCTGGAGCTGCCCAGAGTTTCACCTTTTAAAAAAGTAGCATAAAACCAAAATAAAACATAAACACATCAAGTTCTACCACCAACCACCCTGGCTCTGTGGGAGCTCAGCAGTGCTCCCAAAGACCTCGGCATCAGCACCCAGCCAGCCAGAGATCCTGCTCACTCTGTGTCTTTTCTGCTCAGCAAAGCAGAATAAACCTGGCAGGGATGGAGCCAGCAACAACTCTGTGTCGTCCTGCCCCCATATCCCCAGTTTCCAGCCTGTGCAGGCTCATACCCAACACTCCCTCATCCCACTGTGGCAGAAAAGGTGCTGCTGGAAGGCAGGAGGTAATGTGGGAGGTGGCACAGGAGGTGGTGGGTGCTGGAGCTGTGATGCGGTTGACTGCTGAATTATTTTCGCCCTAACTAGAGTCAACTCCTCATTTCACAACTGCAGGTAAAAGAACCACATTCTCAGCTGCACAGAGCTGAACAGGCAGAACAGGGGCTGCAGAGATGAATTCCCAAATTTAGGGAATTCCCACATTTAGGGTGATTATTCCTGTTCTTCAAGCACCTGCAGGTGCTGGAGAGAAGCCTCTGGAGCAGGGCTGCAGTGGAGGCTCCAGTCACTCCTCAGCCCAAGCACCCTGCATTCTTTAAGCACTCCCTGCTCAATTCCTCACACAGCAGCAGGTGAGAGCAGGGCACATCCTCCTGCAAGAGCTCATGTTGGCCCTGTGTCCCAGCCTAGGGCTCCTGACACCCGCTGCCACCCTCTGGGCACATCATCCTGCAAAGAACTGCGGTCTCAGCACTTTGAGGCTAAAGCTTGCTCTATAATCCTTTGTGTTTTAGCCTTTTTCTTGGTTAAATTAACTCAGTGACAGGAACACAACTGCTTTCACACACTCAGAATTGTGGAGAAGGTCTGAAAGGGAGAGGACCTGGAGAGCAGCAGCAGCAGCACTCCCAGCAAGTGCTTATTGGGGAGGTGTTGATTAGCAGCTTCCAGACAAGCTCAACTCAGCCCTTTGTGTGAGCCCAAGTCTAAAACACATTTATGCACAAAAGCTGTTTAGGCTCAAGGCAAAGCAGGGACAGACAGGCTCCACATGAGCTGCAAAGGCAGAAATGCCTCAGGAAGATGCAGTGACAGCAACTCTCAAAGATTCTTTGTTCTCTCAGTGCTGCCTGGCTCTGACTTTTGACAGAACATCCCATCCTTAACTCAAGGATTACAGAGAAGCTTTATCCGCATTCTCCTCTCAAGGGCTCTAACACTAGGGGCAAGAGATAGAGATTTTATTACCATTTTTATTATAAAGTTATGATTATTCAGAGCCACAGGCCCAAGGCGCAGTGCTGAGGGTTGGACCTGTTTGCAGACTCTGTGCAGTGCCCTAGAGGTGATGTTTGCTTCATCCTGTGTAGGGAACAACAAAGCACCTGGAAACATCAAAACAAGCAAAATGGCACAATTCACCTGCAGAGACGGGAGAGGCCTGACAAACCCAACAAGAGACATAGGTGTGAAACTGCAAACAGCCATAAACACCCCACTGGGTTTTGTCCTTGCTTTTCCTGGCTGCTTTATACAAGCTGTGTGTGGCTGCAGTGATCATCTGCAGTGATTCTCGTTGCTCTGGAATTCTGGAGCAGTCATGGAGAAGAGCTGATGAACTGCACCTCTTCCCTGGGCTCTTTCTGACAGCACCTCCACCAGCAGGATCACAAGCCTGAATGAGAAGCTCACAAAAAACAGCTGCTGCACGCGTTGACAAGTGGGTTTTTTTATTTCAGACCCCAGGGCAGTCTGTAGCTTTCAGGTGAGCTGTGAGATATGGCCAGCTCACAGAACACCTGAAGCCTTTTCCCAAAATTAAGCAATTTTTATTATTGCATCCTGCTAAATCATCCCTGACAAAGAGCTGTGAGTATTGCCCATCTCAATCCTTCTGTTACCTTGTGCCACAATGCACAAAGTAATCCTTTGCCATCTTCTACCCCAAACACTCTGCAGTCTTTAGGCAGATTATTTCAGTGTGATTTACAGAAACACGGAAATATTGAATGATCTACAGCTCAGGACTGATTATTCTCCAAAAAAGGTGAGAGGAGCAGCTGCTACTGTTCTGTGAAGAGAGAACAATGGTGGATCTAGGAGTAAGTTTGTAACAGCAACGCCCAGATATCCCCCGGAACCTGGTCAAGGAGGCTGCTTTCATCAGGGCAATAACAAAAACTGTGGCAAGAGGCAAAATCTTTATTCCAGTTCTGAATTGGGAAAAAAAACCATCATGGCCACAACTCACCATTGGACAGTTCAGTAGGCACAAGGGAGGGGGCACCTGGCCCGGCCAGGCACAGACTGGGGACACGGTCCCAGAGGCACTTGGAGAGGAAGCTCAGCTTCAAAGTACAAGCACTAAACAGTTTGGCTCAAATTTTTAATATAAAAATTCACTAAAAAGGCTAAAATGTGACAAACCATTGAAAATACAGTGACAAACAATCGCCCCTACGCAGTAAAAACCGAAACAAACCCAAACTGGCAAGAAGCTTTGAAATGCATGCTTTCTTCTTTCTCCTGGTACAATGGACCATCAGCTACTTTAAACGTTCATCTAGAAAAATCCATGGCACCTTCACCTCGTAGTTCAGTGCAAGGGACTACTCTCGATGGACCAGCACAAATAAACCCAATAAAAAGAGGACTGCATACTGGAGGAGAGAGCAGAGGAGATACAGGAGTGCACACTGACATCTACAGCAGCAATTGTGCAGAGCACATGGTTCTGCCCATGCTCTCACAAAGGAATTATAGCTGGGGTGGGAAAAGCAGGAAGGAAATAGAAGAGATCTTACCTTAAACTTTGGATAATCATTCATTAAGATAGTGACTATTCCAATATAGGGCACAAATCTAGAAGAATAAAGGTTTTCTTAAAACAAACACTATTCCAGGGTGCAGTGGGAGAACCACTCAAGCATCCCAAGAGCTGCAGTCAATGTGCTGGTGACTTCTTCCTCTCTGTGGCTGTGGGGCTGAGTGACAACCAGCCCCAGAGTGTTTCAGCCTATGCCAGGTTCAGATTTCACTTGCCTGCAAACACTGAGCCTTCCAGGACAAATCTGATGACAATTCTGATTAAGTCTAAGCTCACGCTACCCTTACATCTGTGTCCATCCAGCATCAACATCTCAGGATACAGCTCACAACTTGATGCCTTTGCTTAAGCCAGACTAAGATCTGAGCTCCCCACATCCTCAGGCAGGTTACAAAACCCAGCAGGGATAGCTCAGCACAAGGAGGGGGATTTACCAGATGGCTTTTGGGGACAGCAGTGTGAAAAGCCCCATCATTTTCAAACTCACCCTCTCGCTCGTCCTACAACATCCTTCTTCTCCAGCCAGTGCTGCCCCTGTTTGTAGAGCCCTCTGTCATCCACAGCATTGTTGTCTCCCTTTGTCAGAAATTTGATGTCTCCATTTTGCCTGGTAAAGACAAGACAGCCAGGTAAGGCAGGGCAGAAACTTGTTGAAAGCTGTTCTACAGCAAGCATGGAGAGACCAACAAAAGGGCACTAGAAGCAACCATGTCCTACAGTTCCAGGAGGATAAAAGAGGGAAACTCTGCCAAATGCTGCAGGAAGCAGATGGTTTGGAAAAACAGTGCCATGGGAAGAACGAATTCTGGCCCCAGCCAAGCTTTCCAGCAGAGTTTCAGAACAGAACCAGCACGACAAGCCATTTCTAGTGCAGGCGCAGCTACTGTGTCTTGGCTTTTGACCTATCTCGTGTTGATGCTCCTCTTGCTTCACACAAACGTTGGATTCTTGTCTCCCTACTACCACACGAAAGGAGAGGTTGGGATTGAAGCACACAGCTCTACTCAGCAGCGGGTAGCAGCAAGCTGAATCTTAGAACTGATGAGGGAAGGGGGACAGAAAAAAAAACAAATAATACCATGATGACACTGCATGAACTCACGATGTGCCTACATCTGGAATGCTCTGGGCAGTGCTGAGCCCCCCAGATCCTTTTCTGCAATGGAGAGAAGAACTGGCAAAGGTTGAGAAATGGTTAACAAGGTCTGGAACTACTTCTGTACAAGAAACTACAGACCAGGACTCTTCTGGGAAAAGACAGAACTGATGGGAGATATGACATAGTCCACCACAAATGACAGCAACAATCAAATAGCTTTTCACTGTCTCTTCCAATGCAAGAGGTACCAAAAGGAGCTCAGAAGTAATGGGTTAAAATCAGGCTGAAAAGGTGCTATGCAGAAACAGCCACAGCACAACCTAAACCATATCTCTCTGCAAAGGTATTTTGGTTGGCAAAAAATTATATTGGCTCAAAAACTGATCCCATATGCCATAAAAAAGAGGAAATTAGGCAATTCATAAAGAACTAGGACTTTGTGCTTGAAATTGTAACCTGCAGAAAGCAGGGAAATTATCACTATGTTCTGTCTCTAGTGTTTAATTAATCCTGAGATGAATTAATTAGCTTGCCAGAAACGGGATCGTGGAGCAGATGAATCTTTGCTTTGACCAGGAAAAAGCTTTATAGATCTTTCCCAGCCATTCCTGTTCAGATGCTGGACAGCAGCCCGTGGCACTCCTCAGGGATTCGCCACTGTCACCTTCCTGTGGCACCTGCAGGCAGGTGCTGAGCAGGAGCATCCTCAGTTCAGATGCTGGACAGCAGCCCGTGGCACTCCTCAGGGATTCGCCACTGTCACCTTCCTGTGGCACCTGCAGGCAGGTGCTGAGCAGGAGCATCCTCAGTGCTTGAATCCCAGCTCTCACAGAAATGACAGATGGAATGCAGAACAGGAAAGCAGGCAGTTCTTTGGAGCTCAGGGTGTTTTCATCACGCCTGAACACCAACAGTTTCCTTGACAGGAGAAGCTCAGAAAGGGAAAAGGGAAAAAACCCACAGCTCTTTCTCCACAGCACATCCGGCTTGTCATGTGGGAACAACACTGGGAGCTTAGAGACACTGTGTGCAAAAAGATGAAGATCCCCAAAGGTGCAGACAATGTAGTTTAGCTCTGAAGAGTGATGGTGTAGGACTGCAGCCCCTTATTGAGCAGGAAAGGCTCTGTCACAACGTGGTGTGAGAAGCCCACGGTGCACTTCTCTGCTCTCTGAGGAGAGTGAAGGCTGGTCTGGCTGTCCTGCTCCAAAACCACTAAGTAAATTCTGACTGCAGACTCTGTGTTAGTAATAAAAAACTAATTCAATTTTGGGCTGAAACAAGAAGAAAAGGCCAGCAAGTAACAGACATTTTCTCACTGACACAATATTGATGTGAACTTGGGCCCAAGTTGCACAGAATGGGGGAGAAGGAAAACTGTATTTCACTTGAAAGAGTTCCCACAACACCACAAAAAATGCTCATGCAGCATTAGGTGTCAAATTCAGCCCATAAACTGACCTTAGTTTTAAATCAGTGGTATCAGAGAACAGGTATCAAAGAACAGCATTTTGAAAAGTGACATTGTTCAAAGTTCTGGGTACAGAATAAACCTGAACAGCAAAGAATGTGCTTTGCCTACTGGGAGAAGCATAATTTCTTTTCCTCAGAGCCAGGACACCAGCTGTGTATATATGTGCACAAGGCTGGTCATCCTTGAGTTGGACCAGACAACTGGTCTGCATATTCCAACAGCTTTGGGGAAGAGACCCTCTCCACCCCAGAGGAATCCTCAGATGTCACCTGGTACAGCTCAAGCTCATGCCAGAAAACATTTACTCAGCAGAAACAGATGCTGGGACCCCAACCAGCTACTGCCCCTCAGAGATGCCTTGAAGAATCAGGGATTCAGTTTAAGATTCAGTTTTCACTCAAACAACCCACATGGTTGGCTCGTATTCCCACAGACTGGCCTGGAGAGGCCACAGTTCCATCCAGCAATACAGGAAAGCTTATGACTGCAGTGGAAGCCTTGGTTAGAAAACTAAGCCCTGTTCAGCCATGAAACCAATGCCTGTTCCATTCCTTCAGATACTCAACCTCCCCAGTGCTGAGAGAGAACAGTACACAAAGACTCCCAGGGTAACAACACAACTTTCGAGAGAGATGAAAGGCCCTAAGTCTGCATGACAGCAGAGACCAGGACCATAGAGACAAGCTCTAAAATAATACACACTACACATAAAACACCCTTCTGCCACAGCTATGCCCCACAAACGAGACTCACTCCACACACAAACGCAGCCACACTACAGCAGACAGCAAAGCAGCTCAGGACATAGAGGATGGCACAGGAGACAGTAAGTGGTGTCACCCTCCCAGTGCCTAAAGGGGCTCCAAGAGAGATGAAGAGGGACTTCAACAAGGGCTCTAAAGTAACAGGACAAGGGTGAATGGCTTCCCACTGCCAGGGTTAGATGGGATATAAGGATTAAATTCTTCCCTGTGAGAGTGGTGAGGCCCTGGCACAGGTGCCATGGGAAGCTGCAGCTGCCCCTGGGTCCCTGGAAGTGCCCAAGGCAGACAGGTGGACAGGGCTTGGAGCAACCTGGGATAGTTGCTGGGATAGTGGAAGGTGTCCCTGCCCATGGCAGGGGTGGAATGAGACTGGCTTTAAGGTCCCTTCCAACCCTAACAATTTCATGATTTTACAGTTTCCATGACACAGAAGTGTCCAGGGCACTGGCACAGACTCTCAGCTTGTGTTTCTGCTGGATGATCTTTACAAGTAAACCAAGTAGCACAGAATTTGTTTGTCTGAAACTTCTGTGTTACTTCCTACAGCACCTGGATATCTCTGATTGACATCCCAACCACTTGTTTACCCAAGCAGATGAAGAATACCAGTCAGGGAAACATCAGCAGTAGAACCCCCAGATTCTTAACATACTTCTCATGGATTTTCAGGACACGATGGACTATAGGAATTTCCCTTCCTTCTATCCTAAAGACGACTATTTCTCCCACTCTGATTGGATCTTCAATTCGGTTAGTCAGGAACAGGAGATCTCCTCTGTGGAAAGCAGGCTCCATACTCCCACTGAAAAAGAGGAGAGGAACAAATTAACATTATTTAAACACTCAGTACCAGGTTTTAGAGTTCATGGCCCTTTAAGAAAAATCTCACAAGAACCTCATGAGAAAGAGAAGCTGTGGGTATCCCATTCCTGGAAGTGTTCAAGACCAGGCTGAAACCTTGACAAAGAGCTTCTGAGAAAACCACCTTGGAGACCGGGAAACTGTGTAACCTCTATTGCAAGTTTTCAGTCATCACACTGCCAGCAGTTTGCATTTGTTGGGAAAACAGCACTGCCAGTACCTGGTGTTACAAGTGCATCCAAAGGGAAAAACTTTTTTAATATGCAAAAAGCTGATGACAAACACTGTATTTTGATTTCTGAGCTCACCATTGGCAGGTCAATGCTGGCAGCTCTGTAATGATGGGAAGCTTTTTTTATTTAATTTATTTTTTAGAGATAGATTATCCTCAGGAACGAAGCACTGAAAGCATCAGCCTCTTCCATTCCCATCTGAAACAGACAAAGGGACTTGCCAAAAATTTATTACTGTGATTCACTGCTTTGTCTAATTATCTCATTTCAGACACCACGACTCAAGTCACTTTTCTTCTGTCTTGTAAATGGCAATTGTTACCAACTCCTTATCCTTCCTAATTCCACATAAATAATGCAAAACAGAACAATGAACTTTAAGCAGCGTGTGTGCATTTGTGTTTTATCTTCACAGAGCACAGCAGATGCAGTTCAGAACAGCAGATCACATCACCAAAGAAGGGATGTGACCTCACAGCCCCTGTCTTACTCACTGGGAGGAGCAGCAGGAAACATCTGCCCAGTACTTCACATCAGGAGGGAGTTCTGGTAAGCAGCACTTGGTCATGGCATTACAGCATTTCTACATCATGAACACTGACACAGAAACACAAAGAAAAGGCCAATGTGGCCACGGAGCAGGTGCAATATCCATGCCAGCATCCAATGGCAGCCCAGGGAATTTGTCCCAGGCTGCAGGAAGATGGGAGTAACACCGGTGGTACCCACTGCAGGGGTAAGGACAATGTGTGACACCCAAAATACAGTGACAGAGTGACAACTCTTTAGCTCTGGGCCACCTCTGTAATGGACAGTCACAGAGTCATCAGAGCTGGGCTGGAAGGGACCTTACAGATCATCCCGTTCCACCCCCTGCCACAGGCAGGGACATCTGCTGTCCCAGGGTGCTCCAAGCCCTGTTCAACCTGGCCTGGAATGGGGAGCCACAACTTCTCTGCGCCCGGGCCTCGATGGCCTCACAGGGAAGGATTTCTTCACTGACCCACCTGACCCTGTCCTCTGGCTGCAGGAAACGGGACACCCCTTTGTCCCGTCACTACGTGCCCGGGTATAAAATCCCTCTCCCTCTTTTTTACCAGCCCTCTAGCTGCCAGAGCGAGGTGAGACGTTCCTTCTACCCGCTGCCTCTTCCCTCGCCATTCCCTCGCCTGGATTCCTCAGGAGCTTTTCGCCCACTGGGGCTGTGGCAGGAGCCTCCGTCGGATCCATCCCTATGGGATCCCCCTCGGGGGCCTGGCGAGTCCCCAGCCCGGTTAAACCCCCTGGGAATCACCCCGAGACTGACCTCAGCACCACCACGATGGGACTCTCGCTGCCCGTCACCACCATGAGCCCCTTCCAGATCATGAGGGCAGAGGACACGATCATGCCGAAGTTCAACACCTGGTAGTACAGCTGCGGAGGAACGGAGGCGGTCAGGCCCCGCCGCCAGCGCACGGCAAGGCGGACCGGCCCCGTCCGCCCGCTCGGCTTTCCCCCGCCGCCCCCCGGCCCCCCCGGCACCTGCCGCTTGTTCATGCGCCGCACATCGTCCAGAAAGTCCAGGGACAGCATCGCCGCCATCGCCGCCGCCCGCACGGCCCCGCTTCCGCTTCCGCCCGCGTCACCGCCGCTTCCGGGCCGCGCGCGCAGCCGGGCAGCCCCCGTGAGGGGAGCGGGGCCGCGCCCGACACCCCGCGTTAACAAAGCCCCTCCAAAACACCCCTCGGCCGAAACACCGCACCCAAAACATCCCCCTCGCACTCAATAGCTATCCGAACAACGCCCGATTCCATCCTTCCCTCTTCCCACCGCTCCCAGCCAGCCAGCACCGGACACCTCACGCCCCATTCAGCCAACAGCTCATCTGATCTACACCCCCGTGCAGATCACCAGCAGCCAACCCCCCATCCTGCCGACACCCCACAGCCAACCAACACCCCACAGCCAAGCTTTACTCATCCAAACAACACACCATCCAACATCCAGACAGCTCCAAAGGGCCACATCCAAGCATCACGAGACCAGATGGTGATGAGCCCAAGCAAGGAGATAAATAGTTCTTAAATTATTTAAACATCATCAGAGTAAACAATAACAAGCAGACTTCTGTCTCAACAGAATGAAAAAAAATAATGGTATAGAAGGTAATTGTATTACACAAAGCATGGGTGTGACAAGGAATGAGGGAGGAGAGAGTCAATGTGACTACATGGAAAGGAACATCTCCTAAAGGATGGGTAATGCTGAGCTACAGCAGGAGAGGAGTTATGGAGCTACTGATGGAGCCCCAGCCCCTGCCGCGCTCTAGGACGGTGGCTCCCACTGCTTCCAACACTTCTGGGAGCTGTGCTCTGCTTCTCTCCCCTCAAAATGAGCTGTCAGGGAGCCCTGGCACCAATATATTGGGAGCTTTGGAATAGTTTCACTCCAGTTGACCCCACTGCTGGGATGGGGGAAGTTATCCCTGTCTGGCGAAGGTGCCAATCGGGCTCCCCACTGGGATGAGCCACTGAGCACCAGCCTGGCAGCACCCAGGCCAGGATGGCTTCCAGCAGTGCAACTCCACAGCCAAACGGCCCTCCTGAACACTGTACTCACCAGGGAGGACTGGGACTACAAAATCCTCTCTCAAGGATGACTCAGGTCCAAGACATTTCATTAAACTGCATTTTGGAAAAGAATGCTGTTATCTGGGTAACTAAAGAGTAATCAGCACAACTCAAGAGCTCCAACCCATCCCATGTAATGCAGGTCCCAGGTCGGCCACACAGTCCTGACAAGTGCGTTTGGCTGAGCCAGCATTATGAGTTAAAATGAGTAACACAAAGGCAGGATGGGGAGAGAAAAAAGAAGCCATAAATAGAAGGAGAGAGGGAGATTGGGAAGGCAAGGCTGGGGCTCTGGGCAGAGGCTGAGGCGGTGCACACTCAAAGGAGGAGAGCTTGTCTGAAGGAAACTGCAGCTGTGAAGTGCTCGTGGATCCTCAGGAGTTGGCCAAGCCCCGCTGAGGATTCTGGCCCTGCTTTCCCTTTTCACCTCTCTGGGCTGGCAGAGAGTTAGTGCTTAGGATGCAATGGCAGGGTTGGTTTTGTTTTTTTCTGTTTTAAACTGCCCTTACAAATAGGAGTTAATGGAAAGCAACGTTCATCCCAATAAATCAACAGAATATTTCAAAGATTTGCCCCATCCCCACCCTGTATTTTGAGTAGAAACCCCCCAACAAAAATACCCCAATCAACCAAAAGGGTTTTGTTTTTTTTGCGTTTAAGTCTTAAGAGACTTTGAATGATTGTTCTGTGAGGTGCTGTTGGGGCCTTCTGTGCTGCACATCTGATTGTGCTCACAAAGAGCTGAGTCACTTTTGCACTCTTTGCATTTGCTTTCCTCTTCCACTGTAGTGTTCAACTCGCCATTGTAGTCCTCATGTCCATTCTTACCCATCTCTGTTTGCAACTTCTGCCTTTCGTCTTCCTCCTCCTCCTCCTCTTCTTCTTCCTCCTCGTCCTCCTCATCTTTGACTTTATGAACAATGAAGAGGTGCCTGTTCAGAGAGATCTGGGAGGTGTAGCACAGGCCACAGAACAAGCACTGGAAGGTGGAGCTGTCGGTCTTGTGCCGAGGTATGTGTTCCTGGAACTCAGTCCGGACGTCCGTCACGAAGCCGCACTTCGCGCATTTCCAAGGCGCTTTCAGTTTTTTGGCTGGTGGCGCATCCAAACCCACGCTGCTCTCTGCCTGACCCAGCTCATCCACTGCCATCCTCTTTGGAGATTTTGCCTTTAAAAAATAAGATTAAAAAGTGACTTTATCATTTGAACCCATGGAAGAGTAAGTGCTAAAATCCACATGCATGTCTGAGGATGCCTGAGGGTGAAATCATGCCTAGGGATTCCTGGGGCATTCCCTTCCCTAGCCATACCCAAACACCCCACCCACCACACAGGTTTTCAGCTGCTGTCCTGTGATGTGAGATGGGAATGCTGGGAGAGGCTGGCTCAGCAGAAACATGATGAGGAAATAGTTTAGAATCAAGGAGTCATGAAATGGTTTGGGTTAGAAGGGACTTTAAAGCTCATCCAGTTCCACCCCCTGCCATGGGCAGGGACACCTATCACTAGACGAGGGTGCTCCAGGCCCTGTCCAGCCAGGCCTTGGACACTTCCAGGGATGGGACAGCCATGACCTCTCTGCGTAAAAATTTGGAGTGGGAACAACTTAGACTTTGGTGTGGGAAGGAGAAGCCCACAGAAGAGGGACAGCTGAAAGACACAAGCGGTGGTCATTAACCCAGACAACGCTTCTCAGACTGAACATTCTCCCCTCCACTCAGATTTTGTCTTAGTGGCATCTCTCAGTGACTCATCCCATCTATCTTAGAATCCTGCAGCTTCTCCTGTGAGGACGACTCCCTTAAATATGTCCCTGCAGTGATATGCAAAATGTGTATTTTTAAAATAAACTGAGCAAAGAAGCCCAAGCAGCCAACCCTCTACTCCAAACCAATCCAAAACACAATCAGTAGAAGTTACATTTGCTATACAAAATTACACATTCCTACTTAAGAAAAATGCAGTTCTCATAGGTAATGGATCTAGCAAGTATTTTAAAGCAGAAGATAAATATTTTGTAACTAGCAGAAAAAATAAGGGAGAAAGAAGAAAAATGTGCCATGCTCATGAACGGGGCACCAGTGGAACACAAGGGTAATAACAAACCTAAAATACAAAATAGACTGGATAAATGCCAGTAAAACACAGCGAGAAAATCTTGAGAAATGCAAGATGCAAATGCATGTTGTCCTGGTGCAGCTCAGCTGTGCTCACACTGCTGACCCTGACCCTACCAGAGGGAACCAGGCTGGATGGAAATGAGTAAGGGGAGGGTTTGACTGGCAAAAGGCCACAGCTCGACATAACACCCCAAATAAACAACTCCTCGCCAAGTACATTTAATTGTACATTTAATTTTCCATGAAAATAGGTGTCAGTTACTTCTGCTCTGTCTCTCTCTGGAGCTTTCACTTTGGCCATCTGGGATAAGTCTGGGTTTTTGATGCCGTGCATGAGGCTGATGTGGTTCTCCAGCATGAATGGATGAGGAAATGTCTGATTTTCATCTGTGCAGTACCTTGGAAATAAAAAAAGGAAGAAAATTTATTAGAGAAGATACTCTTTGTATTGTGTCAAACCAAGAGGTGTCATTGGAGACAGACTCTAGTGAGTAATGTACCATTAGATTACCAAAATACCCAGCAAAACATTGTTTTAATAATACAACATTGCCCTGAGAGAAATCTAGAAGAGTTTGGAGTTTGCCACAGTGCTCATGAATGAGAGTAGGGCATGTCTTCTCCACAGTGCTAAATAAATATAGGGACTATTGGGGGTCAGGCACCCTGTGACAAATGCCAAAGAGTATAAATGATCAGGATGGAAAATGTATGGGAGAACAACAAACACAGACTCTGAGATGAGAGAACTACAGAGAGAGAGCTGGTGACTCTGTGACACCTAGGAGACCTGTGGCACAACCCAGTCCCAGCACTCCCAAGTACCAGGGAGAGCCAGCATTATATCCACCAGACTGTACCACAATACAGTTAAAATTCTTACCAAACTGCTTAAATTCCAGCTTTTGTACCAACAATCTAGGCAGAAACACTCCTGAACATGTCACTCATATGTAACTCTTCATGTTTGAACCTGGGCAGGACTCCAGAGCTGCTACAGAGCTGGCTGACATCTCAAAAAGGAGCGGTGCAGGGGATGTGCCGTCTACTTCGCTCCTGGATGACAGAGATCTACTAGAATAAGTGCCAGACCTTGCAGACATAAAACCAGCCCCGCCTGAGGTGCACAGAGAGCTCTGTTAGCAATTGAGAAAGCCAAAATTGAGTATCTGTGCCATTCTGGTGCTTGCCAGCACAACATGGTGAAAGTCAATCAGGTACACATGGACCTGAGCGAGGACAAGTGACACCAGAGTCCCCTGAAGTGCCCTAACTGCATCTGAGATGAGGCAGCATGGGATTAAGGGCAGAGAGGAGATGAAGTGTCTCTGGGTAACAAAGACATCTTCCAAAAAGACAGGAAGATTCCTACTGATATAAAGGGAAATTAAGTAACAGTCAGCAATGATGGGAAAATGCAGATATGCTCATTGAATACTTCTGTGTTTTAACAGGAATTGCTCAGAGGATAAATCATATTTAATGATGATGGAATTTTTCTTCTTCATGGAGGAAAGCTGAGAGGTTATTAAGTGGTATTTACCAAAAATAAACATGTTGAAAATCAAGTGTTTCAGACACTCTGTACTTAAGACTTGGAAAAGAAGAGTAAAATAACAATAACCAAGTGAATTATGAAAGAAAATACACAATAAATCACAATATTTTGTCATTTTCCCTAATTTAGAATTCTTTTCATGTGAGCAGGGAAAGATGCTTGCCTAACCTGCATTACTCCAGCGACAAGAATGGCAGGAGGGTGTTCAAGTAAGTCCTCCATCACTGGTTTCTCCCTACAAATTTATCCAAGGCCAGAGACCTAAGCAGTCCAGGGGGTGTCCTGGGGGACTTTATGTTACTGGTATCCCCAATGGCCTGGTTTATGTTATATATTAAGTTCTGCACCTTTAAGACTGGCTTTGAGAGCTAGGGAAGTTGAAACTGCTGGAGGCTGGTGGGAGTTCTTTTTCCTGGCCAATAACTAACCATTTCTGAGAATTGACAGTGTTTTTGACCATGGAAAAGTGAGATCAACCTGTGAACACCACTTTAAGACCTAAGGCCAGGAATTTCTTGTTCTCTTTGGTTTCTGGCTTCTGAAGAGGTAACAGGCTCTGGCTCAGCCTCCTTCTCCCCTCAAGGCCGGACAAGGCTGCGGGGTGTGGGGGTTGAGGGGGAGCAAGCCCAGGCCGGGTCAGGCTGGTTCCCTGGCTCAGCTGCAGTTTCTGCCCCTGCTGAGTTCCACCAGAGACTGCTGAGGAAAGAGAGGCCATCACACAGCTCCAGCCACTGCTCCAGCTGATCCAGAGATCACAGAACCAGCCACAAGGCCTGGGCAAGGTTTTAACCCTTTCATTATCCAGACGAGACTTGCAGATTAATTCTTTTTCTCCAGAGAGAGGGGAAGAGAGAGAGAGAGAGAGATCAACAGGTAAAGAGACACCACAAATTATCAAAGACAGTGAAGGAAAGAATTAAGCTTCAGTGGGGGAAGAAAATAAGGAGATGCTTTAATAAGTTGAAATATTTTTCTGTTAAAGCTATAAAGATAGACAATAATGTTCTGAAAAAACTTTAATTCATAACAGAGTATTTTTGGGGGGAATAGGACATTTCAAAGTGTAGATTTAAGTAAATAGTGAAGTAGTTGTAATCCTATGAGATGCTGGAACAGAAAAAGATAAGTGATAGTTGAAGATTGATAGCCTTTAAGAAATAAAGAGAAAACTTCTGTTTCCAGAGAGGCTCACAAAAACAGATGAAGAAAACTTTTGCCTTTGAATAACTCATCCTTAAAAATTACACCCCATCTTGACTCATTAACCCATAACACACCTCACAGTGATGTGAAATGGGAGGAGAGAACTGATGGCAGAATTTCAGGGCAGCTGGCATCAGAGCAATAAAAAGCCATGAAGAAAATGGTTTTCTTGGGAAAAAACTCCATAGATTAGCAGAAGAAGACTTCTTTTTCTCTACAAAGACTAATGAAAAAACTATAGCAAAATTGAGACTGTTTTAACCACCAAGTTCTTTGTATTGTCATGTGAACAAGAGAATAGTTAAGTAGTAGGGAGAAAAGGGTTTCTAGAAGTTTTATTCTGGTTTCTTATTCTTGTAATTTTTATTAATACACTTTCTTTGTTCCTTTGAAGTTTTAAACCTGTTTTGCTCTTGTTCTAATCCATATCTCACAGCAAAAAATAAGTAAGCTGTCTAGTGATTTTTCAGTTACTGCTTTAAAACCACAACATTTATTTAGTGCGTTAGCTGAGAAACTAAATTGGCAAATCTAAACTACTCCAGGGAGAAAGGGGGAATCCCAGCTGGGAATGTTAGAAAAGCCAGAGGAAGGTCACCTACAAGCAAGCAAGCTGGAGTCACAGAAATCATCAGTAATCACATCCATGGCAGATTTTATTAATGTTTCACATGGAAACCCAGGAGAAGAGGATGACAAGAAGTTAAGGCATCAAAAACCCTGAAGAGAGTAACAGGTCAGAGTGATACAAAATGCCGAACAGGAAGAAGGAAAAGAGACAACAGAACCAGAAAAAACAAGGAGCAGTGGACATGTGATGCCTTATAAAGCACTGAAATGAGTCAAGGAGGAATTCAGAGACTGGAGGGTGAGATTTTTGGAGCAGTGCTCTTCAAGCTAAAAGGGATCAAATGGAAGTCAGGACAAAAGACCTTAGATCTAAAACAAGAGCAGCTCTTGGGAGATGCTGGGACAGTATTTCAAGGAAGAGGTCTCATCTGCAGAGTGCTGTGACCTCAGTGAGTCTGCCACTTCAGTGATTGAAGAGAGTACAACTGCTGTCCAATTAAGACTTCATCAACAGAATTTGTGAAGAGGCAACTACAAGCTGGAGAATTAAATGCAACCACAGTTCCCCTGGGTTGCTAGCTGTGTTTTCTCTGCTGGCATGATCATTGCCCCCTGGGTGAACCAGTGGATCCACAGCTGTGTGTTGCTCTGAAAAGTAATAAGGTAATGCACAGCAGGCTGGCATATCCTAGGCTGTCAGGAATTTCCACACAGATTCCTCTTCCCAATAATATCTTCTGCTCATTTTGATCCTGAAACATTTCACTTTAAAACTGATGCAAAGAGAACAGATTTACACAGATCAGGTGAGTGTAACACCCAAGACCATCACCCACAAACTTAAAGCTGAATGAAACACAGTAAGAGCTAACATGTAATCTCCTCTAGAGGTTCCAAGTCAGAGCAGTTAGAAGAAATGGAAAATTAAGAAGTCCTGGATGAAAAAATGTCTCAGGAAATGTATTCCCAGTGGTAATGCCTATGCTGTATCCCTTTACTAAAAGCTGTTGTGGCTCACTAGAAAGTCCAAAGACATACAGTACTTGAGGAGTGCACTTGTAATCTTCAGATGAGGTTTTAGCAACTTGACTGCAGTGAAGTGACAATATACATCAGAAATGCTTGCATTAAACCAAAATTTTAGATCAATTAGAAAAATCCCCCAACCTACATCACTGCAAACCTCTTTTCTAAGCCAAATGTGCTTTAACCTTCTTTCAAAAGATGTCTCAGAATGAGACAGGAAGGAATTTTGCACAGTCACTTAGCATACAACTTTCTCTGCAGCAGTTACAGAGGTAGATACATAAGCACTGGGCTTTGTCCTGAACTGAGATTCTATCCACAGTTAAAATATGTTGCCCAGCAATGATTTTCATTCACCACTGACTTCTAAAACTTGTCTGAAATCTCCAGATCCATTTTCCAGCTTGGAGGTGTGACTTCCCAAGCAATTCCAGTAAGATAATTCTCCATTGCTCTGCAGTCTGTGCAGCCAGTTCTGCCTTTCTAAAGCAGTGGCAAGATCTGGTCCATTATTAGGATTTTATACCTTTTGCACCCAAGGAGAGGGTGCAAGAGTGATGCATGACCACACCAACCACAAATCAGTGAAAGACTGGCCCAATATTTTATTGGCTGTTTCACAACAATGCAAAACATACATCTCATTTACTATCTGCAGATATCAAATCACACCTCCCCTTACATTTCCATAAGACATTCACTGCACAGTCAAAAGCAAGGTCTTATTTTAGCTGCTAAGTCTCTTCTGTTTAACACATTCTGCTCCTCACTTCCCTTCAGTAACTTACAGTCTAGAGTAGACAGGAGCAGCAGACATCATTTATCACAACTTCCAAACTTGAAGGATTAGACTGCTGCTGCAAACCAGTTTGCCAGGCGGCATTGGGTACGTACCAGCAGGTGTAGACTTTCTTTGCTGTGTCATGGTTATTGCGGATGTGTCTGCGCAGGCTGTTGGAGGCATTGAATGAGCGCTCACACTGGCGACAAGGGAATCTCTTCATGGACTGGCAGGAAAACAGAAACAGCTTTGAACAGCAGGGACATGGAAGGCACTGACTGGATTCTAATTCCCATGCTCTTCATCTGGACATTACCTCTCAGATGCAAGAAAAACCCCTACATAATATGTAATTCTACTGCTACAGATCACTGAGATTTTGAGATCCCACTTAGATTCAGCCCAACAGCTGGACAATACCAGCACTTATCTTATAAAACCAGGACTACTTAAAGCACATGCTTGATTTTATTGATGCTTTTATTAGGAATTACATATATTATTCTTCCAGGCCAAATTCACTCCGTGGAAGGTCCCTTTGGTCCCAGAAGGCAGCAGGACCCCAGTTAAGTACAACTCCACTTACTCTTCCTGCTCCTCATAATTCAGCACAAGAAAAGGGCAAGATGCTAAAAAGCATCACACGGGCCCTTCTGTTATCCATGTATATCCACATCCCCCTAAGTCCAGCCTGTAACCAACCTCCTCCAAAATTTTCCTACTGCCCTTTATATATCCTGCATGCACATTCCAGTTAAGACTTGTTTAATGAATACATGTATGTATTAAACTGAAATATTTGGCCAGTTTCCTACTTCTGTGACATTCAAATGGGAAAATCCAGCACTCCGCCTGCCCTCATCTTCTCTTGAAGTGAGGACATCATCAAGTGGGATAACCCAGCCCAACCCAAATCAAGCTAGGAGGACTCAAACACCATGATCTAGGTCCCCATTCATGGCTGGGTGACTCAGGATTTCAAACAAGAAGTCCTGATGCCAAAGTACTGAGAAATCTGGCTGCACACAGCATCTTGGCCCATGTTCTGCCAGCGACAAGGATTAGCTTGACAAAAGTAGGTCACGGCAACGCAAGGCTTGAGCTGGATGAAACACACGAAAAACTGAGATTTGCAGCTCTTGTAATGACAGCACTGCAAAGGGGCCTGGAATGCAGGAGACTGGTGTTCTTCCCCAGTTTGCTAGCTCAAGTATTTTATCCAAGTCCTTACCCTTCCATGATTTCTCTTCATGTGGGACACATAGGTTTCCCGATCAGGGATCCACTGCGAACATTCCTTGCAAGTCCAACCGGTTCTTCTCAGTCTGGACTTGGATTCGGGATTATGTCCTTCCACCCTCATGTCTTTCCTCGTCAGAGGAGAGGGGGAAGTCCCGTTGGCTACCAAAAGCTCCTTTGGTGAGGTATGAACCTGGTTCCTCGAAGCCTTCTCAGACTTCTGCCGAAAGTTTGCGAGCTCTTCAGGATTATGGGGGACTCCATGAACACCCTGTGTAACAGTAATAGTGGAAACGCACGTAGCGTTTACATGTAATTCCTATTTCACACCTTTAGTCATAAATAAATATCATTTGCTATTTAAATACATAATTTAAATCCCCACTGGCCAAACAATGTGTTTTTGTCTGGCTCCTGTATGTTTTCCCGTTTCCCTTAGAAGCTGCTGCAGCGCTGTTCTCGACAAGAAATCTTCCCAAGAAACATGGAGCTTCTATTTCTGCTTCCTGCATGACAACAGCCGCTACTTGGTGCTGCCTGTTTAGCATTTTGGATGAGCCCTGGGAACTCTGGTTAAACAGGGAAGATGTAATGGAAGAGAAATTTCAATTGTCATTATTTCAAGAGCCCAAGCCCTAAAAATACAGAGCTTTGGTAAGCTCTGAATGAAATGTTTGCTGGTATCCTGGGGGCTCCAAAGCTGCTTCATCTTTGCTCAAGGGACAGCAAGAGAACTTTAAGTCTCTCTAAGTCTGTTTCCTTCAATCCTACTTCATCTATTGATATTTACATTTTTCACGGTTCAAAACTTTGCTCCTGATGTATAAGAGCAAGCGTAAAGCCAAGAACCAGCCTTATAAGGAATATGGCTCTAGGCTCTTTGGTTATTCAACAGGTCAAAATCCAAAAGTCCCCACAAAAGTTTTTTTAACAAAGAAAATCAAACATAAGGAAAATAATCTAAAAATGAAGAGCTGTGGGAAAGCAAAAGCAAGTAAAACAGCAACATACCAAAGAAACCTCAAGAAACTCCCCCAGGAACAACAGTTCATCCACACAAAAGGCTAATTTAGAAAGGTTTAATTGTGCACAGTAATTAATAATGGGTAAAGTTTCAACACATGAAAGCCCCAGGCATTTGTAAGTCTTTCTGTGGGTCAGACACCAAACAAACCTCCAAACACAAGGTCTCAAATGAGAAGTCGTATGTGATTTGCACCTGGCCCAGCTGATGGCCACAGCTGGCTGAGCACTGACAGCTCCTCAAGAACACCTTTCTCCCCATCTGGAAATCTCTGTAGTGTTTCAGTGCTCATTACTCCATTGTTACACCACTGGGGTAAAACAAATGAGGAGCATGTAAAAATGAAGTGATTTCTGCAGAATCAATAGCAGGAAGCAGAGCTAACTCCTGCTCTGAGACACTCTAAACCTGAGTAAGATGAGGAGGCACATAGATTTTTTATTTTGCATGTAAGCACACACTAGATAGCACTTCCTAAAAACTCTACCGCATGAAGCCGATCTCAGAGGAGATGGGGGAGTGCAATTACTACCCTGCCACAGCCAAAAAGCCTTCAATTACCTCAGAGGTTAAAATACAAGGTTTTGTGGTGAAGATGTCAGGGTTTGATGTACAAACTGCTGCAGGTGAGATCTGACAATGAACCACAAGGTATCTCAGCTCCAGTTTTTTAGCACTGGGGATGAACACCTCTTTGAAGGTCCTAGCCTCAATCTCAACTCTATTTTCCTAGCTGTAATGCACCAAGATTAGCAATTATCGACTTCACAGGAGGGCTTCAAACTGTAATTCATTACTGCACTCAAAGCACTTCCAGATTTGCAAATTAAAGACATGGGGGAGAGAGCAAAGAAGGAGCTTTGAATGGGTTTTGCTTTTGGGAACGAATCTTCTGGTTTTCTCAGTGTTAGTATAAACAAAACAAAGTCACTGACTAAAAAAAAAAAAAAACAAACCTTTTTTTTTTTTTTTCTTCTTATCAAAGAGAAAGAAGATTGCAAGCACTTTCTTCAGAATGCCACTGAGAAATCTGAGAGGATTTTTGTGGAGTGTTGTTAGACAATGAACATAAAAACATCCTGGGTAAGTTAACAGAAAAATTCAGGCCTTTCACATTTATGGGATAATCAGACCTGTAAGGCTGGTGCCTCCAGGGCAATCACTTCTGCCTCTCCCAGTCCCCTCCTGCAGCCTGCTGTGGTTCAGAGCAGCAGGGAATCAGGATGTTAAATGCCACGTAACCTCCCTCTGAGGCTGCTGCCAAGGGGCCAAAGCTCTCCAGGTGAGCACCCAAAACAGCAGATTCAGCTCTCACTATATAAATATACTATATATATATATAACTATATAAATAGCACTGTGGGAAGAGAGTAATTGTTCCTGTCTCCCAACCAAAGAAAAAGCTGCCACATTAATTTAATTACTTTCTTTAAGAGGCTGGGGACTCCCCATTCCTGGAAGTGCTCAAAGGCAAACTCAACAGTGCCCAGAGCAACCTGGAGTGGTGGAAGGTGTCCTGCAGAGGATAGAATGAGATGGGCTTTAAGGTCCCTTCCAACCCAAACCAGTCTGTGATTCTGTGGTTCTCTGAAAACTGAAGAGTTAAAAATCATAGAGATTTACCTGTAAAAGCAAGTTTTTCTCATACAGTTTAAAATGTGTCTAGATGAGAAGAACTGCCTGCATTAAGACCAACTAACACAAATCACTCCACTGACATTTCCAGATCCTGTAAACCACTCTAGTCTGTATCTTCCACTAAGATAATCCTCAAGAATCTTCCACTTCTTAAACAACTTGCTGCATGGTTGATGTACATTCTCGGTGACCTCAAAAAATAAGATCTTGCACCAGTGAGGGAGAGAGTTACCTACCTTAACATGCTGCATTAGCTGCTGCTTCTGCATGTACACCAGCTGACACTGTGGGCACTTAAACACTCCCACTAACAGCTTGCTGGTGTTCTGCTGGAAGTGCTCTTGGAGCAGCTTCTTCTTGTTAAAGACCATCTCACAAGAGCATTTGTAGATCACCCTTAAATAATTAAAGAAAGTAAATTCAGTCTCTCTGCCTTAAGAAGACAATGTAAAAAGTTATCTCAGCAATTCCAGGAAGGGATGGACTTCTGAGGAGGGCTGTGCTCTCCATGTATTGTCAACACACACCCACGTGGGCAACTGAACCAGTAACTCAACTGGGAAGAACATCAAAATGCCTCAGGCACATACCACAGCTCGCTAAAAATAGGTTTACTTCTATGCATATGCATAACTCTGTGTGTCTGAGCACAGACAGATGGGAGCAAACACAAAGCATACCAGCCAGCTACACGCTGCTTTCAATCCCACCTTTCCACAGTCCTTAAAGCACAGATTTCTGGCACTAGCTCAAGCCTTGTAGGGAAAAACTACAGAGTGGAAAAATCAGGAGGCTTCTCTCCAGTGATTTTTGGGGGCAACACTGCCTGGTATAACTCTTCTCTTCCTTTTGAGTGCCAGATGAAGCAGTTGCCTTTGAGCCAGCTACCAAGAGGTGCCACTGTGGGTCCTGCTGGACAAAGAGGTGACAATTAAGTTCCCTTTTATGGATGTTTATCTCTTGCCTGACCAAAGTCCTCTCCTACCCAGGAGACTGTTTGTACCAAGGCATGCTCTGGTTTGGAACTGACCCCTGCTGGCAGACAAAGCAGGAGATCATTTTATACAAGGACAGAATCTAAAAACAGAAAAAAAAATCTGTGAGGGAAAGGGGGAATCCTGGAGCCATCCAGTGAAGGAGAAGATGAGACAAAGCCAAAACACTTACTGAGTAGTCTTGTGAGGCTCTGCTGGGTGCTGGTGGGCCACGTGAGCCATGGTGCTGTTGGCAGACTTGAAGGCCTTTGGGCAAAAAGAACACTTGTGGAAGACTTCGCAGTGTTTCTCGTGGATGTGCACTTTGAGCATGGCGAGGGTCATGAAGACAACTCCACAATGGATGCACCTGGGAGAGGCACAACAGAAGAGCTGAGTTACAGCCACAGCACCACTTCCATCACACCCATGGAACAGCACAGGTGGAAGGACTAGGCTGTGGTGAGCCCTTGATTCAAGCAGTTCAATCTCTTCCGTATTAACGTAGAAGAGTCAAGAAGGAATATGACACAGGAATTCTGGGCAGAACTCACAGCTAAATGGTAGCAACAAGCAAACAAGATCTATAAAATAAACCTTCAGAGACTAAAACAACTCAAAAAAGAATAATGATGTGGCTCAACAGAATGCCAGCCCTGTACCTGTCCAAACCAATTCCAGCTGTCTGGGTGCTTAGGGAAGAGAGAGGCAGAAGCAGAAGAGGATTCTTCTCAGCAGCTGAAAGCAAGGCCAAGAGGAGAGCAGGGCCACCCCACTGTTCTCAGCCTGCCTCTTCTCCAGACACACACCTGTGACAGGTCTTGCCTAATATTCCCACAAGATGGCAACAACCAGCAGCCTTACTTCATTTATCTTTAGCACTCCTCCCCAGATCTGCCTGCTGTACTCTGAGAGATGCCACACTCCAACTTACAAAGGGCACGTGAGAATGCAGCCACCTATCCTCACCTGCCTGGAGTGCAGCAGCTGCAGGGTTTGCCATCCCATAGGTGCACCTCTGCTGATCTGGGACCACAACAGCCTCTCCCAAAAGACAATTCCTGTCATTCCATCAAAATGACACCAGTAGAAGTTTGCTTAAGCCAGCACTGCATGTACAGATGTTAGAGCAGGGGAGCCCAGCTTGGTAAGGCAAGGGTCATTGTATTATTGGGATGTGAGAGCTGCACAAGGGATAACCTCCTCACCTTATAAACAGCTTCTCCCTTCACTTCCCTCCTTTTCCTGACAGCTGTGTCTGCCCCCAGCACTGTTTGAGGCCATGTGTTCAGCGCAGCCACAGCACTGCTGGCACAGATGGACCCCAGCTATCGTGCACTGGAACAACTCCAAGCCCGTATCAAAAACAAACAAGCTGCTGGAATATCCTTCCCTCCAAACCATCCTCCCAACAGCGTTTAGGAAACAAGCCCAAGCTTTGAAGTTGCACTTCAAAAGATCATTAAGCAGAAGCCAGCCTGAAGGAGCCAAACCCTCTCCACCACACTTTTAAGAAAAACACAGAATTGATGTTGTCTTAAAGAAAAGAGAGAGAGAAGCAGTGACAGAAGCTGGTGTCACCTTTGGGGAAGCATGAAGACATTCTGCTGGGGGAGTTCTGCCTTCAAGCCTGATCCTCAATCACATGAGATGGGGGAGAGAGACTTTCTAGTACAGTAACACCAGGAACCACATTATTATGGAAGAATAAATTCCCAAAGTTTAAATGGAAGAACAAATACTAATCCTGGCAGTAAGGAATGGCTGGAACATCCAGGAATATCCAACGGGCTTCCTCCACAAATACTCCCTGGACTAAAAAGAGATGGTTCTCCCTGACGTTTGATTTTGGGAAGTACTTCATTAAGAATAAGGAATGAAACAAGTACTTACTCAGGGTCAAACGATCACAGGATAATTTAATTTACAGGAAATGGAAGTCTAAACAACAGCCACGTTGTAATTAAGAACCCCAGTGCCAGAAGGACAAGGTCTGATAAACTAATTAGCTGAACAAAGTGGATGGAGGATGTCAAGGGGCTTGTCATGCAATTCCTGCAAATTGCAAATCCTGCTATCATACCCAGCAGCTTTGGATCCCTCAGGGCAAGAAGGGTTGGCTAGAAGTCTGTGAGAGGAGATAACAGCTACAAGATGTTGTCTTAACCCTCAGAACGCTTCCTACACCATTCACCTTCCAGCCCTTCAACTCTCCAAATGGGCACCAAGCAGGAAAATGAGTCCCAAATTGGTGTGGACAGCTGGAAGGGGCTTGGAAAAAGCAGGGAAGGTGGCATTTAGAGCCAAGAAGAAAGGAGAATTAAGGACAATCTTGTTGAGTTTCATTTTTAACTGTAGAAGACCATTCTCATTTTCAGTGCAATCACTAGATATGACTCAATTCCAAATAAAACAACCATACCCCAAATTTAAGTTAAAGCATAGGGGTACGAGCAGAAAAGGAGACAGAATAAGGACTTATCACAAAACCGAAACCAAACCTGTGCTCCAGAAATTCAAGAAAAACAGGGACATAAAGAGAAGCAGTGAAAGTCAAGCTGATCTTTGGAGGAATTTAAAGAATTCCTCAGCTTTTCAGCTCTACAAGTAAGAAATGTGAAAGAAAAGAGTTAAGTCACTCTGTGACTACAGGGCAGATGCCACAGATTATCTAGATATGGTTCTGCAACCAAAATTTATCTCTTCTGTTTTCAACAACACCAGTGACATCAGCCCTGCAGCAGCCAGATCTTGACCTGTCTAGTGGACTCAGCTTTCACAGATGAGCTTCAGTAGATGTGAATTAGAGGAGAAATTAAAGAAATTCAGCTTTTAGAGAAGCTGCGTAAAGCTAAAAAATCCATAATTGTAATTAGTGACTTTGTCTTCGTTTAGATCTTCAGTAACGTCCCTTGCATAGAGAGTAGGTATCTGCTAACAACATCTGTAGACAGGTGGAAGCTCTCATTGCTGGATTCCCAGGTGCCACTCAAGTTCCAAGAACTGCACCAAACCCAAGTTAATTTTCTGACATCTCCTCCATTTCCATTTTCCCATCTCAGGGAAAACATTTTTTCCTCCAGCTTTCTTCCTTCCCAGATTAACTCATTTTCAAACAGCCCCAATGTCACAGCCATTTAGTATGTGATGGAATTAATTCTTTGTTGTGGGCTGGGTCTCCTCAAATCAGATCCCACATTAAAAAACCTTATCTGTATATAATTAAACTCAGAATCAGTTTGTTATGTGCCTCTTGTCTTCACGGTTGAAATAAAAACCCCTGGAAAACCTCAGTGTGATTCAGACCAAACCACACAGCAGAGCTTCCTGAATTTGCAGACATCTTAAAAGAACATCTCCAAGAGCAGAAATTGCCCTGTTTGTCTGAAATCTCAGGGTATTTAATGGCAACCAAGAGAAAAAACAGAACTTTAAGGAAACTCAAAAGTCTCATCTCCCAAGCAAATCATCACGTGTTAAGAGCTGTGCTGCAGCTGGGGTGATCTAAACATGCCAAGGAGGGAAGGCTTATAGGGAAAAGTAATGTCTTATCAGAGCAAGCAGTTTAGGTGGAGAAAAGATATTGTACCACATCCAGAACCTTGGGAGCCTTCTCCACCTGTGTCAGCTCATGAGAATTGTTTGGAGAGTTGCAGGGGAATAGAAGGAAATAATCTATGCCCTTCTCATAAAGGCACACATCCTCAGCCCCTTACAACTGACATAAATATAAATTCAAGCCTTAAGGAGATTTACAGGATTAAGATCTGCAATCTTTTTGCTGTAAGTATCAATCCCAAGACATCCAGCTGCAACATGAATTCAATACAAGAGTTTTTCAGCTCAAAGACACCACAAAATAATGTCTGGCTCCCAGAAACCTCTCTTAAATCCAGTTAGTAATTATTTCCCATTTCAAATGTGTTTTGTCATGCAGAAAACCATGCCAGGCTCCAGCTACATCCACTTTCATTTCTGCTGTAAGTAAGACACAGTTCACAGTCACAGAATGTTTTGGGTTGAAAGGGACTTTAAAACTCATCCCATCCACTCCCTGCCATTGGCAACAACACCTTCCATTATACCAGGTTGCTCCCAAGCCCTGTTCAACCTGGCCTTGAACACTTCCAGGGATGGGTGTCCTGGTTTCAGATGGGACAGAGTTAATTTATTCTCAGTAGCTGTGACAGTGCTGCGTTTTGGACACTGATGTTTTGGTTTTTGCTAAGTTGTGTTTATCCTAAGTCAAGGACCTTTTTCTCTGTGTGTGTGTGTGTGTGTGTGTGTGTGTGTGTGTGTGTGTGTGCATCTCCTGCTCCACCAGTGAGAAGGCACACAAAACGAAGTGGGAGGGAGCACAGCCAGGACAGGGACAGCCACAGCCTCAGAAGCACAACCAAACTGCAGAGGTGTAAATCCCAGCTTCCCAGGGAGCCTGAGCTGCACACACCTGAAGCCAACCTTGCGGGAGTAGTGCAGGCAGTTCTCCTTGACATGGGTCTGGAAGTAGGCGGAGCGGCACACGGCTCCGCACTCAGGGCAGCAGTACGGGGACTTGTGAGCGTGGATCCTCTGGTGGGCACAGTAACTGCACTGGTTGGGCAGCATCATCTGGCACACTTGACACGTCTGATGGAAGAAACCTTACATTAGTTAGTTATTCTCTCCTTGGGGTTTTTTCCCCCCAAATTCAGCCTTAAAGGTGAAGCACAGGCATATTCCTCTAGCAGCAGCATCAACTCCACAAAGCTCTTTAACCGGTGTCCTTGTCATCTTTTCCCAACATCTTTCACAGCTGACCATTCCAAATAAAACTACCATATTTAAACCACATCTTATATGGTTTATTTCCTTTTTTCCCCCTAAAAAAGGAAAACAAACTCTTTCACCTCTTAGCTCTGATGATGGTCTGAATGTTCAGCACTTTCATTTCCTGTCTTGAGAAGGAGAGCACTTTTCTCAACAAGTGCCCACCCCACACCAAAACATCACAAGAAAGGAGGAAAATTATAGCCTGACTCCAAACACCTGCTGCTGGAGGCAGTGTTTGCCTTCCCCATCAAAACCACTGCTGTGTCTCTTGCAAAATTTCTTTGTATCAGATGAAATTTGAACTTTCCAAGACCACAAACTATGTGTTTCCCTTACAGAAACTTCCTGATGACTAGAAATAATGCAAAGCCTCTTTCTCTCCCTGTTTCATCCTTAATGAAATCCATTTTTACACACATGCTTACTATCAAAATCTCTTTGAAGCATCATTTACTTGACATGTAAAGTTTTAATGTGAATGTAATCCCATTTTCAACAGCTGTCTAACCTCTGCTCCCTTTCATAGGTGTCTTGACTCTGTAGTCCTTCAAAGCCCAGAAGCAGCTACTCATCCTCTGTAGGATGCACATCACTGGATGCCAGAGCAGGGTACAGCCAGAGCAGATCCCAGCCCACTCTGAGCCCTCCAGGAGCAAAAACTCTCTTCCAACATTTATAATCCCATGCAAAAATCACTCCTCTAATTTAAGAATGAACCAGAGCACACAGCTAATTATGGATTATCAAATCAAGTAATATAACTAAATAATTTCTGTGGACTTCACTGTTGGCAGCCAGGGTAGAAACATGGGACAGAAGCCTCTAAATCTGATAAAAAAATAGAATAAAATTAATGGCCAACTCCCTTTTCTGTATCATTGCTATTTCACCTCTGTGATGCTCCACTACATAACATCCATCAGGGAACCGTAAAAACCCCTGCAGGTAAAAGAAAGCATCACTTACAATAAAATGCAAAGCTATGACAAACCTGAAAGGTTCATGGGGTGGAAGGGAATAAAAAATTAGGCAGAAAATTTTTTCACTCAAAAGTGAAAACTGCAGAAATTGCCAAATACACTACATGCTTCAGACATGATCTATGTTGCAACTTAAGTGTAGAGGGGAAACGGTTTCTCCAGGAAGGAGAGAAATGAGTGGAAAAACCACGTGGTAGGACCCCCATGTACACACAAATAGGGAATTAAAGGAAACTCAAGAGCATTTCAAACGCTGCAGAAGTCCCCTAATTTCAGCCAAGAAAAACAGTGCAAATGGGCCATGAGAATGGGAAAATGAGAAATAGAAAAGCCCCCAGGATCTCTGTGCAAGGAGCTGAGCAGGACCTTTAATTCTCCAATGCACTCTCAAATCCCCAAGTAAGAGCTACAAGAAGTAAGTAATAAGCAATAAATTAGTAGCAAATAAGAGCAATAAGTAATAAGTAAAAGCAGTTTTATTGTGGTTAAGACATTTTTTTCTAAGTGGCTTGAGATTTGCAATGGAAAATTTATCTCCCTGGCATTGTTAAAATGGGACTCTTCTCACTGTGATCTCAACTAGTATGTAAGGCAGAGTCAGCACAACCACAAGCTGAAAGCACCTTTGCCCTAGTAACTCAGTCAGAAATACTCTCTTCAGATCCTGCCTTGTCAAAGCCAATTTAGTTTTGATTTTAAGTCAGTTTGAGGCTCACCTCTTCCTCCCCCGCATGTCATACCCGCTGCTCCCAAAATCAATCAGCACATGGTGAAAACCTGAATTTTCACCGCTTTGTGTGTTCGTGTGCTGGATCTAAAATACGCCCAAGACACTCAGTATTTGCTGAGCTCCTGGGCACTGCTGCCTGGGGATGTCAGAGGAGCAGCTAGCTCCCCTCACCTCCTGTGTTATGTGAAAGGCTCCACACGGACCTTTCATGGACCAAAACCATGCTAACATACGGCCAAAAGGTTTGGGGACTGTGAGTAAAAGGCACCAAAATTGTGGTTAACTACTTTAGGCCTGGCAGAAAGCCTGCCAGAAAGTGTGGACACATGACACAGGAAAAAAAAGCAAGATTCAGTGAGGATAAGGCTAAATGAATTCATTGCTCCTGCAGACACCACAGAAGGAGCTGGAAGGATTCACTGACACCACACACCATGGGGGACATAAACCAGCCCAAGCCTCCGAATTCAGATTGTCTTCTGGAAGAGTCAAGACATTGGGCAATAAATAGACTAAGAGAGACGATACACAAGGATAAATGAGTAAGAACAAGGAAACTCTCATCCTTAAGCAGCATTACTTCTAGACTTGGGAAAAGTCAATGCAGCTTCTCCCTCCCGGCCCCATGGAACAATCTGGGCTCTCCAGAGCAGGCAACAGCCACATGGGGAAGGAAGATCTGAGCTGCAATGGGTCAGGCTACCTGCATTTCCCCAACTGCTTTGCAACATCCGACACTACAGGATTTTGAGGAAACTAAGGTACCACCACGTAAGAGAAGGAGTTTACTGGGGTAAGTAAGTGATTAGAAGAAAAGAATAAATAGTCCTTTGACAGAGCAAGGTCCCCATGAAGTTCTGTTGGCATTTGGGCTCTTCAAAATAACCTCAAAGTATCTGGGAAAGTGATACAGCAAAGATCAATTACCAATACCCAGCAACTCAGCATGTTACAGGTAAGGGCTGACCATGAGGGCTAGCAACAAAAAAGAACATGCAGGGCTAAGGGTAATAAAATGAACCAAGCAAGGAACATTACTAGAGCTGAGGAAGGTTCCAGCAAGAGAAAAAAACCCAAAACTGGTATCTTCCTGCTCACATTCATCCTTTTCTCAACACCTGCAGAAGACAGGAGGCCAGACATCCTGCCCAGGAGGGTTACAGGAGGCTCTGCTCATCCCCTTTGCAGGAGGAGCTGCTGCACTTGTCAGGAGCCAATGTGGCCACGCTGGACTCCCCACAAACGTTCAGGCTTGGACACAGACTACTTCTTCCTTTTGCAACTCTTCTGCTGCATATGAGAAATTATAACTTGGTTCCAGATGTCACATTTTTATCTCTCTCCTAGTTTTCCATGACTTTTCAAAGAAGTCTGGCAGCAATTTGAGACATTCATTAGTCAGTTATTTCTAAAACATGTTACCAGGACAGGACTGAGTTGTGTAATGTCTGTGTTTTTCATATACTCCCATAGCCTACGCTTTAATCAAGAGTTATTTATTACAAATTTTCTTTAATTCTGGTTTGCCTGCCACATTTCATTTGGGCTTTTCTTCCACAAGTCACATTCACGCACAGAAAAATGCTCAGAAGCTCAGCCATTTTGGAATACTTGAGCTGATTCCCATTTTTACTCATTAGCTTCTTCAAAAAGGGAAAAAAATTAGTCACTGAGATACACTGCAGATTGAAAAAATATACTTCTCAAAAAAAGTCTGTCTGTTAAACCCAACCCTACAGCCACAGAGGTGTTTGCAAATCAGGTAATTTATAATTAAAACACACAGTTTTACCCCGGGCAATGCCTGTGGAAAGGGAACTGGCATAGCAAAGAAACATTCCAGCAGTTTTATTCTCTTTGCTGTTCCAAAGTGATGGTGATGAAGTCCACATCTACTTAAGAGCTGCCCCCAGACAACAAGGGTCCACCTTGACATGATCATCATGGAGCTTCAGTTAAAAACACTTAGGCAGCAACCCTATGGCATGGAACCAGGGCTAGGAAAAAGATTCACAAGCCAAATTATCTCAAAAATATAGTAATGAAAATAATAATAATAAAAAAAAATACTAAGGACTCAAACAGTCATAGGGGAACAGAAATTGTATTTGCAGACTGTTAATGTTATAAAAAATGCTTGCCCCTAACATATTCACACCAAAACTCCCCTACCAGTCGTGCCCGAAAGCCTCAGTTCTTCCCAACTACAGCCTTTTGCAAGCTGTAATTTTTCTGCTTCAGGCAGAGCTGCAGGGGCAGCCAAGGGATCACAAACAGAAATTACCAGGATCCTCTTGCTATAAAAAAAAAATAGTAACCAATTACTACTGAAAGTTAACCTTTAACTTGTCAGCAGCTCTCCTTTACTGCCTGGGTGGGGTCAATGCCAGCAGCCTGTACCCCTCAGCAGGGATGCTCTGACTGTAGCAGTGCCAGGTGCTGCCTCTGGGAGCACAGATCCTTCATCTCTGTCCCCTGTGCTCCCCTTCCCGCATCCCTCTGGGTGACTGCTTGTGGGCCACACTGCAGTCAAGCTCCAGATGCCTGGAGGGCTATTTTTGACTTATTTCAACCATCCAGGTTACAGCACTGCTGCACAACATTTTACCAATGTGAGGAGAAGCAGCGGGCAGAGAACTGAATCTGCTGTCGCTGTGATAACTGAACTGTGCTCCTGCCCAGGTTCTCTCTAAATGAACACACATCATTGCATTGGCATGTTCAATTCATGGATGAAAAACACCCCTTAACAGAAGCTCAAGATTATTCATTTGAAGAAGAAAAACTTAGAACCCAAATGTAGAGGTTTCATCCTAATTAACCATATCCAAGCACAACAGCTATTGTTATTTCCTTAGATTACAGTTGCCTATTTTGTCAGCCAAGGAGCCAATGCCACTGAGGGAGCCTCCTGACCTTCAGCCAAAGGACATGATCACAAGACATCCCAAACTTCTCCCATCCATTCTCTCTTCTACCTTCAGCTCACTCCCCTCTCACATCAATTCATCCTCAGCCTCATTGTTGCATCCCACCTCCTCCCATTGACCTTTTGTATTTGTGTCCTTGCATCTCACTAACTCTTCAACCCACCCAGATCCAGTGTTCTCCTCAGACTGCACCAAGACCATCTCCTACACACATCTAAATCACAACACACCAGGATACTTAAGCTTCAATAAGGCACTCCAATAAAAAACTTATCTCTGGAAACTAAGGTTGTTAAATAAACACAAAATGCATTTTTTTGTATATGGAAAAATCCCTGGTTTAAAGCATCGGTGTAAATCTAGAAACTTGACAGCTTAGAGAAACAAAGAGGAATTGCAATGGAAAAATCTACTAGCATCACAGATCTTAGACAACATTGCATCAAATCAGCTTACTTCTGAATTTGCAAAATCTGTAGCTCTTCTCTCTTTATCATCTCAGCTGTAATTTCAAGAATTTCAGTTTCCACATCTTTTCTTTTGACCCACTGTACCAGGTTTACGTGGCAAGGTTTTACTTGGGAGGGGCTGCAAAGTTGCCCCCATGTCAGACAGAGTTCTGTGATGGACCTGTCACTGGCCCAGACCAAGCCCTCGAGCAGCACCTCTGGGATAAGAGATTAGGAAAAGGTAAAAGATGCTGTGCAGCAGCTGGGAAGAGGAGTGAGAAGATGTGACAGAAAGAGCCCAGATGCCAGAGCAGGTTCCCCTGCAGACCATGATGAATCCATGGTGACGCAGGTTGTCCTCCTCTAACCCACATGGAGGAGCACAGCCATGTGCCTTGAAGGACACTGCAGTCCATGCAGAGAGCCCTGGCTGCTTTTCTGGCAGAACCTGTCACTCCCTGCGAGACCCATGCTCTTCCAGCCTGCTCCTGAAGGACTGCACCCCATGGAAAGGATGCAGTCCTCATCCCAGAGCAGATCCTGAAGAACTGCAGCCTGTGGGAAGGACTCATGACAAGATTGTTCATGACAGACTGTCTCCAATGGGAAGGGATCCATGATGGAGCAGGGGAAGAGTGTGAGGAGGAAGGCTGAGTGGGCACTTGGTTCCAACTAGAAATTTGAACTCCCACTTGCTAAAATGATCACATAGTGATCATGTAGTGGATTAAATCACGTAGTGGATTAAATAAATTTTCACATCCACACTTTCAAGTCACCACTGTGACCCCATAGGCTACAAAAGACACACTCCCTCTCTTTTCTTACAGTGGTGACGTTAAAGGCCTCTACTCTTTCCTCCACCTTGCAGGGTTGATTCCTGCCCATCTGTGATTATCATCTTGCAGCCTCCCAGCTCTGCCTTTTTCTTCTCACCTTGCACCCCAATTTCTTGTCCTCCTGGCCTGTCCTTCCCAGAGAGCCCGTGTCCCTCCATTACAACACTCCAGCCATGCAATACATCTCTTTCCTGTGATGCCAACACAACCAGAGTCCTGCAGACAGGTCACAGAACATAGAATGGT
This sequence comes from Poecile atricapillus, assembly GCF_030490865.1. Classification (NCBI taxonomy): domain Eukaryota; kingdom Metazoa; phylum Chordata; class Aves; order Passeriformes; family Paridae; genus Poecile; species Poecile atricapillus. Next base: position 20,213,442 of record NC_081259.1, read on the forward strand.
CTGGGTTGAATGGGGCCTTGAAGCTCACTTCATTCCACCCCCTGCCATGGGCAGGGAGACTTCCCACTAGAGCAGGTTGCTCCAAGCCCTGTCCCATGTGACCCAAATCAATTTCAGGGATGCAGCAGCCATGGCTCCCCTGGATTGGAGATTGTGTTTATTGCCTGTGGTGTTTGCAGCTGCATTAGACCCTTCAGAGGGCACCTTCTCCTCAAAGTAGGATTGAGCAGACTATCACCACTACCTGGGCTCTCATTCCCCTGCCTGTCACCCACAGAGCTCTCCAGTCACAACTCCAGGTTGCCTGGGGCAGCATCATAGGTGCCCAGCTGGAAGAAGAATGCACGAGCAAGACTGTTCCTTTTACTGCCAGCTTTCAGACCCATTTCCATCCTATCCAGGACAATGCCCCCGTCTCCAGCTGTTCCCTCCTCCTCACTCTCAGCCATGTCCTGGTCCCCAGTTCACAGCCCTGCTCCTTATCCTCTTCCCTCCAGTTGTTCTCAGGCCTCCGGGGGCTGCAGAACCACCAGGGCCAGGCATGGGTGGGGAAGGAGGAGAGGATGGGATTGTTGCCTCATGGCAACAGATTTAAGCAGATCATGGAGCAGCACCCTGATTTTTCTTCCTCACCAGCCTCTCCTCTTCATCCTGATGCTCTGGTTTGGCCTTGGCTGCAGGCTCTGCTATCCTGACACTTTGTCTTCACTCCTGGCAATCCCTGCCTGGAGCTCCATCTCCTCAATATGCTTTCATCATAACATCTTCCATCCCTCTCCTTCTACAAAATCCACAGGGAAAATCTCCATATAAAACAAAATCCATCCTCGCTAGTACCTAAGGACTGCATTAATCACCCTTGGTTTGGGACAGGGAGAAAACTGCTTTATGGGGCCAGGGGAATTTTTTGCTCATTTTCAACCCTCTTGTTTTCTAAATTAAAACATGAACTTGGAGGGGGGAAGGAAGAGAAAAAAAGGAAAAATACAGCTGCTGCCTTTCTTTTTTGGCTGCTGGGAAATTATCAGGGCAGCATGTGGTTCTACTAGCTCCTGGCAAGTTTTATCCAATAAATTATAAAGCATTGATTTAAGAAGGGGAAGGAAGAAGAAAAAGAAAAGGCAGCAATAAAATTGCTTTTAAATTACTCATGTAGGTGGTACATAAACAGGACATGTCACAACTCACTGAAAAATTCTAACTGGACAAAAAAAAAAAGAGAAAAGAACATGAAAAAAAAGTAAGGAGAACAAAAGGTTCAAGAAAATTCAGACATCCCAAGTTTATATTTTGTACTTTATTTGAGTTATTAGCTACCTTGGTGGATTCTGGGTGGTCAAGTCAAATAAGTAAGGAAAAGAAAAAAGGATTAAACATCTCTGGTTACCAGTAGATGGACAACTATGCCTGAGAGGGTCAGGAAGTACTTTTAATTCTTGCACATGTTATTGTGCACTGTCTGTCTTTGCCAAGAAAACAAATAAGCTCTGTCTCAGAACCAGTTTGCGTCTCTTGTTCCGTTACTTCTGCTGCAAAGCTCTTCCAGAATTCATTGCCATGATGATTACAGACTGTACTCTGATTTTCAGTGTAAATCTATGTCAGTCTGTTCTTGCATCATCACTGCCTCTAAATTTAAAAGCTCATTTCTATAGAGATCACACCAGATACAGGGTGAGTGTGGATACAGAGGACACTCTGTAATGAAAAGCACATCCTAAATGCAGGAACCAGGAGCTGCATGGGCTTTGTTCCTCTCCTGTAATTTGAGCCCTGAAAACGGTCTGATGCTGACTAATTGCCCAGAGCAATTCCTGTGAGTACAGGAAGCACTTCTTGTGGGCAGATTTAATTTCTGGTGGGGGAAAAAAGTACTACCAAACTCACCTTAATCCTTTGTCTGCTTCAGTGCTGAAGGAAACCCACCCTCATTTACCAGGCCTTTTCCAAGCTAAACTCATAAAGGGGTTTCAATTTCCCCTTAAGAGATCATATTTCTATTTCTGGTCATTCTTCCCTCACTTATTCCAGTCTATCCTGATAAACAAAACACACTTCTCTCCAGCTTGGTTATTTCTAGCAAGAGGGAGCATTACCACAGCCCTGAGTGGTGCTGCAGATTGACATCCTGCACAGTTGTGCCACCTCAGTTGTTCAAAGACTTCTCAAGAGCAAAAAAATGCTGCCTTTGATTGCTTTTCATACCATTTCTACTCAGTCTTCCAGATCATCTAGATCCTCCTGTAAAATACTCCCCACTTTTCATGATTTCTTACTTTGTTAGTTTGGTTCAGCAAATTTTTTAACACAGTCATCCTCCAAGGTCTTCTTAACACAAATATTAATTCCACAGATACCCAAAACCATCCTTCAAGAGGTATCATAAAAACCTGATCCCAGCTGTAATTATTTCTGGCAGTTTACCTGATTGTGCTCCCAACCTCAAAATCCAGCCTCTCCAGAATATCCATTCTTCAGGCAGTACTCTAACAACCATCTCATTGAACATCAAGGAGATGAGGATAAACTCATTTCTGTATTCCAAAAAAATCAAGATTAATTTGGCATAAACTACACCTATTTAAATATCCTTCCCCACCTCACCTCCTAGAAATCTTGCTCTGGAACACACCACTGTATCAGACCAAACAGACCTGAAGTTACCTGGACAAGCATAATGGCTACATGGAGCACAGCTTCTGGTTTGAACAAATCCAGCCTACCAGCTATTCAAATTCCCATACTGCTTCCTTCTGGCAGTTCTGTGATGGAAAAGCAGTACACAGGTCCCACTGAGCAACTTAATTCACAAGCTTGTAAAAATTGTAGAATTGGCCTCACTAGTTGCCAAAAAAAGGCAAAGTCACTCTGACCCATTAAGATGATCCCTTCAAAACACACATCTAATAAATCCAGTTCTTTGTGTTTCTGAAGTGGTTTATTCAAGCCTGTATCCTCTCTGCAAGCCATGGAGATCCCATCCCACCATGGTATTCGGCTGGAATTGCCTTCATCCTACACATATTCTGTACCAAAATAAACCCTGCTGTACTCTGAGCAACTTCAATCATGTACATGTTTAAAAATACAACATTAAGGTCAAGCTCGCCATCATTTTTTTAAAGGTCTTTCCTCTAGAAAACCACAGCACCTTCTCAACCACATCATCATCCCCCTTTCTTCCTCCCACTTGATCCAAATCTCCTCCTTTCCCTGCTGCCCAGACCTCATCCCTATCTTTCTTCCTTCCTGCAACAGAACTGTGACCCAGCCATGTGGCCACATCTAGGAAAGTAATTTACTCGTTATCTGTCCTATTTACGTGGGATTTACCCACTGCCATGGAGGAATGTAACACCAGGTATTTCCCAAGCCATCATCTGGAAGAAAGAGAAAACCCAACAATCCCCGTTCAAGCAGCTCTGGGAAACCTGAAAATGTCAGAGTAATTCACAAAGTCATGGTAAGAAATTCCAATTAATTAAAGTGAAAAGTCTTAAGTATCAACACAGGGTAAGTTTTCTGATGGAGCAGAGCCAGCTTAGGCTCTTCCCCCTATCCAATCCAATCATTCCTAGCTCTTATCACAGCGTGCTTGTCCTTCACCTTCTAGGTAACTGAAAACATACTGAAAAATAAGTCTCTTTCCTGCCATTTCTCTTCTCCACCAACCCCACCGGATCAGCCCTTCCTTCTTAGCAAGGTGCCACACCAAAGCCATGTCCAAAGCAGTTTTTGAGTTAAAAGCACCATAAGTGAGCACTTCAAAGCCCATTTGGTTTTGCAAGTTACTGTCACACTGGATGTGCATTCAGATTTGGTGTCATTTAACAGAAAAGCTTCCAAGAACACAGATCAAAAATCACTTGGCTTATTTTCCACAGGTCTCCACCTTCTAGTACAAACACAGGTGCTGCGGATAAATTGATTTTACCATTTTCCTTCAGCTGAAGTTGCTCTTTCCATTATACATCCATCTACCCTTTCCAAGCATCCTCATTTTTTAGGGACAATCTGGTACCAAGCATCTGAATAGTCACAGATTAAGATCTCTTGGTCATAATACAAAGGGGACCTGCCCTGCTACTTCTTGAAGCTCCTCAGAAAGCATAAATCAAGCCATGTCTTTATGTGGAAAGCATGAGTACTTCCTAGTTTCTCAGCAAGGCATGGCAAAGAGTTGTGCCTGAATTCTGAGACTGAGTAAGAAATTAAAAAATACTAAAAAATTTCAAATTATGAGAGTGCAGTTTTTTTGCTGTCTTTAAGAAAGTCAAGAGCACCCCATACCACCACTTCTAAACCAGCATTTCAACACAGTGAGATAGACATAAGGTATGGGGGAAGAAATACACTGTTTTTGTTCAAAATGCATGAAATTATGATAAAACTCTAGATAATTAGGCTCTTGAAATCTAGGGATATGGTTCATAGCCAGGTTTGCCAACAACAATTAATACTACTTCTGTATCCTGACAGACCTTCCCACCACTGCAGCGTGCTGTGGATCAAGCACGACAACTGGTGTGGACTGTGGTTTTAATTAGATGTACCAGTGTGTAAATGAACACCTTCTGCCCAGTGGACATAGCTGTTTTGAACCACCACTGAGGAGCTAAAATATGTTCACCACAGGTGTTACATCAATGCCTTCCTCAGCAACACAATTTCAGAGAATCCCACACTGGTTTGGGTTGGAAGGACCTTGAAGACCATCCCATTCCACCCCCTGCCATGGGTAGGGACACCTTTCACTAGACCAGGTTGCTCCAAGCCCCATCCAACCTTACCTTGAACATTTATGGAGATGGGGCAGCCACAGCTTCTCTAGGCAGCCCATGCCAGGGCCTCACCCCATCACAGGGAAGAATTTCTCTACACCCAAGTTCTACCACTGCACCAAAAAACAAGTGTCCTGGCACAACTCTGCAGATGGAAACCAGACATTTTAACCACTTCTACCACATAAGAAAGCGTTTGCAAAATCAGTCACTTGATCCTCTCCTGCTTATACCGATATTTCTCTTTTTTCTGACCAAAACAGAAAGGACAACCCAAGGAATTAACGCAGAGTCAGGGTATTGTCTCAGAAAGGGGTGGCCATGTTCTCCTATTCCAGGAGTTTATGAAACATATTTCAACAGCTTCACCTACAACTTTCTCACACCATGAGTATTAATAGTATTACATTCATTAATATCCTATATGCAAAACCTTCAGCTTCTCAGACATTGATACTGCTGGGAGCTACACTTTGTTATCCACATGGGACACACTACATGAAGGTCATCCATACCTTTTCCCTTGGACAGCTCAGAGAATCAGGGACCCCTATGAAACCACTGAATTTCACCCATCCTTTTGCCTCTCAGCCCAGTGACACCAAACAGCTGGGCTCTGGTAAAAGGCAGTGGGACTGTTTCCATCAGCTACTGCTAAATCCAGACACACAATTATAGGCATGGGGCACAAATAAAAATAAATAAATAAATAAATAGGAAATAAGTCCTTTAGAAATGTAACAACTTTATTGAAACATGTTCTGTGAGCAGCAAAGAGCACCACCCAGCAGCTTGGAGGACAGCAGATACAGTAGAAAAGGACTCCCAGAGCAGTGCATGCATCCTGTGGACTGTAAGCATGGGAAGTTCAAACAGGGACAAACTGGTTTCAGAAGCTCAAAAGTAGCCTCTTTTTCCAGTGCTTCTCTTCAGAAAAACACCGCAAAAATAATCCCACATCTAGCAGAACTACTTGAAGTGAGAGGCGTAAACTCTATTCTTGATTAAGTTACAGAATAAATTATTTGATTACAAGCTAAAAATACTTACTATCACACATTATTTTCCTCTTTAAGGAGCTCTTGAATAGATAATCCCACAGAACAGAAATAGGAAGTACATTTTTAATGCCACTGATTAACATTTTACCTCACTTTGGAGCACTCACTGCATCCCTTCTCCTGGAAGTTTTAATGCCAGACTGCTGACATTTCCTAAAAAAGCATTATAGTTGAAAAATAAGTTTGGGTGTTGACAGAGTGCAGTGCTCACTGGCCTGCCTCAGGGAAGAAACCTGATTCCATGGCCACACTGATCCCTTCTGGCCTCACCATTTTTTATGACATCAAAACCATTCAGCCATAACCTATTTTTTTGGTGGCCAATGAATTTAAGATAGCAAAGAATCTAAATGGGATCACAGCAACCTCAATACTCCTCCAAGCCATTCAAGTAGCACAGGAAGGCTCTGGAGAGCGCTGGTAGCCACAGCAGAGATGTGGTCATCCTCCCAAATGATGGCACGGAATCCTGGTTTTTGCAGCCCTTGCTTTGGGAGCCAGCTCTGCTGGCAGCCGCACAAACCTGGAAAGCTTTCACCTCATCCAAAGGGATAAGGAGAAAGGAGTCCTCCTCCTCTTCAACTGCAGGTTGGTTAACACTTAAACAAGACTGACAGTGTCTTCCAAAATAAAAGCCATAAACAAAGTGTATGGTCCTAGTAAACAACAACAACCATCTTCTCTGCATCAGGAGAAACCTAACCTGGAGTTTAACTTAAGGGGATTCCAGCCAGGTCTATAAAGGTGGTGGAGACCTGAGCAGGAGGAAGGCAGGAAGGAAGCCACTAACAAGACTCTTGAACCCTGATATGCCATCACGGCACCCACTCACCCTGTACCACCCAAAGGGCAAAAGTAGCCAGAACCAGCCTTTCACCCCAGGTACCACAGCAGGCCTGTCCAACACACAGCTGAACACACCGACAGCAACAATAACACCCAATGCACATGTTACACCAAAGGTTCTGGCACCAGCTCCAGGAAAGGCAACATTAAACTGTGCCAGATCTCCTCCAGCCATGCTTACAGCACAAAAACCTGTTTCAGGTAACACTCCGCTGATTCTCCCCTACAGCTTTTCTGCATGCCTCATCCAAGCGATCTTTCATCTCCATCACCTTTCTTCGATACTCCAGGCTCTCCATACTCTCCTTACTATGCTTTTTTTACTGGCAAATGGTAGAAAGAAGACAAGCAAATAACACTAAACATCTCTTCATGTGCCATGTGCATTCCAAATCCTCCCCATAAGCACTTTTTTAGGCAAACTGATTCATTTGCCACCAGGATGCCTGCTTTTTCCCTTGAGGACAATCTCTTTAAACTTGGAGAGATTTAACTAATAACATTAAAATGATGACTTACCAGTCTCTCATTATCTTCTGAGGTTCTCTGGTAATGAGCTGCTAAAGAAGTGTAATCCTGCTCCTGCTTGTTACACTCCAAACACTTAAGTCCATGACGGATTAGCCTCTGTGGGTCCGTGTAGAGAGGCAAGGCTGGCTGAGTGTTCACAGAAATCCCTACCCCACCTCCTGAAGCAGCACTGGACTTCGGTGGAGGAGAGGACTGAGCTGGAGAGACTGAAGAGCTTGTTGGAGGAGGTGAAAACATTTGGTCTATGGAAATTGGTTTCATGAGCAGCTGAGAACACTGCATGATAAATCCTTTGCTCTTATGATCTCGTGCATGTTTAAGCAAGCTACACTTATTAAAAAAAAGGAGCATAGTTGAACACTGAGTGCACATGACTTCAATATGAACGCTTCGCCTACTATAGTGTTGAGTCAGGCTTTTCTCTAAGGCAAATGAGTCCCCACATTCCAGGCAACAATACCCAGAGGCAGGTAAATTAATACTGGTGTCAGGCGGGGGGCTGAGGTTTGGAGTATATATCGGCACTGGATTGGCACTGTGCAGCACTTTATGGAATGCCTCCATGACAACGGGAGCAGCTTTCTTCACCTGGTGCACCAGTGGCACTGACATCTGTGTCACTTGAGGCTGGCTTCGCCTCTGCGCCGATGTCTTTGCTGTAACAGAAGCAGCAACACTGTGGGGGACCAAGTTGAGATTTGCCAAGTGCACAGCTTTGGGAAGAAGGCTGGAGGTGGTCGTGCTGGATGGCTGTGCCACGGTACCCTGCTGCTGCCTCTTGACCCCCACTTTTATGGCACCGCTGCCGCAGTTTGGCAGTGGAGATAAGGACACTGTACACGTACTGTTTGCAATGTCCATTTTCATGCTGTCTGAGTAAGGACCCATAACATTTGACAGCTGGATAGACACAGCAGCCCCATTTTTGCTTGAATTCTTGCCAGCCTCACTTTCTGTAACTACACTAGTGTCAGGGGATGGAAAAGATTTGATAAACTCCTCGGCAGAAGAGGTTTCTGCAGGTGACTCTTCTGAAGATTTGCCCAACTCATCACTTTCTGGCAAAATTCTAGTTACAGTCCTTTTAATTTCACCAGAAGATGTCTTGATAGTCTTTATCCTAACTTTGGGAATGGCTGGCGGAGAGCCAGCTGCCATGGAAGGAGAGCCTTTCCCACTGCTGTCGCTGCACACACTCCGAGGACTCTCAGGCTGCTTGCTAGCCTTCCTCACCACCTCCAAGGGGCTTCGGGGACTCTTTGGCGACTTGGGCATTTTTGGACTTCCCTTTGTCCCATCTTTAAAAGGACCAGGTTCCTTGGTAAAATTTGGCTGATCGCTTTTTGGAACACACACAACCTTTTTGGCCTGAAGAGCTACTAATGCTGCCACACAGGATGACAACTTGGAATGAGCTGGCTTTAGCCTCTGCCGGGGTGGTATTGACGAAGACACGTTCAGCTCGGGCACAGACCCCTTGCCATCTCCTAAATTATTGTGAGGGAGGTCTCCAAACACCAAGCCTTCTCCAAGAAAGCTGTTGGTATCTAACAAGTCCTTGCTTGACTCCGCAAACCTCTCTACTGCTCTCTCTTGGTCTCTCCTGCTCATTTCCAGCCTATTCTCTGGCTGGCAGTGGATTTCCATCTTCTGTTCCTTCTTACAATACTGATCAAACATGCTTAATTCGGGCTCTGGCACCTTCCTAAGATGATCTAGGACTGAAGCCCCTGTTGGTACATATATTGAAGGCGGTGGAAAATAGGGAGTTTGGGCATGTTTGGGTTTATCCCCAACACTGTTCTCTTTGAATGTATCCTCCGGTTCAGGGCTGGAAATGGGGCTAAACTGACTAAATGTTGGCAAAGGCTCTGACTTGGACTCATCCAGTTTATCAGAGTAACCTCTCGAGCTGTCACCATTAATAAAAGTTGACTCAAACTTGCCATAATTGTGGACTAAAGCATGAGCCTCGGCTGGCAGATCGGAGCCACGAAACCCATTGTGCAACAGACCAGTTCCAAGGTGATTCCCCTCCTTTTCTGCCTCAAAAGACTCCTGGCGACTCGTGTTCTTCACTATCACACTCACAACAGGTGCATCAGAAGGAGGCAGAGAGTGGGTTAAGGACACATTCTCATCGATGCACATTCCCGATGACTTCAGGTGATTCTCACTCTCCTCCCCAGCTGATGGAATGGTCTCCTTAGCATCGAGACTAGTTGGATCAGGGATGTCAAAAGCAGCCAAGAGGTCATCAAAGTCAGGGGTTTTCATGTCCCCCATGATGAAAGCTACAATTAAAAGCACAAAAAATACTTTGTCAAGTACATTTTTCCCCCACGGACAAAATTCACAAGACCCATGCGCATCAACATCTGTGACAAAAATCACAGCTACCCAAAGGCCAGGATGTGGGCAGAGCTGCTCCTCAGAAGTGCTTCAAGAAGCATGGTGAGAGGCAGCAATCATCCCCTTATCCCAGGATCCCTGAGAACACAGCTGGCACAAGCACAACCTTTGAAATGACATCAAGCTCATGCAGGGGACATCTTTCCAACCTGTCAGGTGCATTGCTAATCCAAAGCTAGCCATCATCATGAGCCTCAACAGAAGGTTCTGAAGTATACTAGTGGAGGGTTTTTTTGTTTGGCTGGGGTTTTTGTAGAGCTCATAGGCAGCAGTCGTTGCTGATTTCTTAACAGATTGTCACATTTGAAGAACGCAGTGCTTCCTCAAGGAAGGCAGAGGCAAACAGGTGGCCCAAGAGACATAGATCTGAAAAGGGAGATAACTCCCTACCCTGAGCAATTTAAATAATAGAAGTCTTCAGTAAATATTTCAATACAACAGTTCCAAGAAGTTGGAACTTCTTATTTGAAACAGGGGCAATTCTTAATTAGATGTGCAGCAAAAACCATCCGAAGATAACGAACTATATCCAAATTTTAAGAAAAAAATTGTGTTCCCAGCCAGCTCTTTCTTTCTAAGCTCTTCAGAAAGGAAGTGGGGACTTGGAACACTCGACACAGCAACCTACAACAGGAATAATCAAGCTCTGATGAGATGCATAAAAGCTGACAGCACAGAATTACTAGACCATTTGTGGTCACTACCGTCAGGGATACTGGATACCAAAATATTTTCAAGTTGGTACAATACAGAGACTTCACAAACATTTAATGTGTCATTCTTTTAATATATTTTATTTAAACCCCAAATTTATGTGAACTGGTGCACGCTGTACTTAGTGGAGGGGAAGAAAACCAAAATGTGCCAACAGAACTAGCAGGGCACCAATTCCTGCTTGGCAAGGAGTATCCACAGGCAAAGGTAAGTCTTGCCACACTTGATTTGGGCTGCAACAACACTGCCAAAGCCAGCAGCAAGCAAGGGAGACTGAGGGATTCCAGGACACCAGGGAAGAACTGGGAGCAGAGGTGCAGGCAGGGAGGAGGACCATGGGACAAGGCAGAGGGAGAGAGAGAAGCCACATGATGGTTTCCCAAAAGGGGACTGATTTAAGGCTGCTGTTGTTATTGACAATTCAGTTTAGAATTTTGTCAAGCCTCACATTCAAACCAAACAAAGCTCAACCCTTCTGGCCAGGCTGCTGGAATGGGGAACAACTCCCAGGCCAGGAGAAATCACTTCAGAGTGGAGCACAGGGACAAAGTTGTCTTTGAGCTTTAGCTCAGCCATTCCTCCAGACAAGTCCCAGAGCTGCTGCTTTGGTTAATCTACTGCAAAACACTATGCAGAGATTTACTTGGCTTAAAAGTGGCTCGTTGTGGCTGAACTTAAATTCATTCTTAAATTAAACCACAAATATGGAGGTGCACAGAGGGATATGCAATCATTTACAACCATGTCCCTCAAGGAATCACAGCTGGGCATGAAATCCCTGGAAGCCCAAATTCTCACACAATCCACATCCCCAGCACTTGATAAGGACTTTGGAAACAACACAGATTACTGCAGTTGGCAAAGGCATGGACCTGAAACTTCCAATTCCTTTGGGTGGGAAAGCTTGTACCAGCTGGGAGATAGCTAGGCAACACGCAGCTCCCAAAATTTCTGGTACACAAATCCTTCCACGAGGAAGACACTTCATTCCATAACCTGGCATGCTTGAGTTTTGTACAGAGAAAAATTAGCCTGCCAATCACTCCTGACCTTCCCCTTCCCACTCTGGAACACCTTAAAACATCCGTGTTTCAAAATGCAAGACAAAATAAATTCCATGTATGTGTAGCATCTCAACCTTCTCTTGGATGAAACCTTGCTTTTTCAGAAGCATTTGTGTTCATCTTTGAGTCTTATAAAACACCGTTTTACTGTCTCTGCAATCATGAGGGCACAAGTCTCTACCCAAGTATTTCTCCACAAAACTGCATCTTAAACTTGTGATACACAAAGCTACACTTTCTCAAGATAAAGCAAGTTTTGACCAGATTCTAGAGAATAAGTATCTTATTGACAGAAATTATTTTTAAATAACATAAATTTAAACTTCTGCCTTAACACTGTTTACCTCTGATCACAGATAACAAACAGAAAAAGGATATGAAAGGAAATCATGTAAACTAGCTTGTGAGGAAAGCTGAAAATAAAGACCATTGTCCTTACTCCATCATTCTTGTGCAAAGGACTGAGAACCCAAGCTTGGGATCCAGTGAAAACACAGAGGTTGAGATTTGCAAAGCAGTAGAAGAGGTGAGTAAAGTGAGCTAAGAAGAAGGACTTACAGAGCAATGAGTGTATTTCAGTGTGTAAACTCAACCTCACCATAGCACATTTCTCCAGGAATCAGGAAACATAGAAGGCTCCAAGCCATCCAAAAAAACCCTGGGGAAGGATGTGAAATCCCAGGGCCATGTGCGACCGATAAGCTTCAAAGTCAAGGAGGGGCACCACAGGACCCACAGCCTGCACTCGCTCCATACAAACCTTTTGCTAGCGGTCTACTTCCAGAGACTTCCAAAGATTGGAAGTAGATGCTCTGCAACTTTCAAACTAGGGAGGAGGTTTGAGAGTGGCACTCAATAGCAAAGCATGAAACCCCAGTTACACCAAGGAAATGAATCGTAGAATGGCATGGGTTGGAAGGGACCTCGATGACCATCTAGTTCAAGTCCCCTGCTGTAGGGGATTATTTATCATGTACGTTGCCCTTACTACACATTGGTAATCCTGCAAAACAACAGTGTACAAGGGAAAATATCGGCCAAGGCATGCTCAAGCCGGGCTGGTGTCTCCGGGAAGGGATGCAGAGACTGCGTGACCCTGGAATCCCACGGGAGGGCAGGGATGGCAGGAGCCGAGAAGCGCGGGGAAGGCAGGGGATGAGGGAGGCGGCCGCGCAGCGGCTGTCAGGGCTGCGGAGGAGGCACGGGGCAGCCGCGGCTGGCGGAGGGCTGAACCGGTGGGCGGCTCAGTGCCAGGCGGGACCCGGGGCTGTAACACCCGTCAAAGTTTCATGAGCCCGGGGCGGCTCCCGGTGCAAACAGGGCCGCCGGGCTGGGGGACTAGTCCGGCCCGTGGCACTGCTACGCGCACAGAGACAGACACACACACACATCCACACACACACCACCCCCGGCCCACGCCGTCCCCACCCGAGACAAAGGCCGGCCCCGCCGCCTCCCGCGCTGACAGCCCGGCTCGGCCCGGTCCCGCCGCACGTGGGCCGCCCGCCGAACTTAGTTTGTCCCGGCGCCGCCGGGCCGGGCCGGGCCGGGCCGCCGCAGGTACCGCAGCTGATCCGGGGCAGGGACTGAGGAACGGGGAGAGGCGGCGGCCTGCGGGCCGGAAGAGCCGGTGCGGGCGCGCAGGGCTCGGTGCGCCGGCGGCGGGGCCGCCCGCCCTGCCCGCGGGGCGGCAGCACCGCCCGGCCGCGGGGCCGGCGGGAGGGAGGGAGGGAGGGAGTGGAGGGAGGGAGGGCGGAGGGCAGCGGGGGGGCGGGCCCGGCGCGGCCGGGCCCGGGCGGGCGGGCAGGACTCACCCACGCAGGCGGCTCCTCCGGGCCCACCGGGCCCGCGCGGCCTCACCCCGCACCGGGCACCAACGGCCGCAACATGGCGGCGGCGGCAGCGGGTGGGGCCGGGGGCGGGGAGGGGCGGGCCGGACACAATGGAACCGCCCCCCCTTCCCTTCCCTTCCCTTCCCTTCCCTTCCCTTCCCTTCCCTTCCCTTCCCTTCCCTTCCCTTCCCTTCCCTTCCCTTCCCTTCCCTTCCCTTCCCTTCCCTTCCCTTCCCTTCCCTTCCCTTCCCTTCCCTTCCCTTCCCTTCCCCCCTCTCACCACCCCTGAGCTCCGCGCTCGCCCTCCGGGAGGCTCCTGACCGAGGCCTCCACGGGCCCGGCCCGGTCCCGCCGCCCTCTCCCGCCGCCGAGGCCCCGCGCTCCTGTTCTCAGGTTTCCTCACCAAACCCTGCCCCGAGAACGGCTCCCTTTGCATTCCCCGCTCGCGTCTTCAGCTCCTTCCTCGCTGTGTCCCACACCCACCCTGATGAGGTTTGCTCACAATGACACTGATGGACTCACTGATCTCACATGAAGGCGAGAGAGAAGATGTGTGGAGCTCCAGGCAGGTGAGCCTCACCCTGATCCCTGGGAAGGTGACAGAGCCAGTAACCCCTGGAGACGCTTCCAAACACAGCGAGGACAAGGAGATGTCTGGGATCTGTCAGCACAGGTTACAAAGGGCCTGATAACCTGATGCCTTCTGAATCAAAATTACTAGAACGGTGGATTTAGATTAGAGGTTAGGGAGACATTCTTCCCTGCGAGGGTAGTGAGGCCTTCTTGGTTGTCCAGAGCACCAATGCCTGCCCCATCGCTGTAGGTGTCCAAGGCCAGGTTGGATGGGACTTGAAGCAACCTGGGCTAGTGGAAGGTGTCCCTGCCCAAGCAGGGTCTGGAGCAGGATGAACTTTAAGGCCCTTCTCAAGCCAAACCAATTCTATGGCAAGTTCAGGGGATGAGGAGACGGTGGTGGATATTGTTTGTTCTCCACCCATGTTCTGGGCTCCTCAGCACAAGGGAGACATGGACATACTGGAGAGACTCCAGCAAAGGGTCATGGGGATGATGAAGTGGTTGAAGCACCTTCTCTGTAAGGAAAGGCTGAGAGAGCTGGGACTGTTCATCCTAAGGAAGAGTAGACTCAGGGAGGGCTCATCCAGGTCTGCAAGTACTTGCAGGGAGGGTGCAAAGAGGAAGGAGCCAGTTCTTCCCAGTGGTGCCCAGTGCCAGGACCAGAGGCCATGGGCACATGCTGATACACACCAGGAAATACTTTTTCCCTGTGATGGTAGCCACAGGCTGGCACAGGTTGCCCAGGGTGGCTGTGGAGTCTCCATCCTTGGAGGTGTTCAAAAGCAGTCAGGATTTTCTGAGCAGTCAGCATTAACTGGCCCAGCTCGAGGCAGGACCAGATGACCTCAGGAGTTCTTTTCCAACTTCAAGTCCTCTGGGATGCTGTGAAGCATTTTGTATCGAGGTGGGGATAAGCACACTTCTATTGTAATAAATAAATAGTATTTCTTGAGGTTGTCTTCCCATGAACTGACATTTTAACCATCTACCCCCAGTACCAGGCCTACAGCATTGCTCATACTACATTTGTTTCTCATCTAGTTAAATAATTATTTTTTTCTTTGTCATCATGGGCAAAAAAAATCTTTTCTTCTAACTGACACATGTAGCTTCACATCCTTGATTTCTGAATCAGTGTCATCACTTTTCTCCTTTTGGAGGCCATAGTCAGTTTCCAAAAATGAGCAAAAGGACAAAGGGAGTCACAAAAAGAAAACATTTTCAAAATTGCAACTGTTAACTGTAATTTTAGCACATATCTATGGAAACCTCTAAATTGTATCTAGTAAGAGAGCTGACATTGTTACACAATTTACTAAGAGCTGTCACAGTCCTGAACAAGTTGTAGCTTGCCGGAAAGCTGTGGTAATTTGAAGGATTGTGAGAATTAAGAAATGTAATGCCAGTGGGAATGTAGCTCTATCCCTCAGATGGTCAAGGAGTAGAGACAGCCCTGGAGTTGCTGGGCTCCCTTCCTCAAGAAAGCAGATACACAAAATGCTCTAAGGAGAGTCTATGTCTTTCAGTGTCACCTAAAAATCACATTCCTTTTCTTATTTTTAGTCCAGTGTAGTGATTTGACAAATCTGGAAGCAAAACATCTTCCTCCTCTTTGTTTTTCTTTTAAAGTTCAAATTTGTCCCTTTAGGCTTGTTTTGTAAAGGTTGTGTAATCCCCTCCCCTGGAAGTATCCAAGGCTGGACAGGTTTTGGAGCGCCCTGATCTAGTAGAAGGTGTCCCTGTCCATGGCAGGGATGTGGAATGGGATGAGCTTTAAGGTTCCTTCCAAGCCAAACCAGTCTGAGATTCTGTGATTTGATGTGGAAAAGACAAAAGCTGTTGATCTGAGGAGTTGTACAGAGCAGCCCTCCGCACTTGGGAGGAGCAGGGAGCAACATTGGTGGGACCCACCGGTGGCACCTCAGAGAAGGAAGCCATTGGATGAAATACTCTTAAGCTATGTCCAACTGTGTGTAAGACCTTAACATTTAATTCTTAACCTGCTTGGAGTTGTTGGTGCTTGTTTTTTAGCTGGGGGAAATGGTGCTTCCCAGGTGCTAGTGTGTTGAAAAGTGTATGGAGGCAGTCAGGCTGGCAAGGACAGTGAGACCCATTTTATTTTCTGTAACAAACATCACGAAGTCTTGAGCATTCATGTCTAAGCAACTGTCAGTTTTCACATCAGCAATTCATTTGTTTCTGCCAGAGGTCTATGTTATAGTGAATTACCTTGAGCTGGTTGCAAAACTTGCATGTTACAAAACTATAATTAATGTTTCAGAAACTCTGGGGAAGATTTGTTATTGGCAGGGTGAGTATGAATCCCCAGACACAAACATTTCTCTGAGATAACAGTGTAGCCCTTGGTGTTATCTACACACACAGGAAAAAAAAAAAAAAAAAGAGAGGTGTAACTTAAATCAGGGTAATTAATTACACAGATGTCTTCTGTATACCTTTAAAACCATTTGCACCTATCACTCTGGCTTTTTTTGGTCTCGCTCACTTCCAGGGCCTGCCCTCTTCATTTCCCCAAACTGTTTTTTCTATCTTTTTCTTTATTGACACAAATATTGACGAGCCAATGCATCTCTTCAATGAAGACCCATCTGTACAGCCACTGATCCACCATAAACATGGGAAAACCTGCCTCTACTCCACATCCATGCTCCCTCAGCACAGCTTGTAGTGGTTGTGATACTCTCTTGCAGTGATGGAACCCTGACCTTAAATTCCTGAGTGAAATCTAAGAGAACAAAGCTATGTATCCCAGTGAGCTTGGGAACAGGAATAAGAAGCATAATGTGGCAAAATCCCAATAGAGAAGGACTGTTTCATACACTGACACGTGTCTGAATCCCGTTTGTTGGAATTTGGTGGATTCCCAGTTGGAGACATGATGGGATAGATGGATTTCCTGCAGGGAGGTTGCATCAAACCCTGCTGAAATGCCAAGGATGCATGTTGCCCGTATCAGCTTTTTCTGATGTAATACCAAACCCGTTCTACTACTCAACCAGAAGACCGGGAGAATAACTTCCCGACAGCCAGTTTTCTTCACCCATGAGAACTGCAGGCTCCAGGGCAGTACGGACACACTCCAAGATCTGGGCAAGCAAGGACCCTGTGTGCAATCCTCTGTGCTGGCAGCAGAGCCCTGGGCTTCGTGTTGCTCTGCCCAAGTAGAGCTGATGTGACCCCTTGAGGGGCTCCTTGTGACTGCTGAACATGAGTGGGATTCACTGTGACCCCTCTCCTTCTCCAGCTGCCTCTGAACAGACTCACTCCCACACTCCAGCCTATGGCAAGAGAACCTTCTCAAGATTCTCTTCTGATGAAGCAAGATCTCCTGTCACTGCAGTGTTGGGTCTGGTCCTGGGTCTGCAGTGGCTGGGGAATGCCATGGTTTCCCCATACATTTCCCAGGGTGACAAGGGCTTGAGCTGTTCTTGCCTTTGTGCCTCCACTTGCCCCATGCGATGGCAGTGGGACAGCTCTGTGAACCAGACAGAACTGATCCAGGCTTGTAAACCTCTTCAGGGAAGAAATTAAACTTTGCATCATCTGTCATCATACAATCATAGACTCATTTTGGCTGGAAAAGCCCTCTGAGATCATTGAGCCCAACATTTAATGCAGCACTGCCATGTTCACCACTAAACCATGTCCCCAGGTGCCACATCCACTTTGTGGTTTAAATCCCTACAGGGATGGGGACCCCACCACTGCCCTGGGCAGCTGAGCCAGTGCCTGAACATCATTTCAGTGAAGAAAATTTCCTTAATATTCAACCTAAACCTTCCCTAATGCAACTCAAAGCCATTTCTTCTTGTCCTGGGAGCAGAGCCCCACCTGGCTGGGCCCTCCTGTCAGGGAGCTGTGCAGAGCCAGAAGGTCCCCCCTGAGCCTCCTTTTCTCCAGGCTGAGCCACCCCAGGTCCCTCAGCTGCTCCTGGTGCTCCAGCCCCTTCTCCAGCTCCATTCCCTTCTCTGGAAGTGCTCCAGCCCCTCAACATCTTTCTTGTCATGAGGGGCGCAGAACTGCCCCCAGGATTCAAGTTCAGGTTACGCATAGTCTGACAAATGGTTGTGTGGGAAAAAATGAGGACTGAGGTATGGGATCCAGCTGGAGGGAGAGCTGCTGGCATAGAAGGACCAGCAGCATCTAGCCACAGCCCACATTGCTCCTGGAAACTCCTGAACTTTGCAAAAATTTTAAACAAAGCTTGAGAAAATTGCAGGAAAAATAAATCCATAAGGGTTCTCTGTCTTAAACTGCAAGTAGCACACTCCAAGCAATATCAGTGCTGTATCTTGAGAAGCTTCCCCAAGAAAGCTCAAGAAATTGTTTTGCACACTCACAAGAATAGGGATAGGACTCTAGATGCTGGCATAAGGTCAGTACATGGTCCAGGTGTAGCTGAGGGGTGAGTGGGATGTTTTTCCCAATAGGAGGAATGGGCAGCCAACATGACCATGTTTAAAGTAAGGTAGGAAAGAAGAGGTCAGTAGATTAAATTCTTCTGCTTCAAATTATCTCACGCAGCTACGAGAGGCATTTAGGAGAACATATGAATGTGTTCCCAGATGTTAAACATGGATTAAAGGCAACACAGCCCCAGAAGAAGGGGATAATGTACAGAGGCTAATTCCACTACTAGAGTAAGGATAAAATAGCTCAGAAACAAGAGCTTCCGGTGCACAGCCCCTCTCCCCCCACACCCCCAACCGTACCACTTCTGCCCTGGCCCTTACACACTTAAATACCCTTCTGTATGCTTCTGGTTGTTGAAATGACCTCTGGCAGTTTTCCATGTGCTCACAAGGAGCCCTGCTGACCTTCCCCGTGGTGTAGTGAAAAGGTCACAGGGGACTGTGAGGCATCTGAGCAATTTAATGTGCAGCTGGATATGAGAGGGGTGGGTCCAGCCCCAGGCAGGGCGGCAAATGCTGAGACTTTATCCCACAAGCTGCGCTGAGATGCTGGATTTTAAACTGTTCCCAGTCTGAACCAGAGGCTTTTGTCCATAACTAGGGACAAGAGGACAACTAGGAACGAGAAGATTTTTCTTCTTGCTCTCCAAACCTTCAAGTTTCTAGGAATCCCACAGGTGAGGCCAAAAAAATCCTCTGTGTTTGACTTCCACCCTGCCATATCAATGTCATACTAGTGGCATACTAATGTGTTTGGATCAGGAGCTGGGATCCACCTGCGTGGTGTCCCAGTGCATGTCCCCTGAGCAAATCAGGGTGTGCTCCAGGGCACTCTGCTGCTCTCACTCCCTGGGTAATCCTTCCACTGAGCTCTCAGTCAAGGGAAAGGCCAGCACCTTGGAAAAACTGCTTATTTTTCAATTTGGTTTCAATTTTGTTAACACAAATGTTTTGCCCTCAACTTTGTGTCTTGCATTGTTTCACACCTGAGGGAACAGCCCCCCATATCTACTGCAGGGGGGTAAGTGCAGACAAGTCAATGCAGCTTCAGCTGCATGTCCTGTGTCTCCTGCACCACCTCTCCCTCCACCTATTTCACCTGCACCTCCTCTTCCTCCTGCATCTCCTGTGCCTCCTGCATCTTTTCTCCCTCCTGTGTAGCCTCTCATTCCTGCCTTGCCTGTGGCTGTTGTATCACCTCTAGTTCTGCATCCTCTGCCCAAAGGGGCAGCCCATACTGGTGCCACACAGGACACAGTTCCATGCCCACTGGCTGGAATTAATCAGCAGGAGTGACTCCCTTGGAGATGTCACAGCTGTCAGCCACATGTTGTGAGGCTGCAGCTCCTGAGAAGCAGTATTAGATGCAATATCAATTTCCTAAAAGTTATAAAGTCATAGAATCCCAGAATGGTTTGTGTTGGAAGGACCTTGAGGGTCATTTTGCTCCACCTGCTGTTACAGGTAGGGACACCTTCCACTAGTCCAGCTTGCTCCACGCCCCGTCCATGCACAGGGTACCGTAAGAAGTGCAGGCTACTGAATACTTTTTGTTCAAACCAAGCTTTGAGAGAAAGGGAAAAATATAGGAAACTATGGAGGGGGAGGGGGGGTTGACAAATGGGCTTTTCAGGAAAGAAAAAAACAAAAAAGAAAACAATTGTAAGATTTGTTAAGAAGAAAATTCTTTTTGTGCCTTGAAAACATGATGGACTGTGCTGAGAAAGCTCTGTAATAGCACAGTCAGAAGTCATCCAAAAATGAATTTTTCCATTGTGGGCCTCCTTTGACCCCATTAAGTGTGGACATTAGAGCATTTTCATGTCCTTTTTTATCCTGTTCAGCATACATGGCGCCTCAGTTAAGCTGGGCTGTCACTCAGGACACTGAGCGATGGGCTGGGGTGGCTCTGATGTGTCAGCGAAAGATGTTTAACTGTAGGACAAACAAATGTCTCTGGCCTTCAAGAAACAATTTTCCAAAGGTTGAACTCATATTGACTCATGCTAGCATGGCAGAGAAATGCGCTTTGCACTCTCATTGCAGCCTAGCAGGAAACAGCAGCATTTCCTGTGAGGAAAAATAGTGGAGAGGAGCCAGGAATGAATAAGCAGCCTTATTGCATTGTGGATCATAAAACCTCTTCCAATGAAAGGGCTAAGTAAGGCTTGTTAAAGCATTGATGAAGTCAAAGAATAAAATTACAATGAGGTACACAGGAAAAAATTATAGCCTCCAGACAGGTAAGTAAGTTGAGGTAGGAAGGAAACAGGTAATAAAAGAAATAGGCTCTTTGGCAGGTAGCATTTGTCATCTTCTCCTGGAGCACCTTGCCATGTCATAGAATGTCCAGTGAAGAAATCTCTCCTAATGCCCAACCTAAACCTCCCCTGGTGCAACCTGAGGCCATTTCCTCTGGTCCTGCTGCTGTATGTCACGTTCCTTGAGAAGGACACGCATCACACAAGGACCTCAGAAAGAGCTTCTGCACTTCTGCCCATGACACAGGGACCTTGTGTGCCCGGGACAGTCTTTCTGTTCCAGCCACTGAAGTGGCCTGAAGGAAGCCACTGGAGTTTGCTGATGTGCTAGGAGGGTGTGATGTGCTTCTGAATGTCCTACAGGAGGAGTTGAGATGGGCTGACTGGGCTGATGCTGAATCATGGCAATGGATGAGCATTAAATAGGGACTTTTTGTCATGGAGTTTGTGTTGATTTGGCACAGCCCGGTTTCTGGTAGTAGGGGAGGACCACTAGGGTAGCTTCTGTGAGAGGCTACTAGAAGCTTCCACTGTAGGAATGTGTCCGATGGAGCCAGTCTCTGATGGCTCTGAAGACTGACATGCTACTGAGCCAACTAGAGAGGCTGGTAATTCCTCTGTGATATTTAAGAAGAAAATCAAAGCAGTGTGCACACAGTTTTTTTTCCAGGGTGGTGAGACATCCCTGCTGGGTGCAGTGACGTGCCGTGGCCACTGCCATTTCTGTGTGGCTTGTGGTGAGCTTTGCCCGCCTGGCCACCCCTGGGCAGCTGCACCTCGGGCACAAGGGCAGGGCCAGCAGCAGTGGCTTCTCCTCCCAGCGCCCTGCATCAAGAGAGGCATTAAATAGTGGCAGTGTAATGGTGGCAGGGCCGCATGGCCAGCAGCAAAAACACAGGGAGCGACTCCCCAACGCGAACCCAAATGAGATCGACCTCTCAACACTGTGAAATCCTGCAAGCTTGGAATTGGTGGAACTTGTTGGCAATGGTACCTACAAGCAAGGTTTTCTTGTAGTCAGAGAAGAAGAGGGAGTGAGGGAAAACAACATGGCAGCACCAAGGTCAGTGGGAAAAAGGAAGGGGAGGAGGTGCTTTGAACGTTGGAGCCAAGATTCCTCTGCAGGCCATGCTGGCGACTATGTTAAAACAAACTGTCCCTGTAATTCATGAAATCCACAGGGGATGCAGAGATCCACTCGCAGCCCATGGGAAAAGTGCTCACACCAGGGCAGGTGGATGCCAGAGAAAGCTGTGATCTAGTGAGAAGCCCAAAGAAAGAGAGAAGGCCTCTACTTCCAAAGACAGAGCGCCCTCACTTCCAAATGAAAGCAGCCTGGCCTTAGAGGACTGCACCCTGTGGTCAAGTGACCCTTGCCACAGCAGTCTTGGGAAGATTGTTTGCCCATGGGAGGGGCGCCACGGCATAACAGAGACAAGACTCCTCTCCCTGAGCTAACAAAAGATCTCGAGTGACAAACTGACCAAAACTCCCACTCCTTGTCTCCCTGTTTTGTTGGTGGGAAAGAGGGAGGGGCTGGGAGGAGAAAAGGTGTTTCAAAAGCTTATTTTACGTCTCATTATCCTCCTCTGATTGCTTATAATGAATTTATTTTATACCTTTAAATTTGAACCTGTTTTGACTTTAGAGTGTTTTTTCTGCCAGTCCTTATCTCAACTCAGGAGCCCTTTGTTAATTTTCTTTCCCTGTCATCTGCCCAACTCTCTGTAACAAGAAAAGTGAGCGACTTTCATGGGTGTCTGGCATTTGGCCAGTGTCAAACCACGACAGAATGAAAGGCATCCATGATCCAGGGAGCTGAGCTTCTCCTGAGTGCAGCCTGGCACAGGCTCACGGGCAGGGGCCTTGAGGGAAGGGCATGAGCAGTGCCCCAGGGGTGCACTGGTGCTCACTGCTGGCAGCACTGCTGCACAGACACAATACAGGAGCTGTGGGTGCAGCTCCTGACCCTCACACTGCAAAATACACAAGGACATCAAAACAAGCACATCAAACACTTGCCAGACTGCCAGAGTGCTCCACCACCCCAGCTCTCTTCCAGAACTCTAAAATCACAGGCACGTTTACATTCCTCAGAAGTTTCCACAAAAAAGCAGTCCAAGGATTTCCCAAAGGATCACCTGAAAAGATGCAGAAGACTCAAATACCTGAAGGTAAAACCAGTCATTAAAAAGGCATAAACAAAGGGCATCATGATTGTTTTGCCACGTCTCCAGAATTGAAAGGAGGCTGAAATAACCTTTATATAATCCCATTAGCATTTTCCAGCGAAAACAAGGCATTTTAGGAGGCTGAACGATATCTTTTCTTATCATCCAGAAAGGTTAGAGGTATTTATCTGGTTTAATATTTTATAATTGATATGAAGTGACACAGAAGGATAAAGCAGGCAGGCTGATAGGTGGCTGCAGTGACACAGCAGAAGCCACCCTCTGTTCTTCCAGCAATGACCAATAGCCTGGACATGAGCCAGGTCTGGGAACAACATCAGCTCTTGACCATCAGCTCTTCAGAAAATGGGATTTTGTGTTGTGCCCTGCTGTGGTGAGGGCCCCAGACACCAAGGTCAGCTCCCCCACACTTACAACACTGCCACTTGACCCTGTTTCAGTGTCACATTTGCAGGAGCTGATGCTCTACCGTCGCATTCCCAGGGCATGAGACATCTTATAAAATCATAGGACATGGAACTATCAAGGTTGGAGAAGCTCTCTAAGGTCATTGAGTCCAGCTGCCAGGACCACCACTAAACCATGTCCTCAAGTGCCACACCCACATGTTTTTTTGAACACTTCCAGGGATGGTGACTCCACCACTGCCCTGGGCAACCTGTGCCAATGCCTGACCACTTTTTCTGTGAAGAACTTTTCCCCAATATCCAATCTGAACTTCCCCTGGTACAACTTGAGTCAGTTTCCTCTCATCCTATCCCTTGTATCATGAGAGCAGTGCTCAACCCCTACCTGGCTGCACCCTCCTGTCAGGGAGTCATGGAGCACAAGAAGGTCCCTCTGAGCCTTCTTTTCTCTGGGCTGAGCCCCCCCCAGCTCCCTCAGCTGCTCCTGGTGCTCCAGCCCCTTCCCCAACTCTGCTCCCAGCTCTGGATATGCTCCAGCCTCTCAATGTCCTTCTGTCAGAGTGAGGATGTCTTGCAGGGCCTGTATCCTCAGCCTGCCTGTGCTCTGCCCTTTCCGTTGTCAGGAGCACAGCCTTGGCCAAACTGCTGCATCCTCCCCAGAGGGAAGGAGTGAGACCCCTCTTCTGTGGAAGAGAGAGGGAGAGTGAGAGAAGAGGGATGATATAGGGGTTTGGTCTCAAAAATAGATTCCAATTCCCAGGAGGACCCAAGGCAGTCAGTGCTCACGTGGTCAGGCACCAACGCTCTCCACAGTGGTGACTTTGAATCTGGAGGAGCAGCAGGTCAGGACCAGCACCCCTCTCTGGGACCCCAAACTGCCCCATCTCACATGCCCTGGGGGCCGGTGGGAACCAGGGACCTGTGGGCACCCCATTGCTCCAACCATGCAGTCCTTGAGTAACTATTGCCTATCTTTCATCTCTGGTAGGGAATGGAATTGAGGAGGTTATTCTCTGCTGAAACATTCTGGAAAGTCATAGCTGAAATCTCTCACTTGTCTCTTCCATCTGTTTATTTTTACCACTTAATAACACGTCTGTCTCGTCAACTATTCCTGACACTGTGGCAAGAAAACCCAACTTAGTGAAGACAGATTTATCAAAGAGACATTAGTTCTTCCTTACTGCGTGACACTGTGTCAGTTCTTCTCTTGCGCATGAAGTCTGGTCTGTAATTTCAAAGTGTGTCTTCTATCTCTTTGAGGGGGTGATATGACCAATATCTGAAATTGTTGCTTGTTATGAAAAAGGTTATCCAAACTGTGAAGATAAGAAATTTCAAGCACTTCAAGGAGCCTTTTTTTGATGGTGTTTTTCTCTTCACTGTCACATGATGTTACAGACCTAATTTCAAGAGATTAGTAACAATGGTAAAACAGTCATTGAAATAATCTGTGATAGAGGACAGAACTCTGGGACAACATGAAAAGTCTGTGCTATCAATAATTTCTCACCATTAATAAGAAAATCGTGGTCTGCAAGCTTCACCATGACACCATCTGCTTTCCAAAGAGGTGCCCCAGGTCTCTGCAGAGGTGCCCACATGAAGGTTGGCAGTGTAAATCTCCTTGAGTCATCTTGGGTTTATCAGCTTGACAGGGCTTGACAGCTCCACTCACCCCTTTTGTTTCTAACTGTGCTCCTGGTTTCATTCCTGAATCATCCACCTGATGGGGGGGCCTGGAAGAACTGAATCTGAGCCATCTGACATTTTCAAATGAACTGTTTTACCACTTTTCCCTTATTCTCTTGCCCTGCCATGAGTTTAGTTTTGTAAGTTTTGAAACCAGCTGAGCTGAACCAATGTGCTTGTTTGCTCCTTGGACAGGGAGCAGGGATATTTCACTGAAACAGTCCTGAAACTCCCAGTTTGGTGCTCAGAATCGCTCAGAACACAAGCACTCTTCTGGGAGTATTCTGGTAGCACAACCACAGTGTTGCTTGGGAGGGACATGATTCAATGTTCTGCTGGAAGCAGGACAGTTGCCAGCACTGGGAGAGAGGAGAGCAGAGCTGTGGATGTCTCCATGTGCAAAACATGATGGATAAAGGCCTTCTGTGACTCACTGGCTGTGAGAGCAGCACCTGCATTTAACAGTTCCCTCCTCACAAGTACTGAGCCTGTTATTGCCTTGTGCACGGTCCTGTTGTGCTCAGAGCAAGTTGACTTCCAGTGATCCTCAGCTAATGACAGCAATCCTCAGCATTTCAGAAAACAGGTGATTCCTGTATCATATCAGCTCACAAGATCATCCTCTTCACTCCCTGTCCACACAAAAGGAAGCATTAACTTCTAGAGAACACAATAACCTGCCCTTTGGGAAGCTCCTTCCTTCCCTAGGAGTGAACAGCCCCTGAATGTCTTTGGGATCTCTCCTGCCTGTATGAGAAGCTACTTCCAAAAACTAGGGAAAGACCGAAACTATATTGTTGAATCTTGCAATTTCCCTGCATGTCCCTCTATATGTTTTATTACACTGCAAGCATATTCCATCAACAGGACCCTACACTCTGCCCCGTAATGCGGAGTAGGAAATGATCTGGCAGGTTCTGTACATCATGGAAAACCTCTTAACAGGGAAAATAAGGAGAACCTACCAGTTTCTGAAGAGTAAATTCAGATTTATTCCTGTGAGGGAGAAGGATTTGTTCCAAAAAGATGGAAAGAGCTGGTAAATGAAATTACTCGACATTGCCCCACACTGAATTTTTTCCCCCCAGAAATGACTCCTGAAATGAAGGATTTGTCTTGTGTTTCTTTTTTTGGTTGAGGCTGGCATGTGGCTGATGTGAAACAAATCCACCTTCTCCTTCCTTTGATCACAAAAATGCCAACTGACAACAAACCTTTAGGAATCTGCTGCCAACAGAAGGGTGTCAGGCTGGGTGGATCTGCCAGCGCTCATATAACACACCTCTTGACTACACTTGGGCCCAGGGTTTTCCAGTAACAGACTGAAATGGTTTCCGAGATTCCCTGATTGCTCTGATTTTCACTGCCTTGTTTTCTCAATCCTTTTGGGTACGCTTGCCTTTTTTTGTCAGGAACTGCCAAACCTCAGCAAATGAGCTGAGAACTGCATCCCAAATGAATTCTGCAGCAGAACATACCAGGCTGTTGTCCAAGGTCCTTCTCTTCAACACATCTGCCCTAGCAGAGAGGAAAAGAAGGGCATCCATCTAAAAATAAAATTATTGAATATTTAGGTACTGCTATTTTTGTCATACATTGTTTTAAAGCTTCAGTTCACTTGGTGCTTTTTAAAGACTTGGGTGAAGGAAAACACCTGTACTACCTACAAAAATGATTCTAAGTGCTGTTTGTAGCCTCTGGGCACAGACTGACCCAGAAACAGAGGAAGTGGAGGACAATGGTGTGGAAGATAAGGAGGCAGAAAGAGAATGTAAACTGGAGCTGATGTCTTGATCCCACTTGTTCTGCTCCTCCCTTCCCACACTTGCAGGTGGCCCAGTGGGCTGTGGAGCCCAAGGTGCAGATTGGAAAGGACGTGGCTAAGAGACACATGGCAATATTGGGATGTCTCGTCTGTCCTGGATGCTGGGAGATGGAAACATAGATTTCCAGGAAAATTTACTGGTACTAAACAGTTTAACCACCATGAGGGAGTTTGGATTTCACATGAAAAGGTGGGGATGAAGGATCCATACTTCCCCCCTATGACTCCAGCTGAGGCCCGGGACACAAAGTCCACCTTTGCAATTCAGCAAGTTCCCAGACATGACAAATCATCATCTCAGGGAATAAACCACCATGGAAATGTGGTGGCTCTCCTGGACTTGGCTGCAGGGTCTCCTTGGAGGAGCAGAAGAACTGACGACAGGGACAAGTGCTGTGGTTGGCACCAAGACAGGAGACCACCAAGCCACACTTACAAAGCGGATGGACAAATCACAATGAATGAGGACTTTTTTCATCTACACATTTCACCTGACATAATTTCATCCTATCTAGTCACTTGATCTGCCTTCTAAACCCAAACTTCAGTATTTTCAGTAACCTAAAAAAAGAAACAATGCTCACCTAGAAGAGCCTAGAAGCTCAAGCTGGAAGCATGAAACCCCAGCAGATCAATATTAAGTTACACCCTGCCAATTAGAGGGAAAATAAACAGTTAACTCAGAGTCACGTGAAGCTTTGTACACTAAAAACACCAATAGTGTTTTATTCAGAAAAAATAAACAGCCTTGCTTTGAATGAGATAAACATTCACGTTACATGACACTTGGCATGATAATGTGAGCCAGGAAAAAGCCATGCCTCAACAGCACAGGTGTGAATAATCCCCAGAGGCAATGAGAGCCCCAGCTCCTCCCAAATGCCTGCTAAGCCATTCCCACTGACCTGTCCCCAGTGCCTGGTGGTGTTGGGTTGATCTTTGGTTCTTCCTGAAATCAGTTTATTAATTTCTGGTTTAGCTTCTCTATCAGCCCATCTCAGTTAAACTACATCCTCTGAATTTTTTATTTATTTTTTTTCTAGGAGACTTCCTAGTCTGCAGCCAGCTGGGGCCCCTCTTCTTTCCCTTGGCGCTACTCACTGTGAGAATAATAAAAGCCTCCTCTGTTCTTTTTGGACAGCACTTGTAGAATGCTTTATCTGGAAGCAACATTTCAGATTTTTCTGTGCTGCAACTGACACCACAGACAGAGATGTATCTTCACTGCTGAAGGAGAGCAAAACTGAGAAAATTCTGCCTCCAACTCTCTTTTAAAGCAAGTCACAGCTTGGCCATTCTCCCTACCCTGCTACCCTTGACCTCTCAAGAAGTTCCGCCCTCCAACCTCTTTGCTCCACAGGACCACAGCGGCCAGAAGGGATCTCCAGTGGTCTCTGGTCCAGCCCTCAGCCAGCTTAGATCAGGTCATTGGCATCTTCTGCAGTCCAAAGTGAACTGTCCTCCAAGGAAGGAGACCCCACACTTCCCTAGGGTCACTGAGCAATACCTTTATCAAACATGCATTAGGGAAACAATCAGGGAGGGGCATGTGCCCACCCAAGCTGTCCTTTGTGCTCTCTTCAGCTGGGGCTCTCCCTGGACAGCTGGCTCTCCACGTAGTGCTTGAGGCTGTCCACAGCACAGACAGGCACACAGACAAAACAATTTGCACTAATAATAACTTCTTTGAAATTATCCTTTCTCAGTCCTGGTACATTCTATCTCTCCTGAAGGACATGCTGCACCTGAGAAGAACTCAGGACTGGAGAGGGCTGAACACACTGTAATGCCCCTGTACCATGGTGCATGGGGCAGGTGTCAGTGCACCTGCCTGGACACTGTTCCTGGTCCAGTGGAACACCAGCCTCCAATGTAAACACACACTGGATGGAACATCTGACCTTCCTTTTCCTGGCAAGCCACTGTCCAGCCTCCCAGTTATAAATACGTGCTTCAGAAATACATAAATGCATAACTTAACACCTGCTTTGACACAGGTGTGGGAAGGAAGCCACACTGGGACCCTGTGGAGAGCTGACACTATTTCACCTGGCTCCCCAGCCCTGCGTCCCTTGCACAGGTTGGTGAGATCCAGCAGTCATGGCTGGGATTTGAGCCAGAGTGGTCTGTAGTGTTTGTGGGCTACCCACCACATCCAATGCAGCAACGTTTGTCTTCAGGCAGAAACACCAGCCTGCACCTTTGCCTGGCAGCATTATGCTGGTGGGTGGCCGTGTCCTCCACCAGACACCACAACGAATCCCTGCGGATCCCGACGCTCCCAGGGGACAGGGAATATTCCCAGTGGGAAGTGAGGCCCTGCACACCACAGGGTGCAGACAGGAGAAACCTTTCCAAAAAAGCAGCCTTGGCCTCATTCAGACAGGGCGATGCCAAGGCTGGGATCCTGACAGATTTAGCACTCAAATTGAGGCCTCAGTTAAAAGAGCAGCTCCCAAGGCTGAGGCTCAGGGCCCGTCCTGCCCCGGGCCAGCCCGAAGCAGCGCCAAGCAGAGCTCGCCCAGGTCGCTCTCATCATTCTCCTCAGGCTCGCTGCTGAAGTTGGAGGGGCTGCTGCTGGGCAAGCTGTGGCCAGAGCCTGTGCTCAGGAACCCCTGGCCCTTGGGGTCCGTGCTCAGCGCCGGCGCATCTTGCGGGCGCGCACTGCCTGCGCGGGCAGGAGTTTGCTGCGAGCCTGACTGCGAGTCACTCTTCTGGCTGAAAAACTGCCTCAGCAGGGACTGCTGGAGGGTCGTTTGCAGGCTTTCACAAGTCCTCTGTTTTGTGCCTGGCCGGATGTAATGCAAATCCAACTGCAGGACCACATCTGTCTGTAAGGGAAGAGGAAAGAACACAGAGTGAATGAGAGAATCAGACTGGAAGCAGAGCTTTCCTACTGCTGCTGCCAGGAAAGAGCCTGGGCTGGCTGCTGCGCAGGCTCACAGCCCCATGCTGTGGCACGATGCAGCAACACTGCTGCCAGAGAAAATGAGCTGTACGTACTCATACAGCTCATGACGCTCACAGGCCACAGCCGTGGATTCTGGGTTTCAGGATTTCTCTTGAAATCAGGCCATGTGAGATTTCATCAGCTCCATCAGGGAAGTGTCACTGTGAGCATCACCCCTGGGATGTGAGCACAGGGGAGCAGGAGAGGCTGCACCATGGCCAATGCACATGGGAGAGGAAAGCACGAACCATTTACAGGCCTGGAAGTATCCAAGGCCAGGTTGGACAGGGCTTGGAGCACCCTGGGATAGTGGAAGGTGTCCCTGCCCATGGCAGGGGGGTGAACAAGATGAGCTTTAAGGTCCCTTCCAGCCCAAAGCATTCTGGGATTCTATGAACTAAAACACACCTCACACTGTAAAAGCCAACAGCTTTAACCAGCAGTGCTCCACAGGGATCTACTCACAGCCTAGCACTATTTTAGAATTTTATAGAAGATGAAGAAATAAGAGAATAACCACATTCATGGCAGTCAAACCCCTGAAAACAGCCCCCCAGCATGGCACTGTGCCTAAAACACCTGTAAAGAGCAGGGATAATGGCATGAGAAGATTTTGGCAGGCAAGGCCTGGTCCAGGTCTCCTGTCTGCACTTAAAAGCAATGCAGAACAACTGGGAAAGGTTAAAAAAATAAATTCAGGAACAATTAAGAACTGAAAACACTGCCATATGCTGAAGCACATCATGTACAGAGCAAGCAGAACTTGCTGTAGGCAGATCCAGGCAGCAGCTTGAGAGCAGCACTTGGTGTAAGATACACTGGCTGTGTGTTAGGGGAGGAAGAAAAATCCAAGTATACACAAGGTGCAAACTGCTGTTTGAGGAGAGATAAGCCAGAGGACAAGCAATTCTGCTTCTCTCATAGACTTTAAATAGTTTGAGGGTGTTTTGAAGTGTGCCAAAGAGGCACAGCTTGGATCAGGCTTGGCAGTGTTACTCTGATGACTGGAGATCCTGGCCAGCCCATGAGCTCATCTCTCAGGCAAGCACACAGCCTAGTGAGACATTCCTCCACCTGAAATAATTCAGCAGTTCTGACCTCCCCGTGGTTGATGGGGCAAAGAGCAGCCTCTCTGGCCAGGCAGCACAGGAAAACAGAACAATCCAGGACCTGTGATGCCTCTCTCTGCTTCCAGCAGAGGCTGCTGTGGGTCAGCTTTGATAGGAAGGTCAGGCAGGGGAGACAATACAAAAGCAAGGAGCATCCACACTCGGGTTCTGCAGCCTGATTGTAAATCAGAAAGATTTTGCTGAGGTGGAAAAGGTGAGGTGAAAGGACAGTGGTCTCATGAAAACATGCTGGGAGAGCTGGGTGTGCCCAGTTTGGAGAAGAGGATCCAAGATGACTTTAGAGCCCCTTCCAGTGCCCAAAGGAGCTCCAAGAGAGCGGGAGAGGGACCTGGGACAAGGGCTTGAAGGGACAGGACAAGGAAGAATAACTTCCTTGTTAGGAATTCATCCCTGTGAGGGTGCCAAGGCCCTGGTACAGGCTGCCCAGAGAAGTTGTGGCTGCCCCATCCCTGGAAGTGTCCAAGACCAGGTTGGATGGGGCATGGAGCAACCTGGGATAGTGGAAGGTGTCCCTGTCTGTGGCAGGGGGTGGAACGAGATGAGTTTTAAGGTTCCCCCAACCCAAACCAGTCTGTGATTCTGTGATTTGTGCCTGGAAGATCAACAAGCTCCTCTTCAGTCTGGATGTGACACTGACACAGACACATGGTCAGAGAGCCATATCCAGCCCCAGCCATGTGCATGGGGACACCAGTTCCACGAGAGTGCAGGTGAATTGTGGAAATCTGCACCTGGCTACTCTCTACCTGAATCTTCTGCAGTGCACAGAGCTGGAAGATGCAGTCCAGCTCCTCCCGCTGGTACACAGAGGCGAGCAGAGTCTCCACATGGTCCAGACAGCTCTCCCTCTGGATGGCCACGTCACCCATCTCCTGGGTCAGGAAAACAAGAGCAAATGTAAGGAAATTTCAGCATCAGCATGAAGCATTGAGGCACAGCTGCCCATCTAACATGTGTTCAGGGTTTTGATTAACACATTGCCTGGTGGAAATGCTTTGTATCCTAAGGGAAGTACCACAGAAAGCAACAGGAATGCAGAGGTTTTACACACTTGCCTTGTGCACATCAATGAGAAGACCCTGAGTACATCTTACTGTGAAAAATGGGGTACAGTGGGATTTTCAGCATAGCAGGAAGAAGCACCAGCTGGTATCACAACCACTGGCAGTGCCAGCAGTGTGTCACAGAGGGAGCAAGTTTTCCAAAGCCACAGCTGGAAGCTCTGAGTTGTGCTGAGTGCTGATTTAGCCTCCCACCATCTACAGAACTGCCAATTCTTGCCAAGTTACTCAAATTTAACCAAAACAGCACCGTATCTGTGAGATCCTCCTCAGTACCCAATGAACTGTGGAGCCACTAATACCCCAGGAAGAGACAAGGAAATAAAGGCCTTATGGAATCCTAGATCATGGAATATCCTGAGTTGGAAGGAACCCACAAAGGTCATTGAGTTCAACCCTTGGCCCTGCACAGGCAACCCAACAATTCCACCCTGTGCCTGAGAGAATTGTCCAAATGCTCCTGGAGCTCTGGCAGCCTTGGGACCATGACCAAGTCCTCCTTGCTTTGGATTTGAGCCCTCCAGAATGGGTGACAGACCACAGTCTAGCAGCCCCTTCCAGAAGGCTTCCCTCTGCCAGCTAGCTCTGGCAACCGTCCCAGTGTGATACTTAGCAGGAGAAATGCTGGTGAAGGAGGCTGCTAGGACATTTGGGGATGTAGAACTTGGAGAAGCCCTGGGAGCTCCTCCTAGCCTTCCCTGAACTGCTGCCTGCAAGCAGCCAAAGCCATTTGATTCTGGCCAGGAAAGTATGAGGAAGAATATTGGATCCCAAATACTGGCTGGGATCTGCAGGCATCAGGATCCCCCTGCATGCAAGGCTGGAGGAACAGAAGCAGCACCATCACTGATCCAGTAGGTCACTGGAGGCTGAGGAAACACCATTTATCTCTGTGCAAGAGAAAGCCAAATCCATCTCCACACCTGGCAGCTCATTACTGGAAAGATAAACTGGAGGGAGCTTGGGGAAGATCAGACAAGTGAATGGAGACTAAACCTGGAGACCAAACAGGCAGGAATCAGATCAGCCAGATGCTGCTGACACAGGGCTTTGGCAGCATGGCTGCAGAAATGAGGGTGTAGCCCTGCCATGTCTAGCCAGCTCCATCCTCCAGCATATGCTCTGACCTCCAGAGCTGCCTCCAGCCCAGGGATCCAACAGCAGCAGGACCTGGAGCTGCTGGAGCGAGCCCAGAGGAGGCCATGGAGACACTCCAAGGGCTGGAGCCCCTCTGCTCCCGAGCCAGGCTGGGAGAGCTGGGGGTGTCCAGCCTGGAGAAGAGAAGGCTCCAGGAGAGCTCAGAGCCCCTGCCAGGGCCTGAAGGGGCTCCAGGAGAGCTGGAGAGGGACTGCGGACAAGGCATGGAGAGACAGGACAAGAGGGGAATGGCTTCCCAATCCAGGGGCAGGGTTTAACTAGAGATTAGGGAGAATGTCATCTCCACTTTGGAACTTCC
This sequence comes from Poecile atricapillus, assembly GCF_030490865.1. Classification (NCBI taxonomy): domain Eukaryota; kingdom Metazoa; phylum Chordata; class Aves; order Passeriformes; family Paridae; genus Poecile; species Poecile atricapillus. The sequence continues at coordinate 20,246,666 of NC_081259.1, forward strand.
TCCCTGCAATTCAAACCATGAATTACTTCCATGCTGGAAACAACTTTTTATAGATTTGAAGGCCCCACAAAATCAATATTTTTGATTTTCTTGCCTAAACTAAATTGCCTTGCTCCTTCCTTTCATTACTTTGTCTGTGTTTTAGTTGGCACACTTTTTTTCCATGAAACACAGACCTGAAACTGGACCCAGTGTTCCAGCAACAGCCAGGAGAGCCAGACAAGATCTCACACAAATCTCAGAGCTCTTCTTTGCAACCTTGCCACATTTTGTGTCCTGCTTTTGTTGCCTCAGCTGTTTTGGGCTCTGACCAGAACTGGTTCTCCATTCACTGCCCATCCCATCCTGACGCTACTTTTTGTGATTGCTCACGTGCAGGAACTTTTATCTACTGAGTAACAGCCTTGGCCTTGAACTGTGCCTTCAGTTATCCAAATCCTTCCAAAATCTGCTTTGTAGCACCTTGCAGAGACTTAGTGTTATGGGATCTGTATACTTAATAAGCACATTAGTGAAAATGAAAACCAATCCCACAGCCTTGATTTTCCAAAAAGCCCAAACATATTCAATCACCCTCCAAGAAGGAGAGTTTTCTCTTAGTTTTAAGTGGAATTTCTTGTGTATCAATGTGTGCCCATGGCACTGGGCACCACTGGAAAGAACTGGCTCCTTCCTCTTTGCACCCTCCCTGCAGGTACTTGCAGACCTGGATGAGCCCTCCCTGAGTCTACTCTTCCTTAGGATGAACAGTCCCAGCTCTCTCAGCCTTTCCTTACAGAGAAGGTGCTTCAACCACTTCATCATCCCCATGACCCTTTGCTGGAGTCTCTCCAGTATGTCCATGTCTCCCTTGTGCTGAGGAGCTGGAACTGGACACAGGTGGAGGATAAACAATATCCACCACCCTTGCCTTGTCGCCTGAGCTCATCCCTTTGATGCAGAAAGCATCAGGTTATCAGGCATGGAGGCCTTTTGCAATCTATCCTTTGCTACCAGTCACCTCTTTGTTCTCTCTGTGTTTAGGGGTCATTGGCTCTGTCACCTTCTCAGAGATCACAGTGAGGTCAACCCTCCTGGAGCTCCCCAAATCTTCATTCTTGCCCTCCTGGAAGGCAGGAGTGACACCGGCTTTTTTTCCAGGACTCAGGAAGACTGTGAGGAGATGAAGAGTGTGCTCTCAGTCTCATCTCCAGCCCCTCAGCACTCATGGGTGCACCCATCATGTCCTGGGTGTTTGTGAATGTCCAGTTGGTTCAGCACTCCCTGACCTGGTGCTGCTCCTCCTCCCCCTCCAAGAGTCTCCCTCACTCCAGACCTTCTCCTTAGTGTCAGGGTTCTGGGAGTCCTGAGACACTTGTAGAAGCCCTTCTTGTTGTCCCCAGATTCAGCTCCACATGGGCTTGGCTTTCTGAACCCCATTCCCACAAGCTTGAACCACATCTCTACAGTCCTCCTACATTACCTGTCCCTGGTACCACCTCTTGCACATCCTTTTCATGTGTGAGCTCAGTTAGGAGCCCTCAGCAAATCCATGCAGCCCTCCTGATGCCTTTGCTTGACTCCCTGTTCATCAGGATCCTTGAAAATACACCAGCTCTCCAGGGCTGTGTCCCACAGGCACACTGTTCTCCAGCCTTGTGACCTTCAAGACATTCACCTGGGCAAGGAGCAACCTGGTCTGCCTGCTTTAGCAGGAGGGCTGCACTGGATGATCTACAGAGATTCCCTCCAAACCCAAACACTCCATGACTCTGGGATCTCAAGGGATCAGTTAAATCCTTGACACATGAGATTCAAAGCCTGTCAGCTGATAGGAACTCATTATCCACAAGTATCTGCAGTCTGCTAAATTCCCAGCCTCCTGTTCCACAAACTAATTCCCTACCATACTCTCCTTTAAAATTTTTGGCTGTGTAGGAGAAAATGGAAAAAAGGATTTTCTAAATTAATTTTTTTTAGACAATTCATAATTATTTATAAACCTTTCCCTACGGTAGGAAGCGCTTTTTAATGAGGATGGTGCCCAGGAATTGGCAAGGCCAGGTTTTAGCTAGCCCAGAAACAGGGATATTCTAAATAAATGGGGGAAAGGTTCACTGGCAAGGCCATTGTGTCAAACAGCTCCAGATCAAAAGTCTGGAAAACAAGGAGATCCAACATAAAGGTTTTAAAAAGTAAGGATTTAAACAATATAGAGAAAAAAAAAATGGAAATGCCTTGGGTCATATGCTAGAGCTGCCTCTCACTCTAAAGAGAATTCTTGTCAGGTAAAAATGGAGGTCAGGAAAGACACGGGATGGGAAGGAATATGGGACAACTAAAGAAAATGGATCAATGCTAGAAAATTCCATCATAATTACTCCTGGCAAACTCACAGCAAGCCAAATTAAGTCTCTTTGATAACCAGAATGTGGAAAATGGTGGGAAAACTCCCATTTCCTATACTCCCCATTTCCGCAGTGAAACAACTCTCTGGGATCAATCCCCAGGGCTTATAACCTCACATTCAGCCTGGTGGTGCTGGCCTTCAGCCTCCTGCTCCTGCAGCTCAGCCACACACGTGGGGTTTACAGGGCCCCAGCAGCCCTCAGCATCCCCCAGGAGTGCTGGCAGGATCCTAGAGGGAGCCTGGTGCCCCCCTGGGCAGCTCAGGGATCCCACAGGGGTGTGGGGGCTGCTGTGATGCCTGAGGTGGGGCAGGTGACAGTCAAGGAAGGACATGCTGAGCCAGCTCCACCATGCACTAGGACAGCAAGAGGGATCTGGCTGCACTGGGGTCCCTTTTTGTTTCCTTGATCCCTCTTGAGACAGCTTCAGAGGCAGGAGCAGGCAGCAGGGCTCCCCTTCCTCCAATCACTGATGTGGGGCAAAGCACACAGATACGTGTCACACACACAGACACAATTTTCATGCATGATGCTCACAAGGGGGAATGATGCTGCAGCTTAGGAATGGGCAGGATCAGGCTCCAAACCTCCTGGGTCCACCACGCTGCGTCAGTGACCCCAATGTGCTGAGGAGCAGTGTCCCTCCACAAGAAACAAGGGCCAAAAAATCCACCACACATGAGCTATGCCCTGGGAGAAGGACTACAGAAAACAAGGGAGATGGTTATAGAAAGGAGCAGCAAATGAAATCTGTAGAAGTGGCATGGAGACCATCTGGTACAGCTCAACTACGAAAGAATATATTGTTGCATTAAAATATATTAGCACAGCAGGCAAAAGAAGGCATAAGTCAAAAAGCCAGACCTACTTTCTAACACAGAAAACAGAATAGCTCTTGGCCTCAATCAGATTAAATGCAATAATTTAATCAGGCAGCCCAGAAATCAATCTGGGGGATAACTGGTTAAAGGCATCAAACTGCTGCCAAGTCCTCTTTGTGATGTATGAAGAGCAAGGCAGGGAATCTACTGAGATGTGGAAGGAGCCTCCAAGAGATGTATGCAGAGGAGGGGATCCTTTTTCACCTGGGATCAGCTGCTCGGAGCCCTCAGGACTTGACCCAACCACCCTCCCCACCTCTGAGCTGGGGAAAGCAGCCCAGGAAGGGGACTGGCCAGAGCACTCACAGTGAGCTGGTGGAGCAGGAGCTGGGGGTCAGTGACGTGGCCCAGGGGTGGCTGTGGCTTGGCACACACAAACATCAGGTTGGAGAAGAGCCGGAGGAAGCAGAGCTCCACCCGCACCCCACATGGGAAGGTCACTGTTTTGCTGGGCAGCTCTGGAAGGGAAATTCAGGCATGATCAGCTCCTCAGAGAGTCCTGTCAACACCTCCCTGCACAGCCGTGTCCCTGAGGGGCACAGGCACCCCCAGTTGCCTCCTCCTCTCCCGTATGGCTCACCTTGGCTGTGCTCCCAGGGCTCAAGGGCTTCTCCCGAGGGACAGATGGGGTCAGTCAGGGACCGAGCTTCCTTCAGAGTGTGCTTGATCTCCATCACCTGCTTGCCAGCGACCAGGGGATCATGGCCAATATCTGTGGGAAAGAGTTGGAAGCACAAGGATCACTCCAGGTGATCTCCCTGCCTTTCAGGCCCTACATGAATGTCTCCATGCTGCTTGCAGGCTACTGAAAGCTCCCATGGGGCATGGCCTGTGATTTGGATTTTAGGGAGGTGGCTGGCTGGGATGGGATGGGATGGGATGGGATGGGATGGGATGGGATGGGATGGGATGGGATGGGATGGAGTGATGTGGAGCCACTCAGTCTCTGCTGTCCCACTCCTACCACTGAAGCGAGTGGTTTATTGCTTCTCTTACCCTCTAACACATCCTCCAGCATGTGTGTCACTTTCTTCTCTTGCAGAATGTGTTTCTTCAGATATTTCATGAAGATTCCTGAGCTGAACTCCCCATCCTGCAATTCATAGGCTTCTGCATCTTCACTCCTGCAAGAGTAAGGGTATTTCTTCAGAGTCCTCGCAGTTCTGCACTGGGCATGAAGACCAGGTGAGTCTGGGGTGGCCAACTCCATCCTGACTCTGTTGGCTGGGTCAAAGTGAGCTTCTCAAGAAATAATACAAAGTGCTTTGGTTGTGCCCTGGAGAGGGTGGGCAGGCCACAGGATGGGAAAAAGCAGTGGAAGAGAATGGGACAGGACACAAAGGAGCACAGTCTCCTTTGCCAGCCCAGGTGGGTGATGAAGGTGAAAAGCCAGTGGAACTGGCACTGGACCAGTAAATACTACCCAGCATCTCAGGAGGCCTTGGGTGGGCTGTTCATGGGACATGAACCTGGGAAATCAGGCTGAAGAACAGATGACAGGAGCTGATGTCACCTTCACACAGAACTTGTAACTGAAGCACAGGCTGATGGCAGCAGGAAGAAGTGCCTGAACAGCAAACCCAGCAGATGGAGGGTGAGAGCCAGAGGGAACATGAAAGAAGCTCTCTCCAGCCTCTGTGCATGGAAGGATGGGAGGAGACAGGGCCAGAGTCTGGTCCCGTGTGAGGGTGTGGGGATGGTGGAATCACTCACGTGGAATAGCCATAGACAGTGTTTCCCCAGGGCTCCAGCGGCTGCACCTGGGACAAGGCACACCCTGGGTTGTACCTGGGGAGGAGGCAAAGGCACAAGTCAGTGTTGAGGACATCTGTCAGCCGGAGGGGACATCTCTTATGTCCATCTCTTAGGGATGGCAGGAGGATCAACTCTCACCTCGGATGTAACCAGAGGGACTAAAGCTGGGAATCCCACCAAGACCCCAAACCACAGGGAAAGGAGTAGCTATGTCCGGCTGTGACTTATCTGCACGGGTAAGCTGCTCCCTGCCCTGAGCCTGAGGCTGTGGTCCAGCCTGGAGCCGTGGGTGCGTGCTGCCACCTCCCTACACAGGCTGGATTTTAACAGCTCCAGGCAGCACAACAGTGCAGAGAACACACAGGTTCACCTTGGCCCAATGGACAATTGTCCCTCAATAAGTCAGAGGTGCACAGCACCATGGTTATGGCTCAATTGTCTTTGCTGGGAGTCTGGGACACCCTATGGGCCCTTCCAGATGATACACACACTTTTGCCTCAGGGATCCAAAGCAGGCTTTGGATGATACACACCCAGATCTCTCTGAGAGATGAGATCAGGACATGAGTCTCAAAGCCCAAAATTGGTCCTGGCACCTTAGTCCACATGCAGCTGAATGAGCATGGCCCCTATTATTTCCAAAATCAGGCAGATCCATGGTGACAGGATCTGATTTCCAACAAATAAGATATAATGGTTGCATTGAATGGTTAAGCCCTGCCCATCTGACTGCAGCCAGACTGACAGCATAGGGACAGGCTGCCTCCAGTTCACACCAGTGACTCGCAGCTGTTCCCAGTCACACAGTGACAAGAAGCAGGCACAGAGGCAGAGTTAGTCCATGTAATTCAAGTCCAGCACAGTTTCCTGGAGCTGGAGCCAGCACACCAAGAAGAGTTGAAAGGACAGAGGGATTTCCAGCAGCCAGCATGTCACCTACTCCTGGTGGCACAGTCTGGAGGTGTTTAATGGCAGAATTCAACTGGCTTGTGTAAGTTGTCCTAAAGATGATCAGAAGAGAAAATGTGAGAAAGGAGACATGTTTCTAAATCTGAGTACTGAGATTTATCTGCTCTTCAACTGCTCTTAATTTAGTGCAGAAATCTTTGGTTCCAGGTCCAAAGATAAATCAGGGAATTACTGGAAAAGGCAATCACATCCACCCAAAATCAGCATATAAATGTATGAGGCTACACACAGGCTCTGTGTTCTGATTCCTCCCCTGCTAAGGCTGAGCATCTGCTCCCACTTGGCAAAGGGAGATGTGTTTCTCACCACCCTGGCATTTCTGATGCCAAACTCTGGGTGAGCTCCCCCTTAGCACAGACACAGCTTCATGCATGAGCCGCTGACAGAGCTGCAGCATCAGTCTGACCAGGAGGGTTTTGTGAAAGGAGGCCCTGGGAGCCTTGTTTTACACAGCAGTGTAAACACACACAGCTATGAACTCCAGATGCTTTCCTGAGCTGAAATGGTGACTTCTCGAGAAAAAAGTGAGCTCAGGACAGAGCTCCTGCCCCCATGAGATCAGGGATAACACCCACTGCATGAAGTATTATGCTTGCTGTGGAAAAGAGGAGGTGTGAACTTTGGGGAAGGAGGGAGAAAAACAGCTGCACAACTTTGCCTAAATATAACAGCAGATCTCACACTGCATCTTCTTCCCAGAGCACCACTGAGACTCCATTGAGAAAAGCAACCAATGGCAATGCCAAGGAAGGAGACAGCAGCTCAAAACCTGTTTTATAGATTGTTAACACTTAGACTGGTCCCTGTGCAACTCCCATACTGCCTCCCCTCAGATGGCACACCAGCAGCCCAGAGCCACAGCAGCCCAGCTCCAGCAGAGTATCCACGAGAGCTGGGTGTTCCTGCTTGGCTGCAGGCCCTCCCCTGCCTCTCATCACACTGGGGAGGACAGCCAGGTGCTGTGAGGTGTGCCAGGGAAGCAGCACACTCTGCTCTCAGCAGCCAGAAAGAAGGGACAAAGAGGATGCTCCCATCTGGGGAGTTCAGGGCAGCATCAAGGGATGTCAAGCTCCTGCTCCAGAGCTGTGGGACAAGTCCCAGCACAGCCAGTTTTAAGCCATTCAAAGCAAGCAGCCCCACCACCGCAGCTAAAAGGCATCGAAAATTTCTCACCTCTCCAGGGGCTGGCAGCTCTCTCAGGTTTTTTTGATAAAAAACCCTGTTGTCTTTCCAATTCTTAGCACAGGAACCACAGCATGAAGAGAGATATATTCCTACATTTGCTCTCCAGGTCTTTTCTGACCTGTAAATCTGCCTCAGGAGCAGAACTAAATAAACTAATGACAGCTTCTACTGCATTAGTCCACCACCTCTGCTGAAATTGGACAAGTAGTAATTTCCTGCAGCAGGATAGAAGTCTGCAGGCCAAGGGAGGACGATGGGTTTTCCACAGAAAGTGGGAAAATGCTGATCTCTGACCTCAGCAGCAGCAGCTTCACAACATGACCACTTCAGAAGGATTTAAGCCCAGTAAAAAACAAGTAGCAGGGCTTAAAATATTTCCCCTGTCCTGTTGCACTCTTCTCACAGATGTTAACAAGAATGCAGCCAGGAGAAGAAAGGTGAACTGAACACTCCCAGCCTGAGCACGTAGGAAATATGGACCAGGAAAGCACACAATCAGCAAGATCAGGTCAGGTGGGTCAGGCTTGAAACACAAAAGACAAACCCTGTGCTGAGTTTCAGCCAACAATTTATGCCAGGCAGAGCCATCCCTCCCCAAGCTTGAGGAAACCTGCCTGTACTTGCCAGGCTTCTTCACCTCAAAAAAACCAAAGGAGGGTCTCAAGCCCCTTCTCTCCAGCAGATCTCAGACAAGGTCTGATGCTCTGTGCACTAATACATGACTGAGCCATCCCCCAGGACACCCTGCAGGACCTGGCAATGTGGTTGATTTTATGGCATAGATCAATGACCTCTGACAGAGAGAGGCTCAGCAGCACCATGGGGGATGTGGCAACCACAGGGGCTGTCAAAACCCACAGCTGAGGATGGCCACCCTCCCCCAGCCCTCAGAATGCCCAGCCCAGGTGAGGAAGGGGGAAGAGGCCCTTACCACTTCCTGCAGGTGTCCAGCAGGATGATGTTCAGGGCCGTCTGCTGCTGCTGCATCTTCTGGAGGATCCTCTGCACGCTGATGCAGTTCTCAGGGGCATAGGGTTGTGGAGCATCAACAGGGACCATGTAGTTCCTCCCCAGATGTTCATACCCATGCCCAGCATAGTAGAATATAGCTGGGAACAGGGAGAGGAGAGGATGAATGAGGATGCTGACCTGCAGGTGTGTAACCAGCTCCCCATGGCCACATCCCACCTCCTGTCCTGATGGGATACTGGTGTAGGGCAGACCTAGACCAGTAGCACCTATGGAACTGGAGCTATGTTGACCTCACTATTTCAACTTTTTCCCAATTTATTCCCTTCATTAGAATTGGAAGCAGCCCCAAGAGGGTATCCTGCACTTGTGGATTCCTTCACTGTTCGTCTCCTGAAGGCCCTGGGTTTACACATGTCCAAACCCTCTGTGCTACAACCTGCCAGGCTGAATTTCACTGTCATATAATGTTTTGGTCAGTCCTCAGCTCTTTGAAGGAATAAAGCAACAGAAAAGGATTCTGCCAGGATGGAAAATACATTAACAGCCATTTAAATGATAAGCTCCTCAGTTTCCTAGTTTTGGAGAAGAGACTAACAACACCAGCTAATCAGGTGATGGGAAACATTCTCAATTTCAAAGGTCTGCCTGTATTCACATACCTAAAACCTGGTAAAAATCAGACACAGTGACAGATGAGTTTTTCAGATGTCCAGAACATGAGGACCATGAGCTTCAGCAACCTCAAACCAGGCACTAGCCCTGTTAGGCAGGGGAGGAGTCAGACTCCTGCACATGCCAGTGGGAAGCCCAAGACTCCACAAGAATTCTGGGTTTTTCTCTTAAGCACATAAAACTTAGTAATGATTTCTGCCTTCCTAAGAGCTGGCAACACCTGGCCATCCAGGTGGGAAGTGAGTACTGGGGAGCTTGGCATGGCCGAAGCTGGGATTCCTCTCCAAGCCCTGTGTTCAGTGCAGGGCTGGCACAGGGATCCCCAAACAGGCTGGAGCTTCTCAAAAGGAAGCTGCATGGTGGCTGGCTACCCCTACCCAGGACCAAAGACACTGCTTGGGGGATGCTGGTTGGTGAAAGCCAACTTGGGGAATTGAAATGGGTTAAAAATAGCTCTGCAAAGTGATGCAGAGAGCTGTGTTACTGCAACTGAGGGACAGTGAAGAGTGAGAGGTCAGAAATGGGAAAAAGAATGTAAGAAGCAACAGCAGGAGAAATTCTTCTCTCAGATTCACTGCCAAAGCCCACACTTCAGTGAGTAACCTCTCCTCTATTTTCCCTCCGCTGTTCCTGCCCCTGGAGTTGGCAGGACACTCATTTTGGTCTGATTCTGCATGAATGCAGTAACAGGGGCAGGAGCTGAAGGGCTGAAAGCATGATCTCATCATGTGGAGAATGGAAAACATGATCTCATAGTCCAAAAGACCTTGAGTCACCTTTGGTTTCTATTCTCAGGGGACAATGGAAAGTTTCTCAAGTGGACATTTTCACAGGTGCCCATGAGATTTGGGTTCCTGTTCTTGTGGATTGCCAGCCAGAGGCAGCAGGCTCTGATTTGCAGAAGCTTTAAACTTTCATAACTTGCAAACCAAAGCCACAAAACCCTCCCCCAAGACTAGAAAAGAGTATAAAACAGGAAGTCTTTTAAGAAAAATTAGATGCAGTTTGGGCCCCTTGAGCCATTGAGCACTGGTGGCTTTTGTCCCTCTGCCTGTACATGCAAGGGAAGTGATGACATCTGTTACAAGGCAGCATCACTGAGGCTTGGAAAAAAATGAAATATAGTAGGAAAGCCCACAATGAATGATTCAATCCTTAATTCTTCTAACTTTTGAGATCTTGTTAAGTACCTGACTGTACCACCAAGTGCTCCTCATGCTATATAAACCACAAAGACTCGTGTTCAAATTCAGAAAAGGTGAGTTTCATATTACCTGAGCAACTTCTCCAACCTCTCCTGGACTGAATCTCTCCTCCTGAACAGGAAAGTCAACAATTTGCCCAGAGATGGTAAGGGATGTTTTATTCTGAGTTCTTCCCACATTGTATGAGTCAGAACTGCTCATCACAGAAAAACTTCTGAGTACAAAATTAAAAAGGGGAAGCTGCAAACATTGCTTATAAAGCAGGAAATGTCAGCATGAGGCTTAATAAACGCATGACTCCATATTCCTAGTATTCCACTCACAATTTTCTGCTCTTGTTGCATTTCCAATGTAATTTTTTGATTTGGGACTTTTTAGGGTGCTCAAAATAACACCCACGGGGATTCCTCATTTGCCTGAGGGTAGAATAATTAGATAATTTAGAGGATGTTTGGGGCCTTCAAAAATCCTTTGCAGCATTTCTAAGAAGAGATCTGGAGGAAAAGCAGCCCAATAGCCCGCCACCTCCATACAGTCAATTGGAGAAACCGTTGGATCATAAAATCATTAGGGTTGGAAAAGACCTCCAAGATCATCAAGTCCAACTTTGGACTGAACCTCACCATGCCCACTAAACAGTGCAGTGCCACATCCAGTTGTTTTTTGAACACTTCAGGATCCAGGCCTCAGAGCTGTGCTGGGATGCTCTGGAGATGTGGAAGAAAGTCTCCCAAAAGCCTACAGCTCATGGAGGGACAGAGTCCAAAAAGCCCAACTGCCCTCATCGACACTGACCTCACGACAAAAGGCAATGAGCACCAACCCATGGAGGCTCATGTCCACCAGTCAGCTCCCTCCTCCTTCTCTATGTCTACACAAAGCTCTCCTGACTTCAGCTCTGGTGGCTGCTACACAGAGGTGGCACCTCCAAGGCTCCTCAAGCAAGAATACGGGGATGCCACAGGAGCGTGTCCAACACGATGTACAGGACTGGCTGTCACAGGCACCTCTGGGGTCTTCAACAGGCTGCCTGACTTGTTCCTGGAGCTGCCATCTCACCACAACTGGGGCACTCAGTAGGCAACCTGACCCAATGTCCCATCATTAAATCAGGATTCCAGCGAATGTGGCAAGAACCCCAAACTCAGTCACTGCTGGATCCAGCCCACACTGGAGTCCACTATTCAAAGAATACCACACAACTCAGCCTGGAGAGCTGTTAAGAAAACCTCAACCTAAGCAGGCATTGCCTCACAAACACTCAACTCAGCTGCTAATGTTTTTCCAGACAGCATACAAAATCAATTTTGCCAGGAAGGATCAGAGGCCACGAATGCAGAGAAGCTCTAGAAGTTTAAATAAGGCATGACAATATGAAAGGTTTGCTGTTTCCAAGCATTTTTTCCTCTTCAGTGCTTAGGAAGGGCCATGGATAAAATGCCATTTGGTCCTCACGTGGATAGAGGGTAAGAATGGCAGCTGGGATGACTCTGGCCTGGGAGAGGAGGTAAAGCCCGGGATACATGAGGATTTCAGAGAGCAACAACGAAAGGAAGGAAGCTGCAAGCGAAGTCACGGGAATACGCTGTCATAGGCACTCAGGCAGAGCACCAGGACAGTGCATAGCCCTTCCCACCAGCTCAGCCTCCTCCAATGAGTCAGTGCTTCCCAGAACAAGGTGGCTGTGCAGCACTTACCCTGTGGCCAGGTCCCCATCCATTGCACAACCTCCAAACCTCATGCTGAATGCCAGCCTGGAATCAGCCCACACTGACTTTCACTGTCTGGGTACCACTCAGCTGGAATGTAAGCCTTACACTGAGGTTTGGATTAAAAAAAAAACCACCTGCAAGGTGTTTTCAGGGTATCTGACATGCTGGGAGAATCCCAGGGACCTCAAAGATGCTACTTTCACCACCAAATTTGAACACCTGCTTTAAGACCCACGAGATGTGATGGTTGGGTTTGTGGTTGAGGAATGCTTCCTTACTGAGCACAGTGCACAATTAAGCACAAAGCCCAACCTCAAAGCCATCTGCAGCTGGGAATGCTCTTCTGCAAAAGGGTTGTTAGGGGCCCAAATTAGACCTCCAGGAAAGAGAAACAAGGAAATCATGACCAGATGCAGCAAGCAGGGCTCAAAAGGAGCTCCCTTCCTCACACATGAGTGGAGGGGGGACATTTAGTCTCCTCAATTCTTTTATCCAAGGAAAAATCAAAACCCCCTTTCCCATTCACTATTGGAAACACTGACTCCCCAAAAACTCAGTATAAGCCCATGCTGTTGGCACTGGAGGTTAGCCACATGTTGGAGAAACATCCACTTCGACTGACTATAACCTGCCAAAACTAAACTACACTTATCCAAGAGCTCCTGCCAAGCCTGGTACTGATGCAGGTCTCCCTTGAGATAGCAACATTCAATTTATTCTGTTCTAATTCAAGAGCTGTTCAGAAAATGGCCTAATCCCTACTCAGCATGGGCAGGTGGCTGAGCTGGCTCGGCCTTACCATAGACTCCCTTCCCCAGGAGCTGCAGGAAGCGACTGACCGCTGTCGCCATCTCAGCCTTGTTCAGATCCAGCAGGGAGACAACCTGGAAGCCCAGAAGCTCCAGAAGACGACGCAGCTCAAACACATCCCTCACAGGAGCCATGAGGTTGGGATGATGCTGGTAGCGGTTGTTGCCCACCAAAAGTGCTATTTTGCCTGTAGCTAAAGCAAAGACCAAGTGAAAAAGCTGTAAATGCTCAGCAGGAGGCAAGATCTCACCTCCTCCCATTGGAGTGAGAATATGGGCAATCTAAGGAAAGAGGCAGCAAGGATAGACTCTAGGCTGCTGCAAGCCTGGAGCACCCTCCAGAAAGCCCTTAGCTTTCTGAACACTTTGACAAAACACACAATCAATTTAACAGAAAGGCTTGAAAAGTTTTCACTTGACAACCAAAATCCCAGGAATGCAGAGGTTCTGCTCTACTTGCCCTACCATGACCACAGGTCTGGTGTGTCAGTGGTGCTTGGGAGGGGGATCCACTGAGCCAGGCTCAGGGGTTCTTTCCCTCATGGGGATGAAGGTGAGAAACCCATGGCTCCTGCTTTGATTTTATCCCCACCTCCCACTGTAAAAAAATGGATTTATGTCGCTCAGTGGCAGTGGGTGCAAGGAACTTTGCCCTGCTCTGAGGAAGTACTTCAAGTAGGGATAAGCTGTCATTTGAACAACACTTGCAAAATCATTTTGCAGGCACAGAGCTTAAGACTCAGTTACTCATTAGGAATAATCTTACTGCACTTGTTGAAAAAGATCAGGGCTTGGCAGGGGATGGGACTCATCTTATGTTGTGCAGCTCTAATCCAAAAGTGCAGAGGCTGTAGCAATGCGATCATAAAGGCTTGAATAGGTCTCAGCAGACCAAGCACTCCCATTCCTCATCCTCCCATCCACCCTGGAGCCTGGCTTTTAATTAAGGGAATAATTGCTCAGGAAGAAAAGATTACGTTACTCACCAAAAAACTTTCCAGAGGCACACATACCTGGGAAAGAAAGAGGGAAATTATAAGCCTGGGTTCAGTAAGCCTGAGCCCAGCACCCAGTGCCAGGTCTGAATTCTGCTCCAACATCCCCAACAATGCACAGCTAGATCAAACACACAAACAATCTGCACAAGCAACATTCTTCAAGCAACTCCTTCATAGCCTGACTGCTAACCTTAAAGACATTGGTCTGATGCTAGGAGGATTTATGAAATCCAGCCTGATTTATGACATCCTGAGAAGCTGGGAAGCAAAGCCCAGAGAAGTGGCAGAACAGGGAAGGAGGGTCAACATGGAGAAGCTCGTACCTGTTGCAACTCACCTGCTACCTTGCTGCAGCAAAAGCAAAGGAAACACAATGACTCAAGGTAATAAAAGCTCCAAAACAGAGTTTCTCGTCAGAAATGTTCAGTGCAGAGGAAGTTGCCCTGTTTGCTTTTGATTGCAGTAATATTCGCAGAGTTTTTCATCTCCCTGTTCTGCCTTTCCTTGTTGTTTTAGCAATTCTGGTTCAGAAAAGCCACCGACTTTGGTCCACAAGCTCTCCTGCCTGAGCACTTCTAGCCTCTCAAAATCATTACTACCCTAACTGCTCCAGCTTCTCCTATTTCAATCAGAAATAAATATAAAAATCCACCCTAGGAGAAAATTCTAGAACCCTACATGCTCTAGAAGAAATTAAGAATAAATTGCATAAATCTCATGGGTCTTGAAGATCCTTGGCCCCTGAACCCGTGTTGCTGATGCACGAGATGCCTGAAAAGCTGCAGAACAAAACCACCCATCCTTTTCCACCTCTGACAGAAGCTCCCCAGCAGTAGCACATTGAACCCAACCCAATCTGGCATCCTTTTCTCACTGTCTGTCCCCCCAGGATGTGTTTTGCCAGCTGTGAGGAGGCAGGCAGAGTGCTCTCTGGCTACACAAGATCAATTTGCACTGTGGAGAAATTTTAAAGCCAGCCTAAAAGGCAGCATAAGAAGCTCATGGCATAGAAAAATCTCTAGGTGGAGTAAAGAGCCAGAAAAGCCAGCCTGTGCTATTCCTGCCTCACATAAGGTAAAGGCAGAGGGCCAAAGCAGCCAGAAGTGGAGCATACCCGTGGCTCTGGGAACACATCCTCCCCCTGGGACCCATCACTGACATAGAATCAGCTCTGAGCTGCCAGCCCAAGGGGCCTGAACCTTCCCAAATAAACACCATCCTCTCCAGCTCTGTATCCGAGCACATCCTTTCACGTCAGTGAGACTGGAAATGAGTAGGGCCATGGGAGCCTGACGTAATTTGGCCTGGAACTGTGAAAGCAGCACCTTGGCATGGCAAGAAAACAGCAGAGAGCAGCTGAGAGCACTGAGCCTGCCCTTACACAGCAGGTGTCTGACACACTACAAGGCCCAGCAGCATCCCACCTGCCGGACAGCGCATCACTGCATCTAGGAGGTTTTCCAACTGCTGCTCCCTGTGCTCCCTCAGCCCCAGTACCAAGGAATAATATTTATCATGGTCCTTGTTCACCAGCTCAGCATCTCCAGAGAGCACCAAATTCCTTTGTCCCCTCTAAATACATCTCACACCAGGTGGTATGCAGCAAAGTGATGTAGGCTGGCTCTGCTCACCGACATGAACATCCACGGCGTTGGTCCAATGCTCTCCATGACTGTTGGAGGCACAACAGAGGTATGTGCCAGAGTCACTGGCCTTGGTGTGGGCAATCTAGGCAGATCAAAAGTTAAATCACATTATTTATGGTAAAAGTCTGAAGCTCCCTGCCAGGATCTGCCAAAGGCATTTGTGTTCATAGAATAAAAAGTATTTTTCCTTCTGTTCGCAGAGACTCAGCCTCACAAAGAATCAGGACAGGGACAAGAACCAGAGCAGCACCAGCTGATGGGGACTCTGGTTCTCCAGCCCAGGGTCCTGCTTAGAGAGGGACTAAAGCCACCAATGAGTCAGGGTGGCCACAGCTCTGTCTATTCAAGCCTTGAACACTCGTTGCTCCACATTGCTGCCTTTCTGGCTCCAGCACAGCACCATCCACCTCCAAAAACAACCTCTTCTTAGTGCCCAGACTGAACTTTCCCATCAGAATTGCAATCTAAGGCCACCATGCAATACCATCTAAGGCCATCTGTAATACCACTGACCACTGCTGAGAAGAGACTAGATGTCTTGTCGTCGTGCCCTTCACGTGATGCCCTGGAAGGAAATCTCCTTTCTTGATTCAAGAAGACAGCACTGACTTACACTCATCCAGACACACAAAATAAAGCCAGCCCCTCTACTGCCTCCCTCTTTTCTGTCAGGACCAACCACATTTCCTTCTATGTCTCCAGAAGGCAGACAGCATTCCTGCAGCTCCATCAATCCAGAGTCCCCTCCACACACAAACAGTAACTGTTCTCGTGTCTCTGCGTAAAAGGGCACAAGAGATGTGCTGACATATCTATGGACTGGTTACCTCTTAGAGGAATATCCACAACTTTGAAAGAAGTCCATAAAACATTCCCCCTTCATGCAGAGTCATCCAGCCAGCTACCAAAGCAGTGGGGTGGTACATGGAGAGCTTTCTCACAACCCTGCAATCAGCTTCTCCCATTACCCGCCTCAGCACCCAAAGCTCCTGTACTATCCCCAGAAAACCTTACCCGGAGTTTTTTTCTCTTCTGCTGCTCCAGCAGGTTCCCATTGCGGTACCACTGGTAGCTGGGGGCTGGGACCCCCATGGCAGCACACTGCAGCTGCAGCGGCTGCCCCAGCTCCACCCGTTGCTCACTGGGGTTGAGGACAATGACCGGTTCTCCTTGCCACAGCTGAGGGGGCAGACCTGCAAGGCAGCAAGACAGAGCTGGTCCTCCCTCCACAGGGACAGCAAACAATGCCATTTTTGACCATCACTACTGCATCTTTTTCCTTGGGGAGCAGGGAACCCTTGGGAGCAATGCCTGTGATAGTAAATGCCACACCAAAGCCCCGCCTCTGGCTTCCCAAAGTTGATCCTTGCCCTTTCCTGCCAAAGGTGCAGTCAACATTCTAAGGTCAACCACACCCTGAGTTACTTTTGGTCAGCTCTGAAGCAGACAGATGGGTTCTTCAAGTCCCAGTACCCAGTATAACTCCGGGAAACCCATGGCAAGCATGAGGTGCAGGTGCATGTGGACGGGGCTTGGAGCAACCTGGTCTAGTGAAAGGTGTCCCTGCCCATGGCAAGGGGAGGAACAAGATGAGTTTGAAGGTCCTTTCCAACCCAAGCCATTCTGTGATTCCATAATACATCAAGAAGGTAAAAGACAGGCTTGTACCTCTGGCAACACACTGATGGACCTCTACCTTCACCCAGTCAGAGAAGACAACATTTCTGTGGAGGTCATTGACTCTGCAGGTGTAGAGCTGGGTCTGCTCTGCAATGATGGGCAAGTCTTCATTGGTTGCTCCAGGAATCAAGCGGCAGTCAGACTAAAGAGAAAACATAGGCAGTGGGCAGCAATTCACTTCTCACTGCTGGCAGCAGAAAGCACTAGGAAGCACCTTGTAAGAGCAACAAAAGTGGAAACCCCTGGTTTCCTCCCTTCCTTCAGCTCCCTCACTGTGTGCAGGGACCCAGCCTGGTGCCATACACAGGGCCATCCCATCCTTACCTGGTACTGACAAAACCACTGGTACTGCAGTGAAGTGTGTCCCTGGGCCCGGCACCGCAGCACAAAGGAATATCCCACCGGGACAGAGACAGAGACTGGCTGCTCCGTTATGGCAATGGCTGTGGAGAAACAGCATTTGGAGGTGGGAACAACACTGCAGCCACAGTTCAGCATCTCACTCTCACCCAGAGGCCACTCATGGTGGGTTTCAAGAGGGACACCCATCCCAGCATGCAGGGAAGATTGGAAGAACAGGGATGCTCTTGTGCCCAGAGAATGTAGAGATGGTTGGATGGATGGATGGATGGATGGATGGATGGATGGATGGATGGATGGATGGTGTATAGGTGGGTGGACAAGAGAAAGGGTGGGTGGAAGGATGGGTGGGTGGATGAATGACGTGGGGCTCTTCTGGGTATTCTCTCAAGTGCCCGGGAGCTGGCACAGTCACTCTGCCCCGTGGTCACTCACCTTCCTGCATCGCTTCTCCGGCGGCTCCTCCCCGGCCTCGGCGGCCGCCGGCTGGGCCCGCGGCGCTTCCTCTCCCCGGGACGCGGCGGTGGCACCTGCGGCGAGGGACGGCGGCGCTGCGGCGGCTCGGGCCGGGCCGAGGGGCCGCTCACCCGGCGCGACGGCCCACGGCCGGCTGGGGGCTGCGGAGCCGGGCCGGGGCCCGCACTCGGCTCCCGCCAGCCCCGCACTTCCGCGCTCCCGGCCCGCCCCGCGCCCGCCGCCACCGGGGGCGGCGCCGCCACCGCCGGGGCCGCGGCCACCCCGCATGGACCGGACCGGACCGGGTCTGTGGCCACCCCGCAAGGACCGGCCCCGCACGGACCGGACCGGACCGGGTCTGCGGCCGCCCCGCAAGGACCGGCCCCGCACGGACCGGACCGGACCGGCTCCGCGTGTCTGGCCCGCTCCGACGGGGATGCTGCAGAACGCGCCCCTCGCCAGGATGCCAGGGCTGCCCGCACCTCCACGGCCACGAGTGACCTCTGCCCCTCGCCAGGGGGGTCCTCACGCCCACCCCCACTGGTGACCTCGCCCCCCTCCTTCCCGTGTTGCCCCCTCCCACACTCCTTACAGGTGACCTCCCCACCGCCACTGCTGCCCTCACCCTCATTCACACGGGTGTCCTTCCCTTCTCCCTACAGTGTGTCGACATCGTGTCCCCATCTCCCCCCTTTACAGGTGTACTTGTCCCTATCCCACAAATATCCTCACCCTCTCCCCACGCGAGTTTTCACCCTCATCCCCACTGATGACCTCACCCAATCCCCACAACAGTCCTTGCCCTTTTGCCACAGGTGTCCTTGTCCCCATTCTGACTGGTGACCTCAGCTATGTACCAGGAGTGTCCTCCCTTCCCCCTCCACTTATGGGTACACACATCTTATGGGTACACTTGCCCATATCCCCATGGGTGTCCTCTGCCCCATCCCCATGGCCATCTTCACCCACATTCCCACTGTGTACCCATGATTACCGCTGCTCTCATCTCCACACCCCCATGCCCCTTGCCCTCACCCCCCAGGCTCCACGGCTGCACTCACGTCTCTCCTGGGGACCACGGCCTGAAAGGTTCATGGTGGAGCCAGCACTGCCAGGGCTGGGTTCGTAGAACCCCCTTCCTCTGAGAAGTCCCCACCAGCTGGGCCGGGCATCTCGAGTGCCCCAGGGGAAGTGGTGCTGGGCCAGCCCTCCGGAGGTTGCACAAGCCCCTCTGGGAAAGAAGGGGCTTTCTTTTTTGGATGGAGGACGCTGTGCCGAGACTTGCACTTGCAAGGTTAGAGCAAGGTCAGGCTCATTAACCCAAAACTCATCACCTTTCCAGAGGCAGCAGGACTGCAAGGAAATTAGCTGGAAATGGTGAATGGAGAGGACAGAGGGTGTCCAGGGAGTGACTGATTGTCATTCCCAAAGAACTCTGAAGTGACTGGGAAGGGAGCATGACACAAAGCTCGGAGGAATGAAGCAGGTCTGGGCTCAGGATATGCAGTGACAAGGGTCTCATTCTCAGGACAGACAAATTCGCATCTGGCTGGCTTCTCCCCGTATTAATTAGTCCTAGGAAGCAGGTTCCCATGGTGCCAGGTGGGGACCAGGACTTCAGCACAAGGGGGACCATGGACCAGTTAGAAAGGAGGCTGTGAGAGACTCTCACTTTGCTGCTGAAATTTCTCTATCCTGTAGCTATGGGCTCACCAAGGAAAAGTGAGGCCATCAGGCATGTCACTCCCAGGTGGCAGCAAGGAAGGGCACAAACAGGGGCATCAGGATGGCAGAGAGAAGCAGCTGTGGCCGAGTGCTCATGGACCCATGCCCTGTGGAGCCCAGGGTAGGGCTGAGCTGTGCCAAAGGGTCAGAGGGACTAAACAAGGCTGAAGGATGCACCTCTAACTGCTGCTTTTCTTTTGTAACAGATGGGGAAGAAGGTGGTGAGAAAAAGCCAAACCTAGCACAACTGGTGGATCGAGGAAGTATTTTCTCCCTCAATGTCCTTTGCTTTGTGCAGAATGAGATAGTGAAACTGCAAAGGCAGGAAAACCTGCTACACCCTGTCCGTTCAATCTGACCCAGAGCAATTCCTGCTCCAACAAGGACCGGTCCCCTCCTTTCAAGGGTACAGGAAAGGAGATGCATAGCATAGGACCTTTCTTTGTGCTCATCTCCCCAGCTGTCTGAGATCACAGAGACCCTCCTTTTTCCTATTTTCTCCAGGGTCCAGCTAGGCATTTGGAAATATGCCCTTGCAGGTTGAAAACCTATAAAGAGCTTTAAATTAAGGTTCTGGCTGAGTATGTGCCAGCAACTCTGCGGCACACGTATGCTGCAGTTATTATCTAGGCAACACACATAGCTGATAAAAATTATCATTAAATTAACTCCAGCACTTTCCCATAGCTAAAGATGACACTTCTGGTTGATGCAGAATCTCTTCAAACAGCTGGAGGTTGCTGTGTTCCCTGTAGACTGTTTCTTCAGGCTTGAGAGAAGGAATCCTTCTCCAAATACCTCCTCAGAAAGCCCATTGTGCTCGTTGTCTGTCAGAGCCCTGCCCTGGCACCATCTGTTAATATTTGGGGAAGAATCAGAGGTGAGAGCTTGTTGTCAGAGTGCAGGAAGAAGCCTGTCATTTTAGAAAGGGAGGAACTTAAGGGTGCAGGATGGGAAAGGGGAGGATAAATTGTGCGAGTGAAGTGAGAAAACATCTGCAGCTGTGTGAGTCAGCGCTGGATTTGGAGGCAGAGGAAGAAAGCTTTGCTAACGAGATCTGAAGCCTCGCTTCTGGCTGGCTCAGGCTGCAGCAGCTGAACGCGTTTCCCCTGGAGCTAGGAGCAGAGGGCACTGTCATTCTCTGAGCAGACTGACGGGAGAGCAGATGCTGTGAGAGGAAGCTGTCTCAGCAGGCAATGGGCACAAGAACCATTCAGAGCTTGAAAGGGCAGAAAAAGAATATAACCCTTGTGCATCTGGGGGGAGGATCAAACACCACAGCAGGCTCTTTCTCATCACATCTGAGCTAAACCTGTGCTCACCATCCAGGCTTTTCTCCACTGATGGGGTGCAGCACTGAACCATGGCATGATCAGGGTGGGAAGGGAGCTCTGGGGGTCTCTGGTCCAGTCCCCCACTCTGAGCAGGACGTCAGTCAGCTGCTCAGCACCCTGTCCTATCCACAGTCTCACAGAATGGCGATTGCCCACCTCTGGGTCCATGTGGAACTGCTTGGTTCCCTTTGCAGAGCAAGTAATTTTCCTAGTATCTAATTAGAACTTTCCTCCTTGCTATTTGCGGTTTGGCCTCTCATTCCATCACTCTGCACCTCTGAGTCTGTGCCCTCCTAAGAGGTAGTGAAGAAAACAAGGAAGTCTCCATTTGTTTAGCCTTTCCCTGAAGCCTAAAACCCAGCTTCTCTCATCCTCTTCTCCAATATCAGGTGTCTGAGCTCCTTCAATCTTTTTGGTGGCCTTCACTGGACTTGATCCAGCATATCAGTGTCTTTCCTGTGTTTGGGAATATGAAACCAGACACAGTTCCAGGCCCAAAGCAGAAATCTGCCTGTTCTGGACACCTTTCTTAGCTAGCCTGGGCTCTGTTCTATCAGATCAATATGCCAAGAGACTGGGCTCATGGTAAAATAATGTGTAATTCATATGCTGGGACTTCAGGTTTCCTGAAATTGTAAGACTTGAAAGTCCTCTTTCTCCTTCCAGAGAAAGGCATGGGAGCAAGAGAATTCCAGCTTGGGACCTCCCAGCCCTGCATCCTACCTCCCACATTTGGGCAACAGCTAGAGCAGAGCAAAGGGTATGAGATCAGGGCATGCACACACAATATTCCTACGCAGCTCAAACATTTTTTGAACTGAAGGTAATATCTTCATACTGCATAAACTTCAGGAGATTTTTTTTCCAAAGATTTGTCCTGTGGATTTTATTAATCCCTGTTGACATTGAACAGCCACAGCCATGTGTGGGAGTAGCCTAAAGCCAAGAGAAGGGAGGAAGCATCTCCCTTTCACTTATTTTATCTCCTGCTAATTTGACTTGCTCTCCTTGTCCCTCTCAGCTGTGTATACCTCAGTCATGGGCACCTCAGTAGTTTCTTCCAGGCTGAAGAATCCCAGTCCACACAGTTACCCTTCATGCAGCAGCCAGTCTGGACATTGGCTTGTCTTTGCTGTCCTTCTCCAAGTTCTGTGTTTGGATTTTTTGCTGTTTTCTGTTTGAGATGGATTATTTCTAAGTGACATTAGCTCACACAGAGCCCACTGCTGCCTATTGAAAATGAGTATGGTGGTTTCTCCCATGGACCATGTCATATTCGTTTTATGCAATTTCATCTGCTGTTTCACTGCCTGGTGAAGGTGAGGCCTTCAGTCAGCTCTCTGGGACCACCCTTCTCCATATTTCCTAGGACCACATCCAAACGTCTTAGTAGGTCCATCTCCTTTGCATTTGCCAAGATCAAACATCCTCTCTGGTATCACAAATCCTGCAATTTACATGCCTGATAATGTGATCACCTGCCACTGTTGTGTGTCTGTGCATACCCCAGTGCCAGTCTCTCTCCAAAGTCATGTTCCAAATCACAGTATTTGCTGTGGAATCAGGAGTGTCCTGCACCAGCTGATCTATCACCTGCCCTGCTGCTTGCTGCCACGTCTGCTTCCTCTCCTGCCCAGGGAGGATCAGCTCTAATCATGTTGCATTTCCTGGAATGGAGCAATTTACCATCATTTCCCTGCTCCTGCCATAATCTCTGCTGTGCAGCCATGGGCAGGCAGCTAATCCACAGCGAGCAGGCAGCTCCATCCATCATTCCAGCGTTGGAGGGATGCGGTGCCACCAGTGACCAGTGATGTGTCTGTAGCGCATGATGCAAGAACTTGACAGAGAAAAGTAGAACAAGAAAATAATTCTATTTTATTACCCACTATATTCTCATTTGGTATTAAATCACTACTAATAATTGTTTGTGACATGTGACAATGCGACAATTGTGACACCTTTTACATCTCTCTTTTGTGCTGTCTATTTTTATGGAGACTGAATAAATACCATCACAGATTTTCTCTTTGACATTCTGGGATAAAAAACAGGCTGCCAAGCCGTAAGACCCTGATGTGAGGATGTGACTGCCATGCCCACACTGAGTGGTGCAACCAGCCAGGGTGGTAGTCTTGTGCCTGCAAGGAAGCTGATGTTGTTATAGCTGATCCTAAGAGATCATAGAACCATGGAATAACCTGAGCTGGAAGGGACCTACCAAGACCATCAAGTCCAACTTCTGTCCCTGCACAGGACAGCCCAACAATCCAACCTTGTGCCTGAGAGCATTGTCCAAAAGCTTCCGGAGCTCTGGCAGCCTTGGGGCCATCACCATTCCTTGGAGAGACTGTGTTCAGTTCCCGACCACGCCCCGGGGAAGAACCTTTTCCTGATATCCAATGTGAACCTGACACAACTTCAGTGCTGCACCGTCCGGTTCTGTCAGTGGTCACCAGAGCAATCTTTGAGGGGTGAGAAATCCCCCGTGGTGGGGAAGCTATTATAAAGAAAAGTTCACTTCTTCCTCAAAAGCTGGACTCGAGCTGGCATGCACGGCAAGAGCGGGAGGAGGAGGAGGAGGAGGAGGAGGAGGAGGAGGAGGAGGAGGAGGAGGAGGAGGAGGCCGGGCAACGGCCGGGCAGTGGCCGCTGCCTCACGATTGACAGCGGCATGTGCGGAGCGTCTATAAACAGCGGTGGTGAGTGACAGGGCGGGCAGCGACGGTCGCGGGGCAGGGCAGCTGCACTCCGGCCATGAGCTCGACCCGCAGGGCCCTCGCGGGCTTCTACGGGCGGGGAACGAGCCACATCGACGGGGCAGAGGAGGCCGAGAGCGCGGCCTGGGCCTCGCGGCCGGACCGACGGAGTTACCTGCTGGGCATCCGGCCCCAGAACAGGTGAGGGAAGGCGCTGCTCTGGGTGCTGTCCCCGAGCTGGCCGCTGCCGTGGGTGCGGTGACAGCGGGCGCGGGGCTGGCGGGGGACACGGGCGGGGGACGGAGGCGCGGGGAGGGCCCTCAGCCAAGCCGTGAGGCTGCTCCGGCCTCAGAGGGAACGCGAGGCCGGCCGGCTGGACATGGTGTAGCCAATGGGCCTGGCCATCCTCGGGGAGCTGCTCCAGGGATGAAAACCAAGCCATGGCTCGGGCTCTCCAGCGGAGCTCGTGTGCCACAGTCCCTCGGTTCCCCAAAGAGAGCTGGGGGTGTCACAGCTGTGGGCAGGGCCGGTGGGCATCGCACATTGTGTATGTCTGGGCGGGTGTGTGAAGTGGTGGAATCATAGAACACAATCATGGAATATCCTGTCCACAAGGATCATCGAGACTGGCTCCTGGCCCTGCACAGAACAACCCAGCAATCCCAGCTGCACCTGAGCTGGTTGTCCAAACACTCCTGGAGTTGTGGCAGCCTTGGAGCCATGACTACTGCCCTGTGGAGCTGGTGACACACTACCTTCTGAGTGAAGAACCCTTTCTTAAAATCCAATAGTCTAATCTATTTTAACCCCCCTTGTACAGCTTCATGCTGGTCCCTCAGCTCCTGTCGCTGGTCACCAGAGACTAATCCGTGCTGCATCTCCTTTTCCCCTCGTGAGAAAGCTGCAGACCTCAGTGAAGTCTCAGTCCAAGTTATCCTTATGAGATCCTGACAAACACGAGTGTCTCCAGTTAAACTCAGGGAACAGCACTGACCTTCCTGCCTTCATTGTAGTGAAGTGGCTCACCAGACAGAGCGAGGGGCCCTCTGGGCTCTGTGTTCGGGTGCCTTATCTTATTGTCAAAAAGGCATTTCTACACTGTAGATAGGGGCTGAGCAGCAATGAGATCAACATTCCTGGGTCAGGAATGGCCTCCGGCACACGGTCTGGGCTAGGAATAAGGCTTTGTTTGCAGGCAGAAGGTATGATAAATATGCTGTCAGCTGTGCCTGACTGAGGTTAGCAAACACAGAATTACAGTGTGATGTGCCAGCAGTGCCCAAGGTGTCAGTGATTGTGTGAAGCATTCAAAAAAGCCTTGAAATTGCTTTGAATTCACTGGGAATGCTGGTCAGTCTATGAGCTCTCCAAATGAGTGTGCCTCTTCCTTGCTGATGGTTTATAAATAATCCATTTCCAGTGTGTCAAGCATTGATGCCTCAAGGAGTCAGACATTCCTAAAAATAAACACAGGACCAAAAGAGATGAAAAAGTGCTGCTTGGAAGTCAGGAATTAAAACTGGGGTAACGCCAAAGTGAAGTTGCCTAAATTCAGTTCCTTTGTGGTAGTATCGTGTCATGCTGGGGTATGAGCTAATTGCAGACTGGTCGCACACTGTGATATCTTCAGCACCACCAAATGCTCACACAGGGTCCACTGCCTGTGGCCTCAGATCATACCGTGAACTGGAAATGTCTTAACTGAGCCCAGTGACTCTGTTCTGTGGATTACAAGCAGAGAGAGCTTTAATAAAGAAGATGTTGAGCTGTTTGGGTTGCCTACAGCTTAACTTTTCTTTTCCTTGACTACGCTCAAATCACAGCTTTAATCAGTTTAACCATAAAGGAGGGTTCATCTATCTTGCAAGTAATTCCTTCAGTGTTCCCAGCTGGATTCCCAAAGTTTCCTCTGTTGAGGACAGCATGGAACAATGTAGCACCCATGCAGACAGTGCATTTGGTATCTTCTGGCTGTACCACTACTTGAGGCTGTGGCTCAGGCGTGCTAAACCTGGCCCTTGGCTGCAGAGCTCTGAGCCCTGAATCTCTTGAATTTGTTGACCTAATGCTGCCGTGGCTGCACCCCAATTTCCATCCGTGAGTACCCAGTTCTGGCAAAGGGACTCTGTGCTGCCCCACTTAAATCAACAGCACATTCAATTTCCACAAAACCTCCAGTCATTTTTCCAACCACTTATGTACATGATTGTCAAAGCCTGTGGCAAGGTAATTTCATTTTGTCTCTTAACTCCACTGTCTGCCCCTTCTGTTGTAAGAAGCAGTGACTAAATAATTGCTGAATGGCAAAATTGGCTTTTCTCTGAGTTCATGGCAACTTCTGGGTTCATTAATGAGTTAGGGAGGAGACGTGTAAAAGTCTGGTTCCCTGCAGAGCCCTGCAAGTGCTGAAGACTTGAGCCAGGATTTTTGGAAACTGTTCTCTAAGATGCAGGGCAAGGGCTTGAATTAAGTGGGGCTTTTTGTGTTGCAATTAAGTAATGTATCATAGCAACTTTGGAAAGCAAGTGAGTGGAATGGTGTAGCAAGGAGAGTTTCGGAAAGCAATTATGACTTTAATTAAATCCAGGAACATCTGGAGAGAGTGCCTGGGAGAACTTGAAAAGTTCAATGAGCAACATGCAGAATAGCAGATAGCACTGAGCAGCTCTCTTTAACACAGAATGGATTTGGATTTGCTGGGTTTGGAGCTAACAAAGGCAATGGGATAGGTGATGCAGACACAGCATTGCTGTGGGAGGCTACTGTAGTGGTTAGAAAAGAAAAATGGATATTCTGATCCAAAGAAAATGTGGATTTTTTCAGGTTTCTCTGTTTCTGTCTTTATATGTATATCTGGAGTATGTTTAACTAAAATATTTGCCTGTTCTGTTCACCGCTTCTTAAAGCAGTAGAAAGCGTAGTAACATGGTAGAGGTACACAAAGACATGGAGAGATCGTTAAGAAAAGAAACTGAGGTTGGAAGTCCTTGCTTCTGGGGTGACTTAGGAACACATTCTGCTCTGCGGTTCCCAGCACAGGAATGGAGATGTTGGAAGAGGAGACACCAAGATTGTCAGAGGGCTGGAGCACCTCTGCTATGAGAAAAATCTGGAATTGTTCATCCAGGAGAAGCTTTTGGGTAACCTAATTATGGCCCTCCAGTACCTGAAGGCAGCCTAAAAGAAGGATGGAGAGAGACTCATTACAAGGGCCTGGAGTGACAGGACAAGGGGGAATGGCTTCAAACTGCCAGAGGGCAGGGTTAGTCGGGCTGTTAGGATGGAATTTTTCCCTCTGAGGGTGGTGAGACCCTGGCACAGAATGCCCAGAGAAGCTGTGACTGCCCCATCCCTGGAAGTGTCCCAGGCCAGCTTGAATGGGGTTTGGAGCAACCTGGGATAGTGTAAGGTGTCCTTGCCCATGGCAGGTGATGGAACGAGATGAGCTTTTGAGGTAACATCCAACCCAAACCATTTTGTGATTCTGTGTCAAGGGAAGTTTGGATGGTCTTACTTGGTCTCCCTAATCCTGTTGGAGGAAAGGGATTTCATGTAAATTGAAGGATATGAATTTGGTAACCAGAACATTATTTTTCTGGGTTTTAACTTGTAGAATTTTTCAAAGGTGGTGCTAAGGGGGCCAAAAGAATAGAGGTGTTGAGAATGACCACAGATAGAACATCATCCTTTTATTAGAAAGAGTATTGAGAGTATTTACTCTTTGGAACTAGCACCCTTTGGAACTAGTCTTTTGTAAGGATTTTCCCTGTGAGCAAACAGCTCGGTGTCTTTCCTTCACTGGTCTTTTAACATAGCTGATATTGGACGATGTGAGGAGCAGCTTATGGCCACAGTGGTGACTTGCCCTCTGCTCTGGTTGCTGACAGGACTTTTTTTGTTTGTTTGTTTATTCTTTGTGTTGTTTTTTTTAAACAAACCTGTTAAGTCTCAAAGCACTTAACTATAATTATTTCATGAAGTGAGAGGAGGAGCTGTCAGTCCTGTCCAGGGCTACCTTTGCTGCATTCATGGGCCACAACTCTCAAGACATCTTTTTAGGTGTCCTTTTTGTGAGAACTACTGACTCTGGAGAGTGTATTGTGCAGAGAGATGCAATTTTATATATAAAACCTTCATTTGATTGCTAGGCAAATCTCTCTGCTGGAAGTGCTCTGCGCCTCTTACCTCATGCAGGTGTCTGCTCCACAGTCTCATTAGAGCATTGCTTCCTTGCTGGAATATCCTTCTACTGTCATAGCTACATCACATACAGATATTTATAGAGTGTAGTGACATTGCCTCTGATCTTTTCTTGGATAACTGTGCTCAGGGTGGCAGTTGAGCTCAGGAGAGGGCCTTGCCACCTGGCTCTTCTGGCTGGAAACCACTGCCAATCTCGTCCCTCTTGCTTTGCGCGTAATATCAAATGAAGGAGCAAGATCTGTTGCTATAATAAAGTGTGCCGGAAACTGGGGAGCACTTGGTTCCTGAAAAGCAGGTTTACTTCAGTCGAGGTCCTTCTTTAGCAGCTGAGCAGCTGTAATGTCCAATGGGACTTTGCTTTTGGTGAGGAGTGGTGTAACCCCCTGCTCAGATGCCAGCTGAGGCACCTGAGAGCACTCAGTCAGTTTGATTTGTGGGATAGAAGTGTCCCAAACTCTGGAAGGAGGGACAGCCAGTACCCACTGGAAAGCTAAAGGCATCAATGACTCATCTCCACACCCTGTGACCCGTAGGACAGAGGCATCTATTTCCCATTGCTGTAGTGACTTGCACAGGGGTGTCTGCTTTGTGTGGAGCTCCTCGGTAGTTGTGCACTCTGAGTAACAGTCCTCAAGAATTCCAGAGGGAGATTTTTCGGCTCCCTTTCCGTAGCTTCCTGTCCATATGTCCATATCCCCTAGAAAGCCAAGTGGAACTGAATGTGTAGGCTGATGAGCTGATGCCCTTCAAGGCCACTTAAGAAACAGAGTATATCAGATGTGAAAACTGTGCTTTTCTCAGGAAACCTCATAAAAGGAGGTTCCCAGGCCAGGGATACCATTGTGTGGAGGGGGAAGAGTGTGGTCATCTCCAAACAAGGTACCTCTCATGCCACAGCAGAGGCAGTTCCCAGGAGATGGAATTAAAACCTGCTCTACCCTTGCTCTCTTTTGATGAGGGGAGGAAAATCTTGAGTGATTAAGGTTCTTATCTCACACTGACTCAGTCTCACACTTCACAGCATCACCTGGTCCAAGAAGAGGATGGTGGAAGGGCTGTTACAGGAAATTCTATTTTCATTTTTTACTTTGTGTCATGAGCTGCCAGGAGGATGTCACATTTCCTGGGCGTCTCATTGTCCAATATTTACTTGGCCTTTATTTTTTTCCATTTCTCATTCCTTGGTATGTTTCTAAGTTTAATTTGGACCATAGAGGTAGCAATAATTCAGAGTTAAAATACACAAACCTGAGCCATCTACAGAGGCTGATACAGGAATGTGTAACTTTATTGTTTTCCACCTTCTCTGTTAATGAAATCTAGCCTGAATTGTTACACTTAAGTCTGTGTTCATCTCAACAAAATTAAATTACTTGCAGAAAAAATTGCCACATTTCTGCATCTCTGTTATCGATTGGGTCTGTGACCTTGACAAGAAAAGACTCAATACATCTGTTTTCCAGTCTGTGAAATAACAGTGTGTCTTGTACAGCAACACAGCACTCAGAGCTGCTTTATCATGGGCCTGCTGATAGTTCCTGCCATGGTATATGAACAGCAGCACACTGGTTCTGTGTGTGCAGGGAGTGCCTGATAAGGAGCGGGACACATGGCAGGAAAGCAGCTGTGAGCACAACCAT